>NC_142514.1:10987500-12237500 GCF_057876585.1 Rhinolophus sinicus | reverse complement strand
TCGTCCCGTGTGTGTGTGCGCTTGTGCAATGGTGGTAGTAATGGGAGGAGCTGTCCTTTGTTTCTCAGGAGGCAGGGCTGACTTGCCCATAGGACTCTATTGGCAGACAGCAGGGCAGGGGCCCAGCTGACCTGAGCAGCCCTGTGCGTCTTTTCAGCGTCTGTATCTGGGGTTGCTGCACCCCGGGGCCGCTGGACCCCAACAGGCCTGGCTCTTTGCATTGGTCACCTTCAAACCTGAAGCTGCTCCTTATGACTCTTAGGTGCATCCTGGAGTCGTCCCCCTGCTGTGTGCACAGGGCAGGCAACTCATTTCAATATTAGCTGAAGTAAAAGAGGATTAAGAAATGAAATCTGTGGTGGGGGGAAAAGTAAGTTCAGCGAATGCACTTCAAAGCCAAATAGAAATGACTTTTGGATCCTCTGCTGGTTTTTGGATTATCTTTGCCTGGATTCCCATCTGCCCACGTGGATTATCCATAACCATGTGAGTGGGGCATGTGGGTCCTGGAAGGACTGGGGGGCGGTGACATCCAGGCTGGGCCAGCTGAGCGGGAGGGGTCGGGCCCCTGTAGCCAGCCAAAATGTGTCTGATGGGTTTAGGCTGTGGGAGGGAAATCAGGGTCCCTTGATGAAGCTCCAGGTGTGGCAGTAGCGAGGACTGATTGGGAGGGAGAAGACATCTGTTCTGAAAGGCAGGCTGGGGAGAAGAGAACGTGCTAATCAGGCCATGAATGCTAAACTCCAGGCTGGTGTTCACCAGGGAGCAGGGAGGCCAGGGGCGGGAAGGGAGGAAGTTCTTAGAGCAGAAGAAAACCAGTGGCTGGTGGCCCAATGACTCAGGTGGTGGAAAGAGTTATTGCTTGTTCTGTTGTTCATCTCTTTCTTGCAAGTGTCTATTCATTTGTGACAATGTGGCAGGCAATGTGTTAGGCAGTGACAAGACAAGAGTAAACATCTCTGCTCTCAGGGATGGGTAGACTAAATAGTTATTTCAGTGTTACAAGTGATGGGTTCTTACCCTAACCATGAAGCATGGGGACGCAGAGCAGGGCGAGTAACTCTGATCTAGCAGCGACAGTCAGAGAGGGCTTCCTGGAGGAAGTCATGTTTCAACTCAGACCTAAAGGGTGATATAGATAATAATCCTAATAACAAATTTCCAATGAGCACTTATTACATGCCAAACAGTAGTCTAAGTGCTCTATATGAAGTTTCTCATTTAATTTCCATACAAATTCTATTGTTAACCTTTGCTTTTCAGACAAGAAACCTGACGCAGAGGGAGATAACTTGCCAGGGTCACAAACTAAGAAATGATTGATGCTGGAGGAAAGGTGAAGGTTGGGGAGAGAGGGAGGAGAAGCAGGAACACGGTGCTTTAAGCAGAGGAAACGGCTTGTGCAAAATCTTGGTGGTGAAGGGAACAGGGAAGGAACAGAGGGTGCTAGGAGGAGAATAGCGAGCTGAGAGGCAGATCCTGGCGGTTTCCACATTGAAGGCATGGGAGATACAGGGGGCTCAGGGCATCTAAGTCCCGGAGATGAATCCCACGTCGAGAGGACTGTAGCCTCAGAACCCAGAGGTGGGGCCATCCCCAGGTGTGGGCTGTCTGTGACTGCCCCTGGAGCTTGGACACCTAGCTCCCGAGAGAATGAGGGTGAATCCCACTCCCCAAAGTAGGGGCACACTGAGGAGCGGCGGACTCAGTGCTCCTCGTGCTATTGGATAACTAGAGGGGTCCTGCCACTCCTCTGTGTGCTGAGGAGTGAAAAACACTGGACACACCCTATCCTGGGATCCAAGCAGGCCGGGAGGGCTTAGAGCTTAATCATTAAGAACGCTGGCGTCTGAGAGGTCTGGGTTCAAATCCAGATTTGCCCATACATGAATCCTATGGTCTTGGGCCCATGACCCAACCTCGCTGGGCAGATGCTCCCTTATGGGAAAATAATGCTGCAGTAGAGCTTGTAGGCGGATCCCAAACCCCATCCCCCACTCCTCCTTTCTAAGGACACTCTTGTTTTGTTCAACATTCATCCGTCCCTGATGCAGCCCATTTCCAGAGGCGAAGCAGACCCTATCCCCAGGGCTAGGCATGGGCAACCCTCATTACAGCCATCGGACAAGATCACGGTTTCCAGTGATTGGTTAGTAGTTCACGCTCCAGCCAATCAGCACATGGCATTTCAATGTATGGCCCAGGCAACTGGAGGAAACATCTCATACTGGGGAGTGAAGGTGGAGCCTCACCTTCTCTCTTCTACTAGACTGGGAACAGGGAAGCATTTTGCTTCCATTGCTGTAAGCAGTCACAAGGTGCCTATGAGAGAAGCCAGTCTGAGGGTAAATCCCACACTTGGAGAAGGGCTAGACTGAGACAACAGAGAGAAATTGAGCCAGAGCCCTGATCATACTACACCTGAATCCCACCAAAGCGCTGGACCCCATTATTATGTGAGATTAAAAAGTCCTCATGTTTAAGTGAGGCTGAGTCCATTTTTGGTTATTGCAGCCAAATGGATGCAGATGCATTTTTCCCAGGTCGTTCACTTGTGTTTTCATGTATTCAGTCAATAAGTCCTTTTTAAGTACCGATTAAGAACTAGACAATGCCCCAAGCACAGGGAGGCAGCATTCAATGAGAAAAGGGGGTCCCAAATGGAACTTACTCTCTCATTGGGAGAGGCAGATGGGAAATGAATAACGAAACAGGCAAACATTCGTGACCAGGGACACAAAGACCACAAGACAGGATGATAAAGGAAAGATTGAGAGAAGCATTAGGGGAGACGGACTGTCACTGTCAGAGAGAATTATCAGAGAAGGGTCTTGGAGGAAGCAACGTTCGAGCTGCAAGCTGAATGAGAAGGAGCCAGGAGAACCTGATGGTGGTCCTGGGGGGGCTTGGATTGTGTTCTGGGGACATGGGAAGCCATCGGAACATTTCGAACAGAGGAATGGCATACTCTGAATTGCATTTGCAAAAGATCAGTACAGCTGTTACAGGGAGAATAGAATAACAGAGGCAGGGAGACCAGTCAGGGAGCTATTGCAGTAACTGACAGCAGCAGAGGAGGCAAGAGGTGGACACACACAAAAAAAAAAATCATCGTGTATTTGCAGGTGCAAGCACCTCGTTTCCTGGTAGGAGGTAGGAAAAGAGACAGCGGAGTCCTGGGGGTTTTGGCCTGAGCAGTGGGGTGGGTGGTATTGCCATTCACGGAGGTGGGAGGCGGCAGAAGGAGCTGGTCTGGTGTGAAGACATAACGAGGCCGTATCTGTGTGACACGGCAGAAGTGGTTAACCTCTGCCTGCTTTCAGTCCATCAGAGAATTCCAACTGTGCCTGTTCGGGTCTTTTTAAGTTCCACCTCTGAGGTAGGCTCTGCAGTGACCAAATCAACTCCCTGGGCTTTTGTGATGTGGAATGAGAAAGCGGAGAGAGGGTGAAGGACCCGCAGTTTAGCAGGAGGGGCTCCGAGGCAAGGGGAGGTAAGAGAGAGCGGAATCCTTCAGGGGTCGAGGATGGTGAGGGAGAAGAATGGCTGCTGTGCTCTGTGTGTGCTGTTGATGGAGACAGACAGAGAACTTGAATTGTTTTGAAATTACTTTTTGATTGCTGAGCTGGGTCCCTTTGGTCATGACATTGCCATGAGACTGGACCATGGAGGCACCTATTTTATTAGGGTTACGTACATAAGCCAGCAGCAAGTGGTGACTTATTATCAGGGGCTCTTCCCAACCTCCAAATGGGCCAAAGCATGAAAGAAGCTCCCTGGCGCCTGTGCCTCCCTGTGCTTAGTGATGGGTGGAGTTCTGGGCTGACAACTCAGGGGCATCCTATTCTGCAAGGCCCTGACTCCCCACCTCTGCCAGCCCCGCTGTTCCCTGGGTCCAGGAAATGGTGAACCCCGACCCGCATCCCATCCCCACCCCCACACACATGCACACAAAGCAAGCCTGGCCTTACCTTTCTATGTATATTAAGAGGTTGTCACCAGGAGCCCATTTCTTTACATGTGGGTTGGTTAAGATGAAGTCCCAAGACCAACATGGTGGGTAGATTGGGTTGAGGGAGGAGGGAAGCCTTGGTGTGCTTGTTTGACGGGCAGAGCGGGACTAGGGTGAGGCAAGTGAGGCATCTAGGGCCTTAAATTTAAGCAGACACCCACCCTCAAGTGCCTGAACCCGGGAGTGAGTGTGTCCCTACGTGTTGCACCCTAGATGTCTTGTTTGCCTTGCCCTAGTGCTGGGCCATTTAATGGAGAAGAGAGACACAATGAAACAGGCATGCACAGTGGCGCTGCTGTTTCCCTACCCGCAACCTGCGCGAAGATGTGTGTCTCTCAGAGCTTTGTTTTTCTCTCCTGCAGAATGGGGGTGCTGAAGCCTATGTCACAGGGTCTTTATAATAGGTACTAACCAAGGCTTGCTTCCTTCTTCCTTTCTTGAGAGACCCAGCAGCAATGAAGGAAAAATAGGAGGTTTGAATTATTTTCCCATTTTATAGATGGGGTAACCAAGGCACCAAGAGGTTAATTAACTGGCCCGGGTGTGCAGAGCCTGGAAATGGCACAGCAAGGCCTTGAACCCACACTCTTAGCAACTATTGTGTGAAACGTCTCACTGAGGCAGAGATAAGGAGAACTGAGTCTGAGGGGTTATGTCAGGCAGAAGAGGGCTTTGGAGGTGTTGGGGGAGGGGGTCCTTAGTGAGACATCCATGGGACTGTACGTGCTGCTCTGCCTAGGCCATCCCTTCCCTAATCTAGGCTGGAACATTTTGTTTTAAATGTAGATTTTATTATTATGCAGCTATGGTGAGGCCAGCAGATCGGGAGACCACTGCCATTGAAACGACAGCAGTTACAGCTCCCCAGAGGTGGGAGCATGCCCTGCAGGACCACGTGACAGAGCATCAGGGTCAATCGGGAGGCGGAAAGGGCAAGGGGACCGCATGAAGGGAACCTTTATTGTGGTTTTGGCAGGAAGGAATGGGTAAAGCAGGAAGAGCAGGTTCAGGACTGGCTAGTTTGAATAATTTCAGTGGCTCTGGGGCGTAGGGAATGCCCTGGTTGCCTGGCACCTGGCCTTGGGCTGATTAGGGCAGGGGTGACATGTGAGAGCTCATGAAGGAGGTGGGTGGGGGGTATAGGCTCTGGGTTGCATGTGAAAGTTGCACTTGAAGAAGAGCAGTCATTTGCTATTTCTAGGAATCAGCTAGCCCTGGGAGGACCTGTCTCTCCCCTGCCGGCAAGGCCCCCAAGATGTCAAACCTCAAGAAAATAATAAAACTAGAGACAGTAATAAAATCTGGTTAATGCATTTTCTGAACTAGGAGGCACTTGCTTATCTGGAGAGTTTGAGAAGGCAAGAAGAAAAATGTTTATGCTCTAGAAACACCTGTCCAACAAGGCACTTAGCACTTCCCAAGCATTAATTAGGCTGAGTGCTACTGGGAGGGGAGGGAGGAAATCAGTACCAGCAGAGGCAGCTGGGGAAACAGAGGCACCAGGAAGATGCAGGCTACTGCTTCCGGCCCATCAGACCTTTGCCACCCACTCACAGTGTGACTCTGCCCATCAACCTATGCTTCCTAAACCTGAAATTCAGGTCAGCTTTGCATCATGGTTTTGGAGTCTGGACCAGACTGCCCAGGTTCAATTCTTATCTCTGCCACTTGTTAGCTGGGTGACTTTGAACAAGTTGCTAAACCTCTCTGTGCTGAAATTTCCACATCTGTAATGGGGGATAATGACAGTGTCAGTCTCATAGGTAGTTGTCATGACTGCATACGCTAACACATACAAGGCGTTTTATGTATATATGGGACAAAAACCCATAGTAGGCGCACACATGTTTTCTTGGTTGTCATTATTAAATGTGCAAATGGCTATAACTGAATTGATATCAGTGGCCTCACCACCTGACCAGAGGTCTGGTGGGAATTAAATGTGGTAAGACAGTCAACCAGGCACAGAGCAAGCACTCAATGCGTATTAACTAATTTTATTGTCATCATGGTTAGACTTTCCAGTTATTGTTTGAGAGACCCAGCAGCAATGAAAGAAAAATAGGAGGTTTGAATTATTTTCCCATTTTACAGATGGGGAAACCAAGGCACCGAGAGGTTAATTAACTGGCCCATTGTGTGGCAACAATGGAAGTGGCTGGTCTCGATCCCTTAGTCATCCATGATGTTGGTGACTAGTGGGTGCTGCCATCTTCCCTCTAAAGAGAAAGAAGAAAGCAGAGCATTGGATGGGGAAAGGCTGGGGTGACGCCCTGGACTTTTCCATTGGCAGGAGCCACTGCAGGCAGAGCCCTCACCCCCTCGCCCCCTGGCACCTCTGAGAGGAGGGAGGGGGACAGGCGGCAGCGAGGCAGAAAGGGCAGGCCAGGGACGCACCCAGGTCCAGCCCTTCACGCACACGCCCGGGACTGGAGGCCCTGGTCTTGGCCCGTAGCCTTTCTCTTCTCTGTTCCTTCCTTTTCCTTTTCCTTGTCTCTTTTGTTTTCAGTCTCTCTGTTTGCAAAGATTATGTTTCTCAATTTTAAAAATCCAAACAAGGCATAAGAAAGAAGAACAATTTCCTGGAGTTCCTTCACCCAGAAAAAGTGACCACTCCAGATTTCCTCCTTTGTCTACACACACACACACACACACACACACACACACACACACAATTTTACACAGATGGATTCAAATTAAACACTCTGTTTTGCCACTTGCTTCTTTCATTCAGTATCCACGAGCATGCATCCTGTTCAATGGCAATGCCGGACTTCTTGGTCACTTCGTCGTTTATTTCATGCCTCTTTGGTCAATAGACATGAAGCTGTTCCCATTTTTTTTCTACTATAAACAATGCTCGTGAAATATTTTGCACAATACAACTTTGCCCACTGGTTTGGCATTGATTCTTAGGAGCAGAAATCCTGAGTCAATTTGGCCTATTCATTCATTCATTCATTCATTCATTCATTCATCTAAGACAGACTGAGCACCTATGACATGCCAAGTACTATACAAGGCCCTGGAGTCACAGCCATGAAGAAAGCAGGCCAGGGTGCCAGCAGGTAACAGACAATAAACAAAGCAAAGGATCCGTAACTTGGCATTTTGACATACATTGTCAAATTTGTCCTCCAGACAGTTGGTGCCAATTTCCATGTCTACCAACAGTGAAAGAGGCCGCCGCTTTCCTCTGAACTCTTGTCAAAGCTCGACAATGTTAATCTCACCCCATAAATCTGAGAGCTAAAATAAGGAAATCCTTGCTGACTTTGTTTAATGACCAAAGTTATTGAGTATTTACTTAGATGTCAACTGCACGCCCTTTTAAAGCTGTCTCTTACTGAGTACTGACTACATAGAAAGCACTGGTCTACGTGCGGTAGGTACGATTATTCTCATCCCTGTTTTACAGATGAGGAGACCGAGGCACAAGGATACATGACCAGCCAGGGTGGAACAGGGATTTGAACCCAGGGCTCTCTGTCTCCAGAGTTTAAAGATTAAACCACTTCATAAAGTACCCAGGGCATACTGCACTGAGACGCTGGGTTGACGCCTTTTCATGTGTTGATTGGGCATTTCTAGTGCTTCTTTAGTCAATCATCTATTCCTGCCCCTCATTTTCTTATTAACATAGAACCTTCCTATGTTAATGGGCCTCCTAGCTCTCATCAGTAAATGGAGATCAGAATGTCCATCTGGCCAGGGAACCAACAGTGGAGATTAAGGGAGATGGTGGAGAAAAGATCAGCCCAGCGCCTGGCACATGAGAGTCTCAACAAATGTTCTTTTGAGCAAACAACGACAATGGATCAAAGGTACTCTGTAAACAACAGTCTCTCTGCCAGCAGAAGGGATCACTATTAAGCAGGTGGAGAGGGAGACTGGGAGGCCTTCCTGGGGAGGTGTGGAAGATACCCCAGTCCAGACTTGGGCTCTGATTCTGCCCAGGGAGCTGCAGCCAGGCTGGGCTGTTTGGGGGAGGGGACTCAGGAAGAGCTGGAAGTGGGCCAGCAGCGGTGCATGCCAGCCTTCCAAAGGGTCAGGCCACCACCAGGCAGCCAGAGAGGTCTCTGGGTAAAGATCCCAATGTTAGAACCTAGGAGGCAGGACCGCATTGGGGCCAAGGTACGTCTACATCCACAGACTGGGCACAGAGCGGTAACGGTGGCTCCAGAGATGGGGACTGAGAGCTCACCATGACAGCTGCTGAGACAATGGGCTCCGAATGGGGAGCAGAACTGTGTGCAGTCATAGCTCCGTCACTTACTGGCATCACTTATTGGCACCAGTGAACAGATAGCGACCCTGCCTGCAGGGTGCTTACCCTCCGGTGGCCTGAAGGAAGCCCCTCCGCCTGCCCCCTCCATGGAGGGTGAGCTGGAGCGAGGAGAGACTGGGGGTTGGGAGACCCACCAGAGAGCGAGGGCCTGGACAAGGGGCCAGAGAGAACGGAGAGAAGAGGCTGGGAGAAAGAATGTCAAGGGCGTAGAACCAACCAGAGTTGTGATGGAGGAGGAGAGAAGAAAGATGCCAGGTTCTCGGCTTGGGCACCAGGGGAAGGTGAGCTGATGCTGAGGGAGGGGGCACAGTGCATTGGGGAGGACGTGAGAGACGGGTAGGTGGGAGAACCCACAGGGCTAGTGTGCGGATGTGGGCAGTGAGGAGAAGAGGGCCCCGGAATGACTCACGGCTGCTGGCAGGCTGATGGGTCCCACCACCTTTACTGAGCTGGGATGTGGGAGAGGTGGGGCAGGTCGCAGGTGGGAGGGACTTCATTGTTGGACTTTGAACTAGACGTGCCGGTGGGAACATCCAGTTGGAGCTGTCAGTTCTTAAAAGCCACTGCCTTCCTGGAGAATTGGGGCTTCTTGAACCCACTGGGTGGCGGAGTCTCTTGATATTAATCAGAGCCCCCAGAATGATCCGAAAGGGCCAAGGGTTTTCCAAAACAGGGCAGGACAAAAATGACTCAAGGGTGAGGTGGGAGCATTGCCAGGCTGTGCACAGTTCCCCTGCTCACAGCAGAGACCCCCACCACTGTCAGTCTGGTGCCCCCTGCACCCCTCTCCTAACATGGAAGAATTCTTTCTTGCTGGGAGATAAGGGGTGGAGTGGAGCAGTTGCTGAGCAAGCCACAGGCTACGGCGGCAGAGAGCTTTCCTGGGGGAACAACGGAGGCTGCGCGCACAGCCAGAGTAGGCAGTGACAGTGGTAGATGGGAGGGGAAAAGGGTTGTTCATTAGACTGGGGCCTATATTTTGGGTCATCTTGAATATATTATGAGAGACTCAGTAGAGAATGCAATGACATTTCATGATCTCTGGTTGCTAACGTGAGTTTTTGGAATCAATGTGGCTCTGACATTATGTCAGAGAAGAAACCCAAAGGACAGGGCCATCGCAATTATAACCGCTCTCATTTATTGAGGGTTTTTGGGCACATAGACACTGGGACCAGATTGCCTTGGGCTTAATCTTATTTCTGTCCCTTACCTGTGGTACCTCGGTTTCCTCAACTAGGAAAGGGAGGTGATACTAATACTGCTCTGATTGTCTACTGCTGTCAAAACTTGGTGCCATAGACCACCCACCATTTTATCATGCTTGCGGATTTCTTAGGGCAGGAATTTGGATAGGACACACAGAGGACGGCTTATGTCTAAGACCTCAGCTGGGAAGACGTGAATGGCCGGGGGGTGGACTCCTCTGGGACAGACCAGAGAGAGCACTTCCGTGAGGCTTTTTCTTGCAACGTGAGCTTCCTTGCAGCGTGGCACCCTCAGAGTAGTTAGATTCACACGTGGAGACTCAGGGTTCCAAGAGCGACCGTTCCCACCAACGAGGCAGATGCTGCCTCTCCTTTGCTGATGTAGCTCTGAAAATCCCATGCGGTCACTTTCCATTGTGTTCTATTAGTGGAAGTACAGCTGACCCTTGAACAAAGTGAGGTTAGGGGCACCAGTCTTCCCACACGGTCGAAAATCCGTGTGTGACCACAGTGGGCCCTCTGCATACACGAAGCCCCAGCAGTGGAGTTGGCCCTTGAAAAACGGGTTTGAACCGTGTGGGTCAATTGAAAAAAATATGCCTATACGTGGACCTACACTGTTCAAACCCATGTCGTTCAAAAGTCAACTGTAGTTAGAAGCCCATCCAGACTCAAGGGGGCGGGGGAGTGGGGGGCACTGACCATGCCTCTCGATGGACTGAATGTCAAAGAATTTGCAATCATGTTTTATAACAGCCACCAGTACTTACCCACCGAGTTGTTGTGAGAATTAAATTAATTAGTTATTAATAATATATGGAAAGCACTTAGGGCAGGGCCTGGCAGCTGATACTGTGCTCAGTAAATACCAGCTATGATGATGGTTGTCATTACTGTTATTGTTAGATAACCCTACTCTGCACAGAGGAGGATGTGGGCTCAAGGTCAAGTGCTGGGTGCAGAATCTGTCCACCTCATTTAACCTGAAGGTCTTAGAGCCCAATGATTCCCTTTCAGATGAGCACCAATTGGTACCCAGCCTTGGTGTCTTTTCTCCCGCCATCCCTCGCTCCCCCCACACCCCAGCCCTGAGGCAGAGATGCTCTGGGAACCATTCCTGGCTAATGCACTCAATTCTAGGAGCACCCTCAGATTGGCACCACAGTTGCTACTAATCTGGTGTCATTAAAACCCAGACATTAGTAGCAACTCCTCAAGCAGATGAATGGCACCGCTCCAGTTCCAGCAAATGGAGCTTCCCCTTGCTGGCTGCTCTTGGAGGAGCACCTCAGTCATTGTTCTCTGGCCTCCCTGGTCTCTGGGAGGATGGAGTGTTCTGTCCCTGGCGTGAGCCTGCCGCTGGGCTCTGGGCAGCACCGACTGCCACCCTCACCCTCCCAGCCGGAGACCATGGGCTCCTGACAGTGACGGGCTGCAGGGACCACGTGTCCCTGGCACTCAGTGATGCGGGAGCCTGGACTTTGTATCTGAGTCTCAGCTCAACAGCTGGGGAGCTGGGTGACCCCAGATAGGTTCGTATCCCCTCTAAGCCTCCATTTCCCCAGCTGTGAAAGGCAGAGAACAATGCCTGGCTGGGGCGCGAGCTGAAAATGCAGATCGTTGCTTCCTAGCTTGTACCAATGGAATCTGCCTTCTCTTGCACTGAGGATAAGGATGAGGCCTGGGCGGGCAGAGGGGGAAAGGAGCTGGTCGGTGAGGGGATGGGCAAATAATGAACTCCCGAAGCCTCAGCCTCATTGGTGTGTGGGGTGTGTGTGTATAATACCTGCCATGGGGTTCTTGTGAGAATTATAACGAAGAAGGAGAAACAGTTGTTCAGAGCCCAGTGCCAGGCACACAATCCGTGCTTTGTACATGCTAGGTGTATCTATTATTGTTATTTGGAGGCATGTGGGTGGGTTTTGGGAAGACAGGGAACTTTCTGGTGGGTGGAGACATAGGGAAAAGGGAGCAGAGATCTAGAATCTAGACACAAGCTATGATGGGGCTGCAGAAGCACTGGACATCCAGAGGACAGGAACCCACGGGAGGAGGGGGGCCCTCTTTTCCCATAAGTCTAGGTTCAGTCCATTTGGGAACTTGAATATTGGCCGCTGGTTAGTGATACGACCAGGGTTGGTCCTCTCTTCTCTTGGGACCTCACCTCATTTGTGCAGCCAGACGCCTGACGTCAGTGGTTTGATCATATTAAATCTCAGGCAGGACTAATTCTTTCCCAGGATTCCCAGTCTCCCCCCAGCCTGGCCCCGATGCCTGGCCAGGGCCTCTGCTGCCTGCCCGCCCTCCATGTACAGCTGAGTGGTGAAGACTGTGGCGTCCCATGGCTCGGTGTGAACTGCAGCCCTGCCACCATTCAGGCAAATCACCGTGTCTCTCTGAGCCTTGGTCTTGTTGGTGATCACATGGGGATAATCATTCCTGATCTCCCGGCTCCTCAAGCTGAACTCTATCAGACAAGGAATTCAGACTCACTTAGCAAACTGCCAGGCCCCTTAAGATGAGATTAAGTAGCAGAGATACACCCATTGAACAGATGGGCAAGGTGAGGTATCTTGTAGCAGAGGCCACTCAGCAAGCTGACAACGAGCAAAAGAGTCACCTCCTCCACCCGAGCTGTTCTTCCTAACTCCTTGGTCCTGACGAGCTCCAACTCGGGGGTCCCTGACAGCAGAAGGGCCTGAACTCCATGCAGTCTCTCCCCCAGGATCTTGACACACAGCACCCCAGGAATTATTAACTGGGCAGGTGGGGTCCAGGAGAGGCATAATTGACTTCCCTGATGCAGAGAAAAGGAGCGAGCCCTGGACAGTGACCGCAGAGGCCAGTGAACAGTGGGGACACAGCCGTCTAAAGAGCTCCGTCCAACCTCAGAGTAGCCCCCTGCCGTAAGTCTCCCATAGAAATGTGAACACTGGGGTGGCCACTTAGCTCAATTGGTTAGAGTGTGGTGCTCATAACACCAAGGTTGCTGGTTCGATCCCCGCATGGGCCACTGTGAGCTGTGCTCTCCTTAAAAAAAAAAGAAAAGAAAAGAAAAGAAAGAAATGAGAACACTATAAAGGGGACCCCGTTGTCCCAGTTTCACTGGGCCTGCCCTAATTTTGAAACTGAATGTCCTGTGTCCTGGCACAGGACAGGAATAGTTGCTCACTCTGATATCAGCACGCTTTGGTAAATAGCACAGCTCAGAAGCTAGAGCCCTGGGGTTGAGTCCCAGCTCTGCTCCTGGCTGTGTGACTTGGGCAAGTCATTGACTTTTTCTGGTTCCTTGTCTGTAAGATGAGGGTAATGTACCCCACCTCCTGGAGATCCTGTGTGTTTGGCTACATCCTGGGTGTAGCGAACTTAGCACGGGACCTGGCGTCCAGCATCTGCTACGAAATGTCAACTGTCGTCATTCTTGCAAGTCCCTTTTCCCCAGGGGGAGATGACTCACTCACCTTACCCAGCACACACAGGGTGCAGGCCCAGCTAGTGGGGTGCCGGTGATGAGAACGCCCTGGGCCTGTCCTCAGCAGGGACGTGAGAATTGTGTGTGCATAATGACACAGCCAGAAATCAGCACAGGTCATGTTAGGGTGTAAAAACACAGGTTTCATCGTTGACTCATTCACGTAGAACAGATGAATTTTATGGCATGTAAATTATACCTCCATAAAGCTCTTAAAATAAAACTAAAACCGAAACCAATAAACAAAGGCTCTGGCAGCCTTTCAGAAGAGGAGGCACTTGTTATGACCAGGGATGTGGTGATCACGGAAAGCTTCCAGGAAGAGGTGGTATTAAATTGGACCTCCAGGAATGGGGCGAATTTGGACACTGGAAGTGATGCGAGGCAGGGACACTGGGCAGTGGGGCCCATATGAAAAGCCTGGATTAATATTCACATTCTGCTACTCTCAGGCTGTGTGACCTTGGGTAAATGGCTGCACATCTCTGAGCCTGAACGTTCCTCATCTGTAAAATAGAAAGAGTCTATGGGGAGTGCCCAGAACAGTCCCCCAGAGCACCTGAAACAAAGCAGGCAGTTTTTCAGAAACAAGATATGCAGAGCCAGGGGGCCCATGTGGAAGGTCCTTCATTCAGTCAACAAACTTTCAAGGAACACTCGCTGTGGGCATGAGCTGCACTGGCTCACGGCACTTACATTCTAATGTGCGCTCACTAACGAGGACCAAGTGGAGAAGTGCCAGCAGCTTGGATTGGCTGGAGCCCAGGAGTGTATGGGGGGAATGAAGGGAATAGTATTGGGGTTTAATGGAGGGCCTTAACAAGCTTTGATTTCTTTCTGTTTATACTGCGGGAACAGTGAGGCGTTTGGAGTAGAGGAAGATTTGTAATCAGCTCAAGTGGACACCCTCTCTGGCACCCTCCCTTTCCTTTCTGCCTTCTTTTCTAAAATGTTCCTGTGCTGGCCCTGGGGTTACCAGATACAGTCTATCTTCATGATGCTCACTAGGCAGACTAATCAAATAACCCCTCAAAGAAACATGAAATTGGTGGAAATGCAACTCTGATTAGCAATAAGAGGTGAGGGGTGTGGTGCTGTGAGAATTCATAAGACAAGAGGTCTAACCTCATCAAGAGGGCTGGGGAGGGCGGCTGGATGGCTCAGTTGGTTAGAGCGCAGGCTCTCAACACCAAGGTTGCCGGTTCAATTCCCGCTTGGGATGGTGGGCTGCGCCCCCTGCAAGTAAAGATTGAAAACGGCGACTGGACTTGGAGCTGAGCTGTGCCCTCCACAACTAGATTGAAGGACAACGACTTGGCCCCAGAAAAACACACTGTTTCCCAATATCCCCCAATGAAAGGTATAAAGAAAAAGAGACTTGGGGAGAACTTCCAGCAGACATGATCAGTGGGCAAGATCTGCAGGATGAACATGAATACAGAGCAAAGGAGGCCAGGAAACGGACGCCGGGCTGCAGGCTGCCGGCGTGGGCAGACTCTGTGGTGGGACCGTCAGGGTAGACACGGGGGTTTGAGGGCGGGTGCGTGACAGGAGACAGGGTTGGAGTTGGATGACTCAGGCTCTTGGAGGCCACGTCTGAGGCTTCGCTTTTATCCTGAGAGCACCAGGAAGCCTTGGAGGGGTTCAGCGGGAGGAGGAAGGGATCAGACGTGTGTCAGTGACGCTCGTTAATGCAGTGGGGAGAACAGAGTGGCGGGGGCCGAGTGAAAGCAGGATGTCTTAGCTTGGGCTCCCTCAAAAGCAGAGTGGAGGCAAGGACTTGGGGCTGGTAGGTTATTGGGGAGTGATCTCCGGGAGCAGGGGTGATGAACTGGGGAGAACAAGTCCGGATTGTTGGGATCTGCTCTAAGCAACCGGGACTCCATCATGGTGGGATCCCCTGAAAACTGAGCCCAAGGTCTCCCAGAATGGCCCATCCACCCTAAATGGGGTGCTGACGTTCCCAAACTTCTGTGCTGTGCATGAGCGCAGGTCCCCCCACATCGGAGGAGCCCCAGGGCCACCCAGGAAGGTAATTAGGGCGCATGCTTGAGGCCAGACCATGTCAGAGTTCAGTGAATCAAACCCCACAAGAACTGTCCGCTCCAACCCTGGGTGAAATCAGAGGGGAGGCTGAGAGGGTGAGGCTGGAGGCCAGAAGTGTCTGATACCCTATGAGGCAGCTGCTGGAATCATCCAGGTGAGAGAGGAAGATGGTGTGAACTGGGGTGGTGGTCCAGGCAGAGGGAGGAAAGTGGGCGGAGTCTAAAAGTGTCCGGGAGTCAAATCCACTGGTCTTGGGGATGGATTTGGTTGAGGGCGGTGCTCTTTACTAAGAAAGAGAATCCTGGGGGAGGACCAGGTATGAAGGTAGGGAGGGTAGGCATGGGTGGGAGGTCACTTTGAGTTGGAGGTGCCCTTGAGACACACCAAAGGAGGTGTGGAGAAAGCAGCTGAATATGTGGTTAGGGAGCTCTGGGGAGAGGTCCAGGCTAGAGCCATAAATGTGAGTCATCAGAATCTAGGTGGTGACCGAAGCCATAGGTGAGCATGAGCTCACCTGGAGAGAGAACAGAGCTAGAGTCAGGCCAAGCCCCGCGCCTCCAGCTACTACCCCACCCCCATGGCCACCTGCAGCCCCCTCCCTCCTGGACCACCCCCATGCCAGCCCCACAAGAGGGAGTGACATTTAAGCACTTGTGATTCTAATTGAATTTAATTGTCTCCTCCGAGTTGCGCTAAAACCTTTTCAAAGTCCCCTGAAATTAGGGAACATCGATAACACCACTCCTCAGGGTTTTAATCTGTGTCCTCCCCAAGAACAGCGATTAATTTTTTACAAGCTAATCATATCTCTTAGGCAGGCTGTCAGCAGAGGACCCGTCATCTCTCATCAATAATGAAGTGATCCCAGCTCCTGCCTCTCCAGCAGCCTCCTGCATAATTCACCAGGAGGGCTTTAAACAAGGAAGCCCAGGGGCCAGGCCCTCTTAATCGGTGTCCTTGTAATTATCCACAGAGGCTGGGAGGCGCAGAAGGGGTGGGAGGGAAGGGCAGGGGATATAAAAGCTGATTGATCGATGAGCCCACATCTGCCACTCCTATTTAACATGCTCTCACCTGCCTCCTCCATCAGTCTGCCTTCTCTGCCCAGCTTGCCCCCCTCCTCCGACTCCTTCATCTGTATGCCTCTCACTGTTCCCTGCCCTTCAGCTTCCCCTCCTTTCTTCCTGTGACACTATTTCACATGGTCTTTTGGCCCCATAGCCAAAGTCCCTTGAGATGCTATGGGTCCCATTTCACAGATAAGTAAACTAAGGCACAAAGAGGTAAAGCAACTCACTCAAGGTCACAGAGCAAGTTGATGGCAGTCAGAGCTAGACCTACTTTGGGGTCTCCCAGACCTGTGCTCTGTGCCCCCAAACCTCAGAGCCGATGAGTGGATGGGCCACCCCATCCCTGCCCCAATAATATGTCTATACTTAGATGCTAGGAGGAATCTGCTGTTTTCTTCCCCATAGAAGGAATATTACTTTAGGCCTTTCCCTAGGGAGTACCGCCCCCTGTGCACAGCTGGCCCTGACTTCTGTCACCCTTTGTGGCGAGTCTCTGAGGCCAAAGGTCAAAAGCAAACAGTGGCCAGAGATGGAGTGGGCTGGAAGGAAGTGAAGCGTGCAGAAACAGGACCCAAAACAGGAACAGAAACCCTCGCCCTTTCTCCTCTTTGGTGCTATTGAAAGGACTGTGCCCTCTGGCCAGCTGGACAGATTCCAGAAACAAAACCCCATGAGGGCTAGTGGTTAAGACGTCATCCAGAGAGAGGTCTTCCCGGACCCCCCACTTAGCCGGATGCTGGAACCCAGAGTCCTGTGTTCTCTGTGATGTCTCAGAAGAAAGACCCCTTCTCCAGGATGGCTCCCTCTCCCTAGGCATGGCTCAGGTGATTGGGCAGGTCCCAGGGGTTCCCCAGTTCTCTGTGGCTGGGCCTCAAATCTGGGCCTCGGCCCTGTCCTTGTGCCGAAGCAGTGGCCAGGCCTGTCCCCTGAGGACCCAACTCAACATGTCAAAAAGCTTTACCCATCACTTTCCCAGCACCCCACCCCTGTCCCTTTGTCTCATTTCTGGGTCATCGCTAGGGTGACCCATTGTCCTGGCTTGCTCAAGAAAAGAGTTCCCAGGGACATGGGACTTTGTTTTAAAAGCAGGAAAGTCCTGAGAAAACCAGGGTGAGTTGGTCCTCCGAGCACCCCTTTTCTTCCAGGCATCCAGACTGGAGCTTTCAGCATCGGAGAGAAGTAGTTCTGGGGGTGGGAGAGGGTTTGTAGCTGGCTCCCCCTCCCCCTCCTGGTCACCTTGGGAATGGTCCCTAAGCCTCTGAGCCACAGTTGACTCATGTGAAACAGGAGTAATAGTAATAAAACCCAACAAGATTGCTTTGTGGAGGGAGTGAGATCACCTATGTAACTGACTCAGCACAACACCTGGCACATCCAAGGTCACTCTCATGACAACGGATCCTGATGCCCTGCCCACTACATTGTCTGTTGCCAAATTTTGTCAAACCCATCAGAGTTTCCATCACCTGCAAAATACAGACCCCATTTCCCAGCTTGGAAATCAAGGTCTTCACAATCCGGCCCCAGCTGACCTTTGCACCCTCCTGCCGCCTTCTGTAGGTGCCACCCAGGGTCAGCCTGACAGGACAACTGCCCATTCTCTGCTTCTGCCTCACACTCTCCCTTTCCTGACCCCCCTCTCCTGCCTACCCCTCAAAGCCCATTACAAGGGCTGCCTCTTCCAAGGAGCTATCCCTGATTTCAACCCCCCAAATGCAATCTGGGTCCCCTTGAGCCCCCACTCCCCCCGACAGTATGTAGTCTACCTCTTTTAGGGCACCCAGTATTTTCTGAGTATAAAGTAATTAATAACTGTTGCTAATACTGTATTTGTTAAGTTCTTTCTATGCACCAAGTTTCCCAGTTCTTTGACTTACTTTAATTTTATTAATCCCCTGATCCAAGACCCTACGAGGTGGGTGTGATTATTTATCCATTTGAGGTCCATAAGCAGAAGCCCTGGGAGGTGAAAATCACTTGCCAAAGTCACACAGGACCTAGCTGAGTGGCAGAGTCTGGAGAAGTGGTTAGGAGCTTAAATTTGGGAGTCAGACTTGGGTTCAAATCCGGACTCTGGTACCTTGTCCTCAAGTGACCGCCTCAGGCTCCTCACCTCTCTGACTCTCACTTTCCCCTGTTAAAAATGAGGATCCTAAAACCTACCTCACAGGGTCTTGGGAGGATGAAATGGCACAGTCTCTGCCTGGCGTATAGTAGGTGCTCAATAAAATGGCCCCTGTTGCTCTTAGCTTAACTTGAGTTAGGGTCTTACTTGCTTTCAATGCAATGACTATTTCCTGGGCCCCTTCCCGATCCAACTCAAGATTTCCAGGCCTGCGGCTGGAAGACTCAGGTGGTACCACTCAACAGAGTGTGGGTGGCCTTCGTAAGGTTCCAGAGCCAGCCAGGCCAGGCATTGTGTCCTGGCTCCGGGATTTCCCGGCTGTGTATGACCTTGTCAAGGTTATGCAGCCACTGGCTGGAGGTTAACATCTGTACACCTACCCAGGCCAGGAGGGGCAACTGTGGATGAAGGGAGGCGGGGGTCAATGGGGATCTTGTTGCCCGTCCTCCCTAGGCCTGGCTCCAGCGGGTGCCTGAAGCGCCCCAGGGATTAAATCAGTGCCTGGAGAAGGCCCAGCTAAGCAGGAGCTATGGGACCATGGTGACTTTAATGCTGTTCAGATCCGTGGTTCCAGGCGACAACGCCGCATTTGCATTTAAATGGAGGTTTGGAAGTCTGTAAATCTCCATTTCCCAACCACAGAGGCCTAATGGTTGTTTAATCATGTTTAGATGAACCCCCTGGAGCACTGGGGGTTGGTGCATCTTAAATCCGGCAGAGACAATGATCAAACAAGGGGTGTTCAGGCAGAGGGCTCTTCCCTCACCACCCGGCCAGCTGGGCCAGGGCTGCCTTTGAGGCAGGAAGACTGTTTGGTGCTCTCCATGGACCTGGATAGGCCCTGACCCCTACCCCTTCCAGGAAGGCCTCTGGGATTGCTCAGAAGTAGCTGTCACCTGAAACACCCACAGCCCTCCCTTCCCTTTATACTGCAAAGAGGACTAGTGTGGCTGAGATGTGGCTTCAGAGAGACCTGGATTGGAAGCCTCACGTACCCCTGATTAACTGTGGCTGTGGATGCGTCATTCAACTGCTCTGGGTGTCACCATTCATAGCTAGCACATGTGGGGCGTATGCTTCCAAAACATGTATGTTGGGTCCTTGGCACACAGCAGGAGCTTTTCAAATAGTACTCAACATAGATTCAAATTGCCCTTAGCTTGAAAAGGATTGGCCTTTGAGGGCCTGCTTTATGACTATGATTCTCAGATTTTATGGTGAATTATTAGGGGAGCTTGTCTAAAATGCTTTCCCCCAACTCCAGGTAGATTCAAATCCCAGGAGTTTGGACAAAGGGAGCTTTACCCTAAGAGTTCATGACATGCATTTGGCTGTGTGTCAGTATCCTCTGTGTACATTCCTATGTACATTCCTGACCTGGCTGTATCTCAGGCTTTGGGATAGGGCAGGGGCCCTTCCCAAGGTGGCATTAGTCTTCCTTTGTCCCCTGGAATACCAGGCTGCCAGCAACAACTGGGTCAGTCTGGAGTCTGGGTAGGCAAGTCTCCAGTTTCAGAGAAGTTATTCAAATGATTGCCAGAGAAAGCAGCGAGGCCTGAAGCCCTGCAGTCTGGCCCTGGTACTTGCTCCATCCTTGCCGTCCAGGTAGCCATGGGGGAAGATGCTGGAATAGAGTGGGGAGTGAAGGTGGAGCTTTTATCATTCTCCTCCCACTGCCCCCACCCCACACCTCCTAGAACGTGTCCTCCTTAAATACTTCCAGAACTTGAACTCCTTAGATGCTTCTGGAACGCTCTGCCTGCAGACCATCCTCAGAACCGGCCCTGTCCTGATTTTCCAGCTCAGGCCAAGCCCACCTCTTTGAAGGAGGTTTCCCAGTTGAAATTCATTTCCTTCTGGGACATCATAGCATTTCATTTGTATCATAGTTGCAATAGCTGCAGCTCCTACCTGGAGCCCTTGGGACTGGGAGGGGAGGTTCTGCAGGGTTTCCTGGTTCAAGCAGATAACTCTGTTTCTGTCTGTTCTAAATTTGGAGATTTGACTTCAGTCTCTCTTTCTTTCTTCTTTCTTTTTTCTTTTTTAAGACTATTTTTTAAAGAGCAGTTTTAGGTTGACAGCAAAAGAGAGGTGAGGGTATAGAGAGTTCCCATACACCCTCTGCCCCGACTCATGCATGGTCTCCCCATTATCAGTCTCCTTCACCAGATGGTATATTTGTTAATATTTCATGCACCTAAAACTGACACGTCATAATCACCTGAAGTGCAAAGAGGTTACATTAGGGTTCGTTCTTGGTTACATTCTGTGGGTTTGGACAAATGTACAATGACATGTACCCACCGTGTACCCACAGAGTATCAGACAGAGTAGTTTCGCTGCCCTAAAAATCCTCTGTGCTCTGCCTATTCCTCCCCTTCCACCTCCACACTCACTGATCTTTTCACCGTCTTTATAGTTCTGTCTGTTCCAGAATGTCATATAGTTGGACTCACACAGTCAGCAGCCTTTTCAGATGGGCTTCTCTCACTTAGTCATATGCATTTCAGTTTCCGCCTCGTCTTCTCATGGCTTGATAGCTCATTTCTTCTTAGCGCTGAGTAATAGCCCATTGTCTGGATGTAACACAGTCCATATATCTGTCCACCTGCTGACGGACATCTTGTTTGCTTCAAGTTTTGGCAGTTCTGAAGAAAGCTGATGTAAATGTCTGTGCGGTGTTTGTGTGCATGTAAGTTTTCAATTCTTTCGGGTAAATGCCAAAGAGCATGATTGCTGGATCATGCGGGAAGAGCGTGTGCAGTTTTGTAAGACACCGCCAAACCATCTTGCAAAGTGGCGGCACCATTTTGCATTCCCACCAGCCGCGAATGAGAGTTTCTGTTGCCCCACGTCCTCGCCAGTGTTTGGTGCTGTCCATGAGCTGGATTTTGGTCATTCTACCAGATATGCAGTGTATCTCCCTGATTGGCTTTTTAAAAAAAAATCTGAGTTTTGGGGACTGTATGATTTCCGAAGTCCTTTCCACTCAGGAATACTGTGCTCAGTCTCCATGCGGGGGCGGACTCCTGGCAGCCAGGTACTGACTCACCTCCCTTCTGCCCTGGGCAGCCCTTTGTCGCAGCAGGTATCCATCCGGAAGTGTGTGCTGAGTTGGGCTGACTTGAGTTTATTATTTCGGAACGATGCAGTCCCCATAAAGGGCAGAACCCACCCCGAGGGGCCGACACCTGGGACATTTTTCCTGACTGAGGAAGAAATACTCCTTTCCCACCTCTCCCCTGGGTAAAACCGGGGCTGCCACTACAGATCTGAGCTACATGGCAGCTGGAAGTGCCTACACTCAGGATTTGGCAGAGTGGAGTGTGACTCCTGGCTCCTCTACCCACTGATTGAGAGATTGTAGGCAAGTTCCTGCTCTCCAGGCCTCAGTTTCCCCGTCTGTAATATAACAAGGGAATAATAATAGTAAGAAGATTCGGTGAGATCATACAAATAGAGCGCTTAGCAGAGGGCCCAGCTCATGTCGTGGTAAGTGCTCAGTGAATGCAGTTGTTGTGGTTGTTTTCTTCTTCTTATTATTATTGTTTCCATCCTCTCGTTGAAAGCCTCTCAGGGATTGAAGACACTTGAAGGAACAATGGGCACAGTGGCCTTTCCCTGTCACTGCCCTTGTTTGCATTCATAGAAACGTTGCCTGAAGGCTTTGTTCCTGGAATGCTGACCCCAGGGGGTGTTCGTGGCTCAGAGGAGGCTTCTGGGGTCAGACAGGTTTGGGGACGGCCAGGCTCAGCAGAAATAAGCAGCTTTCTTTACTGCAAGGTTTCTCAGACACTGGGGCGGCTTCTAGAAGACACGCGAGTGTGAGATACTTCCCTGGTCATGAACCTCCTTCTTCCTGGAGCGTCTCATGAAAGATGGCACTTTGAGGAAGGCTGACACTGGGGATTAGGGGCAGGCCTTCCCCTGGCAGCGAAGGCCCATCGTGAGGTGACTCCTGCTGGCCGTAGTTTCCTTAGAGTTTCCTCACCCTCCTCCACAGGCCCCCTGCATCCGGCCACATCAGGCTGCTTGGCTGACCTGGAACATGATAGCTGCCGTCTCACCTGGGGACCTACACCCTCTCACTCATCCTTTTCCCTGCCTATACAGTGATATCCCACTCGCCCTCTAAGTCTCAATTCAAAGGTGACTTCCTCTGCAAAGCCTGTCTTAACCTCTGCAGGCAGTTAGGAGCTGCCTGTGCTCCTACCCCATCCAGTTTACCTTTTCTTTCTTTCTTTCTTTCTTTCTTTCTTTCTTTCTTTCTTTCTTTCTTTCTTTCTTTCTTTCTTTCTTTCTTTCTTTCTTTCTTTCTTTCTTTCTTTCTTTCTTTTAAATAAATTTTATTGGGGAATATTGGGGAACAGTGCGTTTCTCCAGGGCCCCTCAGCTCCAAGTCGCCGTCGCCCAATTTGGCTGTGGAGGGTGCAGCTCACCTGCCCATGTGGGAATCAAACTGGCAACCCTGCCATTCAGAGCTCACGCTCCAACCAACTGAGCCATCCAGCCGCCCCTCGTTCACCTTTTCAAGCCCTTATCGCTATGATATTTTATGTATATGCTCTTTCCTCTTCCTCACTATAGACCACGGGCTTCTTAAGGGCAGGGACCATATCTCATTCCTAACCTGGCATGTAGGCCTGGCACAGAATAAGTGCTCGACAAATAGATGTTATTACTCAGATGTGAGCAGTAGCATTCAGGGACATTGTCTAGCTTAGTAGTCAAAGGCATAATCACTGGTATCGGGCAGGCCTGACTTTGAATCCTAGCCTTACCCTTTATTAATTATATGAACTCGCAAGAGTTATTCAACTTCTTTCAGCCCAGTTCTGTCATCTGTGAAACGAGGGAAAGAACTCTACCTCCTACATAGGGTTGCTCTGCTCTTTTGCACATGAAGCGGCTGACACAGAGCAAGGACTCAAAAAATGGGGGCTTTTTGAATAAATAGGCCCTTCCTTGGGATCTAGGTGGATGCGTGAACACTTCTCCCTGTGTCTTTAGCAATTTTCTCATTTGTAAAATGGGGCTGATGATACTGTCATCGGGTTGTTGTGAAGATTACATGATTAATTCAGGTAGAGCGCTGAGGCCAGTGCCTGCACTAGCAAGCACTCAATAAATGTTAGATTGTATCACTTCCATTGTTGTTAATGATACAGGTGAGAACCCTGACAATCAGCTTTCCCCCCACCCCAGCGATACAAAGTACCACTTGCCCGGAATTGACCTGAAAGGCAGGTGCCCCGTCCTCTGCCTTCCCCAGGGACCACTCCACGAACTTCCTTTCCCTGTGTCTGTGCCCTGGCAGAGGCCCCTCCCACATTGGTACTGGGCTGGGTCATGTGCTTTGCTTTGGCCCATGGGACATCAGCACATGTGATGCAAGCAGAGGCTGGATAAGCGCTTGCAAATTAGGCTGACCCTCTGGGATTGCTGCTGCCATCAGATAAGAAGCCTTTGCTACCCTGACAGGCCAGTGGGAGGAAACTGAGGAAGGGAGCTCCATGTCTCCAGGGTCCCGTCTCCACCACCTGCCTCCGCCCTCCCCCGTGAGCAGAGCCCATGGCTCCTAGCTCATTGCTCCTCACTGTCAGCTCAGCTCGGGGGCCCTGACACAGCTGATTGGGAATTTGTTTTATTTCTGTGCCTGCCCCCCTCCATCTCTCCCCGCTGAAAAAGCAATTAAACTTGTGTTTACCAGAGTGGGAGGCTGTAATCTGTCGTTTGCCCATCTTATCCTGTCGAGCGGCCCCACTTCCAGCCTGCTTTGCTTAGGTTGGGATGGGAGATTTGCATACTCAGTAAAAATGGAACTCAGGAAAGTGGGGGTGATTTGGTTTCAGGCCACCACATTGTAAGCACAGCTCTGGGGACCTGAATGCACCGAGGCGGGGTGGTGGGTGGGTGGGGTCTTGCCTACCTGGGAGGTGCCCTTGCAGGGTCTTGTCTCCTGTCCCCATTGGGCAGGTCAGAACCCCATCTCTGACCCAGCCTGGGCCATATCTGGAGGCCTGGCCAAGGCTCAGAGGGGCTGGAGTGTCTGCTAATCAGGCCCTTCTCTGCATACAGCTTTCAGTGGCGCCCCAGTGCCCCTGCCACCATGTTCCTATCTCATCTTGTCCTCTCCCCATCAGCAGAATCAAACACTTGCTTAGGATTCCAACTCCTGACTATGCCATGGTCTCTGTGTAGGCTTCTCCAAAACTGACCCTGAACAAGGACTTGGGTGCATGTAGATTATTTGAGAGGGGATTTCAGGACGCTCAGTGAGGGGGTGAGTGAAGTGAGCCAGGGAAGGGACAAACGTCCATGAAAGACGTGGTAGTAAGTGGGTTACAGCTGCGGGTAATTGGGCTCACGTCCCCTGGAGACTCCAAGAGACTGAAGAGAGCACACCTTAGAATTGTCTGAGGGTTGAGGAAGCTGGCATACTTAGCCACGGTGGTTGATTGCTACTTAACAGACCCCACGAACTTCCTTTCCCTGTGTCTGCGCCCTGGCAGAGGCCCCTCCCACATTGGTACTGGGCTGGGTCATGTGATTTGCTTTGGCCCGTGGGACATCAGCACATGTGATGCAAGCAGAGGCTGGATAAGCACTTGCAAATTGGGCTGACCCTCTGGAATGGTGCTGCCATCAGATAAGAAACCTGTGCTACCCTGACAGGCCAGTGGGAGGAAACTGAGGCACCCCCGTCCACAGCTGCACCTGATCCACCAGACATCGTGGGCTATCCCATCCGGATGACTGCAACTGCATGAGTGACCCCAGGTGAGATGGGCTGAAGAACCTTCCAGCTGAGCACAGCCCAGTTGCAGAATCATTGGCGGGTAAGTCATTGTTGACTTAGCACCCTGAGTTTGGGGTTGTTTATTTTGTAGCAATAGATAACTGACACTATGGCCACCAACTCCATCCCTCACTGTTGTGGGTTCTTGGTGGGGGGCAGAGTGCACTCCCTCCCAGACACTCCGGACTGGCCCCGCACACTGACCACAGTGGCCAGAGGAAGCCTTAAGGCAGAGCGATTTCCTGTCTGAGGCAAAGCATCATCTCAGTGTATGGGAATGGTTACCTGGTGCTGTCGGCGACTTCCAGGTGGGCCGAGGTGCTGGGGCAGAGCACCAATAGCATCTGCTAAGCCACCTGGCTGCAAAATGACCAGGGGGCTGCCCTGCTAAAGGCGCCTCTTCAGAGTTCAGCTCCACGAGGAAGGGGCCCTATATTCCCACCACCTGGAACAGTGCCTCGCAGTTCCGTCAGTATTTGTTGCACGAATGAATGAATGAATGAATGAAGTGTCAGTTGAGTTGAAGCTGAGTGGACAATTAACCAGGTGAGGAGGGGAAGCAGATTTCCAGGCAGGTACAACAGCACCTGCCCATGCCAGCGTGTCTGGAGTCCAGGTGGAGAGTTTGGTAGGAAGCGAGACTTAGGGAGACCAAGCAGGACTTTAGAGACTCCGAGATGGCTCCCCAGAGGGAGGCTTCATCAGACTTGCTTTGGGGAAGATCACTGACTGCTCTGGGGAGAGAGCCCTGGAGGAGCTGAGACAGGAGGCAGAGAGTGGTGAGGAGGTCACGGCATTGCCCAGGCACAGGTGATGGTGCTTGGAAGTGGAAGCAGACAGACGCACGAGATCTCTAGGAGGGGACGTCAATAGGCCTTGATGAAAGTAGCAGGAGTCGACAAGGGGTCGCTTATGAGCTTCCAGTCCCACCTTTGCTCCCCCCTGGCCTTGTCCCTGATTCGTCTTCCAATAGCGTTTTCACTGGGAGGCCTCACCAACAACCCCCCCCCCCCCCCGCCCAGGTAACACTGGGGGCTCCCCTCCGAGTCCCCAGAGTGCTTTTTTCTGACTTCAACTATGACGCATCCCACTATGTGGTCAGCTTTTCACAGTCCTGGGCACATGGTAACTGTGCAGTAAACATTTGCTCCCTCTGTTCCTCCATTTCTCATTTCCCAATCCCTCTGCGGGGACAGTCCCAGAGAGCAGTTTCCAGGCTCTCGGCTCACGTGGAAAGGTGCTGGCTCAGTTATTAGATAGCCATCAACTGTAATCAGTTGGCCATCCGCTGTGGCTGGGTGGCCATCAGCTGTTACCGGTTAGCCCTGAGCCACTAATATAACTGCCCTGGCTACGCTAGGGGGTTGGTTTGTTGGGTGGCAGAGAAGCGGACGGTGGATTGCGGCTAGCAAGTGCGGTTAGCAAGCGGATTGTGGATTGCAGATCGCAGATCGTGTGGATCCTATTTCCTGTGTCTCGCCTGCCGCCAGCGAGACTAGGGTGCAGGAAGACCCCTTGTTGGGGTGCTGGCGGATGTTTGCTTCTTGTGTCTCCACCAGCGGCCATCGAGAATACAGTGGTATGACTCCCCCTATCTATGGCTCCGTTGTTGTTCCTTTTTGGCCTCACTATATCCTGCGTTCTTGTGCGGGGAGCAGGACCAGAGACCCTGCATGACACCCTCCCTGCTTTCTTCCTTCTTTTCTCACTTCCTTATTTCCTTCTGTATTCACTGGACCTGGCACCCAGCCCCCCTGCAATATTAACCCCTCCCCCCAATAGCAAAGAGCTAATAGGGGGCTAAGAACATGGTATTTGGGTTCAGTGGGTCTGAGTCTGGATCCAGCTCAGCTGCTTAGTAGCTGTGACTTTCCATCTGGCTGAGCCTCAGTTTCCTCACCTGTAAGATGGTGTGTACATACCTTACAGGACTGGCCTAAGGGGAGGTAATATCGTGATTAGGTAGCACATAGCAGATCCTCAGCAAGAGACGCCTGCTTTAGACTTGACCCCAATCCTAGGTGGAGAGGCGGATTTGACGGGACAGAAAGGAAGGGGGCCTTCCACCTCATTCCCCTGTAAAATGTGCAGCCTGGTTTTCCTAGGCGGTGGTGCATCTCCTTATTAAACAAGGAGCTAGCGTGGTTAGGTTGCTCTCCGCAGCCCGGCTTACGTCCCATTTTCAGCTCTTTCATTTGTGAAGCCACTTAGGTGGAGGCAGTATTTTTTTTTTAATTAAATTGGAAAACTTCTATGGAAATCTTTGAAATGTTCAGAGCGATGGCTTTTTTAAATAAAAAGAGAAGATAAAGGAAGCTGTCCCAGTCTTTGGGTCACACAGGAATTGTGTGGCCCCAAATACTGTTTGAAATGACAACCATCACCGTTATCCAGGGACCTGCTTTGTTGTAGAGCGAATCCTAGGGTTTGTCATAAGGGGTTCGCCCCCCGAATCCTCTCTGGAGAGCACTTCCAAGGAACTGTGCATTTTATATCCATTAGAGCTTCAGTTGTCAAATCAGGGATGTAATCAAACCGGTCTCCGATGCTTCACAGAGAACGGTCTGTGAGGACGATTTGATAAAGTTAAAAGTGTTCTACAAATGTAAGGTATTATTAGTGGTGGCGGCAATGCCCCGAGAGGGGAAGTGATTTTCCCAAGGTCACAGAGCAAGTGTTGGAGAAGCCAGAAAAAGCAGCAGAGCCTCTCTACCCCGAGGGTCGGGACCTTGTCTCATTTTACTCACCTTGTATCCAGAGCACAGAGAACAAGCCCCAGCCCCAGCGCGCAGCGAGTGCACTGCGAATGGTGTTCACTAACAAACGAATGAATGAGCGAGTGCATAAGGCTGTAATGGTCCCGGAAGCCATGACCCATCCATCCCTCCGGGACCTTCCACTCCCATCATGGGCATCCTAGACTGGCTTCTTTGTCTAGTTCTTCCTTTGGTCTCCCACCCACAGAGTGCCCCTTTCCCCTCCCCTGTGTCCACCTGTGGGAGACTGTGGCTTCATCCCACTACCCCAGCTCTCCTGTATCCACGCCCTTTGCAGTTTCTCCCATGAAAGGTGGAGGGTAGTTCTCACCCTCTGACGTTAAGAAACAGGAGATATGACGCCTCGACCAGGAGAACGAGGTGGAAGTGACAGTGAACCTAATTCTGAGCTTAGGCCCTGATAAACCTTGTATAGTTCTGCTTGCCTTCTCGGTCCTCTGTCATTGTCCCAAGAAGAATATGCCTGAGCTAGTCCGCTGGCCTCGTGAGGATGATGAGAGACACGTGGAGCAGAGTAGTCCTGGTCACGTCACCCCAGGGAGCCCAGCCCACTGCCCAGCTCCCAGCCAGCCTGCAGATGAGGGAGCTGAGTAAATGCTTTGTGTTATATATCACTGAGCAGCGTTGGTGGTTGGCTGTTAGTATATAGCCTAATTGAGTCCGTGCTTAACTGGTATGCCATCCACATCCTCCAAGTCTTCCCCAGCCTGGATTGGCATTTACCTCTTTTTGGAAGCCTTCCCTGATTTCCCCCACCCTTCTTTCTTTCATTCATTCATTCATTCATTCATTCATTCATTCATTCATTCGCTCAATGCCTGCTCTATGTCAGGCCCAATGCTAGAAGCCAGGGTAGTAAGGAAATATAAGACAGTCCCCTGAGGATCTCCTGTCTAGTGTGAGGGAGATGCGTGCCAACAGATGGCATTGCTATTACTCTAATTATTCATGTTCCTAATAGATTAGCTCCCATTTGTTGAACATTTCCTGTGCAAAGAACATTATATACATTACTTCCTGTAATCATCACAGTAATTCTAGGGGAATATTTTACACTCATTTTATAGCCGAAGAGCCTGGTGCTCAGAGAACTCCACTTACTGGCCCAAACAATGTCAATCGAGGAGCAGGGGTTCCGGCCGGAGTCAGCTGGACCCCTGAGCCCGTGTTTGCATCTGTGACAAATGCGGTGCACATGTGTCCAGAAGTGGTGGCAATGGTAGGAAGGGTATGATTGGCCTGGCCTTGGCCGACCCTGAAAGGTGCGCAGGAAATAGCCAGGCAGAGAAGGGAGGGCCGTGAAGTGGGGGACTCGGCAAACGCAAGTGCCTAGAGGTGTGAGAGCAACGCTCCAGGCAGCTGAGGGGTGTGAGGTGGGGACCGGAAGAGCTGCCTGCATCTACCACCTGGGCAGTTTGTTAAAGGGAGCTTTCTGGGCCCTTCTCCAGGATGGCTTGGGGTGGAGACCAGGCACCTGCAGTTCTGGTTATGCTCCGCTCTCCTGGTGAATCTGATGCTCCCTCCAGTTTAGAAACCTCTGTCTGGCCTAACGCCCTTCCACCGCCCTGTGTCAGCCCCTCCTCTGACCTCTCCTGCCTCCTTGTCATCATCCCCCAGCTTGACACAGGCCTGCTCCCTGCTTGTATCCTAACGAGTGTCCTGTGTGGAGCCAGAGTGTGGGTCCACAAGGGCAGTCTTGAACAATCCCACTTTTTCTTTGCAACCTCCAAGCACTGGTACCCAGGACTGGTGGCCCATCGGATTTGTCAGTTGATTGCGGTAGATGTGAAGTTAGAAGGGACGCTTTGGCAGGCCCTTATGAGAGGCCCAGAGTGTGTAAACCTCATCATCGTCATGAAAAAATTCTGTGATTATGGAGCACATCCCTCGCTGCCGTTTCGTTGGGCGTGTTTTACCCACGACTTCATTTCAGTCTCGTAGGAACCCTGTGAGGTACGAGTTCGTTTCCGCATCTGTGACACAGGATGATGAGACTCAGTGAAGGTGAGTCACTGTCAAGGTCTCGGAGAGAGTGGTAAACCGAAGACCAGTGTCCCTTACTTTCTGTTACCTCCCTCTTTGGTGGGAGGCTGGGCGGTGGGGGCTCCAAAGCAAGGAATGTTTTGAGAAGCCTTTGGGGTCACATGCAATCAGCCTTGAAACACCTCTGTCTGTGTCGGTGGGTAGGAGGGACAACAGCCAACCAGGGTCAGAGCCCTGGCTTTCAGTCCTGCTGCAGCGGGGGGGAGGGGCTCTTGACAAGCCCCCTCCTGTTCCTGGCCTTGGTTCCCGAATCTGGGATAAACAAAGGGATGATTCTATTGTCCATGTGGATCTTGCAAATCTCAGGGGTGGCCTTCGCACCTCTGATTAGAGGCCTACACTCTCCATCCATCTGCAGGGCTGGGTGCCCTGCTCACCCCGTCCAACCAGGTCCCTGGTCTGGCCAATTCAGTGTGGGGGGTACCACCTGCTCACACCCCCCATGCCACAAGTACTGAGCCAGCACCTCTGCTCAGGGCAGCACCCCCAGCCCATCTCCCTGGCTCCCTGTAGCTCTTTGATAGACAAGGGGCTAAAGCTTATGGGGAAATAGCAACCAGCTAACTTGTATGTCAGTAGCCTCTGGGTGGGCCATTCAGACCAGGGTCATCGTGGGTTCTCCTTGCAAAGGGTGGGGCAAGGGCAGAGCAGCATGGATTTATTGTCATTGTCACCTCTGTTTGCTGAGCTCCTTTGCAGGCACTGACTCAGTTTATCTTTTGGCATAATCATATTTCCTTCTGTTTCCTGAGGATCCGGGCTGTGGGCTTTCTGTCTTCCCTGGCTTGATTCTCAGGCCAAGCCTGGACGCAGGATGCCTGGTTCTCCCCATTATGATCCGAGGGAGTGGAGGCCCCCCCATCATCCCATTACTATGGCAACCTCCCCAAACTCCATATCCTCCTTCTCAGCTTTATCTTTGTCCATAGAATGTATTTTTTAACATACATTTTACTTACTTTGTTTACTGTCTGCCTCCTGAAAACTTGAATGTCAGTTTCATAGGGGTGGGGATTTTTGTCTGCTTTGCTCCCTGCTGCATCCCAGATCCCAGAATAGTGCCTGGCACATAGTAGGTGCTCAGTGACTATTCACTGAATTACTCAATGAATCAATGTGGCTCTGGGGAAAAAAAAAGGTATTGTTGCTGGTGTCCACTAGCCTAAGACTCACTGAGAAGACAACTTCGGCTCATTAGGTTAGAGAATTGGGAAGAATTTTGGCATGCATAGAAGTCAGCTGCCATCCGGAGCCAAAGCTGACATGGTCTCAGGACGGCTGTATATGTCTATTAGCTGCCATTAGCACCTTGAGAATGATTTTCATTTTGCCAGGAATGACCTTTGATTGCTTCCGGCCCCTCCTGCCTGGGCAGGGAGGGGAGCCCCTCCGGCCACCAGACACCAGTGGGCCTCCGCCTGCCTGCTGCCTCTGAGAGGCTGAAAGAGAAAGTGCCATCTCAGACCCCAATTTCCCTGTCATCAGCCCCGTTTCCTTGGCAGCCACTTAGACCCCTGGTCCCTCCCACCCCCACTCTCCTCTGAGTCTCTTCATCTGACAGCTTCCAGGGTGTTCTCAGGGAGGCAATCCTGCAGCGAGCCCTGATGAAGTGAGGCCGGGACACAGAGATGGCCACATTAAAATAGCTTCAGGCCCAGGCTCTGGGCTCCCCTTGGGAAGGGGAACATTGGTGACTTGATGCCTCAGAGACACCTCCAAGTTTTCTGGTTCATTTCCCTGCCCCGGGTCCTCCACAGATGGCCTCCGGGGATTTTCAGAGGAGCCAGCTCTCCAGGCAACCCTTTCTGCAGTGAAGTATCCACCCTACGAGGTGTGATCCAACAATATGGTGAATGTGTAAATAAAAAAAGACATGTGTTACAGTAAAAAACACATTGCCATTAATGCCCCTCAAAATACACGCCCTCACTTCGAACACGCTTACCCCATGGTTCTTGCCACTTTCTGAAGCAGTTCTGGAAGTTCTCTTTGGTGAGTGTCTTTAGTTGCGCTGTGGTGGTCCTACCATGTCGAGGCTGCTGGGGCAGAATTTGATCTTGGCAGCAGCGTGGTGAGGGAAGAAGAGAGAAGGAACAGGGCGTGGCAGTTCCTCAGATGCAGGAGGATTTGTATCCCAAAGGGCCCGTTTAGTGCCCTCCCCTGGGACCCTGTCCCCGGAGCCCAAGCTTCCCTCTGCACAGGTTGGGCTCTCCAGTGAGAGTGGGGTGGCCCTGTACCGAGGAAGCTCAGGTCGTGCCCTTGAGGGGAGGGGCCGGAGTCCTGGAGGGAAAGCTGGCCAAGGCTCAGGATCCTGGGACACTAGGAGGAAAGGCCCTGCTCTGCCATCGATGGGACCTGAGACCTTGGACAAATCCATCCACCTGTTGAGGCCCAGTTGCCTCCTCTTTCAAATGGGGCTCTAATGCCCAAGATTTGGAGAAAGTTTGGAAAGATGAAAAAGGATAGTGACATATTTAAAAAAAAAGAATAATGGATAGTTTTGAAAGAGCTTTGTAAACGTCACAGGTACATTAAAAAATTACGTGTCTCTGCCAGTTCCTCCTTCCACACACGGTACAATGTGGACACATACCTTGCCCACCGTGGAACCCCAGGGAATCATCTATGAGCAGATTTCCATCAACCTGACCTGGGCCCTGAGCAGAGGAAAGAATGGTTTGTTGAAATTTAGGGCTGGCTCTCTCCCTGATTTGCCGGCTCAAGTGTCTGTGCTTCTCTGGGCTTCAGTTTCACCCCTTGGCAGAAGGGGCACAGTAATTGTCCTGCCGACCAGTGTTCCACCACTGCAGGTTCTTTTCTTCTTCATCTTGTTCCAGAACTACCCCCTGAGACACATCCTTGCTGAAGCCCTCGGACCCGCATTTCTCTGAGGGAAGTGTAGAAGACACTGTCTCGGGTGGGCTGTCTGGGAGACTCCCGGGGCACATAGCACAGCAAGGGCTCTGAGAAGTCCTGCTGTAAGGAGATTGTCTGAAGACTCTGCTCACGGACCTCCTTTGGGCAGAATGGTCCATGGCCTTCTCTTGCTGGTTGCCAGGCCTAGAGGACCCAGAGAAGCTGAGACCCAGTTCCATCCACCAAACACAGAGCCGTCCCGTCTTCACCTCTGGCCACAGTCCACTTTGGGAGATGACCTTTGAGGTTGGAATTACCATCAGCCGCTCCACTTCCTCCAGCTGTTGTTTTGTCCCGATTTCTGAAAGTCCCAGAATGGATGCTTGCACTAAAGTTCAGAGGACGTGATGAACCAGGTTAATTTTAGGGCCGGTGGCAGTGAGCAGCAGACCTCCCTAGTGGGCTGGTTGGATAAATGAGTTAATTTGGTCCGAGCTCCAAGTGTCTTGGGGAGGTTGGTGCTGAGGGTGTGCACATGTGTTGGGGGGAGTGGGACTGGCTTGGAATGTGCTCTGGGGCCCGTGGGGATTTGAGGAAGGAGAGCTGCATATTCAGCACTGCAGTTAACGGTGCTTATAATGGTCTGGGGATCGACTCCAGCCAGGGAGCTTGGCAGCTGGGTGGGTGTTCCTTGGAAAACCCCACGTCAGCAGCTTGGCCGGAGGGAGCAGGGGGTAGGTGGCGGGATGGGTGATTGGGGATCTCGGTGCCTGAGGCTGGGCAAGGCAGCCCGAGGCAACAGAGGTGGGGAGATGTGCCCTTTCATGTGGCCCAAGTCTGCTCTGGGTCAAGGGCAGGGTTTCTGAGGCAGACAGCACTGGGCCTGAACCTCAGCTGAGCCCTGAATGAGCTGTTTGTTATTGGGCAGAATGAGCTGTATGTTATTGCCTCTCTGAGCCTCAGTTTCCTCCTCTGCAAATGGCAACAATAATCCCCTCCCCCTGCCCTCAGAGTACTGAAGAAGAGAACCTAGAAATATAGGGCACATAACAGGTATTCTGCCACTTCTCTCCGTTTGGATAAGCTCAGAGAGACTGGCAGTCTTTTTTTTTTTTTTTTTTTTTTTTTAACATTTAATTGAAGCATAACATACACACAGAAAAGTGCATAAATCTTTTTTATTAGTTTCTTAATCTAAAATTCATTTCAACTCTTCTGGGGCTGACAATGTTACAAATCCTAAAAATAAACCTAAAATGTCTTGTTTTCATTGTGTTTTTTTTTTTTCATAGCATCAAAAACGTTATTTTGAAATAATTTAAGACACAAGAAGTTGCAAAAATAGAACAGAGTTCCCAAGTACCCTTCACCCAGTTTCCCCCAACGACATCTTACGTAACCACAGAACACTGTCACAACCAAAAAGTTGACATTGGTACAATATTATTAACTAAACTAAAAGGTGCATACATCTTAATTGTACAGCTCTGTGGATTTTCACAAAATGAACGCAGCTCTGCAACCAGCGCCCAGAGAAAGAGCAAGAACAACCGGCACCCCAGAAGCACCGCCTGTGTGCCCTCCAGGACAACCACAATGGGGCTTGACTTTCAACAGCATAGATTCACTCGGCCCACTTTTGAACCTAAAGTGCACAGAGTCACACGGTACACATCCCTTTGTGTCCACGTCTTCCGCTCACCATCTTGTCTGGGGCTCGTCCACACTGTGGTGTGTAGTGGTAGCTGGCTCATGCCCACTGCCATGTAGGCAGAGCGTTTTGTAAAGGGCCCAACCCTGTCCCCATAGCTCATCCCCAGGGAGGTCCTTTGAGGCCCTACTCTGGTGGCCTGATGTCTCTCAGTCTGAGGAGCATCGCTATGGGCTAAGAGGTGTCCCCCAAGATTCGTATGTTGCAGTCCTAACTCCCAGTACCTCTGAATGTGCCTGTACTTGAAGATAACCTTGAAAGTGGCAATGAAATTAAACTGAGGTTATTAGGGTGGACCTTAATGCCATGTGACTGGCGTCCTTATAAGAAGAGACTAGGACACAGACACGTGTGGAGGGGAGACCACGTGAAGACACAGGGAGAAGGTGGCCCCTGGAAGCCAAGGAGGAGGCCTCAGAAGAAGCCAGTCTTGTGGATGCTTTAGCCTCCCCGTCTCCAGAACTGTGAGGACGTACATTTTCGTTGTTTGAGTCCCCCCGTCGCTGGTGCTTTGTTACGGCAGCCCCAGCGCACTAGTTCAGACATCTACTCCCTGGCCATCTTCTCTGTTTGGTAACCAGCTGGCCTGGTGCCCAAAGATGACCGGGACATGGGGCTGTCTCCTTCCAGGGCACAGCCGCTCTGCCTGTCCCCAGGCCTTGTGCAAACTGAGCCCAGGGGAGGTTGAGGCAGTGTTCTGATGGGCAGTTTCAGCTTCGCACAGAGACTGGAGGCGTGGAAGTTGCTCAAATGTGTCCTTGACTCCACTCAGGAGGCAGGGCCACCCTGGTTAGGCCTCCGGAGGGTCCCGAGGCAGGCCCCTCATTTCCTCACTCTTTCTGGCTCTCCCCTCCCACCACGTTCCTCCTCTGTCCTCTCTTGATCCCTGCTCCATCCAGGCATGGGCCCTGGTCCCTCCAGGACAATCATCTAATCTGCTGTATTTACCATGCTTTTACGAGAAAGAAGGAAATTTTCCCTTTCAAAGAACTCAAAACCACTGGTTGGGATGACTGCTTTCAGCAAATCTCTTTGGAGCATCGTCTTAAGACCTTAGTCCGCACCGGGAATGTCCCCTGGAGACTTTGTAGCTGGCACCCATTAACACAATCTGCCTCCCTCTGGGCTCCCTGTTCTCTCACTGCCGCCCCCTGCTGGCAGAGGGGGGCATGGTGAGGCCTGCCGTGGGCCTGGACAACGGGCCTTGTAGTGTCCCCAACAAGTTGAAAAAAGAGCTTTTTAGAAAAGCCACCAGGGCTTGAATACTGATTCTGCCACTCAGTGACTATGTGGTCTTGAGAAAGTTCCTTCATGTCTTTAAGCCTCAGGTTCACCATGTGTGAAACGGGCGTTATACTAGAGCTTTTCTCTTGGAGTCCTTGTGAGGATTAAGTGAGAAAAGACCATCAAGCGCTTAGCCCCATTGTAAGAGCTCAGTAAGCATTTGCGGGTGTGTCAGGGTCCGCCAGGGATGAGGATACAGCAGCTACGCCCTCACATCAGGACCCACCCTGCCTGGACGCCCAGCGTGGGATAAATTCTGTGATGCTAGGCTTCGGCCACCAAGCTCACTGGTTCCCAGGGGCTGCCCAAATCACTCCCTGTCCCCTTAACCCAGAGCCCTGACCCCAGAGCATCCTGTGTGAGCTCCAGTGGAAGATGCCTTTCCATGGATTCTGGCCACCCCTCTGGGTACAGAGCCTCAAATGTCATGTCCACTTTTGGAGCTGTCCCTCTCTAGAGGCAGGGACCATCTGGCCCCAGCTTAGGAAGACAAAAGCTGCCTGGAGGCCACCTGGCACACACCTTGCTGCCATGGGCAACATGGCGCGTAGGCTGAAGTGGGCGGCAAACGCATATGCCCGGCATGGTTCAAACCTGCTGGCGCACTGCAGTAAAACCACCTTCGACTTAATATATGCTAATTAGGTTTTAATGGGATTCAGGTTTCCAACAGTAGTGCAGTGTTAGCCATGGTAAGTTATAATCATATCTAATTGGTAATTCTAACATAACAAATTTCTTGGATAAATTATTCTTAGTTAATAGTCCCCTAGGAACAACCTCAACACACACACACACACACACACACACACACACACACACTCACTCACATGCATATATATTTTAGGAGAAATTGAGAAAAAAGAACCAGGTGGCAGCAGGCTCACAGCGAGGCAAAGTTGTTATTTAAAACCTCGACTCCTTCAGGACCTCGGCCAAAGCCCTCAGGGACAGCCTTTGGTCTTAGAACACAGAACAGAAGTCAGAGTGCCCTCAAGCTGAGTCTCGTGAAAGTCAAGGCCATTGTCTGTGAGGGTGGGGAACCACTTCCGGTGGACGGCTCCCATCCCCAGGAGGTGGCACCAAGTGGGGCGGGGCGCGAGGCTCAGGCCTTAGCTGCTACTCAGGGCATGGAGTCCATCCCTGGGGAAGGCTGGCCCTGGCCACAAGCTCTTTTCCCTCCCTGCCAGATTTGTCGGCCCTGCAATTCTTCCCCAGTACAGATTCCAAAATTCCAAAGGAGTGAAAGGGAGACCCCGCAACTGAGTTAATATTGTATTGACCAGGCAAACAACTGAGTGTATTTCCAGAAAAAGGGAAGGGGTCAGTCAACCCGGGTTCTGGTTGTCACTTTGCCACTAACCTGCTGTAGCTCGGGGCGAGCTGTTCAGGGCCTCTGCTTTCCCAGCTGCAGTATGGGTTGAGAGATCATTCATTTCTGTTTTAGCTGGAAGGAAGAGGCGTTTTCCCTGGTGTTGGCATGAGGGGGTGGACGTTCTGTAGCACACAGAGGGGCTGGAGTGGTGCCGCACAAGCCTGCCCCAGGCATCCACGGGGAATGCTCTCTTTTTCTGTCGGGTCACTCTCTGTCCCCCTGAAGCTGCCACTGGCCACAGGAGAGTATGGCTCTTAGCCCACACTCGTCCTCCTGGCAGCAGTTTAAGCTTGTGTCCCAGAGGGTGGGTGGTGGGGTGGCCATGTCATCCCACTTAGGGGAACGTAGGAAGGTGGGAGACATGTATAAAGAGCATGGGGTTTCCAGCTGGGTCCCTGCTTACCCATAGCTGTGTGATCCTGGGCAAGTCCCTTCTTTCTCCCCCTTGAGGTTCACTTCTTGTTTCATTTACAATAGTCCCTCTCATATATCTGGTATGTGGATGGACTGAAACAACCTTGTAAAGAATCTAAGTTAAGAAATGTGTTTCTCTCCCCTTTTTCTTTTTGTCTGTCTCTATGCCCCTCCTTTTAGGCTGGGATGATGGAGGGGCATTGAGTGACCTATGGATGGGGAATGGAGATTAATGTCAGCATCTGGTGAGTGAAAATGACACGTAATATTTATTGAGCACACACTATATGCCGAACATTTTCTAAGTACTTTATATGTACTTTCTCATTCAGCTCTAAGAGGGGGGTATGATTATTATTCTAATTATAGAGACAGATAGGCCACTTAGGCTCAGAGAGGTTATATAAATGGCCTGAGGTCACACAGCTAGTCAACAGCCAAGCCAGAACTTGAACCCAGAAGAGTTTGGCTTTAGAGATCACCTCCTTAACCACTGTGTGGTCCTGCCTCTGGAACTGACCACCTTGAGATCATTAGAGTATTTAGGGGAACCATTTGTCCTAGTGAAGCTTCCAGGTAGAAGAAAGAAAAAGGCACTTATGGAATATTTACTGAGTCCCGGGTCTGTCCTGACACTGTGCTGGGCTGCTCACCTGTGGAGGCAAAATTACCTGGTGCATCAGACCAGGGTACAGATCTCAGCTCCAGGACTTCTTGGCTGTGTGACTCCAGCAAGTTACATAACCTCTCTGAGTCTGTTTCCTGATTTGTAAAATGGAGCCAATGACCCCTCCACTGAAAGGCGGTTGTAAAACTCAAACAGGATGATGCATGCAAATCGCTGACACATAGAGAATGTCTAGTACATGGTAAACTCCTAAATAGGGTTGTTGATATTTATGTAAATTCTGATATATGGAAATATTGATATTTAATTTGTTACACGTGTCCTGTAAATGAAGTGTAATTATCCCCATTTTCTAGCTGGAGAAACTGAGTTCAGCGAGGTTAAGCAACTTGCCCAAGATCCCTAGTGGGAATACGGCAAAGCTGCAGTTGGAGCAAAGCCCTCAGAACTTTCAACCCCAAAGGCTTTCAAAGCTCTGGCTGTCGCTATTGCTGGGGTGAGCGTGAGAGCTCTCCTCTGCAGCTCAGTGGCTTCATCATGCAGGGTTCCGACACACTCCTGCCCGCCTGCCTTTCAGCCCTGGTGACTTCATCATAATGAAGCCATTTTCTGGGTAAGTGACATTCACATTCCAGCCTGAGCTCAGAGCAGGCACTCCCAATGGCCTCCGAGGACTGGGCTTGGGCTGGCCTCCAGGGTCATGAGCTGGTCTGACAGGCCTGGAGCATAGGGCTCACTGGATGTCCTCCCTCTTCACCTCTCTCCCTGCCCCTCACTCTTTGGTTTCCATCAGCTCTGCCCCTCGACCCCAGGGGCCTTCTCCCTTCCCGCAGGATCTCAGAGTGGGCAACGGGGACCCTGGCAAGCCGGAAGACTCAGTCTGGCAGATGTTGTCCTTGACCAAAGCCCTCTAGGGGCCACCCTCTCTGGCTGCCCTCTCTGGCTGCTGGGGTGTGCCCAGCCCTCAGTGGGTCAGACCGGTGGTGCTAAAGCTAATGGTTGGGCAATCAGCGGATGGCTGTACCAGCTTCCTTGCCTCTTTGTGGGGCCCCGCTGATGTGTGAGGTGTGTACGTGCAGAATCTTGAGGATCCCACCAGAATAAAGGCCCAGGTTCCTGGGCTGGTCACGGGCCTATAACCAGCCTGGATGGGTATTCCTCCCTTCCCCATCCTGACTGCCTGTTTCTCACTATGTTTCCTGGACCACCTCCCAATCCACTACTTGGCCCCAGTCTTTGCCTCAGAATCTGCTTTTGGGGGAACTCAAATTAAGGCCCTCAACCACTTTAAGTATTGGCTTGTTCGTGGTTTGGTGCAATGGAAAGATTGTGACCTCTTTATCCAGGCAGATGTAGGCTCAGATCTCCGAGCTGTGCCGGTAAGCTGTGTTGAGCGTCAGCCAATGACTCACCTCTCTGAGCCTCTACTTGCTCATCTATAAGGAACATCTGTTCACAGAGCCAGTGAGATGAAATGCCTGCAAATGGTTGGTGCTTAAAGAGCGCTGGTTGTTCTCAAGGCAGATGGTCCCAAATCAGCGTCTCTCTTGAGCTTCTGACCTGCGGGACACTGCCACTGGCACGTCCCTCCCTCCCCAAGCTCAGCTTGCCCAGCATCAAACCTCTCCATCCTCTGGGTTTCCGATTGTGCAGGTACCGCTCCCTCTCCCTCACGTCACACGACCCCCATTCCCTGAGGGCGGGGGGCTCCTCTGACCCTGCACCCCTCCAGCCCCACTGCTGGCCCTGCTTCCCGTGATCAAACCTGGTTTCTGTTCTGGTGCTGCCACAGGCAGTGGGTTTCTACCTGGGCAAGTCACGTGGCCCCTCTGAGCTGCATCTCCTCATTTGGACAGCGGTGAGAGGAGGGCAGAGGCAGGGTTGTTTTAAGGGCAAAACTATCCAGCACAATGCATAGTAAATAATCAGGGCTTGGCACACCTTAGGGCCTTCTTCTGCAGCTAGCGCCATTGACCTTCACAGAATCTCTCACCTGAACTACTTCAGTAACCACATAACTGGCCTCCCTATGCCAAGAGTGGCTCCTTTGACTTGACCAGGCATGAAATGAACGGGGAATCTTGTTAAAATGTGGATTCTGATTCAGCAGATCTTAGGGGTGGGGGGCTGAGGTTCTGCCTTTCTAAGGTTCTGAAGTTCCCAGGGGAGGCTGGGACCACACTTCAGAGTAGTGAGGTTCTAGAACTGCCCACTCTGCTTCCAATCATCTTCTGTGGTTCTGCTGCTCTCCGCTGAAGCTGTTGCTGGCTCCCTACTGCACAGGAAGGCTGCAGCTAACACATATTGAATACTTACAACGTGCCGCACACTGTTCTACAGCTTTTCATATCCTCATTCATTTAATTCTCTGAGATGAGCCCCATAGACCCCGGCATACCCATTTTACAGAAGAGGAAAGAGAGGCACAAAGAGGTTAAGTAAAATGACCAAGTCACAAAGATAGTGACTGAGCCGGATGTCAGACCCAGGCTGTCTGTGTGCTTGACCTTGACAGCTCAGCTGGCTTCTCTTACAGGAGACGTCTCATCCCCTCAAGCCTGGGATTTAAGGGACTGGAGGAAGGACTGTCCCTGTGGTCACTGAAGCAAGGTCCCTGGGGGAGGTCGAGTTTGAGACGGTGGGAGCACCAGTTTAGGAAAAGACCTCTCCAAAAGGCTTTTTTGCCTGTGGCCCTGGGAATGGGAGTCTGGGGCTGGGAGGGCAGCTGCCTGGGGCAGGAGGAGAGGCAAGAGGGGAGGCCAGGAAGCTGCCAGAGTAGCTCTGCCACGAGGGCCAGTGCAGCTGGCAGCCCAGAGCTCTGCTCTGTGTGCTGACATTTAGGCTTGTCACTGATGATTGGGCCCATTTTGGAAAAATGCATGTATTTTGCACGTCTATTTCCTTCCACCCGTCATTCACGGCTGTTGTTCCCTGGAGGAGGCCAAGGGTGCAATCACTGACATAAGAGCTTAAGTGCCTTTTGGAAACTCCCCTCTCTGGTCTGGTCTGTGGCTCCACCTCCACAGCTGGGCTTCAGGGTCAGTGTCTCCTGCTCCACCTCATTCTGTTTCTGTCTCTCTGTTTCTCCATTCTGTCTCTCTGTGTCTCACCCTCTTTGCTTCTGTGTTTGGATTGGCTTCTCTCTCTGTTTCTATCTGTCTCTCTTTCTCTCTCTATCTGTCTCTTTCTGTCTGTCTATCATCTTCTCTCCCAGTCTCTCTCTTCTCTTTTTCTCTTTGTGTCTGTCTCTATCCGTTTCTACTTCTTTCTGTCTCTGTCTGTCTCTGTGTGTCTCTGTGTCTCTCTGTCTGTTTGTATCTCTACCTCTCTGTCTTTATCTGTCTTTCTCTCCTCCCCTTCTGTCTCTCTCCTCTACCTCTTGTCTCATTTCTATCCACTCACCGCTTAGTTAACTTTCTCTTCACCTCACTCAGGCCCGATCTTGGTCTCTTTCTGTTTTGAGGGGGTCAGATTAGACTGGAGGGTTCTCTTCCAGGATCCCTTTCCCAAGTGACCCTTTCCCTGGCCCCTCCACCCCTCATCTTCAAATCCCTCCTGGGAGCCTATCTCCCAGGATGTCTGGTCTCAGGGTGACCTGACCATAGTGCCCCAAACAGTCATCCACAGCTGGCGGCCCCTTCCTCTCGCCTTCCTCTTCCTTCCTTTCTTCCTCCCTTCCCCTTCTCCAGGCTAGCCCCTCCTCAATCCCCTCCCTGCTTTTTCCAGACTCCTTCCTCCCTTCCTCTCCCTCTGACTCCCAATCTCAGCACTCAGGACCACTGCCCTCTCCCTGCATCTCCCTTTTCTGACACTGACCTGTCCATCCTGCCTCTGTCCTGGAAATGAAGAGGTATGCATCCAGGTTTGCGGTCCTCCTGGGGCTGTCAGCTGCCCTGCAGGGGCTGAGCCCAGGGGTTTTGTTTATGGTTTTGTTTTCCCAGCTCTCTGTACACTTGTGCATTTCATAAAACCTGCAGCCATTCTGGGTCAGGAGGGCAGGGTCCCTGACTAGGTGAGGCACCAGAGCCCTGTGGAGGAGCCACAATTCACTGCTCCACGTTTCCCCACAGGCAAGGTGACCGTGACCCTGGGCAGGGATGTCTGCTGCATCACTGCTGCTTGTGGTGTAGGCAGGTCCCCAGACCCTCTCCTGCTTGGCCAGTAGCCCAGCCAGGGTAGTTCATGGAGGTGAGTGGGGGCAGAAGAACCATGTGATACCCCTCGGGGGTGCTATGGGGCCTCAAGGCCAAGGAGAGGATGGCTATCCCAGACCTTGCTTCTCTTGCAAGTGCATGGGCAAAGGGACCACCAGCAGAGCTGGCACTGACCCTCCTGCACAAAGGGGCAGCCCTGGAATGAATGTCATGTGTCTCCCCCGCTTCCTGTGACCTGAGTGATGGGGGGTGGGGTGGTCCCTATCTATTCACAGCTCGAGAGCCCAGGCCAGAGAAGGGTGGTCCCATCTTGGACCCATCACACACGAGACTGCTGAGTGTCAGCTGTGGGTACTTCTCGTCGATGAGCCCAATTCTGAGAGCTCCACTGACCAGAAGGAGGTGGGCAGACACCGTGGCCGATGCGTTGGGGGTAAGGGGTGTCCTCTTGAGGCCTAGCAGAGGGGTCTGCATCTACCCGGTCAGCTGGACACAGGGGGCAGTGTGCCTCATGACACAGTGTTCCAAGGGGCCTCTGCAAAGCCAGAGCCCCATGGAGGGGGCGGTGTCTGTGGGTGGTGGACGGAGAACAGGGCTCACTCATGGTTGGGCAGAGCAAGGGGCAGAGATGACACTTGCATAGAATCAGGAATTGGTGGTCAGGCCCAGACCAGCAGCCACGTGTCTGGCTAGTTTTCTTTCTTGGAGACAGGATGTCCCTCTGGTGACAATGCAAACTGAACCAGAACTCGAGGCCTTCTCCCTCCCAGGGGCATTTGGGCTGGTGCCCAAGATACAGCCGAGGCACCTGGACGGACCTGGGGTCCAACTGTGAAAGTGGCAGCATTGACTTTGATGTCAGCTTCTTATCCTTCAAGGCCTGGCTGCAATGTCACCACCTCCTGGAAGCCTCCCCTGACCTCTGCTAGGAAAACAGTCACCTCTTTTGTGAGCCCACTGTGCTCTCGCCTACTTTTATTCTAATACTTATTCCACAGAATTTCAGTTCTTCCTCCCCCTCCAGCCCATCATTCCCTATGGATTTGGGGCTCTTCCATAGCAGAATCCGTCCAACCTGTCTTTGACATAAGGCCAGGCCAGGGGATATGCAGAGTTTGTCAGATGAGAGAATGCGCCAGTGGATGAATAAATGAGGGAGCCATCTCCCTCCCAGTCTGGTCTCTGTCTTACTCATCCCTCCATCCCACCCTTCAGGCCCAGCTTGAATTAACCTCGCTTTCCAGCCTGCTCAGGACAGAGTGTGCAGATGCAGAGTCAAAAGCAGACGCTCACCCCATCCCCGGTGCTGCTGGCTGGCTCACTCCGGGCGTGTCCCTGTCATTTTATGAGGTTCATTCACTTGCTGCTGAGATATTAATGTGCTTTCGGGGTCAGTGGAGCCCAATGACCACACTGTTAATAGGGCAAAGCAATTCCGATTTCGTGCCTGCATGGGCTTCCCTCTATTAAGGCAAAGAGAGGTAACAAATCTTTTTTCATTCCTTCCAGAAAATAGGCAAAGGCACTGTGTGTCAGAGACTTAGGTAGGGTAGCTGGCAGGCAGCAGGTGGGGCCGGAAGAAGGAAGCAGGTCGAGGAGGCAGGTGGCGTTATGGTGTTGTTGCCTGTTGATCTGGCCTGGTGTTTATACTGATGAATATCCGAGAGGCTTCAATACTTGACAATCATCTGCTTCAGTGTTGCTCTCCGTTTGCAAAATGTGAACACACAAATATTTATTGAATGAATGGATCATTTATTTGTCCTATTTTTGAAAAGAGAAATTGCTAGGAGGAATCATTTGAGCTTCCCAGTTTAAATGAGCGTATGTAACAGGGTGGATGGGAAACCAAGATTCTAGAACGTCAAGGTCCGAAGGCAGGGCTCTTGTAGATCGCACCAGTGGCCCTAATTCTGCCTCCTCCTGTAGCCACACGTTATGCAATGTGACGGTGCAGCTATTCTCATCAAAAAGTACAATCCATTTCTCTGCCCCTTGAACCAGGGCTGACCTTATGACTTGCATTGGCTAAAAAAAATTGTAGCAGAAGTGACGCAGAGTGCAAGTCCCCTGAGGCCATAAGAGACTGTGTGCTGCAGCTCATCCTCTTGCTCCTCTGTCTTCACCAAGCTTGTCTGACGGAGGGTGAGAGACTTTATGGGCTGAGCTGAGTCACCCCAGCGAAGGCCATCGTAGACCAGCCAGCCCCCAGCTGACTCAGCAGCTGGCTGTAGATGCCATAAGGAACCCCGCCTCCACCAGCCAAACCTGGCCCAGATCAGCAGGTGACGGTCGTCTAGTGAGAAATACTAAAGAGCTGATGCTGTAAGCGAATTCGTTTTGGGAATGTGCATTATACAGCATCACTGCGACAACAGATAACTGATATAAGAGCCAGATGACTGTGTCTATTTAATCCGCAGCTTTCATTGCACGGCTTGACCCAGGGTGAGTGGTTAATAAATATTTGTTGAGTGAATTAATGTACCTTTGGAAGCACTGCTGTAACTACTTGCCTGTTCCCCAACACCTCTCAGAGGCCCCACCTCCTAATACCATCACAAGGGGAATTAGGTTTCAACGCATGAATTTGGGGGAACACAGACATACAGTCTATAGCATATGTGTGGAGACAGAGCCGAGAGTGCAGTTTCCAGGCTCTCGGCCTCACGTGGAAAGGTGCTGGCTCAGGTAGTAAATGGCCAGCACCTATGATTGGATGGCCATCAGCTGTGGCTAGTTGGCCGTCAGCTGTAACCAGTGAGCCATTGGCCACTAATATAACTGCCCTGGCTACGCTAGGGGGTTGGTTGGTTGGCAGAGAAGTGGATGGTGGATGGCGGCTAGCAAGTGGGGTTAGCAAGCGTGGATTGTGGATTGCGGATTGTGTGGGTCCTACTTGCTTTGTCTCTCTCGGCTGCCAGGGAGACTGGGGTGCAGGAAGACCCCCTGTTGGGGTGCTGGCGGATGTTTGCTTTTGTGTCTCCACCAGCCGCCATTGAGAATATAGTGGTATGACTCCCCTACCTATGGCTCCGTGGGTGTTCCTTTTGGCCTCACCATGTCCTGTGTCCTTGTGCGGGGAGCGGGAGCTGAGTCCCTGCATGACAGTGACTCTCAAATCTTGGCCACAGGTCAGAGAGACCCCCCCCCAAGGGACTCTCAGGCCTTCCCTCTGGGCTAATAACTGAAGGGCGTGGGAAATCTCCTAGTGGTTGAGTAGAAAGCTCTGTCACCTCTACCACTGACTGATGCGTATGTGTGCTGCGCCCTGACTGGGGTTGGCCACGGCCACGGGATTTCTTTGGCTAAAGGAGCATTCATGGACACGACAGGCAGATGCTGTAACAGGGCTCGCATGGTTTGGTTCTTTTCTCAAGCTTTGATGATCTACCGTAAGAGGATCAAATGTCAAATAGCCACTACCCCTTTAGCTGGAGCCCCAGAACAAACACCCCTGGAGGAGACCTGAGACCAACCCCCAGCCTGGAGTCCAGCCCAGGGAGCCTATCACCTGAAGCAGAGCTGCACACTCCGTCCAGACTGGATCAACTTTACCGCTTCAGCCAGAGCAAGAACAGAATCATACATGCTTATTGTTGCAAGCCACCGAGTGTGGGGTGGCTTATTGTGCAGTGTTATTGTGGCACTAGCTGACCTTGGGTTTCCCGAGAGCCTCTGGCCACTTACCACGCCAGGTTGTTGGGACTTGGGTCAGAGCAGCACCGCCACCCCTCATCCAGGGAGGAGTGCGTCTTCCCTCTCCCCACCCCAGGGCCTGTCCCAATGCTGGATACCTGGGGGCGCCCAGTTGCTGCTCTAGAACAAATGAAGACTACAGAGCCACAGACCCAGGTGGGGAAAATCATTCTGTTCGTTTTAATTAAACTGACTGAAGAAGCCAAGACACAGACAGAAAGAGACTAAGAACAAGACTGGAAATAGTTTAGAAAAGAAATGAAAAGCAATCGCAGAGATGTCAGTGCCTGATGGAGTGGTGGGAACAGGGGCCCCACCTTCACGTCAGCTCCAGGACCACTGTCAGGACGAGCACCAAGGTGAGCCGGACGCCGGCAGGGCCATTAGCGGAACCTGTGTTGGTAGCAGGGAATGGGGTCAGAGCTTGCAGAGCCACTGTGTCGCTGTCTGATGGGCATAGCTTCCATCCGATGCATTGGGCGTAAATCCCAGCTCTGCCACCTGGCCCACCTAACTGTGCATGACCCCGTCTTTGCACTGGGCCAGCTGGGCTGAGGTCAGGCTCCCTGGTGGCCATCGGGACCCTCCAGCGAGCACCAGGGCTGGAGGCCTCCACTATGAACTGTGAGCTTGGCCTGGTGTGGAGAGGGGAGGGCTGGCTGGCCTGAGAGCAGTATCTGGGTGCCACAGGGTGTTACCCATGTTAAGGCGCAGCCTAGCGAGGGCAGTATGAAGGGCCCCGGGCCCCAGCAGAGGCATCTGTCTGTTCCTAACTGCGCTGTGGAGTGGTCCAGGGCCCTGGCACACAATCCCACAGTCAGTGCTGGGCACATCTTGGGGCGGGGTGGTGGGGAGGGTTGTGCTCTCGGAGCTAAGAGCACTGGAGTCACCGTGGATGGTGGTGGGGACACATTTGGTCCCTGAAACCCCTGATGCTGCTTTGGGGTGCTATCCCCCTTTATTGTCTCAGTGCCCACTCCTAACCACCTCTGACCCAGGCTCTACCGAGCTAGGAGATGATGGACTGAGGCTTGAGGGAGAGGCAAGGGTACGCTAAAGGGCGGTCTGGGCCAGAGCTTGCTGGAGCCTTGAAAAATCACTCCCTGTTAAGCAACGAGCTCTGAGAGTGGACACTTACCATTGGAGTCCTCTGTTCCTCTTGGAATATTTGGGTTTTCTGTTGGAAAGAACAGAGGGAGAGCTAGCGAGTGGATTGCGGCATTTGGAACGCAGTAAAGCAGCTCCCCTCCAGCCAGTGCCGGCTGTGTGGTATCCCGTGCACTGTCTCAGTGCAGCCACTCGGCCTCTGTGGGCCAGCAGAGGCAGCCCCACTGCACAGATGGCGCGAGGGACGGAGGTGAAGCAGTCTGCCCAAGGTTGCCCAGCTGCTAACGGGTGGATCTGGAATTTGAACCCAGTGCTCCCTGGTTTTAACGGCTGAACTACAGTGCCTCCCTGTGGCACACCCCCTCTGGGAAAATTTAGGGAGCTTGGGCCCTTGCTGTTCCCTCTTCCTTGGGGCAGCGCTAGCCAGGGCCCATCCCTGGGTCGTCCCCCTGATGCCCAGTTGGTGCAGCGTACCAAACACAATGAGCCGGGTGTGTGTGTCGGTGGAGCCCAGTGGGTTCTGGGCCGTGCAGCGGTACATGGAGCCATTGAGCTCGGCGGGGACCCGCTCTAGCACCAGCTCCTTCCCATCGAACTCGGTGCTGCCGTCCAGGAGGCGGCTCCCGACCCGTGTCCACGTGAACATGGGCTCTGGGAAGACTTCGTTCTGTTGGCCAAAGCAGGGTAGAGTCAAGTCATAGGCGGAACCATTCTGCCAGAGCAGGAAGGGGTCAGAGGCATGGCCTGGCCAAGGCTGGCAACACATTCTCATCTGACGGGTTGGGAGGGGCTACTTGGAACACCAGGCAGAAAAGGGCTGGAAAGAATGTCAAAGACCATGAGCTATGTGTGCTCCAACTTCTAGATGGGTAAGCAGAAATGCAGGCACCTCTTGCCATTCCTCCTTGAAGCCAATTCTGCCATTACACAGATTAGCAGACTGAGGCCCGCTGGCTCAGCTGGAGGACAAGGGAAGGGTCTCGGAGCGTGCTGCCAGAGACATGGTACCCAGTTGGTGCACCTACTACTTCCCACAACCTTCCCAGATGCTGAGAGAGAGGCCAACCTGAAATCCATGAATGAGAATCCTCACTGTGTCCCCGACCCGGGCTCTGCTGGGCGTCATCATGATTTTGGGTCCTTTGGGGGCAACTGTAGGGGGAGGAAGGCTAGGTCAGAGAAGTATATGCATGTGAGGGGGACGGGGGACTGAGCAAGGAAAGGAAGGGCAGGGAAAACAGAAGAGAAAGTTCCAGTCCGGCATCCTTGGCATCGGCCCATCCTGAGGTAGGAGCTCTGAGGATGCTCATTCATTCATTCATTCATTCATTCATTCATTCATTCATTCATTCGATTCTACCTGCACTCATTCACACATGTTCCCAGAGATTCTACAATGAGTCAGACCCCGTCTGAGACTTGGGGATTCAACAGTGTACAGAATATGGTCTCTGCTCTGTGGGGTTCACTCTCAGTGGGGATGAAAGACAAGCACAAGCCAGTGTGACAAAGGTCAGATCAGAGAAGCCCAGTGCACGATGGAGTCAGGGATGCCCAGGGGAGGTGCTGCCCAAGAGATGACTCAGCTGCGAAGGGGGGGCCGCCTTGACTGCACGTGGCCGCCCACACTCCCCCCTCCACTGAATGCGAGGTGGGGTTCTGCCATATTATCCCCATTGTACAGCTGAGTTAACTAAGGCCCAGAGAGGGGAAGTGACTTGCCAAAGGTCACACGGTGAGGAAGAGCTGGGTCCAAAACTCAGGTCTCCTGACTCCTGCCCAGTGGGCTTTTTTTCCTTGATTCTCTAGGTGGGGGATGGGTAGGTGGTGGACACAGTGTGTGTATGGGGGGCATCTCCTTCCTTGAGTCTCTGCTCTCCCTACACCTTGCTCACAGCCTGGTATCACGTCTTCAAAGCCCCCTTACATCTCAGAGCTTGGGAGACAAGATGCCCAGGGCGTTGCTATCCTGTGCACAGAGAGTCTCAGGGTGGAAGAGTCACTGGGATCCCTGGGTCCATCCTATCAGGTTTCAGACTGGGAAACGGGCCCACGGGGAACCAAGGGGCTTATCCAAGGTCACCACAGAGCCAATCTCCCACATTTCCTGACTTTCAGGCCAGGACTCTTCCCCCAGAATCATTCATTCCTTCACTCATTCATTCTTTCAACAAGTAATTCTTGAACCCACTATGTGCCGGGCTTTCGGGGGCAGGGCTGGGGACACAGTGGTAAACAAGACCAAGTGCCTGAGAACTCGGAGCTCCTACTTTAGAGGGGGAGACCTTCAAGATGCAAACAAGTCTACAGGCAAGGAACTATCAGGAATGTGTAGCATTACGCAGAGAATCAGACCCAGGGTGCGTGGCAGTCAGTGTCTCTTCCAAGGAGGTGACATTTCAGCTGAGACGTGAAGTTCATGAGGAGGGTTCTGGGCAGAGGGAACAGCCAGCGCATGGCACTGAGGCAGAAGGCCAGGGGGTAATGAAGGTGGGGGCTGGGGACAGACCCTGTAGCACTTCCTGGGCCGGACGAAGGCCTTAGGATATTGTTCAGAGTGTCATGCCTGCTCTGTGCCACTCTCTGTGAACATCTTCCAGGGGTGGTAGCAGGAGAAAAGCTTTGTCCCCAGCCCCCTGAGACCTCCCCACCTGCCCTTCCCCTAGCCTCTCCTTCCCACTGAGACTCTCTAAGCAGAAATCAGAGCAGCCGGCAGATATGGGTGGTGTCCTAAGCACAGCCAAGTTCACTCTCTGAGAAGGAGACCAAAAGACTGTTAATTAACCCCCCAGCAAGACATCTGAAGTGCCACATGGGGCTGACAGAAGCCTCAGCGGGAAGAGCTGGGGCTGCTCTCAAGAGGGGGATGGCAGGGAAGGTGAGGGCAGTTTCCATGGCCACAGCCACAGGCGTGAGACAGGAGTGCTGGCCTGGGAGTCTGAGGGCCAGTTCTGCCCTGTTCTGTGCCCTTGGGCGACTCACTTCACCCGACTTTCCCCAAGCACAAAATGGGAACACGGATAACAACCTGTGCCTACCCACCACACTGGTTGTTAGGAATATCAGGAGATGGAGGGATGAAGGCTAACATGTGTCAGGTGTGTGACAGGTGATACCCTCCACGCCTTGTGCATGATCACATTTAACCTTCTGACCTTTTGCAGTTGTCCCCATAAGGGATGGGCTCAAGCCACTTTTTTGCCTTCTTTATTATTAACACTTAAGTTCTGTGAAAGTCGGTTTGCAGGCGGGAAGCCCTCCATAGGGAGGTGTGGCCCTGGGTTAGTTTGTCTGCTCCTTTGTCCTGCTGGAACGGCACTGTCCTGCTGCAGCCAGCAGAGGGCGCAGCAGGGAGGGCACCCCTGTGCCCAAGAAGCTTGAAGCCCTGGCGGGCAAGGTGAGACCCCTTTCCCCTTCCGGGTCAGATTCCTCACTGCCCTGTTTTCTAATGGTCCCAACTACTTCCTGCAGGTTCGGGCCTGGACATACTGACCCCAAGGGGTGAGGGACGTTTATCAGGTGTCTAACGTGCACTAAACCCCATTTTAGGACTGTCACACCCACCCTAGTGCTCATAAGGCAGGTTCCCATGCAGCCCATTTTGTGGCCATATAACTGACCCTAGGGAGGGCAGTGGCTTGACAGAGGTCACACAGCATGAAAGTGGTGGCAACAGGATTTGAAGGCACGCAGGTCTTCAGAGGAAAGCCAGGAGCCCAGGGTGGAGGAGAGGGAGAGCTGATGTCTTCTCCCACCAGGACAGCCAGACCCCCTCTCCTGCCTCCTGAGCTGCAGCTCCTGGAGGCTCCTGTGTGGAGCTGACCCTGAGGGGCAGAGGGGGGCAGGCGAGGGGTCTGCTCCGCCCTTTCTTCTCTGAGCTTGGTCCCAGCAGCTACTGACTAACAGGTGGCCCCTATGACTCCCGCCCTCACTGCTGCATCAAAATGTTACTTCCGGAAGCCAGGCCAGCTGCTATCACCTTTGCACTTCTGCCACCACCCTGAAACCCATTAGCAGCTGCTAGCAGTGAAATCCTGGCCCCCTTGCCTGCTCCTAGAACACACACCGAGAGTACCTGAAGCAATGGTCTCAGCCCCCAGGCTTTCACAACATCTCATCCCTGGACATATGAGTATAGAAAACGGGAAGTCTGGAGACCCAGGATTGAGGTCTAGCCTTCAACTCTCTGGCTGTGTGACTTGGATGAATCAATTAAACTCCTTGGGCCTCAGTTTTCTCATCTATAAATGGGGAGAATAGGCTACCCCGATTTGAGGAGTTGCTCTGAAAATGACAATGGGGGAGAGAGCTGAGACAGCAATGTGAAATGTATAGTGGTGGGCATCTGCTCAGGGAAATGCAAAAGATCCTGATTCTATAAGCTGCCCTCTTTACCTTTCTGGGCATTCTGCCAGGATCGACTTATGAAATCTCATGGGAAAGATTCTCTAGGCTTCCCCCATGCACTCTGGGTGTTCATTAAGACCATCACTCACCCACTCACTCATCTATCCATCCATCGACCCATCCATCCACTCATTCTGTCCATATGTCCATCATTCCATCATATCATCCCATCCACCCATTCAGCCAGCCAGCCAGCATCCATCCACACATCTACCCATAAACCTTCCAGCCCACGCACCAAGCCATTCATTCTGCTCTACTCCTCTGGTTTTCTCTCGTACACCTAATCTGTGCTGGTCACGAGCCAGGGCGATGTTTGGCTACAGTGATGACATAACAGTAGCTTATATTTACGGAGTAGTTATTCTGTTCCTATGCTAAGCACTCTGTATATTCTCCCTTATTTAATCTTCCCAACAACCCAGAAAAGTATTAATTAAATGTTATTAGACAAGTGTTCATTAGGTAATATGTTAGGGATTGTTCTGAGCCCTGTACCATGTAGACATGGCAGGTAAAAATGCTGCCCACATTCAATTTAACTTCCAGTGGAGGAATCCAAGAAATAAGGAAATATATAATATACTCGTAAGTGGACACGAATACAATGCCGGAAAGCAAAGCAAGGTAAGGAAGAAGAAGCGGTCTGAGATAGGGTAGAAGATTTGAGTAGAAGATTTGTGCAGAGACCTGAATGAAGGAGGGATTGAGAATGCTGGGGCAAGATTATTCTAGGCAAAAAGGACAGAAAGCCAGTGCTAAGTCACAGAGGAGGACCTGAGCTGGGTATATTCAAGGAAGAATAAGGAAGACACCGTGGCTGGAGTAGTAGATGGAGCGGAGGGGAGTGATACCTGAGTACGACTGGGATTTCATTTTAAATGTGATGGCAGTCACACAGGGAAATGCAGTTCTTACGGATACAATTTGATGAATGCCTATGCAACGACCATCCCAATCAAACTCCAGAACATTCCCATCCGTCCAAAAGTTTCCCTTGTGCTTCCTTTCAGTCAATTTCCACTCTCCATAGGTAAACATTGTTTTGATTTATATCACGTGCTGAGACTTGTTTTATGTTCTAGAAGTTCATATAGATGGAATCATGCAGTATGTACTCCTTGCTGTTGGCTTCTTTCGCGCAATATGTTTTGAGTTCCATCCACGTTGAGTGCATCAGGAGTTCATTCATTTGTATGGATGAGAAGTAGTTCATTGTATGAACACACCGCTGTTTTTTTCATCCATTTGCCTAATTATGGACATCTGGGTTACTTACAGTTTTTGTTGTTGTTATGAAGAAAACTGCTGTGAGCATTCATATCCGAGTCTTTGTGGATCTATGTTTTCATTTCTCTTGGGTAAATACTTAGGAGTGAAATTACTGGGTCATAGAGGCTTTACGTTTGTAAGAAACTGCCCATTTTCCAGGTAATAGTGCTGTTTTATACTCCCACCAGCAATACCTGAGCGTTCTGATGGTCCTGTAGTTACGCCGACATTTGGTATTGTCAATCATTTCAATTTTAGCCATTCTAGTGGTTGTGAAATGGTATCTCACTGAGGTTTTAGTCTTCATTTCTCTGATGGCTAATGGTATTATGCATCTTTCTATATACTTATTGGCCACTTGTAGATATTTTTTTTTTAAAATAATTGAGTTGTCTTGTCTTTATTGATCTATAGTAGTTGTTTATATATTCTGGATACAAGTCCTTTGTCATATATCTGTATTTAGAGTATTTTCTCTCAGTCTATGAGTATAGTTTGTCGTCTCATTTTTTAAACATTGTCTTCTTGTGAGCAGATTTGAATTTTGATTAAATCCGATTTACCAATTTTCAAATTTTCATTTAATGCTTTTTGTGACCTCTCTAAGAAATCCTTGCCTACCCTAATGTTATAAAGATATGTTCCTATTTTATTCTAGAAGCTTTATGATGCTGGGTTTTACATTTAGGTCTATGATTCATCTCAAATTAATTCAGTGTGTATGCAAAACAAAGGTCCAGATTCATTTTTTCCTTATGCTTCTCCAGTTGTTTCAGGGCCATTTGTTAAAAAAGACTTCTCTATTCCCATGGACCAGCCTGGGGTCTTTTGTCAAAAATCAAGTGAGTCTCTATATGAGGGTCTATTTTTGGACGCTGTTCCATTCTATCAACCTATATGTCTACCTTTAGAGTTTTGGGTGGGTATGTATGGAAATCATGATCTGATTGATATTTTAAATGGATCAATGAGGGTGGAAAACAGAAGAGGGCACATGTGGAAGAAAGATCAGTTTGAGCCCTCTGTAATAATCCAGATGTGAACTGATGGTGGTTGGGTTAGGTGGTCCCAGAGGAAACCATGAAAAGTGGCAGATGTGGGATATATTCTAAGGCTGAGTTATCAGGGCTTGGTGATGGCCTAGATGTGGGATATGAGAAATGAGGGGGAAAAGTGGGCGACTCCAAGGGTTCTGGCTCTGGAGTGGTGTCCTCCCATGTCCTATGTGTTTCCAACCCCAACCTGGCAAAATTTCCTGACCCTGATCCAGCAGGCCTGAGACCTGCCACGTCAGTGACCCTTACCGAGGAACTCTCCTCTGAGCTCATGGGTCTCTTATTTGATCCAGAAAACGTCCTTGTCACCTCCCATGTTCCTGACTGTGACCAAGCAAACCTTCCTCGACCTTCCCATGACCTGACTCAGCAACCTTCTCTGAAGAGTCCCAAATCTTACATTCTTCACTCACCCAGCAACCCTCCCTCTGCCTTCCATGTCCCATTTCCAATCTTGAAAACCTCCCATGGTTTCTAATACTGTTTCAGAGTCTCGATCCTCCCAGACCAGACTCCCACGACCTCTCGTGTTCCCGACCCTATCCTGTGAACTCCTCTGGCCTCCCTGCATCGTCCCATGTTCTCCATTGTAGCTCAGCGAACCTGCTGAAGAACTCCGACTCTGACCTCTGTGCCCCACCCTGACTCCAGTTTGCTCCACCTCCTCCCGTCTCCATGGCCGCAGCTCGGACACCCTATTCCAGGCTCCCCTCCCCCATCTGTGCAGGCGGCCCGCAGCAGGGCATATGCAAGTCTTACCCAGTGTGACCTCTGCCTGCATGGGCATCGAAAGCGCTGGGTGCTTGACCTCGCAGCTGAAGAGGGCCTCATTGTCAATCTGCGGGTTGAGTGTCCAGGTGAGCAGGGCGCGCACCTCCACGGTGCCGTCGCTGCCCGGGGCGTGGCTATGGCGCAGGAAGTAGACAGGCTCGGCGCTGTGGACCCAGCGGGGGAACTCGCGGCTCACCACCGTCTCTGGGATGTTCTCGGTGGTTGGCTGGAGGAAGATGCTGGGGTCTGGGGTCAGGCCGTGGGAGGGATGCTCCGTGTAGGGCCGCCCACCCCGGTTCTCAGTGTCCAGCAGGGACAGTGACCTCTGCACCTTGGTGTCGTCCAGGTCACGGTGCAGGAGGCTGCGGAAGGGCCTGCTGTCCTGGAGGGGGCCAGAGCTTGCAGCCGGTGGCTCTGACAGGGGCACTGCATCGATTGGCTCCCCATCTCTTTTGAAATACACCTGAAATTGCAAGGAGAGTGTAGAAAAAGATTTTGTGCCAATGACCTGGACCTCCCCATGGGCTCTCAGAGGCAATGGCCACAGGAGGCCAGTCCTTCCAGAGCCTCCTCCTCCTCGTAGCCTTCCAGGTAGACCCCCTTGTTCCTTTTCCTCCGGCACCCCAAGATTCTGAGTCAGCTCTGTTCAATGGGGACGCAAAGGCCCTGGTGGCAGAGGCTGAGCCCCTCTCCATCACTTACCAGCTGGTGAGCCTCTGAGCCTCAGTTTCCTTACTTGTACAGAGGAATGAGAGCACCTACCTCATGGGGCTGTGGGAGGCTTAGAAACAATGTGCAGAAAGAGGGGCCCTGGACACAGCCTGGCAGTCACCTGGGCTCCAAGGGGTGGTCCGTGCCCACCCGGGGAGAGCAAGTGGGTGAGAGAGAAGGTGTGTGTGTGTGTGTGTGTGTGGGGGGCCCTGGAGATTAAATGAGATGTCAGAAGAAGAAGGAGGAAAGGATCTCTGTGTGTATGTGCGTTTTGGAGGTTTTACAGCCAAGGCAGAAAACAGGTGCATGTGTGGGAGGGAGCTAGTGTGGGGAGGAGGCAAAAGCGAAGGTCTTCATATTTTCTCTGCTAGTGGGGAATTCAAGTTTTGAGAGGCGGCACTTAATTTAATTTGCTGTCTTTTTATTTTGGTACATCTGCCCAGAGGCCCGTGGGGATTGGGTGTATTTTTTAAAATAAATCCGATAAATAAATAGATGGGAGACAGGGAGACGAGAGGGCAGGAAGCAGCTCTCAGGATGCTGGTGTAGGTGGGGGGAGGGAGGAGAGGCAGGAGAAGGGGGGGCTGAGGCCAGGGAGGTGGGAGAGGTGGGGGGTAAATGAAATGTGCAGTGCAGAGAATCTGGCAGAGTGTAGAGCTCCAACGAAGAATCTCTTATGCACATAATAGCCTGCTTTGGGTTTTTTCTTTCTTTCCTTTTCTTTTTTTTTGAATAGTCCTTCAAAAGCAGGTTTGTAATTTATATCAAAGAATTCTTTCAAGTTCTGAAGTTCCAGGCAAATGTAAGATACCTGGTATGTGGGGAGATGGGAATATATCTCTCAATATCTGAATGTTTCATTGCCATGTCTTAAATGGCAGGAGCCGGCAGGCGGGGAGGGGGCTGTCCCATAGTCCCAGGGCTATGCGGAGTGTTTCTTTGGGCCCTCCGGAAAAGTTTTTCTTTGGGGAAAAAGACCATTTTTGGGGAGGCCAGACCTCTTTAGGGGCTCCAAAGGGGAAATGTTGGGGCCATGTCCTGCTCTCACCAATAGCTGGCTTTGAAGCTGCTGTTTTATCTGTCTTCTTGGAAATACAAGGTGTGGGTGGAGGGAAATGGGCCTCACGAAACTTTCGTCTCTGCACAGCTGCCATTGCCTCACCTGTGCCCATGCACCTGCCCACTGCCCTGCCTTGGGTCTCTTTGTACATGTTTTACTGCCCTGTCCTGGGCAGTTGGTTCTATGTGGGCCTAGGTCCTGGGGTGAGGCCGGCCTGGGTCCCCAGGTCACGCCACTGGACCCTGCCTGTGAGACAGACAGGGTGTGGAATGCCCTGCCCCCCCACCTGGAACTCTAACCCTCCCTGGGGAATCCACCCCTCACGGGTCCTAGTGCTGGGAAAGACTCTCAGGGTCAAGACCTAAAGTATTACACAATGTCAACATTGGAAGGGCCTTGGGAGCATGTAGCCCATAAGTAGGGGTTCATGGAACCCCCAGGGCTCCACAAAGGTACCTCAGAGTTGTTTTATACATGCGGCTTCCATGTATTTCACTCAGACCAAACGGTCCTACTGCTTTTTAAGAAGCTGAAAACCTGTAATATTGTCCATCCTCTAACCACCTTACAGAATGAGAAGCAGACGGGTGATCTTCCTGCTCAGGGCCATTCAGTGCACGTGGCAGGGCCGGGCTGGACCCCAGATCTGTTAGTGCTCTCACGTCCTCCCCTGCCCCTGAAGCACGGGGACAGTAACTCAGGAGCTGGACTGAAACCTCAGAGCAGTTAGGTTGGGTCTAATAAGGAGGAGGCCAAACAGGGATTCCCGCTCCTTCCTTCCCTCCTCCCTTCCTCCCTCCTTCCCTCCTTGTTTCTCCCGCCCTCCTCCCTCCCTCCCTCCCTCCCTCCCTCCCTTTTTTCCTTGTCTCCTTCCCTCCCTTTCTCCCTCCCTCCACTGTGAACATGGAGCTGGAGGACATGACCTTGAGGCCCAGCTCTGTCAAGAACACTGTGGGTGACTCTGGATACACGCCTTCCCCATGCTGGGCCTCGTGTGTCTCCATCCTGCTCAATAACTAGGACAGGGGTGAACTAGATGCTGGGCTCCCCTAAAGACCACTCCCACTGTGCAGTTCTAGGATCCCAGGGTCCAGCAGAAATGGGGGTTCTCAGCCCTGGGGGACTGGGAACGAGAGACCCGTGGAGACCTGGGCGGGTCAGCTGAGTGGATGGGGTCAGACCAAGGTGAGTGGGGCAGAGTTAACTTACGCAGACCACGCCCTCTCTCTTTCCTTCTCGAGCGTGGGCACTGTGGTCACAGCTGCAGCTGGAGAAGCCACGGAGGAAAGGGCTCCAGTGTGCACTGGGGAGGGGCTGGGCACTCGGGGGTACTCACCATGGGTGCTGGCTTCCCTCCGGACACAATGCAGACCAGCGTGAAGTTCTGGGCCTGGTAGCGGCTAAACGGGGCTGGTGTGTCAGCGGCCACCACTTCGATGGAGGTGGGAGGAGCTACCCGAAAGGGAAGCACAGGAAGACAAAGGTACAGTTAACTGGAAGATTCGGGAAGTGTTCACTGATAATCTGAGATGGGCCAGGTCCCATGATGGGTGCTGGGTGGGGGTGGGGGTGCGGGGAGCAAATGTCATACAACTGCAGAGGGTACCACTGGCATCAACCACAGTGAGAAAGATGTCGCTGCTGGGTGTTCAGACAAGGCCGCTGCCTCATGGGGCTCACAGCCTGGTGGATAAGACAGCATGAATCAAGAGATGACACAGGTATATGCTAAGTGCTCCAGGTACCAGGAGGTATGACAGAGTCTAAGCTTGGCAGGCGGCAGGAACAGCATGTGCAAAGGTCTGGTGGCAGGTTGGCCCAGGGTGGGGGGGATGGGAGGCAGGCCATAGTGGTTGGAATTCAAGGATCCAGAGGAAGTGGTGCCCAGTGGGGCTGGGGAGATGCGCAGGGCCGCTGATGGTGGGTCCCCACTCCCTGGGGCAGGTTCCTACCGGCTCACGAGAGCCGACTGTGACATTTTCAGGAATTTTGTGAACTAGTTGTTAAACTGCAGCTAGCTTGAAATGGGCCACAGTGGGTGTCTTTACAGCATGGAAATCAGCCACGGCTACAAATCAGGGCTTTTTTGTTTGTTTGTTCCTTCCCCTGCCCCAGCAACCAGGAAGCAGGTTTCCCAGCGCACCGCTGTTCATGAGTTTTTCTTCTTTGTCCTGAGAGCAGTGGGGAGCCATTGAAGGTTTTAAGCAAGAGCAGTGACATGATTAGAGTTGCATTTTGAACACACTGGAATCAGAGTGTGAATTTAGGCTCGAGAGATCGGTAGCTTAGATGACGGTGAGGGCAATAAAAAGAAGTAGATGACTTTGAGAGACATTGGGACGCAGGAGGCTTCCTGCTTTCCTTTTTTTCCAGAAGCTGGCTTATTTTGACTGGTCCTGCCTTCCCCGGGCTCACTTCTCTGCTTTCCTCACCAGCTGCCACTACGGGTTTGCCAAAGACCGTGCTTCCAGGCACTGCGGGGTATTGGAAAGGACCCACGTGGAGCCAAGTCCCAGCTGGGTCACCAATACCTCCATGTCCTTGGGCAAATTTCCGACACTGTGAGCCTCAGTTCCCCGATTTGTGGAATGAGAATCCTACTTGGCAGGTGTATTCGCAGAAGAACTAGCTACTAGATATGAAAGGGCTTAGCTCAAGGCAGGAATTGACTATTCTTAGGATTCCTATTATTATTTCGCCAGCCCCCTTGTTATCAGCAGGACAGGACCCAGAAATCTTAGCACTTCCCTTTGGGAAAGCCTGTCAATTCTGGCTTATCTGGCCATGGGTCCTGAGCAGTGGGGGAAGCAGAGAAAGTGAGGAAGCGTGGGCCTTTCCTTCCTGCAGGGGGGTTTCACTCCAGTTAAGTTTAATTAAATTCGACAAACATTTCCTGACACCTACTAGGTGCAGGGCATGGTGCCAGGTGCTAGCCAGGCAGGCGATGGGTGATGAAGCAGACACAGGGCTGAGAAGCTCCTGGTCTGGCGGGGGCTACAGCCGCCTGGCAGCTCTATTTTAAGGTCTAGTGAAAGGAAGCCAGGTATGAACCACTCACTCATTCATTCAGGCAGCCACCACATGCTGTCAGCAGGGGAAGCAGACAAACAGGAAACAATGGGAGAACAATAGAGGGAGAATTGTAATTAAGTGTAAGATGGGATGAAACAGATGGTAAGTGGGGTAGGACTTCCGAGAGGGGAAAAATACACCAGAACACGTCAATTACCCAGAAGTTGCAGATTCTGCAGTCTAACTTTTCTAGCTCTGGACTGAAAACCTGGGTCCCACAGCAAGAGCCAACAGTGGCTAACACTTAGGAGGCAGGAACTGTTCTGAACCCTCACAGGTGTTAATTCACTCTATCCTCCCGTTAGTCTATGACGTGGGCTTATTTATTCCCATTTTACAGATGGGGAGATTTAAGAGGTGAAGCAATTTGCCTGAGTTCACGGAGTCAGGATTTGAACCCAAGCGCCCTGGCTCCAGAGCCCAAACTGTGACGTGCAGCTGTGGTACCTGTATCTTTGGAAAGAAGGAAGGAGCTCATACTCATTGGTACCTTTAGCCTTAAGTACACATTTTAGCCACTGGCATCACTCACTCACCTGCCACACCTCAACTTCCACAGATACAGACCCCTCAGAACCTGGTCCTGTGGGTGGCTCTACTTAACTTGGTTGCCACAAAGATGAAGGGACCATACCAATAGACACCTAGAACCTTCCTTGTAGGATTGCTTTGAGGACTACATGAGATGATGCTTACAAGATGCCTGGCACATAGCAAGCCTGAAAATACAGTTTAGCAATTTTAATTAAAATTATTTGTGTTACTAATATAAGGAGGTCATCTAGGACAATGGTTAAGAGTGTGGGCTGTAAACTCGATGACTCAGGCTTCAAAGACCAGCTGTACCACTTACTGGCTGTGTGACCTTGGGCAAGTTATTTGACCTCTCTGAACCTCAGTTTCCTCATCTGCAAAACGAAAACTATAGGGTACCTGTGAGGATTCAGTGAAGCAGTACCTGAAAATGTTTTAAAAGTGCACCCAATACGTGTCAGCTGCCTTTATTAGCAGTATTTACTTACAAAGATTCTTTCTTTGAGGCTCCTTGCTACCGGCTGGGAGAATAAAACCTGGTCTCTACCACTTGGGGCACTCACAGTTTTGTGAGGAGACCCAATACAATGACCAGTCACCCCTTGTGGCTACTGAACACTTGAAATGTGGCTTTTTCGAGTTCAGTAAATGTGCAGTAAATGTAAAACACACACCACATTTTGAAGACAATTTTAAAAAGACTGTGAAATACATCATTAATATTTATTATTGGTTACATGTTGAAATAGCATTTGGGCTACATTGGACTTAATAAACATTATTAAAATTAATTTTGCCTTTAAAACTTTTCTCCATGTGGTAATTGGAAAACTTACAATTACATGTGTGGCTTGCATTATATTTCTATTGCACAGTGCTGGTCTAGACCTGCCATTTTATAGGTTAGCAAACTGAGGTCAGAGAGAGGGAGAGATTTGCCTATAGTCACACTGGTGGCAGAGTCTGGACTGGCACCCAAGCCTTCCAAATTCTGGCCAGGGTTCTTTGCACAGCATGGGTGCGTGCACACACACACACACACACACACACACACACACACACACACACCTGCGTGGGCACCCATCCCCATTCTGGAGATCTGCACACAAGTCACGCACACCACCCACACAGACCCTGATTGGGAGCTGTGTTCCTGTCCTTTGTTATATTTCTGAGCAGGTGTTAGCAATATGTACAGTTAATCAAGCTCATAAGACAATAACAGATTTCAGTTGTATGGACGATGACACAGCAGAGCAGCTAATATCAGCACGGACAGCTCAGGCTGCTCACACTTTCCCCATCAACATAATCCTCAGTCACTGTGTCCTAGGGAAATGTCACTCTGCATCTCACCCGGTGCAGGGCTCTGAGTGAAGGCAGTCGGGGAGCTGCATACACCTGGGAGTCCCCGGCTGCTCATGGACGCTTCGCCGCACACAGCGCTCTCACCCTCTCCCCTTCCTCCTCTCTTTCCCTTGGCTCGACGGAGAACAGCACTCTTTCTCCCACAACCCACTGCTTCGTAGGCTTGTCACCTACAGGCTTCCTTCATTCTTAGTCTTCCCAACTACATCCCCTCCCCACCTCAACCCCCACCTCCATTCTCACCTCCATCCCATCTCTTCCCTGTTTCTTTCTCCACCTCCATTCTCACCTCCAAACCCATCCCCTTTTCCAGTCCTAGCCCCACTTCCATTCCCTTCCCCATCCCTATCGCTACCCGCACCCCAACTCAACCCTTATTTCCGTCTGCATCCCTTCCGTAACTCCAACCCCATCTCCATTCTCACCTCCACCCCCATCCCTGTTACAGTCTCTGACGAAGGTCAAAGCAAGCGGCCCCCTTATGTACCCATGCCGGGGATGGATCCCATGGCCCGAGGAGCAGTGTCTGGTCAAAGGCAGGTGGCCAGCAGATACAGGCACCAAGTCCACAGGACTTCCTGAACAAGAATCATCCTGGCTCTGCAATGAGCAGTGTAAAGTGGGGCCACCTGGCTATGACCCAGGTGGCATATACTGGCAAAGCATCAACAAAGACCCTGGCTCACCAATCTCCTACTCCTGTGTATCTGAAGCACCCACATTAGTGCCTCATTCCTGTGGACCTGAGATTGTGTCTTTAGAGGTGCTTGTGCTAGAACAATGCTCTCCTGGGGGGGTGCGTTCCACACATCAGTTATGACCCTCGTCAGGTGAAGAGAGACCCAGCAGGCATATGCGGCTTGCGGAGGGGATAAATAGTAGTTGCTGTAGCAGCAGGAAGAAACTAGATATGGGCAGAGCTTCAGGATTTACAAACCACTTCCAGACACATTCTTGGACTTTGTAACACCAGCTCTGGGCAGAAGGAAGAGCCCCCCAGTTCTACAAGGCTACCACCATGGTCAACCAGAGGCCACAACCATACACTCCCCTAAATCCATGGATCCCCAAGTCAAGCCAGTGGATTTCCCAGCTTATTTCTGTCTTTGCCTTAAGTGACGAGAATTGCTGCTAGAAATTTCTTGAACTGATTTCGTCTAGCATCGGGAAAGGAAACATGGCTTTGTATCTGACACAGCTGCACATCACCACTAACCTCTGTCACACCTGTTCCACGGCCATCAAGGGAGGCAGGAGTTGTTATTTTAGACGCCATAGTTAAGATCGACAGTCAGGTAATGGTTGGGTGATCAGTTTTATGAAATGAATTCTGAAATATCGCCTGCCTTTATCGCGAAAGCAGAACTTTGTTTCGGTCATAGTAACTCACTTTGGAGATAATGTGATGGCTCTCTGCTCTGTAAATCATCCCGTGGACTTTGCATTTGGGAACACAAATTTGTTCTTATATAAACACTAGCCTTCTTGGAAAGAGGCATCTGCCCCATGCTTGTTTGTAACTATCTACTCGAGTTCAATTCTCTCCCCATCAGGAGGTCCGCGCCATCTCCCGCTGGAGTCCTGGCTCCAGTGGAGACAAACCAAGGTTCCAGCCCAGACTTAGCTTCCAACCTCCCATGGGAACCTGGGCAAATCAATTACCCCTCACTACCGCCCTATGTCAGTCTTTCCATCTGTAAAATGGGTTCAGTAAAACATACCCTGCCAATCTTTCAGCTGCCAGGATTTTTGAGAGGAGAAGCAAATGAGAAAATGGGCATAAACCTTTTACAATGACACACCTTTTACAAAGTGCTGCACAAACTGAAAGGGATTATTTATATTATCTCTTTGATTGCCCACACCCGTCCCTTGGCTGCAAGAGACGCATAGAGGAGTTTCATTCCCTCCCTGGAATGGCCATTGTCTGGAGGAAGGGATAATCTGTCCTGTTCCTTGGGTACCACTTTATAACGGTGCTTAGTACACTTCTGCTCTGAGTGTGATTTATCATGGGGTAGTAATCAATTAGATTTAGGGGAGGGGGAGGGAAGGGAAAAGACAAGTTCAAAATTATATTATTTGCAAAAATCCATTTTTTTCCCTCTCAGCATGCCTGCTCTATTGACTGCCTTTCTTTTCAATCAGCTCCTAGTCATTACACTATATTTCAAAAGAAAAAGGAAAAGAAAACGACCCTTTTAATATAAAAGTGTCCGTGAATATAAATGTGCCTCCATGGTCCCTATTTTCATTTCCTTCCTTTTTTTGGGTCCCAATTCTCAGTTTTTCTTTTCTATCTGCTCTACCAGTCTCTTTCTACTTCTTTAAGATAACGGCTGAAAAGAGTGCCTCCTCCAGGAAGTCCTCTCTGCTCCAGCTACACCGAGCTGCCCAAGTTTCCTTCCTCACCTTTCTCACCTCCTCTGGGCCCTGCACATACCACTCCTTCTGCTGGTTAGCTCTGCTGCATCCTTTATGGCTGGCCTTAGGTGTTTACTCCTCCAGGCAGCCTTCCAGGACTTTGCCAGACCCAGTTGGGGCTTATCCTCTGGGTTCCGGGAGCGTCCTGCTCTTGTCATACTCATAGGTGCTTGTCCTGGGTCCACGTCTATTTCTCCACTAGACTTGGGCTTCCTGAAGGCTTTTATTCAACCTCATCTCAGAGCTAGTGCAGGCCCACCACACGGGAATTCAATTTCCCTTCCTGTTTGTTTCCCTTCTTCCTTCATTGTTCTTAGCACAGGCAAATACGCAGCCTGTTTGTGGAAGAAATCCTATAAGGTCCTGAGATGCTGTGGGCCCTACCCACATCTCTAGCTTAGTTTTGATATTCCCCCTATCACTGGGCTCCAAACATACTGAGATATTTGGGGGGTGATCCATGAACACCTTAAGGTTGTTCCGACCCCAGGGCCTTTGCATCTGTTGCTTCCTCTGCCTGAAGTCCTTCACTCAGCTTTTTGCATGGCTGGGTCCTGTTCATCTTTCACCAGTCACCCTGCAATCTAAGCTAGGTCCCCCTTTTATCGTCTGTCAGAGCACTGTGTTCTTTCTCCATAGAGGTCACCATAATGTGTAATTAATTCCTGTGTCGGTTTGCATACTTGTCTTTTTCTCTGACACCCCCCACTGGCATATAAACATCACGAGGGCAGGAAGTCTTCATGTCTATGGTTGCATCCTAAGTCCCGACACACAAGGATTTGCCCAATAAATGTTTGTCAAATAAATGAGTGGATGAGTTGGGGGAAGGAGCCAGTTGTCCTGCCCTCCAGTCCCTGTACAATGCGGAAGGGCTGAAATCGCCAGTCCCGCCCCAAACCTCACAGCAGAAGCCAGAGGAGGCAGATCCCACAGTAGGAGGGGGACTCCAGCTAGAAGAGAGTAAGAAAAAGCACAACTCTTTGGTTTATGGGAAAATTAAATATTGAACTGAGTAGTAACAACAGCCAAGGGAAAAAAAAAGAACTTACAAAAAGCCCCCAAATGGTGCCGCCATCAGTGACAGGAGAGATAAACACAGCGTCTGTACTTATATGAGCTGCAACGAGCTCCTTTATGTGGCAGCTGCTGAGCGGAGCCCACCACCCGCTCCAATCCAACACGCAAGAGGTGGGAGCCCATGTGCTGATGCAATGGCGAAGGTGGGGAGCTGGGTTTCAGGTCATAGGCAGTGTGGTGGCTGCTACCCGGGACCCTCCCAGCCAGGAGATGGGGGCCTCTCTGAGTGGAGCGGGGTCACAAGGGAACTGGATGGCTGCAGCCATAATCCATCCTCCCGCCTCCCACTCCGTGGGGAGCTGGCTGGCAGCACCCGCTCACCTGCCTCGCCCCTCCCCTGCCAGCTGTTGTGCTTTCGCGGTGGTGGTGGAAGATAAAATTAACAACCCCAACTGGAGGCTCTGGCTGACTGCTCTGGGGGAGCGGGGCGGGGGGCAGGGGGGCGCTGGAGGGGGGTGCAGTGTGTGAGGTGGTGATTCAGTGAGGCTGGAGAGAGTGGGATCCCACTCAGGATACTGCTGATGGAGAAATAAAGTCCCGCGTGCGCGCGCGCACACACACACACACACACACACACACACACACACACACACTTAAGGGGATAGTGGAGAAGCCAGGCCGCAGGTTTTGTGTTAGATCTGGTATTTTAGTGCTATTCTGTAAACTATGTTTTTAACCTGGTGGCTCTCAAAGCGTGGCCCCCTGGACCAGCAGCAACAACCCTTCCCAGGGAGCTTGTTAGAAATGCAAACTCTTGAGTCCCATTCCAGACCTGCTGAATCAGAAACCTCAGGGTGGGGTGGGATCTAGCTACCAGGGTTTTAACAAGTCTTCCAGAAGATTCTAATGCAACTGCAGTGGACGAACCACTGCCTTGACTTCTGTAAGCTGCAGTGTGCTCATCTCTAAATTTGGGATAGCAAGCCCCACTGGATAGTGCTGTCATGTAAACTAAGGACTTGGTCCATAGCGGGTGTTCAGTAAACAGCAGTGAAAATTATTACTGCCTGGGAGGGAGAGAGCAAGGCTCAGGGAGGACAGACCTCAACGTGGCTTCTCCAGGCCTCAGCAGACAGGGCATCAGGTAGAGCTCTCCGGAGACTCTCTGACACTGCACTGACTGGATCAAAGGACTTCAAGTCCCGCTCCGCCCCCACAAGCTTTGTAACTTTCTACTCATGCCTTGATTGGCTGTTTGTCAATATTCCCAGTTTTCTGATTGGCCTCCGAGGCCGCCAGTCCCATATAGACCCTCCCTACACCTGGGGTTCACTGCCTGAGTACAGCCTATCCATGGCCCCCAGGTGAGTTTGCCTCAACCCTTGCACGCCATTGTAGTTTATATGGCGATAGAGCAAATGTGTTCAGGCCCATGATAGGTGACATTTCTGCAGAGATGAAATCTATGGGGTGTGACACGAATCCTTTTAAATAGCAGCAAGGGTGGCTATTTGGGGGATGTTTTCAATGTATCCCAGAGGTATATATCACACACATGGGTGATTTTACCAGGTGCCATACTTATAGCTTTATGAAAGAAGCCTCTGTGAGCCTGCAGAAGCCTGGGGAGGCCCTGGCCAGTGGGGAAGCATATTCAAGAACGGGCCAGTGGCATCCAGCTCAAGTTCTTCCTGATCAAGTTCCCCCTACCCCGAAAGCAGTAGGCCGAAGCTCAGAAACTCTGGGTAGACCCTATCTTCCCCAACCCTGGAAAACTTCTGTTCCTTCCAGCAGAACTTTGACCCGTAAGCACCAGGCCTTGGTATTCTGGGGCTCAGAGCAAGATTTACCCCTGACTTTCCCTACCCCGGGCCTGGGACACCTCGCCTTAAGGTCACTGCCTTTCTGTTCCTAGGCAGTGTGTCCCTTAGGCAGTTGCGTTTCCTGAGCCTCACCCACAGAGTGAGGGTGACAATGGTGCCTGTCTCATGTGGGGCACTTGTGAGGAATGAAGTATATGGCCGGGGCCTCCCCTGCCAACCTCACAGCAGAGCCCCCAACCCACACCCCCCGTTCAGGGCCCTCCCTTCTAGCAGGAGATTTCCCAGGGGGCTCTGCTGTTTTTCCTGTCCTATCAGCATTTTAAGATTGATTTCTAAGTCAGAGGGCAAGTAAATCACTCTTGCTGCTTACTTCTCATAAAGCAGTTTCCAGGGGAGAACTGGGGGAGGGGAGGAGACGCAGAGAAGGAGCTTTTTGTGGGAAGGGGAGTGTGCATTTGTTCCTCTGCAGAATTCACTATGAAAGTTTTCAAACCTGTCTAAAAGCTCAAATAATTGTACAATGAACAGTCATGTACCCGTTGCCCAGGTTCTGTGATGAACATTTAAGCTACTTGCTTTGTTGCAAGTAGACTTAAGTGGATTGTGACTTAATTAGACTTTATTGGATTGTGTCTTTTTCAAGAACTGGGTGAGCAGAGCTATTCTTAATTCCCAGTGGGATCCAACTCCAGGCCAGGGCAGAGGGGCTTGATTTCAGGTTAGAGGGTGGGGGCTCAGAGATCCAACACATGTGGCCTCTCCCCCTGGCCTTGCCATGGTCTCATGTGCTGGAGCTGTGGCCACCTATCTCCTTGCTGACCTCTCTGACCATCCCTCACCAGGTCCCTTCCGGCCTCAGTTCTCTCATCTGTAAATTGGGATCCAACAGTACCTGTCTCACCCATAGGGCTATTGGAGCATGAACTGAGCTCATGTTTGTGAAGTTCTTTGCAGGATGTCTGGTACTGGTAAGTCCATGTACCCATTGCCCATCACGTCTGTGAACAATAACCTCCATCCCTGGGCCTGGCACGTGGCTGGCCTTTGCCTATGCCACTCATTCTGGGTGCTAGCCTGGGAGCTCATCACGCTAGGGACACTGGTTTATTCTGCTGATTGGGGCCCAGTGTAGGGCAGCATAGGGCAGATCTCAGCGAGTGTGTGCTGTGTTGATGTTTGCGGGGAGACTGGCTAGATTTGCTCAGTGAGGGTGCTCCTCTGCACCCTGAGTCGGGATCCCCTGGGTCCCAGGCACACAGCAGGCGTGGTGGGGGTGAGGCGTGGGGAGGGCACTGGACCATCCTCTCTGCCCACTGGTCATCACTCTGGGGGGCGTTCCATGCTAAATGCTTCAATGTATTAGCGCCCCACATAACCCAGGAAGCAGGAGTTATTATCAGCCTTTCACAGAGGCAGAAACAGAGGTCTTCCAAGGTGCTGGTCCACAGCTACTCAGCCAGTAAGGACAAGGCTGGGATTTGAACCCACATCTGATTTAAGCCATCAGCCCATGTTCACACCCCTGAGGGCAATGTGGGGCCCTGTTTCTCACCTGCTGTGGGCACTCTGTCAGGGCCTCAGTGTCCTCTGTGACCTGGTGATGGGGCTGGGCTAGAGAACTCCTAAAGTCTTCTTCAGTTCGAAGAGTCTATGGCTCTTAGTGGGGGAGGTCTGGAGGGTTCAAGGTTAGAGAGGAGGAAGAGCTGTCAGAGAGCTGGGCTGGTCAGTGGAGAAGCGCCCAGGCTCGCCCTGCTGGGGAGCCTCTGAAGTTGGGTTCTCTCCTCTGATGGGCCTCAGCTGGGAGGGCACGGCTGGCACCATAGTTCCCCAGTGAATACCCTCTCTACCCTCACTCCTGCTCCCAAATCCCAGGATCTTCCTAGGCCCATGCTGGCTCCTGTGGTGTCCCTGGACAGACATGACTGGATTCAGGGCCCGCTATGGCCTTGCCTTTCATCTGCCTGTGCCAAGCCTGGTAGACAGAGGGCAGGGCCATGGCAGCCTGGCACGAGAGAAGAGCTTTCCCAAAAGGCCCCTTCCTCGCCTCCCCTGCTCCTGCCAGGACTGGGCACAGCAGTTGGCCTCATATGTGCTCAGGAGCCACGCTGCTGTATCTTGAATCTGCCATCTGTTAGCTGGGTGACCTTGGCAAGTCACTTACCCTCTCTGTGTCTGTTTCCTCCTCTGTAACATGGAGAGCATCATAATATCTACCTGATAGGGTTCTTGTGAGCATTGTGTAAAGTATTTAGACCCTGGCCTGGCATCTGGCGAGCACTGAATAAATGTCAGCCGTTGTTGTTATTGCTACCATTGTCATATCTTACTACTTACTTCTTAACCATGTTGACTTGGGGTCCTGCCACACGATAGTGCTCCTACTTGCCATGCTTTGGTGCTCCCACACAGCTGCCTATGGGGCTCTTTCTGCCTGAAATGCCTCCTGTCCTGTCTGCCCACAACCTACTAGGCCCAGCTCTAGATCACCTCCTCCGTGAAGGCTTCCTGATGCCTCCTCCTGGAGGAGACTCTCCCTCCTGGGGACTCCCACATCCCTCATCTTCCACCCTAGTCCTCCCGATCATCCTTAGTTTCTTTCTGCCGGAATTCTGGAAACCTGCGCCCTTCTCTTTCTCCGCCATCTTTCAGGGACCTCTTCAGGGCACACACTGGTCTTACATCTCTCTTGTTATTCCCGGAGCCTAGAGGTCAGGCTCTGTATTCAGAGAGAGGGGTTGAGACTCTCCATTTGGTTACTCACTAGCCGTGCGAACGTGGGTGAGTGAGTGGCTTCATTTCTAGGAGCCTCAGTGTTCCTTTCTGTAAAATGGGCATAACCACACTCGCTCTCTCACCAGCTGTCAGAAGAATTAAACACGCGAATTCTCACCAAGAACTTAGTACAATGCCTGGCACATAATGAGCCCACGATTGGACCCAGCTTTTGTTAAGATTGTCGTGATTATTAAGATTATTTGTCATTAAGTTTATTACTCCTAGGGAATGAGTGAGGCAGTCCTGCCTCTTCATGTACAGATGGGGAAACTGAGTCCAGGGGTACACTGCCAGCTAGCAGCAGAGACAGGACTGCTGACTCCCCAGCCAAGCCAACCAGGAGTGTGCTCTTGGTCTCAGTTTCCCCTTTTGTACATGAGGTGGTGGGATTCCTGCCCTCTCTCTAAGAGGGTCTACTGGCAGCAGGCACTTCCAGGGGCTGGCTCGTTGCCTCCCACAGCCGGCCTGTGCCCGTTCTCCCGGCTGCCCATACAGCTCTGTTAACACCTGTAACCTCGGCCTCATGCCTGCTCCTTAAATCACTGGGCCTGAGGCACCGCAGTTTCCACAGCTACATATCACTTGTAATTAAGGGCCCTGTCCCAGGGAGGGGAAGTTTACCTTCTGCCAGAGACACTAAATCCAGCTCCCAGTGGTGGAGAGAATAAAGCATTGCACTGACCTAACAGTAGTCAAGATTTAATGACGGCACCTGCAGGCCTTCTCTGGTGTGGCCTGGAGGCTGGAGCCTGGAGCGGTGGGTAGGGAGTGGAAGAGGCAACCCTGAACAAGCGGCGAGCCATGGTCTGCGAGACACGGAAGGTCCAGGGAGCTGGTGAGAGCCTTGGGGAGCTATAGCCACCTGCTTAGACAATTCCAGGGAGCAGATGGGTCTGTATAGCTCGGCTCAGGATGGCCATTCTGTGAGAGGCTGTAGAGAGGCTCTTTAGCCAGGTGGTCTGGGTTTAAAACAAGCTGTACCACTCATTCTCTGTGTAACCTTGGGCAAGTTACTTAACCTCTCTGGGCCTCACTTTTCTCATTTCTTAAAATGGGAATAATAAAAGTACATACCTCCTAGAAGTGTAAGGATTAAATGAATTAATATATTTGAGATGCTTAGACCAATGTTTGGCACCCTGTAACTGCAAAATTCACCATTATTATAGTATATCCTGGCTGTCCCATAGTAAAATGAATCTCCGTCCTTCCCCATAGCAGGTACATAGTAGATGCTGATAAATTTTTGTTGAATCAAGGACATGTAAGTGTGAGGAATGCATGAGCAAATTGTCTATTTCCCTCAGAGAAGGGCTCATGCTGTCGGCTCTATGGCCCCAGGGCCAAGATGCTCAGAACAGTACATGCTGCTTGACTGAGCTGTCTGCTCCTTCCAGCCACAATCATGAGCCAGAGAAGTTCCAAATCATGCCCAGAGTGTGGATGTGCTTTGGATTCCTTGTCTCTAACCTCAGCTCAGGACCTCAGGTCCTACAGAGGGAAAGTGGCAATCAGAAAACATTCGGGTTCATACTCTGGGCTTCTCTTTATTAGCAGACTCAGTTTTCTCTTCTGTTAAATGGGGTCACTGGTCTTGCTGACTTCCCAGACGGCTGGTGGTACAGCCCAAATGTTCCAAGCTACTTGTTGAGAGGAGTCCTGGTCTCTGGTCCAGGCCCGTCTGGCTGCCATTTTGCCCACACTCAGAGAGGAACCATGTCCCTCCATCTTCCTGGCAACCTCGTGTTGTGGGAGAATTGGGGGGGCTCTGGTTCCCAGCAGACCTGAGCTCAAATCTGAGCCCGCTTACTGCTGTGGGATGTCGGGCATGTTCCCTGACCTCTCAGGGCAGTGTGAAGTTTGCCCACTGTCAGTGAGGCAGCACAGGGCCTGCTGGGAGTGGGTAGACTAGAGGGAGGTCTTGTGTGCTAGTGGAATGTGCTGGGCCTGTTGCTGCGTACACAGTGGGCTGCAGTCAAGGGCAATTCTCCTTTGCAGGGCCGTGTTCAGAGAGGGAGGAATGGAGGATTCTAAAAACCTGTCCAGGAGGCGGTCAGTAGGCTCGGGCCTTTGGGGCTGAAGCTGGGAAGTGACCGTCCTTGGTAGATGACCCAGTTAGCTCCAAAGTGCTCCTCTGAGCCCTAAACCCATCTGTCTGGCCCCTCTCTGAACTGGCTCTCAGCTGGTGACCTTAGCTAGCTGGGGGCCAATGGGTAGGCAGTGGGCAGAGTGGGCATCCTTTATCCAGGTCCCTGGCCAGGTTCAGGCACTTAAGGTGGCAGCATCCAGCCTCTGAAGATGTTCTTATGTCCATCTTGGAAGACCCTGGCCATTCTGGCCTCAGTCCTCTGGGCTGCAGCCCCTCTGGCAGCCAAGTCCAGCCAGCTGTTTCATGTCCCCGCTGCCCGCCTCAGGAGCTCTGACTGGCAGGGAGGAGGCCTGCAGAGGTCCTTAGGTCTGTAGCCCTGGCCTCTCCACCCAATGGCCCCTGTTCTGTAGTCATCATCTGCTGAGTGAGATCACGTGGTTTCATTACCTTCTCAGGGACCATCTCCATCCAGTGCCAGGTCCTGCCATGTCCCCCACATCTGCTCCCATCTTTCCAATTGGTCCCCATGTCCTGTGGTTTCTGTCTGGAAGCATCTGGCATGTCCAGGCTGTACTGCCTGCGCCCTGGGCCGGCTCCTATCTCTCTCCCCTCCTTACTGCCCGCTCTGCCCTCAGAACCTGCCAGCAGAACCAGGCTGAGCCCTCGTCCTGCATAACATCTTATTGACTCCTCACACAGCCCTATCAAGTGGGACCCTTCATTACCCCCCGTTTCCACATGAGGAAACAGGTTTAAAGAGGAAAAGTCACAGCCAGACTGTGGAGGAGGCAGGGTTGGCCTCAGGGCTGCTGGCTCTGTTCTTTCCTGATCTCCTTGACCAGGGCCCAGGGTGGGAGGCTGTCACTGCCTGGCTTAGAGAGCTCCTGCTGGGCTGGCTGATGTTCCTTCCTGCAGCTCTGACTCTCTTCCTGGGCCCCATTGGCATTGACAGGGTGAAGGTTAGGGAAAAATTGGTGAGAAGTAAGAATAAGGACTCTTTTCGTGATCTCACTGTGAGCTTGGAACACAGGCCTATACATCTCATGCCCCAACACGGGAGATCCTACAGTGACTCCCATTTAGCAGATGGGAACACTGAGGCCCAAGGAGCTTAAACAGCCTGCCAGTGTAGCATAGTAGTTAGGCCTAGGGGCTCTAGAGCCTGCGAATCCCAGTGCTCTCTATACTGGAGTTGTGCCCTCACGCCAAATTTTAACCTCCCCGTTTTCACACTTGTAAATTGGGAAGGTAACAGCAAACCCTACCTTAGAGGGCTGTTATGACAATTAAATGTGTCGACAGGTGCAAAACAGAACTGTGCCTGGTGGATACTAAATGTTCAATAAACATTTGCTGCTTTTATTACTAGTAGTTGCAAACCGGGCTTAAAATTCATGGCTGAATGCAAGGCTCATACTTTTAACCACTCCTCAACTCTCTAAGGAAGTAAAAGCTATTTCTAGTCAGCCTACTTGGATAGAGGGATAATTCTTCAACTGGGGACTACCTAATCCTCTCCTGTTTCCAGTAAGGAAGACCTCGGAGGACACTTGCTGTCATCATTCAGAGTGGTGGGGAAGGGAGATGGGGGAGGGGAGAGAACTTGGTGGGGGGCTGCCCAGATGTTTGCTTGGGGAACCAGAGCACCCAGGGCTGGTCCTCAGGCCCCGGGGCTTCTGCGGTGGGAGGTGGAGGTTTGGGTTTGCCCCCCTGTCCCTCAGTGCCCAGGACTCCTCTGCAGCTCTGGCCTGGATCCCAACACGCCCACGCCTCCTGACAGCAGCACGCATAATCCCTGGAGCCTGTGGCCACGACAGTCGCCTGGGGCCAGTTCATGTAATTAGTTCAAGCCAGCGGGAGGCTCACACGTTCAGGCTCCACGGCAGGGGAACCAGGCTGATCATTTCTCACGCAGCAGGTGTCCTCGGCTCTGGAGAGGGCTGCGTGGTGGCGCTGAAGCTCCGCTACAGCTGCTCTGCCTGCGGACCCCCAGTGATTCTTAGAGTAGTGGTCTCCCTCCAGGGACCTAACTTGCCCCCTGGACGGCCACGTACACCTGCAGTGTGCTGGTTCTGCCTGGGAGACGCCCATCCCCCAGAGCTGTCCTGTGCTCAGGCAGGCTCCTTGAAAGGGGGTTCTGCACCCTTCAGAGAGGCAGACTGTGTTTCCTGTTTTGCCCAGGCCTGCGACAGCATCAGCCGGCCTTTGAGGGGTGCTGGGTCTGTCCCCAGCCCTCAGAGCGCCCCTTCCCACTGTGAGACATAGACATTTCTCCTTCCCAAATCAAAAGAGGTCTTCGACCTGCCAATTATTGGTTCTGGGACTGTGCTCCTTTTTCTAGAGAGGAGCACTGAGCTGGGAGTGCAGAGACTCGAGTTCGAGAGTCTGGTCTTTGAAGGCAGAGCTCTAGATCTCTAGAAATCTTAGGGTCTGGCCTGGCCTCATGGTTGTGGGCTCAGCCTCCATCATGCCTGTAGTCTCTTCCTCTGGGAGCACTCACCAGCCCCAGGGTGAGTTTCTTGTAAGGGGAAAGCTGGAGGAACTGGCCATAGAAGGACTTCTGTGAACTCATTGCTAAAACGCACACAGCAGGGGAGTGACAGAGCCAGACTGGAGATGGCCAGATGGCTTTAAAAAGCACCAGAGGTGCATAAGAACATATAGATCAAGGGAATAGATAGAGTCCAGAAATACACCCTTACGTTTACAGTCAACTGATTCTTAACAAGGATGCCAAGACAATTCAGTAGGTAAAGAAGAGTCTGTTTAAAAAATGGTGCTGGAACAACTGGATATCCACATGCGAATAATGGAGGTAGCCCTCCCTCATACCATGTACAAATGGACTAAAAATAGATTGTAAACCTAAATGTAAGAATAAAGACTCTTAGAAGAAAAACATAGGCGTAAACCATGACCTTGAGTTAGGCAAAGCCTCCTTCGATATGACACTTAAAACACAAGCAACAAAAGAAAAAAAATGGATAAACTGTACCTCATCAAAATGGAAAGCTTTTTTTCCTTTAAAGGACACCATCAAGAAAGTGAAATGATAACTTAAAAATGGGAGAAATGTATGCAAATTACATATCTGACAAGGCCCTTGTATCTGGAATAAGAAACTCTTACGACTCAGTGATAAAAAGATAAATAACCTGGTTGAAAATGAGCAAAGGCTCTGAAGACATTTCTCCAAAGAAAATCCACAATGGCCAATAAGCACACGAAAAGACACGCAAGTCATTAGCCCTTAGAGAAATGCAAATCAAAATACCACTTCACAAGAGAATTGAAACTGTATGTTGACACAAAAACTTGTACCTGAATGTTTATAGTAACATTATTCACAATAGGCGGAAAGTGGAAACAACCTAAGCGTCCATCAATTGGTGACTGGATACACAAAATGTCATCTATCATGCAATGGAATATTATCCAGCCTTAAAAAAGGAGGAAATTCCGACACATACTACAACATGAGGTACACCTTGAGGGGAAAGAAGTCACACAAGTCACAAAAGAGCACATATTGTATAATGCTATTTGTAGGAACTGTCCAGGCATTTCCAGAGAGGTAGAAAGTAATAGATGAGAATTTGCCTGAGCCGGGGTGAGGAGGTATGCGATGGGGAGTGATTGCTAACAGGTACAGGGTTTCTTTTGGAGTAATGAAAATGTTGTAAAATTGCTTGCACAAGTAAGAGTGGCTGCACAACTCTAAATATGCTAAGTATGCTAAAAACCACTGAGTGGTATACTCTAAATGATTGGATTATGTTATGTGAATTATAGCTCAATAAAACCATTAAAAAAAAACAAAAAAACAAAACAAGGAGGAAAAAGCACCAGATGCACTTAATAAAAATTCAGTAAAACATACTGAAAAAAATCAAAACAAAAAGACAAATTATGCAAGGCTCATTAACAACTGTTTTCCAGAGTGGGAGTCGTGTCCCCTGGCCCAAGGTTTGGGAAACATATGGCGTGGTGTGGGGCCATTGTGGCTTCAGGTTCAAAAACTCTACCTTCCTCTGCCAGCCTCCCTTGGATGCCTCCAGAAGAGAGAGAGGGATTCTCACATAGGACATTTTATTAATGCTTATCAATGCTTTGGAACTTTCCGTCGAGCAGAGCAGTTAGGTAGGATGCATTTACCCCTGCTTTACCACGAGCTGGCTGGGAGGCCTGGCAAGTGGCATAACCTCTCAGTTACTTCATCTGTCAAAGGAAAATGGTGGTATCCACCTAACAGAGTCTCTGTGATTGTTCCATCAGTTAATGAGTGACTGGCTTAGCCCAGTGCCTGGCATATTAGTAAATGCTCAATGAAGGGTGACCCGTGTGGTTGGGGACAGGGAGTGTCAGCCTCAGAGTTAGACAGTGAATCCTGCTCTGCTACCTCCTGGCTCAGTTACTGTAGTGAACTGAGTTGTGTCCCCCTAAAATTACATGTTCAAGTCCTAACCCCCTCTCTCCCCCCCGTGCCTATGAATGTGACCTTATTTGGAAATAGGGTCTTTGCAGAGATAACTCACTTAAGATGGGATCGTACTGAGTTAGGGTGGGCCTAATCCAATGTCTGATGCCCTTGTAAGTAGAGAGAAATTTGGACACACAGACACAGGCCCACAGAGGACGCCATGCGAGGGTGGAGGCAGAGATGGGCGTGATGCATCTATAAGCCAAGGGTGCTGGCCACCACCAGAAGCTGGAAGAAAGGAAGGAGTCTTCCCGGAGCCTTCAGAGGGAGCCTGGCTCTGCTGACACCTTGATTTCGGACTTCTAGACTCCAGAACTGTGAGGCAAGACGTGTCTGTGGCTTGAAGCCCCCCAGCTTGTTCAGCCCTGGGGACCGAACACAGTTATCAAGCCTCAGTTTCTGCATCTGTACGTGAGCTATCTCTTTGGATGGACCGAAGTTCCACAAGGCAAAGATTGGCCTTGTTCTCCACTGTATCCTCAGCATCTGGAACTGTGCTTGGCTTGAGGCGAGGGTGACATAGTCATTGAATCAGTTGCGTGAAGGCATGACATCTTCATGGCTTAGGCTCCACCTTCTTTGAGTGTCGCCTCAGAGAGACCCTTCTGACCACCCTGTTTAAAATAGCCTTGCTTCCCTCTGGTGGTACCTGCCTCTGCCTGGCCACCTCTGACACACCACCAGTTCCAGCTCTCTTCTTGTCCATGTGTCCCTGTCTCCCTCCCTGCACTGTAAGTTCCATGAGGGCTGGGAATTTGGTCTGTCTCATTGCTGAGACTGAATTCCAGTGCATACAACCATGCCTGGAATGTGCTAGGTGCTTAGTAAATATTTGTTACATAAATGAACAAATGAAGAATGAATGAATGAATGAATGAATGAATGAGATTTAGAATGCTTGTGTGTGGGGGCATCCAAGTCACCTTCTAACATACTTTAACAGAAAAGACATTCTGACGTTGTCTTTGCTAGAAAAGAAGTTCAATACTGGACTGACCGTACACGTCACAAATTGACACTGACCTGGGTTTGGACTCAGGTCTGCTGGACTCCAAATCCAGTGCTCCTTTCAGAGTGAGTAGTGAGGGGCCCTGGCTACTAGAGGATGGGAGAAGCACCCACGGGGACTGGGGTACAGGAATGGAGAAGTGGGGGACCCGGACGTGTTCTTTGTCCTCCTAGCCTCCTACAGGCCCCCAAAGGGAGAACAGTCCCACCTGACCATCTGAGTTTTGGAGAGCCAGGTGCTCCTAGTGAGGTCTCAGTCTTACCGAGGTCCCCCCTTTCTCCACTCTGCACCGCCCTCCCCACCATGCTTCCTGACGTTTGTGTTACTAACAGCCTATGTGTCAAAGGTAGCGGTGCTTCCCTTGGGAGTTCAGAGCGGCTGTTACGAGCGTCCGCTGTGGTCTTGGGCAGACCTGGTGGGACCCCAGCTCTGTCACTCACATGGCGGAACCCCTTAACCTCTCGGAGCCTCCATGCCTTCATCTGTAAAATGGGGATGATTGACAATGCCTGCCTCGGAGGGTCACATGATTAACCGTAGGTTGACACTTAGCACTCAGTGCCGGGCACACAGGCTGTGTGTGATGGAGAATGGCCTTGATTATTAGGGGGTTGGAAGAGCCCATTTGTTTTTGGCAGTGCTGTACGGTGAGGGTGGCAGAGAATCCCTGTGCTTTGTCCTTTTGGTGGAACCAAAAGAGCAGTGTCTTTGGCTTGCACGGGGTGGGGTGTCTGGGCCTCACAACATTTAATTGATTGTAACATCGCGCTCGGAACATGCTTTCCCGCATAACCTGCACCCCCAAGAAGAGCCTTTGCAATGCTTCCGTGACTGTGTATAATGCGTTCCCGGGGCCCAGCATGCAACTTTCAAATTGGCTTACAATTTATCTGCAGCTCGTGGAAAAACATTTTAATGACTGTGTGCGGCACGAACCCTCCGTGTCACCCACGGGGCTCCCAAATGCCTCTCCCCACCACATCGCGGGGATGATATAGGCGTGAAATTACAGCAGCTCTCGCATTTTGATCTCCACCCGGAGGCCTCTGGAAACAGCGCATTAGAATGTGCTGGATGCGGAATTGGTGATGGCAGACGGGGGTGCCCTGCTCTCCGGCAGACCTGCTCAGTGCTTGTGACACACATGGGTCCCTGGGTCGTGCTCAGCTTCCCGGCTCCCCCTCTCCCCACTGTCCTGGAAAGCTTCGCTTTGATCCCCAAATTGGACAGCCCCCATCTTGCCCACTGTTGTCTGCCCTGGTGTTTAGGGTCCCTTCTGGCACAAAGGAGACCCCAGCTTTCATTGACCTCCACTCGTTTGGAGGGAGGGTCTTTGTGTGTGCGTGCCTGATGAGAAAGGATCTATGCAATGTCACAGACAGGCAAAATAGTGAATAGATTTTAATTGCTGGCACATGTCTTGACATATATTTAAAGGAGAGAGTCATGGAGCTGGAGTGGGGTGGAGTGGGTGGCACAATTTTTAACCTTTCTAATTGTGCCTGGTTTTTAACTGACGTGATTACTGTTTGTTGATACTCTAAGAAATACTATTTATTGAGCATTCAGAATGTGCCTGAGCTCAGAACATTCTGTTCTGTGGATTAGCTTCTGTAATCCTCCCGACTCTGGCCAAGTCACTTCCTCCTCTGAGCCTGGGTCTACGCAATGGGCCGTGTACAGTTCCTGCGTCACAGCTGATGTGGCTGCTGGATTATGAGAGATACTATACGGGAAACTCTCTCATACCCAACCCCAATGTCTCTCCCAGCCCTCCGCTCACCATGCTGGACCTTGGCGAGCCCCGGAAGCCACACTGCCCAGGGACCAGGACAGCCACGGTGCTGTGGGGCCCAGAGTAAATCCTTTCCTCTCCCCGAGCCTCAGTTTTCTCATCTGTGAATTGGGGATAATAGCACTCCTGACCCTGAGGGGCTGTTGTGAGGATCAGGTGAAATGCTTGATTGAAAGCACTTTAGAACTGGCATAAATTGGGTAAGTGGGGGGTGTTGCTGTCATCATCAAAGTTGGCATCCAGCCTGGCTCCTCTCCTAGGTGCCTGGTACCAGGACAGGCAGACCTGCGGGAGGAAGCCAGGAGGATGGGTAGGCAGAGGCCGCTGCCCTGCCACGCCCAGAAACAGGGCAGAACTGGGCCCCTTTCCAGGGAGCCAGGGTGCACAAAGCTGCAAACATTCAGTTTTCAGAATGGCTTAAGGATCACTGGTGTCATGCATCATGGCTGAGACTTCATGCAGGGGTTGAAATCAGGGGCACAAGGCAGCCACAGTGACGTCTGACCCACTGAACCTTTTGGCTGCCTCGTGCTGGGATGGGTGTTTGGTAAACCCTATCTAATTTAAACCTTACCATCACCCTAGGAGTTAGGCATCCTTTACAGATGGGGAAACTGAGGCCCAGGGAGGCTAATGATTTGGAATTCGGATCCAAACCTGTGTGTCCTCAACTTGTAGGCTGAAGGAATGGGGGCATTCTCCTGTGTTTGGGGTAAAGTGAGGTGAGAGAGGGAGAAATACGTTGTATGTGGATAAGAGTATGGGTATAGATGTTGGTATATGTATTGATATAGATATATACTTAAATACATGGAGGTTTAGACCAGTTTCCTGAAAGTGTGGTTCCAACACTGAGCTGCCTGATTATCATAGGAAGATTTTTGTGATCCTGGCTGTGTGACCTTAGGCAAGTTGGTTGCTTTCTCTGTGCCTCCATATCTGCATCTGCAAAATGGGAATGGTAACACTAGTACCTACTCTCGGATTGGTGGTGAGGATGAGATGATGTAACCTGGAAAGCACTTAGCTCAGCAGCCTCTGAGGGGCCTTCCCTGAGTCCTCGCCCTAAACTCGCCGCCACCAGCTGCAGGTGCTCCTTGTCCCATTACCTGTTTGATTTTCTTCCCGGTATTTATCACCATCCACAATCATCTCACTTATTCATCCATGCATGTGTGTCATGCTTGTCTCGTGCACTGCAAACTCCCCAAGGACAGAGATGACGTCCTGTGGAAGGTGTGTGTCCATTACCTGGCACATAGTAGGTGCTCAATAGACATCTGATGAATAAATGATTGTGTACGTATCCCTCATCGGGCTCGGAGCCCCTTGATGCTGCAAATGAATTTTGCTCAGAGCCGGCACTGAGAATGTTCCTTGTCCATGTTTTATAGGAGCCGATCAGTGAGGGGGCCACTGCAATAGGGGAGGGTTTCCTGGTACTGCCACCTCACCCATGGCCCATCCCCCAGGAAGCCAAAACATACCATATACCAGATGCTTCCGCTATAGGAATCAATGTCCCTTTGGAGGTCTGGCCTTTGGAGGTTTTCAATTTCCCCAGAAGCAGCGGCTTTCAACTGGGCCTTTATGCTTTCATTGATTGCCCGAGTATACAAGCTTTGTTTCCCTGATAAATAACATTTGATAAGAAAATCAGAGAACACTGGAGCCTGGAGTTGAGGCCAAGTCCCTTAGAATTCTGGCGGCAGAATCCAAGAGTGTGCCTGACAAGAACGTCGGCATTGAAGCGGCTTTGGAGACCACTGGAAGCAAGGCCCTTGTTTTTGCAAATGGAGAAACTGAGGCTGGGGTAGGGGCACAGGCAGCCAGAGACGGGCACAAGCATTATTGTCCCATTTTGCAGATGTAGAAATGGAGGCACGGGCACAGGGTCAGAAGCCAGGAGTCTTGACATCCAGTCCAGCTCGCTTTCTAACTCATCACTTGATGCTTCAGTGTCTCAAAAAAGGTCTTGAGAGGTCCAGGGGGGGAACATGTAGCCGGGTTAGAATCATTGCCTCTGCGGCAGATGTGCATTACCGCTGAGATGCTGTCTCAGGCCCTCCGCAGGGAGGGTCCCCCCCCGTGGAGTGTCCCCCCCTCCCGTGGAGTACCCACCCACTCCCACTGCACTTTCCCCCCTGGTTTCTATGAATGTGTTGCTGGTTTCAGCCTGGGCAAGGTGTCCACACAGCTTCCCCCCCCAGAGGACACCTCCCTCACTATGTCCTCACTGGGTCACAGAGCCTGGAACTAGGTGGTCCATGAATAATCCACCATTCATCCCACCCCCATCTTAGAGAAGGGGAAACTGAGGTCCAAAGACTGTGACAGCCTGCTGCCCTGTGGGAAGGTCTCTCTACGCCTTCAGCTCCTCATTCGTTCCAATCAATGTGTCGGAGCCCCTCCAGAGTGCCTGGTCCACGAGGACTCGGGTGAGGTGCAGCCCTGTCTTCATGAGGTCAGTCTCAGTGCAGGTAGGAGAAGGGGGTCCTGAGAGGAAATCCTCAGGTGTCAAGTCCACACTTGTCACACCTCGACATGGCCGGCCTCCTCGCCCCTCGAGGGCAAGGGTGGGAAAGACGGGGTCCTCTGCCCATGCAACAGGCACGTTGGCAGGTGGTTCCCAGGACAGCCCCTCTGTGCATGTGTGCACGCACACGCGCGCACGCACAGCTCCTCACTGTGACCCTGGGGCCGGGAGCCATGCACTCACCCATGACGTTGAGGAAGATGTTGCCTGAGGCCAGGACCACCTTCTCTCGCGTGGCGCGGTCATAGATGCCCACGTGGCACTCGTAGGGACCGTTGTCGGAAACGCGGACCTCGGGCAGCCTGGGGGAGGCAGAGGAGCAGCGTGAGGGCATGTGATCCGGGGCTGGAAGGCGCGGCACTTCAGGAAACCACCCCCAAAGCCCACTGCTCAGCCTCCACTCAACTGACACTCCTGGGTCGTCCACAGGGCCGTGCGCGGTGCGGGGATGAGGGGCCACATTTATGGAACACCGACTGTGTGCCAGGTCCTGTGCTCGACGCTTCAGAAGGCTGCCCTCCACATAGGGACCACTATTCCCATTTCATAAACATGGAAACTGAGGCTCTAGAGGGAGTGTAATTGCCCTCCCCCCATCAATATGGCTAATAAGAGTCAGGATGGGGATTTGAATGCTGCTCTGCTGTCACTTTATGCCCAGCCCTGGGGACTTGAGAAGGAACACAGTAAAATTCTTGTGTCCAAGGAGCCCCCATCCCAGTGGACAAGGAAGTAGGAAAGCTGAGCGTGCTCCAAATCACATGGGAGAAGATGAGCTTATCGGAGCACAGAGCGGGAGCAGCTGGTGCTGCCTGAGGTAATCAGGAGGTTCTCGCAGAGGAGGTGACCCATGAGGCTGGGAGAGCCCCCTCAAACCTTCTTCTGGACGTTTCCTCTAAAAGGCCAGAGAGTAAATATTTTATGCTTTGTTGCTTTCACAGTCTCTGTCACAACGACTCAGCTCTGTCCTTGTAGAGCAAAAGCAGCCACAGACAGGGCGAAAGCAAACCAGTGTGGCTGTGTTCCAGGAAAATTTTATTATAACCATTGAAATTTGAATTTCATATATTTTCTTGTGCCATGAAATCTTCTGTTTTCATTTTTTAACAATCTTTTTTTTTTTAATGTGAAAAACATTCTTAGTTCACAGGCTGTTAAAAAAACAGGCTGGATTGGGCCCACGGGCTGTCGTTTGACAATTCATGTTCTAGATCCTTCTGCGGGGTCTATAGGGTCAGACCATGCTAAAAATGGGTTGGTATGTTGTTGTCTCTCCCTATGGAAAATGCCTACAGGGCAGCTCTTTCCTCGCTCCTGTATTGAAGAGCCCTGACGTGTGTTGGAGAGCGTCAAGTTCAAATTCTGACCCTGCTGTTGGTACATTATGGGACCTTGTGCAAGTCATGCCATCGTTCTCTCTGAGCCTCCATTTTCTGATCTAAAATATGGGGCTGCTACTTCCCAGGACTGCAGGGAGGATTGATGAGGTATCACTGCGAGACATCTGTGAGCCTGAAAGGGGCATGAAGTGGACAAGGTACCATCACCTACCTATTGAGGGAATGCCTGGCAAGTGGGCTCTGGGCATTCTGAACGGGAAGAGCCTTGATCTGGAGTAACAAACGCCAAGTTGCTGCTGGATCAGGGAAATCTGTGTGCCCTCCAGCAAGTTCCAGCCTTCTCTGAGCCTAATCGTGCAGCCAAAGGGGAACCTATTCTGGCCACAACTGAGAGGAAGTGGGGTCACTGTGTTTGGGTTAGAAGTTCTCATGCTGTGGCAGAAAACGGGGGATGAAGCTCCGACTTACGGAACCCCTAGTAAATGCCAAACGGGGTGCCCTACCCACCAAACGGGCCCAACATTCCTATCAGAGGGACCCTGTGGGGCAGGAGGGGGTGGTGACTAAGAGCACAGACTCTGGGTGTGGGTCCCAGCCCTGCTGCCTCCAGAAGGGAGAACCCTTCAGCCCAATTCTTTATTCCCATCCCCCCAGATATATTTGCTCAGCGAAGCCTCTCTCTTCCATCTGTTTCTGCTGAGCAATCTAACCTCAGATTTACGCCTTCTCTCATGTTAGCTGTCCCCCATCTTTGTCTTCCAGGTCCCATTTCCTTATGACTCACTGTCCCCCACCTGTCTCCCCCTCACCACCGCCACACCAGGGCCCTCAGCCTCTATTTCCATTGCCCATTGTCTCCTTCAGTGGAGCCAGCCCCTCTAAGCTTCCCCCTTCCCTCTCAGCACTCAGCACACATTAGCATAAACAAATACCTTCATTTACATAGAATACACAGAGGTTGACATCTGGTCTACTGACTGTCATGAAAGACTTAAAGAACCGAGCTTTTCATCAGGGAAACTTTGTGGGGAAGATGCCGCCGCATCTCTCAGAAGAGCACAGTGACAGTGGAAACAGCAGGGAAGCATCTCCCTCCAGGAACTATTTTCTCTGTAACTCAGTTGGACTGAAAATATAGCCTCTCTGCTGGGCACTGCTGCTGAGTGATAGTCACCCTGAGTGACATGTTTAGGTGATACTCACAGGTGTCGGTCATAGAGGTTACCTGTTGAAGTGACTTGTGTAGGTGACAGGTGTGCAAGTGACATGCTCAGGAGACAACTTTGTAAAGAAACAGGCTCAGGGAACATGGGGAGCTGGCAGCTCCCCAGGTGATGCAATAAGAGTAATGACATGGGTGACACATAGGTGGAAATGTTCAGGTGGCTGCCACATAGGTGAGGTACGCAGATGTGTTTATGTGACAGCGACACAGGTGACACATTTAGGTAATTGCTACACTGATGACACGTTCAGGTGGGAACAACATAAGCAATATGTTTAGGTGACACGTGTAGTGACACAACACAGGTGGTAAAGAAGACAGCTCAGGGGACACCTGGATTGGTGGTTTCTGAAGAAGGCAGCTTTTCACGTAGGACGATTTCTACGGCTTCAGATGTCCCTTCTACTGGTTTTCCTCGTTCAGCAAATGGTCCTGCCCCCACCATCGGTCCAAGTCACACCCCTGATTTCTATACTCCCCACATACAGTCAGTGACCGCCTCCTAAATATATCCTGACCCCTCCACTTCCCGCCATCTCCGCTGCCACCACCTTTTCTTACCTGGAAGGTGGAGGCAGACAGTTCACTGGTTTTCTGCCCCTCCTCATCTCTCTCCTGATCCAGTCTCAAGGGGAACCCAGATTTCTTTATATGTAAATGGCATTACTGGTACTCCCTATCTAAAGCCCTTCCAAGGCTTGTCTCCACTCTTCAGATAAAGACCAGAATCCTTATCTCGGCCCACAAAGCCCAGCACCGTTGGTTACTGCCACATCTCCAGCCATATTTCAGCCTTCCCCTTCTTCTAGTTAAAGGGCAGTTTTTCCATTCCTCTCGTGTGCCAGGTTCCTTTCTCTGAAATAAGCTTTTTGTTTTAGAATCATTTTCGATTTACGGAGAAGTTGCAGAGAACAGAGAATTCCTATATATCCTCACCCAGTGTCCCCCATTCTTAACATCTTACATGACCACGATATAGTCATCAGACCGAAACCAACACTGATACATCACTATTAGCTCAACCCCCGACTTTATCTGTATGTCACCCGTTTTCCCTCTGATGTCCTTTTTTCTGCTCCAGGAGCCCATCCAGCATCCCTCACAGGTGCATTTAGCTAAATGCCTTTTTTGATTCAGCACTGTATTTCTGGCAGTAGTCTCTTTTCCTGGGAATATTGAATTTTATTTTGCTGGCTACATCCTTCAAGTTACAAAGGAATGGTCACTTTCTTAATGGGCACCTGGACGAGGTGGGTTGGGAGCTTGATCGCACCGATGGGCCAATGAACAGCTTCCCTGTCTCTATGCCTCCTGCCATGTGCCATGACTGTTCCTCCGTGCCTAGGGGTAGAGTCTATTTCCTCATTCTTGGTCTTGTGACTTGCTTTGACCAACAGTAGTGGTGGAAATGATGGTCTGCAAATTCTAAGCCTATGTCTCAAAAGAACATCCCCACCCCTACCTCGCTTTCTCCCTGCCTCTGATGGAGGATGACAGCACGTGGAGAGAGGCCCCCGTGGGCCAATGCCACACTCAGAAGCCACATTCAGCCTAGCTAACTCCTGGACTCATGAGCAATAAGACGTGGTTATTGCTTTAAACCATTCAGGTTTGGGGCAGCTTGTTATGCAGCAATAGCTAACTGATACAGCAGGTCTCATACTGGTCCTTAGTAGTGTTTGTATAAATTGTAATTGAATCACGTACGTTGTGACACATGTTGTGCATGTTCTCCCCCCCTGACCATGCACTGTAAACACCACGAAGGGAGGGTCTGCATCTACTTGGTTTACCAGCATAGCCCAGGCCTTGCACAGTGCTTGCCATCATGGGAGGTCATCAATATTTATGAAATGAATGGATGGTGGCTGCGGTGTGAACATGGAGAAGCTTGTCTCCCTCTGTGCTGGAAACCAGGTCCAGCCCCCCCCCGCCCCCGGAAGATTCTAGTACTCATCTGCAGATCCAGTGGCTTCCAGGTCAGTTTGGATTGCGCCAGTCTGCCTTGTAGCGCCTCATCGGAGCTTCTGCCTGCAGTGTTATCCTTCTAAAGTGGATTAAGCGGCCCAGAGACCCCCTCTCCCCAGACTTGAGTGGCATTGATCTGCATGCTGAATAGAAGGTCTTTGCAGATAACAGAGCCCCGAGGGGGCTGGGGTGAGGAGACCTACTCTCATCAGCCATTGGTTGCGATCAATAAACTATTAATAACTGCAAAGGCTTCTGGCAAGATCAGTGTAATGCAGTTTAGTGGCTGGAGTTTACCAACACCGACAGCAGCTCTCAAGGCCAAGTAATTGTGTTGTTGAAAAACTGGGGCAGAGAGATAGTGGGGGCCCCACTGGCTGTCCCCATGGTCCCTGTGGCTTAGGTGAGGCCATGCAAGGGTTGGTCATTGGGTTGCCAGGCCTGGGAGCAGGGCTGTGGACTGTCCAACCTTCAGCACAACTATTTAGACCTCCTGTGAGTCACACCCTGCGCTGAGCCTTGGGGAATTGGAGGGGGTAGATCCAGAGATGCCCGGGATTTGGCTCCTGCCTCCATGCTTTTGCCCAGGCTATTCCCTCTGCTTGGATCATTCTTCCTTTCTTGTGCACATGGCAAGCCTCTAGCCATCTTTCAAAACCAGTATGCAATCTCATCAGACATTTGAGAAGATTACATGGGATAATTCAATGGCTTAGCTCAGAGCTGGTGTGGCATGAGAATCCAGGAGACCAAAATCACTAGCTACATAGTGGTCCATGGGCTCTGCATTCAGATGCTGCCTCTGCCAGGCAGGCTGCCCTGACTACCTGCCCCCTGTGCAGACACACTTCCTCTCCACCTCCCCAGGGCTGCATCTGTCTGGGCCCACCTACCTGTCCATATCATGCTACATTGTTACTTATTTGTCTTCTCTCCTGGGGAAGCACATGAGCTCCTTGAAGGTGACGCTGGCCACATGGTAGGTGCTCATGGAATATCCACTGTGTGAATGGGGGCAATGGAAGCAGCCTCAGCCAGGTTAGGCTAAGTTAGGCACCCTGGGCTCTAGTGTGGGCTCTGTGCCTGTCTAGCTGTGTGAGGTCGGACAAGGTCCTTTGGCTTCTCTGAGCTACATTTTCTCCATCTGATAAATGGGTGTTATAATACCTGCCTTGTGGAATTACAGTCTGTGGGAGGGGAGCGCTGATATTTATAGAGCTTTACAATGAGAGGCATTGTGCTAAGCATTTTATCCTCTCTCACTGGATCCTTGACACGGCTATAATGCTCTAAGCATAAAACATGATCTAATATATATTACGTAGCAATAGTAATAGTATTATTATCCCTGTAGTAGAGATGAGGAAACTGAGGCACCCAGAGAAGAGGTAACATGACTGAGGTCACAGAGTAAGTAGGTGGGTACCTTGATTAGAAACCAAGCCCGGTGGATGCCAGAACCCACAAACTGTCTTTGGATCCCCTCCCCCTCCCCCATCACTGCTCCTCATCTGCCTTTGCCAGCAAATCGATTTGAGCTCTCTGGTTCAGGAATCTGCCTCCACTGCTCTTGAGCATATTTCTGTTCTGAGCCTTGCCCCCTCTCCAGGTAATGAGAGCCATCTGCTTCCTCCCTGCTGGGAGAAACAAGATGGTCTTTTAGGTTCCCAAATTTCCCCTTCTGGCTTCCGGTGGGTCCCTGGATTCTGATGACGGGAGTTTGCTGAGCAAGTTCACATTCGCCACACCTGACACAACGTCACAGCCTCTGATCATCTTTCCTTTCCTGGCTTTGTCTTTCCACTGGGAAGAGTCCTAGATTCGCAGAGAATTGAGATTGTGGGCTTGGGCGCAGAGGGTGGGCTGGAAGGACACAGGGATGGGTCTTTGAGTTACTTCCCTGTACTGTTGGGGAATCAGATAATCCAGTGGGTGACTTGTGCCGAGAACTGAAGCCTCAATTGACGAACAGATGTAAACACACTTAGAACAGAACCTGCTGTGCTGTAGGCACTTGTCAGGGTCTAACACCTACACCGTTAATTTTTTTTAAATTTTTTTTATTTCTTTTCTTTTATTTTTTATTTAAAAAAAAATTTTTTTTTTTACCTACACCGTTAATTAATGAAAACTTTAAAACAAATGATTGAGTCCCTACCATATACCAGGCACTGTCTGCAGTGCTGAGACATAGCAGGGAAGAAGACAGACTAACACTTTTAAGCGGCAATACTTAAAGGCGTGTTTTCCATCGGGTCTGCATGTAGGCCTCCCTCCTTCTTAGAAAAAGCTGGCTGGACATTAATTAAGTTGGCCCAGGATCAAGGTCATCATAACAAACACCAACCTCATTCTGCCATGTCTTAGTGATAGTGCAGTGTGTTAATTTGCCCCTACATTATATGTGTCCTGGGAGGCTTGCCTTAAAAATAATTGTTTATAGCTTTATTGAGGTATCATTGACAAACAATAAACTGTGCGTAAAGTTTATACATTTGTCAGATTTTGACATAGGTACACACCATTGAAACCATTGCTACTGTCAAGATTATGAACCCATCACTCCCCAGAAGTTTCCTTGTGTCCTTCTGTAACCCCTCCCACCTCCCAAAGCCAGGCACGCACTGCCCTACTTTCTGTCACTGTTGATTGTTTCCTAGGATGTCACGTAAATGGAATCACAGAGCATGTACTATATTTTATTTGGTTTCCATCACTTGTCAATCATTATTATGAAAGTCATTCATGTTGCTGCTTCTATCAATAGTCCTGTCCTCTTTATGGCTGAGTAGTACCCCATTGCACACATGTACCCGCTTTTGTCTTTCCATTCACCTGTGGCTAGACCTTTGGGTCATGCTCAGTTTGGGTCATTACAAACAAAGGTACTATGAGCCCCTGTGTACGTGTCTTCGTAGGGACACATGCTTTCATTTCTCTCGGGGAAACACTGAGGAGTGGCTGGCTGGGTGTGTGTTTAACGTTGTAAGCCACTGTCCAGCTGTTTCTAACGTGATTCTACGAGGGCCCCTCAGCTTTTTATGAGTTTTTGTCTTTGCACACACTGCTCGGGGTGCCTTCCTTTAGAAGCGTCTCGCTTCACATTACCCCTCACTCACTCCCCCACCTACCCTCTTCCTACTTAAGTACTGCTCTCCGTTTTCAGTGAGCTTCAAACCCAATGAACAACTCCTGTCGGAATTGTGCGTGCGACATGGATCAAAAGGCTTGAGGGGGCTATGGGATTTCTCTACGCGAAGAGTGTGCATGACAGCGGGCAGGGGTGGGGGATGATGCTGACCCTCTTTTCCTCTAATCCTCTTTCAGGTGAGGGGAGGTTGTGGGGCAGGTGACGCAAGGACATTTCCTTCCCTCCACTCCACTGCCTCCGCTCCTTCCAGAAGCTCTCCATCTTGTCTTATTCTTGTCACATCTTCCTGGCCTGGGCCCCTCCAGTCTGTCCCCTCCCCACCCCGTTGCCAGAGTGACCTTCTTACAGTGAAGATCTGGCCTGTCCTTTCCCAACTTGAAACCCTCCTTTCCCGGGGCGTCCATCCCCTGGAGTGTCAAACCCAAATTCAGCCTGACTGCAAGAGCCTCTCTGATTTGGCTGGGACCCAGGAAAAAGAAAGGAAAGGAGAGATGGAGGGAAGGGTATGTGGCCTCACATCTCTTGCCAAAATAAAGCAATGGACTCAGAAGGCTGGTCAGGACCAAACTTTTATAATCCTCCCTATTGAGGAAGCATTTTGTAATTCAAACGTCTTCATTTATATACATAGTACCTCATTCTGGGCTAATGGAGGAGATTCAGGTAGCTATTGGTCCTTTGAGGCCCTGCTTTAATGAAGAGACTAGAGAGCCTTTTCATTTGTATAACCATTGTTTGCATGGAAACGGAGCTTCTAAGGGGCCAGGAAATAGTTCATTCTTGCAAGTAGGTTAAACACACCCCCCTGCAATCTTATTAGCCTCGTGTCTGCTCAGCTCTGCTCTCCCTCATCCCTGCTGGAAAGATCTCAAGTGGGAACTAATGAAGTTTTACTGTTTGTGCATCTGCCACACTTCCCCGATTAGCTGCACACGCCCTGAGGGCCCGGACCTTGTTTCTCCCTCCCTCAAACACCTGCTCACTCTCCAAGTTCAGGGTCATGCCCCTTGATGCAGGGGCCACATTTACAGAGAGCCCTCCCCACCTCTGTAGCGCCAAGAAGCAGAGCTTACAAAAATTGCCATAAAGTCTCTGGCAGCCATGGGTGCTATTGGAATGTTTGCTATTGGTAATAAGACACTGGAAAAATGTTTGCTGCTCTCTGAAAAAGGGGGGCGGAGAATGTTTGTCCCTGCCCACCCTTCTCACGCCTGTGCAATTCGTAGAGCCTGGCTAGGAGCTGGTGGGCGGCTCAGGTCAGCTGGGTCGGCCCCGGGGCCCAGGTGTGTATCTGCTTGGAGAACTGCCCTCCCTTCATCCTACTTTCCCTTCACAGGCCCTGAGTAGCTGCCTGAACCCTCCAGTGGTAGGAAATGGACTAGGTACCGTGTGTAGCATTTGGGGCAACTGGCAAATCAGGGAAAACAGATGAGGAGGACAGGCAAGAAAGGGCCTTGTCTAGACTTAGACTTGCCTTGGGATGGGATCCTCTATAAGAGACCCTGAGAGGGTGCTTTGCTCAAACATGAATGTGCTCAAGAATCTCCTGGGGGTCTGGTTCAAATACAGATTCTGGTACATCTGGGGTGAGGCCTGACAGTGTCTAACAAGCTCCGAGGCAACCTCATCCTAAATCTCAGGTCCTCAGCCCTCTTTCCCCCGGGTCGGTCCGTCTGTTTAATCTTGCTCTCCTGACCAGAAACACTGTGTAATCCCTTTCCATTGGCTTCACCAAACCCCAAATACCGGCACGTAAGCTTGGAAGGCCTTGACACGTAGCGCCTCCCTAGTGAGTAGGGTTGAATGGAAACTATTTGAGAATAGGGTTTGCAGCTTTGAACAAGTCCCTTGAACCTTCAGAGGCTGCCACCAAGCCGGCCACACACTAATGTGGCCTCCATCACTGTCACTCGTCACTGACTTAATGCGGAACCTGCCCTCCTGGGCCCTGCCCTACACCTGCTCCCCATCCCCCAGCTTCTGAAAGAGATGATGCCGTCTCAGTCTCTCCTGGTCTCCCGAAGGTGAGTCTATGCTCTCAAGCTCACCCCAGAAAGGGGACCCAGACCCTAGACTTAGTTCAAGGGCAAATGGTCTTGTTTTGCTTGGGGTGAATTTGGTTGGTGAAAGTCACCTGACATGATAAGAACTGAGCCACCCCTCGTCCATACATTCCTGGGGAAGCTGGCTGTGAGAGAAAAGTTTCAACCCCGATAGGACAGGGACAGGACAATCTGAAACCCAGAAATGAGTCCCTTGCTTCCTTCTGGCCAATCCCTGGATTTCCTCCTGCAGCAAGCCTTTTACACGGAGCCATTTCCCCTGGGGAGTGTGGAGCCACGGGGACTGCACCAGGCAGAGATGCTGGTGGAGGAAGGAGACTGCCCCCTGAGCTAAGGGACCTATTCTCTGGGCACAGGATGTATTCAGAGGAAGGTAGGAGTGACCCTTTAATACAGTCTCCCAGTCCAGCCTGGCTTAGCACAGATTTTGGTACTGAGTCCCACGTCCCAGGGACCCTTCAGCTCCAGGCAAATCAGGATGGTTGGTCACCTTACATTGAACAAATGAGAAAACTAAAGAGAAAGGAGTGACTGGCCCCAGGCCAGACGGTAGTCAGAAGCAGATCAAGGACGGAGAGGCCAGGCCACCTGTGTCAGGTAATGCAGCGAGGGCTGTGGGAAATGGGTCAAGGACAGCCCCCGCTGCAGGACTGGTGATGGTGTTACAGAGCCCCTCACACTGGGTCGGGGGGGGGACACATCGTAGGTGCTTACTGAATTGCCGTGTGGTTGCTATGAGCTGAAAGTCTCAATGAATCTGGGTCTCCACAAGCCAGAAATATCTGGTGCTCTTTTCACAACGCAAAGCTGGAGAGTTTGGGTCCCTGAGCCAAGCAGAAGGACATGCCAGAATCACCCGATGGGCCTGGGAGCCCACAGCTGGGGCCCTCACCATCTTCCACCCATTCCCCCTGGCGGGGGAGCCAGCCAAGGTCCAGCCAGTGTAAATATGGCAGGCTTACCTGAGATCACCAGGCAGCACCAATTAGAGGTGGACAGGCTGTCTCGAGTTGGGAGGGAGAGGGCAGCGACCAGGTGGTGGAAGGAAGGAGAGGGCGCTCTGGGCAGGGGGCTTGAGCAGCCAGAAAAGCCCCTTTATCTAAGAGCACAGCCTCTCCTTCCTCAGCACTAAGAGTTTTATTACCTTCTTTTTTGTATGTTTTCCCACTTTCTTTCCAGAAACTGCCTGAAATCTGTTTTTTTTTCATGGCCTTTAAAAAGCCATTAGAACAATTTTTATCCTCCTTTCAACCTGAAACCGGTTTCCATCATAAAACCGCTCAGTGGGTGCAAAACATCTGTGGCTTCCATTCAAATGCAGGGCCGGTAAGGAGGGATAAGGAGAAGGGTGGCAAAGGGGGGCAGAAGTTCCAGAACACGCCAGTACCTTTCCTGCCCCGCCCCCGGTTCTCCGCTCCTGGTCTACCCTTCCCCTGTCCAGGGAGCCTTGGATCCATCTCAGGCCCTGCCCGACCCCGGGCTTTGTGGATTGGCGACGCCAACCCTAAGCATAGGGCGTTGTAATTAGGGCCCAGCTGCTGCAGCTCTCTGGCCAGCCCCCCATTCCACCGACAGTGGGGGTCAGGACACAGGTGAGCCCCATTCTGCCCTTCCATTGCCTTTCCAAGGAAGGGACTTGCCTCCCCCAGCCCACCCCTGAGCTGCATTCTCCTAGGTCCTGGCATTTCACTGAGACGAGACCTTTCCTGCTGGGCTCATCCAAATCCAGCTCAGCCTCTGAGGACTCTGTGACCTCAGGCAGGTCACTTACCTCCCTGGACCTTGGTTTCTGCATCGGGGCTGGAGGGGGCTTTTGTTCTGAGGCCCACACAAGGTCACTGTGGAGGCCCCCTCATCCATGGCTGCCCAGAGGGGTGCAGCCATGATTTCCCAGTGGGCAATGTGGGAAAACAACTCTTAGAAATCAGATTTTATCTTCCAGTGATGAATTCCCAAAGGAAAAAACAGCCTAACCTGAGGTTCATAGATCACCCAAGCCCAGGATGTTAGTCACCAAGACGCTGGATGATGACAGATTTGGGATCCCCTGCTGCTTGGCCTCCTTGATGTCTGATTGGTGGAAGATGGGGGGCATTGTGTCATCCATCCTGGCACTTCCCGCCCTGTTTGGCTGCCACCCTGAGCCTCAGGCCCCCAATCCCACTCCCATCCCATCTGCTCTCTGTTGACCCCATTCCCTCGACTCTCTGGCTTTCTCCTCCTCCGTCCCTCCCATCCTGACCCCTCCCTCCCTTCTCCCCATCTCCTTCCTCCCCAGGCCTCTCTTTTCCAGTCCCTTGCTGCTGCCATGGAAACCACTTTCTCCTCCACATCCTAATTGATCCATTTAGCCCCACACGGTCAGCCTACTCAACTCAGGGTCTGGGATGGGAGCTGGGTAAGGGCGGGAGGGAACGAGGGTTCAGGATATTTCTTCTGCCTCATCTCCACCCCATGCCATCCCAGGCCCAGCCCGCACAGGGACTGAGGCACGTGCTCCGTGGAAAAAGACACTGGGTGGTGGGGAACTAGAAACGAGGCAGTGGGCCAAAGGGGACTCAGACCAGGAAGCTGGGTAGTGAGCCAACTAGAAGCGAGGCAGAAAAGCTGAGGGCACATGGCTTGGTCTGCTGCCTCTTTTCTATCCCTGTGGGTGCTTTGCTTTATAACAGGCATCTCTGCCTCTCCATCTTTACCTCTCTACTTGGGGATGGGTGAGAGTTGGCATCATGAAAACCTGAGCCTCTTGGAACCAAGCCTGCCCTCAGCGAGAGAGAGAAGGCATCAAAGGTGGCTGTGCCAGGGTTCCCATCCTTCCCGGCACCAGGAACCACTCTGATCTTGTTCAGTGAACAGAGCTGCGCCCCTACTGTGTGCAAGGCCATAGTTAGGTCACTGGATGAACAGATTCTAGGGGGCAGTGTGTGCCCCATTCATCTCTGCAAATCCGTGGTTCATTGAGCACCTACTGTATGCCACACCCAGTACAAGGCCCTTATCTCTGTCAACCTTCACACGAGCCCTCTGAAATAAGAGTCATGATAGTAATAATAACAATAACAATAATGGGGCTTTCTGTGTCCCCGATACTCCCAGCTTTAATATGCTACGGTTGAGTGACCTGGCACAACTTAGTGAGTGCCTGTGCCTCCGTTTCCCCACGAGGTAGGTATTAGTATCATCACCCCAGTTTCACAGATGAAGACACTGAGGCATGGGGTGTGGTTGAGAACTTGTCACTCAGCCAGAGGATGTCGGAAGTAGGGCTGGCATCCTGGCAGTCAGGCTCTGAATGCTCTGAACCCTCATGTTCACTGCCTTTCGAGGTGGAAGTGGCACAGGCTTCTGCAAGGTCACCAGTTAGCGCAGGATGGAAACAAAGCTGTGCAGACTGGGAAGAGTCCTAACGGGGAAGTTGGATGAGGGGGTGCTCTGAGGTCAGCAACGGTTTTGGCTTTGGGCCTCCTGCCAGCGAGGTGGCATGGGGACCTGGGTGCACAGCCTGGTGATTAAGAGCAGATTTCTTCACATTTTCCCTGGAAGCAAATTCCAGCAAGAATCCATCACCTGGGCCTCTATTATGGGGTCAGAGCAACCCAGGGGCCATTCCCTTCAACCACAGTTTAACAAAAGGATCCGAAAAGAGGCTTAAGGAGGTTGTTCTTGACCCTTAAAAAAGTAGGCGGATGCTAGAGCATTGCAATTCGGAGAAACCTTGTCTGCTGGAGGCTGAGCTGGTCTGGCCCTCTGGTGTGGCTGTCAATCGCCCAGCTTCGTGCAAGGACAGAGTTGGGGAAATATCCTTAAAGTCTGAGGTGGGCAATGCAGCCAGCTGACATTCTATCATTGAGTACCTACAACCACCTGGCGAGATAAAAAAGATGAGCCTCATTGAACAGATTAGGAAACTGGGGCCCAGAGAGGCCAAGCAATTTATCTAAGGTCACACAGCTAATGCCTGGAAGAGCTGGGGCAGGAACTCAGGTCTGTCTGGCTCCAGGAGTCCATCAAGAGGACGAAACATCTGAGAGTGGCCTAGAGCTCGCTCTCTCCTTTGGGATGGCCCGAGGCTGCATCAGAGCAGGACCAATTACCCTGGCTGAGTAAAGCAAACCTTAACTTTCCCTACAAATCTGCAGCTGGGCCTTGAGCACTGCAGGAGGCCTTTCCCAACCAGGTCAGCTGATGGGTGACCCACGGCTGAACCCAATTCCTGCTGTTTCATCAAAGCTGAGCTAAAAACAGCCTTGCTTTGGCAGTGGAAAATTGAAACTCTCAGCTCCCTCTTAAGGATCTTAAACAGGTCAGCCCACCAAAAAACCCAATCTTTCAATCTGGATTCTCTTAAAAAGTAGGGCAGACCAATTATGTTTTACTGTCCTGAGCTACGTGGAGCTGAGAGCAGGGAAGGTCATGCCACGGCGCCCAGGGCTGCCAGCAGATGGGAGACCGAGGAGCCAGCCAGCTTCTCCCATCAGCCTCTTTGTCAAAACAGAATTAAAATGCCTGGGCTCTTGCTGGCACCAAGATGCCATCCAAGGTAATAGGTATTTATCTTAGTGTGTTCAGCTTTGGGCTCGATGCCACCGGGATACAGAAACTGGAAGCTACCTTGTTCCCTGCTGTTTCTCACACCTAGTACAGCACCTAGCATGTGGAAGATAGTCAAGAAATATCTATTCATTCATTCATTCATTAATTCATTCATTCACTCATTCATCCATTCAGTATATTTTTACTGAGCACCTACTATGCGTCAGGGCCTGTCGTGGGTGCTAGGGATACAGCTGTGAACAATACAGACAAAAATCACTGTCTTCATGGAGCCAATGTTATAGTTGAAGGAAACAGACCGTAAATAAACAAGCTTTAAAAACGAGCATGTTGGTGCTTACGTGCATATTTAGAAAAATAAATAGGGATAGAAAGTGCTGGGAGCGGAGGTGGGGGTTTAAATTTTAAATTAAGGGTGGTCAGGAGAGGGGACATTTAGCAAAGACTGAAGGAGGGAAGTGCGTGAGCCATGTATGAGACTGACAATCATTGAACTGACATTAAATGTCACACACGTTTGCTATGCATCCGTCATCGCCTTGAGACTTAGAACTTTATGAGATGAACAACAGTACGTAAATTACCGATGAAGTAACAGAAACTCAGAGACAAAGTCAAAAACAAGGTCTTCTCTTCATGGGTTGATGGTCTGTGTAAGGAAGTTAAACAATTCAACAGCAGGTCTCGTTTCACAGCTGGACATATACCGGTCACTGCCTGAAATAAAGACTACCCTTCCCAGCCATCCTTGCAGCAGGGGTGGCCATGTGACTATATTCTGGCCAATGGGAGGTCAGTAGTGGTGTTAAGTAAAACTTTCTGAAGGATCTTCAAGGGAGGGGGTGATTCCTTCCCCTTCCCCTCCCACCTTTCCTCTTGGCTGGCATGTAGACCTAATGGCTGGAGCTAGAGCAGCCTTATTAGACTTGGAGATGACCTGGAGAATGGACACCAAGAGGGAAGAGCCTGAGGCCCTGACACCAGGGACACCCTACAAGCTCGGGAGAAGCTACATGGACTCTTAGGAGAAAGAAGAAACTTTTATCTAGTTTAAGACACATTTATTTGGGTTTTTTGTTGCACGTAGCCCAAACTAATTCTGACTGATACAACTTCAGACACCAGAGAGGTCGTTCCCTGGTTTAAATCCAGCCACTATGTATATGGCAGTCGATTGCTATAACTTGGGAATAACCAATAAAAAGGCCACATCTTCAGCTTTTAAAGGAAAAGTCAAAAATAAAGATTTGTATGTAAAATCTGATGTTCAATAGTTTGCCATTCATTTCATTAAAAACTTTTATTTTTTTTTTAATTAAAAAAGAAAAAATTCAGTGTCGGTTACACAGAACTCGTTTACTGGCAAACTTTGGCCTGTAAGCCCCCGGTCTGTGCGTGGGGCCACATGAGGGGAAGGACTTACAGGAGAAACTGAACAAACAAGGGAGGGGCAGAGCTGGGCTCATCGGGTGCTCAGAGTGGATCCTGCTATGGAAGGCTTGAGTGGCAGCTCCCTGCATGGGTGAGTCTCCACTCAGAGACCCATTGGGTTCAAGCTCCTGGACTGAGCATCTTGGATTCTCACCAAGTCCAAAACAAAAACAGTCCTGTTTACCAAACACACACACACACACACACACACACACACACACACACACACACTCTTTATCAGTGGCGATAAGACCCGCAGAAGTGAGCAGTGGCTTGGCAGACTGGTGCATGTGAATGGACGTGTCCCTTTCAGCCAATGCCTGTGTCATCTGTTCCTTCTGCTAATTGCCATCGTAAGGGGGAGATGTGGTGGTGTTGGGAAGGTGAGGAAGGAGGAACAACTGTCCATCCACCCGTGAGTTTGGGAGGGAGGACCAGACCCACAGTGTTGTCATTTCAGTTATCCTGGCCCAGGGACATGCCAACCGCTGTGGGTGGTGTGGCCCACTGTCCTCGTTTGGGACGACCCATGGAGAGTCAAGAAGCCCGCCCTCTGGCTCTGAGGAAGGTCTTTCATTGTAAAGGTTACCATTCCCCGTGCGTTCTCCAGACTCACTAGGAGAACCTGCCTGAAGACTGTGGATGCTGAAGATGGTGGAGCTAAAGGCACGGACTCCGGAGGCTGGCTTTGCATCCTGACTCCTCCGCTGACGAGATGTATGACCTTGAACAAGAACTCTGCCTCTCTGCCTTCATTTATCCACCTTAAAATTTGGGATAGTCATAGCGCCTTTCCTATAATCTGCTGAGAGGATTAAATGAGGTAATACATAATAATAATAATAATAATTAATAATACACTTAGGACGTGCCTGCTCCAGTTGCATTTTCATTTTTATCGCCATCATTTGCATTGGTGTTTATGCATCTTCCGGTCACTTGGTGCCCGGTGCTGTTCTTTGAGAGCGCTGGGTAGGGATGTGGATTCACGCCCAGAGACGGGGTGGGGGCAGGCAAAGGAGCAGGAGTTGCCAGGAACATTTAGCGACCAGGGTGCACACAGAGGGCGTGTCGGCAACACACGACCACACACTGAGAATTCACTTTTTCGAATGTTTTGGATGTTGGAGGCTTTGCCCGGGCTCTCAGGTCTCTTGGATCTGGTGCTGCTGATTCTCAGAGCCAAGCAGTGGCTCCGATGGGGAGCGGTGTGGCTTAGGGGTCAAATGCACGGGTGGTGACATCTGACAGGCTTGGGGTCAAATCTCGGCTCTGCCGCCTGCGAGCCCTATGACCTTGGGCAGTTTGCTTACCCTCTCTGTTATGCCCCTGATCTGTTAAATCAAGGAATAGAATGCCCCCCTCCCAGGACTGTGGTGAGGAGTGAGATAATAGTAAGGAAAAAGATGGAATATTCTTTCCCTGCTAATAGACCAGGAGTGTTGGTCCTGAAGAAAATTGGCATGAACAACACTAACCATCATTCGCTGAGAATGCTTGGGTTCCAGGCATTCTACCCATTCCATCTCTAGTGCTCGCCGAACCCTAGAGGGGCGGGCACTGTGCACATGGGAAATCTGGTTATGTGACCTGCCCGAGGTCACAGAGAGGAACCAGTTCTGCAAAGTGGAACAAAGGGTGGGCTCTGTCCTGGAAGCTTAGCTGAATGAGCCAGTCTGTCCACCTGTACTCCCAGCACCTAGAACTTGGCTGGGCACATACTGGTGTTCCATGTCTGTTGTTGAATAATAATAAATGACACACAGTGTGTGCCGGGCACTGTTCTAAACACTTCACATGTATTAGCTCATTCAGCCCCCTAACAACCCCATGGTTATTATGTACTATTATCATCTCTGTTTTACAGCAGAGGAAACTGAGGCACAGAGAGGTTCAGTAACATGCCCAAGATCACACTGCAAGACTGGCTGTTCTACTACCGACACAAGAGGCAAGTCAAATCAATGTCTTATCTGGGGGGACTCAGCATCCTGGGAAGGGACCCTGGCTGGGACTTAGGGACCGGGGTTAAATTAGAGAACTTCTCATGGAATGGAGGGGCAGGGGCTTCCATACAAGATATTTGGAGAATGCTCACACCAGTGTTTCAGGTCAGAGAGGAGGAAGTGATAAAAAGATGACCGCATACGGAGTTCGGAGCAGGAATAGGACCCTGTGAGTCACTGAACAAGGGGCAGGAAAGGCTGGGCAGCTGTGGTTTCTGGAAGGCACTGGGAACATCCCATCAAGGGAAGGAGGGACTCCATTCATTCCTCAATGTTCAACTTTGGAACTCACTTTCTGTGTCCCTGGCAGTGGCCATGACCATGCTGGGAATGAAGGGACAGATGACAACTCTGCTATGACAGAGCCCAAGGTCTCCAGGGCTTCCTAACCCCCACTGCTCTGCATCATCGCCTGGCAGAGCCCAGGCCCAGTGACTGGCACAGGCCAAGGACCCCAGCTGGCCTCTGCCATACCTCTGTCTGGACTGTCTCTGGGTTTGGGTTTCCCATCAAGGCCTCTGCCTTCCAGAAAGTGAGCCTGAGAGGCAAGCGGAAATCCTTGCGCTAGTGCATGGTAGAGCTTTGTGTTTCCAACCTAATAGACACGGAGTGATTTTTCTGTACGAAGACTATGCTGGGAGCTTCTACATAGGATATCTCATAAAAATATTCAGTGCTTCCATCCATCTGTCCGTCCATCCATCCATCCATCCATCCATCCATCCATCCATCCATCCGTCATCCATCCATACATCCATCCATCCATCCATCCATCCATCCATCCATCCATCCATCCATCCATCCAATTCTATGTTGAGTACCATGTTCCACTCAATGGCACGTGGGGTAGTTACTAGAGGGACAAGTGAACAAGGCAGGCATGGTCCTTGCCCTCATGGAGCTTACTTTCTAGTGCTGCAGACAGGGATAGAACTAACCACCTAAATACATGTTTACTCCATAGTGTGATGAGTTCTGTGAGACATCCAGGGTGCTACTAGTGTTGCCAGTGGGAGGACCTGACCCAACTGCACTGAAAAGTCAGGAAAAGCTTTCCTAGGAAGAGACATGAAAACAGAGGTCAGAAGGAGGAGCAGGTCTGGACAGGGGAGGCAGGGGGGGAGGGTAGGTGGAGAGGGTTCCAGGCAGAGGGAACCAGATGTGCGACACACCTGGGAGGATGGAGAAGCAAAGGTCATTAAAAACGTGAAGGAAGGTTCAGGGAGTGAGGGGCAGTGGCATGGCAGGCAGGGGTCGGCTCATGCAGGCCTCCTGGGTCATGTTAACCAGTTTGGTTTTTCTCCTGAGAGGAGTAGCGGTCGTGGAAGAAACTTGAGCGGGAATGAGGGTGGAGGCATGACACAGTTAGTCTGCATCTTAGCTCTGCTGAGTCAAGAATGGCATGAGGAAAGACAAGAGTGGGCATGGACAACCCAGCTGGGAAGCTGCTGCAATGGGGTTAGAGGAGAAATGCTGGAGGCTGGGTGCAGCTGGGCAGGCAGACAGAAATGAGCTATCTCAGATTCGATTCAGGAAGCATCAGGGATGGGACAGTGACTGATTGGACACGGGGAGTGAGGGGGAGAGGTGCCTGGATAGTTCCTGAGTTTCTAGGGTGGGGAGCTGGCCGGTGGCTGGAGCAGCTGAGAGGGGACCATGTGAGTTGGGTTTGAGGGTAGGTTACCTGAGAGACATTCAAAGGGAGATGCTGAACAAGAGGCTGGGCGTGTGGGTCTGGAGAGACTCGGGGCTGAGGCTAAAAGCCGCTTGATGGTATCACCGCTCCTGTTGGGCATGTGAAGAGCTGGACTCAGGTTACATATACGCCCAGGTGCTGGGCCTGCGCTCACCTCTAGGGAGCACAACATCGTCAAACCTTGGATTCAAGTGCGGCCAGGCCGCTTCCTGGCCAGAGCCAGTTTTCCTCTCTTTTTGGTTCTGGGTGGTTCCATGTGGGCATAGAGACAGCGGTCAGCTGACAGTGGTGTCATCTCCATGGGTCCCAGTAGGATAGCAGGAGATAGTATTTGGACCAGGGCAAGGGCTTCCCACAGAGCTCTGGTTGCCCTGCCTGGCCTCTGCTGCTGCTGTGCTCTTCCCCTCGAATGCCTCCCTCCTGTTTCTTTGTCTGGGCCTCTCCCACTCCCCCACCAACCATGGCCTCTGATAACCGCCCAAGCCCCTCCCTCTCCTGCACCTGTGTCAGCCAGCCTGGGTAGATTCCTCCGGACTCCTGGGGGCTCCCAGTCACCGCTGTCAGCTTGTCCAGACCTCCCCCACACATCCCAGGTTGGGAGTGCCTCCTGCAGCTCAAGAACTGTGTCTCGCCACAGCCTGGATTCCTAGCTGCTCTCCCAGCCTGATGCATCACTTGGGTGGGTGCAAGTTTGCTGAGAGGTCGGCTAAGCCAGTGGTGAGGATCAAGGCTTTGACCTCAGAGCACCCTGGCTGGGTCACAGCCCTGCTACCAGTCATTCTCTGCGGGGCCTCAGGCAAATCCCTTCCCTTCTCTGATCCCGTTTTCTCCTCTGCCAAGTGGGGCTCATGAAGGACGGCCCTCGCAGGCTTATCCTGAGGATGAAGCAAAGCCACGCGTACGAAGGCTGTAGCAGAGGGCTGAGCACACAGCATCGGTCATACACGCTCATAAATGTTAGCACCAGTATTATTATTATTATTAATTAGGCATGAATCATCTTTATATAGAAAGGATGACCTCCGCTAGCCTCCAGAGAATGAGTCAAATCTCTAAAGCTGGAATTATGGAGAATGAAGAACAGCCAGGCTGGGCTATCGGAGCAGGGTTGAAACAGACTAGATATTATCTTTGTTTAAAAAAAACCAAAACTCGTTGGGCTGTGTTCACGAGGAAGGCAGATGCATGAGAATAGGTTTATCAATGTGGTTTTCAGTTCCACTGTAATTTAAAATAAATAAGTCAATTTAATGTTTATAGAGTGAGTTATGCCTTATTAGGGACACGGTGAGCTGAGGAAACTTGGCCAAGGCAAAATTTGAGAAATTGGCCCCAGCCGGGAGAGTAATTACGGCAATGCTTTAGTGTGCAGTCTTGCCCAATGATATTTTCATTCTGTCTAATTTATTAGTTTATTAGCTTTATGGTGAATATAGAAAGTTATACCACAACATGGGCCTAATTTAATCAGAGCCAAATTTTCAGGTCCTCCCGAGATGGCTGTAATATGGGAAGAGACCCCTGTTTTGAAACTGTTTCCAAGGTTTCCAGAAAGACTCAGGGCAGAGTTCCAGGACTCTGGGTCCTGGGGCTGTGAGTTAGAGAGGCAACAGAGGACAGCGGCCCAGAATGCAGGCTGCCTGGTTTTAACCAGCAGCTTCTCTGCTCTCCAGCCTGTGGGGCTTCACGTACTGAGCATGTCTAGATCTTGGTTTTCTCACCTGTAAAATGGGAGCAATGATATTTCATCCCCAGATGAGCCCCGTGTAATGGGGCCTGGGCCACATGGCTCACCACGGTCTCCTGAGAGCCCAGCACTACGGCTGCTCGTCGTAGGCATTCGGTTAATGGTGTTGCATGAATGTGGCCACAAGCGACACCCACAGAAGGTGCTTGGCACACAGGCATCACCCCCTCCTATCTCATGTACATTGTACCAGTTCCAAAAGCTTTACTAACTCCTTTAGGCCTCGCAGGCACTCTACCAAGTAGGTGCCATTATTATCATCCTTGCTTTCGAGATGGGGACGCTGAGGCACAGATAGGCAGTGACTTGCCTTGGGTCCCACTGCCAGGAAGTGGCAGAGCTGGGAGTCAGATGCCAGGAGCCAAGCTCCAGGGTGAGCTTATCCTGTCTTAAGCGTTCCTGACGTTTTCGCTTTATTACTCATAACCAAAGTCCAGTTCCCTGACACCGTGAGGGTGTCAAATCCGAACCCTTTTATCAGGAGCCTAAGCTCTCCACAAGCTGGTCGCGCCTTCCTCTCCTTCCCCTGCCTCCACCCAGGCCTCCCTCCTCTCCTCAGGCGGTCTCCTCGCTGGCCCCACACAGCACCCCGTGGGTCCCCTCAGTGCAACAATCCTTCAAGTCCGTCAGCCTCCCAGGCCCAGCCCCGGGCAGCGGGGGCACGGGGATCAATCTCAGGGGCTCTTGCCCTCAAGGAGCCCACGCTGAATTCCTGAGCACCTACCGTGCACCAGACCCTGGAGAGGGAACTGGAGATACAGAAGGGAAGAAGGGGATGGTACGTGTACCTGGCAAAAAGGACTTTGCAGATGTAAGTATGATGGATGAAGAGATTATCCAGAACTGTCCATGTGGCTCCAGTGAAACCACAAGGGTCCTTATAAAAAGTGGGCAGGAGGGTCAGCGTCCGAGAGACGCTGTGACGACAGAAGCAGACGCTGGCGTGATGCCATCGCTGTCAGGGGCTACAAGCCAAGGAATGTGGGCACTTTGGAGAAGGGCCAAAAGGCCAAGAAACGGATTCTCCCTGGAGCTTCCAGAAAGAAGTCAGCTCTGCCGACACCCCAGTTTAGCCCAGAGAGACCCAGTCAGATGTCTGAACTCCAGAACTCTCAGATATTAAATGTGTGTTGTTTTAAGCCACTAGGTTTATGGTGCTTTGTGACAGAAACAGTAAGAAACGAATACAACAGCTAACACTGAGAGGATTAGTTCCTGCTGTGCTAAAAGCCTAGCTGAGGGTGATGCCATTTAAAGACCCGAGAACTACCCCTGCCCCAGCGAGCAGATGCTCTTATCCCCATTCCAGAGTCAGTTAATTCAGTCTTTCAACGAGTATTTATTGACTACATCCAGTGAACTTCCAGGTGCAGGGGATAGAGCCGTGGCAAGAGACTACCTGTGGGGACAGAGCCCCAGGAAGCAGTTTCCAGGCTCTCGGCCTCACATAGAAAGCTGCTGGCTCAGGTAGTAAATGGCCATCAGCTGTGGCTAGTTGGCCATCAGCTGTAACCAGTGAGCCATTGGCCACTAATATAACTGCTGTGGCTACGCTAGCAGCAAATGGGGGACTAGCAAGAATATGGTGGCTGAGCCTGCAAGCAGCTCAGTGAGGGTTGAGAATTGTGTGGCTCCTGTTTCCTGTTTCTCCAACCCAGCCGCCAGCGAGAATATACTAGTATGACTCCCCTATCTATGACTCCATGGGTGTCCTTTTTGGCCTCACCATATCCTGCGTTCTTATGTGGGGAGCGGGACCAGAGACCCCGCCAGGCCTCCCTGCACGACAAATGGCGCAGCGAGCAGGGTACAGTGCCGGCCAAAGCTCCCCGAAGGGCGGTGGAGCAGTTTGTGCATATGAACACTCAGTCTCTGGAAGACCAGGAGGAGCAGCTGCCTGAGAGCTGGACCCCCGTGGAGGGGTGGGAAGACGTGGATGGTTCCCCAACCAGCATAGGCTGGAGAAAGCGAAGGTCATTGCGGCTCTGTGGGCTGGGAAGTGCTTACTGAGGCAGCCCGGATGCAGGACTTGTCCCAGGAGGAAAGGCTTGCTGAGTCCTCCATGGGAGATGAGGGTGAGGTCAAGGTCGTCCCTCACCCCCAGGACAGCCCTGGCGAATGACTATGGACTATGGGGAATTGCCTTCCATCCCTGATTTGATGGACCCCTTGACTGTTTGCTTGGGAACATACCACCATGTAGTGGAATTGGTGGATTATGTTTGCTTTTGTGTCTTGACCGGCCGCCATCGAGACTATGTAAGCACCTTGACTGTGAGTCGCTGTTGTTCCAGCACGGTACCTTGAGAGGTCCAGGAGAGTATCAGTGCCCTGAGAGCCCTAGCTGAGTCCAGGAAGTCTGGCTGTGTCCCGAGAGAGTGGCAGTGCCCTGAGAGGCCCTGGCTGTGTCCAGGGAGACTGGTGGTACCCTAAGATGCCCAGGAAGTCTGGCTGTGCCCAGAAGCACTGGTGGTGCCCTGAGAAACCCTGGCTGTGTCCAGAGATCCTGGCTGTGTCCAGGATATTGCATTCACCTCCAGGCTCCTCGCACAGGGCCCCTCGCGGAAGATACTTGTCGCGTAGATTGTGAGGCGAGAGCCTGTAGGGGTGGAGTGTGGGGACAGAGCCCCAGAAAGCAGTTTCCAGGCTCTCGGCCTCACATAGAAAGCTGCTGGCTCAGGTAGTAAATGGCCATCAGCTGTGGCTAGTTGGCCGTCAGCTGTAACCAGTGAGCCATTGGCCACTAATATAACTGCTGTGGCTATGCTAGCAAGAAAATGGGGGCTAGCAAGAAGATGGTGGCTGAGCTGGCAAGAACGGATTGCAGATTGCAGAGAGGCGGATGCCGCCAGTGAGAATATAGTGGTATGACTCCCCCATGTATGGCTCCGTGGGTGTTCCTTTTTGGCCTCACCATATCCTGTGTTCTTACGTGGGGAGTGGGAGCAGAGACACCGCCGGATGCCCCCCACGACACATGGCGTAGTCAGCAGGATATGGTGCTGGCCAAAGCTCTCCGAAGGGCGGTGGAGCAGTTTGTGCATATGAACACTCAGTCTCTGGAAGACCAGGAGGAGCAGCTGCCTGAGAGCTGGACCCCCGTGGAGGGGTGGGAAGACGTGCACGGTTCCCCAACCAGCATGGGAGGGAGAAAGTGAAGGTCATTGCGGCCCTGTGGGCTGGGAAGTGCTTGCTGAGGCAGCCCGGATGCAGGACTTGTAGTCCCAGGAGGAAACGCTTGCAGAGTCCTCCGTGGGAGATGAGGGTGAGGTCAAGGTCGTCCCTCACCCCCAGGACAGCCCTGGTGAATGACTATGGACTATGGGGAATTGCCTTCTATCCCTAATTTAATGGACCGCTTGACTGTTTGGGAACATATCACCATGTAGTGGAACTGGGGAATATTTGCTTTTGTGCCTTGATCGGCCGCCATCGAGAATATGTAAGCACCTAGACTGTGAGTAGCTGTTGTTCCAGCAGGGTACCCCGAGAGGCCCAGAGAGAGTGTCAGTGCCCTGAGAGGCCCTGGCTGTGTCCAGGAAGTTGGGCTGTGCCCAGAGAGAGTGGCAGAGCCCTGGCTGAGTCCAGAAAGTCTGGCTGTGCCCAGAGAGAGTGGCAGTGCCCTGAGAGCCCTGGCTGAGCCCAGGAAGTCTGGCTGAGCCCAGAGAGAGTGGCGGTGCCCTGAGAACCCCTGGCTGAGCCCAGGAACTCTGGCTGTGTCCAGAGAGAGTGGCAGTGCCCTGAGAGGCCCTGACTGTGTCCAGGGAGACTAGTGGTACCCTAAGATGCCCAGGAAGTCTGGCTGTGCCCAGAAGTACTGGTGGTGTCCTGAGAAACCCTGGCTGTGTCCAGGAAGACTGGTGGTACCCTAAGAAGCCCAGGAAGTCTGGCTGTGCCCAGAAGCACTGGTGGTGCCCTGAGAAACCCTGCCTGTGTCCGGGAAGACTGGTGGTACCCTAAGAAGCCCAGGAAGTCTGGCTGTGCTCAGAAGTACTGGTGGTGCCCTGAGAAACCCTGGCTGTGCCCAGAGAGCCTAGCTGTGCCCAGGATATTGCGTTCACCTCCAGGCTCATCGCACAGGGCCCCTCGCGGAAGATACTTGTCGCGTAGATTGTGAGGCGAGAGCCTGTAGGGGTGGAATGTGGGGACAGAGCCCCAGAAAGCAGTTTCCAGGCTCTCAGCCTCACATAGAAAGCTGGTGGCTCAAGTAGTAAATGGCCATCAACTGTGGCTAGTTGGCCGTGAGCTGTAACCAGTGAGCCATTGGCCACTAATATAACCGCTGTGGCTACGCTAGCAAAAAATGGGGGCTAGCAAGAAGATGGTGGCTGAGCCTGCAAGTGGCGCAGTGAGGGTTGAGAATTCTGTGGCTCCTGTTTCCTGTGTCTCCAGCCCAGCTGCCAGCGAGAGTATAGTGGTATGACTTCCCTACTTATGGCTCCGTGGGTGTTCCTTTTTGGCCTCACTGTATCCTGCATTCTTAGGTGGGGAGCGGGAACAGAGACCCGCAGGCTGCCCCTCATGACAAATGACGCAGCGAGCAGGGTCTCCCGCAGGACAAATGGTGCAGCGAGCAGGGTCTCCCGCATGACACTACCGTATTTCCACGAAAATAAGACAGAGTCTTATATTAATTTTTGCTCCAAAAGACACGTTAGAGCATATTTTCAGGGCGTGTCTTATTTTTCCATGTACAACAATTTACATTTATTCAAATATGGTCATGTCATCTTCTGGAACATCATCATAATGTACTTAATGTGTCCGTCTGGCTGATGATCTTAACGGGGGCTTATTTTCAAGGTAGGTCTTATTTTCAGGGAAACACGGTAAAGGAAACTTGATTTCTAGAGGATGAGATGATAAACAAGCAAGCATGTAACCATATACCATATAACGCCAGGTAGGGATACATTCTATGAAAAACAAAGAAAACGTCAAGGTAAAGCTGGTGATGGGAATACTGTTTTGTATGAGGTGGTCAGGGAAGGCTTCTCTTAGGAGGTAACATCTGAGCAGAGAGCTGGATGGACCCGAGGTTGGAGCCATGGGGACATCTAGGCCATTCCAAGCAAAGAAACTGACCACGGAGAAGTGGGGTGCTTGCTCATGTGGGTTTGAAGACCAGCTCTGCCTCTTGTGAGGCCGCTGTCTTGAACTCTCCATCATGCAAAGAATCAGAGAGTCTGTCGAGAATGAGGAATGTGCACAGCGCCAGGGCCCGTGGGATTCGGCCTGGCCAGAGGGTAGTCTCAGGGTAGGTTCCCGGAGGCAGAGATGAGTGACTTTGGTCTGGAAGGATAGGGAGGGTTCTGACAGGCAGAGGTGGTGGATGCTGCTTCTACAAGGTCAGGGTGTGGGAAAGCATGGTGGGCGCTTTAAGAAAGGGAGTCCCCCTTACGTCTGGGCCAAGCGTGGGAGCACACAGAATGTGGAACCCCTGGACTTATACCCTGCTGGAGGGAATACGAAAGGGAAACAGCACCTTGGAAAACTGTTAGTGCTGTAGACTGTGTCCCCCCAAAAGATATGTTGAAGTCCTAACCCCTAATATATGTGACTCTGACCTTATTTGGAAATAGGGTCTTGGCAGTTGTCACCAAGCTAAGAAGAGGTCCTACTAGATTAGGGTGGACCCCCATCCAATGTCTGGTGTCCTTACAAATTTGGACGCAGAGACACGAACCCGGAGAAGGAGGATGCCATATGAAGACGGAGGCAGATAGCCTAGCCAAAGGACCCAAAGGACTGCCGGCAACAGCCGATGCTGGGAAGAGGGGAGGAAGGATTCTGTCTTAGAATGTTCAGGGCGGGCATGGCCCTGCCAACACCTGATTTCAAATGTCTAGCCTCTAGAATTGTGAGAAAATATATTTCTGTCATTTTAAGCCACCCAGTTGGTGGCATCTTGTTAGGGCAGCACCAGGAAATCATGCTGGCAGCCTCACTAAAGATGGGCCAGCAGGTCCTCTCCTGGGGATACAACCAAGAGAAAATAATGCTCATTTGCTCAGAACGGGGATAAGCATCCCCATGGTCCCTCCACGGCAGAATGAATACATACACTGTGCTAGATCCATGCAGTGGAGTACTACACAGCAACGAAAAAGGTTGAGCCAATGACACACGCAACCACAGAGACAAATCTCCCAGATGCTAAGCTGAGCGAAAGAAGCCAGACAGGGCAAGTGTGACTCTGTGTGTGTAGCAAGGACAGGAAAAATGAGCCAAAGTTGATTCGATAGTCAGAATCATGTTTCCCTCTTGGTGGAAGGAAATCTTGTGGGATATTGGAAATGTTTTACATCCAGAGCTGGGTATGGGATGGACCAGGGTGTATGCATGTGTAACAATTCCCTGAGCTGAACCTTTAGTTTAAGCACTTTCTTATACCCTAACATAATAGGAAAATAAATGCATGGGGAACACCCCCCCCCCCGAGTGGAGAGCCCCAAAAGTCTGGCGGAGGCATCTGGAGTTGGTTCTGTTGGCCTCCAGATGCTGGGGATGGTGAATGTTGAACATAGGATGACGTGAGTGCCACCCGGGGAAGGACTGGGGCATTTAGTGGCATCTAAAGAGAATTTATAATGAGTTCAGGGGCCCTCTTGGCCCATCAGCCACTAGAGCAGCTGGTAGGGTCTCCACGTGGCCCTCCCCACTCTGGATCTCATAGGCTGGCATCACAGACTAGGCAAGCGGGGAAGCACAGAGCAGGGAGAGCTAGTGGTGCAGAGATGCAGCCGGGCTGTGTCTCCCTCCCCAGCCAGCCTCTCCTCATCAGTGCTCTGCTGGGCCATGCTCCATTCTCATCAGTTCCGTCCCTCCCAGGGCACCTCGTTATTTACTCTGTCAGACCTCAGCACCTCTGAGCTGACTGCTCTGGGGCCCAGACCTCATTGCCAGCCTCTCCCGGTGGCACACTGGAGAGGCAAAAAGGAAGTGGGCCTTCAGCAGCCTGCTAGAGGCAGTGGGTGGAAAGGCCACCGGGCATGACCCTGCCCCGTCACGGGGAGTGTGGTGCAGGGGTTCAGAGAGGCCCAGGGATCTCCTCCAAGTTCCCATAGCTCTGAAGGGACAGATGTGTCCTCCTCTCTCCTGTCTGTAAACCCCAGAGCCGGCCCCTTTTTCCATATTCCCCAGGCTCTTCCACCTGCAACATTCAAACAGGTGATTGGAGGTGGTGTGGAATAGTGGGGAAGCGCTGCTACACAGGCTGCCTAGGTTCAAATCTTGCCTCTGCCTCTTGCCGTGTGCTTAACATGGGGCAAGGCACTTAAACTCCCGGCCCCTCAGTTTTCCCATCTGCAAGGGGGAGTAATAGGGGTCCTTTCCTCCTGAGTTGTGAGTTTCTACTTGGCACATATTGAGTCCCAGACAGGTGCTTGCTCTTATAATTAGTGTTGTTGGCCCTGAGATGGCTACAAAGAAAAGCAAAGGTACCATTTCTGCTAGGGAGCCCTTTGAGGGCATCAGACCCACAGACAGACCCTTTGTGGCACCTCTTCTTCTTCAGTGATTCTGATAGGGAGGAGCTCGGGGAGGGGCGGGGTTCAGTGGGGGTGGGCGGGTTTCAGTGGGGGTGGGCGTGTCTGCTCTGGGCCCTCAGCAGAGACAGGCCTCTCAGGCCGGGGTGGGACTCTGAGTCTAGCCCCGACCCAGCTCAGCTACAGCCCATCCTTCTGGCCATTCCCAGCTGCCTAATACCACTTGATGCCCGCTTAAAATCCTGGGTCTGCCCTGCAAGCTGCTTGGGTCCTGGGATGGAGTTGGGCTCTGCTGGCCCACAGGGTCATCTGGGCTGTCCCCTGCCTTCCCATCGCACTCACGTCCAGACAGAAGAGGGGGCTCCCGCCTCTTGTGTGAACCCCCAGAGGAGGGCGCCCAGGGTAGGTGGGAAATGGGGTGCCCAGGCTGTGGGCAGGGCACCAAATGGTCAGGCATATCAGGTGGGTGACGGAGGCAACAGGGTGAGCACCCAGATGGAGGCTCCGGGTATGGGCACTCTGACCCCCCCAGGGAAGAGCTCACAAACCAGGTTCCCACACCCCATAACTGCGCCCAGACACAGGCTGCCCATGTACGTCCTCTCTGCAACCCTGGCATATGGCAGCTTGGGCATAGAAAGGCCGCCCTACATGATCTGGGCCCTCCAGTCCATCCCAGGGCTCCATACACTGTACTCGGTCTCTTTACATGTCTGTCTGGACCTCAGTTTCCTCATCTATAAAATGGGAGATGGGGTACAGCCTACCTCATGGGATGTTGTAGGACTCAGCTGAGACAATCCGTGTAACACGTTTAAAGCCATGTAAGCTCAGCAAATAGAAGCTCTTCCTTTGGGGAAGGGGCCTGGCTTTTTTCTGTGATCGTGTCACCTGCTCTTACCCGGCGTCTGGCTCCTCAGAGGCACTCAGAAATGTTTATGAATGAACAAATGAACAAAATGTCCGTTGATTCCTTCTTCCAATCATGCCTGGAAATTCTCCAGGCCAGAATGGGGGTAGGAGCTGCACTTAGGAGGGTCACCCGGGGAAGAGGCCAAGAAAGGCTCCCCCACAAAGCAGTAGGAAAAATTCAGACCCTTTGTTCACTCTTTGGTTCTTTCTGCAATGCCTCTGTGCTGAGCTCGGCAGGGCCTGGGCTGGGGCGGCTGGGTGCACACATGGCCCGCCCTCTAGGAGTGACAGTCACTGGAACCAGGGCAGGGTGATGAGAGAGGATCCTGACACAATGGGAGCGGTGTCCCTGCCGGGGAAGGTGGACACAGTCTCCATGAGTCGGTCACCTTTTCCCTCTGTTATCATTGTTATTGTTATTACTGTTTCCCCGAAAATAAGCCCTAGCCGGACCATCAGCTCTAATGCATCTTTTGGAGCAGAAATTGATACAAGACCCGGTCTTATTTTACTATAATATGAGACCCGGTCTTATCTAACATAATACAATATAAGACCGGGTCTTATATTAATTTTTGCTCCAAAAGATGCATTAGAGTTGATGGTCTGGCTAGGTCTTATTTTTGGGGAAACAGGGTATTTTGCATTATGGAATAGAATTTGTCTCACACTGAAGAATATATATAGATATATGTATATACACAATATGTACATTAGAAGCATTTTATAGAAAAGTGCCTGTGATTCAGCTTTTACTTGACACCACTGTGTGCCAGACACTAGGCAGTTTAAAGATAAGAATTCCTACAACCCTAACCACAGCCTGGGGAGCTGAAATCATTATTCTTTTCTTACCAATGAAGTCCTGCCCCGTGTCACCACGGAGAGCATCTGGCAGAGGCAAACCGTAGCTGCCCATCTGCTGGCACCATAGCCAAGGGTGATGGGGTCCCATACCCCCATACCCCAAGCCTGCTGGAGTCCTTACAGAGCAGGGGCTGAGCGCCCGTACCCTGCCTCTGACCTCTCACATAGCTTATGGGTTGAATCCCGGCTTGACCACTTACCGACTGTGTGGCCTTGGGCAAGTCACTGAACCTCTCTGAGCTCTCTTTTCATCTGCTGATGGGGCTAGTAATGGCACCTGGATTGTGAGGCTTTACGAGTCAAGGTGTGTGATGTGCTCACCGCAGGGCATGGCACACAATAAGAGCTTGATAAACACTGGCGTTAGCATTAATATTCGTTCTCTGATCTCAGATGCCTATATCATTCTGGGGAGGAGGCAGAGGTGCAGGGAAATTAAAGTGTTCGAAAGGCCCTGCAGGGTTGGTGAGCTGGGGGGAGAGTTATGACTGGCTTTAGTCCCATGGTCCCCACAAAATACTCAACATGCCCGGGAACATTAACCCAGCAAGAGGGGGGAAAAAAGACACGAGTGAATGAATGCCCTGTCAAGGAAGGAAATATGTAATCAATTAACAGCCTCCCCAAACCTCTCCAAATAATAATTAGGAATGTCAGCTCAGCTCACAAGGAAATTGCCAGAGCAGGGGCGAGCCACTCCCCTGAGAATGCAAACGTGGATACACAGAGCTGGTTGGCGCCGAGCTCGGTGCCTAGTTTGTCATGGAACTTGGGGCATGTGTCTTGGGGCCCCAGCCCTGGCTGTGCAAGGAGCAGTCACCCTGGGGATCTGGTCCACCGCCTGTTCCTCTCGACAGTGTGGCGAGGAAGGGGCAGATAGGGTGAGAGCCGGGAGGGCTGCTCATCACCCAATGCCCCCTCCCATTGTGCATTAGTAAAAAGGGAAACTGAGGCTTGGGGAAGTTGGGTGACTGGGCAAGTCACCCTGTAGCTTCACTGCAGACTGTCCAGACCTCAGGGGCCTTGGCTCCGTGTGGGGTTCTCCAACCAGGAGTTCACTCAGCCACAGAAGGAATATTTGTCAGCCACTGCTATGGAGGTGCCTGGTTTTATTGTGGACGCTGGGCCCACAGAGGAGAGCCAGAGGGAAGCCGGGTATCAAGGGACCCGAGTATGCAGAGAAAGGACATAAGCTGTTGGGAGCTGTGAAGAAAAAGATAGCCCTTCGCTGGACATCAGGAAGCACGGGCCGGGGCTTCCCCACTGCTACTGGACTGTGTGACCTTGAGCAAGTCACTCACCTTCTCTGCTGGTCTCTTTGCTTTTTGTAAAAGGAGGAAGACCTCCCTGTCCTGCAGCCTGTATGGTGGGGCTTCAGCATCTTAGTTGCAGTCTGTGCTATTGGCACATAGCGGTGACAGATACCTGTTTGCTACAAAAGGCCCACTGACCTTTTCTCCTGTGTCTCTATCAATGGCAAGTTTAGGTGACTCCTTCCCTGGACTAAGCCCTGCAACAATCTGGTGATCCAGCTGGGAGCGTCTCATCTGTTCGTTCATCCATCCATCCATCCATCCATCCATCCATCCATCCATCCATCCACCCACCCACCCACCCACTATTGAGAGTTCACTGTGAGTTCGGCAGTGCACTCACATCTCCTGCCCTCTCCCAGCCATGCCTTTCCAGGATCCTTTGGCTCACTAGACACTCCCCCACCCACATTCTCCATCAATTCCACCCAATTCTCACCTCCTGAAACACAATTACCTTCTGAGGCGAAAAAGATTCTCCCAGAACCTGGGAACTTTATTAGACTGCAATAATATAGTAAAGAGGAGATTTGAATCACCCGGAGCAAATTCTAATGTGAAGAAATACCACAGTGACAAATACTTTGTTCTGAACTGTTTACTAAATTAAGTCTTTCCCGGACATTTTTAGCTTTCAATTTTTTTTAATACCAGCAATAAAGTAGTTGCGTAATTAGTAATAAAGCTGACAGCCAGTTACTGATTTTTTACTTAGAATGAAAACGAGTGTGTGTGTGTGTGTGTGTGTGTGTGTGTGTGTGTGTGTGTGTGTAGATAATTTCTAACAGCTCGGGTTTTCTGACTGCAGATATATAAATTATTTGCCATCTCAGCAAGTCTGTCCTGCGCACTGTGGTTCGGGGGGAGCTGCACGGAGCTCTGTGGGGTAGAAATGATCCCTTTCAGGAGTTAGAAGTCGAGTGTGTGTTCCAAGCTGACTGGCTGTGTGACCTTTAGGAGCTCATCCACAGTCTCTGGGCCTTGGTTTTCTTATCTGGAGAACGAGGGGAGTGGCCTCCGTGAGGCCTGCAGACTGAGGGCTGCTCTGTCCAGATTGTGGGAGGGAGAGTGACTTCACATGGCATCTGTGTGTTGCTGGCTCCCACCTTTGTATCTGGTGACCACCAGCTCTCCCTTGCCCTGTGTTCTCATTGACCTGCTTGCCGTTTTTGCTTGGGTGTCTACAAGACATGCTTCCCCTGCTCCACACAGAGCTCATGAATTCTGCGTCCCACCCCCGCCCTCGCCGGTCCTCAGGGTCTCCCCGTCTCAGGAAGACGCCCGACCACCTAAAGGCTACGACCATGGCCCTGGACATCACTGCCAACTCATCTCTTTCTGATATCCCCCCACTTCCAGGCCATCCTGAGTCCTGCCAGCTCAGCTTCCACAGTCCTTCCCCATCACGTCTCCTCGTGCACCTCCACCCCGGCCAGCCCATCACCACCTCTCCTCCCTGGTCTCCACGCCTCCACTTTCACGTCCTCTCCAATAGCGAAGGTAGGGCTTTTAACAAGAAGCAAAGAGAAACGGGATCAACTTCCATGACCTCTCCTCATGCCTGGAATATAATTCAAATGCTCACAATCCAGAATGCTGTACAACGGTGGTTCTCCAACTCGCCTGCATAGTGGAGTCACTGCAGGGGCTTTTAGAACAAAGATGCCTGTGCCCCCACCATGCCGCCAAGTTCTGATTAACTGGCTGTGGCATGGCAGGGCCATCAGAGTTTGTTTCTCCGCAGACCCTGGAGAGCAGCACTGGTTCACCTGGGACATGACTGGACATGCAGGAGCCCGGGCCCCTCCCACACCCACTGAATGAAAATCTGCATTTTGACGAGCGACTCCTGTGCACAGTGGAGCTCAGGAGGCCTGCTCCAAGAGCTCTGACCTTTGCTGACTTCTCCCCTCCCCTCCGCCCAACCCCCAGCCTGCACCCCGCCGCCGCCCCACTCCTTGCTGGCCTCCTGACTTCCCAGCTCCTCTGGGCTTTTGTCTGCTCTTGGTTGACACATCAAGCTTGCTCCCATCTCAGACCCTTGCTTTCTCCTCTGCCAAATGCTCATTACCTGGTTTTTGCATGGCTGCTTTATCTCGCCATCCAGGCTGCAGGGAGCCCCCTCCCCTGATTCTCCCGGTGTTGCCGGCATAGCCCGGGGCATGTCGCCTCCACAGTGACAAGGGCCTTAACCTCCCCTGTCTACCCTTGTGTCTTGATGTCCATCGTTGACAAAAAACGCTTCTTAACCATCAAATGATAATTATGGCAAGCCTTTACCCGAGGTGGCTGACACCTGTCATGGTACATGGGACACATATCAGAACGGAATTCCCCCCACCCTGCCGGGGCACGGTCTGACAGTGGGCTGGCAGCTCCTTGGGGTTGATTCTGGGTGAAGACACTGTCTCCAGAAGGCCTCTGCCCAAAGGGGAGAATGGGTTACCCCAGAGGTCCCCCCATTCCATCAGGACAGGGGCTCAGCCCACTTGCTGGAGAGGCTCCCAGGGGAAGGCAGTTCTGCTGGGGAAGCTCTCCCAGCCTGGGCTAGTCACTTCCCTTCTCTAAGCCGAGCTTGATCCCCATAAATAGGGTCTGAGATCTGTACTTCATAAAATTGTCATTAAGGTTTAAGCAAATGATGGATGGGAAAGAGTTTTGCTGAACGTTTGAAATAATAATTCAATATTTAGATAACCTGTCAGCTCATTAATTCAACATATCTCTATTGAGACCCTGGGCTGGGCACTGAGTCCCTAGAGATGAAGAAAGAGGGTCCCTGCTTTTGAGGGACAAGACCCATCCTTGGTGATTGGGGAGCACAGGCAGGGGAACCCCCACCAGTTGCAACACCCCAGTGCATCACCAGAGGGCAGCAGACAGCTTTGCAAGCCCTTCCCTCCCCAGGGGAGAAAGACTGGTGAGAGAATGGTGCGTTTTGGGGAGTCCTGGAGGGCTCCTTGTGGGTCTGGGGAAATAGAGAATGGGGGTGGATGGGTGGAGGAGGCTATTAGGTGGCAACTGTGGAGTCAACAGAGCACATCTCAGGCCCCTGCATCAAGGGTCTCCAGGAGCCAAAGACCAACCGTGTCGAAGTGCATCTGACCTCCCACCCCCCAACGTGGAACAGGGACCCACTTGATACTCCTGGGGTCTCTGGGGTCTCGGGACCTTGGGATCCGGGATCTGTGCTGATGGGGAGATTCTGGGCCATAGAAGGGCTCCAAGCCAAGAGATGCAATAACATTCAGGGAGAAGAGAAGCCAAATCCTTGTGTGAGCCTGTGTGCGCATGTCTGTGAGCACAGAGTGGGAGGGTAAAGTCCCACGTGGGGAGTGTGGGATCGGGAGGGGAGAAGTCAAGAAAAAAAGACCATCGCCCTAAGAAAGGACAACCAGAGAAGCAGAAGGAAAGACTGAAAGCCAAGGAGCGAAAGGAGAAGAGGGTTGGCCTTTATGGGTGGGACGTGAGGGGACTGGGGCGTGGGGAGGGGGGAGGCAGCATCCATCCCTCGGGAGCGTGCAGAGGACCAGTATGTACTGGGCCCTTGGGCTGTGGAGAAGAATCAGGCCTTGTCCGCCTGGCTGCTCATGGCCTCGGTCGGGGCAGCATTGGGGTGAGTGGGTAATTGCAACCCGGCATGACTGACTCTTGGGGGGGTGACGAGCAGGGAGGGCTATGCCAGCAGGCCATTGGATCTGCACCTGGAGATACTACTGGGCTCCAAAAAGGCAGGGCAGGATATGCAACCACTGGAGAAAGGGACGTGGGAATCTGGGAAGCCAACAGGAGCAGAAGGGGCAGGGAGAGGGCGAAGGCCTCAGGGGTAGGTGGAGAGTTGGGGAGCAGGGGAGGGCGCCCCCCTCGATGGGAACTTGGACAGAGCAGCAGAAGTGTGTTAGCTTAAACGGACTTCTCAGCAACTCAATGGAATTGATGCTACCAGCTGAGGTGGCAGAACCTCCTAGATGCCCACTTCTGGAGCCAGGGTTGGGCATCCCTTCGTCTCCTTGACCAGGGGTCTGGAACTGCCAGGCAGTGGCTACTTTTAAGATGCCTCCTACCTGGAGGCACCAAGCATCTGGGGCCACAGATCTACTGTGTGTGTGTGTGTGTGTGTGTGTGTGTGTGTGTGTGTCTACATGTACACATACAAGTATATGTCAGAATGGAGACACAAGATCCATGCCCTCACTAAGTCATCTGAGTCTCCAGTGCCTGGCACCAGTCCTCGCATGGGCTGGGCACTGTTGAATGAGCCTGCCCCCAGTGGTCCAGGGGATACCACAGCTTGGGTGTGAACCCAGGCTTCACCATGCTCACACTGTGTGACCTCGGACAAGTGACCACACCTCTCTGTTCTGCTGTATCATCATCTATACAACAAGACTCGATGAGATCTGCACTCCACAGGATGGTCGTGAGGGTTAAACCAGATAATGGATGGGAAACAGTTTTGCTGACTGTTTGAAATGACAATTCCACATTTGGATAACCTGTCAGCCTATTGATCAACAAACCTTTCCTGAGGCCCTGGGCTTCCATCCCAGGCCCTGTGCCAGGCTCTGAGGACCTGGAGATGAAGCAGGGAGGGTCCACACCCTGACAGACGCGACCCAGAGAGGAAGGCTGAGAGCAAATTCTGGTCGACTCTGCAGGGCACTTGGGGGTGTGGGTGGGGGGCAGGAACTCTGCCTTCCCTCATTGGTGCTCTGGGGTGGGAGGGTCAGCATTGGGTCCAGCTAGACTTCTGGCTCAGAAAGCATAGGCACACTCCACCTTTGGGGGAAATGCCGTGGCCGGGAGTTGTAGAAAGAGCATCTTGCCCCTGGGTCCCCGCCCCCCGTCAAGACCTCCCTTTCTGAGAAGCTTAGCACCGGGCCTGGTACAGGTCAACTGTATCATTCTTCTGATAACTACTGGTAGCTTGGTGTCGGGGGTGGCCCAGGCTCTGGGATTTGTCACTGCCTGTGAGGTCACTCTGGACTGGGAGGTCACTGGCTGGCCCAGCTCTTTTGTCATCTTCAACCCAAACAGATCTGGCTTCAGGGGTCTTAGGACAATTATCTGTCAGCCACTGGCTGCCAGTAGCAACTAGACTTATCTGTGCCTTGCAGCTTCGCACTGAATTCTTTGGCCCGAATCTGCACATCGGAGCAGATGGAAGGTGTTGTGTGAGCAGAGCTTTCCAAATCTCACTGCCAACATCTTTACCTGGAAGACTTTTTAAAAGGCTGATTTTCCAGGCCCTGCTCCAGACCACTTGAATCAAAGTCCGTCTTGGTGGGGCCAGGAATTGGTATTTTCAAGCAACTTCCAAGGTGATCCTAATACAGGTTGTTCAGGACCGGCCTGCAGTGTAGACAACCCCCGAGGGTGGCTCTTTGCTCAGGTGACTAACTTGAAGCCTCTCTGTGCTGAGAGGGGAGCACTAGACGGAGAATTCACCTAGTGGCTGGGAGAAGAACTGCAGCCCTCGCTCCTAAGGTATCTCTTGGTTTTGAGATGGGGACCTGGCTCCCACTTGGGGAGGAAGAACTGGGCTGTTCGATTCTGATGCAACTAAGGCATAATCTGTTACGAATAAAGTGCTGAAAAGGGCTCACGGTTATCCTTATAACGCCACTCTGGCTCACTGGCATTCCCGGATGATTGCTGGGTGGGGGAGAGAGGAATGGGTTTATAGCGGGTCAAGAACTGGGCGGCACCTTGGTAGTCAGTTCCTAGGGGCAGGGTCTGTATTTGTCCTGCTGCCCACTGCTTAGCACAAGCCCAGCACACAGTATGGAGTCAACGTGTGTTTGCTGAGTGGTCGCATGAATGGACAAATGAATGACCATTTCACGTGCAAGTAGCACATGCCATGTGTGCACGTAGTTTGGGGAACAAAAGATGTATGGTTCATGACAACACGCAGAGGGAGAAGGGAGTCATGGAATTCAGGCTTTGAAATCAATAAGGGTCAGGCGGCATTTTGTTGTGGTTCCTACAATGAAGAAAGAGTTTGCCCTACACGCTAATGGATGAGACTCAGAAGGGACATTTAACTTTTCAAAGGGAAACAAACCTCTCTGCTCTTTGGACCAGACATTTAATGTGTCTGTTTAAAAACCAACCACATTTTTTTCGCTTGAACAGATTCTGGAGGGTTTCCGCTTTGAAAGCTGTCTGCCTGCTAGGAGTGGCCCCGTCAGGATGCCAGCACTTCCCTACCCCACACCTTCGCACGCACACTGCCCTCCACTGAGTACCTGCTTCTGGTTCCTCTTTGTCTAAAACCCACTTACGCATCTAGGGCCACTTCAGATGCCACCGACTCCGTGATGTCCCCAGTCTCTCCATCTCTGAACCATCACTGCTTTCATTCTATCTGAATCTTTCCTATGACAGCTATCACTTTATTACTTGAATTGTCAGCTATTTATCTCCAAGTTTTATCTCCCCTTTCTCTCCTTTCATTCTGCAAATATTTATTGTTCCTCTCTAAATGCCAAGTCGGTTCTGGGGTTACTGAGATGAAAAAGATCTAGTGCAGCTTTTGGAGGCGCATAGAGGCTAAAGGGGGTGGGAGAGCGACAGGCTGTGAGCTGCGTGGAGGCAGGGGCTGCGTCTCCAGCCCATCCGGGCACCGTGCCCCCAGCTCTGAGCCTCTGGATGCAGCAAATGCTCAATATGCGCTGTTGAGCGCATACGTGAACGGCTGTATCTCCGAGTAATAAAGGAAGTGGCGTTCCTTCCCGAGTCTTTGATTCTCCAGGCTCTTTTTTTATTTACTTGCTTTCTCCCACATCTCCCTACCCGGATCGGTATGAATTAGGAAGGTGTCACTGTGCACTCGCATTCTCCGCGAAGCCCCCAGGCTCCACCCCACCCACCCAGCTGTTCTCAACCTCGCTCAGCTTTTGGGGATGGCGCATGCTCACAAGTTCCCGGGCATGGAAATCAGACCGCGGTGAGAGCTGGCTCTCCCGCCCCAACCTTGACCTCCTGGCCCCGGCCAGCCCCAGCTGGGCGTCCAGCTCCCCTTCCCAGCCTCACTCAGATTTGGAAACTAAGCCCTGAGGCCTGTGAAGAGACTTCTCTCCCCCTCCCCAGACTCTGAACACCTAGTATCAGGGTGCTTGGTCCTTCCTCCCTGGCACCTCCAACCCAGCCTTCATTCAACAACCTGGGTGAGCCTCACAAAACACACATCACAGTGGCTTCCAGGACCCTGAAAATAAATGCCAATTTACTTCCTTGCTTCTGGAGCTCTGGCTACGCTGGCCCTTTGGCAGCTCCTAGATCACGCCAAGCGCTTTCTCACCACAGGACCTTTGCACTTGCTGTGCCTTCTACCTGGAATGCCAACCCCACCCACAACCCTGTCCGTCTGGCTTCTTTTTATCCTATAGATCTCTGTTTAGATTTCATCTCCTATGAGAAACCTCACAGCCACCGCTCCCTCCATTATTCCCATCATTCTATATCACGTTACCTTATTTCCTTCACCACTCCTCACCAATTGTAAATATTTTTCCTTACTGTTCTAAACATGTTTTATAGTCTGTCTCTACTCACCCCCTACATCGTAAACCTCACAAGAGCAGGTCTCATTATGTCTTGTTCACTATTTTACCTCAGCACTGTCCCTGACATATAGCAATTGCTCAATTCCCCGTGATGAATGCATGATGCAAATGTTGGGGGAAGACTCAGAGGCCTGACTTGCTCCTTCCTAGTTCATCCAACAGCAGGAACTGCTGCAGCGAAAGGACACCAGAGCTTCTACCACTAACTCGTCTACCCCACAAATATTTACAAATCCTCCACAATGTGGGTGGTGGGCGGGGGGCTGGGAGACAGTGGTGAAGGCATTAGACCCTATCCTTGTCCTCATGGGACTTCCATTGAGTTGGGGAGGCAGAATTTGAACACCTAGTGTCAGCGCAGTAAGTGTATGAGAAGTGCACTGGGGTATCTGACCCAGTGTGGGCAGTCAGGACTGGCTTCCTGGAGGAAGCACCCTTTTAGCTGAACCTCAAAGGATGAGTAGGTCCTTTGGCAAAGAGAGGTGGGCAAGGTGTGCAAGGAGAGGGAACACACTGAACCCAAGTCTAGATTTCCCTCATCACCAAAGTAGGGCCAATGATACTTGCCCACCACTCCTCACGACACCCTGAGCGGATGGAATGGGACAGGGGCGGCAGAGGGCTTGGGGAGACTGAAGGGGCATGTGTGTGGAGCAGGGGCGGCTGAAGGCTCACTGTGACCAAGGAGGTCATGGCTGCCATCCGAGGACAGCCTTATTCTGCAGGGAGCAATGCGTTTTGCCTGCACAATCATCCCTTCTGTGGTGGGGCCCACCAGTCCTCTGTACCTGGGCCCCGCCTGGCGGAACAAGTGAATGGGGCTGGAGAGGGCAGGTATGGAGGACAGAGGTGTGCAGGTGGCCAGCTGGTGAGACCGTCACCCATATCATACCTCCCCACTTAGGAGGCCCTTGAGAGGCAGACCCTGAGACAGAAATTTGGGAGCAAGTGGTTTATTTGGGAGGGTGTCCCCGGAAGCAAGACAGGTGCATCATGGAGGTTATTCTGGGGAGGCTGCTGAGTCTCAATCCTGCTGGGGAACGGAGGGAGAGAGGGAACAGTGGAGAACATGCATCTGAGTTGTCCCACGGGAAGGGCAAGGGGGCTGGGGGCTTTATGCAACACCTCCCGTCACCGGCCAGGTCTGCTCCTGGGACGTCAACTCCCTGGTACTTTGGCTACAAAAGTCTGCTGCATCCCTCTCGCCCCTACCACGGATGGCTCTTCCTTATCCTGGCAGGTCTCTGCCCAAACCCCCTTTTCAAGGAGGCCCAGCCTGACCACAGTCTGAATGGCACCCCAGCCTGAGCCCTTCCTGCACTGCATCCTGCCTGCCTCCTCATTACACGATGGTCGTTTGAATTCACATCTCCGTGGAACATGTAATGACGTATTTACTTATGTTTTGCTTTCCTAGTTTACTGTCTGTCTCCCCACAAGCTTGTAGAGCCCTGCCTTTCTTGTTCCTTGCTGGATCCCAGCACCTTGCCTCATGCTAGGCTCCTAGGGGTGCTCGGTTAAATACCCTATAGGAATACGTTATTGCCGATTTCAACCTGGCAGTTCTGGGTTCTGAGGCTCAGAACTAGAAAGGCTTTTAGTAAATGGAGACTCTGGGGTGCTGGGAGGGGCAGTAACCTGCCCAAGGTTATCAACTGCGATGCCACACCACCACCTTCACCCTGGGGCAGAAGCCCTGCCACCCCACCCGACTCCCTTCCCTCCAGAACCCCCCCCCCCAGTGGGAAGCAAAGCTCTGGGAGTCCCTGGGGTTACTCTCAGGCTGCCGGGAAACTGCTCGCTGCCAATTCCTGGTAATCTTCTCAGCCTCCTTCTCTCCCCACTTTCCCCAGCTGAAGAGGAAGCAGCTCAGACAGCTGCGGAGCTGGGACTCTCTCTAGTTGAGATGCATTAATTTGTAAATATCTTCATTTATATGTAAATGTGGAGTCCCGCACCCGGCCGCCAGCCCAACTGGGGCCCTGCAGCCGGGAGAAGCAGCCCCTTCCAGCACGGCTGCTCGGGTGTGATCGGATTAGACTCTGAGAGACTCTGCTCCTTCTTTCCCTTCCGTGGTGGCTTCCTCACGGCCAGCCACTCTCCCTGGTCCTCTCTGCCTGGGACACCACTACTGACACCGAGGCTCAAGGGAGAAAGTCGGGGAAGAGCAGTGGCCATGAGTCAGGGCTGCCATGTGACCTTGGGAAGGCTCCTCCCAAGGCTTCTGGGGGCCATTGGAATGTTCATATGCTGCAAAATCATCTGTGGCTCCCAGAATAGTTCTTTTCTTTTCCAAAATGAGTTTTCACCTCCGTTTTCATCTTGATTGCCACGGGCTGGGCTTAGGTGTGCTTTAATATTTTAAGGCGCTCCAAGTCCTCTTTAGAAGTGGGTTCAGGAGTAATCATAGAGGAGTGAAGGCATCTGTGCAGCCACTCACACACCTCTTTAGAGTTCCTTTGCCTCCACGTTCTCCCCAGATTCCCCCAGCAAGGCTGGGTCTGAGCTCCTGGCACAGAGCCCAGAAAGGAGGGGAACCCAGAAAGGTCCTCCAGGGGAGCACACCCGCCTTCCATTCTTACAAAAGTGGGCAGGGCAGGACCACCAGCTGGGAGTGCGATCTTCTGGTCCTATTTTCTAATTTTACCCGTGGGGAAACTGAGGTCCAAAGGGCCGAGGAGTGTACCTGGGATCCTCCACTCGATTTGCAAATTTTGTCGTGCACCTACTGTGTGCAAGGCCTTGTGCTGAGAGCGGAGGGTACAAGAGGAAGGGAGAGCGCCTGCTCTGTCCTCTGATACTCATTGTCACAGAGAGAAGGACCGGCCTGTGTGTGGCGAGCAATGCCTCATTCTCCTGGAGGGTCAGGCACAGGTACTAAGTGGGAATGTTACAGGCACCCCACGAAGCGCAGTGCACCCTAATGTGTGTCTCCTGCAGCATCTCTCCACATGCCCAGGGAAGCTCAGTCATCCTCAAGCCTTGGAGCCGATTGCCCTTTCTGCTGAGGCACCAAGCAAAGCAGTTGGCTGTGTAGGGAGAAAGAAGCATGCAAGAGAGAGAGTGTGTGTGTGTGATAAGTGTGTGTGTGCAAAATTGTGCATGTGCAGTGCTTGTGTGAAAGCTACTCTTTACCAGTGCAGTGAGACCTCCTCTTGTGCGGGGGGATGGTACTAAAAGAGTGGAGGCCACCAACTTTCAGGGGAGATCAGTTCTGTTGGGGTGAGGGGTGTCTAAAGAAGGTGTTCCATGGGAGGACCTGCTTGAGTTGGGTTCTGAAGGCTGATGAGGAGTTTACCGGTGATTAAAGGGAGACAAGCCCTCTGGGAAGAGGGCCTGATGAATGTAAAGGTCAGAGGAATAAAATGGGATTGGGGGTTCTAAGGGAGTGTGTGGGGGCCGTGGGCCGTCATACTCATAGGACATGGCATGGCCTGGAATGGGATCTGCTACCTGAAAGTCTTCTAGAAAAGGGGAGGGGTAGACATAGTAAGTCTCTCCATCCGCAAGGACTCGTCCCTCCCCATCCTGACCTGGGGTCTGCTCCTTTAGGGCCTGTTGTCCTTGCCAGGCTTGGGGCCTTTATGCCCTTGGAACCTGTGGAGAACAGGTTGCCCGGGGTTCTGAGCCAGGCAGAGCTGGCTTACATCCCACTCTGGCATCCTGGCTGTGTGACTTTAGGCACATTGCTCACCCTCTCTGGACCTCAGTGTCCTCACCTGGAAACAGGGTTTGGAAAACCCACCTCTCAGGACTGTTGGAGGCTCTGGCTGGGAAGGCCAATGTCAGGGTCTGCTCCAAGTGTCAGAGCTCTGACTTGACCCTGTCCTGCTTCTTCCCTCCAGGAAGGAGACCCACTTCTGCAGCAGAGCCCCTACCCCTGTCTTCCAAGCCCATGGCGGGTGATCCTGAGAAGCCCTAAGAGCACAGCAGGATGGATGTGGAAGGGCGGGAGAAGTGGCCCTCCCAGCCCCCAGCCCCGCCCCTCACCTCACGGTGGACTGGTACACCAGGTCCTCTCTCTTACGGTAGTTCTCCATGTGCGAGTAGTTGGTGGAGAACATGGCATCGAAGGTAAAGATCTTCTGCTTGATGGTGCCACCATCCATCACCTGCAACGAAGCACAGAGGCAGTCACAGGTGAGCGTTCAGCCAGCCCTGGCCACACCTTTCCTCCAGGCAGTGAATGGGCTCCCGGGACACTAGGGAGATGCAGAAGCCAGGAAGCCCACTGCCCTGGTGCCCCTGAAGAGACCTCTGGTGGGAGATGTCACAGCTGTGACCAGAACCTTCCCAGCTTATCCCCATTTTATTGACGTGCAAACTGAGGCTCTGAAGTGCCTTCCTGAGGTCCTACAGCTAAGAAGGAGAAGAGATGGCTCTTCTCTGTCTCTTTCCATTGCACCAGGGGATCCCACTTCTGCGCCCCCACCGGTTGGCCTTGCAGAAATGACAGGCAAAGCTTGGGGAGCTGCAGACAGAGCCAGAGAATGTGAACATGTTTTGCAGAGTCAGCCACAGAGTCATCCCAAATCCGTCCCTGCCTGAGAAGAGACAGAACGCGGGAGCAGGCTGGACAGAAACAGAAGAGGGGAACTGGGGGCCAGAGGCAGTCACCCGTGCAAAGATCTCATGGGGAGACAAACAAGCTACATGGCAATAATTACTGATAAATCTTGCCAGGGGTGGGCCCAGAATGGCAGGGGAGCCCAGAGGAGGGCAAGTCCCCATCCTGGGAGTAGGGCAGTCACAGAGGGCTTCCTGGAGCAAGAGATGTTTAAGTTGCTTTCTGAAGGAAGACTAGGAAACAGCCTGGCAAATGATGAGAGTGCTTCCAGGCAGAGCAGACAGCAGGAGCTAAAAGGCCCTGGGGCAGGAAAGAGCAGTGAGAGTAGACTGTTCAGAGTGCCTGGGGCAGAAAGGGAGTGGAGTGAAAAGGCGCTGGGGAGTGAACCATGTGCCAGATCATGGAGGCAAAGGAGCTCAGTCGAAGGGAGTATGTCTGGAGCCAGGGTACCCTGGGGCAGGCGGAGGAGAGCCCAATCTACTGACATGAGGGACGGAGAGAAGGGGACAACGTGGGGGACTCACTCTCCTCTGGCCGCCATTGGGACAGGCCAGGAGGCCCCCATTTCACCGGGGAACATGGAGGCCCAGAGAAGTCAGGGACCTGGGAGGTGACCATAAAGCCTGCTGAGCTGGAAGACGAGGCTGCTCAGGGGCCCAGCTGTTCACAGCTGATGAAACGTTGGACCCAAGTGTCCTGGGCTCCCAGCTGCCAGCCCGCCTGCATGCCCAAAGCCCGCATCCCCAGGTCCGTGCTGCCTCCGGCTAATGAAAGTGTTACTCCACAAAGCAGCAAGGTATGTGTTGTCACTGTTTCAATTATTTATCTGTTTACTCGGCTGCAGTTTTCCGCTTGTCTCAGCAACTCTATTATAGACTGAAAGCTTGCAGCCTCTCGCCACTCAGCTGGGCTCCGGGCTAACAGCCTGCGACGGGAGGCCTCATGCCTGGGCCTGGAGCAGTGGAATTAACTCCCTGTGGCTGAGAGGCTGGAGAGAGGGTTCTGGGAGGGTGGTGGCCAGGGGCCGGGGTTTCTCCAAGGGACTGGGGTCGGGGGGTGCTGAAAGCCACTCCCCCCGCCCACCTTTGCTGGGCATTGAGCTTGGATGTGTCCCTCTGGGGAGGACTGGCCTGGGTGCAGCTGGGCTCCTCTGGGCACATCTGGACCCAAGGTGACTTGGACCACATTTGTCTGACCTAGGGGGAGTTTCTACCGATTTAGGGGGCACAGATACAATCTAATCTGGCCAGCATTTACTGAAGGCTAGCGGTGAGTCAGGCATGGCCACATCAGTATGGGTTGGGTCCCCATCCCCCGAATACAAGCTTATCAAAAATAAGGAGGCCTCTGTCATCACAGAGGTCCCCAGGGAGCCCTGGTTAACCGGGGTTAGAATGATGACAAGTTCACAAGCTCTGGGACCCTGAGGGGGAGCTGAGGTCCCATCGTAATTTCTTTCTTCTCAGCTGGCTAAGCTCTGTCTTTCCTCCTCTGCGGTTACCTACAGCTTGTGCACTTCACTTGTGCTCCCCTTTGGGGGCTTTGTGCTTTTTTGACTGTGCACGTGTGTGGTCGGAAGTCAAGGTACCATGTCCTCTCATCCTCTCCCTTGTCTCTTCTGCATCACGGGCACCACTTCCCAAATAGGGGACAGGAGAAGAGGGAGGAGGAGGAGGGGCAAAGTATCTTTAAATGAGCGCCCGTAACTGAGGGACCTTTGGCAATTCTGGAGCCATTTTTGGTTGTCACAGCTGGGGGAGGGGTACTGGCCTCTAGCGATAAAGGCTAGGGGTGCTGTAACTATCCTACAATGCACAGAACGCCCTCCACCCCCAACCCCAAAAACTATCTGGCCCGAAATGTCAACAGTGCTGAGATGAGAAATCTTCTTTAAGCCCATCACTTACAGTGAGTAGAATAGACAATCATTTTCCCATTTTGCAGATGAAGAAACTGAGGCTTGGAGAGAGGCAAAGTGATTCAGCTGAGGCCGCACAGTGGGTTCTTGGCAAAGCTCTGGCTCCCAGCCCAGGGTTCACATCCCACACACTAGGCTGAAAAAGGCTATGGAAAAACTCACCACCTCTTGGCCTCTCTAGCCCAGTGGTGGCTCCTTAAGACGGAGGATGCCAGGAGCCCAGGTGAGGTATGAGGAATTTTCTCCCTAAGCCATGACAGTGGGAGGCAGCCTGCCGGATGGACTTGCAGCCTCGCCTCCCTTCAGGTACTGCCTTTTTATCTCCTCCTAAAATGCGGCAGCCCTTATCATCCCAATCTCAAATTGCACCCATTTTTTTTTTTTTATCCTACAAAGGAGAAAAAATATCTGTCAGTAAAACTGTCTCCTCGAATTTATTCACTGGGACTAAGGGTTTTATTACTAGGAAAATACACCCGCACCCCACACGTACACACACATGCCCACACACCCCAGATAAGGCACTGAAGAATTATCTGAGTCGTAAATCCGTGTTTCAGGCCGAGGGACAGGGGAGTTTCAAGGACGCACCTAGTTTTCCTTTGGTTTTATTTACCTCTTTTTCTCTGGGGCTGTGTCTGGGGCCTCACTGTCAGCCTGGGGAATAAATAACAGCTTCTGGTAAACTGGTCTCGGGCAGTGGAGATAGCCCTTCGTTCCATTCTAGCGGTGACATCCAGCATTGCAGTTCACTGCTGTGGTTCTCCGACTTCCCTTAAACTCACTCACAGAAGGTACAGCAAAGGGACAGCCTCGGAACTCACTCTTGGTCCCAGGCCAGTGCGCGAGTGGCTATTTGCAAGGAGGTTATTCTGTAGTTCCTGGCAGTTAGAGCCCTTCAACCAGACAGAAGCTGGGTGGAGATGGGGGGTTATCACAGGCTGTGGGCAGAGGGCATGGTGTTAGGTTGAGAGGATGCTAGAAGACACCTTCCCTTTAATTCTGGAAACATTTCCCCAGACCTAAAACATCCAGCCACAGTCCTAGGCCCCAGTGGACAGAAAGAAACGAATTTCAGACTTGGTCACAGCCCATCATGAGCTTATTCACAGTCTCAGAAATTATGCCGAGGACGCTCCCTCCAAGGCCCGGTGCCAAGATGGCGCCAGATTAACTAGCGTTCATAAAGGGCTTACTTAGATCAAGTCAACCTTAATGCAAGGGCTCAAGCCGTTCATGCTTGAGCTTCCGTTTATTGATTGTGCTCCTTTCACAAGCTGTGCTTGTTGCCGGGAGTACAGCTGTGGACGCAGTAGATGAGACAGTGAAGGTATGGTCTACATGGCCCATGATGAACTGAGAGACCAGAGTCAGGAAGACCACGGCTGACACAACTGGTATTTGACAAGTGTTATCTGATGCCCTTGGAGGAGCCAAGAATTCCTTTGGAGGGAGGGCTGATCACAGAAGGCTTCCTGGAGGAGGCAGGCCCTCTTCAGGGTGTGCCCAGTCCCAGGCTGGCTCTCCCTGACTCTGGGAGGCTTTTGAGCAAGAAGCAGGACTGACTCCCTCCACTCTCAGTCGAATTCAGAATTTCTGTTACTGTGTGCGCTTGAGCAAGTCATTTCACCTCTCCAAGTCTCAGTTTCCTCATCTGTAACCTGGGGATGATGCAACCTACCTCTCTGCGAGGATTAGACAAGATGAGAGCACCTGGTGTGTGGCACTCACTCAATAGAGACGGCTATTTTTACGCAAACTTATGCTTTTCTGTGCCACCTCTTTATCTGTGCCCCTTCCCACCCTCCAGACCTGGAACTGCAGGGCAGAATATCTCTCACTTAAAAGCCAGATGGTGTAGAGAACGTCAGTAAACGAAAGAAGGGGGCCCATACCTGGGGAAGATGGGAGGGGCCCAAAGCCAGTGGGGGCAACCGGAGGACTGGAGGGCTGAGGGGGTGTGTGCAGGGTTTGGGGGGAGGAAGAGCAGAGGCAGGAACCTGCTAGAAGTCATGACATCAGCCCAGAGAGGGAGCTGATGGATGTGCTGAGCAAGTCCCTCGAGAGAGGCTGGTCCCAGGGGCTCGAAGACTCTCCTCTAGCGCCAGAGTGGGGTGGGGCCGCCAGGTCAAGGCCGACAAAGGACAGCTACCTGGGTGCTGCCCTGGAAAGCCAAGGCCCCAGGGTGTGGGTTTTGTGCTCATTCATTCATTCATTCATTCAAAAGACTTTTATTGACTCAAATAAGCTCTTGAATGGGAGCTATTCCTAGAATATAAACTTTTTTGAAGGCAGGGTCTTTATCTGTCCTTCCTATTCATTGACTGCTCTGTCCCCAGAGTTGGGCATATAGTACCCACTCAATAAATATTATGTTGAATGAGTGAACAAATGAATGAATGAATGAGTGAATGAGTTGAGTCCTTACCATGTGCCACGCACTGGGGGTACCCTAAGAACTGGGAAAACACTCGTGCTGCTGAACTTGCCCAGGACAGACTGCTGCCCCCACACCCCGGCCTGGCCCGGACCGTCCCTGTAGCGACGCTCCAAGAGGACCCAATATAAACCTGAGTTGCTCCTTCTCAGAGATCCCAGCTTCATGCCGTCTACTATCGCGAAGCCTCCAAATCATGCAAAGGCCACATCTGGACCGGAGAGACGAGGCTGTGCACGTAGTTGTGCTAAAGAGTCAAGTCCTAGCTGCCGTCTACATGGGCTTGACTGCGTACGCGAGCCCTCCCTCCATTATGTCGTGGGGAACCCAAGGACCGCAAGCTCCAAGGCTGCGTCTCCCAGCACCTGGCTCAGTGCCTGACATGCCGTGTGCGCCGAAAGGAGGGGCGTTGCGTAAATGAACTGTCCCGGGAGATGTGTCATCGCCCCCACTTTGCAGATAAAGAAACAGGCCAAGAGAGAGGAAAGTGAACTGTCCGAAGTGGTACGTGGAGCAGCTGACTCCTCAGCACGGATTAGTTAAAAGGAGAGGAGTGGGGGACCCATTTTGAGGTTGGAGATGTGGGAACGTCTGGTGTGATGGAAAGTGCAGAAGCTTTGGGGCTCACACAGCGCTCGAGTCAAGTGCCAGCTCTGCCACTTTTAGCTTAAAGCTATGTGACCCTGGAGAGGTCTCTGTGCCTCCATTTCCTCATTGGCAAAATGGGAACCATGACACCCACTTGTAAGGTGCTTGTATGAGAGAATTTTGCACACAGACTGCCTATTGGATTGCTTGGCACGTGGTGATAAAAACAGTGACGGAAATACAACGGTTACTATTTATGGAGTGCCTACTACGGGCCAGGCATTGTTTGCAAGCGTTAACTCATGTAATTATACGGGGAAATGTCCAATGCATATTAGCCGTTACAGCAGCCACCTCCCTTTATCCACAGTTTCACTTCCCACGGTTTCAGTAACTCATGGCTGACCGCGGTCCGGAAATATTAAATGGAAAATTCTGGAAATAAACACTTCGTAAGGTTTAAATTGCATGATGTTCTGAGCAGCGTGATGAAATCTCTCACCGTCCTGCTCCGTCACACCTGGGACGTGAATCATCCCTTTGCCCAGTGTATCCACATTGTACATGAAGCACAATAAGGTATTTTCAGAGAGAGAGAGAGAGAGAGAGAGAGAGAGAGAGAGAGAGACCACATTCACATAACTTATCACAGTATATTGTTATTATCGTTCTATTTTATTATTTTTCTTGTCATTAATCTCTTACTGTGTCTAATTTATAAATTAAATTTTATCGTAGGTATGTATGTATAGGAAAATACTATATAGATAGGGTTCAGTACTTATGGAGGTTTCAGGTACCCACTGGGGCTCTGGGAACGTACCCGCCGGTAGATAAGGGGGACTACTGTACTGATTTTATGTAGGCCCCAAGTTGGTCAGACTCTGATGACGGCAGTAGGCACAGAGTAGGTGCTCAAGAATGGGTGGCTTTTCTCCTCCCCACCCTGACAGCATCTCAGCCACGATTTCCTGGAATGACCCACTACACCGCGTGGAAGGGACTGAGGAGATGGAGACCTGGGTTCTAAGTCCCACAGGTTGTCTTTGCGCTGCTCCCTCTCTGGCCTCAATTTCCCGAAATGCTCAATGAGGAGATTTGGGGCAGGGTGACCTCCGAGGGCCATTTCTACCCTCAATGCCCACCATGTTCGGATTCTAGAATAGCTGGCCCTAGAGGCCACAGCTACTCATGCTCTCGCCTGGCCTACCAGGGCTCAACCAGCTGCCCCCAGGCCATGAAGCTATGGGATCCGATGCCAGGGCCCCAGCTGCCCCCACCAGCAATTCTGGCATCAGCCAGGCGGGGCTGATTTTCAAGTAGAGACATCAAAGCATGGTGAACAGACATAGTCCAGCCAGGGTGAGAGCCGGCCCGCCTGCCGCGGTATTTCATTTGAAAAACAAATAAGTCTCCAACTCTAGCCTGCTCACCAGCAACGTCCCCGGGTGCCATCATCCAGAAGAGAGAAAAAAAAAAAAAGAAAGGGGGGGACAAAATCACCTCCCCTACCCCCCAACCTCCTTCTCTTTGTGTTCCACAAAACCAATTACAGGTTGGAAATAGCTGTAATAAACTTGATATCCCACTTAGGGGCCAATCCCGCTGCGGCTAGAAAGTGTAATAGTGGCAGAGAGTGAAAAGTGCTGGTGTATTTTGCCGGAGCTGTTTAAATTGCCTGCCTACATTATCCCAACTCCTCTCCAGCCAGGAAGGAATTTGCTCTCCTGGAAATGGAGCAGCTGGGGTCTCTGTGGCTGGGCAGTGAGAGGGAGGGTTTGTAAGGAGGGTTTTAATGAACTGATCAGACATGAGAGACTGGATGGTCCCTGGGCTCTCGAGTCAGGTCAGCCCAGGTTCCAATGCCAGCTCAGGCATGTCCTATATGGTTGTCGTTTTGGGGCTAAAAGGATATTTAATTAGATAATGCGAGTGACCAGTGTCGTCTAGAACACAGCAGCAAGCATGAAGAGACTCAGTTCTCCAGTAAATCACCAGTTGTCCCCGTGCCTCAGTTTCCTCATCTGTAAAATGAGGGGTGTTAATGGAAGCTATGCCCCAGAGTTGTTAGAAATTTGAAGAGGAACAAATATACAGGAAAGCGTCTTGTACAACGTGAATTCACTGCTCTGCTCCTAGGACTGTGTAAGTGATAAAAAGCCTGTCTAGAAACTTCTGCCATGCAACCATCTCCTAGAAGTCCCTTCCCCACCTCACTCAACCCCACATGCCTAGGCATGGGGACGGGCGCATAGTATGTCCTTAAGGAGTGTTTCTGGAGTAAATAAATGAGACCGTGAACAAAGGAATGGACTGAAGCAGACTTGTCGCCATCCAAACACTCAGAAATTATGCCGAGGACGCTCCCTCCAAGGCCCGGTGCCAAGATGGCACCAGATTAACTAGCGTTCATAAAGGGCTTACTTAGATCAAGTCAACCTCAATGCAAGGGCTCAAGCCGTTCATGCTTGAGCTTCCGTTTATTGATTGCGCTCCTTTCACAAGCTGTGCTTGTTGCCGGGAGTACAGCTATGGACGCAGTAGATGAGACAGTGAAGACACACAATCACCTCACTTAAATTTCTGCAATGTGTGTGTTCCCACACCTCTATCAGAATCTGACGCCCATGTTGTATCTCCAACTCCTAGAGCAAAGTCTGCTACATACGGGACTCTTGGTCCATATTTTTATAGAAATGAACATCTCTTTTATAGGTGTAAAAATTGGGGCCAGAGAAGGGCTGCCACCTGCCCAGGCTGCTCAGCTGCTAAGTAGAGGAGTGGATATTTGAACACACATCTGATTCTGAGGTCTAGCTAGGAAGTGGCTCAGACATAAGAGTTGGATTAACTGTTGGGTCGGGGGCCAGGAAGGGAGTGGGCATAGAAGGGGAACCTGGGCAGGGGTGCAGGGCATGTGACCAAATGCTCAGGCAGAGGGGAGAGGAATGAAGGTAGAGAGGAAGCAGGAGACAGGGATGCAGCCTCCCCATGCCTGCTATGTAGGAGGAGGGGCACAGGGTCCCTGTCTTCTTGTTGCCATGGTGACTCTGGACCACTCTTCCCCTAGACCTCCCGCCCACCTGTTCTCCACCCTGGGTCTGGGAGCTGGGCCAAAGGAGCAGCCACAGGGAGGGAGGGTAGGCTCCCCTGGGGCCTGGGGAAGGAGGCCAGATTTCCAAGGACAGATAGAGGGGGAAATCCTTGAGTCAGGTGCCACCCACCTCTCTGGGTGGCCAGATATCACCCCTACTCTGTTTCCCTTGTGAGTCCCACCTTCTGGCAGGGCTGGGCTTGGGGTAATTGGCTTCCCCCCATGTGTGTGGAAGATCTGGTTTTGACAGAGACAGCTGGTGTCATAAATTGCCTTGTCTCATCTGCTTACCGTGCGATGGCAGACAGCAGCTCAGGGATTGGGGTGCGGGGCGCGGGCAGGGCCCCGGGGGCCAGATAAAATGATAGACAGGAGAGCCGCTGCTGGTTTTGTGGGTTCTGCACATGTGGGCAGGTGCTTAGACAAGTGTGAGGAGGTGTGTGTGTAACTGGTGTGAGCACAGGCCCCAGGAGTGGCCGTCAGCCAGCTCACATGGGTGAGCATGTGTGTGAACGAGAAAGCCTGTGTTCCGGGGGTGTAAGTGTGTACGTGTGTCAGCAGGGGTGAGTGTACAAATCTGCATGCTCCTGGGCCACATATGAAGGTGGGCACACACAGAGAAACAGCTGCACAATGTGCTTGCCCTACCATGGACCCTGGGTGTGGAACGGGGTGGAGGTGAGGGCAGTGAGTTCTGCCAGGAAGGGCTCAGGGCAGTCCTTGCCCAAGAGGGTCCACGGAGCTGTGCCTTGGAGGATGGAGAAGAGCCTGCAAGGCAGACAAGGGGAGGCAGGAGGGCCCTCCAGGCACAGAGGACAGTCGGGCAAAGGCATGAGAGAAGATGAGGTTCGGGCGAAGAGTTTTTGGGCATTTAAGATGGGTTCTGTGGGGTTCTGTGTGGGATGCCGGGATGAGAGCCTGGCCGTGGGAGCGGGGTCCAGTGTGAAAGGTCGTGCTTCACACCTATGGAGTCTGGGGTTTGGTGATGGTAGTCGAACCCCTAGGTTCAAATCTAATTCAAGATCTCAGGCAAGTCACTTCACAGATCCCTGCCTCAGTTTACCCACCTGTAAATGGGGATAACAGCAGTACCACCTCATAGGTGGCTGAAGGATGAATTTAGTTCTTCCACGTAAAGTGCTTGGAAAGTTGCCTGGGGTAGAGTAAACACTAGAATCATGTGCTATTATTATTACTGTAAAATGCTTAGCCCAGTAGATATTATTATTGCTAATGTTTTATGGGAGAGAGATGAGCAGCCATTGGAGGCTTCAAGAGCAGGGGAGTGACAGCTCCACTATGGCCAAAGAGCTCTCTGGCCACAGTGTAGGCAAAGGATCTAGGGGCAAGCAAGTGGGTCCAGGCTTGGGAAGAGGCCACAGGGACGAGAGAAGAGCCCGTTTCTCCAGCCCCTCTGCCAGGGCTGTAACTTGATTTTTGGGTCCCACGAGCCTGTTGGGTCACAGCTGAGGCCTCTCTGATCCCAGCATCCGTGTATCTGTGTGCGAGGCTCTGGCCCCAATCCCCTGCCTGTGACACCCCCCACAGTGTCACGCAGTGGCCACACTCAGCGCTTGGTCTCAGTGCCACGCCCTGGACTGCCTGTTAGTGAGCACACCTGTGTAGACAGTTTGTGTCCTGCAATGACTCATCATGGGAACAGATGCCCAGCTTGTGCCAATCTGGCTGGCCAATGCAGTCAGGAGGGGGTGCTAGTCTGCGGGGACGGACCTCACTGTGCCAATCTGCCAGGCCCTCCGCGCTCGGCGGGCTGTGCAGACAATCGGGCCTGTGTCAGCACGATCAGCCGCCAGCAGACCCATGGACGTGGCCCATCAGCAGCCTGCGCCAGCCTGCCCACCTGCAGACATTGCTAGGCTGGCATATCCTGACCGCTGAAATGAGCACACGGCATCGTGGGCAGCCCAGCCCCGTGGAGCTTGTCTGTCTGTCCATCTGCGGTCGCAGCCTGTTGGAGATAAAGAGCACTGAGCTGGGAGCCAGGAGGCCTGGGCTCCACCTCTGCTTAGCCACTAACTGGCAGTGGATGCTAGGAAATGTGTATCTCTCTGAGCCTCAGTTTCCTCATCTGTTAAATGGGGTAAGGACGGTTAATCCCTAAATTCATTCCCTGCTATTGCGTGCAAGTGATGTTAACAACAGGCAAACTCGGGGTGGCAGGATTCTGGGCTTGAAGGGTTGGTTACACTAGAGCTTGTCCAGCCTTGTTCATTTATTCCTTCCTTCAACGTCATGTTACTCTATGTGCCAGAGAGAGTTATAGGTGCTAGGGATACAAGGGAACAAGACAAAGTCCCTCCTCTCTTGGAATCTCCATTCTAGTGGGAGGAGACAGATAATAAATCATATTAAGGAAGATGGAAGGAATGTATCAGATTGGGAGAACTGTCATGAGGATAATTAAAATAGAGTGATGGATGCAGGAGGTGGAGGCCACGGCAGAGTAGGCGGCCAGAAGAGGCCCGGTCCAGGAGCTCACATTTAAGCTGAAATCTCAGTGAGGAGGCAGGTGAGGCTTGCTTGGAACGCATCAAGTTGCTTTCTGCTGGCTCCTGATGAAGTCCTGACTGTTTGATGCTCCTGGCTTCCCATTTAAATCCTGGTGACACCCCTCTGAGCAGTGATCTCTGCTTTTTGCAGGTGGGGAAACAGAGTCTCAGAGAGATGAAAGGGTTTGCCGAGGTGCCGAGAGTTCAGATGCAGCTCAGTGAATGCAATCCGATGTCCACTTTCCCCCAAAGTAGTCTTAATGTTTGTGAAAGATTGTGCGACCTTGCACAAGTCCCCCCCCCACCTCACGGCTCTGGCTTGGCCCTACAGCATCAGGTTTTATTCCTCAACATTTGAATATCAAGATTTTCAAACATTCAGAAAAGTGTGAAGGATTTGAAAGCAAACGCCCGTATTTCTACTACCTAGCTTCTACAATGGACATTTGACCATGACTGTCACACACCTCTCCTTCTACACACCCCTATCTGCTCACCCACCCACGTGTCTTTAATGGATTCCAAAGTGAGCTGCAGACATCAGTATACTTTACTCCTAGATGCTCTAGCATGCATCTCATCAATTAGATGCCAATATTTATGCACCATTCTCTTTTTGGGGGTAAAATTTACATACAGAGGAGTGCACAAATCTCAAGCGTACCACTCAATGAGATTTGACAAATGCATATACCAGTCTAACTCAAGCTCGTCTCATGATGTAGAATACCACTATCACTCCAGAAAGTTCTTTCTGCCTCTTTCCAGTCAACTTTCGCCCCTACAGACAACCGTCATTCTGATTTTTCTCACACCATGTTTTCCCTTTCTAGAATTTCATGTACGTGGAATCATACAACATGCAGTGATTGGCGAAAGCTCTTTTCTCCCAGCATAATATTTTTGGGATCCCCCATGTAGCTGTGTGTGCCCGTAGTTCATTCCTTTTTCTTGCTGAGTAGTATTCCACTGGAAGAAGATACCACAGTCCAGCCGTTCTCTCAATAGACATCTGGACAGTTGACCGTTTGGCTTTCTAATGCACACAGCTGCTAAGAATATTCGTGTACATGGTTTTTCAGTGGTGGTATGTTTTTATTTCTCTTGCTACTGCTTTGTTTGACAAACAGTCGGTTCAACTCAATAAGTGTTTCCTGAGTACCTACTATGTGTCAGGACCTATGCTAGACCCTGAGGTGGTGAGTCAGCTTGTACTGGGCTTTTGGGTTTCAAAGGCTCTGAGCAGGCACAGGGGTGGCTGCTGGGGACCACACTCTGTGCACGTCACCATGTTTCATCCTCACAATAGCCCAGGGGGTACTATGACCCCAGTTTTCAGAGGAGATAACTGAGGCCGGAGTGAGGAAGTGACCTGTCTGAGACAAGTGGCAGAGCTGGGCTTCAAACTCAGGGTGACACCAAATCATGCTTTTTCCTTTGTCTTACATGATGCCAGGGAGCTCAGTGATCTGTTCAAGGTCACAAAGGCAGTGTTGTGACAAGAACACAGGCGCCTGTGTCCCCCATGCGGGGCTCTTTCCTGATACCGTAGAGGCTTCATCTTGAGGACCTTTAGCGAAAATCTCAGCATTTGTTGGACCAACATTTCCTTCTGGAAATAGGATGGGGAGAGCTGGGTTATATAAAAACCTTGATTATTTGGGTGTGTCTGCGTCCCAATGCACGAGCCCATCGGACTAAACTTGTCCCCTGTGCCTGCTAATCCAGGACCATGAAGTTATGGGCCCCGGGAGCCAGGGAGAAGCCCGAGTGTGTGCCTATGGCAGACAGTGGTAAGTGGTGGGACCAGTGGTGACATGGAGAAGCTATACACAGCCGAAGTCATTGAAATAAAAAATAAAAACCCCAGTGTATATCAAACTAACACAGTCTGTGAATTTGGCCCCAGATGGTGGTTTTGGAAGCCCAACCCTAAGCAAATGAAGACGATGATAATTGGAGGAAGGAATGTGTGATGGATTAAAGATGGTGTCATGTTCTTTGACACTCCCACACTGAGAGACGGGGCTCTATGCTCCCTTACTCTGAAACTGTGCATGTTCTGTGACTGCTTTCACCTATGGAATATGCAGAAGTGACAAAAGGGTACCAGCTTCCAGTTCCAGGCTTTAGGAGGCTGGCAGCTACCCCTTCCTGTCTCTGACCGTGGTGCTGAAGACACCACGTGGAGAGGGAGGGGGACCCCTTAGAGCCCAGCCTTCCAGCCCTGCCTGCGCATGTGAGAAGCCGCCTTGAGCCCTGCAGACCGGACCAGCTGCCAACTGAATACTACCCACTGACCCCAGTTGATGCTGTTTGAAGCATTAGAATCACCCAGCCAGACCTTGCTTGAATTCCTGACCACATAATCATGCAGTAATAAAAGAGCTATTGTTTTAAGCTGCTGCATTTTGGGAGGGTTTGTACACAGTGATAACTAGAGCTGCATGTCCAACCTGTTGTCCAGGAGAAGCTCCATGTCAGCATCCACCTACACTCACAGGAATCTCCATCTGATAAGGAAAGCCTCTGTTTGATTGGAGCCACATTTGGGTGGCAGAAGATGGCTGTGGCAGGTAAGGTCCAGCAGGAAACAGATATGCCCAGGCACAGAGGGTAAATGAAGAGATCTCAACATCAAGATTATTTACAAAGGTGTGAACGGGGCTGAGGGATCCCAACAAGGCATGGGTGGTACCTGGGGCAGGGACCAGTGGGCACTGGTACTTTTCTAAGGAGCAGAGGCAATGGGGCAGAGGACTGAGAGTTTTACCTGTACCCAGAGAGCAGCAGCTGAAGGAGAAAGCCACCCAGGAAGAGCTCGGGCAGAGGAACTCAGGGACCTCGCAGGGCGGAGCTAGAGAATGAAGACCCTGATTTCATTTTCACCTGCCCTCTTACCTGCAGGTGCCTCCCTGCAGGCAACAGCTCAATACCACTGGAAGCCAGAGGGCAAAGCCCATCAATGTGCTTCGTGCAGGCCATCTTCTGGGTGTAAAGAAGGATGTAGACGGATGAGAGAGGGTCTGGAGGGTCAAGAGAAGATATTCAGAGGGAACAGGTGGCATGGACTTAGTCCAGGAAGCCAGGGGCTGAGCTTGACTGGCCACCTAGCTTGGGGAAGTTCCCTTTAGATACTGTTCCTTGTCTGGTTGTCCGATAGCTGAGTGAAGCGAGGTCCATTCCCCCACCAATCCCCTCATCAGACAGTTCCTGATAAGCTTGTGGAAAGCTGCAGCAGCAGAGACAGATTCCCATTAAACTGTCATGTTTCTTCCCATGGCTGCCTCGTGTCAGATCCCCAGGATGAGCCTGGTAGGGAAGAGACCTGGGCCCATCTCTGCTTCTTCATCAGCGCCAGGTTCCGTGAAATGAGGGTGCAGGGGAGCTGAGAAAGGAAGGCTGGTCTTCTACCCACTTGGCCCGGGGAGTAGGTCTCGAGACTGGTCCTGCTGGGAAGTCTGGCTTGGGGCTTGGAGACGCTGAGCCTCAACACAGAGCCCTGGGTCAAGATTCCTCCCCATAACCCTGCTCCCAGGGCAGTTTTCCAGGAAAGAGCATGAGAAGGGCTCCAAACTGCCCCCAGGGCCAGTTCCACAGTGTGCCATCCTGTCATACGGGGCTCTGTGCTTAGAAGGCCCCATACTTGGTTAAATGCTTTGCTGCTGCCATCTTGAAATTTGAAATGTATCATTTTTGAAGGAAGGACCCCATGTTTTCATTTTGTGCTGGGCCACACAAATTAGGTGGCTGGTCCTATTTCCAAGTAAGCAAGAGGTCTCTGGGCTCTCTCTTGGCCCGATTGCACTGTGTTGATCAGGACTCAGGAGACTTTCTCTGATAGTAAATATTTTAGGATTTCCAGGCTGTGCAGATTTTCTTGCAGCTAATTAACTGCTGTAACAGCATGAAAGCAGCCGTAGACAATCTGTACCAAATGAATGGGTGTGGCTGTGTGCTGATAAAACTTTATTTGCAAAAACAGATGGTGGGTCAGATTTGGCCTATGGGCTATAGTTATACACCCTTGGTCTGGGTTGTAAGCCCCTCCTCTCCTTGTCTGCCTGTCTGACTCTATTTCTTTATGACTCAGCTCAAAAGCTTTTCCTAACGTCTCCAGGGAGAGCTCAGCGGCTCCTCTTCCATCCCCACCTACACCAGCACCTGTACATATTTATTTATTGAGTCAGTTAGGAGGCAAGCTTTGTGCTAAGCACAGGGGCTGTCATGGTGAGCAAGAAGCCATGGCTGCAGCCTTCCTGGAGCTTTGTGGGAAATACTGTGGGAATACTAGGCTATACACTGCAGAAGGGCGGGGCTGGGGCCATTTTCTTCAATACGGTACATCCTGAATCCTAGCATAGTAATGTAGTGACAAAATGCATGGTCCAATACCAAAATGCATGGCCACATACCTACAATCAGGAGCCAGTTGAGCCCTTGAGTCATTTCTGAAATGGACCCGCGAGAGGTCTTTACCAGAGAGGTTGAGCAACTTGCCCTAAGACACACAGCAGCAGACTAATGACAGAGTTGGAATTCAAATCCCGAGGCCAGGCTCTTTTCAGCCACATCCAGGAGAGGTTTCCTAACAGAGCCAGGAGAGGTGACATGGGCAGTTGGTATCACGGGTCCCAACCAAAGGTGTATAGATGTTGCCACTCCCCACTGGGTCAGCAGGAGGACTCATTTATTACTTCGGGGGGAGAGAAAATGGAGTCTAGTGCTGGTTCCCATTACAAGGAAATTGTCCAATAAAAATCACTCAGCCTATTTAAAAAAATCTTTACCTGGCTTTGAACAACACTTGGTGTTATTACAACAACAAAAAATTCCCATTTGCTTTCCATTATACATCTGGTTGTGTTTTGTTTCCTTGTCCCCAGAGAGCAAGGATTTCACTGGCAGGGTGATTACTGAAAGAAAAAGAGAAGAAAGTGGGCTTTGGAGTCAGACAATCTTGGGTCCAAATCCCAGCTCGACCACAGACTCACTGAGAGATTTAGATCACTCATTAACTCTGTGAGCCTCAGTCATCTTGCCTGTAAAATGGGCACACTGCTACCTCCTTTCCCAAGGTTCTGACAAAGTTGAAATGATGATATAGTCAATAGTTATGGCTTTGTGCCAAACACCTTTATAAGAGATGTGGCCCCTGCTCTCAGGGAGTATGCATCGTACTGAAATACCCATCACAAACACGTAAATTAGAAAATCAAAGAACAAGGTGATTTCGAGTGGTGATCACTGCTATGAGGCAAATAAACCAGGGTGTGAGGGACTAGAAAATGACCGGGGGATTAGGTTCATGGCTAGAGGAGACTTCTCTAAAACCTGAACGATAAAAAGGAGCTGCCTTAGGGGACACCCGGAGGAAGAGAATGCCAAGCAGAGGTCAGAGCAACTGCAAAGGCTCTGAGATGGGATCCAGCTGGTTATGTGAGGGGTGAAAAAAGCAGCTGGAAAGGCAGAAGTGGAGTGAGCAAGGTGGAGGGAGAGCGGTGGGCACTCAATTCAGAAAGCTATCTGGGGCCAGATCACATAAGACCTTAAAAGCTGGTGCAAGGAGGTTGAACTGTATTCTTGCTGCAGTAGGAAGATGTTGGAGGGTCTCAAGCAGGGGAGTTATCTAGCTTGATTTACATGTTTAAAAGATCACTCTGGTTGCTGGTGGAGAAGGGATTGCGGGGCACAGTGGGAGCAGGGAGACTCTGCCAGAGGCTCCTCACTCTGGGGGAAGATGGCATTTGTATCTAGGCATGAAGTAGATGGAGGCTAGGTCCAGACCCATTCCTTTGTTGTTTCATCGTTTCCTCCTTCATATCTCTGTTATCTGAGGAGTTTCAATGCATAGCTGAAGGCCAGATGGAGAAGATTCTGGAGAACCCTGAGATTTTGGGCAGCATTGAATTAAAATACCTCTTTTGCCCAGTGGGCAAGACTATGAGAGCCTTGGTAAGCCCCTCCCTGTCCTGGGCAGCCAGGCCCCTGGCCAGAGCCAAGGAGACATGCTTTACCCATCAGAGATCCAATTTCCCCCAAATCACTCATTCTAAAGCTGGAAAATGCAAGAAGGGCTGTCACGGTCACACAGGCAATGGATCGCCAGCATCAATGTAATGACACGATGGCAATAATGACAACAGTGGAGACAACTGTGTCTTGAGCGCTTCCTCAGTGACAGATACTTTGCTAAGTGCCTTGTGTGCATTTGCTCATCAAATCCACCCAACTGCCTTATGACGTAGGACTCTTATTATTCCCACCTTATGAAGGAAAAAGAGGAAACAGAGGCCTCCAGAAGTGAAGTGATTGGGCCAAGGTGACACAGCCAGGAAGTGGAGAGCCAGGCTTGGAACCCAGGCTGTGGCCCCCGCCAGGCTGCTGTACCTCTCACGAAGGCCCTTTTAGTGCATTCACAGCCATTTCCCCTCACAGCCTCACTCCCTCATCACAGTGACTCACTGAACTAGGGCCTGCTGAGAGCTGCCAGGGTCTTGGGGTTTCCCGCACACGACTGCATTGAAACCTCTCCGCACCCGTGACTGAGACACAGCAATCTTCATGTAACTCACAGAGATCGCCAGCTTTGGCTGAGGGCACCTGGCTGAGAAGTGGCACAGGTAGGTTTGAGCCAAAGATGGAGCTGGTCCATCCCCCAGGCTGCACCTGCTAGAGACCAGACCAACCATTGTCATGACTGGTTGACCATTCCCTGCCTCCCTGGGTGCCTGGGGCACTGCCTTTGAGCCATGGGAAGGTGGTCAGAGGGATGAGGAAAATGGAGACAGGCTTCTCTATGGAGGGTGACCGCCTGCCCAGGTTTGCTTGGGACTGACAGAGCTACCAGGGTGCAATGCTTCTAGTTTTAATACCTGGATAGTTCCAGGCAAACCATACTCTGCCTTTCCTAACTAGAGGCCTTGGATGTGGGACTTACCATGCTAAAATTGGGGCAGTCCTGGGCAAGCTGGGGTAAGTCACCTTAATTCTATGTCACCCATGAAGCAGATAGGGAGTTAATGGGTTAAAGTTCTGGGGGAGGGCAGATTACATCAGTATCAAGACAGCTCTTTTTAACTGTCAGAGATACTCAGAGATGGAATTGTGTGTCTGCAGTGGGTGGTGAGCTCCCCATCGTGAAAGGCATACAAGCAACAGTTAGATGGTGCTTGGTAGAGAGCCCCCGGAAGTCCATCCTCTGTCCCTGCCTGTGAGGGGAGGCACAGGAGTGGTCTCTCTGAGCTCAGCTGGCCTGCTAGAACCCCTTCTCACCACATTTTAGCTTCTCTTGGGCCTGCTGTCCAGAGTCGACTCCATCCTTGCTTCCCTCCACGCCTCACCAGGCCGCTAAGTGAGGCCTGAAAATTACTTGCACGGTCAGGTAAATATTACAGCAGTCAAAGGTGCGGCTTTGGTGGAGAGAATGATGTGTAATTTGCAGAAATGCTACCAGTGCATCAAATTACACACACGACCTGCGAGTGGGGAGCAGTGACTGACAGCTTCAATGGCTCCGGTTTGGGTAGTTTTTTTTCTTCTTTTGAAATCTCTGATAGACACTGATGTGAAGGAACTTTACGATCACCCGCTTTGGTGGTGAGGTCTGCCTGGAGGGCAGGAAGACCGTTGCCTCCGAGCCTGGCCTGTTTCCAGGGCAGCTGACAGTATAATCTCCATGGTCATGGTCAGAAATCCATTCTCTAGTCAGTGCTGGGCACTGAGCAACCTTGAGGAGTAGGGCCTGTCTGTGCACCACCGACTATATGCCAGATCTGAGCTTACGTGCCTCTATCTGAGTTACGGTACAAAGGGCCCCTTCCTGCACCCAGCTGTCCTAGAGAGGAATGAAGCTGATGTCAAGTATTGGCAGAACCTTGGGGAACTTGAGTCATCTAGGGTGACCCCCCCACCCCCCGCAATCCTCTGCCCATTCTTCCTAGACTATCTGGGGCTGGGGAAGAAAACAGTTATGAGGGACCAAGCTAAATGAGTGGGATGGATGTCTCAGAATTATTTTCTCCATTGTGTACACTGAGGTCTTCAAAGGAGCCACTTCCCTGAGCTTTGAGGGCCTGGGGGTGGGGACAGGGGACAGAGACAGTCTGGAGTCTCTTATTTTTGGTTTCCTGCAGGGCTGGTAATTCAGCCACCAGGAATGCTATGAGCACAAAGCCAGTCGGAAACGAAGCTGCCGGCAGCCAGCACGACACTGCCTGGCTAACCCTCAGAGCTGAGTCCTTAAGGAGGGCAGATGCATGAGGGTGGAGGATAGGGGCGGGGGGCGGGGCTGGTGCTGCAAGCAGGTGCATGGCGGGCGTTCAGAGAGCCGGAAGTATGCTCCCAAAATGCTGGCAAGCCTCTCGGTTTATGTCTAGGGGGAGTTAAGACCCAAAGACAGAGGGCACTTGCCTAAGGTCACTTGGCAAATTATAGCTGCTACCTCAGCGACTGTCCTTGCCTTCCCAGAAGCCTCTGTTCTTTCTCCACAGAAGTGAAGGCCTGGAATCACCAGTGGAGAGCAAGGAAGGCTACTCCTTGCCGCTAGAGGGATGGGGAAGACATATCCTCAGACGGGGGTGATTCAGCTCCTGCCCTCCGGGAACCGCTGGTCTGATGACACATACTCTCTTGACTTGGGGAATTGTCAGACTGATGGTGGAGACACAGCTCCGACTCTCATGGCGCTCCCAGTCTGATGTGGGAGACTGACGTCTGCACGAAGAGGTGCAGCCTCTGGGTTTGGGGAAGCTTCCAGGCTGAGAGGGATCTTCTGTTCAGGCCTGCTCCCTTGGCTGAGGGGAGCCTGTAGTGAGCTCTGTCCAGTGAACTTAGCATTTATTCAGGGATGCTGACACTCCTCCTCCTCCTCCAGGAAGTCCTTCCAAGACTTGCATCCCATCCCCTGACACAAGATCAAGGCTGCCTAGATCCTTCTTCATCATCTGGAAAGGGACCGACAGTCACCACACAGCCTCAGGCAAATGCCCGCACATTCCCTCAGGGCACACTTGCCCCAGGCATGCCCCACGTCTGTCCCCTCAGAATCACACAGCCTCTCACTGCAGATGATATCAGAGCTCATCAGAGACTGCAGGAGCCCCAATTGCATCTGACGCTCCCTCTGCAGAGCAACTCCGGCCTCACTTATGCCTTAAATAGCAGCTCCTCGCACGTCCTGACATGTTTGTTTACAGCCCATTTACTCCCAGACTAAGAGGTTTGGTGGAAGAGCTGGGACATCGAGAACAATCGACCAGCTCAGGAAAGAGATGGCCCTGAATTGACACAGGTGGAGGATTCACTGCACAGAAAACCCAGGAGCTGCTGCAAAGACCTGTGTGAGTTTCAACCTGTCAACTCCACTGCCGACAGGGTTGAAGGGGATTCCTGCCTTGGGGGGCACGTGTGTGACAGATGACCGTCTTCTCCCTGGAGAAACCTGTGGGACAGTTGTCCAGCTGCTTCCCTTGCCTCCTCGCCTGGAGGCCCCAGGACGGAGGCCAGCCACAGGTTTGATGCCTCCTGCACTTACATCTGCTTAGCGCCATGGGAGGAACTAATTGGTTTTTGTTTTGCAGGTTGGTGACAAGTAATTTCCGCTACTCCCAAGGCATGTGAGTGACTGCCCTAAGCAGGGCTGCAGGAGGGACAAGGCAAAGCACAGCCACACCTTTGAGGCTCCCTCCTGCATGCAGGCTGGGTGTTCTGGATGTAACCCTGGGAAGCTTGGGCAGCCTGTCTTCAGGGCCCATCTCTGCTTCAGCTTTGCTCCCTGGGGACACAGGAGTCCCTAAGACCCCTGCCCACAGCCCCCAAGTATTGACACCACATAAGAACCTCCTACAAAACCAAAAGAGGAAACTTCAGAGTTGATGGCTCAGGCGACCCAACCGACTGCCAGGAGGGAAGCAGTGGGGTGTGGGGTTGGGGGGCTGGGTCCCAGTGCTGACTCTGCCGGAGGACTAAGGCTGCTGGCTCTGACCTCTTCAAGTTCTGTTTTCTCATCTGTCAAATGATCAGCCAGGAGAGAAAAACCGACGATGTGGAGTGATGTTGCTTTCTGTGGTGGGAAAGGGGTTCCTCCCTCCACCCCTGGGCAGCAGGTGGGGGAAAGGTACAGAGGCCAGGGGTCATTCCTGCATTCAGCATATACTGATGAGACACCTGGCCAGTGCACACAGTGTGGGCATTGCGGATACAGCAGTGAATGAAACAAAGCCCCTCTCCTGCTGTTGTTCACCTTCTCGATAGGGTCAGCAAATGCTTTCTGTGAAGAGCCGCATAGCAACTATTTAAAGCTTCACGGGTCACACGCTCCCTGCTGCAATTACTCTATTCTACTGTTGATCAGTGTAGATAATACGTAAATGAATAAGCATGGCTGTGTTCAAATAAACTCATTTACAAAAACAGGTGGTGGGCCGGACTTGGCTTGTTGGGCTGCCGCTCTGTCTATTCTAGAGAATCCAGGCTGGAGAAGTAGCTCCCCATCTCAATGAGGGAGCCAGACATGGTCCAAAGAATGGAGCCTCTGCACTCTGAGAGCTCAGGGTCTTGGAAAATCAGCAGGTTCCAGCTGTAGGGCCTGCTCTCCCCTTCTCTCTCCTTTCTACAAGCCTCACAAAGGGGCCTGGAGGCTCCTTCTCCAAACCCCTTTTAGCCCAAGGTTGTTCTTCCCCACAGTGGCTGCTGTGGGAAGAGGAAGGCGGAATCCAGAAGATTCCGAGAGTGGGTCCTGAGCCAGGGCTGGGTAGATAGGAGGCTCCACAAAAGGCTAAATAGCTGGAAAATCAGGTCCCCACATCTTCTTCCCCTGTGTTCTGTGACCCCACCTCTAAGCCTTGCCCAGCTGGGACCTTCCTTTGCTTCCTAACTGTGGTCAAGACTCACCTCCTCCAAGATGCCCACCCAGGTTTACTCTCTTGGAACTGGTCTTTCTTGTATCTCTCCAAAATGTACAGTAACATTTGTCTCCTATGGGTGCCCCACCTCACCCATTAGACAGCTTATTAGTATGAGGCCAGTGTCTAGGCCAGCCAATAGTCAGCCAAGCCCCAGACACGTGAACATAGCCAAGAAAACAGAGCCGCCTAGTTCATCACTTCAGATATATGAGCAAAAGTGCTTATTGTTGTAACTACTGAGACTGTGGTCATTTGTCACACAGCATTACCGTGGCAATAGGTAACTGATACACATATGGTTAAGAATTTAGACTCAGAGTTCAATTGCCTAGCTTCACCATATACTAGATGTGGGATCTGGAGCAAGTTACCTAGCCTCTCTGACCCTCAGTCTCTTCATCTATAAAGTAAGAATAATAATAGAAGTCACCTCACAGAGTGTTGTGAGGATTAAATGAGATAGTTCTTGTAAGGTGCTTAGAACACAGGCCGATGCATAGCAAGTGGTCAACAAGCATTAACTCAATTTTCCTGTTCCACAGCTGATCCAGAGCCTGCATATAATTCTGAGTCATTCCCACCTCTGATTGAAAGAAACTCCCACCCCTGCCACTCCTGGATCCATCATGGTTACATTAAGTCACTGACAACTGTTTCCTCAGTGGCCACCTCCAAGCTCTCAACCTCTGTGGCTCAGAAGAAAAACCTGCTGAAGAAAATGCCAGTGGAAGATCCAGGACCTTGGAAAGAGTCCTCTGTCTGGGAGCATAAGGAAGGAGCAGGCTTGCCTGGGAAACGCACACTTCTGTTTTGAGGTCCCCGGCTGTGTGGACCTGGTGCCAAAAATCTGCGTGAGGAGCGGTGAATTCAGCCAACAGCATAGCATGGGAGAAGGCAAGCATGTGGACGTCAGGCAGGGCAGAGGCCTTTCTTCCAGCTGCCCGGCGGGCACAGACATCGGCCAGCACACGGGTGATGAGGCAGCATATTAAAATGGAGACTCAGCACCCCAAAGAAGGGTCTGACCGAGGATACAGGGATGCTGAGTGTGTGTGTGTGTGTGTGTGTGTGTGTGTGTGTGTCTCGTGGCAAGAAGGTGTGCCCCGCTGGGTGGGTTTGGGCTGGATTTATGTGCCTGTATGAGTGAGAAGGCAACTGGATAAAAAACGGTTTTCCAAGAGTAGAGTCTTGCCGGAGGCACACAGGGGTGAGAATCTGTGCGTGACAGAAACACCGGTCTCACAATCCACATCCAGAACCTTGGAGTTAGGTGTGTTTTCGAACTCAGGCCTCATTCTCCTTCTGGAAGGTGTGCAGTAAATTCCAGAACCCACCCAGGGGTCTGAGGAATCACTCCTAATCACCCACATCAATATTTCTGCAGTGAAATGTCTGGATAGTAACACTAAGTGAGATCAATAAAGACCATAAATAACCTCCCATTGGCTCAGGCTGGGTTTTGCCTCCAAGCCAGTTCAAGTCAGGTCCAGTTTGGCTAGCAAATAAATTATACAAAAAAAAAAAAAAAAGTGCTTGCAATTTTCAGATCTCTTTGGATTTCCAGCTTCCAGGTCAGGGGTTGTGAGCTTGTGAAAATAGAGTAAGAATTATGACATTATGCTTAAGGACCGCTACAATAGCTGCCATCTATGCAGTATCCACCACGTGGTCGGCCCTGCTCATAGGTCAGCTGGAATATTCACCACAACCCTAAAAAGTGGGCATGGTCTTTTCCATTTGGCAGAGAAGGGGAAAGGTAGCGTTGCCCAGGTTACGGGAGTACCTAAGTCACCACAACAGGTAAGAAGAAACAAGAGCATAAAAGAAGCAAATTACACTTAGAGAGTCATCTGGAATTAAGTGCTAGGAAGAGAGAGGTTCAGTTTAAACTAAATGGACGGTCAGCTGAATTTGCACCTGCCGGTCTGTATATGTTTCTATTTATATAAAGAATAAGAGCATGATGGGGCCTTAAAGATCCCGGATCCTTTGCCCAGGTGCTTTCTATCATCATGTCCTCCCAGGAAGAGATGCCAGCCTACTCATCCCTGCTCTGGGCTCACTCTGTCCACACCTTCTCTCCCCATTTCACAGCTGGAGAAACTGAGGCTCAGGGCACAGTGACTTGTCTGAGAGCACATGTTGTTTTAATATGGCAAGAATCACAGTATTCAAATGCCCCATATATAATATTTTTGACAATGACACTATACATTAGTTGAGCACTTACTCTATTCCAGACCTAGTCCTGTGTCCCTAAGTATAGGATCTCATTTAATTTAAGTGGTGGGGATTGGACTGGAAGCAAGCTTGCTAGAAGTGGTTTCATAAACGCTTGGCTTCTTGCTGGTGGGTTTCAACAGGATGCTTGTGAAGTGGGAGAAACACCTGGTGGGAGACAATAGAAGAGGGGACAGCAGGACTATCCCCTGATTCTGAGGGAGGGGAGATAATGCAGCTTCCTGGGAATTTAAGATAATAAGCAAGGAAAACAATCACTTTATTTAAATGAGTCGAAGAAGATTTGGCTTCACTCTGTAAGAGGAAGAAGTTAAGGGGTTGTATTTTATTTTGGGCCCCAATAATATTACCATCTCCACGCTGGTTATTATCTGTCACTTTCCAGGGAAGATTGAAAAGAAAATAGTTTTATCCCAGGCAATTGCAAAACCGCTCCATTTGATGAGTTGTTGTTCCCACTTAGAAATTACATGCACCAGCGTCAGGTGACCCGGCCAGGCTGGAAGGCTTTGTTTAACCAGGTACACAAGAGATGGGCGTTCTCAAAATACAGTGTGTGTGAGAGTCATGGCCGGGGGTGGGCAGGCAGTGAAACACTGCACATTCCTGGTCTGCTCAGCAGACCTCGGGCAGGACCCAGGAATCTGCACTTTTAAAAATTATTTATTTATTTATTTATTTATTTATTTATTTAATTTATTTATTTATTTATTTTTGCCTCCTTTCTGGAATCTGCCATTTCACCAACCTCCTTTACTACTGCTGCTGCTGTTGCTGCATTTTTTTGAGGAGATGGCTCTAGGTTCTCCCTAAGCTCCAGGTCCTCCCCTGCTTGGCTGGGGAAGTGGATAGTTCCAAGAGCCTCCTCCAAAATGAAGATTCAGAAGCTGTCAGAGCAGGAAACGGTCTCAGAGAGAACCTGGTAAATTCACAGTGCAGACAGAAACCGGAGCCCCCAGGTTCCACAGCAAGGCAGAAGCAGAATTGCACCCAGACTCAGCTGCTCAGTCCAGAACTGGGTTCATTACCCCACGACACCTAGTAGAAACGGGGATGGGATGGGACGATGACCCCCCCCACCCCCCAAACTCGTCCTGCTTTCTCCTCAGACTCACTTCACCAGAACCTTTAATAAATGACAGAAGAAAAGCTGAGAAAGCACGACCTCTCCCAGCATTAAGGGTCATTCTCCAAGGGTCTTCTGAGCACATCCTACAGAAGACATTAGAACCCCAGTCACGTCACAAACTAGAGAAACCCTCACTGTGATACGGGGGGGGGGGAGGTCCCATCTAAGGGCCCCTCTTTTGTCCCCTCCAGTGTCCCTCCCTAGTCCTCAGCAGTGGTCTGTGTTGGCTCCTTTGCTCTGACCTGCCTGCCTCTCCTCCGCAATCCAGAAGTACGGACTTCATCTCACAGGTATTGACACTCTCCATCATGTAGCTGTCCAGATGTTCCCTTTTCTGTTACCTCAGCAGATCCTGAAGGGCAGGGAGGGAGGAGGGCGGGCTGTGGGCTGGCCTGGGATGGTAGGGGAACGTGGCTGATTTGCCCCATTCTCACATCATTCATTGTGCGGTTGCAGCTGCCAACCACCACGCAGGAGGCAGACTTGTCCCAGGAGCCCCTTTGGAAAGCACACTGGGGGCCTGCGCAGTCACGGGGCCAGGGTCCAAGTAAGGCCTTTTTAAGGCCTTTTTAAGACTTGGTTCTTAGCAAAAGGAAAGACCGTCCCTCAATACATGATTTATTCCTCAAGGCTGTAAGGAGCGAAGCAAGGATTGTTTTCAACCCTCTAGGATCCAAACCTCTCTCTTCCAATTCTGGAACAGCACTGCTACAGATTCCATAAACGTGTGCTGTGCACCTACTGTGCCCCGGGCACTCTCACTGGATTAACCTTGTCAAAGCCCTGTCACGCACTGATGTTGGAATTACCATCCCCATTTCCCGGATGAAGACACTGGGACTCAGAGGGGTTACAGACCTGCCCTGAGTCCCACAGGTCCTAGGTGACAAAGCCAGGACTCAAACCAGACCCTCTGCTCTCGCAGAAGATGCCATTGGTGCCCTTCCACCCCCTCTGCACCTACTCCTACATGCCCACTTGGTGCCACGCCTGCCACCCTCTGCCCCAGGCTGTTTATTTGGCTGCAAGAACTGCAAGGTGTTCACGCCCCAGAAACAGTCCTCACCATGGCGGGCAGGGAGTTGGTGGACAGTTGCCCCAGCGTGCTCACCCTTTGGTGGGGAAGCGGAGCTCTGAGTGGGGTCGAAACTACTGTTCAAAGCATGGTCCCTAGGCCAGCACTGCCATCATCACCTGGGAGTTGGTTAGAAATGCAAATTCTTGACCCCACCCCAGACCTGCGGCATCAGAATCTCTGGAGCTGGGGCTCTGAATCTTCTTTCAAAGGAACCTCTCCAGCTGATTCTAAAGTTTCAGCTGCCCCACGCCCCACGCTCCACGTCTCCCGAAGCCCCCAGCGGGGGTGAAGCCTCACTTCCCACCTGCTCCATAGCACATTCTCCTGGCTGCCTTCCCTCACTGAGTCATTGCCCCACTCCGCTGACAACATCGCCTCCAGAATAAATTACTGTAGTCAAATCTTTGTCTCAGGACGTGATGGGGGGCTCTCCCTAAAACAGACCCAAGTCCCAACTTTTTCTGCAGCATCTTAGAGGCTAAAGTGGGAGAACATTCTGGGTGCTGATGTTAAGGCTGAGTTCTGCGAGGACCAGGTCCTTCCAATCTGCCCCGAATGCCAGGGTCTAAAACCCCTGAGTGAAGTTTTCTCTCTCTCCTCCTTTGTCTTCACACCTGAGACTTATTGGGCCCTTTTTTCTGAGCCAGCCAACATGCTAAATGCTCCACACGTATCCTGTCATTTAATTGTTCCCAGACCCTCCTGGAGAAGGTGCAGTGATTAGCCACTTGCTATGCTGAGGAGCGGACACGTGCTGAGGTTAGCTTGCCCAGGTCACCGGCTTGGTGCCCCGGCAGGCTTACCCCCGTTAGAGTCAGCACGTGAGAACTATGAGTTGACATTAGGTGGCCTCTGGCCGGAAAGCAAAGAGAGCGCCCTAAGGTATTCACCGTGGCTTCACCTGCTGGTCCCTCACCCTCAGCACCTTCCCGTAGACAGGTGACCCCAGTCACCTCCACGTGGACAAAACCACATGAGGAAAGACTAGGACGGATTCCTGTGGCAATTGTATGAAAGTTACAAGGATGAAGCAGAGCCCCTGCCGGCATCTCTGGGCCTGTTCGTTCTTGACTGGCGTAGGGCTCCTCTTCTTGACATGGACAGAGTCATTTGGGAAAGGACATTGGACTTTTATTCTCCCCAGAGCCCCCTCAATGCCCCTCCTGCCTACTCTTTCTGGACCATCTTTCATCCTCTCAGCGCTCTTCCAGCCCAGAGAGCAGAGGGAGCTAACATTTGTGAAGAACATTCCAGATGCTAAGCACCGTACTAGAGACTCATCTTAAATCCACCCCCTCCAAATCAATAAGATGGAAGGCTTATATCCATTTGAGACGGAAAGCAACTGAGGCTCAGAGATGAAGGGACCTGACCAAGGCCACACATCTAGCAAGTGACAGAGCTGGTGTTTGAACCCAGGTTTGTCTGTCGCTGGTCTACGCATCGTCCAGAGCACCATCCTGCCCCACCACGCGAGCACTCGCCCTCCTTCCCTTTTGAGCTCCTGCGCTTGAGTGCTGAGGACAGCCTTTCCTACACGTGCCGGGACATGGTCCCTTCACTGCTTTCCCACCACTTCACCTCCACGCTCTTCCCAGCCAGCAGCTGCTTCTCTCTAGCCTATAAATATGTGTCCAGCTCCTCTGTCCTAAGCAGAAGCGCGTGCGCGCACACACATACGCGCGCGCGCACACACACACACACACACACACACACACACACACACACTCCTCACCATCACCACCACCATCATAGACCTTGAACTCTTGTATCCTTTCTCTTTTTTACTATGAAATGTCAAGAAAGAAGTCCCTGTCTGGTGGCATAGCCGAAGGCTAAAAGGTTCAGGGAAGTGAAGATGGAACGAAGGCAGCTCATGGGCAGATTTCACAGGCACCAAACCCATTGGCCTTTTTCAGACCTCTTCTTTCTTCTCCAGAGTTAACGTGGATGAAAACTTCATTTGCGAAAATCTCCTCTTTCGTTCTGTGGTCTTGGAGAGGGGTGGAATACTTCCTTGCATTAGCACCTGCTGTATGCCATGAACGATGCCAGACTCTGTCTCCCTAATTCTGACCATTATGAGGTGGGTGTGGATGTCTCCACTTCACCAGTGAAGAAACTGAGGCTCAGAGTGGTCCCGTTCAACATCAGAGAGATGCCCCAAAGGAGAATCAAGATGTAAACCAAAGTTGGCCTGGTCCCAGAGTGACTGCTTTTTGCAGAAAACCAAGTTTTCTCGCATGCACCGGCCTCGGCAGTGTGTCGCAGCCTCAGGGGATCTGGCAGATGCCCAACTGCGGGGTGATCCTTTCCCTTTTGCTGTTTTATTTATACATCCAAAGACTCAGCAGCCAGACCTGTTTCCTTTCTTGCAATATTTATTAGTGTTTTACCTGCTTTCAAAAGGACCCCACCAGAGGCCAGGGAACAAGGGAGGGAGAAAGGAGCTGGGTCTGGCTCTTTGCTGGTTCTATTCACTGTGGAAGTCAGATGAGCACTTAGTTCCCTTGGGATTCAGTTGCAGAAAACTTCTCTGGAAACCAGATTTACGGGAAGGTGGGAGTGGGGAACTACTGAGCACTTACTAGGTACTGAGCACTGTACCAAAAACTTGACATCAGTGTGCATGCAATCCTCACAAAATCTCATGGAAGGAAGTATCTTCCCATATTATAGATGGGGAAACTGAGTCTCATTGGGGTGAAGCAAACTACCCAAGGTCGCAAGCTGGCAATGTGAGGTCCAGGACTCAAATGCAGGTCTTAGCTCTTCCCTATATGATACCTCTCCTTAAGAGTCCTCTCTTTGGGGCGGCCGGATGGCTCAGTTGGTTAGAGCATGAGCTCTGAACAACAGGGTTGCTGGTTCGATTCCCACCTGGGCCAGTGAGCTGCGCCCTCCACAACTAGATTGAAAACAACGAGCTGCCTCTCTCAGCTTCCAGAGGGGCAGCCGGATGGCTCAGCTGGTTAGTGTGCGAGCTCTTAACAAGGTTGCCCATTCAATTCCCACCTGGGACGGTGGGCTGCGCCCCCTGCAACCAAAGATTGAAAACCATGACTGGACTTGGAGCTGAGCTGCGTCCTCCACAACTAGATTGAAGGACAAAGACTTCGAGCTGATGGGCCCTGGAGAAACACACTGTTGTCCTATATTCCCCAATAAGACTTAAAAAAAAAAAAAGAGTACTCTCCTTAAGCATTCTTACACCGGGTCTTCATTTTACACATGGGGAAACTGAGGCTCAGACGTGACCAAGCTCAAACTGTACTTATGACAAAAACCAAGACTAGGACCCAGGTTTCAGGGCTCCTAGTCCAGTGCTCTTTGCACTATCCTGCCTGGCTTTGCCAAAGGCACCAACCACCAAGGTCAGGGTTCCTGGAACCCCAAAGACTCCAGGGTCTACTTGCTCGTAGAGGTCATGGAGTCCCTTCTCCTGCCTTTGGGACACTCTGCTCCTTAATCAGCCTGGACAGAGGGATGGGGAAGGTGGTGGGGCAGAAACGCTTTTCATTTCCAAACATCCCCTAAAGAAGATTTTGGAGAAGGCAAAGCCCAGTGCCAGGAAGGAAGCCCCTGCCCCCTTCAACCCCTCCCATCTTTGCTTGTGTCTCGTTGGTGTGCAGGTCGCCTTGGGAAGCCAGCCATCCTGAGAGGTGTCAAGGAGTATGACTGTCATAGGGGATTGAAAAAGACCAACTGAGGCTGCCGTCTTCCTGGACAAGGGGTTCCTGGGTTTTCCAAGAAAGCCAGACAGGATGAATGACCACCTGCATAAACATAATTCAATACCCCTGCCTCAGCTCAATGAAGACTCATTTACTCTTAAGTGAGTGGGAGACCCGTGGGGCCTCCTCGCCTCTGGGCCAGACATCAGATGAAGGGTTCATGGGCAGGGGAGAGAAGGCTCCCATGTCCTGGCACCCTCTGTCCTGGTCCTAGGCAAAGAGGCCTGAGGGGAAGGACACTTTTCCTGTTGACTATTCTCCCACTCCCTTTTCCGTAGAGGTCGGTGCTAAATCCCCCCAGGTTGTCTTAGTGGGCACCCAATAAGAGGTTCACTGGCTTAGGCTCAGCTTCTCTGCCACATAGTGGGTAGTTGGTAAGTGTTTGGAATTGACTGGAATTGAGCTAAGTGTGTTGGGCCTCAGAGAAACTGGAATACTGATCTCTAATTCCAATACCATCCATGACATGACATGTAATCTTTCTGAGCCTCGTTAGTCTTGACTGTCGCTTGGGGAAAACGCCTGTCCTGGCTGCCTATAGTGTGTAATGGGGGAAAAAAATTAGATAACACATGGAAGTGTGCTTTATCTATATAAAGTGTAGTGCATTGTCATTACAAGGGAGTGTCATGCACGTTCTCTCCACTCACATTATTAGAAAGTTCTTTCTTACGTCTAACTTCCATCCTGTCTGCTGTGGTTTGGTAAAGATCTATGTGTTCCCGGAAACATAGGCTAATGCACCCAAAAGTGGGATGGCACTATTATTCAAAATGAATATAATAAAGTGTGTATCTTCTTTAAAAAAGAACTTCTTTTACTGTTCAGAGGCAAGAGTATAATTTGCTTGACTTGCCCCAGTTCGTCAGCTTATCACTGAGGGCCTAGCCACTCCGAGAGGGGAGGATTATGCAAACAGAAATCAGCTTTTAAGAAAGTGGGCTAATCCAATATTACTGAGAGGGCTGAGCTTGAGAGGAAAGGGGGAAGCCACTGAGATGGGTGGGCTGTGGAGACAGTGAGCCAGTTCCCGGCATAATATGAAGGAACAACCTGACTGGAGCGGGTGCCCTCGCTGGCACCTGAGCCAGGTAATAGGAAAGGGGATCTGGTCTCCATTTTCCTTATACTCAGAGAGGGAGGGAGAGGGTACTAGGCTAGTGGACAGAGAGACTATTAAATTATTTGTTGCCGGGATGGCCCCCCCTCCTTCCCAGAAATCTTGCCAAATGCTGAGAGGGAAGCGTGGTATCAGAGGCTTTCCCACTGAGCTTTTTACAAAGAGACAGGTCCAAATCTACCAGGTGGAGCAGATCACAAATTCAGAAGGTCAGACCAAGGCCTTTCCCTCCCTCTTGGGAAATATCCAGGAACACAGGATGGTTCTGAGAGAGGCCGCTTCTCAATGAAACAGATGCCGTCAGCGCCGCGGTGAGCTCTCAGAAATGGCCCTGGGAACCACGCGCCTTTGGCGACTTGGGACAGTGCCTTAGGGATTCAGTCTTAGGTTTTCTTTTGGGAAACTGAAAGCCTATCATTCCCTAAGCCCTTGTGGCTCCAGCAGTGAAGGCAGACAATTAAATAGGCAATTTGATTCACTTTGATAAGTGCTTTGATTTAGAGGAAGTGGAGGGAACTGTGGGGACGCAGAGCAGAAGCATCTAACCCAGATTTGGGAATGGAGAAACGAGTTCAAAACTGAAGGATGAGTAGGAATGATCTTAGTAAGAGAGGAGAGTGAATATGTTCCAGGGAGAGGAACAGCATAGGCAAAGGCCCAGAGGTAAACGGGGGTGTGGCTTATTTGAAGAGCTGAAAAAAGCTCCATTATATGGCTGAAGCATTAGGTGGGAGGGTCTGCGTGGGGGTTGGTGAAAGATGAGGTGGAGAGGAAGGTAGGGGCCATGTCCTGTAGGGCTGTATGTAGATGGCACAGAACAGAGCTGGACTCCATCCTGAGCTCAAAAGTACGCTGCCGTGGGGCTTGATGCAGTGAAATGGCATGATTAAATTTGCATCTTGAAAGTTCCTTTTAGCTGCACGGTAGAGAATGGATTGAGGCCAGGCAATCCTGTATCACTGAGCAGGTCAGAAGGTGACAGTCATCCTGACTTTGGTGATGGTGGAATGGACTAGCAGGCGGGGCCTCAGGATGGAGGGGAGTGGACATATTTGAGAGCGATTTAAGAAATGGAATTACAGGCCTTGGAGGGAGATTGCTTGGGTGTGGGCAATGAGGTGGGGTTACGGGTGGCTCATTGTCTGGGAGCTCCTATAAGAAGCAGAGAGGAAGAAAGGAATACAGGATAGGGTCCAAAGGGAGTCAGAGGTAAGGGAGCGGGAGGGACTTAGGTCAGCAACAGGCAGGGCCAGAGAAATGAGGGCAAGGAACTTAGCAAAAGGGTGGGCCATGAGAAGGTGAGGGGCATGATAGCTCAATCAGGATGAGGAATCCAAGTCTTTACTCTGCCACTCCCGTGTCCTATCAGGGTGTGTCAGTGTCATCCACGGCAGAAATGCACATGACTGTGGGTGATATTAGGTTCAACAAAGGCTACTCTGCTTGAAAGGCTGAGGACACCCCCATAAGCCCAGCAGGGGCACCATGTTGAGTGGGTGCCGAGCAGGCAGCCAGGGAGTGGACCGTGGGGTTTGGCTCCTTAGTGCCCTGCACCTGGGTCAGGCTCAGCCCCTTCCTCCACTCTGCAGTTTCTCACCCTGTCAAACAGGTGCTGGGACACTTCTCCAGCCACTTCTCTAAAGTGTGAGCACCTGGAGGCTGGATGAACATGTCTGGCTAGAACTAGCCTTGTCATTTGTCTTGGGGTCAGCGTGTTTCACTTTGTGGATTCAGAGCATCTATCACTTGACAAAGTGTACAGGTAGCTGGGCTGGGTGAACTAACCTCTCCGTTTCCCAGGAAGTCCCAGCCTGTGGTGCTGAGGGCCTGTAAAGAGGACAAGACCATTGGCTCAAAATAAGTGCTGAATGGATGTGTGGGTGGATGGATGGGTGTGTGGGTAGGTGGATGGGTGCATGGATGGGTGGATGGATGAATAAATGGATGGATGGGTGGTTGGATGGATGGATGGATGGATGGACAAACACCTGAATGATCACTGTGCTCTAATGGGCTCTATGCACGACAAAGCCTCTTCGAAAGTCTCCAGAAGTGAAACCGAGCCACTATCCTTGGGAAGTCCATGTCTGGGGGTAGTGCAGGCAACAGCCTATTTGGTGGCTCATGAGGAATTCCAGGCCCACCAGCCACAGCCTGAGGAAGCCAACTGATAGACGCTCCTATGGGAGTAACAGTTTCTGAAAGCACCTGCTCGACTAGAAGGAAGGAAGGCAGCTGAGAAGAGGGACTGAGACCCAGGCCAGGTCAGTTTAGGTGGAAGGTCCAGAGCTGATAAATGGGTAGACAGCGCCACATGTCCTTGGGAGGCTCAGAAAGAGGGAAATGGGGACCTGTGGTCTTCAGGTGAAGACAAACTCTCCCAGCCTCACAGTCCCCATATTCTGATCCCTCCGCACCCCGTCTCCCACTTTTCAGCCCAGAAGTTAAAAGTGGAGGCCCTGGGGTCATGTGCCTGGGTGCTAGCCCAGGCTCTAGTACTTACTAGAAGCATGAACTGGACTGAAGTACCTAAGACTCAGTTTCTATATCTACAAAATGGTGACAATAAGAGAACCTGTCACAGAGTTGTTTAAAAGATTAGAGATCATTTATAAAGTACTTAGCACAGTTCCTGGGACATAGAACGGTACTGATTTGTCAACCATTAATCCTGCCTTTGTACCCGCAGGGCCTCTCACCCAAGATGCCCTCTCCTTTCTCTCCACTTTCCCCTAACTTTTCCTACCTTTCAAAGCCAAGCTTAAAGTCTGTCCCTTTCAAGAAGCCTTCTTTGACCAACCTTACTCCACTGTCTCTTTTCTTCCCATGGCTTTGCGAGCTCCGAAGGGTTGGGGCAAAGTCAAGGAGTCCTTTGGCCTCTCCCTGGAGCCTTCAAGGCAGGAGGCACCCAGTTACTGTAGACGATTGTCCCTGTCCCAGAGCCTTCCGTGTCTGCACCCGCGCCACCCCCTCCCCCCCCCCGCACCTCCTCTTCCAGATAAAATGCAATAAAGTCAACTTGAACTGGCCTGTCGCTTTAATTGGTGCTTTGGCAAAGAACAGATTCCCTGCTAAGCATTAAAAGGCTTTAAAATTCTCTTTATTGAACTACCTCCGAGAGCCCATGCTGGATCCCAGGGACTGGCAGCATCCAGGCTGGAAGTTCCCTGGGCAGGACCATGGAGAGATGAAGGGGCCTCTGCAAGAGGTCGGTGGGCTGGAGCCAGGGGCCTGGGATCTGGCCCAATCCTGGTCCTCAAGGGAGTGAGTGTTCTCTCTCCTACCCCCTACCCTTAGGGCCATGGAGATACTGGGAAATAATGCAGTCCCTCAGATGACTTGGGAAAGTTAGGGCCTGCTGTGGTCCCTTTGCATGGTGGCAAGGGTGGTCAGTTGCATCTTATGGTAAAAAATACAAGGCCGGGTGGACCCTACCTGAGAATGAAGATGCCAGGAAAGGCCTCCTGCTTCTTGGGGAAGCAGGAAGCATTCCTTACAGCAGAGTGAGTTCCTAAACACATTTATGTGTCCTCATCCTGGAGGAGCTTTGAAAGGATGAATCAGAGTCATCGCCCAGGGTGGTGAGCGGGAGGGGGCAGGGACGGAAGATGGCTTGGCGATTCTTCCCTGTCATTCCCATGAGGTGAGCACCTCCTCGGTGCCAGCCTCTGAGCTTCGGATGTTTTTCCTACACCATCTCATTCCTTCCTTCCAACAACTGTGTGAAGATAGCATCATTAGCCCTCTTTTTAAAAAAGGTCTAAAGTTCAGAGAGGTGAAGTAGCTAAACTCAAGATGGGCAAAAATGGCACAGGAGGGATTAGAACGTATGATCTTTCTCATGTGCCATACGGTTTCTCAGCATGAAGACAGGAAAGAGAACAGCAGGCTTGGGTGAGCAAGCCCCAGTCCCCCGTCCTCTCTCCCTCCCCTTCCACTCAGATCTCATCACATGTGACCAGGAGAGGAACTTTACCCGAGGAACTGCCCCAGTGGTTTATACTCTTGGACTTGCTGGGGAAGGAGAAACCAGAAGTCACGTGATAGCATGAGAGGCATGTGGGGTATGCAGACCTGGGTCCTGGTTCTGGTGACCTCTGCTTAGCTAGCGACTATCTCAATGGCGGGGGAAAGTACGTAGCATCCCCTGGGCCACTCGTTCCACCTGGACTGGGACGTCTCTAAAAGCCACTCCAAGGCTAAAGCTCCGGGGTCTTATGACCATATCTCTCAAAAACCTTGGTCAGAGAACATGCCAGTCTATTAACCTTATAGAAACAGAGAAAATGCCATTTAGTAAATTTGACTTCATCCTGCAAAGGGAAATTTAAATGTTTTAATCACAAGGGATTATAATAGCAGTGATCATTTAGTGGGGGCTTACCTGTCAGGCATAGTACCAGGTGTTGTAAGACTGTTACAACATCGGTCCACTTCTCTGCATCCCCATCACCACCTCCCATGTCCCGGCCACCATTATTCCTCATCTGCAAGACTGTGCAAACTTCCTAACCCTTTGTTATCCCACTTCTGTCCTAAGCAGGGACAGTGCTGGGTGACTGCTAAATTTCATTTTGTTATCTCTTTCCTAGACATCCAGTAAAACTATATTTCCCAGACTCCCTTGAAGCTGCAGCCATGTATTATGGTTGGTTTCCGGGCAACAGAATACGAGCTGAATGACCTAAGCGACTCCCACACTGCCCCATAAAAGCAATCACATGACTCTCTTGCCTTTGTGCCCCCTTTTGGGGGTAACCATGCATGTTGACGGTGCAGAGCAATAAGATGCAATGAGCCTGGATCCCTGAGTCACCTCATGGAGGAGAGCCGCCCTAAATGACACACATCCAAGTTTTTGCAAACGAGAAACAAACTTTGGTTGCATTAAGCCACTGGGCTTGGGGGCTCATGTTGTTAATGCAGCACAACCTACGCTCTCCCGTGTCTTACACACCCCTGTAGTCCAGTCTCTGCACAATAGCCAGAGAATTATTTTCAAAACATAAGTTAGATCATGTTGTTCCCCCCTTAAAACTCTTCACCAAGTCCCACTACACTAAGAGTAAAATGGACAAAGCCCTGTGTGAGATAGCCTTGTCTCCTCTCTGACTGATACTCTCTCTTTCCTCTGTCCTTCGTGTTCAGGTACATGTCTGATCTCTGGACAGTGGGACCAAGCGCATCTCTTCTGTAGATATCCTCCCTGCCTGGAACGCTGCTCCCTCAGATCTTTGCATAGCTCCTCAGAGTCATAGAGAGCTCAGTTTCAATGACATTTCCTAAAAGGCACCTTTCCTGGCTAGCCCATCTAAGAAGCCCCAGTTACTCTGTCACATCCTAAATTATCTACGCCATACTTATCACTGTCTGATATTTTCTTGCTGATTAACTAATTAATGGTCTGTCTGCCCACCCTACCCCCATTAGAGCAGGGATATTGTTTGTTTTATTCACCATATATCCTGGTGCCTAGAATAGTTTCTGGCACACGGTAGACACTTTGTAAGTGCTTGTGGACTGGGAACATTAACTTTTATAGCTCTGTGAGGTGGGAGGTCCTATCCCCATTTAGCACAACAGGAAACTGAGGCCCAGAGAGGTTAAAACCAGCAAAGGGCAGAGCTCAGATTTCAGCCTGGCTTTGTCTAACTCCACGCTAATCCTCTTTCTACTTTATCATTTTTGCCTCTTTCGAAGGTCTTTTAATTACATGGGGTTTATGATCCAACACAAAGAAGGGAAGTGACTGTGTTTTCAGCAATTTCTCTCAATTCAGTCCTTGCCCTCAGGGGTTCCTGGTCTGATAGGGGAAACATGGTCTTTTTCTCCTAAAGGAATGCATAGTCTGAGGCTGTGGACAGAATCCCATCCTGTGAGAATCACAGGAGCATTTCCAAAGCAATATTGAAGGGAGCGCCAATGGACAGAGCGTATGCAAGTTCATCAGACCTCGAAAAAGTCTGATCTGTACAAATTGAACAGAGAGAGAGAGAGAGAAAGAGAGAGAGAGAGAGAGAGAGAGAGAGAGAGAGAGAGAGAGAGAGAGAAAGCAGGAGAGGGAGAGAGGGAGAAAGGGAGGGAAAGAGAAAGAGACAGAGTGCTGTGAGCACTGGGGCATCCACACCTCCCTCCCCAGTGAGAGGAAGACAGCAGACTATCTCACGAACGAATGAGCTGGCAGAGATGCTGCGAAGGCTTCCCCTGGCAACAGGAAATGAGTCTGAGGACACACAACGTGAGCCAGGACCTGGGGTGCAGGTGATGATGGCCCAAGTCCTGCTCTGGGGGTTTCCATCACGGCGCCAACTGCCCCAACCCCTCCTCTGTGGGCCAGTGTGGGGGAGGGAGGCAAAGCCGAGAATGAAGGCAAATATTGGCAGGATTTCTATTTTACGGTTGGAACTTCTCTTGCCATGTGGCTCTTGGTCTCAACCAGAGAGATTTAGGGGTACAGGCTGAGGAGAGATGCTGCTAGTGCAAAACTGGACTTGGGTTTCAGAGAGGCAATCAAAGTGTGCTGGCCAAGCTCTGCGAGCTCAGAAAGGTTGCTTTCCACATAAGGTCACCCTGCCTGGACCACCTTCCCATCTCCCCTCACGTCTCCATCTGGTCAAGTGGTGAAGGCACCCACACCTCCAGCTCACTTCGTGTTCCCTCCTGTCTGAAGCCTTCTCATATCTCCTCCCCACTCAGCATTTTGCTCCCTCTCCTGGGCCTCGGGCAGGCCTCTGGCTACTAATCCATCCTCTGTCCTCCAACCCCCCACCCCAACAGCCATTTCCCTACCTGGGGTCACCTGGACTGCTGCGCAGCCTCCATCCTGGAGCCCCTAACCTGCCCTTGGGCTCCCCAACCTCTTCTCAACCCTAGTTCATTGACCTCAGAACAGCCAGTGATCAAATAGACCGTGCCTGTCACTCTGTGTAAAAAGGAGCCCCCCCCCCCCCACTTTGCCCTCAGGGTTAAATTCAAGCATCCTATGAAGATGACTACCTAGGCCCTACTCACCCTCCACTACTTTCTGTTTCTTCACCTCTCCCTGTCTCGGGCTCCACAAGTAACAGCCCACTTTAATTTGCAAGGGTGCCACACTGTCTCGCTTTTAGGAGTCTGGACAGGTTCTTGGCTAAGTTCTTCTCATTCTTCAAACCTTAGCTTATAATTTCCTTCCTTGGGAAGCCAAGTCTGGGTTGGGGGTCATGCAATAGACCCTCTCCATCATCTGTCAAGTGGTTCTGGTTTACACGCTCTGCCTCCCCCAGTAGGATGTAAGCTCCTTGGAAGCAGAGAGAACCTGCCTGTCTTACTCAGTGTTGCACCATCAACATTTAGCACAGGGCCCAGCTCCCCGGGGCTGCCCAGGAAATGTTTGTTAGTAAATGTAAGTAAATGAATGACTTGGGGATGTTGGATCAATGAATGATTTCTCTCAGAGCACTTTGCACAGACAACTCACCATGTGGCTTCTTCGGACCATGTCTTACCAGTATCTGTGTCCTAAGGACCATGGCAGGCGAAAGCGAACATACTGACTGAATTTCTCAGGGTCCCAAGAAGGAGGCTGTCTCACCTGCTTTGGTAGCATTTTCCAGTCCCCTACCCTCTGACCCAGAAAGTCACAACAGCAAGCTGCCCTATTCTAATGGAAAATCCCAGCACTGCTTTTCCTACAAAGGCGATCTATAAATCACGCCACAGACCTTCACCAGCATCAGGGAAATCAGCCTCCAACGGTCTGCCGAAAGCCCCTCCACATTGTGCAGTTTTGAGATGTACAGAGGGGTTAATTCCGGCAGCGTGAAATGAGTCGCCGTGTCTCCCTTCAAAGTCCAGTCAGCCCGCATTGTCTGGGTTCCCACTGTGTTCACAGTCCCATGTAGGGAGCATGGAAGGGACAGAGGGAGGGAGAAAAAAGCCAGACTCCACTTGCAGGAAATCTATAATCCCAACAAGCTGGTTGGCTCTCCCCTGGAGGTGTTCACTCTTTCCAGGGAACAATCCTCCATGCTGCGTAGCTGCTTCTATTCCCGGGCCTTTTTCATTTGAGTGTTCACTCCTTTTATTTAGCTCATGACTCCATTTGTCTGGGAAGACTGGTGTGTGTGTGCATGTGTTTGGTGGGGTGGGTGGGGATGGGGGCAGGCATGGGGGAAGAGCTACCACACCTTATTAAAGTACTTACTAAATAGGAGTGTAGACACTGAAGCCAAATTGTCAGCGTTCAAATCCCACGTCTGTAACTCACCAGCTGTATGATGTTGAGTAAGTTATTGTCTCTCTCTGCCTCAGTTTCCTCATCTATACAATGGGAACAATGGCAGTACCTACCCATAGGGTTGCCGTGAGACTTCAATGAGCCAGTGTATGTGAAGCGCCTACACAGTGTCTAGCCTATAGTCAGTGCTCAATAGCATTAGCTTCTGTTACTATTGTATTGACATTATTTGCCAGACACTATCGTCAGCACTTGCTGGAATGATCTCATTTTATCCTCACGATACCCCATAGGGAGGCACTATTTCCATCATTTTCCAGATGAGAGAACGGAGGCTTTGAGAGGCCAAGGAGCTGCCACCTCCCACGGGCTCGCCGGCTGGAGCATTGGAGCCACTGCAGGGCACTTCCTCTTGCTCTCATCTCCCCATGCCGCTCTCTGCCAAGCCTCGGGAAGCTCACACTCAAAGGACAATGCCCTCATTCCCTGCCACCACCCAGGATGACAAAGACAGGCAGTGGGCAGGATGCTGATCGCATGTCCCAGGTAGGGTTTTGATGGCCCAGGGGAGGAAGGGGACGCACTTGCTGCTCTAACCCCTGGCACAGGCTGAGCACCAGTCTCCTGTCTGGAAGCCTGAGAGAGCAAGCTCCATCGTCGGCTTATCAAGGCAGCAGGCAGCCCCTGTGAAATGGAAGAGTCACATCCATTGACTGTCTCAAGAGAGCTAGAGTGGGGCTCTGGAATCAGAAGGACCTGGGTTGGAATTATAGCTCTGCAACTTCTGGGAAATCACGTCTCACCTCTGAGCCTCAGTTTCCCTATCTATAGACGGAGCTGCTCCTAGCTCCTGCTTCAGGCGGTGCGTGGATATCTCTTAGCTTAATGCCTAGTGGGGCATAAACAATCAAGGATTCATTCTGTCCTCACATCCCAAGCAGCTGATGAATTTCCCACAATCTCTGAGAGCCCAGTGGGAGTGGAAGGGGGTGTGGCTGAGTCCAGCGCTGCCTCTGGCTGTAATGGGCCGGGCAGCTCTAGAAATACTAGACAGGCTGCCACAAACCCACACGGCGGTTTGGTTTGAGTTAATAGAAGGCGACCCAAGCGTGGGACTCAGTGATCAGAGCACAGCCTGAGTCATCCCCCTTTGCCTTCTCAGTCGGCACCCAGGTGGGCATGACTGCAGGGACTCTGCTGCAGTAAGACTGCAGCTGCCATCTTTGCAGGAGACCAGAGGAAGCCCGAGGGGATGAGACTCAGACAGTGATTGCGATAATGAGCCTAAACTCCACAAGGATAGTTAAGCTGACCGGTGTTAGGTGAAGGGAGATTATAAAATACAGGCTCCTAGGCCTGTGGGATGCTGGGAAGAGGGAAGGGGGTTGTCTGTAGCAATGATGAGATGGAGTAATTAGCTCAAAAACCAGAACAAGATGACAGGCAGGAAAGTGTGGGGCCTGAGGCAGCAAGAGGCATGCCAGGCAATGAGTGGAGCCTGCTGGGGACTGAGATGTCAACAGTTAGGGAGCAGGGAAGCATCATACACAGGCTTGGGGGTGGCGGGATGGAGGAGAAAGTTGGGACCATGGCACATGGCAACTCTATCTCAAGCCCCTCAGAGCTGAGCTGCAGCTTGAAAAAAAACAAAAAAAAAACCAAAAAACTCGGACTGAGATATTTACTCTTTTTCGGTTCAAGCCAAGTCTCAGATTCAACAGCAAACAGAGGTCAGAGAACTAGACAGTTCAAGGCCAGTTTTTAGTGTCAGGGCATCTAGCTTCACTTTCCCCGCGAGAAATGACCAGTGCATTTCTGAGCTCTGGATTCCCCGTGGGGTCAAGCTTAATGACTCCTGAAAGGGGTGACTCATCAGTCAGGAGGTGCCCTGGCCTGAGGGTTAATGGTGTTTGAATCCCGATCAGAATCTCAGTGGTTCTGAGACCTGGAGGGATTCCTTCCATTCCACAGGCCTCTGTTCTCGGTGTATCAGCCAAACAGGGTACTTCAGCCACCTCACCCTGCCAAACAGCCGCAAGAGGACTCGGGGAGTAGAGCCTAGCTCAGTGCCTGGCACTTAGTAGGCACTCAACATACACTTGTTCACTGGTAAATGCACTCTATCCAAAAGGTATAGGAAAGAAAGGAATAACAACGTCAGCTGAGGAGACTGAATGCCCAGACAATACAAGAAAAGCCACCACATGCTTATTAAAGAGAATAAATGAATTCATCTAATTTGTAGGATACGAGATAAAGCCACAGACACAAAAAATCAATTGCATTGCATTCTTACATCCCAGAGACCCACAGAAAAGCCAATGAAAAAGATTCCATTTATAACAATAAAAAATAAGTACTTGAGAGTTCTTTTAATTTGGGACACAAGGTATTTGTTTAAAGAAATTATAAAATCCCAATGGAGGCTCAATATTAGGACACCCATGAACATAATTCATTACATTAGTAAATTAAAGGAGAAAAACCATATGATTACCTCAACACATTCTTTAGAAGCATTTAATTAATTTTTCTTTATAAAAACTCTAGGTGAAATTGGAATAGAAATAAGCTTCTTTTGCATGAAAAAAAACCCTGTATTTATCAGAAACCAGCAGCAGATATCATACGTAATGTTGAAATACATGCAATCCTTTGAAAAACAGAAATAAGACAAGGAAACATTGTACTACAAGGATTCTGGAGGTCTTAGACAATGGAATAAGGCAAGAAATTATCATAAGTTCAATAAGGAATAATAACAGCAATATATATATAGTGCCAGGCGCTGTCCTACGTTCTTATGTAAGATGAGAAAACTGGGGCACAGAGAGGTTAAGTAACTTGCACAAAGTCACACAGTTTCTAAATGGCAAAGCCAGGATTTGAATCTAAGTAATCTGGTCCCATGATATGTGCTTTTATACATTACGAGAGACTCAGGTATTAGAAGAGAATAGTTATCATTATTTGCAGATAATATAATTGCATAACCAAAAAACCCTAAAAGATTGAAATGAAAAAAAAGCCTATTAGAACTGATAAGTGTCAGTAAGATATCTGCATAAACGACAAACGTGAACATCGTGAGTTTTTATTCCACGAGGGCAGAACCTCTACAGCAGTGCCTAGCACCCTGCCTGGGACAAAGTGGGTGCCCGATAACTATTTGTGGGAAGATGAATCTCTAGAGTACAGCATCATCTGGAAAGGCCCAGACAGTCCAGCAATGCAGCTGGATTTCTTTGAGGGATCCACTGAAGGACTTCCCTCCAGCCTCCAGCTGGTCCCCCTTCAGCACGTGTTCGGGGTTCATAGCTACAGAGATATGGCCCCCAGCATCCCTGCAACAACCCCTTCAGACTAGTGCTCCATCCCTTCCCTATGACGTCTCAGCCTGACAGCTGGGTGGGACCGTGGCACATCATCCATGCTGGAAAGGGAGAGGGAGGTGAAGTCCAAGTCGCATTCTCAACCCAGCAGGCTAGCCCCACCTCTTTCCTACCATCGCTCAGAGTTTTATAGGACTGTTGACAATGGATGGAGCGCTGCCCTTGAATCTGTCCACGGCCTGTGTTCACAGAGAATGAGAGGGCCATCATGAGAGTTAAGATATGAAAAACCAAATTGACAAGAGTGTGATTTATCATCTACACCCGTACACTTCTGAGACCGGAAGAGGGACACTCTTCACAATGACTCTCAGATAACAAGCAGAGTGAGGACTGTTCAGGCAAACTGGGTTGCACTGCTACTGTCGCTGCACTCCCATGAGGTCAGTGCATTGTACAGACCATTTTACAGACACTGAGAGAGGTGATGGAGGAAGAAGCGGAGCCTGGAAGTGAACTCAGCTCTTTCTGCTGCCAGCATCCCTTTTGCTCAGCAGCCTTTTTACCGCTGGTCCACACACTTCTTGGGGGCGCAGGAAGCTCTTCTTTGAAACACCACCAAACACATGCTCCTGCACATCAGGAATTGGGTGGGGTCATGCTTAGCAGACATCTCTGGGGAGGGGTCTAGAGAGTTGTAAAATTGGACAATGCTCTTTTGCTTTAAAGTCCCAAATTCTCCCCATGGATATAATCCAAGCTCCCTTGCATGGGAGCCCAGATGCGGCACATTCTGTTAGGTCCCTAATTGCCTTCCTCCTCCCTCTCTTTTCTCCTCCTTCACCAGCACCTGATGGGATTTCGATGGGCCCCCCTCTGGGCCTTTGCACCTGTTCTTGCCTCTGCTTGCTATCCCCTCCATCCCCTCCTTATCCCGGAACAGCTCCAGACTAGGCTGGGGGCTCCTTCTACGTGCCTCTGTGACATGTCTCTCCCAGCAGAACGTGAGCCAGGGGCGTCATCTCTGTGCTGTACCCCAGAGCCCCGCACAGGTTTTCTGCAGGTGTTAGCTTCACACGCGAAGGAATGAAGGCATGGAGACCTCACTAATTCAGGGCTCACAGATTCAGACGGGCTTCACCTCTCTGCGTGATTTCACATTCATTGAGTAAACAGGGTTAAAGGGGAATGTTTAAACCACTTAAGGAAATAAACAGTTTCCCAACACCCTCAATTATTTTGGAAGCACCCGCTCATGTATAATTAATGTGCCAATTAAAATGATTATTATAACTGTTAAAGCAGGTCCCCCAAGAACCACTACTTGATAACACTTGTTCAGACTCATTTCAGTTACTCCACCGCCTCGCAAAATAATAACAACAACAATAATAAAACTTCATTCCTTGAAGAACAGTCTCCAATCAGACTTTCCACTAATGCGGGCCACCCATCTCCCTCATTGAACAGATTCTTGAAGGCCGTGTGCTGTGACTGGAAGAAGACCCAACTCCTGAATGGTTTGCATCATTCACCAAAGGCACTTGGGCAGCCGCCCTGTGTGAGAGGAGTGTGCAGGGAGGGGTGTGTGAGGGGGTCCCATCCCTTCCACCTGTCTGCTCTGCATGTTTGTCTCAGGGTAGGTGAACCGTGCTGCTTATGCCATCTCTGCGGGCTGGAAGCTGTGTTTTCCCTCTGGTCTTCTTTAGACATTGACAGCCTCTGCCTGAATCTGTAACACAGCCTCTGCAGACAAGTTGGGTGATGATAGGACAGGCTGACCCCTGGCCCTCTCCACCTCTCCCCACGGCAGAGGCTGCAGAGCTTCCCAAAAGGGGACCAGATGGCCCATCGGTGCTATGGACCAGCCTGGATGCTGAGAAGTTCAGGTTGTCAGGGGAAGTCAGACAGGCTGATGCACACATCCCACTTCCCCTCACTGTCTGTGAGGTTCGAAGCCGGTTACTTCACCTCTCTGAGCCTCAAGTTGGCTGGATGCTTCATCCGTACTTTGCTATGATGTCATCGCTGGGCAGCTGGACTTGTGGTAGCATAGAACTCCAGAGCCAAAATGGATAGCGTCACCCCTGTCCTGGGGTCACTTGGGCCAGGAAGCCAGAAATCCTTTCTATTGCATTTTTGATGGGCGGTCACGCTAACATTGGGTGAGATAATTCCCAGGGTGGGGAACTCAGCAGTCCCCAAGACATCCCATCCATTGTGCAAAAGCTCTAATTGTGAGAAAATCCTTTACGTCATCAACGAAGAGTTTACTTCTCTGTCCCTGAGAACCACATAAGATATTCATTCATTCACTCACTCATTCATTCCCTCAGCTATGTGCTCAGATACAAAACCAAACAGAACACCTGGTGAGGACCAGCAAGAGGCTTCATTCTGGGAGAGACACACGCAACTATTACAATCAGTCACCCTGTTGGGAGCTCTCAGCTAGCAGACACCTGACATTCCGGCGAAGTTACCACAATTTCAAAACATTTAACAATTTTTCATGTAAATACTTGTTCCCCTGCTTACCTACAAACTCCATGAAAACAAGGCCACGTTGTTCTTATTCAGTGCTCTATTCCTAAAGCTTGGCACATAGTACGTGCTCAAGAAATAACTGCTATATAAATGAACACGCGAGCCCAGTGTGTTAAGGCATAGGGTAGAGGTCTGAGTATTTTGTGTGCCCTGAGAATCTACATCAGTCTGGGTCATGACAGGTGCAGGGGGAAGAAGATGAAAAGGGGAAGGGATGGGAAAGGTCTTTGGGGGTGAGGCTGTAGCTGACCTTGGGGGGCAAGTAGGCATTTGCCAGATGGAGGGGCAAAGGGCATGGCAGGCAGAGGAAGCCGCACGCGCATCAGTACGGAGGCAGAAAAGGATGCTGGCACGTTCCAAGGACGGCAAATAGGCCGTTTGAGTGGTGGGCCCATTTGGGAATATGGTAGGAAGCAAGGCTGGAGAAATCAGTCAATGGAACTTGCCTCAAGAAGGACCATATAGGCAGGGCCAGTGACCTTGAACTTGGTCCTAAGGTGATGGGAGATATTATAAAGGGGGGTGCGATCATAGTACAATCAGATGTGTATTTTTTAGAAAAACACCAGGCTGTGGGTGTGCCTTGTCTGCAAAGGGGAGACCGTATGACTGACCCATGGGCATTTCTGAGTCTCCTGGTGAGAGGACAGTCACCCTTCCTACGAGGATGACACACCCAACACGGAAAAGGTAGGGCGAGAGGGAGGAGGATCCTGAGTGGGTTTTCTGCAAAACATCCCTCATTTCAGTCTTGTTATTTTATTTCATGGGCATGCTGGAGTGGAAATTCACCTTAAATCCTTCCCTGACAAGTTAAGTCAGCCCCCTTGTCATTTAAACCCAGCAGGGCTAAGTCACACAGTCTGCTGGAAATCACACTCTGGGCTTAATATAGCTCCGGAGTCTACTGGCTCAGAGGCCCCGGCAGCAACTCACGCCAGGATGTTCAGCGCTGATGAAGATCTGTCTAAACCTCACCCTGGGGAATGCCCTGTCTGGGAAGCGCCAGCCTCTTCCCCCAGCCCAGGGCGGAACGGAAAGGAAGCAGAGAGGCTGGCTGCAAAGTGGAAGAGCACCTTCTATAGAGACCATCTCACTTTACTCTTTTATTTTACTGATGAAGATCCTGAGGCTCAGAGAGGGAAAGTGATTTGCTCAAGGTCACACAGCAGGGCATTTTACCCCCAGGTCCCTGTTCTTTCTCTTCTGTGCACTTGGTAAGTGAAGATAAACTCCCCAGAGTGAGCTAAGTCATGGATGTGTTCACCTTGGACCTGCCAATCTACTGTGTCTTTCACAACTAACCAATGGGAGAGTTTTATTCCTGGCGAAGTCCAATAGGACTTCTTGTTATTTGGGTGTCCATGCCAACAGTTGGTACCCCCTCTCAACAGTTTGGAAGTCAAGAGCTCTTATCAGGCCCATATGAAAGCCCCTGGGCACAGAAATGGTCTCATTGCTATCAGAAACCTGACCTTAATCCCCCAAAGAGGATGGATTTCTCTGGTGAAAACAGCTCCCTTTGTGCCAGGGAGAATGGGATGTGCTGCCATTATCTTCTGTTCCCAGCCAAGGGCACATCCGTGTGGCATCTGGCCTATGGCCCCTGGTGCTCTGCCCACCTAAGGCTGAGGCAGCACCACCTCCACCCCACCCCAAGTCTCCAGAAAGCTCATGGACCGCTGGCTTTCTGAGCCAGCCTTGCAGCCCCTTGGTCTCCTAGATCCATCCTGAGTAGGGGCTGTGATGACCCAAAAGTAGAGATAGTGACACCCTACACATTTCATACTCATAAACACTGGACATCTGCTGCTGCTGATGGGGAGGGGGTGTCACAGACCTCTTTGAGAATATTCAGCCCCTTTCCCCACCCCCCAAATGCACATAATATATTGGGCATCCTTTCTGGGGTTTCAAGCACCCCCAGAAGCCTATCCACCTACCCCCTAGGGATCCAGAGACCTCCCATAAGGACGCTGGCCCAGGGCCTGCTGGTACCAAGGCACACGTGGGAGAAGCAGATAAATAAAACTCAGCCATAGTCACAAAGACAAGATGGATAACTAAAACACCAGGTAATATCTCTAATCAAAGCAGGTACAGAATGCTGAGGGAACATAGCAGAAGGATCTCTTAATTCCGTCTTGGTGAGCAAGGTCAGAAGGCTTCACAGAGGAGAGAATTAGTAAGAGCAGGCGAGGTGGAAAAGAGAGGATGAAGTCATGTAAGTGAAGCCTGTTTCCCCTGTGCCTGGGTGATGGAAACGGCTTGTCTGCAGGGCGTCTTCTTTGTTTCACACAAACCCCTGTGAGATGCTTAGGGGAAGTCGATCAAGCCCATCAGCCAGATGAGGAAACAGATCTTTACAACTTAATCACACCTGGCTGCACTGAAACGTCTCCCCTCAGGGGAAGCGGGCCCACTGGTTCTTGTTAATACAAGGTCTGCCAATTAGGTTCACGAACTTGTGGCAAAGATGTCGCTAACCTTTTTTGATATCAGAGGGATTGTTCATTATGAATTTGTACCAACTGGACAGTTAACCAAGTTTACTATTTGGAAGTGCTGAAAAGGCTGTGTGAAAAAGTTAGATGACCTAAACTTTTCACCAACAATTCATGGCACTTGCATCACGACAATGCACCAGCTCACACAACACTGTCTGTGAGGGAGTTTATAGCCAGTCAAAAGTTAATTTCTTGTAAGTCACAATATGACCCTGATTCTAGGTTAGAATTGGAACACCCTCCCTACTCACCTGATCTGGCCCCCAGTGACTTCTTTCTTTACCCCAAGATAAAGGAAATACTGAAAGGAAGACATTTTGATGACATTCAGGACATAAAGCGTGATACGACGACAGCTCAGATGGCCATTCCAGAAAAAGAGTTCCAAAATTGCTTTGAAGGGTAGACTAGGTGCTGGCATCGGTGCATAGCTTCCCAAGGGGAGTACTTTGAAGGTGACCGTAGTGATATTCAGCAGTGAGGTATGTAGCACTTTTTCTAGGATGAGTTCGTGAACTTAATTGTCTGACCTCGTATCTCCAGCCCTGAGTACCTTGCTCAGCAGAGCAGGGCCTCGGGAAGGTTGTGGGCCTGGCTGCATCCAAAGGCCAGAGTTAATTGGCTGGTTGAACTGATAGCTTTCTTCCAAATACCAAATGCATTGCTTAATTACTCTAGAATCCCCTCAACTCTCTGGGCAGCCACTTTCGCGTTCTCGAGGAGGAGGGCGAGGCTGCCACCTGTTCCGGATTGCAAAGCTGGGGAAGTTTGGAACAGATAATGGACTAGGTAGCTTATAAACGACAGGCAAATGGAGATAGACCAAATAGAAGCAATTGTATATTTATGTTCTCTGCAAAGGTTTGACCAGAAGTTCAAGGTCAAATCCTCTTAATAGTCAAAACCTCAAGGCCATGCCACAGCTGGTCTCAGTGCACCCCTCAACCCACTCCAGCCAAGCTTCTGCCCCTACTAACTCCAAGAAGGCTGCTCTTGTCCACAAAGCTCCATGTTGCCAAGTTCAGGGTCATTTCTCTGGTCTTAAGTCACTTCGCTGCAGCATTGGGCACAGCTGACTATTCCCCTTGGGATTTGGGGCACTCCACTCTCCTAGCTTTCTTCATATCTTGTGGACTGCTCCCTCTCAGTCTTTTCGTTCGCCTACTTTTCTGTCTCTAAATCTTGAGTACCCAGGGCCCAGGGCTGGGTGCGCTCTCTTGCCTGACCCTTCCCCGGCTCATCTCATCCAGGCTCTCGGCTTTAGATCCATCCTACTCTGATGACCCCCACGCATAAATCTCCAATCTCGACCTCTCCCCAGAATCCCAGGTTGGTAGCCTCAACTACTGCTCTGATGGCTCCATTCCACATCCTAACATGGCTGACAGAGAATCCCTTCCCAAGGTCTCCTTCCTCTCCTCCAAGTCTCTCAGTAAATAGTACCACCCCCCACACACACCTAGCTGCTCACACCTGAAAGCCAGCAGACATCCTGACCCCTCCATTTCCCTCATGCCTTCCACACGTTAGCAACCCCTTCAGACTCTACCTGCAAATCAAAGCAGATTTTTCCCTTCCCGTCAGGGTCAGGTCCACTGTCACCATCCCTGCCCTCCCCCAGCCACTGTTGCCTCTTGCCAGAACTGTGCTAGTGACCTCTAATGTGGTTCCTCTGCTTCCCGTCTTATCTTCCCTACAACCCAGAAGTGACTTTTTCATTAAGTAAACCAGATCCTGTTCCTTTCCTGCTTAACCTCTCCCCCCCCCCCCCACCCACACACAAAGCTTCCCTTAGAATAACTCCAGGTCCAAGTTTCCTGGAGCATAGAGCCTGGCAGGAACAGTCCCCCCAATCTGTCTTCCCTCATCTCTTAACTCCCCCCAACTCGCTTCATTCCGGCCACTCAGCCACGGCCACTTGGTGGACTCACCTTCTGTTCTGTGAACATGCGAGATTGTTCCCAACATAGGGCCTTTGCATTCGCGCCTCCCTCTGACCAGAATGCTCCATCTCCTCCCCTTGGCACGGTAGGTTCTTTGTTACCTTTGAGATCTCGGCTTAAATGAGAGTCTTTCCCTGACCACCCAATCCCTTTCTATCCCATCAGCCTATTTTCACTCTGTGCACTGCCCTTATCACTATCTGGTATTTTTCTTGTTTGTGTAGCTTTTGAACTCCTCTCTCAAGGTAAACGGCACGACTTCAGAGTCTCATTTCTCGAGGTGCCCCTCACCCCCGCATGCCTAGAACCATCTGGCTCAGTAACTATGTGCTGAATTAATGCTGGATCAATGAATGGCTCCCTTGATCAGTTTCCAAACACCGGAAACTAGTCCCTGGCTGAGACAAGTGCATTACAATCACATGAGGGAGCTGGTTAAAAGTACAAATGCTCTGAGGCTCCATTCCTGGAGCTTCTGATCCAATGACTGTAGAATGGGGCTCAGCCAATAGTATATTTTTACAGGCCCCTCTGAAAATTCTAAGGAGCAGTCAGAGTGGGCAATTCCTGCCCCTTTACACCCAAGCTTCCATTCAAGACCAAGGATTGGGACAGCAATAATTGCGATTCACATTCTGACCTCTAGGAGGAGCTGAAGGTTTCTCTCATCACTCCAGCCCAGAAGGAGCTGTGTGATCCGGGTCTGGGATAGATACAACCTGTGGGTGAGTGTGGAATAAAAGATTGGCAATGGAACTAGACTTGGAAACCTATTCTTATTTCCTCTTTATGTGTTTTCACATTTCTTTTACAATCAGCTGTCCTTTGGCAGGCCCACTCTCTGGTGTTCTCTCCTTTTGTGTGACTGGTGGGGTAAGATGGGGCATGGAACATTCCTCATCAGACAGTCTGCCCCTTAGGAAGGTGAGAAGCAAGGAACGGAGGAATGGACAAAGCAGCTTGGACCAGCTTGGCTCTGGCTCTCAAAAGGCCTCTTGCCCTCCTTATTCCCTTCCTCCTCCAGATCTTGGAGCTCTGTGAGTCCAAGATCAGGATATGGGTCCAGGGGAGAAGCAAGAAGCAGCCAGGCTGAGTAGCTGCTATGCTGGGCTCCAAGCCATAGGGCCCAAAGGGGAGGTTCAGCTTAGTTCTTCAGAACTTGCGTCCTGGTCTCTACTCATCACCAAGAGTGTATCTGCCTTTTGGCTCTTATGATGTCATCGAACTGTAATGTCCTCTTATCATCATCGTTTTCTATTTTGTTTCAGACAACAAAAGGACTGAGTCAAGAACTGAGGTTAAGAGAGAGCCAATGCCAATAAAGCCATTTTGAAATAGCTCCTTGTTTCAGAGAGAGCTAAGATCCGTTGAAATGCCTTAGCTAGGTAATGGTATTTCCAAGAATTGAAATCCACTGAGTTTACCAGCATAACCACATAGGAACAAAGAGTATTGTCTCTGTCTATCTGCCTTGGGAATATAGGTAGTGGGATGGAATGCAAGGAATGTGATCTTGGCGAGCCTCCACAGACACTTTCCACTCTTATACTTTCCCTCTCTGGGTTCCTTAAGCTACCAAGAGACACGATAGGACAATGGCTCCCTATCATGAATAGGTGCCATAATGAGCCAAGCACTGGGCTTGTTTGGTTGCAGACATGATCTCATTGAAGCCTGTGAGGCAGGTGTTCTCACGTCCACTTTCAGATGAGGTTACTAAAATGCAGAAAGGTTAGGCCACTGCCCAAAGTCACACACCCTAACTCCGATGCAGGTATTGTGATGCCTACGTCCTCTCTCGTCCTACCTTACCTTTCCCGGCACCCAGTCTCCGTCTGATCTCTGATGGTCTAGGACAGCCACACACCCTCACTCTCATTGCAAAGGGCATCCAGAAGAGCCCCAAAGCGGGAGCTTGTGTGGCCAGCTAGCATCATGGCGGAGACATTTACATCACAAAACAAACACCCAGGCACATGTTTCCTGCAAGGTGAAAGAGGCGAGATAAGGGGCTCCTGAAAGTGGGGGCATTATCGCTGTTTGTAGATCTCTTTCTCTCTATCTCACTCTGTGGCTATCTTTACTGTGTGGCCTTGTAACCTGGGCCCAGTGCAGCTTTTGGGAACAAATTGTGAAGGAAAGACACAAAACAATGGAGAGATAATAAAAACTGCTGTGAAAGGTTAAATTCCCAGGATTCTCTCTGCTTGTTTAATGGATTTCTATGAAATAAACAGACCTTTGGCTTTGCCTGCTGGGCAGGTGACTTCCAACTAAATGAGTTTAGACAATATTTCCTAATAAGAAATGTTCCTTTTTTCCTCATACTCCACAAAGCCCCCTGAGAATTGAAAGACTCGCACTCACCCCCAAACAGGACGATACTATCAGCCGCACATATACGACCATCTGAAACGGAAGTGGGTACATGGTGTGGTCGGTGAAACGTACACGTGCACTTGTATTTCCAGCTCTACCATTTGTTCACGTAACAAATGTGTACTGAGGTGACCCCTAGGCATGAGGGATACAGTGGGAAAAAGACATGGCTTTTGTGCTTGATATGCTCTCGGCCCAGTGGATAGGCAGGTGTTTTGACAGGATGAGATAAGAGCTGCCGTGTAGACCCACAAAGAGGAATCATGGGGGAGGAAGTGTCTAGAACTTCCTGCAGAAGTCAAGGATGGCAACAGGAGCTGAGACACAGTCTCTTTGAATAGCCTCAGTTTCTTCATCTGAAAAATAGGCTTAACCACAGTACCTAGCTCACAATGCCCCCATGAAAATGAAATGCAGTCATGTATGTAAAGCACTTGATTCAGTGCCTGGCGCGCAGTCACGACTCAGTAATGTTAGCTACTCAGATTAGTATCAGCAGCATTACTAAATGAGCCCCCAGTTATGGGTGTAAATGAATAGAAATGATTAAGTAAAGGATAGTATTTATCATTCATTTTCTAGAACCAAGTCCTGGCGTTCATGCTAGGGTAGTTTGGTTGTTAGGCGAGAGCCTCCTACTGGTCAACTGTGGAATTGCACCTCCACTCTATTAGTCGCTATATTTCTAGGGAAAAAAGAGAACTCTACGTGCATGAGCTGTGAAGATGGAGACTCAAATATGGGAGTAAGCATGGGGAGATGGTGAGAAGGGCTGTGAAACATCCTTAATTTGAACAGGGCTTTGATAGCAACTGCAATACCCAGCACTTCAAGGGCCTGACAACTCTTTTCATATCTCTGTTTTCAAAGAAGTCTTCTGAGAATAATGACCCATCTTCCCACCCTGCCACACCCCACAATCTAATGATGGCAGGTTACAAAACAAATCAATTCATTTTTCTGAAATCCACTTTAGCAAGCGTTTTCCTGGAAAGCTGGCTCAATGAACATTCACTGTTATTCCTTTGACAGGAAAACACAGTATATTCTAGAGGCCACAGAATAAAAATTTTCAAATATCTACTGCAGGCTGTCCAGTAGAACTTTCTGTGGTGATGGAAATGTTCCATACCTGCTGCTCTGTCTAATATGGTAACCAAGAACTACGTGTGGCTAGCGAGCTCTTGAAATGTGGCTAGTCTGAATGAGGAAACACATTTTCAATTTAATTTGATTTCATATAATTTAAATTTAAATAGCCACATGTGACTAGTGGCGACTACACTGGACAGCACAGACCCAGGGACTCTCTTGGGTCTATTCTATAGCTTTGGCACCTTCTGCAAACGGGACAGCCCCTGGGGCAAAGGGTCTAAGGTATAGCCCCTGGCCACTTCCTCCTATTCTCTCTGCCTCCCACCCCACTCCCAAGGGGTCTGCAAGGCAAGACCTTCCCAAATGTTCAGCCGGAGGTCTCATTAACCCCAAGGAGGTAGTCCCTTTTGCTTCAGCCAATTTCATCCAGCCCACCCAGTTTACCCAAAGAATCCAATCCATTCACTCTGTTTCTGAAAGCTGAGGATGACCCCATGGCTAAGATAATGACTTTAGGACCAGGGGGGAGGCTGCTGGGCTTTACACATGTTTTGGGCCATTTTGTGCCCACTGGGCTGAGCGGGCAGTGGAGGCCTCATCACAATGCCCTGCTTTTCCCTTCTAAAAGGATTGGGCCTGTGTGATCTATTCATTTCCTTCCAAGCCAGGCTCTGTAAGCTCATTCATGGAGGATGAGGAAAGGAAGCTGGGGAGGCAGACACATGTACAGAAAACAAACAACGCTGGCTCAGCAGCTCCCTGTTGTGTGTGTGTGTGGGGGGGAAGGGGGTTGCTTCAGGGACAGGGGATGGGGGATGAAGCGTGGTAGTGGGGGTCTGGCTGGGGAAGGAGACTGGGGCTCCCACTGCTGCTTCTCCCACTTCCTCCAGCAGCCCTGCTCAGCCTTGAGTCCTGAAGCCTCCATCTTGGTAGGCTCTTATCTCTCTCCATTCAGCTGTCTCTGGCAAAAAAAGCAATCAGCGAGGGAAGGCCAGAGTGGCAGCAGGCAAAGAGGGAGCTGGCAGCATGGAGCCACTTCGCTGGAATTTCCTTCTGTCCTCTGCCCCCATCCTCACCATCACAGACAGGGCACTCCTGGTTCCAAAGAGAGTCCCAAGTCAGCTGAGCTGCTACCTCAGTCCAGCAACAGAATCAAAAGGGCCCAAGCATTTGGCTCCAGTGGGCAATTTGCATGTGATTTGCATACATCTGCATACCCCCTCCTGAGGCCTTCAGTCAAAGGATGTGAAATGAAATAAATTAATTAGTGCAGCCTACCATAGCCCAATATGCCAGGCCTAACACCCATAAGAGACATAACTGATTCTTAAAGCAATCCATGTGGTCGCAGACTAGGGTGAAGAGAGATGGGGTCAGGGTTGGTGGGATAAATAGGGATTCTCCGCATTGGGGGTGGAGAAGGAGAGGGAAAGTGTCTGTCTGAGCTGGAAGTTGGACATTTTCCTTCTGCCCTAGCCCCATCCCCCATCCTCAGAGAACACAGAGTTGAGCCACCTGCAGGTCTGTCCCGGCTTCCTACACCTGGGCCAGGCACCGGTGTTGTCCCCACCCTCGCAGCTACCTCTGCAGAGAGATTTTTACCACTGTGATAAAGTGACATTCCATTTCAAACAAGGGTGAGGATACTTGCTCCAAGGGCTGGAAAAGCAGTGAGGTGCCCACCGGTGTTTTCCTGTCTCCAAGCTCCCTCCCCCCTTCATCCCCGTTTACTGTTCCCATTGGGTGTCCACATTTCTCTCTGCCAGCGGGGCAGGTCTTTCAATACCCCCACTCCAAGCCCATCTACGAAGGGTTGAGAGAGAGAGAGCTGTGGGCCCTTCATTAGCAGCGAGCTGGAGTTAACCTACCCCAGTCCTTCTGCCAGGCATTAATGAGATGCTTGCAGTGTGTATTAGCCACGCAGCTACCATATCATGTAAACACGTCTCTTGGTGATTCAGCTCAGGGCACTATTTAAAATATGCCTTGACTTTCTCCAGGTTCACCGATCTATCCAGAGTGGAAGCCTCATCGAAAGCAGGGGTCTTGCAGGGTATCAAAAGTCAGGTTTATTCCTGTGGGGCCTAGGCTGCCGGGAAAGCTTGAGTGGAGGGCCCTAGAGGAGATTTTAAGTGGGAGGGGCTACAACGTGAAGATGGAGACCAACGATTTTGGTTAAAAGGAGCCCAGGTCACAGCCAACAAATCAGCAACCACCAGCTAATGATGAATCAAAGACCAAAAACGCACAAAGGAACAGCAAGGACAGGATGGTTTGAAGCAAGACTGGACCATAAGCAAGGAGATTGACGGGGACAGTTCTTTGTCACGGCCATGAATGGTGTGACCCAGCAGATTTCATGTACTGTGCAGTGGACGTGGATGTAGCTTGAAGGAGCGAAGGAACCCATTTTAGATGCCTGATCACCAAACCGTGCCCACCGCGCCTCCCCCTCTGCTCCCCACCCCCTACCCTTCCCCTTCACGCTTCATCGCTCCATCCAGAGCACTCCATTTGACTGTGTCTTCATTGGTTTCACTTGAAAAAAGGGTGATGCAGCTTGCAAAGGTGAGAGAACTGTTCATTTAGATCAGGGGTTGGCAAACTATGACCCAAATTTGGCCATACCCGCCTACAACCTGTTTTTGTCTGGTTTTCGGGCCAAGAGTGGTTTTCAACCTTTTTTCATGGTTGAAAAAAATAAAAAAGAAGAAGACCATTTTCTGACACATAAAAATTACATGAAATTCAAGCCTGGCCTCCATGAATAAAGTTGTATTGGAGCCCAGCCATGCCCTTCCCCTGACACCGTGTCTGTCATTTTCACACGACATCAGCAGAGCTCAGTAGTTGTGACAGAGACCATATGGTCCCCAAAGAGGAAAATATTTACTGTCTGGGCCTCACTGAAAAACTTTGCCAACCCTTGTTTTAGATCATAGAAGGGGGAGTTCGCCGCACCCATTCTCAAGATGGTGGTACGCTGCTCTGTGCAAACCTGACATTCATTGCAAGACGTATATCAATGCCAGGGGACCTTCTCCTGAGCCCAGCCAGCCCCGACATCCTGGTGGCAGAGGGATCAGTCTGGAATGCCCAGTCCAGACACAGGGACATTCCTCTTGGTGCCTGAAAACACCACCACTTGTGCCCAAGACCCAGAGCTGGTCCTTCCATTGCCAACACCTGAGCCCTGGGCAGTTGGGCAAATGTACGTCTCTAACAACATCCCTTCTCGGACCTAAACGGAGGGTGCCAGACGCCAGGACGAGTCCGATATGTCATCAGATTAGAAGACTGACTAGGTCTGTAATTCGATTTGGGAGAACGCAGGACGACGTCCTGTTCTTCCCTCTCCTCTGCCAAAAACATTACGGCCAAACCCCATGCCTGAAATTCCACCTTTGACATTTCTTTGCTGCCACACTGCAACCAGGGCCCACGTGTTCTTAGCAACTCATACTGGGTACTAACGGGGTTCCCCGAGCATAGCGGTATATTAGGCACTCAGCACCAGAACCAGGCAGAGCCTAAGAGCAGAAGAGAGACGGGGCAACGCGGTCTGTAGGAGGGTTTCGGCAGAGGACGGGGACCTGGTGGAGGGCACGGCATTGGGGTGGGGCTGAGGACATAGCTAAGACTGTGAGGGTCTCCAGAGCAGGTCTGGGGGCGCTACCGTTAGCCCCAACTGTGGGCAAGGAGAGGACAGTGGCGGTGACTTACCCGGTACCACACGATTTCGCGCATGCGACCATCGGTCTTGAAGTTACACTTCAAGGTCACGGCATCACCAGCCACCACGGGTGGGAGAGGCTCAATGTTGACAGTCAAGTAGCCTATGGGAAAAAAAAGGAGAATGGGGAGTTGAGGGCACGAGGTGATCAGGAGGGTTGGGCTGACCTGCTTGGGGTGGCGGAGAGAGCCGACGCAACTGTAGGGGGCGCTGTTCGCATTGTGGTCTATGTGGTTGGTGACGGCCTGAACGGAGCTCATCACCCTCTTCTTCCTTTCTCATCGATATCTCTCTTTCCGGCAACCTCCCGGGCTCCTGTGGATCCCTTCAAACCTAAAAACACCTCTTCTTGGGATGAATTTTCCTGTGAAAGTAGGACACGCTGGCACGGAAGGAAGCGCCTCAATGTATTTCTACAAGATTTCCCAGAGAAACCATTGTGTGGTCAAACACTACACTTGCATCCCGCGTTTTAGAGAGTCGCGACATGTGGTAGTTAGCCTGCTAAGCCCTACAGGAAATGAACATGCTAAAGGCATTTAACCTAGTGCTTCCAAAGCTTTGAGCAGGGGTCCGTTAGCCAACCCCAAAACCCCATCAGCATCCTATGCAGCCAGAGTTCTGTGAAACCCATAATTGGGATATAGTGTCCTAGGTGTCCAGACCCCTGCATTCCCAGCCTCATAACCAAATTAGTCCTGGTGAAAAGGAGGAGAGTCCTGAGGAACTGCTGTTTACTGCCTGAACCCCAAATCTCCCATTATATACCCTGTCACCCAAGGGGAGAGGCAGTTCCAGCCATGCGCCATGGGGGAGGCGATGTGGTAAAAGGTGATAAAGCTCTGACTGCCTGGAAAGGCGTCTCAACCCTCTGCAAGTACCAAATGTTGCCTCCAGCTGTCCCCAGGAATCCCTGGGACTCTTGCCCTGGTGCCACGCCCTGGGGAACACTGCTGCCTTCATGCCAAGTCCAGCCTAGTGAAACCTCGCGCTCTCTCCCCTGCCTGCCAGAGCCCTGTCCCCGATGGCTGGGTGCCCACTCCAGCTTGGTGGGGGACCTTCTTGGGCTGATCACCCAGGCTCATCTGATTGGCTTCCCACCAGCTGATGTCCAGCCATTGATCTGATGGATCAATGCAGTCCAATCGTCTTAATGAGAAAACTAACCAGGATGGGCTCGGGGATTTCAATTGTGCAGACAACCTGAGCGGATCAAGCCCAGGGACCTGACCCCTGCTTAGAACGTAATGGTTACAACACTCCAGGAAACAAACAACAGCAAACATCGACCTGGGGATAATCAGTGTGGAAGCTGGAGTCAGACTCAACCTCCGTGGTCCAAGACTTCAGGTCCCAATGCCCAGAGTGAGGCGGTAAGTTGTGGGGCTCCCCGCAGGTAGCCTGTAACATAGGCTGGAAGCCAGGCTCACAGGAAGCCCCAGAGCCTGTGTGGTCTAAGAGACCAGAGCCAACTGGAAGGACCAATCTTCTGCTCCTCTTTGCCTCATACATTCAGCCCCAAAGTTTGTTCCCACCTGCTCTGAGCCGGCCCAGGGCTGGACCCAGGAAGCAGGATGCTTGAGCATTGTACTGCCCTCCAGAAACACACAGTGGGGATACACATTCACACTTAGTGGGGTGAGTCTAATGGTAGGATGAAAATGGGGGTCTATGGGAGGGCAGAGGGGAAACATGGCCCAGCCTGGACGATCAGGGAAGTCCTCAAGTCCAGCCAGGTCCCAAAGCATGACAAACAAGGAGGCTACCCTGAGGAGGATGAACTCCAGGGAGAGAGGAGACTCTGGGGCAAGTCAAGTCCAAGTGTGAAATAGTAATAACGGCGCACATTTCCATGGCACCCGTACTGAGCCAAGTACTGGGCTAAGTGCTTAATACACACACACCTATTTCATTGTCACCACCATCCTGCGAGAGAAGAACTAGTATCATTCCCACTTTCCATGGGGAAATGGAAAAGTGAAGTAACCTGCCAAGATCACACAGCTATAAGTGGCAGAGCTGGCATTCGAACCCAGAACTTCTGTTATGACCACCACGTTCTATCCAGTCTCTCTAGTGATGGGAGAGGTGAGAAAAGGGCCAGCAAACATTTCATATCTCTCCCAGAGGAGGACTACTTGGGGGGCCATGGCAGGAGCCCAGGACCTGATCCCATCTGCTACTATTCCCAGCCTGAGGATGACCTCTTGGCTCCCCTTTCCAGTGGGGCTGCCCTTGTCTGGGGAGGGGGTGGTGTCTCACCTTTGAAGCTATAGCTAAGAGCTGAGCATTATCAGCCCAGATGGCTGAGGAGCTCAAGACCAGAGAAGGCCCCCCTCTGACCGGAAGGAGGCTAAAAGGATACATTCTGGGAGGCATACATCTTCCAGTCCACTCAAGGTGGGGGCAAGTGGGAAGAGCCTGTGAGGCAAGCCGGGGCAGGATGGGGGTGTCAGCTTGCAGGGTCACCATCTGTTGGCAAGCCAGGGGGAGTTATAGGTGTGAGGCTGGCGGGGTTTCAGGAATGGTTGCACATCTGGTAACCGGTGGTAGTGCCAGGGGCACCCATGGGTGTAGCAGATGTCTGGGGCAATGGGACTCACAGGGGCATGCCAGGCTGAGAGCAGAGAATAGCCAGCCCACGGCACAGTGGAGAGAGGGGGTCCTTGGGACCCCAGAAGAGGAGAGAGAATGAGGAGGTGGGTGCATGAGGGCGGTGGTTCTGACGCCTTAGGACAGTGTTTTCCGGAATGAATAGAGAATAAGGAACTTCTGAGACGTTTCAGGCAAAAAGATTTCTAGTAGCAACTAAGTGTGCAAAACATGGGGTTAAACAAAATTAGACAGGTTCCTTTCCTTCAAGACTTCTCAAAACCTTTCTCTCCTTCCTTTTTCCTGTCTTGCCTTCATTTGTGAAAAACTATTGATTGAGAAACTTTTCAGTACCAGGCCGCGTTCTAGGCACTGGGGACACATGGGGAGAACAGGAACCTGCTCTCATGGAGCTGATGCTCCAGCAGAGCAGACGATAAACAAACAAACAAGCAAAGGGAACCATGTCAAGTGGTGCTAGTGGAATGAAGGGTACGTGTAAATCAGGGTAAAGCAGCAGAGAATAATGGGGGTGGGACTCCTCTGGATGGGGTGGCCTAGGGGACCTCTCTGAGGAGACCCGAATGAAGAAGAGGGTGAGCCACGTGGGTAAGTAGAGGGGAGCATTCCAGACAGAGAACACCACACACATGCACAGGCCCGGACACTGGAGTGCGCTGAGTACGCCGTGATTCTCCACATTTGGGCCATGGTAGATTGTTTTGTAACACTGTACCCTCTGGAGCCCATGTTTGGCTGAGCACCTTATAGACTAGAATCAGGGCTGGGATGAGGGGGAGGCAAGCGAGGTGTCTAGGGTGCAAAATGAAAGGAGGCCTCCACTCCTACTGCAGGACCCTGAGTCCCGCTGGCTTCCCCCTCATCCTGGCCCTGCTAGAGGCCATTGGAACAAACTTTAGGAAACACCTCATTAGGCTGAGGCAGAAGTGACTGTGTTTCCCGTTCCCTGAGGTCCCCTACTTGGAGCCACAGAGGATGGGGGCAGGGTGGGCCACTCCTAGCTGAAGCTCCTCCTCATCTCAGCCCTGGGGGAGCTGATGGAGCAGGCGCCCGGTGCCAGGGCAGGTAGAAGGCCTCTGCTCTAAGGATTGAGACCTCCTGCCCTGGCACACGCCACTTTCCAGTTTTCCTAGCACTTTTGCTCCCAGGTTCTCATCAACCGCTGCAGGCCTTGTAAGATGCTGCGATCACTGCGTATGTCACGCTGGAGTGCCATTATCCATTTGCACGTCTGCCTCTCCTTCTGGAATGCGAGTTCCATTAATATCAGTAGAGTAGGAACATCGGAATCAGACAAGTGCTGCTTTTTGAGCTTTCTTATGCGCCCGCAGTCTCGCGCCTCACACCACCCTGTGAATATTCCCGTCACCGAGGAAGCGCTGTGGTTCAGAGCCGGAAAGTGCTTCCCTCAATACCGCTGCGGTGTACGTGGCAAAGCCGAGATTTGAAACCAGGTCTGCTCGACTCTGAAGCCAATTTCTTTCCACCACCTCTGCTACCACCCGGAGCTGAGTTATGTAATGTGCTGAGGTCATGAGGGAATTCTGGGGGTAGCCCCCACCCCACATTTGCCACTGCACTGACTACATCTGCACCAGGAGTCTGGCTCTCAGATGGGGCGGGACAGCCCATGCAGGGACCAGAAGCGCAGGCCCAGAACTGCACACTGAGCGGCAGACGGCAAACACAGTGGTCTGGGGCTGGCTGGCATCAGGCTCAGGGAGGGATGGTGGGCAGAGGGGAGACCCCACTCCCTCAGGACTTGACATCATCGCCTCTCAATGACCTGTGGGCGCCCCACATCTCTCCTATCCATGGCCAGACAAGCCTCAGACGATGCATGGGCTCTAAGCCTCAGGGCTGGAGGAAAGATTACTGGCTGGGATGGGCAAGGGACAAGGTCATGTTCTGACAGACGTACCGGGCGAGGAGTGGATCAACACCTGGATCACAGGTGAGAAATCACCTTCCCAGTCACAGACACACCTGGGCGAGGGGACAGCAAGGATTCATGGCCAAGGCGTTCTTGGCAAAAGGAAAACACAGGAAAGTTCTTTGCTAGGTCCAACCGACATTCTTCCAGCTCCTATTTCACCTTCGAATACTCTGTATTGCTTCTTTCTCTGAAAATTCTCTCTCTCACTTTCCTTGCTTCTCCCACCCACCTGCCTCCAGCAAATTTGAAGGCAGTTAACTGGTTCAAGTTTCTCTCTAGCACTCAGCCGTGTCCCGGGCGAGGGATTTGGCCCCCACTGGACTCAGTTTCCCCACGTGGAGTGTGGACATGGGAACAATTCCGGGGTCCAACGTGGTGAAGCATGTCCTGGGGTTGTATTCACCATGAGCCCTGCCACCCAGGTGGGTGTCCCTGAGCAGGGTGAGGCGGTACCACACGTCCCAGCCCCCAGACCTCTACTTTCTCCCATTTCCCACTGTTGAGGAAAGACGGTCTGGGGTGGAGGTGGGAAGCGTGTGGTCTGACATCGGGAAACTGGGTAGGGAGTGGAAGATTCAGACATGGCCAGCTCAGCCAGACATCCCATCTGGACTGGGATCAGAGCCAGGAGACCCAGGTGGAATCCCCCCTCCCGCAAGACAGAGGACAGAATGCCAAAGAGAGGTGATCCAAGATGGCCTTCGGCGGCCAGGACCCCACATCGAGCCTGCAGGCCAGTGGGAAGGCACAGCTAAGCAGGCAGGTGTAGGGGGAGATGCAAGTGGATGCAATCGAAAGAGCACAAGAGACATGAATTGTGGGCTCAGCCATGCTGCCAACCAGCTCTGGGACCTCAGGCAGGTTGTCGCCTTCTCTGGGCCTCAATTTCCTCTTCTGTAAAATGAGGGGTGAACTGGATGTTTAGGGCCTTCCAGCTCCAATCAATCCCATGTCAGATGTTAACTGAGCCCAAATCTTGCCACCATCACTCCTGGTACGACTCAATGCTATTTCTCTGAGAAGTGAATCTGCCAATTACTCAGACACCAGCTAAAGACACAGCTCTGTCTTTTTCAGCATTAAATTTGCCACCAATCAGCCCCAATGCGTAACCCACCCACCCCCACATGCGGTATCAAGACGCCGGATCAGGGTGGCATGGATTCATCTTAACTAAGCAGTTCATTATCCCCGAATGCCACCATCACTCTCCCCTCTATCTCTGACAGCATTTATACGACTCCCGTTAAGATACATTTAGCAAAATCACAGGCAATATTTAGGAACCAGGCGCCTTCCCAATGAGGTGGTGACAAATAGCTCCTCTGTCCGGAAACGCGCCTTGCAATATCCCAGCAGTGCTCCCCTCCCCTTTTCCAGCTCAGAGGGGATGTTTCTAGAGGGCCAGCTCATGTCTGGCTCCAGGGAGGGACCGGAATTGGCAAGGGTTCCTGTGGGAGGACTACAGTGAAAAGAGACATACATCATATGAGGGTGACCCGATGTCTCAGTCTGCCCAGGATCAAGGGATTTCCTGGGACAAGCGTGGCAAACTACAACAAGTTGGTCAGGATACAGCGGTAGCTCTGTGCCCTGACACCGTGGGCCACGGGTGGCTCTGGGTAACTCACTTAAGCCTCTTTACCCATTTCAGTAATAAGGGGAACCATGCCTCCCTTAACCAACTGTCAGGACAAGTGAGTACAAACGCTGACCTCCTCTTCGGTGCTCGGGTGTTCAGTAGATGAGGGTGTCAGTTAAGGAAGTAACTTGTGAGATCGAGATTTGTCTTGGACTTCCTACATCCATTCACACCCTTCACTCGTTCTCCACCAGCAGCCAGAATGATTTCTCTACAGTACACACCCCTGGGCTTCTAGGGCCTTCTGAGCTTCCCTTTGCTCCATAGGAAAAGTTGCAAATGCTCTCTGGGGTTTTCTGGCTCTGCCTAGCTCTCCAGATCCTCACGCCCCATCCAGTCCTGCTGTGTTCTCTTCCTCACGTGCAGCTTCTCTCTCACCTCTGGGCCATAGTACGGCCGCCCCGCTCTGTCCCAAGCCCTCACTCTTTGCTTGGGTAACTCCTGTTTATCCTTCAAGGATGAATGAAAATCACTTCCTCAAGAAGACTCTCCCTGACTCCCCAGGCTATCTCGTCCCAAACACCCTCCCCTTCCTCCCACTAGAGCACGGCAGATCACCAGGAACTATGCATACAGTACACATGCACCGCTACACAATGCCACGAATGGTTTCCACTCTCCATGTCACCCATGTGCGTAGAATCGTACCTGGATCAGAGCATGCACTGAATGAACAAATAAATCCTGCCCATCCCCTAGACTGCTCCATCATTAGAGTGGACGGTGTTCCCAGGAAGGCCTTCTCAGAGTACCTCGTCTCTATGGGCCTTGTCCTGGGCAGTCCGACACCCCCCCAATCCTCAGGTGCCTTCTGAACCTCCTTTCTGACCATATCTTCTTGGACTGGTGTTGGCGCCCCCTTAGAGTATCTCATAGCCAGAGTATCCCCCTGGAGGCCAGGCAGGGGGACTATTTAACAGAGGAAATTGGCACTGGGTGGGGAGTGGTCGCCCCATTAGCGATGGTAGGATCTAAGATAAAATGTAAGTCAGCAGACAGAGCAGTGGCTACAGCAAAGACCATAGGTGACAGAAGCCATGAATTGAGGCGGCAGAATCCAAGGGTAGTAGCTTGTTGAACCACCGTACAGCAGGGCCCTGCAGCAGGCAGCTCCGTCAGGCTTGGTAAGGAGGGCCACTGATTCTGAAAGTAGTACTCCTCCATCGTGCTCAGGAGCCCCTCCCCCTTGATTTCAAATGGAGAAGCGGGAAACAGTAGTGGGCAGAGGGCTTCGGTGACCAGAAGTACACAAGAAATCTTGCTTGGGGTGTAATGGGATCAGATACCAGGTTAGGCCAGCAGGACACAGCACCTCCCCAAGGAGGCAGTGGAATGACTGATGGATGAGTCCATTTTCAAGTTCAAAGCCAGTAGAGGGTGCTAGGAAGGCCAAGAAGATGTGTCTGAGAATTTTCCAGGACCTTGAGAGACTTGAGGCTAGATGGGTGAATTTCTTCCATCGCATCCTTGACATAGAGTCCTGTGAACTCAGCCCTGGGCAGTTACCTTGGCCCAGAAGTGTCTGCCCAGACTTGTGTGTCACCCAAGCCATCACTTGTTGATACAAAGTAACTAGAGAAGAATCAAAAGCAATGAACTACCACCTTTCTATCAGAGGGCAGGGACTGTGTCTGCCGTCAGACTAGCATGGACTCCCTGAGGGCAGGGACTTCTGTGTCAGGAGGTGGAGCAGGGAATCCGAGGAGAACAGTGTGGACCACACCCAGACTTGACCTGGGGCAGACAGATGGTCAGGGAGAGGCAGCAGCTGGATGTAAAGTGCTGCCAGGGTGGACTGTGGGAGTGAGTCACATTAATTCCTCGAGCTACCCTTTCCCTTCTGTGGGTCTGGGCTTGATCTCCATGGGACAACAGGAGCCCCATGCCCTGCCACTCATGAAGAAAAAGGTCACCCCGTCTCATGAAGAAAAATACCATAGCATGGCACTGATGACAGTCTCCTGGGCTTCCCGTGCCACATACGTACTATCATAATAAATATTATTACAACAAGCCAGTTACTGGAACCATATCTTCAGGCAGGTACAGAGGGTTCTGTGAAATACATCCTTCCATGCTGGCCTAGCAGGTACTCCAGCCAGCATGTCCTTAGGAGCAGAAACTGGGGCGAGAGGTGGGACAGAGAGAAGAGGGGGGCTTTCAAGAAAAGAAAGCCTCTGAGCCAAGAGGGGAAGCTAACAGCTCGTCTCTAAGATGATCAATTCTTCCTCTCAAATCGATCTCAAAACCATCCGTGCCCTACACCAATCCTACCTTGGACCCTCACAATCCTCCACAGGACGCTGCACAGCTGGCTCGCGGGACTCTGGCCTCCAGCTTTCTCCCTCCAATGCACCCACCACACTAGAGTCTCAATGATATTTCTCAAACACAAATGTGATGTTGCCATCTCTCTGGTTAATGCCATTCAATTTCCCCACCCCATCGCCTTCCAATTCAAGATCAAGTTCTGTCAAGAGCAAGACTCGGTCATGGCCAGCCAGGCCCCTAATGATCTCGCCTCTTTTGGCCTCTCCAGCTCAATCAGTCTCACGCCATGTTTGTGCTACCTTGCCACCCACCCACCAGCCCTTCCAGACCTCAGGTCCTTCTTGTTGCCTGTGCTGTTTCCTCTTCCTGGAATGCCCTTCTCCTCTGAATTCACCAGGTGACATCTGTACACATCCTTCCAGGTTCAGTGCAACGGTCACCTTCTCCCTGATTTATATGAGTCTGATACTCCCTCTCCCGAGCTCACAGCCCCTAGTAAACATCAGCCATAGCCTGTCCACATTACGTTGTAATATAAGGTATGTTCTTTGTATGTGTCTCCTCCATCAGACTGGGAGTGTCTTACGGCCGGGGACCGGGGTTGCATCTCCACTTCCCTCTAGCATGTTTGGCACGTGTACTGCACGAATACAGTAGTGCATGAACCAGAGGTGAACACGGCATGTGACAGGGCTCCGTGAGCCATGTAGCCCTGGAACAATGTGGATCATGCCACGGCCCAGGGTCCTGATGTCACATCCCGGATCCACAGCCTTCTTCCTGCTGCCTTTGGCATGAAGTCCAAAGCCCTTCCCCTGACGCTCAGGGCCTGTCTCCTCCTCAGCTCATCTCTGGTCCCTCTGTCTTGTGTGTGCTGAGCCTCAGCCATCCTGAATTCCTGAGAACTCCCCAGATAATGCCAGGCTTTGTCTGGTTACGGGGCCTATGTACCTGCCATCGTCTGCTTGGAACAGCTACCATCACTTGACCCCCATCGATCTGATAAACCCATAACGTCATTTACCTTAGGGGCCTCTCCTGACACACACTCCAACGTCACCTACCACCCCACGTGCCCCTCTCACAGCATCTACCACAATCCTGACACACTGCGTGGTGACATCCTGTTCTGGACTGTGAGCTCCTGCAGGGCCCAAAGCCTGTCTCAGGAACTGCATTCTCAGGGCTTAGCATGCTGCTGACACATGGCTCATATTCAGGGCAGAATGAATGAATGAATGAACAAACGAACTCATGGATAAACAAATACATTCTACAGACATCTTCAGCTGGCCTCGCTTGGTTATAACATCCAATTCTGTTGGGGCTGAATGTTTTTTGTCTTATTGTGCTATGAATTTCCCACCTTGAAAGAACATCTAGAGAGGAGGGCCCATCCTCACTCCTGGTTCTCACCTCCAGCAGCCCGCTCAGCTCTGGCCCATCAGGGACCTCAAACACTTGGCAGCCTTTGTAGCGCGACGTGCCTGCGACTTTCAGGTGTCCATCCCTGGCCCTGACGTCCCGGGCTCTCTGAAATATACCCCCTCTGTGATCTCCAGCCAGCGAATGCAATTCCCCTGTCAAAGGCAATAGATCCTCAAAAGCCTTGTAGTGTTAATGTATTATTCACGACACATGTATTATTTATCATTAGTTTGTTTATTTATTATTAATTTGTGTTTCATTATTGATAATGATGTGGTTGTACTGTTAATAAGAAGGGCTTGAGAAGGCTGTTCTACGGCCCTTTGTGGACACCTGCTGCCCCTCTGAGTCCCTGGAAAGCCAGAGTGGGGCATGTTTCATCCCATTTTATGGATGGGAGATACTGAGGCCAGGGAAGGGAGGACTTGTTCAGTCAGTGTTTTTGCCTCTGAGATGTCTGCAAAGGAAGGTGGTGGGACTTGGGAAAAGCTTCATTAGGCAGCACGTCCCAGGTTGACAACAGGGCTGATGGCATAGATTCCTGCAGGATACTGATGCTCGACCTGCCAACAATGTCTCCATCTGGATGGACCCTCCTGTTCTCCTGCTTGTCCCAGTGCCTGCTTTGCACTGCACGTGCTCCCCAAACTCATACAGAATGCTGGGTGCTCCCCAAACCCCATTACCTTTGCCTCTCAGGTACTCAGCCCGACTACATTTCCCATCATCCCTTGCAGTCGGTGGGACCATGTGACTAAATCCTGGCCAGGGGAATGTGGCTTCCAGGCCTGGCCCTTAGAAACCTCCCATGTCATCCTCCACACCCTCTTTCTCCACCTGCTGCTTGGATAGATAGGGTTCTGAGGGCCTGGACGAGGGCAGAGCCATACGATGGAAAGAACTTGGGTACTTGAATGATCGCAGAAACAATGTCTTCCCATTGCCCCCAGCAGTCAGTGATATGAGTGAAAAATTAAATATTGTGTTACGCCACTGAGATTCTGGACTGCTTGGTTATTTGACTAATACATTCTGCTAATATATTGCACAGAGTAGGCACTCAGTAGGTTCTTGATGAAAAAACAAGTAAATGAAAAAATAAATGAAGAGGCAACAAAATAAATCAATGGGTTGGGCTATACTGCCATTGAGTTGGATTCCCAAACCGTGGCCCCCCAACACAGAATATCACAGGGAAGTGGCCTTCATGATCTTGAATTCAAACCCTTTCGTTATATAGATGGGTAAGCTGAGGCCCAGAGAATGGAAAGTCACGGAGACAATTAACTGGCAATTTTCATACCAGGACCCAAGCCCCTGAAGCATAGTCCTGTGACCCTTCCAACCACACCAGCGTTTTGTCTTTGACTGTCTTTCACCTGACAGCCTGCTGTTACCCTCTGGAACTTTCTCTGTGTCCTTGAGAGTAGGTGAGGGGGAATCACAATTTCCTTATCCCTAGGTCAGTCCAGCGTCCACAGAATAGGCAGAACTGCTGGCAGGAAGAGGGAGGAGAGACTGAAGTGATGCAGGCTGCCTGTGAGAAGCCCTGACAGCTATGGCTGTCTCTGCAGTGCCCTCTCTGGGGCCAAGGCCCACCAGGTCCAGCCAACAATAGAGAAGCCACAGATAGCAGCAGGAAGAAAAGGAAACAGCCCAGACCTTGAAGCCAAGGGCCTGGGTGTAGCCCTTGTTCTGCCCAGGGCAAGTCCCGCCCCCTGTCTGGGCCTCAGTCAACTCACCTGAACGAAGGGGCTCCTGGTGCTTATTTCTCAGGGCAATAGTGATGCTGAGATCAGAGGCTAGAGGGGAAAGTGATCGGAAAAGCGGACAAGTGATTGGAAACGTTACTCTCCTTCTTTGCACGGGGACATTATCAGGGACCACTGGTGCCAAGAAACTATGACCTTGGGCTTGGGAACCAGACAGACCTGGGCACAGCTTCTGACTCTTATCACAGCAGCCCTTAGGAAGTCGTTTCACTGCTCTGAGCCTCAGTTTCCACCTCTGCCAAATGGGGATAATTGCCCTTCCTTCTTAGGGCTGGGCAAGATGCGGGGGGTGGATGCAGGGAGATGGCCCCGGCAAGGGGCTTAGTGCAGTGCCCATCTGGAGAGTCTGGCCATCACTCCTGCCTCAGCACCCCACTTCCCCATGCCCTCCACCCTCTTCTACCAGCAAGGCTGTTTCCAGGAGTTTCCTAGAAAGCTGTGGGAGCAGATGGCCCATTTTTTGTTGGTTGTTTCAGATCAGTCTCAGGAGCACAGAGGCTGAGAAGTCAGCCCTCGATGCTGTTTTGTTTCCTCGCGGAGATTTTTGAAGCAGAGCGCACAGAGGGCCCGGCAGCCCTGCGTCCTCCGACATGACTCAGAATCATGAGGACAGACTCATGAGCAATAGGGAGGGTTCTCTGACTTGGAATAAAATGTAAAATATGGATGATAGGTTATTAAGGAATATTTAAGAAAAATCGTTATTACTCAAGGAACAGTCTAAGCTAGGTTGTAAACTGGTCTTAATCAGTAAAATGAGGCAACTTAATGAAAAAAATTGCAATTTAAAATAGGCCTACATGAAATAATAATGCCTTATAAACACAGACGTCCTTTAGCATATTAGAATTAATTGCTGGGCTCGGAAGCTAAAGGCACAATAAAGGAATCCTTAATTTTTTTGGTCTTTTATTTTTCTCTCCCTAAAAGGCAACCCACATTAGACTAGATTTTCCCCAGGTTGGTAGCAAAGGGCATGGACATTTGCAAAGGGAATTTTCTCAGTAACAATTCTGTTTCCTTCAACCCATTATTTTAAGAGACCGTTAGAAGGAAGTGTGGCTTTGCTCCGGATCTGCCTCAGTTCTAAATAAACTCGTGTGACAGAGTCATCCCACTGATGAATTAGGGAACAGGCTCATTTTGCAGAATGGAAGCCCGAGTCCAGACCCGTCAAGCTTGGCAGCTCAGTTATCAGGGAAGCCGTCCCACTGGTCCAGCGAGATTCTACATCTGCATTCTAGCAGCTGTTAGAAATAGTCTGAGAAAGCAGAGTGGTCCCAATAGGGGCGATTTTTGTCCCTACCTCCCAGGGGACATTGGGCAATGTCTGGAGGTATTTTTGGTTGTCACAGCTGGTGTGTGTGTGGGGGGAGGGGCTGCTGCTGGCAACTCTCGGGTACAGGCCAGGGTTTGCTGTTAAACATCCTACAATGCATAGGCTGGTCCCCACAACCAAAAGTTGTTGGGCCCCAAATGTCAGTAGTGCCGATGTTGAGAAACCCTGCAGTGAAGGAAGAAAAGACAATCTTCTGGAAGGTGTGTTGGGTACTCGGATTGCCCAGGCTCAGGAGATGGAGAGACTCTCCAAACCTCAGGACCAGTCATCTGAAGCTGGGACTACACATCGCTGAAAAGTTCTCGCTCAGCGTGACCCCAGCACCAGTTATGCCTACACCTGCCTTCCACCCAGATTACTGTGCTGCTGAAATGGACCGACGCATTCCATCCAAGCATCGTGCCTGCGCTCCCTGACCTATTTTCCTTTCGTGCTGGAATCCTAGGAGAAACTCCTTTGACGGTCACCCCTGGCAAAATGCATTGATCTGCAAAGCAAAGAAATCCTAGCTCATAAAGGAGAGTCTTTGGGGCGCCGTGCTCCCCAGAGAGCACTCAGAGCTTCCCTCCTTGCCAATCTCACTCAGACTGCTTGGCAAAAGAAGCAATCTGGTCTTCATATTAATACTGTATTAAACACACGCATCGTGCCAGATAAACATCAGCCTATCACAGCTGTTCCGTTATAGAATTGCCTGCTTGCCACCCAAAGGCTATTTGGGTCTGATTGGCTCACCATCTCACTTCTTCCTGCTGGAGACCAAAGCACATACTGTAGACATCTTACTGAGTAGGGGGCCTAGGTGGGGAGCAGGTGGGCTGGGAGGTATTTTATTCCCATCCTCCAGGGCTCAAGGCTTCCACCTTTCTAGTGAAGACAGAAAGGGGTAGTGCCTCTACGCAAGGGTTGCGTGGACCACATCTGGAACCAGTGTGTCCCCAGGGACAAAAAATTCAGGAAGAAGGAAGGCACACTCCCCACAATTGGATCGTTCTAGTTCAACTTAGGAAATAACGGTGAGCCTACTGTGGCAAGCATTGGGTAGGCTGAGCCGAGACCAGCTGCCTTTCTGGTCAAGCCATGAGAACAGGTTGAAATCTTGCCCTGCTTCTTCCTCACTCTATGCTCTTGGAAGAGGGAGCTTCCGTCTTTTTACATATTAAGGAGGACTCCTGAAGCTTACCTCCTAGGGTTGGAGATAATAGATTTACCCTGCTAATGTATCGTTCAATACAAGGTTGATGCTACCACGGTTGGAATGATTTTACTCCTTTTTATAGGTATGATTTGTAGCAAAATGCACAAACCTCAAGTGAACAACTTGAGGAATTTTCAGATTACACACCCCTGTAACCACCACCGAGATCAAAAGATGACACGTTGCCAGCATCCCGGGAAGTTTCCTTGTGCTCTTCATCAGTCACCACCCGCCCCATGCCCCCAGGATAACCTCTGTGCTGGCTTGTCCATCACAGGTGAGCTTTGCGGTCTCTTGATGCGCATATAAATAGAATCATGCAAGATGTGCCTTTTGGTGTCTGGCTACTTTTTCTCAATGTGATGTTTCTGACATTTATCCATGTGCCGCATTTATCAGTCGTTTGTGCTTTTTTGAAAAAAAAAATAAAAACTTTCCTGCTTTCCTGAGGAGTATTCCCTTATATGAAATACCACAATTCACTTATCCATTCTACCACGGAGAGACATTTAGGTGGTTTGAAGTTTGGGGATATTCTGAATAAAGCCTATTGTCGTTAAACTATTAGTCCTAGACCTAAGGGACAACTGGTCAACCTCTTTCTTCAAGAGCAGAACTGACCTTCGTCCTTGGCCAGCTCCAGGCAGGGAGGCCCTCTGCTGGGTTATGTATGAAGGAGGTGAAGGTTGCCTTCATCATGCCCACCCTGCTCTCTGAGACCCTTGCCCTCCCCCCTAGGGGCCCTTGGGGCATCCCTTAGGAATGCTGGCCACTTGTTAACCTTTGATATGAACGGTCTTCCTGCATTTCTCTCCTAGAGTCATGTGAAAGCCAACCTCCAAAATAAATGACACTGCCATTTGAACCTGCTTTGCTTTTTGCCAAGTGTGCACATTCTTCTGTGTCTGGTCTTCCCACAGGCCTGTGGGTAGGCCACTATCCCTATTTTTCAGGTTGGAAAACTGAAGCACATTGGCTCATCCTCATTTACTTCCTGGACACATATTTATGAAACACCTGCTAGCTGCTTGGCCAGGAACCTGAACAGAGCTAGGAATGGGTCTGGTGGGAGATGTGTAGACATAGAAGCACGCCCCCGCCAGGTTCTCCCCACTTTGCATCCTTTGGCTCTGAGCTCTTGTATTTTACCAAATCCGCTGCCTGCTTTCTGCCTCATTAGTTTCAGCTTCCCAGTGAGACGAAATCTTCTGGTGTAGGTTTTGTTTTTCTTTTCCAACCCTTCCACAATACACAACACTCTTAGGACAACAGAAGTGCTTAATAAATGCTCTGAAAGAATGCAATGGAGACTGGTATTGTCGACCGTATCGCTCCAGATTTTCAAGGTCCACATTAGAGAGACACACACATACCCAAATAGCTTTCCTGCAAGTAGAGCTAAACCATCCATCACATGTGTGTAGGTCAAAGAGATTCAAGGTCCAAGGACTCCACATACCCTTTGCTGGCTTTGAAGAAGGAACGTGGGAAGCCTACAGGAGCGCAGAGCAATCCCCATCAACAGCTAGCAAGCAAACACGCACCTCAGCCCTACTCCCATGTGGGGGTTCAGACAAGCCACCCCAAGATGTGCCTCAGTGGTGTACAAATTATTTTGAGCTAAAGGCAATTTTAGCTTCAAGCTCGAGAGGAACTTCTGCCCCTCCCTTGACTACCTGGAAGAACTTGAACTAGGAGCTTTAACCATTATAAGCGATGATCAGAGATAACTTCTTTTGACCCATCTATAGGGTAGAACAAGCTTCTATTTACTAAGCATCTCATCTTATCGTCCTGCAATGACCCTTTGAAGCCCCCAAGGCACCTTACCTCATCCCTAGCTCAGGATGTCTTATATACCCTTTCTATCTCTGAACCTCTCCTGCATGTGGGGTCTTGGACTCTCTCCTGTATGTGGGGTTCCCATACATACATATGTGTTAAACTTGGTTACTTTCTCTTGTTAATTTGTCTCATGTCTATTTGATTAGTAGACCAGCCAGAAGAACCTTGGGGGTAGAGGAAATTTGTTCTTCCCCCCACACCTGCAAGGAACTGGATTCTGCAACAACCTGAATGACTTTGGAAGGAGATTCTCCCTCAGAGCCTTGCGATAAGAGCCCACTTGGCCAACACCTTGGTTTTGACCTTGTGAGACCTGGAGCAGAGAACAGAGCCTAGCCTACTCAGACTTCTGACCTATAGAACTCTGAGATTAGAAAAATGGGTGGTTTTTTTAGAGCTGCTGAGTTTGTGGTAATTTGTTACACAGCAATAGGGGACTAATACAACATGTTTATCTGAGATCTCAGCAACCAGGGGACCCTTTTGAAGCATCCATCGGATCGTGCTAGTCCCCTGCTCCAAGCACTCAATAGATCCCTTCTCACTGCAAAGTGAGAGGAAAAGCCTTCTCGTGGTCCAGAAGGCTGGCACGGTCTGGCCCCGGCTCTCACTCCAACCTTACTTCTTCCCACTCCCTCTGGCTCACTCCATTCCAGTCATTTTGGCTTCTTTGCTCTTCCCTAAACATCCCAAGCTCATTCCTACCCCAGGGCCTTTGCATTGACTTTCTTCTTCTTGGAACACTCTCATCCCAGCTATGCACATGGCTTGCCTACTCATTTCATCTTCATCTCTGCTCACTGTCAAGTCCCCACAGAAGCCTTCCCCAATCACCCAGTGTAAGATTCTCCAAAAGTCCCACCTAACTTCTCTCTCTAGCCTTAAAAGTGCTTTATATTTCATAATGCCATTTCTCTGCCTGACGCTGCATTTTAAATGCATCCACTTTTTTATTATCAATTCTATATACCCCTCTACCTCCCTGACTACAATGTCAGCCACATGAGGGCCACTTGGTCTGTTTTGTTCACTGGAGTGTCTATAGCACCAGGCAGGACGTCTGGGACTTGTTGACATTTTATAGTGCCCACAAGGGGCTGGGCATTGCATTAAGTGCCATCTACTGCTTTAATGAAAAGGACAAATCAACACGACCATTCTTCAACATTTAAACAGATCATCTGACAGAGCCAGAACTGCCACAGGTAGGATCCAATAGCTTTCACACTAATCCTTGACCTCTGGCATTCACAGCTTTTTTTCCCTAACTCTGGTTCTACATTTTGATTAGACTTGCATACAGGTCACCTTGAGTCAGTCGTCCCTGGGTTCCAATGGGACTCTAGGGTTTCCACAGAGCTTGGAATCAAAATGCTCAGCTGGCATCTCCTGGCGAGAAGACCTGGCATTGTATTTTATTTCCCAAACCGATTCTCGTGATTACCTCCTTTCACGATGGGCTGCTTGAGTCATGCTCCTGTAGGCTTCGCTCGCTCAGAGCCCCTTCTCCATCCTTCTCTTTGTCAGCAAGATAAGAGGAAGTCAGGGAAAGACCTGGATGACAAACATCCCCTGTACAAATAGGATGGTTTTTCCACGGAGAGGGTAACTTCACACTGGGTTCTGGAAGAAGAGACGCAGCCCTGCTCCTATCAATATTTTTATCTGTAATGACTTTTCCCTTTGGGGATTTTAAGATTAATATTTGTTTATTATAGAAAATAAAAAAAATAATGCAAGTAATTGTACAGAAAAATAAATCTCATCCTGTAAAGCACCACACAGAGAAAGCCATTGTTAGTATTTTGGAATTCCCATTCTCTCTCTCTCTCTCTCTCTCTCTCTCTCTCTCTCTCTCCCCCCCTCCCCCCCCTTCCCCTCCCTTCCCTTCTCTCTTCATCAACTCTTTAACAGGACTCTGTGATACTGGTATCACTTGAGACGCAAATACAAACCCTCTCCTGCCCAGTTGTGTGGGTTACTCTTGTGTCAACTTGTGTGGGTCATGGAGGGCCCAGTTTCTGGGTGTGTCTGTGAGGGTGTTTCTGGATGAGGTTAGCCTTTGAAATGGTGGACTCTGCAAATGAGATCACCCTCCCCAATGTGAGTGGGTATCACCCAATCCATGGAGGACCTGCACAGAACAAAAGGCAGAGGAAGGAAGAATTCATCCCTTTTTTCCTGCCTCCCTGGGAAGTCCCAGATCAAGGTGCTGACAGATTTGTGACGCTCTTCCTGCTTCATGGATGGGTCTCTTCTCACTGTGTTCTCACAAGGGTGAGGGAGACCTCTGGAGCCTCCTTTAGGAGGGCACTAATCCCATTCATGAGGGCTCCACCCTCCTGACCTAATACCCCAAAGGTCCGACCTCCTAACACCCTCACACTGGGGGTTAAGATTTCACCATATGAATTTTGCTGGGACCCACACACATTCGGTCCACAACACCAATACCGTAATCACCTAAAACTTTTCCAGACCAGTGGGGAGATAGGGAGCATTTGTAAATACTCTCAGATCCTGGATCTCCAACCTCGGTCCGTTTTATTAGGTCGGTGCAAAAGTAATTGTAGTGTTTGCAATTATTTTTCACCTTTTAAACTGCAATTACTTTTGCATCAAGCTAATAAACGAAATTTAAAAGCGGGGGGTTGAGCAGCAAACTGTAAGGATGACAGTGCACCTGTGAAGTAGCAGGGAGGCGGGGGGCAGCCCTGAGAGGTCAACTTGTCCCTTCCTCTGCCTCCAGGCTGAAGTCAGGCTATGAATTGGATGCAAATTCCACTCTTTGACAATTTCCCTCCACTTCTTGTTCTTGGTCTGCCCGAGTCCTTCTGTTCAGGATTGAGAGAAACCAACCTTCCTGATCCAAGGTCAAGCAGACTTGGACGGCTTCGCCTGCATGTTTGTAAACTGGATGACTCTTCTACTCAACTTAACCATCCCTAGATGGTCTCCCCTGCCTCTCCCTGCCATCCCCAAGCCTGTGCTCAGAGATATCAAACCAACAGACACAAGCATTTGTAACTCAGGAGGTAAATCGGTGGCCAATAAAACTAACAAATGCACACCATACCCACATAGTTGTGTGTCACCTGTTGTTCGGGGACAATCTGTGTCCTGGGTGACTTTAGATGCCTTTGGATCATTGAGAATGGGAATTAACAGCAGCAACAAAGACTGCGAGAACAGTTGAACATGGTGGCTAAGAACACAGACTCTGGTGCCCGGCTACCTGGGTGCAAATCCCACCTCTGCCTCGGGCAAGTGACTGCACCACTCTGAGCCTCAGTTTCCTCATCTATAAAATGGAGCTCATAGTAGTATGATCTTCATAGGGTTAGAGGAGTTCATGAATTCATATTCTCAGAGCAGCACTTGGGACCTGGGAAACTCTCCACATCGTGATGCTTTTAGGATTGTGTTGTTATCATATACTAAACGCTGCCAGACATCATGTGTCTGGGGTATGGATTCTCCACAACCACGGATAAGACAAGGATTGGTCACAACTTACAGATGAAGGAATCAAGGCTTAGAGCAGCGCTCACCCAACGATGGCCCCCGGGGTCAAATCCTGCCCTCCATCTGTTTCTGTAAGGCCTGCCAGCTAAGAATAATTTTTATATTTTTAAATGATTACATTTGAAATGGTTATATAAGTACTCACATAATACCTTTGATTTTACCTCTGGGCCTGCAAAGCCATCTGGCCCTCTATAGAAAAAGTTTGCCTACCCCAGGCTTAGAAAGGGTTAAAGGCTAGAGATAGGATTTTGACTCCAGATTTGTCCCCTTTCATATAGACTCTGTTGCTTTACTTCCAGTGAATGTATCTCCTTTAGCCCAAGCTGGAGGGTATTCAAACACCACTCATTCATTAATTCATTCATTCATTCAACAACTATCTATCGAGGGCCAGAGGCAGAGCCAGCCATATCTCTGCACTGATGGGGTTTACAGTTGAGGAGACACAGGGCAGTTCATTGCTGGATGCTGGAGCCTCGCTCAGTCAGCCTTGTAACAACTGGACTCTTCAGGGAGGAGCCTGAGGTGTCTGGTAAAATTAGATTGATCAGAAAGCTTCTCTGAGTAACTGACATCTGATACTCCCCAGAAAAAGCCCACCTACCCACCCAGAAGCTCAGGGACTTCAAATGCCACCGTCACACTGCTATCCCGCTGCATCCTGTTCCTTCCCGAGGTCCCTAGAATTTCCTAGAGCATCAGGGTGCTATCCCTTGCCCAGAGCCCAACCCAGCGTGGGCCCTGCGAGCCAGGCCAAGACTCCTCTTCCCGGGGTGAGGAGGGCTTGGGGGATGGACGCTCTACGCAGGCAATTTTTGCTGTTTGCCCATTCCCTGCACTCAGTAGTCGAGCAGGTTTTGATGGCGCCAGGCAGAAACAGAGATACTGATTTAGGCGTGGAAGAAGGAACGAGGGCCACCAAAATACAGTGAAAGTGGCCACCCAATGCATGACAAAGATGACACTATGAGTGGTGGCTCCTCCTGTTTGTCCTGAGACAACTTTCCGAGCCTGTCCCCTCCAGCCCCAGGAGTGTGAGACGGTATCCCTGATCTACTTTGAATACATAGAGAACTATAATAGGCTTATGAAAATATGGGTGTTTACAGCCTTATTCTCATCATGGGAAAATTGACATTAGGAAAGTACATGATAGAAATCTTATGTACTTTCCAGAATGTAAATAGAGTTAAAAGGGAAACTGTCAGGAGACAGCAGGGTGCTCGGCAGTGGGAAATGAGCTGAGCAGGCCCCGAATGGAATTTTCCAATCGCTCAGTACTGTCCTGGATGAAATTGACCACTTTTGGGGTGAAAAGAGTGGAAGGAGGGTCAGGGAGCATTCAGGTCATAGATTTCATATCTGGCTCATTTGCAGGTGGGTTTCATCAGGATTAGGGGCAGGGATAAATGATTCTACTTACAAGGCACAGAAACGGATGCCTGGGCCTTGTGGAGCCCTATCACTGCGGATTTCTGGGAGGTTCTACCAGGAAAGCTTAGACTTGGATGTAAAAGTTAAAATCTTGGAAGTGGAGTGGGGGAGGGGTGCCGGTGAAGAAGGACAGATATTCGTGACCTATCAGGGACCGAGGAGGCCAGGCCCCGGTGATATGTGCCCCCTTTGCCACTTCCCTGAGGAGGGAGAACAGCTGGGTGCCAGCCCCTGGATATCCTGGGCCACATCTGATGTCCATCATCAACATAAAGAAGGAATCAGGGCCAGAAGGCGGAGTCAGCGAGGTTGCTGTAAGCCCAGCTGGGAGGAAGACCCCGCTGGGAAATTTCTGGTTGACAGACTTCTCCAGCTCTTTAAAATTCCAGTGACAATTGTGTCCCTAGCTGGGAAACCCTTCCCTTCAGCAAAACCTTAAAATGTCCTTGCTGCTGAGTTAGCTCTCTGAGCCATAGTTCTGAGCCCACCGTTTCCTTGCTCTACAACATTCACTGGCTCCCCAGTGCCCTCAGGAGCAAGCCTGTACTCCTTAGCCTGGTCCTTCAAGGTATTGGGCCAGCTGCCCCTTAGAGCCATCTCTCCAAGGAACTCCATCTGCCCCCAGCACACGCTCAACCCAACCTCCAGGGCTGGCCACCCACCGCAGGACAGGTCAAGCGCCGCTTTCTCCAGTCCTTTGCTTGATCTGCTTCCTCTGCCCAGAATGCCCGTCTCATCTCTACATCCTTCCGAGCTCAACAAGGGATCCCTCAAGAGCTTTCCTAATTTCATTTCCCCTTAGTACGAAAGAGACACTGTATCTTTGCTTCCATAAACACTCATCTCTCTGGCATGGCCCCCATTTCATGTAAACACCACTCTGTGTTTACACACCCATTCCTGGCTTAGAACAAGATGAGATGGCAGAGGAGAGAATGGAGACCCATAAGAGCATACCCCTGGGGCTGTGCTGGGATAGATGAGATAAGGCATGTGATACTCTGAGCAGGGTGAGCTTAGTGAGAGAGGCTGCTTCCAAGGGCAACAAGGATCTGCTCTGGCTGAGTCAGGAGGGTGTGGCCAAAGAGTGGCATTATGGGTAAATTGTATCCCCCCCCCCCCGAAAAAAAAAGATATGCTATCATTCTCCTCCCCCGTACCTGTGACCCTATTTGGAAATAGGGTCTTTGCAGACATAATCAAGTTCAGATGAAGATGGGCCCAATCGAATATGACTGGTGTCCTTATAAGAAGAGGGAAATCTGGACACAGAGACACAGATGTACAGAGGGAGGGCGCCATGTGAGGACGGAGGCAGAGATGGGAGTGATGCATCTATAAGCCAAGGAACACCAAGGACGGCTGGCAACCACCAGAAGCTGGAAGAGGCAAGGAAGGATTCTTCCTGGAGTTCTCAGGGGGAGCGTGGCCCTGACAACACTTTGATTTTGGACTTCTAGCCTCCAGAACTGCGTGAGAATAAATGTCTGCTGTTTTAAGCCACCTTGTTATGGTAGCGCGAGAAAACTAATATAGGTAGGAAGGAAAGAGGGACAACTGTCTACCCACTAAGCTCCAGATAATTTTGTGGCCATGGTTAGGACACGAAATTATCTGGAGCTTATGGTTAGGAAGAGGCAGAGGCAGGATTTGAACCTAGAACCCGTGCAAGCCCTTTCCCCTCCCCCAGAGCTAACAGAGTCTCAGAGGGTCCTTAGCCAGCAGGGGAAGTAGCAGAACCCACGAGTGGGCCTTCCTCTGGCTCCTCAGAACCCCTAGGATAGGCCCCTAGCCAACTGCCTGTTACGCTGCCGCAGACAGTGCAGTTGCCCAGGAATGGATTCCCGAACGAGCACATTCCCAAGCATGAGCCCAGGAAGCGTTAGCATCTTATCTGACAAAGCAGGGAGGGGAAGCCGGCGCCGATAAAACTTTGCCCATTTGTTAACATGTGTTCCAAGCCAAGATTATCCTGCATAGAGCAGACAATAGAGGTGATTAAATAACAGTTGGGAGCGGTGAGGCTGTGACTGCTGTAGGTAAGAGATAGAGGAGGAGGGAGACCTGGGGAGCAGAAGAGGGGGGAAGGGGGCTGCTGCCCGCTCCCTCTGGGCTCTATTACCGCAACCACAGGGAAGGTGGCACAAGGCACAAATCCCCTCACGCAAAGACAGGATGGCCAAATAAGAGACCCATGGAGTCACGGGGGCTGGGATGTTGAGAGCTTTAGAGGCAGACGATGCTCCAAGTGACAGGCCGTCTTGGAGATGTTTCGAGGGGTGGTGCCCAAGCTGTGCCCAGCAGAGCTGGGCAGTCCAAGGGTGGCGGGGCGTGACAGAGTCCAATAATAATCATCGTTGGAATGGGGACACTTGTGGCAGTTTTACTCTGGGTCAGGCACATCTTTTGTCTTGTTTCATCTTCACCGTGTGAGATAAATTCTAGCATTATACCCATTTTACAGATGATGAAACAGGGGCTTAGAGAGGTCAAATCATTTAAACACATCATCCAGCTGGTAAGGGGGAGGGGCAGGATTTGAACTTGGGGGCATCTCATAGGTGGGGCTGAGGGTCCCAATGCATTCTTTAACCAAAGAAGCTCCCCTTTCATCTGTCTGACACCTTGGGGTGCCTCACAAAGCTGTGTATTAAAAAAGTTTGCTTTAGAAGGACATTGGTCCTGTTTATTCACCTCATTTACAGGCACAGAGAGGCATGGAGCAGCCATCCACTCTGTGTTGGGGTCTCCTTACTCCTCACAGCTGAGGCAACAGGTGCCCCGAGAAAGCTGCTGCGGGGCCCCTCTCCTCAATGCCAGGACCGCCCGTCTCAGTCTCTCTGCCCTGCGTGCCACTGCCTCATGCCCAACGCTCCTCTCTGCTCAGCCCCGTGGGGCGCACACTGCGATGGCACTCCTGCTCTCTCCAACGTGCTCCTGGCTGAGTGTCCTCCTTGGCTACCCCGGCACAGGCCACCAGGCCTGCATGTGGCCTCACCCCTGGGGTACCACATCCCAGCCTGAATCCAGGACCCACTGGGGAGGGGATCAGGCAGAAGGAAGGTGGAGAAGAGACCAACTGAGGGCCCCATCAAGTCACCCTTCTCCGTCCCATGGAGCGTGTCACTGTCACATGCTCCTGCTTTTTTGGTGGGCATCTGCAGAGGGGGAAGGGAGCGGTCTTCCCACTGTCTTTTTATGCTAATTCTTTGTAAACAGCAAAGCCTTTTACCTCCACCATCTCATTAGATCCTCACAACACCCCAGGAGTTAAGTGGGGCCAGGAGGGAGATGACGGACCTGAGGTCATCATCCACTGTCAAGTGACAGCCAAGCCTGCGTGCTGCCTGGCGCCGAGTCTGGGGCTCTTCCTTCCATTCTCTGCTCTCTCTCTCTCGATCCCGTGCGTTTTACACTGCCAGCCTGCTCCCTAATTTTAGATGTTCTTTCTGGCCAGGGAGGGCCATTTGTTTTGCTACAGCACACGGAAAGCTCCTGGCCGTCCTTGTCTACACACAAACTCATCTGGAGGCCGTCTGGATTTTTAAATTCCTGGCTATGCTGTTTGTCTGTGTTTTATAGTCAGGAAAACAAAAATGAGGAGACAAATGACGAACGTCCCCCGGGCAGCCAGGGGGCCAGGCGCATACTCTCTCAATGTTCTTGCTCTGGAGACTGCTCCCCTCTCTGCACAGGTGGGGGCCACCCTCCGGGTCCACCGACATTCCAGGGCGAAGGACCCCTGTCCCAGGGACACTGGAAGTACGAGCATCTGAGACTGGGGCATTTGCTGCTACCTCCTGGAGCCCGCTCAGGGCATTCCCCCTGAGCCCTGACCGCCAAAAGACTCCTCCAGGAAACCCCCATCATGGCCACTAGGAAAAACGGCACATGCTAGTCAATCCAATGTTGATATGAAGATATATTCCATTAGACACGTCTTCACTATAAATTTTCAAATGATTGTAAAACATCAGCTACACAAACACTGAAATCTTATTTAAAAACGTCTTTCTGCAAAGAGCAAGAATAATGTCTGTGAGTGATTGAGAGCCTACTATGTGCCAAGCAATTCAGTACTTTGACTTTTTAAATCCTCGTTCCCTTTTTCCAGATCAAGAAACCAAGGCTTGATGACATGAGGAGACCTGCCCGATCAGCACAGCTAAGATGTAGCCACCATGACCAGACTGACATTTGCTGAGGACAGATGCATGTGCCAGGCATTCTTTTAAGCCCTTTGCTTTCACCACAGCCCCCCTGGGATGTAGGTTTTCTCATTTCCCTAGTTAATAGATGAGGAAACAGAGGCTCAGAGTGGGTAAGCCACAAACCCAAGGTTGCACAGCGTGAGTGGCAGAACCAGGTTTGCCCAATTCCAGAGACTGGATTCAAGCTCATCTCTGGGATGCTCCAAGTCCACCTTCTTCCCCTGCAGCCAGTGGCCTCTCAGTAAATTCCCCTGCCTGGTCATCCCTGAGCGTCAGTCAGCATCAGACAAACTCAGTTATTAGAATATCTTGGTTGGATAAAAGGCATAGCTGAAGTCAGAGTTTGAAGGACTGTATATGTATATATGGAGGGAGAGTCCCAAGGCCCAGAAAGGTTAAGTAACTTGTCAAAGGTCACACAGCTTACTGTGGACTGACAGAGACCTGGAATCCCAGGCCAGCCTTCCTCTTAGGTTCTCACACCTTCTGCATCCAGGGGACCCCTCCTGGGTCCAGAGTCCCCTGGGTTTGCTGTCCGGGGCCACATCACATCTCCTCTCTGAGTCTCACTGTCCTCCAGGTGTTGACAAGGCTGGGTTGCCTGCCTGTGACCTTGGGAAGGGACTGGAGTAGTTTTAACAATCTAAACACACTCCTTCCTTGCGTTGAGACACCGAGCGCTGAGTGATTTGTATGCTCCAAGCACGTCACCTCCTTTCAGGAGACAGAGAGGCTGCCTGAAAAGTCATTTTTCAGCATTTGACACAAAGTCTCTTTCGCTCTCTCGTGAAGCCAGATAACCATCAGTAGCTGGGCCGATTAGAAAAAATATATACTTGGTACCGGGAAGCCAGGAAAAGAAAGGAAACCAACCCGCCAGTCTTTTGTCACTCATGTGGACAGGGGGCGTGGGATGGCTTTCCCACTGGGCTCTGTGGCTCAGGGTAAAGGTGATCTTCCAGAGAGAGTAGGCTCCTGGGAAAATGGCATCTTCCTAAGATGGGAGTGCAGGCCTGGGCTTGCAAATCATGAGGATGAGTGTTCAAGTCCCAGCTCTGCTACTTCCTAAGGGTGTGATGGGCAAGTCACTTCCCCTCTCAGAGCCTCAGTTTCTTCATTTGTCAAATGGGTATAATAAGCATACCCACCTCATGGGGCCGTTATGTGGCTCAGATGTGCTAATACATAGAGCACTTCCTTGCAACAGGTACTGGGGAATAGTGAGCCATCAATAAATGTCAGCCCCGACAGGGATTGTTTTCAGGGTGGCACCTTCAGGACCCCGTGGGGGCCCACGCTAAGCTTTGTCTGTGAAGACAGACCCTGGGCTGTTTTGCTAACATCTAAGTATATTGGTTGTTAAGTCCTGGGCCATGCAGTGTACTCGCTGGCCACTATCCTCTGGGGGCTTTCATGCAAAGCAGAGAGCCTGACCACATAGGGAATGGGCAAACAGGCCCCATCACTAAGGTATGGCAGAGATCGCTCTTCTGCCTTCCTCGGGCTTTACCCAACTTACCCCTCCCCACCGGAAGGAAGGACACCCCCCCAGCAGGAACTCAGGGGGTGTCTAGGTCGAATGGAGTCCTGTAGATCAATATTGAATCCAGTTCAATGAGTATTTAGTGGTATCTAAATCTCTCCCTTTTCCCACTGAATAATCCATTCAGCCCATTGGCATCTCTACTGGATCACAGGATGGACTCCTTCCTGCCTCTCTGCCTCCAGCCTCACTCCACCCTATTGCCAAAACTCGAATGGCCCCTCCCACCCCAATGTCTATTTCAAGGGAAGAGCTATCCCAGGAGAAAGCCCTCTCCTTCTCATAGGGACTTCTCCATCAAACCCTCTCCTTCCCACCTTCTCTCTGACACACCCACCAGCCTCACCAAGCCGCCTGCAGTTCCAGAAGGCTCTGAGCCCTCGCTCCTGCTGCAAGGGCTCTGTACCTGCTACTCGCTCCAGCTGTCGTGACCTTTCCTGTCCTTCGTCTCTGCACTGCCTCACCTGTCACTCTGGACGTCACCTCCTCCAGGAAGCCTTCTCTGCCTCTCTCTCACTCCCTTATCTGGACTGGGCTTCCGACTGGGCTCCCATGATCCCCTGCACCTCCCCCATGGCCTGTCTGTTTGCATGTCTGTCTCCCCACCATTCCAGTCTGTGTTTCAGTTTCCAGCACATATTCACGCTTAATAACTATTTGTGGAATGAATGAATGAATTTACAGCACACTTACTATGAGTTGTTCCCGGCACTAGTCACGGGGAACGCGGAAGAATAAAGCACAGATCCTTGCATGGAGGAGGTCAAGACAAAGCGCCAAGGTGAATCTGAGTCAAAGCGTCTAAGGCGCAGAGAGAACAGGATTCATTCTGGAGAGAAACAAGCAGCAGGGCTGGGGACGCCCAGAACAAGGGCTGACACATCCTGACAGGGCAAGGGAATCTGGGAGGCTTTAGAGGGAAGGTCGTCTCTGGTAGGTTCAGAAGTATCTCGAAGGTGAAGAAGGAGGGAAAGGAGGGGCCCCTCTGCCCCTCCATGCCTGTTCTGATCCTTGTTCCAACTCTGTTTCAGCCCGTCTCCAACCATGGCACACTCCAGCTGCTCGGATCTATCTGTCTCTGAGCCCTGAGAACCCCAAGTTGCCTCGCACCATTCTGCTGGCTCACATATCAGTCTCTCTACGGGAGGCACAAGAGTGAACCTTCATCAAAGACACTCGGGTTCAAATCCAGCCTTGCCACTTTATAGCTGCGTGACCTTGAGTAGGTTATTTAACCTTCTGGAGGTTCTGTGAAATTGGTGACACTATTATCCCCTTCAAAAGAGTAGGTATAGCGGGTTGAGCAATATCCCCCATCATTCACGTCCACCTGGAACACCAGAATGTGATTTTATGTGGAAGTAAGGTCTTTGCAGATGTAATTAGTTAAGATGAAGTCACATTGGTTTTAGGTGGGTCCTTAACACAATACAACTGGCATCCTTATAAAGAGAGCAGACACAGAGACAGACACACAGGGATAACACCATATGGCGATGACAGAGGCAGAGATGGGAGTGATGTGTCTACAAGCCAAGGAATGCCAAGGATTGCTGACAACCCCCGGAAGCTGTAAGAGGCAAGAAAGGATCCTTCCCTAAAGCCTTGGCAGAGAGCACGGCCCTGCCGACAGGTTGATTTCAGACTTCTCGCCTTCCAAGCTACAAGAGAATAAATTTCTGTTGTTTTTAGCCACCCAGGTTGTGGTAATTTGTCAGGGCAGCCCTACCAAACTAATACAGTGGGTGTAAGAGCAAGAAGATGGATTTCGTGTAGAGTGGTGAGCACGGAGCCTGCACATACGAAATGCTCCAAACACGTTAGCCCTCGCTGCTTTTTATTAATTCAATATGCGTGTCTTCGTTCCCTTCCTCCCCCAGAGGCAGAGCCCTCCGCTTCCCCTGCTGACCTGTTCGCTAAGCATCTTTCACACCCAGCTTCCTCCTAAATTCCTATTATCCTAAATTCACTCATGGTCTGGGGACTTGAAAAACAAGCGACATGACCGTTTCTTTATAAAATCACAGTCTCTGAGTCAAAAGGAATCTCAGAGGCTCGATTCATCCAACCCTTTTCAGGTTCCTAAATGTCCTTTAAACCACAGCATGTCACCTCACATTCGCACACACACACACACACACACAGAGGAAAATTTCTTCTCCTTCTTCTCATCCCATCATAGGCTGACTAATATTTGTATATCACATGAGTGTAATCGACAAACATCCCACCAGACCATGTCTCTCCCTGTCCAAATCCCCCCCATGGCTCCCATCTCCCTTGGAATAGATTCCAGACTCTGAGCCTGGCTCACACAGCCCTATAGGAGCTGGCCGTTGGCCACACAGCAAACCCCTCCACCCCAGTGCCACTGTCTCTTGAACAGGCTCACTGCCCCCAGCTTTATGCTGCTCTTCCCTCTGCTCATTATTCCTTGACCCCATATGTCTGTGGGCTTGTCCCCACTTCATTCAGCTATCATAGCAAATGTCACCTCCTCACGTTGACTCCCTGATGGCCCCCTGACACAGCCCCCAGCCCCTCCCATGCTGAACTCTTATGTCAGCACGATGAACTTGGAGAGTTCATTCCTGGCCTGGTTGTGCTGCCTGCCACCCCCTCTAGAGGGAAGGCCCTGTGGGGACCGGGATCCGGTCTGTCCCGTTCACCCCAGACCCCAGTGTCAGGGCAGTGCTTCCCACCCAGCAGAAGCTCGGTAGGTACATGATGAATAAATGCATGGAACTGGTCCAAATGCACTGTGCTTTTTTCTTTTTTAAATGTTTACATTTATTTTCTTCATTCTCACAAATGCTTCAGGAGGAAGATTACCCCAGTTTTCTGGCAAAAGAAAACAAAAATGGAACTCATAACAGGTCTTGGTATGGAAGTAACCAGCTAGTGTCCACCCAGACAATAGCAAGGGGAGAGACTCGAAGCTGGGTCTTCTGATTCTACCTCCTCCCCTCCCCCCCTCCCGACGCACACACACCTACACACACAGAGAATCAAATCTTAACTGGAGGTTTGATCCCAGCTCAGAGGCTGAAACTTGCTGGTCCTCAGTGTGCCCTGCTGCTGACCGGGCCATGATCTCTGTCCTCTCCACAGCCCCAGGGCAGCCCAGGGCACTAATGATGCTCGAGGTAATGACGATAAAGCATCAGGCACAGTTCTAGGCACTTTACAGGTACAGAAACTCATTGACCGCTCCCATCAACTCTGCGAGGCAGGTCTTGTTCCCATCTTGTGGATGAGAAAACTGAGGCAGAGAGAAGTTCACTAATGTGCCCTGGCAGAACCAGGATGCAGCCTCCAGTGGCCTGGCCCAGAGTTGTGCCGGCCCTCGGGCAGAGGAGCACTGCAGGAGCCCAGTCCTATCGCACCCTCGTGAGAGTGCCAGACATATCTCACAGAGGTAGGAAACAGGCTCCTGGAGACATGAAGCATGTACAGCGGGTGAGTGACAGAGCCAAGGGGCAAACCCAGGCTCACTTGGCTCCAAAGTGAATGCTTGGAATGCCGGGCTTTTCTGCTGCCTGAAGGCTGGTCAGGGAGAGACAGACATGCCTGATGGAGAAGCGGGAGCCCATGGTGGCCCCCCAGGACGCAAGGGAGGAAGAAAAAGCTGCTGGCTCAACTCTCAGAAGAGGCAGGTGCCACATGCTCAGGGTCAGGCAGGACCAACACCTCCAACGAAGGCCTCTGCCTTCACCCCACCCATCCCTGGTTCCATCTTCATAACCTGCTGAGGAGGCCGGAACCACCTACTGCCTAAGACCAGGTGTCCAGGTTGCAAACAGATCTGAGCATCAGAACGCAGGAGGCGGGGACCGGATGGAGCCCCAAACAGATGCCAAGTTCAAAAGAGAATCACAGGGAAACAGTGACAAACGGGGAATTCAGCACAAAAGGATCCAAACGACAGGAAAAAAACAGAGCCAGATGGGCCTGGCCTCCCTGACCAGCAAGGCTGCCACTAGCCAGCATTGTGAGGGCTCGACCGAGTGCCCCTACCCTGCCGGTCTTTGTGGACGTCATGCCCTTTGCCTGGAATGCCCTCTCTTTCTTTTACCCCCTCCCACTCCCCACCCCCGGAGTAAACCCTTAGCACACTCTGTTCCCACTCACACAATTCTGCTCTGGCTCCTGGGACTTCCTCACCCCTCTCTTTGCTAATCCTCAAGGTGTGTAACCACATGCAAGGTTATCCTTTGATCACATCCTTCCTATGGGCGCAGGACTTCACAGTTTATAAGGTAGCTCTTTCACATCCACAGGGACTCTGCTAGTAACCTGGTGAGACGGGTACTATTATTCCCTTGGACACATGAGGCTCAGACAGGGCACGTGACTAGCCTTAGGTCAGACCGCCAGAAACCATGAGAGGCAGAGCTGGAAGCCTGAGATTAAGTCAGTCCAGCGCTCTGGGCAGCCAAGAGAGGTGTCTGGCACACAGTAGGTGCTTAGCAAGGAATGGATGTGTAAAGGGAGGCACTGAGGTTGATGCTACCATCCTTCTTTTTACCCCTAGAATTTTCTCCTTCAGGGTTCCTAGAGCCTCTCGGGGTCACCCCAAGTCTGAAATCCCTATGCAGAGAAAAGAAGAGGAAAAGGGGACATTCTGCTTTGTCCACTCCGATGTCACCTTAACCCCTGGCAGGCCAGACTCGATGACCCCTAGCTCCTCCGGAAGACTTGGCTGCCATCTGTCCCAAATAACCCAGCTTTCCCCTCAATCACAGGCCAAGATCACCCACTGATAAGGCTGAGCTGAGAGCACCCTCCCCGCAGGGAGATGACGTGATAGCAGCCATGTTTCACAATCTCACAAATCCCTGACAAGACCTGGCCAGTTGGCTGGTTCCAGTGAGGTAAGGGAACGCCCACCTCTCCCTACTGGCCAAGCACCCATGCCAGGCGGAGACAGATGGGGCCAGAACTAGCTCTGATAGCTGTCTGCTCTGACCCCCACGGCCCCCTCAATGTCTCCACAGACAGACACTACAACAACCCATGGGGCAGGTTTATGGGCCCCACTTTGTAGATGAAAGGACGTAAAGTGAATTGCTGGGGATCCCCCGGTAGGGATTTTGGCCAATGTTACCGAATACTTACTGTGTTCCAGGATCCAGGCTGAGTACCTGTCATGCGGGAGACCCTGCTCGCTGCGCCATTTGTCATGCGGGGCGGCCTGTGGGGTCTCTGCTCCCGCTCCCCATACAAGAACGCAGGATATGGTGAGGCCAAAAAGGAACACCCACGGAGCCATAGGTAGGGGAGTCATACCACTATATTCTCTTTGGCGGCACTATACTCTCAATGGAGGCTGGATTCACACTGTCCGCAAACCGCCATCCACACTTGCCAGCCCAGCCACCATCTTCTTGCTAGCCCCCATTCTTTCTCTCCTCTCTGCTAGCATAGCCACAGCAGTTATATTAGTGGCCAATGGCTCACTGGTTACAGCTGACAGCCAACTAGCCACAGCTGATGGCCATCCCATCACAGTTGATGGCCATTTACTACCTGAGCCAGCACCTGTCTATGTGAGGCCGAGAGCCTGGAAACTACTTTCTGGGGCTCTGCCCCCACAGTACCTCACACACACACACCCCATCACACTTGCCTCTAACAGACCTTGAGGTAGCTGTGCTCATATCCCCATTTCACAGACAAGAAACTAAGGTATAGAGAGGTGAACAAGTAAGTGTCTGCTGTAGGTTGAGCTCTGGGGAACAGGCCCAGAGACCAAGAGCTGTGCCCAGGAGGTTTCTCGGGGTGTTTGGGGCCAGAACCTACGGAGGAGTGTGGGAAGAGGGACAGGCAGAGGGGCGCTGGGCTGTAGTGCCTCAGCCAGTCCCACTGGGGGCGCTGGAGCTGAGATGACGCTTCAGAGCTGCCCTGAATTGAGGCAGGAGCTAGGACTCCTGTTCCTATTGGACAGGGCTGCCTCTGCGCAGGCATGACCTTGGGTTAGGTGGTGGCCTTCAGGGGCAATCCTCAAAGAGAGGCTCAGGTGTGAGCAGCACCTGGGGACGGAGGGCCTTGGCCCCCACAGGGCCAGGGCCAGCCCACAGCGTTACAAGGGGGAGCTGGGAGTCCAACCCACATCTGACTGACCCGGCCTAGCCTCTGAATTAGTACAAGAAACCATGCTGCTAAAGAAACTCAGGATCCAAATGTCATTTTCTGCTCCTTTCAGAGAGATTTACTGAGCAAGTGGGAGATGTTTGCCTCAAAGGGAGGCGACCTTGGCTTGTAGGCCTGGTTCTACCACTGCTTCTGGTTAAATGTAGGGACACGCCCAGCCAGTGTCTTCAGGGGCTCTGACTCTGGGCTGCTCTGTGCTGATCCCACCTAGAGAGGCCCGGGGGCAGCACCAGCCACCCCTGACTCTTGCAGGGATCCCCACCCCTCACCCCTGCAACAGCAGAGAGCCGGTGGGGGCCAGACGTCCCCAACACCACAGGCCCGGCCAGGGGTAGCATCAGCTTGACCAACCAAAGGGCAGTGCTTAGGGGCAGATGACCCAGGTTCAAATCCCAGCTCTGACACATTCCAGTTACGTCCTTGAGCAAGGGACTTCAGTTTTCTGTGCCTCAGTTCCCGCCTGTAACTGAGAAATGTAATGACATCACTTCCCTCGTGGGAACGTGAGCCAACACTCATAAAGCATTCCGCAAAGGGCCCCTGTATACCAGCTATCACCACCACCAGTGTCTCCCGGCTGAGAGTGGTGCCAGCATGGCAGGGTGAGTCTCCATGCCTGGCTCTGTCCTTGTCCCCTCCCCTTACCCTGACAACTTCTAAGAAAGTCCAAGTTTCAAAATGTCACTGTTATTAATTTACCTTCTCTGCTTTCTCTTCCTCTCCATATATTTATATTCTATTTTGTGAGGATGTGGTAAAAATACCCACTCCCAGCTAGCGACTCGGCCTTCCCTGCAGTGATCTAATCAAAGGCCATATTTTACCGGCATGCACTAACCCAAAGGCCATATTTCATGGGGGCGATCTAATCAGCAAACCGTATTTCCAAGGTGGGGATCTAAATTCATGGTTATATTTCAATGCTTGAGATCTAATCACAGGACAATATTTTACAGCAGGGATCTAATCCCAGGGGTATATTTCATGGTTGGGAGATCAGAGCAGTTCAACATGACTTTTTCCTTTCCTTTTTCTTTAATTTATATTTATGTTTCAGGAAAAGCGAAGTTATCCTGGCAAGCCAGAACTCTGCCAGCAGTTAGGTCACTGCAAATGAAAAGTAGAGTCTTTCCTAAATGCTGAATCTTCCAGCCTTCTTTGGTGTCACAAAAACCTCTTGGGACATAAGTAGGTTTGCAGGATTCCTCTCAAATCTAGGAGGGACCTCCAGATTCACTGTCCAAGCAGTAGTGCAATTCTTTATTTGTTCATTCATTCATTCATTCATTCATTCATTCATCAAATCTTCTGAGTGCCTGCTGAGTGGCAAGAATTGTGCTTGGAATCAGTGATCCAGAGAGGAACAAGATACATACCACCTGTTATGGACTGAAGGTTTGTGTCCCCCCAAAGTTCATATGTGGAAGCCTACCCCCAATGTGCGTATTAGGTTGGTGCAAAAGTAATTGCAATTTAAAAGGTTCAAAATAATTGCAAAAACCGCAATTACTTTTGTAGCCACCTAGTATTTGGAGGTGGGGCTTTAGGAAGGTGATTAGGGTTAGATGGGGTTAGGAGGGTGGGGCTCCCATTATAGGATTAGTGCCCTTATAAGAAGAGAAAGACCAGAAAGAGAGACCCTGCCATGTGAAGACATGGTGAAAAGGTGGCCGAATGCAAGCCAGGAAGAGCATTCTCACTGGGAACCAAATCTGCTGGCACCTTGATCTTGAACTTCGAGCTCCCAGAACTGTGAGAAATAAATGTCTGTGGTGTTTTGTTATAGCAGCCCAAGCTGACTGAGACGTCACCCTTGCCATCCAGATATTGCGCTACCAGGAGAGATAGATATTCAACAAATAGTCACAGAAGGATGAAACGATTAGGAAAAGTGCACTGAAGAAAGGGCGAGGGGCTGTGGGCATGTAGACCCCAGGCCCAGCCGGGAAGACCTCCCTTGGCAAGTGTGGTGGAAATGGTGACCTGAAGAAGGAGCAGGAGCCACTCAGATAACATTAGGTGGCGTTAGGGTGACAATGAGAGGCGGTAAGAGAATTCTAGGTGTTGGGAAAGGCATGTGCAAAGCCTCTGAGGTTAGATGCAACTTGTTCAGTCAGAGGGAAAGAGAGAAGAACAGTGGCTTGAGAGGAGGCTGGCGAGGTGGACAAACCACAGCTGCTGGGGTAAAGATCCTGGCTCCTCTGGGGCCAGACCTACTTAACTGGATTGGGCTTTGGTTTCCTCACCTGTAAAATGGGATCATAACATGACATCCTTCAGAGGACTTGAAACTTTTCTGTAAACCAAGGGAAGCTACCAAAGCTTTGGGGGAAGGATCAGATTAGCATTTTTTAAAGACCCTGCCAGCGACTACTTGGAGAATGGATTCTTGGAGGACAAGAAAGGAAGCAAGGGGTCCAGCTGGGATGCTACTGAAGGCATTCAGGAGAGAAATGCTGGACTCTGTGGTCGAGGAGGAGGACAGAAGGGGGCAGCTCTGAGTGATTTTCTAAAGGGATCTTTATAGTCCATGGTAGTGATGGGCCCAGGAGCTTGAGGGAGAGGAAAGTACGGAGAGTGACTTCCAGGTACTTGGCATTGAGACAGATGGTCTCCATCTCATTTCTCAATAGTTCTAGGGGAGGGAGAGAGAGAAAAATACAGAGAGGGAGGGAGGGAAAGAGGAAGGGAGGGAGATTGATTCTACAATCTATTTCCCAATCATCTAGCAACTCACTGTTGGGGGAAGATGTACACGTCGCCCTCCCTTCGCCCCACTCCTAATAGCTTTGCCTTCCCCAAGCCAATCTTGTGAGTGAATCGGACTCCCAGGTAGAGAACGGAAAGCTACGAGACGTTCCAATACAATAAGTGTTTGGGGACGTGGAATAAAGGCTTCTGGGGCGCTTAGGCGTTTTCATTTAAATATCACAGCTCATCACTCACCTCATTGCCAGTACATTTATGCAGGCATCTCTCAAATAAGCTTCTGACATGCATGATGCTTTGCCATATGCAAAGCACTTTCACTCACTTTATTCCACCTGATTCTCACAACAGCCCCTGGGGGACAAGTAGCAGCATCCCTATTTTATAGATGGAGAAACTGAGGCTCAGAGACGGGAAATGAGTTGCCCAGCCACAGTGAAGTGACGGTCACTACAGCGGCAGCGAGCACATACCGAGCTTTAGTTCTATGCCTGGTACTCCTAGCGATACTTTTAGACATTTTGGTTTATTTATTCACCCTTACAGCAACTCTTTGAGATAGGTATTATTATTATCCCCATTTTTCCAGAGGGGGAAACTGAGGTACAGAGACACCAAGTTGCTTGCCCATGGTCACATAGCTAGTAAAGTGCTTCATCCCAACCCAGGAAGTCTCACTCCAAAATCTATCTTCAGCCACTGGGTCACACGTCCTACAGTTAGGAAGGAGGAATTCTGCTTGGATCTGCCCAAGGTCCGTGTAACAATAGTTCAGCTGCCTGTGGGCTACACAGCCCACGAGTTACATGATTGCAAAATGCCATAAGGAATTCCAAATCGACATGGATCCTGTGGTCTGGAGGAATTCGGGCTGGAACATGCTTTGTTTCGTGTTTCTCCTTGGTCATCGACTTTTATATTTGGAAACCATTTTGAAGCTCGGTAGGGGGACAATTTCCTAGAAGGTCATAGAAATAAGCAGCCAGCTTCTAAACCCGCATCCCAGCGATTGACAGAAGGGTGGACTGGGGGTGTACCTGACATTTTGCTAGTTCCAGATCATGGGTGCAGCTCCCAGGTGGGCCTGTTGGTCCCACACATTGTCCAGTGTGTGGTGACACCTTGCTCCCTTTCTGCAAGATGAGATAGGGAGTGGGGACCACTCCCAGGCTTTGGAGCTGCACAAAGAGATAGGTTCTAATGTCTTAGGATTAAGATAGAAGATTGCGTACAAGACAGGACACATATGCCATATAAGGGATAAATGGCGGCCAGCTGCCACAGGGGGCCTGGGTGAAGGACCATGCATGCGTTCCCACAGCAGAAAACATACAGATACAGGCAGTCCTTCCACTTGTGGGCAGGACACCAACAACAATTCAAGCTGGCCTCTGTTTGACGTTAGACTTCCTGACGCCCAAATCTTATCTCTGGGGCAGCCTGGGGTGCCCTCCCTGGGGGCCAAGAAACTTGTCAGCATGACAGCCTGTCGCTGAACTGCAGCCTGTGTACGGTGGGAGCCCAGATATGTGTTTCACCGAATCTCGTTCGAGGAAAATTATTAAAGGTTCAGAGGGATTAATTTATGAGGAAAGATTAAAGGAACTAAATCTGTGTCGCTTGGCTTAACCATGACCAAGATTGGGAACTTCGAGGGACGGTTCCAAATTATTTGAAGAGAGTGGAGACCCTGGGGAGAGAGAGAGGGGAGGGTAACGTGACCCAGAAGAAGGAAATAAGGGGGAAGAAGCCCACGATTGATGACAAAGATGAAACTGCAAGATCTCGTCATCTTTGGAACAATGGCTGACATGGGGGCTCATTCTGTGTGAAGCCAGAGGCTAGGAAGCTGGATGGACATTATGTGATTTAACAGTCTATGCCTGATGATATCTGCTTTTCAGGTGGGGAAACTGAGGCACAGAGAGGGAACGTTACTTGCCAGAAATCACGTGGCTGATGAGGCTCAGAACGTGACGCACATTGGCCTGACTCTTACCTGTCACGCTGAGTTACCCTGTGCTCACTTGAACTGTTGTAGAGCAAATGCTCGCTCCCTCCCTTCTCCCTGCATATGGCCCCACCCATTAAGCTAGGGCATGGCCATGTGACTTGTTCCCGCCAATGGGACGTTAGATGCCAGCAAATGCTTGAAATGGGCTTGCACAGAGGGACTCACCCTCTTGTGCTTCTGCCTTCTCTATGAGAAGAGCTTTCCTCAGGAGCCAGGGGCACCTCAGCAGGGACCCCAGAATGAACACACGTCGGGGAGAGTTGAGCTCAACTCGCAACCTGGAGTCAAGCCCAGCTGGACCCACAGCTTACACAGCCCAACAAGCCCAGCCCAGGTCGCTGACCCCCACTCGACCGCGCATCCATGGTGATGAGCACAAACGGTGACGCTTTCAGCCCCTGAGACGGCAGCTGGTTATTTCACTGTGATAGCTGTTACATATCTCATGATATTTGAATGCTGCTCACGGCCTCCCGTGACCAGGGCTGATGCCAGCTTTCTGAGCTCATCTCTGACCTCATGCCCATCGGTACCCGATGCACAAGATTCTCATTGTTTCTAGAATATTCTTTTGACTGCCCGTATATTCTTCCATTGCATTCTTTCGGCCAGCTCTATAGAGGTATAATTTACATAAAATAAAATTCACCAATTCACAGATATGTCCTCATGGAGTTTACAACTTCATGGGAAAGATAGAGCCCCCAGATCTCAGAGCTGGATAATGCCTCGAGGAGTGGAGTGAAGCCATAGAATGAAGCCCCTTTGTTTTATTGTCAATGGGGAGACTGAGTCGCAGAGAAGGGGTGTGGGGTAGAGCTGGGCATCTTGACTCCTAGCTCAGTGCTCTCTCTGCTGGCCCAACAGCGCCCCTCAAACCACCAGAGGAGGAAACCGCTTCAGCCAGCCAGCGGGTTCTGACACGGAGTGCAAGGCAAGATCGTGCCTCAGCCACAAGCATTACCAGCTGCACGGCTGCTGCTAGAACAGCACATAGGATTCAGGTCTCCCCATTGGAAAAAGGATATTACCGAGGTGAGGGAAGCCAGGCTGCGGAGGGCGGGGGTGGTTTCCTGTAATTGTGGGCCTCCTGTTTGTGTCGGGTAAAAAAGGGTGATGTCGTGTCTGCTGGGTAAGGACAGTGACGGGATGCACGTGATTCATCAGAGGAACAAGAGACGAGGGCATGGAGGCCTGCAGCGTGGGTCAAGTGGATGGACACAGACGTGGAATCCACAGGCAATTTCATCAGGCGGGGCAGCCTCCAGCTCCATTCAGCACATTGGCCTGGTTCCCCCCTCTTTGTGGACCACCCTCTCCCAGGCAGTAACCGAGGGCATAGCTCGGTGGGCTGATGGAATTCAGGCATGTGTCTCATGTTTCAGTCATTCAATCATTCATGCATTCATTCATTCAACAATAATGACCAAGACAGACACAGTGTCTTTTTTCTCCTGAGACTCACAAGTTACTCAATTAGAGCTCGGGCAGCTGCTCTCGGGGAAGATTGGGGTTCTGCGACAGCATACAGCAGGCAGATGGGACCCAGGCATGAGTTCCGGAAAGGTAGGAACAAGTTACTCTCCAGAGACACGTTCTGGAAATTGTCGCGAGCGATTTCACTCTCTGGTGCTAAGGAAGCATGGCCTGCCAGACAGACGCCCTGTCTGCGTACGTGAAGGCTTCAGACCCAGCTTCAAGGACAGCGAATGGGAGTGCCTGGCATTCACGGATCTTCATCTCAGTCCAGCTCTAGAACTTTCGAGCGGGGAAACTTTGGACAAGTTTCTTAACTTCTCTGAATCCACTTTTCTCATTTACAGCTGAGCTCACCAGCCCCCATATGGATGTAAGCCGCCGTCCCCCTGAGTGTCTGTTTTAGGACAGCAGCGGCATTGAGATGGGAACGTGTGCTTACTAAAGGCCCTCACACTGTCCCAGATGCTGCCGGGGCCCAGGGACCCTGCCTTGGGTGCCCCCCAAAATGCTGCCAGGCCTGGAAGGGTGGGAAAGGTCAGTATCTTCAGAAGGTCTTCCCCACCACCAACCCCTGTGGACATCTGGAGGACAAATTCAAGAGACAACGAGCTGACATTTAGTCCTGATGGAGTGAGAGGGTGGGGGACACCTTTCTATGGCGTGGTCGGGCCTCTTTCTCAGGAGCAGAAAGTGGCTTGGAATTGAGGGCGGGTGTCTGAGAGAACCGTGCACTAATCATGAACCATCTTATTGAATCCTCACCACCATCTAAAGGTCATCATTATTATCATCACAGACAGTCTGGGTTGCTCAAGCCAGAAAATCCTGAGCCAAAGTAGTGTTTGGGTCAGTGTGTGTGGTCCCCTGATAGCATGTACCCTGTCACATTGATGTCACAGCCATAGTTAGACAAGAAGCTGAGCGGGGCTGTGGCTCACGTGGGGTTGGTGTTGCCAGAACAGTACACTCACTGTTACGCAAAGGATGGGCCTTGGGAAATGGCAGGCAGAGGCTGATTGGTGCCAGAACACATCTGTCCAATGACGGAGGGCCTACCCGCTCCTGCAGGCATCAGGCAGGGACCAGGAGAAGGGGGCAGAAGAGAGGACAAGCCAGCAGAGGGGAGTCCTGGGGAGTGCAGGAATCACAGACGGGGACACTGAGGCCCAAAGGGCAGGAGACCCACCCAGGTTCCAGGGGGCAGACACTTCAACCGCGGCCCAGACTCCTGGTCATCTCTGCACCCCCAACTTCCAAAAGAGAGCCTAGAAGTCTCCGGAGCAGCGAGGAACTGAAATGCGGAGCCTGGAGTAGGAGGGGAAATCAAGTCAGCCCCCTGTGCCCTCACCCTTCCTTATCTGCACCTTCCTGATCCCTTCTTGCCCCACACCTTGGACCCTTCCACACTTTGTTTTATCGCGGGACACTGCTGATCTAACCATGTTATTTTGGAGCAAGCTTGTTCCTTTCCAGACCTCAGCATTCCCGACGGTGGAATGAGGTAATATTATCCCTCTTCATATGGAGTGGTGAGGACTCCACAACCCAACGTGCCAGGTACCCTGACTGTTGTACCTCCCATGTGCCAGGAATGCCCCATTTATTCACTCAGCAAATATTCACTGAGCACACACTGTATGCTGGGCACTGTTCTAGATGCTAAGGACCCAGGAATGAGTGAGTCACAGTTCCTACCCTCATGGAGCAGAGAGTCCAGTGGACCACAACCACTGGACTTGTAACTTCTACAACATATACCCTATGTGGTATATATGGTATCATATGCCTATATTTGTCACATAATGTGAAATCAGGAAGGGATAAATGCGACGGAGAAAATTAAGCAAGGTGGGGGCACCCAGAGTGAAAGGGGTGGGAGGGGCTATTTAGATACAAAGGTCAGGAAGGACCCCACTGAGGCAGTGACATTAGAAACCCCAAAGAGGCGAGGGAGGGAGCAAGGCACGAGGATTCCAGGGGATGAGGCTTCCAGGGGATGAGGCTTCCAGGCGAAGGGAGAGAAATGCCAAGGCCCTGAGCCTCCAGTCTGCTCGGTGGCTCTTGAATGCCAAGGAGGTCAGGGCAATAGAATGAGTTACTATTATTATTATTACTTCTGTTACTAATAATAACCTACTATTATTCCTTAATATAAAATGGCGTCTAGGCCTGAAAGATGGGATCCGAGCTTCCAAATCCTCAGGACCTGTAGGTGGTTGTGCCTTCCCTGGGGACCCTCACCCACAGGGGATCCCCCCGTCACCAGACCCTGCTTCCCGGGGTCAAGCATCAACCCCCACCCCAGTTAGGGGGCACCAACGCATCCATCTGGGCCAGCAGGTGCAGTACCCAGGGCCCATGAAAATGTTCTAATTTTGATTCCTTCTACAATCAGGAGGGAAAAAGAATATAATAATAATGAATACATAACCATGAATCCAGCCTGGATTGCATTTGCTTTTCTACCAGTGTGGTCGTAAAACATACATTGTAATATTTGTCTATGGAGGAAGGGGCCCCTGGAGAACAGTGCTAGGCCTCTGAAAGTCACATGGGGCTCCTCTCTGAAGGTGGGAGGCATGCTTTGGCTGCCCTCGGGCTGCCCCTGAGCCCTCCAAGACCTTGCCAGAGAAGCCTGCAGCTCAAACAAGCTACCTGTTGAGCTGCCACGAACCTCTGCCACCTGCCCGGGTCCCTGATGGATGGAGCCCCTGTCCAGCTCGGACACGAACGGGTGACTGATGGCCTGCTGCTCCTAATTCCCGCTCGCATGTCTCACTTTTTTGAACCACGCACAGTGGCGTCTCTGGGAGAGCCGCTGCCTCCATTTCTTGGTGAGTCCCCCTTCCACCCCTTAAATCTAGGGAAGCAGTGATTTAATATTAATATTTATTCATGTACTCAATTCTTTCCCTGTTAAATAATTTCTCAGCTGTCGGAGGCTTCTGAAGGCTAATTTAAAACAGGTGTCACGGTTATCTAACTTACTATGCCCTCAGATTCTCAGAGAGAAGGGGTGGGGGGACCCATATCCCTGTACACACCACGTGTACTGCTCTCTGCTTCGAGGGGTCTGGGTAACGTGGACAGACCTCCTCCACGAGCAAACCCCCAGGGTGGGAGGTGGGAGGTACCCACATCGCTGGTTGGTTGGAGAAGCTGACACCAGGCTTAACTCTAAAAGGGAGGAGGATCTGGTAGGAAGGGGTGTTGGGGAGAAAGAAAAGAAAAGATTTGCGAGGTGGTGCTGAATACACCACACACATAGAACAATAATAATAGAATGATAGTCAACACTTGTACAGAATTTAGATATGCCCGGCACTGTTCCATGCAGTTTACATATATTAACTCATTTAATACTTTCACAACCCCAGTGAGTTCTGTAGTATTGTCCCCATTTCACAGGTGAGGAAATTGAGGCAACAAACAGTTAAATAACTTGTCCGATATCATATGATCGTCAGAGGTGGATCAGGGGTGTGAACCCAGGAAGACAGACGCATGGCTGAAACCTAAGTCTCCCTCTTAGTGGCCAAGAGACTTCGCTAAGGGTCCACTTCCTCATGTGTAAAATGGAGGAAACACAGCTTAATCGCAAAGGGTAATAAAGAGGGTAAGACGACCCAGGCAAGACCTGGCTGTGTGCATCTCTGGGCATCAAGAAACGGATGGAGGCTTGACACATAGTAGGCATTCAGATGACCTCCTCTCCTCTGCTCTCTTTCCAGCCTATGTGCTTCTCTCTCTCCCTCCCTCCCCTTCTCTCTCTGTCTCTCTCTCCCCCCACTTTCTTTCTTCTCTTTCTCAACAACCTCACACTTCAAGGTTATGTTTGTTACAGCGGATTGAAATCTAAGTGATGGCTCTAGCCCCGGCCAAGGAGAGCTTGCAAAACAAACGAGCCTTGTCCCGCTGCGGCTGCCTTCACATCCCAGCCTGCAATTCCTGGCATGCTGACTCGGGGAGGCTTCTCCACCATAACCCCTGCCCCTTTAGATAAACTCACTGACCTCAGAGCCTCTCTATCCTGCCCCTCTCCCCAAGGAGGTTGAAATTCAGAGTTTCATTGTCTGCTTCCCCCACCCAGAAGCTTGATTTGCTATAGAATATACACGGAAGACAACAGGCATGTTCAATACTGCTTTTAAAAGCACGTGCCTCCCCCAGTCCCATCTCTAGGACACCGGCTTCCTGTCTTGCACAGGATCATTGCTCTCAAGAGAGGGAATTCCCAACTCGTGTGATGATGCCCAGAGAGGAGCAAGACATTCAGTCCTCGCTCGGGCAGTATGCAAAGCCAGGCAAATTAACGAAATGCAGACCACATTCGTAAGTGTGTTTGTGAACAGAGATGAGGGCGGGGCAAGGCAATAAGCAGCTGGAAACAAATTTCATCTGAGAAAGCTTGTGAGTGGGCAATGACGTGATTATGTTTTATGCACACGTGAGGTGAGAGTACAGGCAGATTCAAGCGTGTGCACCGATGTGTGTACACACACTACACATACACACACGCTCACACCTACACACACACACACACACACACACACACACACGCCCACAGTTCTTATCAGCCATACCTGGGTATGTGCTCTGAGCTCTGTTGTACTTTTCTGGGCAGAGGCCAAACCTTGAGCCTCGGAACTCCCGTCCTGTGACCTGGGCCCATCAGAAAGTGACCACTGATTGGATAACTACGGGCTCTTGATCCTACAGGCCACCAGAGACTATGCAACCCTTAGTTTATGGAAGGGTCTGTCCCCAAAGTTCACTTGCAAGTCAGCTTCTTGGATCAAGCAATATATCTTCCCAGAGAATCAGTGTCAGTGGATGCAATAAATAGAGTCCTGATGAAAAGCACAGACATTGAGAATGGCAAACTTCAGGAAGAAATCGAACCATTCCACATCTTCATCTGTAAAAGGGGGTAATAAAAATATCCACCAACCTCAAATGGGTTGAAAAATGAAAGGACATAATGCATGCTGAGTGGCCAGAACCCAGTCAGTGCTCAATAAACCGTGGGTGTGGCTATTGGCAGCATTGCTCATGTAGCGACACTGCTGTCGTTATTGATGATGGTTAGAGCCCCAGGGTGCCCCCCAATGCCTCAGTGTGTGTGGGGTGGGGGTGGGGGTGGGGCGTAGCTGACAAAAGTTTTCTTTGTATTTGTGGTTACCAATATTGGAAACACTGTTCCCTCGGGAATTGCTCTGTGTTCTAAATTCTCTCTTGAGACCCAGGAACTCCTCCCATGTCACCCAGGAAGAGGAGGCAAGCCCTTCAGAGTGGGGAGGAGAGGAAGACGGGGAGGGGGGAATACTCCTCAACACCAGGACACGTAAACTGTCCGCATCAACGCAATAGCAAGAAAGGATTTCTTGCCGGGAAATGTACCTTTGCAGAGCATCCAACCTGTGCCACGAGGTACCCTCCTTACAGTGTATCCTTCAGTCTGGACAATAGTTCTAGGAGGTGGAGCATCACTGCCCCCTTTTCCCACTGGGGCTTCTAAAGCTCAGAGAAGTAGAGTCGGTTACTCCCCAAATCGCTGTCAGAGCCTGGTGGAGCCCAGACTGGAATTCGGTCTGTTTGGGTCCAGAGTCCATGCTCCTTTTTTAACTTTGCCATGATGCCTCCAGGTGTCTAAAACATAAGGCCCCAGGTGTCCCGGTGTTCACAGCACAGATATTTGTAAGCTCTGCCTCCCAGGCCTCCTCTGTCAGTTATCTGATCAAAACAGAGTCGTGTCTTTTCTAAAGTAGTTCGCTCCTATGATGCTGCCTCGCGAATCCTCCTTGCCTCCACCCTCTAGACTTAGCCATGGCCCGAGGAGCAGGAAACCTGGTTCCCAACCAGGCTCATTGCTGTGTGTCCAGAGTTAAGACCTTTGACGTCTCTGAGCCTCATTCTGCAGGTTCATAAGTCCAAGCCAGTCACCAGTCTTCCCTTCTCCACCAGGGGTGGAGTGGGAGTGGGGGCACACAGCCAGGGGGGTGAGCCCCCCCCACGGGGTGCTCAGGGATTGGCAGAGCCAGCGTCCTACACCTGCACCTGTCTGTGGAACACGATCTAGCACCAGGAGCAGGGAAGAGGCACTGGCCTCCACCAGGGGCCCCTGTGCCTCTCCACCAAAAGGGCTGGGAGAATTAATATTAGCACAATCATTTTAATCAGCGCATGATTAACAGGCACATACATAATTCACCCGGCTCTCCCTCCGCCTTGCTCTTTGCTTGTAGAGGTGGACGGAACATGACACTGGCTCATTAGTTCTTGCTCCCCCATCCGCCCTCCTTTGCGCTGGGGGAAGCGGGCTCCCGATGAGTGGGCCCTCGTGGGAAGGAGGTCCTGGAGTGTCCTCTGTCCTGGGGACTCCACGCAATGGACAGAAGAGAGGGAGCCCTCTCCCAGGTTCTCTCCAGAACACTTCCAGCCAAGAGAGAAGAATTTGGAGGAGCAGAACCAGGCTGAGCCCCTGGCGTTCACCTTGGACATCTACACCCCACCCCCACCCCCCAATGTCCCTCTAGGGGTGGTTTTGTTCCTCTGTGGTCAACTTCCCCTGAATCCTCGAAAGCTCTTTCTCTTTTCCCTCCCTACTAATCACTGGGGCTAATGCTACACACTTATTCCCCACTGGGTGAAATAGGGGGCCTATTAGTTATCCTAAAACCACTTTCTTCAACCGTAGATTTTACCAACTGTCAGAGCTAGACGGGCCTGTTTATATCAAGCAATCCAATCCCTCCAGACTGTAAAGGGGAAACAGAGCCCAGAAAGGGCAAGTGACTGGCCTAAGGCCACACAGTACATACGTGGCACAGCTGGGACAGAATTCTGATTTTGGGCTCCGAAGACAGAGTGCTTTACTCCAACTCTAGATGAAGGTCACATAGATATTTGAGTGTGTGTGTGTCAGGGACAGGGTAAGCGCAAGATTGAAAGCTGGCTTGGCTATTTACTGTGTGACTTCCAACAAGTTACTCATCCTCTCTAGCCTTGGCCAGGTCATTTGCAAAACGACAGTAATAGGATCGGTCCCACCCCAGGGGACTGTGGTGATAAGAATAATGGAGAAAGCGTTTAGCCCAGAGCCTCACAGACCATAAGTGCTCAATAAACGGTACCATTTGGCTCAGGATGGGTCCCCCAGAAGGAGACCTGAGACAAGGATTCCACTGCCAGTAGTTTATTTGGGGGGAAATTTCAGGAAACATTGTCCGCCCTGGAGAAGCCAGACGGAGTGTGTTACCAGGCAGCTTACCACTGAGGGCGACGGAGGCACGGCCCCCTGGGACAACTCTGGGAACCAGTGTCGAACATAAGCTTCTGAGCCATCCCACCCGAGGGAGAAGGCCACAGGGTATGGGGGGGGGGGGGCGAAGTGGGCTCTACCAGGCCCTTAGGCCAAGAGGTGCTGGAGCTGGCAGCTGGGTCAGGCGGCACGCTCTGAAGTGAGGAGAGCAAGGGGATATACATGAGTGGTCCCGAGAGCATCTGCCACACTATTCAACAGCTTATTGTATAACCAGGGACATGGAGAGGGACTTCCGGGTCCTCTTATCGGTACCCCTTGTGTCTTCAGACCCATGCATTCCCCTCACTTCAAAACTTCCATTGCATCAGCGGCAGGAAGGATAGTAATGAAGCATGAAGGTTGGGGACTAGATAAAAGAAGAACCGCCCATCCGTGAAGATGCTTAAACACGGGCTGCGGGGAATTGAGGAACATGTGGAATTCCTTCCCCGAGGGGCTTTCTGGTAACACAAGGGAACTGAAGCCATTTAGATTCAGGCCCTCTGCAGTGCAGGCCCCCTCATCGCCCCAAGCACATCGGCCTGCGCGGGCATGCCGTGCAGAAACGCGGTGGTGAGGGGGGAACACGAAGCCACAGACAAAGGGGGCTGAGCTTCTGGGAGCATCCAGGTGTGTAAGGGATTATTTTTATATTCGAATAAACCCAGAAATGGTATATCCTTAGAACAGAATACTACTCAGCAATAAAAAGGGACAAAGATACCTAAAACCACAGGGTAATTCTCAAAAGCATCATGCTGAGCTAAAGAAGACAGACATAGAAGACGCAAATGATGGTTCCATTTATATGAAATTCTACAAAAGGCCAAACCACAGTGACTGGAAGCAGATCGATGGTCGCCTGGGCCCAGGGGTGGGGACAAAGGGGCATGAAGGGACTTTGGGGGGTGGGTGATGGTCTTCTTCTAGATCTTAATTGTGATGGCCTTGGCATGACTGCATACATTTGCCAACATTCCTCTAATTGGACAGTGAAAATTGGCAATTTTTCTGTAGGTTAATTATACCTCAACTGAAGCTGATTTCAAAAATAAGAAACATAAATAAACCCAGAATGGGTCTGACCTGTGGATCAAGTAAAATCTCAGAGTGGGATAACTTGTGGATCAAGAAACACACACACACATGCACCCCAAAGGTGCTTGGCTGGTTCAGAGAGCACAGATCTTGGAACACAGGCAAATGTTACATTCACATCCCAGCTGTGTCCCCTTGCAAGCCATGTAACTTGGATAAGTCATATTACCTCTACAAGCCTAAATATTCTTGTGTGTACATAGTGCTATTGACTGAATTGTGTTCCCCCAAAATCATACATTGAAGCCCTATTCCCCAACGTGACTATATTTGGAGAGAGGGCTTTTAGCAGGTAATTAAGGTGAAATGAGGTAATAAGGCTGGGGTCCTAACTCGATAGGATTGGTGGCCTTATAAGAAGAAGGAGAGATGTCTCTCTCTCCATGAACACGCACAAGGAAAGGGCAGGTGCACACTCAGCAAGAAGGTGGCCGTCTACAAGCCGGGAAGAGAACCCTCACCAGAAACTGACCAGGCTGGCAGCCTGATCTTCCAGCCTCCAGACTGTGAGAAAATAAATGTCTGCTGGGAAGCCACCCCGTCTGCGGTACTTTGTTATGGCAGCCCCAGCTGACTAAGACAGATGGGAATACTAATTCTGTTGTATCGTTGTGCGTTATATGTATTATTATGTATACTGTATCTATTGTGAGGATAGCATGAGATGACATGTACATAAATGCCTTGCTCCAGGACACACAGGTGCTTAGTAAACTTTAATTATTTAATACAGGGTTTTAGAAACTTTCCAGCTCAGGTAATAGGAGACTTCAACTTGGCTGAAATAATGTTGAAAATGTATTATTTCACATAAGAAATCATGAGCTAGGGGAATTGTAGGGCTGATTAATTCAGTAGCCCAGGCCCTCATCGAGGTCCCAAGTCTCATTTATCTTCCTTTCCTGCCATCTTCAGCCTGTTAGCTTAGTTCCCCTCATGGCTGTGAGAAGGCTGCAGCAATTCCAGCCACACTGCAGACCCAATTCTGTCCTGGCAAGAAGAGGGACCATTTCTTTCTATGTGCTGCTTTTTGTTAGTGAGATCTTTTCCCAGAAGCCCCTTTGCAGACGTCTTCCCATTGGCCAGAACTGTGTTAGGTGCCAGTAACTCCAGCAATGACTAGCAGAGGGAAGAGGATAGCCAAGATTGGCTTAGCCTTAGACCAATCATGACTCAGTCCTTGGGGCTGGAGGTGGTGCCACCTCCTATGTCCACATGGAGGAAGGTGAATTAATTCCCAAACAAAACTAAAGTCTTGTTAGAAAGGAGAAATGAACGAGAATGGTTGTCAAGTAGGTGACCAAGAGAGTTTGTGACAAGATATAACAATGGCTTTTGTGTACTGAGCGCTTATGAGGAGCACTGTATATCATCTCACCCTAGTAGGTGATGCGAATTCCCGTTTTACAGCAAAAGAAACTGAGGCTCAGAGAGGAAGTCATTTGAACATGTCACACAGCTTGTGACTGGCAGAGCCAGAACTAGAACTTTCTATCTCTGAGGACCGGTCTCTTCACTGCTGTGCTGTGCCGCCACTTGCTTGGCACGGCTATGACTTCATCTAGTATTATTTTTACACTTGCCGGGAGTTCATAACCCATCAGTTGCCTCCTGGTCCAAAGCAGTGAGGAGAGCGATTTCCCCTCCAGGTTGCTATGGAAGCCTGAGGTCCACATTCTGCACACAGCCCCCTGACTCCAGGGAGTCCAGGGAGTCCTATTGAGTCATTTCTAAGTGATGTGACCAGTGGTTCCTTTCTGGGCTGGTCTTTGCACCATGGACAGATTTTCACTGAGCCTGGGGAAGTTCTGGAAAAGAAGGGGTCTTAGGGCATACGACCCACTGATTCTTCCAATGCTACATGTGACAGAAATCTCTCCAGAGCCTCCAAAGCCCACACTGTGCACCCAGCCTTTCCCATCGGCCTGCGTGTCTGTCTCCCCTGGCTTTTGTTCATGCTGTGCCTCTCACCCAGAATGCCCTTCTCCCCAGTTCCCTGCATCCACCCCAACCTGACCCCCTTAAGTCCATCTCCTCCAGGAGGCTCTTCCTGATGGTGCCACCTACTCTGACCTCTCCCTTCTCTGACAGCAAGGGCACTTGTAAACAATGCCAGTGGGCCCCAAATCTGCATCCTGTGAGAATTATGGGGGAGGGTGAGTGTTCAGTAAAGTAAGATTTCCCCAGCCTGCAGAAGAGCCTGGAGAACAGTGTGGTTAAAAGCATGGGCTCTGGAGATAAGCAGCCTCAATTCAAATCCTACTTCTGACAATTGCTGCTGTGCAACCTTAAGCAAGTTACTTAATCTCTCTGTGTTTCCCTTTCCCCACGCGAAAAATGGGGATAACAACATAGGATAGTTATGAGGACTCTATGAGGTTATAAGAAAGTAAAGTACATAGAATAAAATCAAGTAGAATACATTCGATACATATTAGGGATTTTTGCCTGTTGAATCAGACTCTAGAAGTGAAGCTCTGGGCTCTGTCTATGTATCATCCCAAATGGGCGGTCTTTTTGCAGCCAGGCAACCAGGGTTCTAGGTTTCTAGGGTGGCCATTTGAGTACCACTCATCTTACATCACACCGGATTCCAGAATCCCTGCTCAGAAATGGTCATCAGCTCCCTTTGGCCCATAACTCATTCCTCAACTAGACTTTTGGATCCCAGCCTCCTTTTCTCACTTCACCTCTGAGCCTTGTTCCCTGCCTTTGCATAGTTAAATCACAGGATAGCATCCCCTAAATGCAGCTTCTAGGTTCAGTTCTGCCTTTGCCCAGGCTGTTCCATTTAACTGGAATGCCCTTCCCTTCCTTTCCCACCATACAACAGCAGGGCTACTCACTGGGTGCCTACTGTGTGCCTGCGGGCCTACTGTGTGCTGGGGGTTGTGACAGAGCCTGGGTTTGAATGCAGAACTACGCGATCTCGAGGCCTGTGCCCTTAAGCGTTAGCTGCTCTGCCTCACTGGCACAGCTGTTCTGTGAAATCCCTCCTGGTCCCATCTCCTGCAGAATAATGTACCCACCCACACTCGCAGAGACCCTGCTCCACTCCTGGCTTTTATAGCTCACGCATTTCCAGTCTTGTCCGCCACCCCACGAGACAGGCAGCTTAGCTCTAGCACCAAGCACCCATACTGTGGACCCCCAGCGTTTCGCACCAGGAAGCCCATTTACAATCCTTTCCTCCTCCACAGGACTCTGAGATTGGAAAGCTCATTCTCCCCACCAAACAAGTAGGCCATGTTCCATGGCAATAAGCTCGTCTTCATTTTGGTTAATCAGGTGCCCATGAGAACTCCCTACCCGGGGCTGGGGGTGGGTGGGGGTGGGAGACAGGCTCCAGCCACAAGCAAAGACTCTCGCTAACTTGACCACCTGTGCCACTGCCCTCAGGTTTGGTGGAGGTAGCAAAGGAGGCAGGTGATTTCCCTGAGGCCTTAGGACAAAATAGAATCAGCTCCTGAACCCTGAGGCTATCTTTGTGAGTTGGAAAGAGCTGGAGACCCCAGCATAGTAGCTGGTAGCTCAGTCAGTGTTGGAAAGAGAGGAGGGTGATTAGTGAAGAGGAAAAAGGGAGAAATATCATCTGGGCTTTACCTTCAGCTGCCCCTCAGGCACAAATAGAATTCCCCAAGCACAGTGACTTCACAGCTGTCTGCTCTTCCCGCAGCCCGAGGACCTAACACTGGACCAGGCTCCTGAAGCTGCTCAAAGGGTGACTGCCTTAATGTGAGTCCTGTCATGGTGAGCTCAGTCGGCGGGGAGGGGGGCTGGGCCTGCGCCAGCGTGCCCCTACCTGGGTCCTGAGCCCTCTGCTGAGGGCGGAGGCAGAGAATCGCTGAGTAAGCAGCAATTCCCCCACAGCCATCATCACTCATTAAATATTAATGCTGTCCATTTGCTTGTACGTGAGTGCACCCCCTGAGTGAGCACCGCACCCTTGCCTGCACCCACACAGAAAAGCTCCCATAGCCTGTCCTCCCTACTCTCCCGTCACTGTTTTTATGACCCCCACGGGGCTCCTCAGTTCCCTCAGAGCTGTCCACCTGTCCACTAGCGCCAGGCCCTGCTCCCACCCCAGAGCTTTGTGTTTCTTACAGATGACGTTTATGCAAGGCGCAGGGGCAGGTTCAAATCCCAGCTTCGTCACTCATGAGCTGCATGACCTTGGGCATGTTACCGCAAATGGGCAAAACACCTCTAGGACTGTGTAAAATCGAGAATCTGATGCGATCATACGCGTACAGGGCCTGGCCCGTCGTAGGCTGATTACGATCTGTGGGAATGCCTTTCCTGTTCCATTCCCTGTCCGTCACGCAACCTAGAAGGGTCGTGGAGGAAAAGGCTGAGTTAAAGAAGAAAGGAGGGGTGGGGGGCATAGAGTAACAGGGTCTCCTGGTACATCCAGCTGTGGCGACGTCATGGGAATCCAGGGGTCCAGCTCTGGGCCAGTCCGTCTGTCCTTGGTGCCTCTCACTAAATGGCAGTGACTCATGATGTGGGGAGGGGGTTCTGTGTGGCTCAGAAGCCTGGACACCAAGCTGACTGATGCTTCGATATCACAGCGATTCTTATTTATGCACCAATGTGTGTGTTCAGCATGCTGCTAGGTCCTTAAGCTGCCCAGTACCAGCCATAAAAGCCTCCATATATCACCCTGAAGTCCCTTCCTGGGTAGTTTAAAAGAATGAGAGGTGACTTAATGGCAGTGTTTAAGGATTATTATATATAAGTTACCGGCCAGATGCTCTTCCGTGGCGTGCAGAGCGATGTGGAGGGGACTCTGACAGCAGCAGAAGAGACCCTCGCTGGAGCCCAGAGGGTTCACTGCCTCTTGACCCCACCCCCACCCAAAAGCATCAGGGTGCACCCACGGAGCCCTCAGGGTGTCCTCCAGCTCTTGGGAGATGGTTTGGACCATGATGCTCGGCGGGCTGATCTCCTCCCATGAATGAGATGCTTGAAAGGAGAGCAGATGTTGCTACAACGGGCTGAGGTGTTCGGGTAACCTGGAGCAGGGAGAAGAATGAAGGACCACTTCATTCTGGGAGGAGACTGGCCCTGGGCTCTGCAGCCAAAGGAGACAATTCAGAGCCCCACAGAGAGTGAAAGTGCCCTGGCCACCCAGCCCCTCTTGCTATGGGGAACAGGGAGAGCGTTCACTGGGGTGGGGGGAGTCCCTCCTCTCCTCTGTTTCAGCAGAAGTAGGGTCAAAGGGGAGGATCAGTGTAGGCTCCCCTCCCCCAATCAGGTCACAAGGGTGAAGGTACAAAGTGAGAGTCCAGCAACAGTTCAGAAGGAAGGTGTCCTGTTTTCCTAAGAAAGTCCCCTGACATGGGGCCTGCTCTCACAAGCCCTGTGGGACAGAGACCCCTTCCACCCAGCACAGGGGGCACGGAGGGAACGTAGGCACCTTGGACTCTAAGCAGGTCTCCTCCACCTCGTCCTTAAGTGACTGTGGGCAAACCGTTTTGCCTTTTTGAACTTGTTCCCTCCTCCGAGTAATGGCGTCAGTAAGACCCACACGGCAGGTCTGAAGCTGGACTTCGATGAGACCAAGTACCAGACACTGAGTTTCTCTCCTTCCCATTGTCTTGGTGTCTTCCATCCAGTGTGGTCCCTGGAACCAATCCCCACCATCTCGCTGATGTCCTTGGTCATTCCGTACTCCCGATCAGGACACACCCTGCCCAGGTCCCCAGCGACGCGTGCCAGGCTGTGCCCTCTCTTCCTGCAAGCTCAGCCTCAGCCAGGACACCTGAGGTTGACCCAGAGGACGCTGAGGTGGACTTTGACTCCTTTTGCTCGCTCACGTGACCATTCCCTCAGAGAGCACGTACAGCGTCATGGTCAAACCCCATCAAACACTCATGTGGTCTGCCTGCTTCCGGCAAAGGGGGTTCTATTTGCCCAACAGATTTCCCACATCGCCTCTCACTTTTGACCACTTCCATTCCTTCCAGAGACCTCCCAGAGTGGAAGGAGACACCATCCCATGAAGGTGGTCTCCACTTTCCTGCTCCCTGCCCTTGAGCAGACTGGCCCTTCCTCCAGCAACGCCCTCCGCAGCGCCTCCTTCCCACCTGCAGAAATCCTCCTCCACATTTGAGACTCAGATAGGTGCCTGCACATCTTCAAATGCCTCCCTTCTCATTTTCTTTTTTTTTTTTTTAAATTAATTAATTTATTTTTAAAAAATTTATTGGGGTGACAATTGTTAGTAAAATTACATAGATTTCAGGCATACAATTCTGTATTATATCATCTATAAATCTCAATGTGTGTTCACTGCCCAGAGTTAGTTCTCCTTCCATCACCATATATTTGATCCCTTCCCATTTTCGCTTTGGAGGACAGCAGGGCCAGGCCCACCTATTCCAGCTACCCCCCAGACTGCAAGCCCCTGCAAGCAAAGACCCGCACACACTCACCTCTGCATCCCCTCCCCTTGTGCTCTGTATGTCCTGGATGCTTGATAAATGGCCGTTATTCATAAATTCACAATGGCTACAGAACACCGAGGCCCTGTTATGGGCCAGACACAGAGCTCCACGTCAGATAGACATCAGCTCATTTTGTCCTCAGCGCACCCTCCCCGCTCGCTATGATGATCTTCATTTATAGAAGCGAGACTCTGGGACGCAGAGGGGTGACATACCCAAGGTCACCCTGCTGCCATGGAAAGTGCCAGGACTTCAGGCCAGGTCGCAGTGACTCCCAAGTCTGCCACACCCTTCCCTCTGGACCACGCGGTCTCGGAAGACAAGTTAGGGAAGCAGAGCGAAGAGAAACACTCAGTTTTCTGGATCAGACCAGATTTCAGATATACAAATTCAGGAATTGAAGGAGGTTTTATGACACAGTAAGTAAAACTATATAAGTAAGGTTAAAAAATAAAAAAGGCCAATTGAGAAAAAAATATGTGGGACTCTGTTATGGCCTGAAATGTGTGTCCCCCCAAATTCATATGTTGAAGTCCTAACCCCACCACCTCAGGATGTGCTATATTTGGACACAGCACCTTTAAAGAGGTGATTAAATTAACATTCGGCCTTTAGGGTGGGCTCTAATCCAATATGACTGGTGTGCTTATAAGAAGAGGAGATTTGGGCACAGAGACACCAGGGACGTGTGTGCACAGAGAAAAGACCCTGTGAGGACACAGTAAGAAGACAGCCATTTGCAAGCCAGGCAGAGAGGCTTCAGAAGAAACCAACCCTGCTGACACCTTGAGAAAATGAATTTCGATTATTGAGGCCACCTCGTCTGTGGCATTTTGTCATGGCAGCCTGAGCAAACTAATGCAGTCTCCTATTACAGATAACACCCTTAATATATAAAAAGTTCCTAGAAATCAATAAATAAAAGACCAACAAAAACTTATATTGAAAATGGGCAAAGAATATGATAGATATTGACCAGAAAAAAGGAAATACAACTGACTCTTTTATAAACATACGAAAGCTGTTCAACTTCCTTCATGATAAAACTGCATCTTTCACTCATCGGACGGACCAATTTCCAAAGGTTTGCCGACACCGTGTGTGGCAAGAACTGTGGTGCACTAGGGAAGGACGCTCCCACAGTGCTGGCGGGAGTGTAAATTGTGCAACCCTGTAGAGGGCGATTTGGCAATATCCACCAGAAAGAAGGAAGGAAAAAAGAAGGGCAGGAGGGATGGAGAGAGGGAGGGAGGAAGGGAAAAGGAAAGGAAAAATGTGTGCTGTGGAGTCAGTCACATCTCGGTTCCAATCGCAGCTCTGCCGCTTTTTAGCTGTGCAATCTTGGGCAGTTACTTCCCCCCTCTGTGCCTCTGTTTCCTCTGTATAGGGGAACAGCGATAGCACATTCCACCTAGAGCGCTACACAGATGGAGCTAGAATTGTTCTATCACTGTTGTCATCATCCTGCACTGTGCCAGCCACAGGGTGGTCTCATATTGGTGGATTCTGTACTTCGGTGCGTGTTCTTTCCTTCTTTTCAGTAAAGCGATTCACCAAATCAGTAACCAAACTGGATTTGATATAAATAATGGCTATCATTGTATTTCCCTTTTCCTAGAAACACATTTTCAGGAGTTGGAAGACACTCCTTGTTAGATTCTGACCCCGGATACTGGATGTTGATGTTACAATCTCCATACTTAACCCAGCACGTGCCCCAGGCTGTCTTCATGCTCTGAAGTTAGAGAAGACCCGGGTGGGCACTTCCGTTCCTTCCCATCTCCCACCCCAAAGGGGCAGTGGGTGGAAGGGGGGGTTCCCTACCCACCAAAGCTGGCTGTACTGGTGGTGTTTCAGGGAAGCTGGAGAAGTGCTCGTCTTCAACACCAACCCGAGTGGATGGAGAGGATAGGCTTGTCTCAGGAGCCTCGTCTCCTGTGGGGGAAACTGAGGCCCATGTGCATAAAAGGTATCTGTGCGGGCTCATCCAGATCTTTAGAGAGCTGCCCCAGCCCTGGGTAAGTGGAGCATGACCCACATAGAAGAATCTCCTCCCCTGTGCCCAGGAAATGAAGGTTTAGATGCACAGCAACCTCATCTCCCATCATGCACCTCACACCTAACTCCTCCCTCTGCTGTCTCATCCCATTCATTCCTCTAACGTCTCCCTGTGACAGCAACACCAACACCAACAACACAATAATAATCACTATTTGCTGAGCACTTCCCACCTGACACTAACTTTTTTCTTTCTTTCTTTCTTTCTTTCTTTCTTTCTTTCTTTCTTTCTTTCTTTCTTTCTTTCTTTCTTTCTTTCTCTTTCTCTCTCTCTCCCTCCCTCCCTCCCTCCCTCCCTCCCTCCCTCCCTCCCTCCCTCCCTCCCTCCCTCCCTCCCTCTCTCTCTCTCTCTCTCTCTCTCTCTCTCTTTCTTTCTTTCTTTCTTTTTTTTTTCCTGCAACGACTCTGCACAGTAAGTATTATGATCCTCCTTTTACAGTTTAGGAAACAGCCTCAGAGAAGAGAAACAGTTTTGTCCAAGGTCAGCAGTTAGTAACTAGAGGAACCAAGCTTGGAGCTCAGGCCTTCTGACCCCAGAATGCAACACCCAGCCTCTGCCACAGGGTCCTCAAGCCCCATGGAGACCTCTTCAACTCAGAAGAGTCACCCCAGAGTGATCGGAGATCGAATTTAACCTCCTCGTGGCCGCATCCTGCATAGCCAACCTCAAGTCAGCCGCCAGTGACCACAGCGACAGGCTCTTCCTGCAGTAGGACACCATCAGGAGTCTCCCCAAGCCCCTGAGCTCCCCAAATCCAAAGGCTCCTCTGGGATGTAGCCCTCCTGCCTTCAGGACCTCACTTTCTGTCATTATCCGCAGAGAGTGCCCTGCTCCCTTCAGCCTGGTTTGTAGGACAAATACTAGTTTTATATCCTTAGCTTGCCAAAGCCTCTATAAATTAGGGGAAGAGAATGAACATTTGTTGAGTAGCCACTATAGGCCAGGGCCTATGCTACGTTCCTAATACGTATTAATAAACCCTAAAAGGTGTATATAATGATTTTCTTTCGCAGCTGAGAAAACTGAGATTCAGAGAGGTTAAGTGACATGCCCAAGGTCACACAGCACTCCGAGAGGGAGCTGGGATTCAAACCCAGGCCTGCTTCATGCTTGAATCCAGAGCCTCTGTGCCTTTGGTCCCATCGCGTTGCTTCTGGCAGTAAATGCTTAATAAATATTTGGCTACCGAACACTAGAACAGAGCCTCTTTTCACCACCACATTTCATGGCTGCAGTGTGAATTGGGAGCACATCTGTCTGGCATCTGCTTTCCTTTCAAACAAATGGTTTTTGTTTTTTGTTTTTGTTTTAACGCCTGTTTCATAGCTTTTCTATCCTTTCAAACTCTGGCAGGCCTTTCAGCCACGGGATTCCTGAGGGCTCCGACTCGTTTGTTCTCCTGTCACTGGAGGGTACTTGGAACAAGCACTTGCAATGTGAACAGCTGCCTTGGCCTCGGCCTGATAAGCCCTAACAAAGTATTCTGGGAGGGAGGTAACTAAGGCTTTCGGTGGCTTGGGTACACTTTTGGAATTCTAGCAGGTGTCCATAGGCCCAGAGGACAGAGCACGTTCATAGGCCCAGAGGACAGAGCTTGGTGTTGGATTCGGACGGGCCTGGGCTGGCATCCCAGCTCTAGTGTCCACTCACTGTGCCACAGCCCCACAAGCTGCCTCAGTTTCCTCATCTGTGGCATGGGGATGTTAACACTGCCTGCCATAGATACAGTAGATGGTCAGTAGGTTGTCTTCCCCCCTTCATCCCAGTGGGGTTGGGAGGGCCCCGTAGGGACTTTTAGGGAAAGGCAGCAGTCTTGAGAGGTGGGACAACAGAATCCTTTTCTTATCTCGACCCCTGAGGTCGAGGAGTTTGCTGATCTCAGCTATAGGCCTGGAGGCTCCCCAGCCAGTCCCCGGCCATTCCCCAGGAGAACCACAGGCCCTGTACCCACCATTCCTTCCTGGTGACCACTGGGTGTGTGACATCACAGCCACCTCAGACCTGGCCCAGCCCAGTCAGCTTACAGAAAAGGCCGTCTCTACCCTGCAAACCTTACCCCCCACCACCATGCCCTCTGTTATCCCAACCCTCAGAGCCCACATTTGCTGAGTCCTAACAGTTTAGGAAGACAACGCATCGACCCCTTGTGCTGGTTGTGCCATGATTCTGGGAGGGCATCTGTGCGGGGGCTGTGCTCCCACATAGAGCACGGAAGCTGAAGTCCCCAGTGGGAGAACGATTTGCTTACGTCCCTCGTAAGTGGGTTACAACCACGAGGACAGGCTCAAGGGCGGTGCCTGCAATGCAGCAGCAGGAGCTGGGACTTGGAGGCTGGGCACAGAGTGGAGGGAAGAGGGAAAGAGGAAGGGGATCCCCCTCCCTCTCCCATGGAAATCCATGAGGCCCTTCCCATGGATTTCCTCATTTAAAACTCCTAGACCCAGTGATTAGGTACTATATGATTCCATTCCAATAAAGAAATTAAGTCTTAGAGGGGGAAACCTAGGCAAGGTCACCCAGGTAGAACGTGGCAGAGCCAGGTTCAAAACCACCTGTGCTTCTCACCAGGAAGTTGCACCCAGGAGAACAAGCCCAGTCTCCTGGGAATTAAGTGTTTCTGTTCTCTCTCTCTCTCTCTCTCTCTCTCTCTCTCTCTCTCTCTCTTATTGTGGGAGACCTAATTACTATAACATCTACCATTTGTTGAACACCTACTGTGTACCTGGCACTGTGCTCTATTTGAAATTCTTTGTCATTTATTCCCCTCAACATAACCTGTAAGGTAGGGTCAGCCCATTTTACAGCTCAGTCTATTAAGGCACAGAAAGACTATAAAGCTGGTTAAGTCTCAAAGCTAGGTTCAAACTCCAGTGTGTTTTTGCAAGGAAGTTGCTGTTTGTATTACAAGGAACACAGGCTGCAGTTTTTCTACCCATTCAGTGAAGCTCCTGGGCGGGTGCGGGGCAGGGGGGCAGGGTGGGGGGACTTTCTTCTCTCCCTGCAGCCCGGCCCTTCCTGACTCTTGCCCCCACTCTGCCCCTCCTAGAGGATCCATACATGTTCTGAATTTGTCATCTGGAGACCTGGGGTCATGTCAAGATTTGGATGTTCAAAGGGGAGGGGAGTGGGACAGGGGGTAGACGGGACTCACAAGATGCCATTGATCACAGCGTTCCATCAACTCCCGGTTTAGAGTCCTCCGTGGCTCCCTATTGCCTACCTGCTCTAGAATCTCGATGGCACTCTGTTCTGGAGCATCTTGAGCAGAAGGATCCAGCCTGAACCTGGCCCCACACACTGACCATGCTTGCACGGGACAGATTTGTCTCGGATGAGTAAAGGGTCCCAGAGCTGCGCTGGACACCGGGATACAGGGCAAACAAATGGAGCTCACAGTCTGATGGGACAGGATGGGGGGGAGAGGATGCCTGCTGAATGCGCAGTGACAGCACCGAGTGACAGACACGATGAGGAAGAGGGATGCACAGAGAGGCCATCAAACCTAGGGCAGGGACCCTCAACCCAGGGACCCCAGGGGCAGGGATAAGCTCTGGGAGGAGGAGCAGCCCAAGCAGAGCCCTGAAGGATGAGTGGGAGAGGATCGTCCTCAGCACCCCGTAACTCTGGAGGGGCACCCATCCCATCTCTCCTGAACACCCCACATTCCTCTCTCTTCCATGCGCTTCACCTGGGCCACCCTCTCTTCATCTCTTGATGCTACGTATCTCTCTGGAGCTCCCCATTCTGGAAAACCTCTCCTAACTGCACAAACCTGACGATTTCCCATGGCCCCTCATCCCATGCCCTTTAGCCCTTTGTTTGAAGAACACGAGGCTCAGAGAGGGGAGGTGACTTGCCTGGGGTCACACAGTAGGTGGCACAGTGGGGATTTGAACAAGAGCCCTAGGGCCTTGCAAAAGGCATATATATATATATATATATATATATATATATATATAGAGAGAGAGAGAGAGAGAGAGAGAGAGAGAGAGAGAGACACTGAGAGAGAGAGAGAGAGACACTGAGAGAGAGAGAGAGAGACACTGAGAGAGAGAGAGATATTGAGAGAGATTAGAAGTCTCCACAGGAATTTCCAAGGCAAAGGCAGAGGGACCCTCAACATGAACCCTGAGCAAGGACAGGTGGGGAAGCTCTGTTAGCCTAGGCTGCCCTGGGGTGGGTGGGTCAGCAAGACACCTGGGCCTGGGTGGGTGGGCAGCACAGGCTCAGACATCCTGTCAGGAGGACATTAACAAGCCATCCATCCAATTAGGAGCCAGTAATTAAAATTCATCTTCCTTCCTACGGCACAGTATTAAACCACAAACACTTCATTATATGCCTCTTACCTCGCTGATTTGCATAAATGGAAAGAAGTACTTAACAGTGCCAACGCTAATTAATGCCCGGGGTGTACTGTGGCTTAGCAGCCTGTTGGCATCTTCTGCTCTGGCCGAGGGCGAGTCCCACACAGGACACAGCCAGGGTCAGGGATGCTGCAGGCAGGGGCTCTTGGGGTGGGGTGAGGTACAAGGCAAGTGAGAGATACTGTGGGACTTCAGACTCACCCCTTCCCTCAGGGAGCTCCCAGTCTGATGAGGGGAGACACACATCCTCCGTTTGGAGGGTCCCAGGCTGATGGCAGATGCTCAGCTTCCACCCTTGGGAAGCTCACAGTCAAGTGGGAGAGACAGTTTCCACTCTGAGCAAGTGCCTACTCTGATAGAGGAGACCCAGCCCTTTCCTTAGGGAGCCCTGAGTCTGATGGGGGAATCAGCCCCTGCTCTGGAAGATCCATCCATCAAAGAAGCAATGTGATGAAGTGGAAAAATCATCGTGTTTGGAGACAGGCAAACCAAATACGTGACCCTGGGAAAATTACTTAACCTCTCTTAATTGCAATTTCCTCATCTGCAAAATAGGCACTTAGCATCCCATTAGGGCTGCAGCCCAGAGGAAGAAGGGCCGACTTGCAGGGTTGCTGAAGTTGAGTCTTAATGTGTGTACCAGGCCAGGCCAGGAGGCAGGAAGCCAGTGCGGACACGCTGGGACCATGACAATGGCGTCCACGGTTGGGGAGGCTGCAGGGGTGGGCCTGGGGTTACTGAAAAGACAGACCAGGACGGGCCTGAAATCACCATGCCGTGAGTCACCATTGATACAGGAGAGTTAGCATGTCCCGAGGTGGACAGGGAGGTCCCTGGTGGAATAAACAAAGACAGCCATATCCTAAAACTTCAGGTTTTGAAATCACTCCTTCCCTCCAGGACATAATGTAACAAGGCCTTGAGGTTCACATAAAATTCATTTTGGCCTGACAAATGGAGCAGATCTGATAGATAAGAGTGGGTTCCTTTGCTAAGTCCTTTAGGATGGGCAAGCAGAACAAACCTGGTAGACGAATTTCATTAGAAGGCGCCAGTTCCCTTCTTCAAACAAGTTCCCTTCTTCAAACAGCTCCCCTTCCCCAAGCAGGCAAGGGAAGGCATAAAAGTAAGAGCTTTTGCCTCAGTCATGGGCACCCCCATTCGGGACCCCCTCCTGCTCGGGAGCTGCAACCTCTTTTCCTGCCTCTAATAAACTATCCTTTTAAAAAAACTCTTTGCCTCTCCCTGGTCCGTGTTTCCATTCTTTGGCTTCACGAGACACGATCCCGGCCCACACTCAGAAACTGCTTGCAGTTCCAACATCACCTACATCACCATGACCGGGTCTTGCTCTAGCCCAGGCCCAGGGACAGACAGGGAAGCAGCATTAGAGCTCCCAGGAATGAGCTTGAAACTACCCGCCCCTGTACCCCCAAAAGTCCTTGAGGGCCAGAGAAGGGCAGAGGGCTGGGGGGGGGGGGGTCTGGGAAGGTATGTGCGCAATCAGTGCTGTTGGAAGGTATTTTGAATCTGAATTTTTTTTGACTCCAGGTCTCGCTCCCACCTCACCCCACTCCTAGCCTCACAACCACTGCCCCTTCCATCCATGTTACCTCCTGGTCACGCTGCACTTCCTGGGTGACACACACTCCGAAACGAAAGCTATGTAGCTGGCTGTTAGGGGGACCTAGAGTTGCTGGGGTCTTCCCCAAACTCTCTTTATAAAACCACGTCTCTAAACTTTTAAGTTACATTCAGGAGAAAGACCCAGGAAGCTGCAGACCTCCCTCAGGACCCTTCTTATAGGGGATCAAAGGGTGAGAGTGGTGGCCTTGATCTTGCCTTCCCCAAGAAATAGCACTCAGACCTGAAGCCTGGTAGACCTGGATTGGAATCCAAGATCTGCTGTCCATTTGCTGTGCATACATCGGCAAGTTACTTAACCTCTCTGAACTTGTTTCCTCAGCTGCAAAGAGGAGAGGACGAGATGCAAATAGGAGCATGAAGTGGGATGATGTCTGCACAATGCTCAGCCCAGCCCGGTCTCCTTCCTTCTCTAACTGCTGCTTCCTAAAGGTCTGTGGCTCCTAGAGGCCCCGGAAGGACCCCTCCCACCCAGGCAGCACGGTCCCCTGGGGGAGGACGAGGCCAGCCAGAGCCCAGCCCCTCCCGACAGGGTGGAAGCTGGCCTGCTGTGTCTGAGAGGGGCCTACAAGCTGCCGGGGCCCACTTACCCAGATTAGTTCCCAGCTGGGTAACTATTTACATAGGCTGCCAGGCTGGTGGTACATCATAATTATATATTCTATGTATTAATACCTCACCTTTTACCAGCATTGCATCTTGGCCCGTCAAAACACATATCAACATTAATCAATTAAGTTCCCAGCCTCCCCAACCAACTGAAATGATTAGCTTCTCTTTCCTCCCCTTGGAGGGGGCTGGGAGCAAGGATCACCCAAGGTCACCACCCCGCCTCTGGGGAGGCTCAGCCATGTGTCTGGGCCTTTGGCGCTGAAAGAGGGCCACTGGCTTGCTCCCCACCGGCCTCTCCCTGCCGCACTCAAAGCTGCACCACAGGCTCCTCCCCAGCCCCCAACTCCCGTCAGTCTTTCTTGAGTTCAGGGTTGCCAACATGGCCTCTCTGTCCATATAACTTGCTGGAGGAGGACAGGGTCCCTCTGTTAGGCACCCCAGCTCTGTTAGGAAACCCTGGACACCGTATGCCCTGACCCCTTCCCCTGGGGGCTCAGTAGAACTGCCCTGGAGGGGATGGGCGACCTGACCCCTTTGCCCTGTAGCTACAGTTTAATGAATCTTTAAGAAGTGCGAATCTCATCCTGTACAGATGCCGGGTTCCTATTTCCATAGCAACCCTACAAAGCTGGTATTATTGTCTCCATTTTATAGATGAAGGAGCAGAGGCCCAGAGAGGATAATGGCTGTCCCAGGTTACAAGGCCTCAAAGTGGCAGAGCTGGACTGAAATGCAGATCACTCCTCAGTCAACTTCCATGCACGAGTGAGGGTCTCTTTGTGCCACACCCTGCGCTGGCCCTGCCCTCCAAGGGACACAGGTAAGGAATGAGATCGGGGTGCATGCAAAGTGCCATGGAACCCAGGGAGCAGAGGGTAGCAGGGAGGCAGAGCAGTGGCTTCCTGGCCTGAACTTGAAGGACATAAGGAAGGATGAGGGTGCGGCATATCCCAGGCAGGAACAATATGAGTTAAGTCATTTAGGCTCAAAGAAAACGACGCTGCCTGTGTAGCAAAATTTCATTGTCTCCCCTTCCCTCCTTTACCCCCCTCTCTCCTCTCCTCCTCTCCCTTTCCCTCTGCTCCTGTCCCCTCCTTTCCTCTCACTTCCTTAGAGGAGGAACTCCCTAGAGACCCTTGAGGCTGGCTAGACTCTGGAGAAGTCCTGGAAGGCTGCCTGGAGGAAGAGTGAATCTAGGAGTCCTGACCTCTTGACTCTGTCAGCCTTAGCTGGAACCTGCAAAAGACATGAGTGAGACCTCCACCAGCCCAGCCCCTCACAGCTGACCTTCCCTGGGCCAGAGCTCCTCTCTCACCCTGACTTAGGCCTCCCTGCCTAGAAGGGAAGCAGCACCAGTTGCATCATGGCCAGAACACATGTGCATTCTCTCAGGATAGGACCCAGCACAGAGGCAGGGAGGTGACAGAGCTGACCCCAGCCTCCGGAGCCAGGCTTTAAAGTCAGAGAAGAGAAGGCTGAGTGGGCCGATTGCTTCTCGCCATTAAGCGTCTTCACTGCTGACCAAAGTCAGGGGAAACTCCAGGAGTGGGACTTCGAACGGGGCAGTTTTCATGTGGGAGAGAGGTTTGAAAAAAGGCATAAAATGGGAGTTGGGGCTGGCAAGGCTTGAAAGGGGCAACAGTGTGCTCACCAGAAGGGAGATAAGCACCAAGGTCAGGGTGGATCCAAGCCCCTATGCGGAGAGCGCAGGCAGGGAGGCAAAGGCTGACCTGACCGTGTCAAACAGGAGGTAGGAACAAGAGACTCAGTCCAGATGAAGGCAACAGGGAGCGGCGGGGATGGTGTGAAATGGGGACTGTGCACCGCCCTAAGATATGAGAATTAGGTAACACACACAGACAGGTGGTGAGACGCCAACCCGGAAGGCATTAGACGCAGGAACTGACTGCACCGACAGTTAACTCCCTACGTGACAGCAGCAAGCCCTTCCCTGCCCTGGGCCTCGCTGCCTCTACCTGTTAAACGACCACGTGGGCGGGATGCCACATGAGAGCTATCAGCAGCAATGACGTGAGCTAGGGCACTGACCGTCCTGGGTAAATGGTGATGGATAACAGATGTTGTGTGGGGCAATGGGAACAGCTGGGCCCCAGACCAACACCAACTGGTCCCGGGTCCCGCCCCCTCCACCAGCCACCACCCTCCCCCCATCCTTGGCAGCACCACCTTTCAAGATTATTGCTTGACTTCCCTGACCCCCAGTCACCTCATCTGTAAACAGCGGATCATAACACTTAATCCACAGGGCGGTGAGGATTAAAGGAGATGCCCATTTGGCACCTGGCTCAGAGCAAACCCTACTCCCCCCACCCCTCTCCCTGAGCTCCGTGGCTGCTGCTGTTTCATTAATCACTGCACTTTGTTCTTCCCTCCTTATTAGTGAGCCACAGCACCAGGGCTGGCTGCACGTGGGTGGTGTGTTCAGCCCCAGGCTGGGGCCTTTTGCTTTTGCAGGGCTGTGGCTGCCTGAGCTGCTCGGAGCGCTGCGCCATCCTTCTGGCAGGGCTTCCTGTGCCGAGGGAAGGCAAGGATGTTGGCATAAGCTTTCCGAAGCCCATTACGGCCGTCTGCGGGCGGTAATGGGACAGACAGCTCGAGAGGACAAAACCATCCATAACTGTTACACGGTTTATGCGGAAGCTGAGGCAACGCCTGGGACCGCCTCCATCACGCTCGCGGCCTTCTCACTGTCGGCAACCTGTTCTAAGACAGCGGAGCACACTGGAAGCAAACCTCCAGACACCGTTCTCCCTTCACGACTGCGGCTGGACGGGACCTGGGTGCCTTTCGGGGCTCATACGCGGAGTCCCCCGGATGTAGGGATGTCACCATTGTTGGCTGGCACACGGAGAGCAATCAATCAAGGTCAGCCCCGTGCTATTACATCATAGCTATGGGGCAGAAACGCTGCTAGGCTCTTTTAATCCTCACCTTAGCTCTGTAAGATAGCTTTGCATATCCCTAGTCCCAGGAAACTGAGCTTCAGAGAGGCTGAGTAAGCAGTCCAAGTTTACACAGCTACTGACTGACCCAGGTGAAACTAAAGCATGGAACCCCACACCAGGAAGCAGCATCCGGTGATAAGAGCTCCCGTTCTAGGGACTTGGAGCTGTCCTTGGTGACCGTTAAGGGGCTGCATATGAGCCAGGCAGGACCTCCATGTCCCCTACACAGTCAGAGGCCAAAATGCATAGCGATAGAAGCTCAAGTCTAAAATCTATATAAGAGAAATAACAAGGATGACAACCAATACCATTGGCTGAATCCCCACCAACACGCCAGGCTCTCACCAGCAAGATGGCATTCAAACATCACCTCCACCCTGCAAAGGCACAGACACTTGGTCTCACTTTGCAGATATGGAAACTACAGTTCAGAGAGGTCAAGCAACTCACTCGGACTCACACAGCATCTAAAAGGCCAAAAGACTGTGAGCTCAACTGTTTAGAACTGAGTCTGTGGTCTCAGCTTCTTAAATACCCTCAGCTCAAACATCACATCCACAGGGGATCTGCTCTGATCCCACTTGGAGCCCCTGAAATTGACCCTTCCTTATTCGTGTCTGACGTCCGCACTAGAGTTTAACTCTGGGAGGGCAGGACCACTGTGGGCTAACGCACAGTTAGTCCTCAAAACAAATCTGTGGGATGGTTGAGTAAATGCATTCACTCATACAACAGGCATTAGGAGGTGTCCCCAGTTCTAGGCCTGGAGGAGATAGCAGTGTACTTAAGAAAGGTCCCTGCCCCCACAGATCCTGCATCCTAGTGAAGAAGACAGACAATAGAGCAGTGAGTGAGCACACACATCGGTGGTAAACATCATGTAGAGACAAGGGGACAGAGAGTCGGGTGACCACACACCCTGGAAGACCTGGGGCAATCCTGGTTTAAACCTTTTGTCCATGGGTAATCGTAGTGACTCCTATTGCCTTAAAATCATCTCATTTGGATGACAAATTCCTTGGTCACCCTTGTGATGGGAAACTCTACTAGATTGTCTGTGATTAGGTGGTAGGACAGAAATTGTTAGTTTTCACCAACATCCACAAACTTCTCTATATGTCCTAGCCACCCTGCAGTTAAGGAGGGCACGAGTTACAGTCAGTGGAAGGAGATCATGAGTGTGAGTGTGGTAAGCTACTTCCAGGCCTGGCCCCAGACATCCCATGAAACCCTCTGCGAGTGTGAATTTCTGGTCAGCAAACACTCACACCTCTCCCCCACCTGTTGTCGTGGACTGCACTTGTTCTCCCCACTGAGTTTGGGCTTGCCCATGTGACCTGCTTTGGCCAACGGAATGTGGGTATAAGTGATGTTTGCCACTCTGGACTTGGCTGCTGAGTTGAGACCCTCTTACTCTTTTTCTTAGCTCTTCAGCAGGCTGAATACAGAGGATCCAGTGGGGAACCCCAGGGGGCCCCAGGAGACAACAGAGACACAAAACAGAAGAGGCTGGGATCCCTGAACCACTGCTTGGAGGTGAGTCACCCAGGGGAGCTTCTGAATAAATGCAGCAATAAGTGCTTTTGACTTTGCCTGAGCAAGAAATCCACTTCCATTGTGCTATCACCAAGAGTGTGGAGTTGCTTATTACAGCGGCTAGTGCCAATTACTTGACTATTACAAACAGTCAATGACAGTCTCTCTGAGGAGGGAACATCTGAACAGAGACCTAACTGAAGTGAGAAAATATAACTACACACAAAGGGCATGGCACGTGCAAAGGCCCTGGGGAGCCGGAAGTCCCAGTGACTCATGGAGGCTGAGGTGCATCCTTCACTACCTGGCCACGTTGCTCAGGTCACATAACCTGCCTGACACTTTGTTTGCTCTAGTGCAAACTGGGACAGCCACGGGCCCTGCTTTTTTCCCTGAAGGCACCAAGGTGGTGGCTGATGTGGTAATAGGCATGAGAGGGACTTAGGCACAGAGTTGCTTTGTCAGCTCAGGGTCACTTTTGCCCGCTAGCAGACCAGACATCCTCCACCTTGAACAGTCCAGAATGCACTTGCATGTGTGACCTCACTTGGTGAGAGCACAGCAAGATGGCAGCTGCCCCAAAGAATGCTAGTGGTCATGCTGGGGTAGCTAGACCACAGGGATGCCTGGGGGACACCACTCTGACTTCAGACGTCTCAGTCCCCCAGAAGGGTTGGAGAAAGAGATTTAGACCCTCTGGAATCCACAGTGAGGCGCTAAGGGTGAAGGTTTGGTACGTAAAGGTAGGTATTTACGTACCTTTCCTCACCAGCCCCATGAACAATTCTTCCAGGAGGCCAGTGTTCCTGTCCCTGGCAGCCCAGCCTCAAACACTGGAGCTGAAACAGCATCCCAGAGGGCCAGGCATAGTGATTGGCGCACAGTAGGAACCTAACTTTAAGCCACCTGAAGTATTGGGTGCCAGGTGTTATATATGCACTACCTCTAATCTTCCTGACTTCCCATGAGGTAGCTATTATCCCCATTTTCCAGATGAAGAAACTGAGGCTCGGAGAGGCTCAGGGTCAGAGTGAGTGACAGCAGGAGGTTTCCACCCAAGATCAAGCTGGTTCCAAAGCCTCCGTTCTTACTACTGCATAGATGAACACATGACTTACCATAACAATAATTAGTATATAGCGCACCCTGTGCCAGGTGGTCTATTCATTGATACATTCATATTATCTCAAGAATCCTCAGAACTACCTTTGATGGTAGGCATTGCAGTACCCATTTTATAGATGAGGAACTGAGGGGGGCGGGAATGACTCACCCAAAGTCACACAGCTGGAAAATGATGGAGCCAAGATGGAGAGATGGATTTAAAAAGCCAGGGTCCTACCCTGGAGGAACCGAACCCTCAGAAAGACATCCAAGATTTCCATGACCTGCCCATGGTACAAAGACCGACTGGGGAAAGTTGTGTAGCTGGCCTGTAATGGAAAGTCCATGGTCTGATCGGCGCTGGGGAGTTAGGTCTGGCTGGCCGGGCACACAGCCAGGACAGAGGAGTCAGGATATATCACCCTTATTATTAGCGACATTAGCTCCGTGATTCGTAGTATTGACACTAATGATTAGCACAGCAATGAGTCTGAGTCTCTGAACTGCGCGGGGATACCTACCCCCTCCCTCTGTGCTTATCATCCTTGTCTTGTCATGCCCGCTCAGGTCTGTCCCTTGCCCTGAAGCCTTGGGGACTGTCCCAGCCCCTGAAGTCACCCCTGAACACCAACCACTCCCACTATGGCCACACACCCCGCCCCAGGCGCTCTGGCCCTGCGCCCTGCTGCTGGTCCTGTCTCAGTGCTGACTGGCAGGGGCCGGGCACATAATTGCCAGCACGTGTGGGTGACCTACACCAGGCCTGGCTGTTGGTCCAAGTGAGAGGGACCGCAGGAGTCCTTTAGAGAACACAGACCCCTGCACCCTCTTTCTCTGTGCCTTTAGCCCGTCACGAGTCCCTGGGTCAGAGCCAGACAAACGCGGCTGAGTATGTCTTCCTGCTGCTGTAAGAGCTCATGCACACTTAGTTTAAGCGTTGGGTTTGTGCTCTGGCTTCCTAATGCGTATAAAACATTAATTTGTTTGCATGGGGGCAGGAAGGCTCCTCTGTTCTTGAATAGAAACAACCTCACTCATTCAAGGATAAAACATTCATTCTTTATACAGGCTTGGTTTTTCCACTTCTTAATTTCCTCATGTCTTCTGAGCAATGAAATAAGCTGTAACGTGAGATCGTTTGCTCATTGTGGTCCACACTCCTTCACTCAACAAACATCTATTGAGTACCTTCTCCGTGCCAGACTTTGTGCCAGGCACTGGGGATGCACTGGAGAACAAAACAGATCTGGCCTCTGCCCTGGTGCCGCTTATAATCTGGTATTATGGTTGGGAAGCTGGATGCTGGAGCTAGGTTGCCTGGGCTTACATCCCAGTTTGATCACTACTCAGCTGTGTGGCCTTGGACAAGTTACTTAACCTCTCTGGGCTTTCAGTGTCCTCATCTGTAAATGGATATAATAATAGTACCTCTTGCACAGAGTTGTGAATTTAAATAAGTCATATATATATCTATATATCTATATATATACATCTCTCTCTCTCTCTCTCTCTCTCTCTATATATATATATATATATATATATATATAGAATAGTCTTGTTATGTAGGAGGTACAAATTTTTCAATAACTGTAATAATGATGATGATAATAATAATACAGAGGTGCCAAAAAACTGTATACACATTTTAAGAAAGGAAAATTGTATTAGAATTGTAATACTCAATACATACCAATAACAAAAGATGAATACAAGTCACGTTTGACTTCTGCAATTACAGGAGGTGCTCAAAATAGTTACAAGGCAAACTGCTGCTTGAGCCAGTCCTTTATACTTAAATTGAGCCCTGGAGGAAGGGAAGGTGGCAGCCATGGAAAGATCCTGCTAAGGGTGATCCAAGCAGAGGAAACTTCAAGTTCAAAGGCCCGCAGGGTGGACAGCTCCTAACATGCTAAGGAAGAAAGCAAGCAAGGAGGCCCGAGTGGCTAGAGCAGTGTGAGTGGGGAGACAGCCAGACCAGGTGAGGTCAGAGAAGGCAGCCGCCACCAGAGTGAGGAGACAGGGTAAGAGTGGGATTTGACTTCAAGTACAAAGGCAAACCTTGCAGGGTTTTAAGCCTGGAAGCAATCTGATCTGATTTACATTTTAATAACATCTCTGGATGCAGTGAGGAGCTGAGTGCGGGAGGGTGAGGGTGGCAGCCACTGAGACCAGCTGGGAGGCTGGGCAGGCACAGACTGATGGTGGCCTGGACTGGGGGTGGCAGTGGCAACAGAGAGAAGCAGCCAGATTTGGAATGTGTTGGGGGAAGAGCTGCCAGAACTTGCTCTCAGACCGGATGCCGACAGCGAAGGAAAGAGAGGAATCAAGAATGACTCCTTTTTTTTTTTGGCATCTGCTAGAAGACATATATTTTATTTCTGACCCTGCCATTAACTAGCTGTGTGACCTTGAATACATCACCTAACCTCTCTGAGCCTTGCTTCCCTCATTTATGAATCTGGGGTAATGTTATCTGGTCTTTTACAGGGTTTGCTATAAGGATCAATTAAGATAAGACACAAAGATGTGTCCCTCTCTGCCTGGTTCCTCACTCAATCCATATAATATTCTTGTTTTTCTCCATTAGATGGATATCGAAATGGGATCAGAGAGGATGAGTGATTTGCCCAAGGTCACACAGCAGAGCCAGGTTCAGGGCCAAATCTATGAGTTGTTCACTGCCCTAGTAGAAGCCACACATTTCTTCCCTAAAAGACCAAACTGGGCTTCTGTCCCTTTCTGCCTGGGAGGGCTTGGGCAAGAGATGGAACAGAGCCTGGAAGTATTTATTGGAGGGATGCATAAAAGAGTGGCTGAAGTCCTTCCCAGTCCTGGGTCTCGTCCTGTAACAGAGCCTCAACCTCAGTAGGGGAGCCCAAGGGCAGCGGTTGGATTTATCTAACCTCCATCCTTGGGTAGCAAGTGTCCCCACGTGTTCTGAACCTGCTATGTTCCCTGCCCTGAGAAGCTGACATGAGGGATATCATCTCATTAGTCCCTCCTCACCCCTCGGTTTGGACTCCAAAACATCTACATAAATTACAGTCCCGATATTTATTGCTTCTGTATTGTGCCAGCAAGGGCGTGTGTGTGCTCTGTGTCCTGGCGGAGGGAAGGTCACCCCTAGGACTCTCTCCTTTGCCCCCTCCCTCGGTCCCCTGTCCCAGGGCCCAGTGCCAGCTGGAGCAGCAGGAAATGGGCTGCCTCGCAGGGCCCCGGGAGTGGCAGGGGCACTTGGGCACTGGGGAGGGACGGAGGGAGATTCGACAGCGGTGTTTTCACATGGTTGGTTTTGCCATTAACTTTGAATGCTTTTGTGGGTCTATAAAGTTCCCCAGGGTGGTTTATAAAGAGTATGAATTGAGGAAATTGGTGGCAAAAACAGGGTAATGGGCAGCTTTCAGACACCCACATAAGGGTCACGGAACAAAAGCAAGGAGGTGCCATCTCAACACAAAACTCCTCCAATGATAACTTAAAAAAAAAAAATCACATAAATTCCTTTCTGTTTCCCCCCACTCCCCAAATTCTATGTCTCCATGCACAGAAACGGCTGGGAGATAATCACCGCAGAGTTAACAGCGGTCATTGCTGAGTAACGGTATTTTCTTTTTTGCGCCTTTCTAAATGCTCCAAATTATCTCTGGCTCTCGGGTATTACTTTCGTAATCGAAAAAAAAGTGATTTTTTTTAAAGTCAGATAATTCAAAGCAGGAAGGAATGTTTTCCCAGGCACCCGCGATTCACCCACGATAATAAGCCCATCGCTGGAGCTTCTATGCTGCCACCTTGTTTTGTGCTCACCATCATCCTCCAGCCTGACAGATGGGGAAACTGAGGCACCAAGCAATTAAATGTCTCACTCAAGGTCGCCCAGAAAAGGGGCCTCGACAGGAACCAGCACGCCGCCGCTCCCAGCCTGGCCTTCAGCCTACTCTGTCCGGGTTCCCTGCTGGCCCAGGACTAGAAGGTTAAGGCTGATTGTCCTCGGATGGGGTGAGGGGGTCCTCACTTTGGAAGGTCCTGGGCCTTGTTTTTGTTGGGCTGAAGGTTGTGTTTACTGGAGGCTTCTTTGGTCAGAACATCTGGTGGTGTCTTCCCAGGACTGGGGTGGGGGAGGGGATGGGGATGGGGGCTGGACCCAAATGCTTTCAGAAGGTTCCAGACCCAGGCTAGGCTAGGTCAGAATGAGCAGAGGCAAAAACTGGGTGTGGAACGAAAGGTGGACCAGGTTCCCTCAGGGTTGGGGAGTGGAGCCGAGTCATCTGCTTCTGTCACAGGCGACATGGGCGGGGTCCCAAGGACGAGCAGCCCCACCTCTGGGCAGTACCTGGCTGGGCGGGGTACAGGGGCTGTGCGGGCTCTGGGCTCCCCACATGGAGCAGAGGAGGAGTCTGTGAGCCCCCTGTGGACCCCAGGCCTTTGCACTCCATTCACACTTACTGAGAGACTGCCCTGCACCAGTGAGGGCCGGTGGCCCAGACCCGGGGACGGGGGACAGAGCGCTCCCTGTATCCTGCCCTCCTTCCTCTGCCTGTGTCTTCTGGAGACGACCAGGCAAAAACATCATGGAACAGAAATGGAAACAGAACGGGCACTCACGTTCCCCTTAGACTGAAATGTGATAGTGTCTGAGGTCACTGACCCTACCCTCAGGGGGATCACATTCTTATGTGGGGAGACCGTGCCCCTGCCATCATGAAGCCATAGTCTGATTGGGGAAACCCCTGTCTCCAGGAGAGCTCTCAAGTCTGATGGGGGAGACACAGCCCTCTACTATTTGAGAACTCCCAATCTGACAGAGAAGACAAGACTCTTACCCAGAAAAGGGACCTAGAACCTTTTAATAGAGATATAGAAATGAGTATTACGAGGTCAGACAATTAAGTTCTCACCTAGAAAAAGTGCTGCATACCTCATTGCTGAATATCACTACGGTCACCTTCAAAGTACTCCCCTTGGGAAGCTATGCACCGATGCCAGGGCCTAGTCCACCCTTCAAAGCAATTTTGGAACTCTTTTTCTGGAATGGCCATCAGAGCTGTTGTTGTATTACCCTTGATGTCCTGAATGTCATCAAAATGTCTTCCTTTGAATATTTCCTTTATCTTCAGGTAAAGAAAGAAGTCATTGGGGACCAGATCAGGTGAGTAGGGAGGGTGTTCCAACACAGTTGTTTGTTTACTAGTAAAAATTCCCTCACAGACAGTGCCCTGTGAGCTGGTGCATTGTCGTGATGCAAGAGCCATGACTTGTTGGCGAAAAGTTCAGATCATCTAACTTTTTCACGCAGCCTTTTCAGCACTTCCAAGTAGTAAACTTGGTTAACTGTTTGTCCAGTTGGTACAAATTCATAATGAATAATCCCTCTGATATCAATAAAGGTTAGCAATGTAGTTGCAACACGTTCACAAACTTAATTGCCAGACCTTCGTAGATGATGAGTTCCTGAGGGACTCGAAATCCAGACAGAGAAAATCTTATGGAGAGCATCCAGGCAGGTCCCTGAGAAGGTGATTTCTCTGGCCTCTGAAAGTCCCACTAGGCTCTGCCAGGTCCTGAGGACACATTAACCAACAAGACTGGGTCCCTGTCCTCAAGGAATTCATGGTGTGTGTGTGTGATGTGGGGGGAGGGGGGTTGCCGGACATTCACAAGGAAAGCAGGGACTGGAAACCCATGTGATGGGCACGAGCCAGGTTAGGAGTTTGGACTTTACGCCTGGACACTGGGGAGCCATGGAAAGTTTGAAGCAGAGGAGAGGGTGATCAGATTTGTAGTTTGAAAAGAACAGCTGGGCTGCCAATGGGAGAAGAGAGTGGGGGAAGAAATGGAGGCAGGAGAGAGACTGTTGTGTCATCCAGGCAAGAGGAGATCGGCCTAAGGGCCTGGCTGTGGGACGGAAGGGACAGCCCCTGCAGTGGAGGACGTTGCACAGTAGCCTTGAAGCTCAGTACTCTGAGTCCGGCCTCACAGAAGAGCCAAAGAGGTTCAATGACGTCTGTCCTCTGAGCAGCTGCCTGGCAGAGGTCAAGGATGCAGGCCCAGACCCTCCTCTGCAGATGCCCGTTGGTCTGCGGGAGCTCTTGCAGCTGGACAGTGGGCATCTGCTGTTACTAGGCTCGTGTGGGGTCAAGGTCAAATTCATGAGTCTTAAGCCTGAGAGGAGAAGGCCTAGGGCAGGCCCTGGGATATCCCGTGGTCCCCCAGATTGGGAGAGCCAGAGGATCATCAGACCACAGCCTCCAGTTCCCCCATCAGCACACTCAGGTCCCACTTGGACCTTTCAGCTGCCAAGGCCACAGGCCGTCTCTGCCTGCTGAGTCCTCCATCTGGATGGGCATTTGTCCCAATAGCTAGTGAAGCCTTTAAACCAGACAGTGCAGGGGTCAAGCTGAGGCCTGAACTGACCCATCTGGGAGAAGAGCTAATAAGCCCCCAATTTGCATATATGCAAATAAGGTCCACTGTCCACAGAGCAATTAGCATAGCTGGCTGCCTGGCCAAGCCACCATGATTGGCTGCCATGCCTGAGATCTTATCTGTTGGGCTCAGAGCCCAGCTCCTTCCCAGCTGAAGCCTGGTTGGGTGAATGATGAAGTCCCAGATTGGCCCAGATGCCCCCATCCGGAGGGCAGGGGTCCTGTGCAGGACCCCTGGGGAGAGACAGAGAGAGCCCAAGGACCTGAGAAGATTCCCTATGTCTTGTCTTCTTATCTTTTATTTTGGGCTGGGGGAGAAGAGCCATCAGGTCTTCTGTGAGTGTGGGAGATCTGACCATCCCAGCTCTGACAAGGTGGCAAAGGGGAACAAGCCAGGGCTTTGACTTAGAGAAGCCTTACTTCTAATCCTGACTCTACCACTTGCTGCTGTGTGACTCTAGATAAGTTAATTGACCTCTCTGGGCCTCAGTAGTCTCCTTTGTAAAATGGAGACAATTCCTCCCACATAGGCTGTTGTGAGGATTAAAAGAATCCTTACAGGTGAAGTGCTAGGCGTAGATTAGCTGTTCATTCAATGGAATCCCCTTGACACCAGACATGGTTTGCAGGAAAATAAGAAGCATATACTTGGTTCTCTTCTGCTTCTCCTCTTCTCACCCTGTTGGTCTTGTTTTCTTCATTTTTTACCTTCACTGTGTGTAAAGCACATTTCCTGCCAATAACTTAGGAAATAGCTGCTGAAGTTGGCTGAGGATGTATCCCCATTTTATGGATAAAGAAACTGAGGCCCAGAGAGGTGAAGCAACTTGCCTAAAGTCATCCAGCAAGCGGGCAGTAGAGCAGGGAATTCAGTCTCCAGGCTCCTCACTCTCATGTGCTCTTTCTGGCTACAGCAGCTGCTAGAGACCTACTGACCTCTGCATGTCAGCCTCTCCCCTCCTCTCTCCTCTCTATCACTTCTCAGGTCTTCATTCTCTCTCCGCATCTCTGTGGTCCAGGCTCTCTTTTCTCTGAGTCTGTCATTCTGCTGACTGCCTGCTGAGAACCAGATGACAGCCAACTTTGCTCAGCCACAGAGTAGGAAGTTCTTTCTTGTGTCCGACTACAATTTCTCTTGCTTTACAGTCAACCTGTGTCCTCTTTTTTCATCATTGGCAGATGGGGAAAACTTTGACCCACTATTCTCCTTCTTAAATCATCATCATCATTATGCACAGAAACAAAACAAAGCAGGGCTCGAAGTTTTCATCTCTCTCTCATGCCGTGACTGAGGAAGAAAGCCTGTAGAAGCACAGAGGAGGGATGCCTGACCTAGCCAAGTGCAGTAGGTGGGCAGGAAAGGCTTCCAAGAAGAAGTGATTTCTGAGCGGAATCCAGAAGGACATCTTGGTATGAGCCAGGTGAAGAGGAAAAGAAAGGCAGAGCAGGCAGAGGGCACAGCAGGAGCAAAAGCATAGGGAGCATACGGAGTGGGACGTGTTTGATGAACTGAAATAAGTTGCTCCGACAAGCAGGCACTGTTCTCTGCTTCACACATACTCACGAAATCCCCACAGCGGCCCCAAATTGTAGGTACAACAATGGCTTGGTTTGGGTTCCCTAGATGGAGAGTCAGAAGAAAATTCAAGTGCAGGTAGCTTCTTTGGGATGTGACCCAGGAAACCTCGGTGAGGGAGCCCTGGGATCTGAGGGTGAATCAGGCCCCTTTCCCTCTGTTTAGTAACCACATTTTCCCAGCCCGATCTAGAATGTCGTGTTAGACACAGCTTTCCCAGTGGGCAGGGAAGAGTGAAATTTATTCATGTGAAAAGTCTTACAAAGGTTTAAACGTTAGTGTGCATTTGGTTACATATGTCACAAATTGTCTTTATTGAAAAGGATAAAAATACTTGCAAATGAGACCATCCTGGAGAATCTAGAAAATACAGTCTCCGCGCCCTGGAGGAAGGAGAGCTCATACACGGAGAAGTGCGAGGTCAATGGTTACGAACGTGAGTCTTCGAGTCCTAGCCAGGACCAAGCACATGGTAGATGCTTATCAAGTGCTTGGTGACTCAGTGACTGGGTCTGAATCTCAGCTCTCCCACAGACTCTGTGCATGGCCCTCTCTGTGCCTCAGTTTCCTCACCTGGAGGAAGAAGACGATAATATCCATTGAAAGGGGATTTAAGTGAGATAATTCAGGGAAGGCCATTACAGGAGCCTCGCTCATGGAAGTGTTGGGTTATCGGTGGTGGTGGCAGCGGTAACACAGTAATGGAGTGAGGGAACAGATGCCAGCTGGTGTCTGCACCTCTACACCTAAGAGGAGATGCCACCAAAGCATGCTTGGCCCACACGTGGCAGGCCAGAGCAGTAACGCCCCAAAGAGACGCTCAGCAATGAGGGATGGGGATTGGTGGATAAATACCCCAGCTTGCGCCCCCATGGGGGAGATTCTGAGCTACACCCCACACTTCTCAGATGGTGGAGTCCCAGCTGTCCCTTTTCCAGGTTCCTTCCTTCTCCTGTCTCACTGCACCTCTCCCTGCTGGTATTTCCTGGGGTCACTCTCAAATATACTCTCTGCACCCAAATCCTTGTCTCAGGCTCATTTTGATGGGAACCCCAAAAGCAAGTAAGAGCAATAGTAGTAGAAATACGCCCCCCAGCCCCAAATAGCTGAGAAGTATGTGACAGTGCAATTCTACCCTCGTTCCTGCTGCTTCTCAGGCCGTGGTAAGGTGAGGACAGATTGAGATAAACAGCTGAACAGAGCTGAGGAAAAGAAGAAAAGTGAGGCCACACGTCCTGTGAGGGATTATTATATGTCCGCCGTGAGATAAGGATCTTTAAACCTCGTTGAGTCTGTAGCCCGCATGTGGGGCTCAGGCGCAGACTCTCCTCCAGCTGTATTAATCCTGCTCGGTCCTGCTTGTCACTCAGGGCCCCGTTCTCTTCAACCCCAGTCCTGGGGCAAATAAACGCTTCTCTGAAATAGATCCAACCTCATCAACCTTGGCCTTGCGACAAGAGCACCCTCCACACTAGGGACTTGGTGGGCCCAGAACAGCTCCCTCATCTACTGTCCCCAAGTCAGGCCCCATTCAAGGCTCAGCCCTGCCACTTCCCCACTGCCCATCCCAGAGAAGGTCACTCCCTGCTCTGAGCCTAACCTTTTCTCCTCTAAAACGTGGAGGACATGGCAGCAGCAAAGCAAGAGATAAGCGCCAGGAGCTGGACTGCCAGAGATGGAATCCCAGCTCTGTCACTCCTCACTAGCTGTGTGGCCTTGAGTCAGGTACTTAACCTCTCTGTGCTTCTGTTCCTTCATTTATAAAATGGGGAAAATAATAGAGCCTAACTCATAGAGTTTTTAATCAGGTTAAACACATTAATATTTATAAAGTGCTTAGAAGATGCTCTATGCACAGTAAGTACTACATAAATATTTGTTAAGTAAACACTGATATTGCTTACCTCAAAGGGTTGTGGTGGAATTACTGGATGATAAATATCTGAAAATCCTTTATATGTGGCAGAAATCCATGCAAATATATTATAGTTATGAATTCTCTTTATGTCTCCATTTCCCAAAAGTGGCTTCCCTCCGTGGCTTCTCCATGGCTTAGAGTAAAGCCACAGTGCTGTACACAGATAAGGGACTTTGAAGTTTCCCAGAGCCAGGTGTGAAGTATGGGACCTCAAGTAAGTGACTTCACACATTGGAGCCTCAGTTTCCCCATCAGGGATAATAATGGTGCCCATCCCTTAGAGTGAAGTGAGCATTAGGCCCCGGCTCTGTCCCCCGAGACTCCCAAGTCAATATGAGTTTCACTCCCCAGTTCCCAGAAGGCAGTCACTTCACTTCTTTGGGGCCCTCACCTGTAATAGGAGCCTGATACACCAGTCCAGTGGGCTGGTGGGGGTGTGCACGGGCTGAGGCACGTGATCACTTGAAGTCCAGGCCTGGCGGAGAGCATATGCTCAGTAACAGCCCCCTCTTCCTCCAGAAAAATCTGTTGATCAATCTAAATCACAGAGAATCCTCTAATCTCCTAAGCATGGCCACAGAACTCTATGTAGGATTTCTCTGCCTTGTTGTGATTGGCTGAGGCCCCGGTCGGAGTGCATCTGCTCACTGAGCAGGCTGGTGGGGGAGGCAGCCAGGCCAGAGCTCAAGCTTGCTGCATATGGTCCCTGGGGTGGAGGACCCAGATTTGGAAGCCTGGAATTTTCAGGACCTGCAGGGCCATCCTGGAGGTATGGGCTCGGTAGCAAGGGTCATCGAGGAGCACAGGGCAACCTCCATCTGTGAACATCCTCCATGGCCAAGAGAAGCCCAGAGATGTTTGCCAAAAGGCTCTGGTTCCCACATGCCTGGACTGTTTGGCCTAATGTGTTTGCGTGAGTGCTTATGTCCCAGATAAGAGGTCTGGGAGATGAGCAGATAACACCTGTAAGTAATTAACCCTCTCCCTGGGAGTTGAGCTGGCATCAGCGCCAGACCTAGAGAAGAACCAGACTGGGAGGAAATGGGTGGTGACAAGATATTTATCCCCAAAGCTCCTGAGGCCCTGTCTACAAAGGACCAGGACGTCCCTCCCCATGCTAATGGGATTTGAGATCATAGCCCCACCCCCTCTTACAGATGAGAAAACTGAGGCCCAGAGAGGGCAAGGGACCCAGCCAGGCAACACAATCAGAGCAGAACCAAGTCTCTAACCTGTCAGCACAAAAGTGAACTTCTTCAGATAATATGTAGTGGAAACGCTACAGGTGAGAGCTAAGGGGACTCATAGATGGGAGATGATATTCCTTTCATTCATTCATTCATTCACTCATTCACTTATTCATCACTGCATTTAAGGTAACTGACAGGGCACTCTCCAAGGTGCTAAAACATACATTGTCTCCCACTAGTTTGTAGCTCCTTGAAGGTATGGACCACCGCTATGCTGCTCACTGCTATACCCCCAAAGCCTGGCATGAGTTTGAAAAGACCTCCCAAATAATGGGTTTATCACACTTAATTCTCACCTGAAAAGAAAAATTCTCATTCTCATTTTACAGTTAGAAAACTGAGACTCCGAGAAGTAAAGTGATTGGGGCATGTTGTCAGGAATATATTTAGTCAAGAAACAAATAGGAGAAAGATCCAAAATGGCAGAGTAGATAAACACTACTTACTACTTCCTTCCATGAACACATCAAAATTACAACTAAATTATAGAACAATCAACCTGGAGAACCATCTGAAATCTGGCTAAACAAACGTATTATAACAAAAGTATATAAGGATATAAAGAAGCCACCTTGAGACTGGTAGGAGGGGTGGAGACGCGAAACGGGCTGGTCCCAAACCTCCATGCAATGATTGAGAACCAGGAGGGATATCTCAGCCACTGAGGTTCCCCCCTAAAAGGCCCCAGCCCCACATTGACTTCCCCAGAGCACTGGGACTAGGAAGAGGAGCCCCCACAACATCTGGCTGTAAAAAACAGTAGGGATTCCAATCATCCAGGTGGGATGGAAGGCTGAGGGAAACCCAGACGTCCTCTTAAACGGCCCATGCACAGACTCTCTCCCAGGCACTCACCTTGGGCTCCAGCGGAGGGACAGTTAGTCGGTGGGGGGACATCAGAGTCATATGGGGATCAGACTGAGTGGTGTGGCTTTGCAATGAGTCATGAAGGACAATCGCCATTTTCCCTATATGGGGTCTTTCTCCCGTGCAGCCAGCAGGTGGGTGCCATCTTTCCTGCGTTGAGCCCGCCCCCACCGGCCAAATTTGAATCTGATTGGCCTATTGAGCTCCATTGCTCTGCCCTGCTGACTCAGCTGGGAGCCCACCCAACCCAATTCAGGCACCGCTGAAGCCAATTTTTCCTTGAGCAGCCAGCCCTTCCCACATTGCACTCTTTCTAGGAAAACTATTGGAATCCATGGGTCCCAGGCAGGTGGTGACTGGCTTTGGGGTGCGCTGGGACTTTTGCTGAGCCACTTCAGGCTCAGCACTGGCACCAAACCAGAGTCTATATTAACCTGTTGACCACAATTCTTCCCACTTCTGTGACTCCCTGAGATCCTGCTTCACCCAACTCGTGTACCACACAAGGCTTTACCAGGGGCTAAATCTTAAGGCAGGTGGCAGCAGGCCTCAGGGTGTCCTGGATTTTTGTGGAGCTACCCTAGGCCTGGTATTGGTGGCAGCCATTCTCAGTTTGCAGTGTGGCCTCTCCCACACACCTCCTGGGTTAGCACAAGCAGCAAACAACTGCAGAGCACTTTGTAGCTCCTACCAGGTAGTCCCTGGCTGGTCACAGGCAGTGGGTGACCTGGAGCCCCTCGCAAGAGGCCCCAGAAACAACATACTTGGAGGTTATCTTCAGACCACAGCAGAGCACCGCTCAATTAGCCCCACAAGTGGTACACACAGAGGGTGATCTCAACAGGTACTAGAGCCCACTGGGGTGAATCCCATTAAGCGGGGTAAGCCCCCTGAGCAGCAGTCCATAAGCTGTGGACATGGCCAATCCGCCTGAAGGTCAATCCCACACACTGACGTGCCAATACCTATCAAGACTCAACTATAACAGGAGGGCACACACAACCCACACAAGGGAAACTCCTGGAGCAGCCAAAGCAGGTGACCATGGAGACTGAGCCAGAGACTCACAGGGCACTGACTACATTACTACCTAAGGTCACCTGACCAAGACTGGGAGACACAGCAGATCTACCTAATACATAAAAACACAGAGGGGCAACCAAAATGAGGAAACAAAGAAATACGTCCCAAATGAAAGAACAGAAGAAAACTCCAGAAACAAAATTAAACTAAACGGAGACAAGCAACCTACCACAGACAGAGTTCAAAACTCTGGTTATAAGGATGCTCAGGGAACTTAGTGAGAACTTCAACAAAGAGATAGGAAGCATAAAAAAGGACATAGAAACCATAAAAAAGAACCAGTCGGAAGTGAAGAACACAATAACTGAAATGAAGAATGCACTAGAAGGAATCACCAGTAGACTAGATGAAACAGAGGATCGAATCAGTGATTTGGAAGACCAGGTAACAGAAAATACCCATGCAGAGCAGCAAAAAGAAAAAAAAATCCAACAAAATTGAGGATAGTTTAAGAGACCTCTGGGACAACATCAAGTGTAATCGCATTCGCCTCACAGGGGTGCCAGAAAGAGAAGAGAGAAGGCAAGGGATTGAGAACCTATTTGAAGAAATAGTGACTGAAAACTTTCACAACCTGCTGAAGGAAATAGATATACAAGTCCAGGAAGTGCAGAGAGTCCCAAACAAGATGAACCCAACCAGGCCCACACCAAGACACATTATCATTGGAATGACAAAGATGAAAGACAAAGAGAGAATCCTAAAAGCAGCAGGAGGAAGGCAACTAGTAATTTATAAAGGCCCTCCCATTAGATTGTCAGCTGATTTCTCAACAGAAACTTTGCAGGCCAGAAAGAATTGGCACAAAATACTCAACGTGATGAAAAGCAAGGACCTACAACCACGATTACTCTCCCCAGAAAAGCTATCATTTAGAATGGAAAGACAGATAAAGAGCTTGCCAGACAAGAAAAAGTTAAAGGGTTCATCATCACCAAACCAGTATTACAGGAATCTTAGAGGGACTTCTTTAAGATGGAAAAAAAAAAGATCAAAATTATGAATAATAAAATGGCAATAGCTTACATATCTATCAACAATAACTTCCAATGTAAATAGATTAAATCCTCCACTCAAAAGACTAGGAGGGCTGAATGAATAAGAAAACAAAACCTTTAAATATGCTGCCTACAAGAGAATCACTTCAGATTGAAAGACACACAGAGACAGAAAGTAAAAGGATAGAAAAAGATATTTCATGAAAATGGAAACGACAACAACAACAGAAAGCTGGGGTACCAATACTTATACCAGAAAAAATAGACTTTAAAACAAAGGCTGTAACATGAGAAAAAGAAGGACCAAATAATCCCACTTCAGGGTATATCTGAAGAAACCCAAATGCTACTTTGAGGGGACATGTGCATCCATATGTTCGTTGCAGCATTGTTTACAGTGGCCAAGATGTGGAGGCAGCCTGGGTGTCTGTCAATGGAAGAATGAATAAAAAGGAGATGGTACATATATACAATAGAATATTGCTCAGCCATGGAAGGGTTCTTGCCATCTGCAGCAGCATGGATGGACCTGGAGGGTACTGTGCTGAGTGGAGTGTAAGATAGACAGATGCAGTGTGATTTCACTTATATGTGGAATCTAAAGAACAAAATAAACAAACAGAACAGAAACAAACTCATAGATACAGGGAACACATTGATGGTTGCCAGATGGAAGGGGGTTTGGGGTGAGTTGAAAAGGGGAAGGGATTAAGAAGTACAAATTGGTTGTTACACAGTAGTCATGGGGATAGAGGGTGTAACATAAGGAATATAGTCAATGATATGGTAATAACTATGTATGGGGTCAGATGGGTACTAGATTTGTTGGGGTGATAGATGGGAGGGGGTTGGGGGGCAGGGTGAAAAAGATGAAGGGATCAAGAAGCACAAACTGATACTTACAAAACAGTCATGGGGATGTAAAGTAAAGCACAGGGAATATAGTCAATAATATGGTAATAACTATGTATAGTGCCAGGTGGGTATTAGACTAGTCAGGGGGATCACTTCTTCAATGATATCTAAATGTCTAACCACTATGCTGTACACCTGAAATTAATATGAAATAATATTCAATGTCAACTATAATTGAAAAATTTTAAAAGGGGGGAAAAGGTGAAGGGGAATAAGAGGTCCAAAATTGCAGGTGTAACACACATAAGTCACGGGGATATAATGTACAGTATGGGGAATATAGTCAATAATATTGTGGTAGCAGGTACAGTGTCAGATGGTTGCAGGATTTATCATGGTGATCACTCCTTTAGGTATATAAATGTGGAATAACTATGGTGTACCCCTGAAACTAATATAATATTGTATGTTAGCTATATTTTAATAAAGATCTTAAAATCAATTTAAAAGAAAAAAAATTGCTTGTGCATGTATGATGTGCCAGCAGTGAACAAGCAAGCAGACAAGGCACTCGGGGGCTTCCAGCCCAAAGGAGGGGTCAGCGGGGGTCAAATACTGAATGTGCTGATGACGTGTAATTATGAGCCAAGGGAGGGGTCACAGGAAGAAGGGCTGTATTTTGTATCCTGAGCTGTGTGGGTCCGAAGCCTGTATCATGGGTGGTCAGGTGGTAGAGACAAGGCCTGAAGGTGAGAGAGTGGTATTTGTCTGACATAGAAATTAGGGGCTCAGAGAGGTGAAGTGACTTGCGTAGGGTCACACAGTAGCTGTGTGGTGAAGCTGGAGTTCAAGCCCAGTCACTCTGCAAACCCACTCTCTCTCCATCATATCAGGGAATGGGGAAAGACCTGAAAGACCTGAGAAGGGGGTTGTACCAGAAAGGGTGTTCTATTGACCAGAGACCAGATGGGGCTAGGGTCCCTGGCTCCCCTTGACCTGGTACAGATCTGGGAAGGGGCCTGGCTTCACCCCCAGCCTCAGTGAATGGATATCTTGAGGCCAAATCCAGTTTCCTCTCCCCCCACCCCGCCTCCCCCTCCTTTATGAAGACACTAATTTTAGCCAGCCACAAAGTCAGCCTGAGCTTTTAAAAACGGACTGATTTATGCTTTTCCTTAATTGCTCCAAAAAAGTGCTTTGCATCTAGTGGGGGAGAGCATGAATATAACTCTATTTAGGTTAAAAATTAAAGCCAAATTCTCACTGGTCTGGCAAGAGAAGAGGGATGCACTTAACTTCGTCTCAGCAGCACCCCCACCCCTACATCCCTACTGCCCTCTTCCTCCCGCTCATGTCTTCCACATGTCTGCCCCACAGGCCCAGATCCTGCCAGAGGAGAAAGTAGGAAACGTCAGGGGTCCTCACCGGGCACTCGAGTGAGGGCAAGGGACTTTTTAAGGATGCTCTGGAGAGATCTGTGAAATCCCCTTCCCTTACAGCCCCCACAGGCTGCCTGGGCCCAGAATCCACTGATGGGGCAAGAGTCTGCAGCATTTCCCGGTTCTGGGAATTAGTACATACCCAGGTCATCTCGGCCATCTCTCTGCCTGAAGACTGGAGCAGCCAAGGCTTAGCCCAGGTTCAGATACTGACCTTCCCAAAGGAGCTCTAAGAATTCCGTTCAACAAACACTGAACACCTGCCATTTGCCACGTACCATGCCAGGTGATGGAAACCTAACAGTCACTGCGGCTGGAATGTTCACAGGGCTAACCATGAATGTATTAGTTCCCCTAGTCATACGTCACAGTGGTTTGATTCACTATCATTTCATCCATCCACCTATCCATCTATCATCTATCCATCCATCTTCCACACATCCACCCATCTGTCCATCCATCCATCCATCCATCCACTCATCCATCTATCATCTATCCATCCAGCTTCCAAACATCCATCCATCCATCCATCCATCCATCCATCCATCCATCCATCCATCATCTATCCATCATCCATCCATCTATCATCTATCATCCATCCACAAAGCCATTCTTCACTATCTATCTTCCATCCATGCATCCATTATCCATCAATCCAAATATTTAATACATATGTATTCAATGCCCAAAGCAGTGATAGGTGCTAGAATTACAGAAATTAATAAGATAGGATAAATAAGACAAACATGGACACTGTCCTTATTGATTTCAGAGTAGGTGTGGCAAACAAGTAAATAGGACATTTAGTGAAGCAGAGACATCAGCTGGATACCAAAAATCCATGCATACACCCCTCTACTCCCGCCCCACCACATAATATAGGGTTGTCTTTAAGTGGCAACTGCCACCCTTCTCCCCCATGGATGACATTTCCCAGATGCTTTCTCTGCTTTCTCTTTCCTCTTCCACTGGCTGGGAAGGAGGACTCTGAAGCCCCGAGATGGCACAGTCATAAGATGAAAGGAGCCTGGATCCCTCAGTCTCCACATGGAGGAAAGGCACCCACTTACAAAGACACCTGCAATGTAAGCTAAAAAGAAACTTTATTGAGCTTGCACCAGTAAAATTTCAGAGTGGTTTGTTACAGCAGCAAGTTCTACCCTACCTAATATACGTAATTGCATTTTACAAAGCACCATTCTGCAGACCCACTCTCTTTCCACTATTATAAAGTGAATGAAGGGATAAAAGCATGTCATTTGATTCTTATAACAACTACATGCGGCAGCTAATTGTTGCCCCCATTTTGGGGATGAAAAAAATCAAGGCTCAGAGAGGTAAAGTACCTTGCCCAGGGTAACACAACTGGTAGGTGGTAGGACCAGGAATTGAACCCGACTCCCACATCCAATCATTTTATATGACAATATGCTTTTAGTTGGGGGTACAGATAGGGAACCACAACACGGAACAGGAAGGCCTCATGTCTTCATCTGCCTCTGGCTGCAGGGACTCGGTGTTTACCCATGAGCCACCAGTGTGGTTTCTGTTACCAAGATACATGGAGAAGAAAAACAAAAAGTTTGACCCTGGAGTTTATCCACCCCAAGCAGGACAAGAATGTCCCCAGGTTGGCCCTCTTCCTCTGGCAATTTCTATCTTTCTGGAGCAGCTTTCTCTATACATAGGACCCCTCTTTCCCTCCTCCCAGGACAAGAGGAAGCGAGATTGTCAAGACACTGGGTTGCCACCCCTGGGAGTAGCCAGCTCCCTTCAAAGGCCTGGCCCAGTTCTTGACAACCCAGGCAGGCCTCCAAGACATCTTCATTGGTTGGCCTGAGGTTGCCAGAGCTGAGGGGTGCTCCGGGTCCCCTGTCCAGGCTGTCAGAGCCAGTTACAGGATTGGCTCGGCCATCAGAGCAGGTTGGTTGACAAGGGGCAGCCAGAAATGGACAGACCCTAGAAGCAGGTAGATGGCAAGAAGTCCCATTGCACGCCCACAAAAGGGCTGCTGCTCTCCACTGATGGCCTGGAGTCAAGTTCCTTCTCAGGGAACATTTTTTTCTCCATGATTTTCTGGCTGTCAAACAAGGAGATGGTGGTGTTATGTAATGAAAGGTGTTGAACTTTTGAGAGCAGACTGACCTAGGTTTGATTCTGGGCTCTGATGCTGACTGGCTGTGAAACCTTGGTCAAGTAACTAACCCTCTCTGAGCCCCTCAGTTTACCTGTCAGTAAAATGGGGTTGATAATACTTGCATCACAGGGGCTATGGAGAGGATTAAATGACGCAGTGGGCAACTGATAATTTAATAAGGGAGAAACACAGAATTGGAGAATGTCCAGCTAGAAAGACCCTCAGGGATCTGGTAAGGAAAATTAAGCCCAGAGAGAGTCAGCTGCTTACGCTGAGTGGAACAGAAAATCAGGTACTCCTAAGCTATCCTAGCTGCTGTTTTTTCCACCTTTTATTCTCCCTCCCAGTTTCTTTCCCATGGGCACTTCTTGCCCTGGAGCGGAGAGTGGAACTGAGGAAGGGGAGAGGTAGAAGAGGGTGTTCATCCCTAAGCCCCGTGTCACACTCAAAAGGCTGGATCTCGGGGCCGGCCCAGCGGCTCAGGCGGTTAGAGCTCCATGCTCCTAACTCCGAAGGCTGCCGGTTCGATTCCCACATGGGCCAGTGGGCTCTCAACCACAAGGTTGCCAGTTCGATTCCTCGAGTCCCACAAGGGATGGTGGGCAGTGCCCCCTGCAACTAAGATTGAACACGGCACCTTGAGCTGAGCTGCCTCTGAGCTCCTGGATGGCTCAGTTGGTTGGAGTGCGTCCTCTCAACCACAAGGTTGCCGGTTCGACTCCTGCAAGGGATGGTGGGCTGCGCCCCCTGCAACTAGCAACGGCAACTGGACCTGGAACTGAGCTGCGCCCTCCACAACTAAGATTGAAAGGACAACAACTTGACTTGGAAAAAAGGCCTGGAAGTACACACTGTTCCCCAATAAAGTCCTGTTCCCCTTCCCCAATAAAATCTTTAAACAAACAAACAAACAAACAAACAAACAAACAAAAAAGAAACCCTGGATCTCATGGGTTTTCCCATGGCTTTTGCTAGGGTGGTCTGGTGCTATAGTGGAAAGGATGCAGGCTTTGGCAATTCAGAGATGGTCTCCAGTCCTGGTGCTGCTGTACCGGAGCGAGTCCCTTCACCTCCTGCACCTGATCCCCTCCGAACATGATGATAAGGCACCTACATGACGATAAGGCACCTACCATGATGGCTGCTAGGACTAAAGGTCATGTTGCTTGAGGTGTGACAGCACCTGATGTGTGGGGGGAGGGGCACTTGCCGCATGGCTCCCCAATCACCATCCCACTCTGTCCTCTTCCTCACACCTCACACCCAACAGGGTGCTGGCTCCCACCGTCCACCTACCACCCTGTTTCTCAGCCTCTGAGTCTTCCCCATGGGTGGGGGCCGAGAACTCAGTCAGAACCCCATACAGGCCCAGCAGTTGAACCAATGTCCGACCCAGAGTCCCCATTCATGGGGAGGGCCTGGAGGGGTGCACAATAGGACTAAGTAGGTGAAGTGTGTGGCGAAGACCCTTGGGAAGACTGGGGAGTCCCCCTCTGCTGACAGAATACCCTTTTCCCATCTTTCAGCTCCTCTCCCAACTCCCATCCCGGTGCCATTTCCCAACAGGGGTCAAAATTCTCCACCCTCATGCCCTCCCAGATGGTCCAAACCCCTGTTGCCATCTCTCCCTCATTTCCGACCCAGGCCCCTCAAGTGAGGCATTCTCCCGCCTCGCTCCCGTAATACTATACCACTAATAAGATTAAAACATATCTCCCTCTTACAGCATCGATTCATAGCACTGATTTACTGTTGCTTCTCGGCTGCTACAAAACGGATGCGCGGCCGCCACCTTAATCTCTATCCATCTCCTCACTGCCGGGGAATAACTGCTAATTAATACCTTTCTGCCTCCCGATGCCTGCCAGCTTTGAGGGCCATCAATACTCTGTGGGCACCCTGCCACCCAGCCCACTCACTCCAGGTTCCAGCCCCAGCCCAGAGTGTTCCAGGTGGAACAAGAGGGAGTGAGGGTGGGTTTTTACCCTCTCCTTGTCCTCCCACTAGACATATAGAGACACACAGCGAACGCACAAGAGGCAATGGCTAACGCACAAAGGACAGAGCCGGACAGACGTCGGTTCAAATCCCAGCTCCTCCCCCAACTATGAGATTTTTCATTTCTGAGTCTCGGGCTCCTTGTCTGCAAAATGGAGCCAGCCACAGGACCCAGCTCCTACAGATCTGCGGAGTTAAATGAGGACAGGAAGAACATGCCTAACATAGTCCCTGGCCTTCTGCTGCCCCAGCCTTTGCCTCGGGGCTGAGGAGGGTGCCAGCATGGGCCAGCAGAGTTTGCAGCACTGGGGTCAGGGAATGGCAGGTGACCCATCCCCAGTGACAGGAGCAGGGTCCAGAGGAGGCCCCATCAGGAGAAGGAGTTAGCTATAAACACGCAGCCTGGTCAGGAGACGCCAGGGTTGGAGTTGAACCAGACTTCCTTCTTCTTTTCTTCTCCTTTTTTTAGCTCAAAGGCACCTCCTCCAAGAAGCCTTCCTTGACCACCCAATCTAGAGAAACTGCTCTGTCCCCAAGCCCCTCACTATCCCCTGGCCTTGCTTCATTCTCCTCACAGGATGGCACCATTTAGAGTTAGGTTATTTATGCATTTGTTTAATTCTGCCTCATCCACCAGAATGTCAGCCCCATGAGGGCCAAGGCTCTAGACGACCTTGTTTGACGCCATCTCCTCGGGCACTTGAGTATTTGATAGATGAATACAAGTTCTCCATTAGTATTAGCTAATAATAATAACGATAATAATAAGCAAGATTGTCACTTCCTTCTTCCCTCAAGTGAAGATCTAATTAAATGCCCTCTCTCCGTTAGTGAGGGATCCCATTAAAAACCATCGACACCGTGATTAAATGTCTACTTGGTGTCAGATGCCTCCTGTGAGCTCCCAAGATAGCTATTGTTACTCTCATTTTACAGATGAGACGCTGAAGCTCAGAGCGTCTAGCAGGTGACTCAGCTGCCATTCAGATCTAAGTGAGTCACACTCTAAGCCTTCCACCTGGCCCCCTGATATGGCACAGCACCTCCTACCAAGAAGAAAAGGGGCTGCTGCTTCTCCACCAGAAATATCTGGAGGCAGGGGTTTTCCTCCTGGCTCCCAGAGTGAGACCAACAGCCTGCTGAGAGCAAGGCATTCCCTGTGGTCACCGGTGAAGCCCAGAGATTACACTGAGTGGGACAGAAAATCAGGTACTTCTGATATGTGACCCACTGGGGGAGGAACATCAGCCTGATCTTGGATTTGCACAGGTGCATGGGGATTTGCACAGATCAGGCAAGACCACAGGACTAAATACATCTAATGTGCTGTGTAACTTTGGACCTGCCCCTCCCCCTCTCTGAGCCAGGCCCCTCCAGGGGTAGCTGCAGGCCCAGATGGGGTTAGGGATGTGTGAACACATCAGATTGTCATTCTAAATCCCCAATCTGTCCTCACCTGCAGGATTCCCCTTTATCTCATCTACACCTGACAGCCCAGCTGGGGCCCAGCTCTGTGAAGGGGGTGGGGGTGGGTGGCGGCTGTCTGCCTCCTGGGCTGTGAGAGGTGGGGGTGGAGAGGGAGAGGAAGCCCCAGGAATGGGCCTGGCAGATGTGCCAGTGGAAGCCAGCAAGCTTTTAATAAAACATAACGAAGCATGGGATCATAAAATTTCATCTAATTTGTGGCTCCCATGAGGGTGGGGCAGAGGAGTTGGGCTAGCAAAGGAGAAAGGTTTATAGGGGGTGCCCTACAGCTGATTTGGGGATGGGACAGACACAAGGTCGGGGGCCATAGCCCCCAAGCCTCTGTCCAGGATCAGGGCTCTCTCACAGTTTGGAAAGAGGCACAAATCGGAGGCTCTTGTCCCAGATATGGCCCCCTCCTGTGGGTGACTTGGGACAAGACATGGGCCCCTCTGCACCTCAGTTTCCCCACAGAGTGAAAGGAGGGTTGAACCTAAACAGAAAAGCTCCACAACCTCCTCCAGCCCTGACATCTTCCCCATCATCCAATCCACAAATTTCCAAACTCCTTTCTTGGCTGTCGGACCCTTCATTCAAAGTAAAGCTTAAGTAGAAGGCTTGTCTGTAAAAGAGGCAAAGCAGGGCTCTCGGTTTGATTGGGGACAAGGGCACCCTCAGCCATCACCTTGAACCACATGCTGGACTCCCAAAGTGGTGCCAGGGGGTACCTTCATAGGAAACTGGGTTCCAAGGAACACAGTTTGAGAGCCATGGGTCAGCCAGCTCCTACCTAAACCTACTTTCCCTCCAAGGCCCAGCTCATGTCTCAGGACCTCACTGGAGGTGCGACTCTCCTAGTCACTACCAAAAATATCCTGGCTATTCTATCCTAACGTTTACTGCAGTCAGTGATTTCGCTTCTTGATTTGTTTGCAGGTCAGGGCCTGCACAGGGGCTGGGACATAGTAGATGTTCAATAAACAGGGCCCCTCTCTAACCCTGCACCTATACACTTTGCCATCCCCCTTACAGGCCTTATTCTTCTTCATAGCAGTTATCAGCAGTTCCTGTCCTCCATTATATATTCATGTGTACTATCTGCCTAGTCATACATGCCAGAAGGTAAGCTCCAGGAAGGCAGGCTTTACCTTCATCTTTTTCTATTCACTGCTGTGTCTCCAGCGCCTAGCACACTACCCAGAACATAGTAGGTATCCAGATTGTCAGATGAAGGGATGAACAGATGGATGGATGATGGACTGACGGATGGATGGATGGATGCATGGACAGATGGATGATGGATGGACGGTCAGAAGAAGGAAGGAATCAATTCTCCCTTCCTTCTCTGAATGGATGTGGCTCTGCCAGGCCAAATCAGCTCCTTCAGAGTTCCCAATGTCTTTGGTGTGAATCCCCAAGGATGACAACCTTAGTCTTCTTCCAGATCCCACAGCATCTGCATAGGCTTTTATTAGTTCCATAAACACTGATGCCAGCTCTGCACCAGGACCTGTGCCAGACACAGGAACATGAAGATGAGTCACAAATGGCCTCTGTGTCCCATTAGTTCTGTGAACATAATAGATGCAAACAAAATATTTGTTGAATGAATGAATCAAGTGATGTCTAAGATGAGACCTGAATGATGAACAGGACCCAGTCCAAAGAAGAAGGTGGGTTCCAACAGAAGGAAGAACATGTGCAAAGAGCCTGTGGCAGCTAGGAGTACCTTGTCTTCAGGGATGGAGCCCTGGGTGGCAGGAGGATGGGGCTTTTCGTCGAGCTTTATGTCTCCCCAGTGGTTGCCCTCAGTGGCATCCATCTTTCTCCTCCCAGTACATTCGGTTTCCTCGGAGGCCACACTCTCTGGGGGAGGAGAGGGAGGGAGACCAGCTGCAGACCTGGTCACCTCCACTCCCACTGAACCCCACACTCATCTGCTCAGACCCACACACTGCACTAAATATAACCAGCACATATGCCTCTTCTGTCTCCAAGGGAAATAAGATTGTTTAAGTAAAGCCCTTTAAATTTTAAAGAGCTGGGTTGTGTGCTCTCTGCGGGAAGCTTTTAGCAGCATGCTGGAAAGAAATAATAATAATAGCGAGGCCAGAGACAACAAAGCAGAACCGAGTTACCACCAATGACTGCCAAGGCAGGGAGAAGCTGGCCTGTGGCCTTCTGCAGCAGCTCAGCCCTGGGGTGCAGGGCCGGCTCCAGAAGCTACTGGACCCCCAGAGCCCCTGAGAGCCACATAGGATCAAGATGGAAGGTGTGGACAGCCCCAGAATCACAAAAGGTCAAGTTGGAAGGGATCTCTGCCATAAAAAGCAGTTAAAATGTTAAACATCCTGGGTTCAAAACTCAGCACAGCTACTTACTGTGTGACCCTGAGCAAGTGGCTTAACATCTCTGTGCTTCAGTTTCATCTTCTGTAAAATGGGGCTACTAGCAGCACATACCTCCTGAAGATGGTGTAATGAGTAGTTATTACAAGCAGGAGCTAATCACAGTGTCTGTGCACACACAACAAGTGTTCAATAGACATTTGCTGTTGTTACCACTTGGTAGGTGAGGCCCACGGGGCCCAGGCAGAGAGCCTGGACCTGGTCACACACCTTTGACTTTAAGTCCAGGAGTCTTTCCCTGGACCCACGCAGCTGAGAAAAGCCACTTTATAACCAGGTGGCTGCCCCAGGTACAGGGCCTGAGTTCATAGGAGGGGACATCTTTTAAAGAGACTAACCGGGATTAAAATTCATCTCTGCTTCCAGCCCTGAAGTCCTGTCCCTACTCCCATCCCCACAGCGTTTCCCCGTCTGCAAGGGGCAAACGGCTCCAGGGGTCTTTACAGTGGGAAAGGAGGGCCTCTCGTTTGTCAGGTTGGGACCCACTGCTGTGAGTGCCAGTAGGTCTGAAGATCCAGACCTGGGACATCTATCTAATTGCAAGACTAACTCACCTCCAGCAAATGCACTTGGTCTGTCCCTGTGTCACCTCCAGCCTCACTTCTTCTTTCCTGCAACACACACCCTCCACTCCTGCCACCCAGACTCCCCCAGGTACCCCAGGCCCTTTCCAGCCAATGAGTCTTGTCTTTGCTGTTACCTGCTCCTAAAACGCCTCTATTCCTTTCTTAAGCTGGCACACGGCTATGCATCTTTCAAGACACAGTCATGTGTCCCCACTTCTAGTGATATATAACTTCCCCCAACACCTCAGGCAGATTAGTTATTTCCTCCTCTGCCTTCCCGAAAGGCCTTGGTGGCTATTTCAAGTTTGGAATTGCTAATTTTATACCGTAACTTATTTGTTTGCCTGCTCTCTGCCCTAGGAGACGGTGAACTCCTTGTGGACAGGCTCTGGGTCTTACTTATCCCTGTAGGGACAGCCCAAGCACAGGGCCCAACCAGAGCAGGTGCCGGATGGAACTGAAGTGAGGCCATGTCTGTGCTCCAGGGAAATGAGTGGCTACTGGAGTGTCCCCTGTCACTTGACACAACTGCTCTTTAGCAAGGTCCACTGGAGCTCCATGGCAAAGGAGGGGATCTGGGGGCATCAAATGTGTCTTAAAGGAAATATTTTGGACATAGATGGGACTCTCCTTCCCAATCCTATTATCCATCAAAGAATCTTAAATGGGTCCATCCAGACTCACCCCTTCGTTTTATGGTCCTAAGGGGGGGCGGGGGCAGGAAGCCAGTCACCAGGCAGTAAGTTAACGTGGAGTTGAAATCCAACCCTGGGGCTCCTAACTCTGAGGCTGGTGCCTTTCTACCAAACCAGTGTTTTCCACTGTGGCTCACAGAACGACACCAGGTTACAGGGTGGGGAAGCATTTTTTAAAATTCAAATAGTCACATGTTTATTTTAATATGAATTAAGAGAAAAATACATGCAGTATAAAAATCTATACATTATACCTTTGTACAAAGCCAATAAAAAAAAAGAGGGAATCCATTTAAACTTGATTTGAAGAAAATTATGATGTCAATAAACATTCGATGGGAGGTACATATGACAAAAGTCGTTCCCTCTGTGCGGTGTGCCCAGGCTCAGACCAGAGCTGGCCAACCAGCAGGCAGCCCTGCCCCCACCCAAGGAGAGGAGAGTCATGAGTGACAAAAGCTACCCCTGAGACTCAGGGCCGTGCCCAAGGAGCCAGAGGTGAAACCCCTGTGCTCTGATGGAGGCCCCAAAGCCAACAAACTAGGAGGGCCAGCCTTTTGGGCATTGCCCCAAATTCATCTGGGTACTGTGGCCTCATCAAAGCAATTTGAACAGTCGGGTAGATGCAAAGGAGGCTGAACAAAAGAATGGCACCTTGGCCAACTTGGAAACCGAGACCCGAGGGGACTGTTGGCAGAATTTTTCCTAAGGAATATTTATCCCCAGTGAGCAAACCCCAAAAGGTCACACTGCCACTGAGCCAGTGGGCAGGGCTGAGACCTCCCTGCGTCAGGCAGGGCAAGAAGATGGTGTTGCCAACAGATGGCATGTTGGCGAGGGGCAGGGGCACTCTGTCTTGCCTGGAGCACTTTAGAGAATGAGCCAGGAAAGAAATTGCCACTGGTATTTGTCACGGCGATCTCAGCAAAGCACAGAACGTGTAAGTGTCTCATGAATTGCAACCGGCAAAATTAGTCCTCATCAAAGTCAATTTGAACAGTCAAGGTAGATGGGAAAAAGGGCCGGACAAAGGAAAATAGAGGGGCAGAAGGCAAGTCCCCTCCGCCAACTGTGAAGCTGGGCGCTGAGGGCGCTGTTGGTGGAAGGTTTCCCAAGAAATAGTTATTTCTATGTAGAAGGCAGCTACTCCCTGAACTCCAGATATCCCCCACGGAGAAGACCCCAGCTCTCTAAAAGGGGCAGTGCACTTTTAGCTTGCACGTGAAGCGTACAGATCTGGTGGTGCAAAGGGCTAACTTACTCACAGGTGTCCTCCTTCCTCCCACACCTGCCAGAGTGGAAGCAGCCTCCTCGGGTTCAGAGTAGCTGAGATGTGGAGAGCCCCTGCCTCCCCACGTAGGAGGGAGCTCTGAGCCCATTCCTGGCTGGCGTGGACCAGCTGTGCACTGTCAGAGCCAATGGGGATGGCAGGAAAGGTGACTTCAGTGGATCTCAGGAGAAGGAACCTCTCCATAGGAAAACAGAGTGGAAAATAGACTGGGGAATGACGAATAGGTGTGCCCTCGGGTGGGCTCATCAGCGAGATGGACCACGGGACAGGGGAGTTGTAGGGACACTGAAGGGTCTAGAGCAGAGATGACACATGGCAGGGGTCGATACCAGCAGTGGAGAGTGCAGGCGCTTCCTCTCTGTGAACGGCATTGTTCTCCCAAATTCATGGGCCCCTGGAAAGTCAGTCCCATCTTCCTAAAGCCCCATATTCATATTTTTGGCTCAGGAAACTCTAGCATCGAGCACAGGATTGGGCACAAGGGTAGGCATTTTATTACTGCTATTGTTATTAATATAAACAGCGGCCAATTATTAGCACCACGCATTGCCTCCTGTCACCATCACCACAACTCTCTTACATTGCACAATCCCCATTTTATAGATGGGGAAACTGAGGCTGAGCAGGATGGTGGGAGATCTCTGCTGTCTGCTCCCCAGCTCACTTTCCTCCCCACTCCACTGGCTCTGTGCCTGGGGTGCCAGCCTGTATGGACTTCCAACTGGATTTGGTCAATGGGTGATGCCAGCAAGAGACTCAGTGGCAGAATAAGGGTGAAGTTGGGGTATTTCTCCTTCCAGCTCCTGCCCCACTGTGTACTTAACATTTCTCTTTAACTCGACCCACTTCTTTTACTTACAGAAGCCATTTTTTAAAAAAGAGAATTAAAATCACTGCCCCAAATGGCAAACCAGTCTCACTCGCCTTAAACAAAGGGCGACTGAAAAAGAATTACAATGAAAACAAAAGACATTCAAAGTCTTGCTCCCTCTGGCTTGCTGAAGCCATGTGCCCCAGACCAATAGGGTTTTTGGGGAAAGAGATTAGCAAGTGATAGAGGGTGTTAAAGACGTGATAGCATCAGCCTGGGGCTTTCTCCTTGGCATAACTAGAAGGACGGGAGAAGCAAGAAACAGGGAAAGGCCCTCCCTCTCTGGAATTCCTCGTTATTTATTGCCAGTGGGCAGGCCCCACCTAAAACCGACCACTGCCCTAGGCCCATGCTGTGCAACAGAACTTTCTACAATGATGGAAGCAATGTCCCCTCTACATCTGGGCGATCAACACAGGAGCCCCCAGCCACCAGTGGCTAGTGAGCACTTTTCTGAAATGTGGCTGATTTGACTGAAGAAATAAATGTGGGTTAATTCCATTAAATAAAAGCTGAGCCACCTTTGTTTAGTTTCAATGTAAATGTCAGTCCTCACACGTGGCCATCAAACAGCAGAGGCCTAGACTGTACACCCCATGAGGGCAAGGGTTGCCTGTTCATTCTCCTCTGGCTCTCTAGAATGACACAGAGCCTGACCCCCAGGAAGCTTTTAATTAATATTTGCTTCACCAATGAACAAGTCAGTGAACCAATGAGTGAATGAATGAATGAACGCACGAATGCACGAAGGAATTATACTGCTTCCTGCAACAAAAAATTGCTCTCTCTGCAACTCAGACTGTCCGGGGAACAACTACCCTTCCCCATTAGGTAATCAGTACCCCTCCCCTCTGGGCCTTGCATTTCTCCTCCCACCAGGCCGCTCAGTCAGCATGGGTCTTAGGAATTTGCCATCCAATGATGCCTCTTCCCCTCCAAGCTGAGCTCCAGCCCACTTCTCTGCTGCCCAAGGGAACAAAGCAGCCTTTGTGATTTGGTTGCCTTCGCCACCCCCACCTCACTCCCTTAGCCCATCTGGGACATTGATGCCCGCTGACAATTAGCAACTTATCACCTAGTTCTGTGAAACCAGGCACCTGGCCTTGGGTTATTGTATAAACCTGAATACCCACTTGACAAAACCTAGCTCAGGCAGTGAGCGCCAGCTCTAGACGCGGATGTCACCCACGCTCTGGCTGCCTTCACTCTACCAGTGCATCAGAGCCCCTGCACTAGCCCCCCTTCGCCCAGCCCAGCCCGATGCCAGGGCTGCAGGTGATGGCCGCCGCCTTCCTCTGGGGCAGCATTAGGGAGAGGAGAGGAAGAGATGGTGCTGGGGAGATAATGGAGGCTCCAGCAATTGGTGACAAACAACCCCATCAGAGGAGCGCGGAGTGCCTCTGCAGAAAGAGAAACAAAAGGGCAAAGGGAACAGCTTGGCAAAGGAACAAAAAAACCCAATGGCTCAGCTGCTTCTCTCCCTGGCGACTCCCAAGCGGCTCCTGTGATTTATGAGGCTGGGGGTGGGGTCACTCCCCACTGCAGTGCTGCCAAGATTGCCACCCAAGTCTGGGGAACACTGCTGCTACCCGATGCAAGGCTCTTAGGGTGGTGGGTCTGCCTGACTGAGCCCTGGGATGGGCCCCAGGACCTCAAGGGAGAAGGCATGTCCCCCCATATCATGCACAGTCATTCTTCTCTCTGGCCTCAGTTTTCTAAGCTTTAAAATGGGAGGAAGGCGACAGTGCAGATAATCTCTCAGCTCCCTCCGGCCCCGATGCTTTGTAATTCCAAGCCTGAAGAATCCATGTGGGAAACCTACAACATGCCCACTCCTCCTGGCCACTGGGGCTTGTAAATACTTCTTCCTCTTCATGGTTGGGGGCTCCCACCACATGGTGGGGAGCTAACCACCATGATAACAGCAGCAGCCACTTTTCATACACTCACTATGTGTCAGACACGGTGCATGCAAACCCCTCGTATCATGTGACTCACTGTCCCAGCATGCCCCACCTGCGAGACCATGACAGCCACATACTCAGTGGGACAAATCAAGGCTGAACGCGATGAGGTTACCTGAGTTCACATGCTGGCTGAGTGGTGAAGACGGGATCTGAACCCTGGTCAGCCTCCAGAGCCAGAGGGTCTGGGCTCCTGGGCATCTAGGAGCTTCTCCCCAGGTGGTCCCCCTCCTCCCATCTCCCTTGGAGCAGCCCTATTCTAGGCTGTTCCATCTTGGTGGGGCTTAGGCAGGGGCCTGGTTTTCCCTCTTTGCTAGGTCTGGATACCCGGGAAGAGGTGGGCAGTCTCTAAAAATTATGGTATTTCTTCCTTGAGGCCATTGTCTCTTTGGGGACCCCAGAGCAATCATTTATAACCCAATGGAGGCTCCAGCTTCAGGTGGCCCAGAAAAGGCAAATCAATCTGTCTAGAGTACTGATGTGGGAATGTCATGCCTCTCTCTTCACCCACTCCCCATAGACCCCAGGCTCTAATTCAGACCCCTTGTCCTGGCACGCCGACCTCCACTAACGCCAGCCTCATTCCCTGCTTCTCATTAATACCTGATGCTCAGGTGAGGTCAGCAGCCTCACTGCCTCCCAACCCTCACACACCCAGACAGGTTCTGATTCCCACCTCCAGGCCGTTGCCTGTGCTCTTCCCCAGCCTGGGGCTCCCTCCTGACCTGTCATGATTGATTCCTTCCCTCACAGTCTCCCTGGGCCACTCCCTTTAAACTCCAAGGATTTATGCTTGGTATCCCTGTATTGGCCATTTATTACACATGACCTTTTATTGTTCTCAAATGAGTTTGTATAGGGTTGCCAAGAATTGGAAGTCCTTGAGGGAGGTCTTTGCCAGTCCAGAACGAGGCTGGGACAGCTGCTCAATTAATGAAAGTGAATGGAGCCCCTGACTTGGCTCCAAAGTCGGCCTCCAGGGGAGGGGGAAGAAAGTGCGAGGCCACTGCCTGCCTCCTCAGAGACACTCCAGGCCAGGGGACCCCAAAGGGAAGGGCTGATGACTAAGGTTCAATAATTACCTGTCAGGTGCTCTCATGTATTATCTCATTTAACCCCACAACCCCCTCCATTTTCAGAAGACAAGGAAACCACAGCTCAGAGAGGTAGTGACTTGCCCTCGCACACTCTGCAGGGAAGAGACCGTGTCGGGATTTGAACCCGGTGCAGATGGAAACCAAAGTACGTTAACACCAGGCAGCTGTTCCATAGAGACAGTGATTGAGGAAGGATGGGTGTGCCCAGTGGCGTGCCGGCAAATGTTTACCAACCAGCTCTGGGGAGGGAGCAGTCCCGGTGAGAACTCCTTGCTGGTCCATGGTGGTTCCCGCCCTAAGCGATTTCAAGCTACCCAACAACCGTGTTTCCCCGAAAATAAGACCTAGCTGGACCATGAGCTCTAATGCGTCTTTCGGAGCAAAAATTAATATAATTAATATAAAATTTATTATATTAAAATAAGACTGGGAAAAATATAATATAATATAATATAATATAATATAATATAATATAATATAATATAATATAATATAATATAATATAATAAATACCGGGTCTAATATAATATAATATTGGGTCTTAAATCAATTTTTGCTCCAAAAGACGCATTAGAGCTGATGGTCCGGCTAGGTCTTATTTTCGGGGACACACGGAAGACCAATTCAGAGTTGGGAAGAGATACGCAAACCAACGCCGAGGTGTGAATGCAGCCCTGCCCCTCACTAGCAGTGGGGGCAAATCACAGCATCACTCTAAGCCTCATCCCTCATCTGTAAAGCAGGCAGAGCATCATCTCCCAAATGGGAGTTTCTGGGAGGATATATTATGACATTGTGTGGCACGGGGCTTGGCACATAGTAGCTGCTCAGTGCATGTTTTTCCCTTCCCCTTCCTTTCTAACTTCCTAACTTCCTTCTTTTCTTCCCCAAACCCCACCTATCACTAATCAAGGACCACCCCCGTCCCCCCCACCAAGGAGAACCCAGAGGGAAGAGGAAGTCCTTTGGTCTACCCACCACCATCTACTGTTGGCTCATCCCCCAAATGCCAGCCGTGATGCCAATGTGAATGATGGTGGCAGAGCTGGACATCGGATACATTCTCACACTAGAAGGGACTTCCAGAGGTGACTGAGCAGGGCCAGGAAACAGGCCCAGGCCTAGTGTCTGGACCGAACCTCAGGCTCAGGAAAGACCTCATTCATTCATTCATTCAATAAACCCATCTTGAAGGCCTGCTCGGAGCCAGAACCCACATCAGGGCCAGGGATATAGGGATTCTGCTCTCAAGAGCTCTCTGTTCAATAAGGAGACCAACCCACAACCATATCCAGCCCCAGGGGAGGGTTGTTTCAACAGAGTGTTAGCCAAAGTTCCACTGCCAACACTTAGGGGGATAGCTGAGTCATCAGGGGCCGGGTAAGTTGTGGAGGGTAGGAAGTCTGCGAGCTGAGACCTGGAGGGAGGTTTATGGGGAGTCAGGGTCTGTGCTGGCTGAGGGCAGATGTCAGCTCTCTGAGCCAAGAAAGGGCAGAAATGGGGGAGGAGGTAAAGGGAAGGCCAGAAACCTCAGAGGCAGGCGGAGTCTGTGGGGTGGGGAGACGGTGGGCTCTGGTCAACATCCTTCCCTGTGCATGGGAGATGTAACACCCGTTTGGCCAGCCGAGAGCATTTAATGCATCAAGAGTATCCCATAGGTGCACAATAAATTGTACCTCCAGTAATATCACACTCTTCTTTCCCCCAGGTCTCAACTAGACTCTAAGGAGACAGCCTTGAGCCAAGCTGGTCCCACCCTGCACGGTCCTGCCTCCGGCTCTTGGCTCACATGGGTTTCCCTCCCTGGCACATTTTCCCCCACAGCCCTTGGCTTATTAATGTCCTCTTTTTACTTCAAGGTCGAAAGTTCTTCCTCCTCTCTGAAGCATCCCCTTAACATCCAAGTCATTACTCTTCCCCCAAGAATTTCCTATAGGGGACAGCAATTCACTTGGCATCTAGCAGGTATCAACCAATTTCCACCTGGATTGTCATTCATCTCTTCAGGACCATGCCCAAACTCTCACTACCCCCCGCCCCCATAAGGGTCACTGTCTAGGGTCTTTCTCTTTTCAGATGCGCCCACAACAGATGCCTATTCACTCTCTTGATGATGAGGATGGCTTTCAGACACACCCCCTCTCCCATGTGTGCAGAAAACACACTGGATAATTCTATTTCAATGAGGGTTTGGGAAGGAGTGAAACATCCAGACAGGGAATTCGATACATTGCAGCTGTCCACGTGGCTGGAGCCCAGGAAGGGACTGACAGTCGTTCTCACCGGGAGACAATAGAACACAGAGGGAGTCAGACAGTCTTGTGTCGAAATCTTTGCTCGCCACTTACTGGCTGGGTGGCCTTGAACAAGCCACCTCAGAGGCCTCTCTCAGCCTCAGTTTCCTCGTCTGCAAAATAAGACTCATTTTACCTCTCAGGGTGGTTGTAAGGATTAAAGGAGACAAGAACCACAAATCACATGGCCCAATGCTTGACATCTGGTGAGAGCTCAGTTAGGGTTGGAGATACAGCCCCTTCCTCCCTCTAAGTGAAAAATCCGTTTTCCACTAAAGCTTGAACACCCACCCTAAAGGCAGGGACTCCCTGCCATGTTCAGGGCCGCGGTCCCCATGCTTAGCACTGTTCCTGGCACACAGTCAGAAACATTTGTTGTGCGTATGAATAAATGAATCTCAAGGGGCCTGGGGATGTAGCAGAGGTGGGCAGGGGGGTACGCCAGGTTAGAGACGTACGGCTCTCAGGAAACCCAGTTAACAGAACTAACCAGCTTCCTCTTTGTTCGGCTCTTTGTTTGGCTTCTGCCTTTGAAGTCACAGACTGCTGCTTATCCAGAAACCTGAGTAAGTCACTCCAACTCCTAAGCCTCCTTCCCCTACCACCTCCCCTGAACTGCAGCCGGGTTCAAGTGTCTGTGAGACAGACCTTCTGAAAAGTCAGGGTCGCTAGGCCGATCCAAGGGATCACTGGTACCTTTCCCGTCCACAGGTCCTGCCCACAGACTTCTCTGCCTCCCCAGAGGGGTCACCGGAGGAAAAGAGGGAGCCTGGGGCTGGACCCGATGACAACGGGAAGGAGCGGTAGTCCTGTCATGAACAAATCTTAAAACCCTGAACCTCACTTCCTAAACTGTGACAAAAGGAGCTGAAGCCCATCGTGCATGAGGACTGTGAAGCAGGGAGCATGTGCTGGACACATTGCAGCTGATCCACAGAACTGTGACTATTACAAAAGCAAAGATCCCGCTATGATATAGGCAACGAGCGATCTTTGTTAGAGACTTGTGTGGAAGGAGCGTGTGTTGCGGAGTCTCATCATTGCATGGACAAGGGCAGCTCTCCTTTTGTACCTATCCTCTTGCCTGAGGCATTAGGATTTGGGGGCGGGAGGTAATCAGTTCCTACTCTAGGAGGGTTCTCCTGCTAAAAAAATAAAATAGAAGTTTCAGAACCACTGAAGTACCTGATCCTGGAAGTCCCTTCCAGCTCTAACATTCTCTGCGCTTAAAAATGAAAAGCCACTTCAACCTTTGGGGGAGGAGGGGGACTCTGGCTTGCATCTGGGGTGAGAAGGGGGTGGAGTTTGTGGCTGGGGTGGGGTCAGGGCGGCTGAGGAGCTGGGGCGGAGCAGCCTGCACACGGCGGCCCCTTAATACAGCAGTCTAGGGCTGAGAAGGAGCCCTGCGGTGCTGGAGCCCTCTCCAGCCCCAGGCGTGGGGTGGGGGTGGGGAGGGAAGATAAATATATAAAGTGGTCACAGCAGCTCACGGGAGCACAGCTCCCGCAGTCTCAATGCTGCAGCCCAGCTGAGCCAGCCACCCCCATCCAACCCACCTGGGGACAGGCGTCTGCGAAGAGAGAACTGCAGGACCTCTGGATGGGGACTTTGTCTCCACCTAACTGGGCCTCTATACTCTTCACAGACAATTTACTACGACCGAATGAGGCAGGTCCAAGAACCATTCTCTCCCTGCTCCCCAAAACCCCAACCCCCGACGCTCCCTCTTTTCTGGGCCACTGTACAGGCCCAAGTGTAGGACTTCCTTCCCAGAAGTGCCCAGGCCCGGTAAGCTGGGGCCTGAGGCGTTAAAAACACCATTTAGGCGCTCCTGCGTGATCAGGGAGACCAGAGAAGTGTGGGTTTCTCTTCTGTGGAGTCAGATACTGGGGAGTAGAGAGACAGGGGCAGGAACTTCCTGCCTAGGCAGTCAAGTGTGCAGGGAATTCTTTTTTCTTCCCAACGCACAGACCCACCTCTCCAAAGTTGAGTCTCTTTGCTCTGCGACCCAAACTGGCAGAACAAGCCAGAGCGCACTGGCCATGCCCCTCCCTTGTAGTAATCGCCATCGCCCTCTACTAGGCAGGCATGTTTCTGAATACTTGCTCTAGACTCTACCCTCCCCGCTCTCCGAGGCAGTTCCTGGCAGGTGTCCCGGCAGAGCCAACTGCCAGGTGCACGGCTCTCGGTCACATCCCAGAAGGGCGCCCTCCTCCGGCAAGCTGGCCTCTTGCATCTCTCACGAACCCTTCTTGTATCCCCGCCCCCTTGTGGGCACTGACTTGGAAGGGGGAAGGAGGGACCCTGCCCTTGTGCACTCCTCTCCTCTGCGAAGGAGAGACTGCTCCCGGGTGGTACCAGACCCCCGCCCACGCCCCCAGCTCAGAAAGTTTCTGGTCCGCGATCCCGTCGGAGCTCATCCTTCACCGTAAGCAGTGGAGCTCAAGGGCCACGCTGGCACCCCCGCCCAGATACTCTCACCCCTGGGACCCAACCCCCCCCAACCCCGCTTCCGACAGCCTGCAGAGGTGGGCGACGGGAACAGGGGTGCCGGGATGAGGGAGCAGCTTTCCACAGCTCTGTAGCCCGAAGACCGCTGCTCACATGTTCCGGGGGCTCACAGGGTGGAGTCCTGACGGAGCGGGTTTCCCACCAAAGCCTTTCCCACCCCTCTTCACCATCCCCTCTCCTGCCGCGTCCCTGGTTCTACGCATTCCGGGGGGGAAGGGGTGCTCCCCTCCTGCTTCTAACTCCCATCCCTCGCTCCCTGCAATGTCCAGGTGAGGGCTCCAATGCGTTTCAACAAAGCCCAGTGCCCTCTGCGTAGCACTGGACCCGGGACCTCCCCCCAGCTCCACCTCCCCGTATAACCCTCCAGAGACATCCGAGCGAGGGAGCCCTCACCCCAAAGTTGGGGGCAGATTTTGATCCACTTTGAAAGGTCTCTTGTTCCAAGGATGGGGGACAAAGTACAGAGCTTGCATTCCTTCTGGGTTACCCAACCTCTCCCCCCTTTCTGTCAGCAGGACCACCATTCAGACTCAATCAAATTCTGCAGCTTCTGGCATCCGCAGACCCAGCACTCTCCAAGGACCTCCGGGTAGAAGCGGGCGCGGTTATTGCGGGGGAGGGGGGCACCCCTTCCTGGCAGGCACTTTCAGAGTCTGGTTAGGCACCTCCAATTAGGGCAGGGCATACCACAGAGGACAGAGTTGACCCCCCAACACACACACTTCCATCACCCAGTTGGGGTTGGTAGGGCCTGAGACATTACTGGTCACATGGGCTACTTTTTGGCACCCCGCGTCCCTTTCCTCCTCCGCCTCGGAACCAGGCTGTGACTCCTGACCCACTGGAGTCTAGGCACTCAGGTTTGGCACTAGGCTTGGGGGGGGCAGTCTTGGGCGCGAACCCTCTCGTCTCCTTGCCCGAGACTCTTCGCTGGTCCCGCCTCCCTCCCGTTGGGCTCGACGCTAGTATGTGGGTTCACTGACCAAAAGGTGCCGGAGTCGCTAGGTTCGGCTCCCGCAGCATTTAAGAACCACCAGCCGGAGGCGTCAGGCGGGAGCCACGGAGGCGGCAGCCAACCCGGGACCCCGGAGCTGCGAAGCCACGGAGAGCTCGGCTTATCCTCCTTCCAGCCGATTCAGACTAGCGGGGACCAAGTCCAGGCGGGACACACACACCGCTGCTCACACCTCCTGTGCCCCCACGACGAGTCCATACCTCTCCCCACACTAGAAACACACGCTCCATCGCAAGCACACATACTCTCAGCCCACGAAGCAACATAACCCCCATCCACACATCCCAGATACACACTCTGGCCCAAGGGTCACATTCTCACCTCCTATGCACGCTCGCTTGCCTCCACAGAAATAGTCATCTGCTGTCACACACCCCTCAAGAGACCCGCACTTGGGACACGCGTGAAACGCCACACCTCACATACCCACCCTTTAACACGCTCACACATACAATGACTGAAGCTCACACACTTCACACCCTCATTGAGAAGCTGGCACCCGCTCACACCCCCAAACACTCTCGCTCACACTCTCACACACACACCTCCGTGTAACGGACACACTCAAACACCCCTCCAGACACTCGCTCACTCACACTATCACACACACTCACACCTCTAAATACACTCCCGCACCCTCTCCACACCAGCTCCTTCCCGGACACCCTCACACATAGACGCAACAAAGACACACGCTTGTACACACACACACACACACACACACACACACACACACACACTATCGCAGACCCAGAGGGGAAATCCTCCCTCGCTCGCCAAGCAGAGCAGCTCCACAGACCCCCACGCCACGACCGACGCCCGCACCCGGAGCCTCCCCGGAGCGACCCCAGCCCGCGCCCCTCCCCGGCGGCCCGCCCCCGCGCACGTCCCCCGCCGGGGCTCCAGCCAGGCGCCCGCGCACTCACCGCGCGCCAGGTCCAGAATCGCGGCGAGCAGCAGGCAGACGCAGTGGCGGAGGCTCGGGGCGGCTCGCATGGTGCCGGGGCGCTGGCGGCGGTGGCGGGGCGGCGGAGGTGAAGGAGGCGGCGGCTGCAGGTCCCCTCGCCATGGGCTCAGGCGCGCTCCTGCCTCCGGCCACCGGCCGAGACCGTAGAGAACAGCGCGGGGCGCCGCGGGGGCGCCCCCATGCCGCCGCGGCCGGGCAGCCCGAGCACCCGGCTCGACTCAGCTCAGGCTCTGCGGGGCGCTGCGACTCTCGCGCTCAGGGCGTCCTCCCGGCGAGCCGCGGCTGCTGGTTCCCGGCTCCCCGAGTGCGAGCGGCACCCAGCGCGGCCCGGAGTCGGATGCGCGGCAGCGCGGGAGTTTGGAGCTGAATCGCGCTCTCTCTGCCTCGCGCTCGCCTCTCCCGGCGGCGCGAGCGCCCCCCTCCCCGCGCCCTCCCTCCCTCCTTCCCCCTCTCCCCGCCCCCCCCCCCCCCCCGCCCTCCCCGCCCTTCCCTCGTCGCGCTCTCCGCTGTATTATACAGACTTTTCTTTAATCCTTTCTGGGCTGTTCGGTTCTCCTCTGCTAAGCCGATTTATTGCAGGGAGGAGAGCTGTCCCATCCCGGTCCCCTCCCCTTCCTACCGGTCTCCCACCCCCTCTCCCCCCCCAGGTTCCCCACCTCACAACTGGATTGCTGCCCTTAGCTTCCCGACCGTCACCTAGCTGACTGAGCTCCCTCGCCCTCCAGAAGCCAAGCCCCATCGGATTCCCTTCCACCTGATCCCATCCCTGGGATCACCCCGCACCCCTAGGCTGAGGGAGGCAGGCAGCCTCCGTGAGAGATGCCATCCATCCCGGAGCAAGTGGGCAGGGTGTGGCCCGGGAGTACTGGCCTTGCCACCTATGAATGCCCTTAGTGGGAAAGATCAGGGCCATCAGTGTTCTGAAAGTTCCCGAATTATGGGTGCCCTCCTCCAGGAACCCACGGAAATGGGATATGTTTTGTCCTTTTTTCCAAGAATAGCTTGGAATGAGTAAGGAATTGGTTGTTTCCCCCTGGTAGGGATCGTGTTTTCACCTTTTGGGCAGGCCGGATTCCTTTTCCGTCCCAAGCCAGAGAAGTGGGATTTGGGACTTGTATCATATCATTATCCTGCCACCAACACACACACACACACACACACACACACACACACACACACACACCATTGAGCCTCAGGCCTGGCTCTGGGCCTTGAGGTTAGCTAGGTGGGGAGAGACACTCTAGCACTCGAGGTGGGCTGGGGGTGAGGTTAGATGGGGACGTTCAGAGCATGGAATTTCACCATGGCAAGAATCCAGGAGATTGGCAAGCTGAGGCCCAGAAAGGACCCCCCAGCCAGGGTCAGGACTGGGATCAGAATGCCAGTCTCTGGCTCTTGACCCACTGTTCTTTCTACAACATTCCATGGAGAATTCCCAGGTTCCCTCACTCTGTCAGGTTGCTCTGTTTACCTAGATGGGCAATGGGTACATAGCCAGTTCCATCTCCAGCAGCCCTTTGAGGGGATGTAGGGAGTAGGGTGGGCAGTGGGTGGTTCTAATCTGCCTCTTGGGGCGCCCTGTGCAGAAATGCCCTATGGCAGGGAGCGGCTTCCTCCATCTGCCCTCTCCAAGCCTTCCCAAGGCAGCTCTGCTGCAGCTCAGGCCTGCCAGCCCCAGAGAAGGAGTGATTTGCATTTATGAAGATCTGAAAGCAAACGTTCACCTGACAGGCTTTAGAAGGATCTTCTCAGTAAAATAATAATAATGATGATAATAAACCCTTATAAACAGGTGTTTGATTACAGTTTGTCCCTACATGGTTTTTTTTTGAATCCGACTAATTGGCTGCCAGGCTGATTGGGCTGGGGAAGGCTTGAACACCAGAGACTTAGGCCCTTTCTTTCCCTTTGGCTGGCTGTTCTTTGCTCCCTCTCACTTCCTGCCCCCCCAGGTGTCCCCTTCTCCAAGTTGCTGAGGGTCAGCGTGAGGTCATCTCTCCCCCCACAACCACTTTTTGGGATGATCCAGCCATGCCCTGGGGCACAGTCCCTGACTGCCGCCTCCCTGCCCCTCCCTGTTCCTACCACCTCTGGCCCAGGAAAAAGCCAACAGAACCCAAATCCATCCCAGATGCCAAGCTATCTGTGGAAGGAACTTCCTGATTGGGGACCAGTGTCAAGCTGGGAAGACCTTCATCCTGGCAGGTTGGTCTGAGTTCTCAGGCCAATGCCAGACATCACTGTGTGGGCATTTCTGCTGTGGGCCCCCCTGCAAATCAGAGTGCAGCCAGGCAGGTGGACAGGCAACAGTTTGCCAGATGAAGCCTTAATAGGTGAGGCTTCCTGACGGCACTCACTGCAGCTCAGCCATTATAGAGGAGAGCCAGGGGTCAGGTGAGATTCCAGCTCCCTCCCCCACCATGGGTCCATACCAGCTGGGGGAAAAAATCCTCAGGGAGCAGCAGGAAGGGGCTAGAGAGTCACCTCCATCATGCCAGCTGTGAATGACATCTAGCAAGAAGGAAAAAAGGTTTGAGAGCCAGCCAAGGGAGGGTTGCCTCCTAGGGCCAACGATTGGACCAGGAGGGGGATGGTGATAACCTCAGTTAATTTTCCTTCAGCCCCAGGACTTCCGAATCATTCTCACTCTCTTTTAAGATCACTCTGTATTATAATTGTTGGTCTTCCTAGTCAGTTCCTGGCTCATAGTAGGCCATTAATAAGTATTTGTTGGATGGATGGATGGATGGAGGAATGAGGGCAGGGCACTTTGCTATATCCACTCCATTCCTCAGCTCTTAGCAGGAGGCTGCCACTTGGCAGGTGCTAGCAGGCATCCTGTGGCAGGAACCTCTTCAGAGAACCAACACCCCCCTGGATTGCACATTCAGGGAAAGGACACCCTGCCCAGGTGCACAGTTGGTTTCCCAAAAGAGGTTCGGCTGCGATGTGCGTATTTATTACCATATGGTAATTGCTCATAGTAATTCTGCCGCCTCCGGAACCCTTTTGGGGAGCCCATTCTCTTAGTTCCTGTTTTATAAAACACAGCCTCAGAATCTTTCTTTTGCCCCAAGAAAGGCATAGTCCAAGCACTGAGAGGCACAATCAGCAGAGGGAACAGGGTGACTTAGCCAAAGGAAAAGTCACCCAGGGCGGCCACAGGCTTTTAATTTGTTTAACATCCCTTGGCTCCTGTCTTCTAATGGATGGGCCGCCAGCAGCATGGCCTCCACTTCGCAGTCCTGGCACTCAGACCCATGAGTCACAGCGGGACATGCCTCCTCTTTGGGCACTAGCTGAGCAGGAGTCTTGGACCTCCTGGGGGCGAAGGTGTGGCTGTCCGTCCCCAGCCTGCCTCTGTCCATGGTGCTGAGCTAGGCTCTCCCAACAGAGGGCGCTATAGCACAAAGCAAGTTTCTCTTCTCCTGACCCTAGGGAACACCCCCAAAGGTCAAAGGGGTCCTCTGTGACCTCTAGTTTGTTTGTTTTCAGGAGGGGGGGGATTAGGTATATTATTACCTCCCACAGCCTGGCTTCCAAAAGGATGGACTCTCTTGGCTGGGGAAGACCCTCCCGTGAAGTTTGAGAATGATGCTGAGTCGTAAGCATTTATGAAAGTGCTTTTCCTATGCCAGGCACTCATTGAATCTTCCTAATAACATCTGAGGTTGGTGCTCTCATTATTCTTATTTTACAGATGAGAAAGCTGAGGCACAGAGAAACTGAGCAACTTGCCCAGTACAACACAGTTAGTGATACAGCCAGATTTGAACCCAGGAAGAGGCCAGCGCTCTTAAATACTCTTCCAGGCCAAGATACATGCATACACACATGACATGGCACACACACACAGGCACACACAAAAGTACACATTCCCTGGAAGCGAGTATTTCAATGAGAAAGGAGATAACAACAACAACAAAAATCTTTCCTAAGCTCAGTGTGACCCACCTCTCTCATCTCATTTAATCCTAAGAGCCCTCTGTGGCAGCTTTACATATGCCCAACTTACTGATAAGTAAACTAAGTCTTGGAGAAGTGAAAAGAATTGCCCAAAATGGCTAAGATAGAGGAATGCTGGAATGTGGATTCCAGAGATCCACACATGTATTCTTTCTTTCTTTTTATTTCTCTCTCTCTCTCTCTCTCTCTCTCTCTCTCTCTCTCTCTCTCTCTCTCTCTCTTCCCGCCCCCCCGCCTTTCTCTCTCCCCTCCTCCCCACTCATACAGTCCTGAGGTAGGCTTCTTGGCTTCCTCCTACCTCAGCCTCCGCCTCTCCGTGCTGGAAATTAAACATCAAACAGATCACATCCCAGACAGGACCGAGTCTTTCACCGTTTGCTTAAATTAAACGCAACTGAAAGTGACGCCATAACACTGGTGACCCAAATCGATATGGAGTCGGTCACTTGGAATTAAGTCCAAACTGTGTCCTTAATGGACCTCAGCCCCACCTGGACTCCCAAGCTCCAGCTCTAGCATGTCTTCCCACAGGAGGGCCCCCGCAGGTTTTCCATGGGGACGCAGAGGCTGTGGATGACTGAATGGGCCTCAGCATTACAGGCCCAGAGAAAGGAGCTGGACCCTGCGAAGGAGTCAGTGTCAGGATGTTAAACCCCGGGGACCAGCAAGGGCAGAGAGAAGAAGGTCAAGACTGGAAATCAACATTCCAAAACTGGGTCCCACTAATCATTTGCTTTGCAAATTTGTAATAAGCATTCCTGCAAAGAGGGTTCCACAGTTAAATATATTTGAGCCATGCTGTATAGTAGGCCACTCCCCCACTTCTTGGGGATTTACTATTTGCATGAGTATATCAAAGACTATTCGAAATCCTGCAGAGTTTTTCAGTTTTATTTGCTTGAAACCCAAACTCGTTTGGCCCCAGAACCATCTTTGCATAAATACCTATTAACATCTCATGAGCAAGAGTCTGTAGATCACAGGATGGATGGGAGATGTTTCTCTAGCCCTGGACAAGTCCGATCTCTTCCTAAATGACCATAGTAAGAGCAGTAGTCGCAGTAAGGATAACAAGAATAACAGCAACCACTGTCAAGTGATGGATTTATTGAGCACTTACCACGTACCAGGTGCTGTCCTGAGCTCTTAGCTTGTATTAATTCATTGAATTCTCTACATAATCCTATGAGGCAGGTTCTGTTTTTAATTCCCCCAAATAGACCACCACCAACAACAACAATAGCAACAAAACTGAGGCCCAGAGGTCACTTTGCTCTCATGTATGTCTGAGACTGTAAGACACATGAGGACAAGAACCAAAGCCAAGTCATCTCTTCATTACTTGTGGTAGGTGCTCGACCAAGAGTTGAGTGAATGGCTGGAAGGAAGGGAGATTGATGAATAGAAAGATCAATAGGTGAAAGAAGGATTGGATGGATGGATGAATGGATACATTGATGTAAGAAATATTGGGTAGATACGTGGATGAATGGATGGGTCGATGGTGGGTGGGTGGCAGAACAGATGGAAAGATAGAAGGGTGGGTGGCTGGTGAATGGGTGACGGTGGGTGGGTGTGTAGACAGATGGATTAGAGAAAGTATTGATGGGTGGATGAGCACATGGATGAAGGAGTGGGTGGATGAATCAAGATTAGAAAGCATCAGCAAGATTTGTACTTCTTCCTGTATTACTGAATTTGGTAGGAAAGAAGGAAGGAAGGAAGGAAGGAAGGAAGGAAGGAAGGAAGGAAGGAAGGAAGGAAGGAAGGAAGGAAGGAAGGGGGAAGGAGGAAGGACAGAAAGGGAAGAAGGAAGGGAGGAAAGAAAGGAGGGAGGGAGGATTGGGAGGGAAGGAGGGAGGAAGGATTTGCTCTAAGAACTTGAGAAAATTACTTCTCATCCCTGTGCTTTGATTTCCTCACCTGTGGAAGGGGAATGGGGGTAAGAGCACCAACCTCACTGAGTTGTGCTGAGCAAATAGGGCAACGCTTCAAATGATGTAAGCACTCAATCAATATTAGCTGTCACAAATATCACCCACGGAGGCAGGCGTATCATGCTATAATTACCCCACGCTGAGGTCCTTCTTTCCATCCTTACTCCCTGTCCTCTGTAGTGCAGAGGGGTGAGTGAAGACTCCAGGGTCAAGATCTTAAGGGACGCGGCAGATATTTGCTATGGCCATGAACCAAAGGAAAAGGTCAGTTACAGACTCCCCCAAAAGGGATCTGTAATTCACTTCTTCTCGATGGCATTTTACAGTATTAGTCAGTCTGTTCCTAGCTTTCGACTCTTGCCTCCACGACTGTCAAGCCAGACCTGGAATCTTCTGAGGTCGCCCTTGGAGCCTCCGCCTTTCCTCCATTCTTTGCTAAACTGCAACACCACCCAGAGACAACAGGTGGCGCCATCTAATATGTGATTTGTTCCATTTTTACAACCTTTCAAGTTGGAGGGCCTATATCCCGTAAAATGAACCAGCTTCCTATTTCAGAAATTTGTGAAGCTTTCGTATATTCACAATTATGCATGCTGTCATAAAACATGCATATGTAAGTTCCCTAGTTAGTCACAATTTTGTGATGGGTCCATAATACTATAGATGAGGAAAGTTATACCCAAAGCAAGATTGTCTCTGCGTTCTCACTGTTTGAGATGTATATTGTCTGCACTATACAGCAAAGTAATATCCTCTTCAGTCTATTCACCTTTGTGTCTTGTCTCCCCAGGTTATAATGCAAGCTCTGGAAGGTCTGGGCCCATGTCACTTTGCCCCTTGGCACCTCCAATGCCACCCTGCTCAGGCCTGGGTCACATGGTTCTGGAGAGGCCAGGAAGCAAAGAAGGAAGGTCCAGCTAGGAGACTAGTCACCCATTTGGGAGTATACAGGTATTTGTAACTAAAGGGCTCTAGTTAATTACAAAAGCCATCTGATAGAAAGAGATAATTTCCTTCTGTCACCCTCAGCCTGTCTTCTGTCTTGAGTTTCTAGGTCCTGAAACATTTGAGAAAATTCCAATTTGATTTATAGTGTAGGGAGCCAGTTTCATTTCTCTGGGCTTCAGAGTTTCCATTTGTAAGAGGCAAAAGGCCGGGCTAGGACCCCACGGACCCTGACAGGTGGTGTCACCTGGACATGTTACCTCCGCTTTCCTTCTCTTTATCTCTCCCTCTGTGCCACTCGATGAAGCAGATACCCTGTACCTGACACTGAGCTAGGACTTGGGAGACTGGCTTTCTGGAGGAGGTGAGACCTGAAGCTTTGACGGATGCCTAAGGCTGAGAGAAGAGTTTTTTGGGCAGCGCGTAGGTGCAAAGCCCTACAAACATGCAGCAGAGGTTGCCTGCATAGCAGCAGCAGGTAGTGTAGGGCGTCTGGGACCAGGGGTGTGTGGGGAGGCGTGGCTGTGAGATCAGGCAGGGTCTTTGTAGGCCACAGACGGCAATGAAGGCCGAGACAGAGTGACACAGCAAGGAAAACTGCTTTAAAAACCTGCCTTGAACAAAATGACTTAGACACAACTGCCCATCTTGAGATTCTGTGACTCTTGACGTTAGATTTCTCTGGACTGACCAGTCCCTTCCCAGCCACCAGACTCCATCTCTTCTCCCTGCCTTCCTGTGTCACATCACTACTGCCCGTGCCCTGCGTCCTGTCCTTCTTTCCATTCAAGATGAGGGTACCACGAGGGTGACCCTGCAAAGAGGCAGCTAGTGAATCAGGCTGGAATTATTTCCCTGGAAGTGAAAGATATTGGGAGGTACAAAGGGGGAGTCCCTCAACCATCAAGGTTATCCATTCCTTAAAAGGGATGCTAATGGGCCATGGGAATCACACAGGCTTTGTATGATTCCTAGGGAAGGCACCAGGCATTGGGGGCATGACAGCCCAAAGTGGCACAGACACAGGGGCCCCACACCCTAGTGGTGCTACTCCAGTGCCCATAAATAAATGGTTCTAATGGGTGTCCACCTCCATGGAGGGCAGTAAGCCTAAGCATGTGCATTGTTCTCGGCACCAGGCGCTGAGCTGGGGGCTAGGGATACAGGAACAAAAAGACACAGTTTGTGCCTTGAGGAGCTCACAGTGGGCAGGGGTTGGTAGCCTGTTAAGACACCTGCGAGCCCGCCTCAGGGCTGCTCACCTGCGTCTGTTCACCAGGCCTCTTTGCCATCAGAGTCCTACACCCACCTACCTGCTCCACTTGGTTCTTTCTTCCCAGATGTCCCCTGGGCCCCCCATCTCCTGGTGTGCCACAAGTCCTCACCCCACGCAGGCTTCCACTAAAGGAAGGACCGTTGGGTCCCCAAAGAACTGGCACCTGCACAAGTCCTCGAACCTTATCTTGCAAATAAAGCACAAGCCCTGCCTATCCACACCCTACTTCAAGCTCCCTTGGCTCTAGGCCGCTATGAATGCTGTTCTCTCTGCCGGAAACACCCTTCCCCCTCCAACTTCCCAATGTCCTCACTCCCACCTCCCTTACGCTGCCCCCAGTTCCCTATGCCCGCCCTTTAAGCTGGCTAGCTTCTACTCATGGCCCAGGGCTCAGGTTTAGCTGTCACTAGTTCAGGAAGTCTGTGTGAGATGCCTTTTCTGTGCTGGCGCAGGGAATTAAGAGCATGGTGGTAAGATGGGCAAAGCACAGGGAGAGGGAAGGAGGGAAGGGAGGAGCGACGGACGGAAGGAGAGATCCACAAGTCTGAATCTACGGCAAGGCTCAGACCAGACTCAGGATGCCACTGGAAAGTTTGAATGGCCAGAGATGTTCAGCTTCTCCAGAATGATACCTTTCTGAACGAGGGCTGCCAAGAATGGACCCCCCAGCAAAGGTGCTCATCCTCGTCCTCACTCTAAGACATCTGAGATCACTGAAGCCTCCTGACATCTCCCTTTAAAGGGAAAAGTGGTCCGTGGTAGGACACTGGGCTTAGGAGAACAGAGGGCTGGAGTCTGCAATACCTGCAGTCTGGCTCTCGGGCAGTGAGGCTCAGGGGTGCGTGTGAAGGGGTGTATGTTAAGGGGCCCTCACTCCCCTTTAGACAGTACTGTTTCCTCTGGCAGGACCAGCTCTCCACCCCAGGGAGGCTGCAGGCATCCCGGGTGCCTGGGGACCAGCTGTCTTCCTGCCTCCTGCGTCCAAGTCCAACACTTACTTATCAAGATAATTAAATTCCACCTCCTTCCAGCTGCCCCTTGCAATGCCATAGGGACAGGAGCCTCTCCCTGAGAGCCGCTCCTTGTGGCTGTTCGATAAGCCCCATATTCTACACCCCGAGTGGCTGCATTTCAGCGGTGGGTGAAGTGGTTTTATTTTTATCGCACACGCAGGCATATAAATATGTACGAGGAGCTCAGAAGCACCTTAGGGTCTCTCCGGAAGGCAGCAGTGTGAGTGAGAGGGAGCATGGCAATTATTAGTTTGGTGCAAACGTAATTGCGGTTTAAAAGGTTAAAAACAATTGCACACACCACAATTACTTGTGCACCAACCTAATAGTTCAACCAGGGCATGGGTTCTACTGGGTCTGAAGGTGCTGTCCCTTCTAGCGTGGCGGGCCCCAGTCTCCTTGGAATGGGATCTGCCTCCATAGGCTTCTGAGAACAGAGTGGTGCCTTGGCAAACTTTCCAGAACTAAATTTGAAAAAAAAAAAAAGAAAAAAAGATCTGGGTTCCCACCTTAACTCTGCCACTTAGCAGCTGTGTGACCTTGGATAAGGTCCTTTCCCTCTCTGGTCTCGGCACCTACATCTATAAAATGGGGTTCATCATGCCTTCCCCGTCAGCCTCCCAGGTCTTTTTTCTTAAAGAACACATATGATGAAGAATTTGAAATGGGCTCTGAGAACTGTAATATACAACTGTAAGAGGTTTATCGTTATTCCTCCCAGCCATTCATTTGGAGCAGGTTAGTGAACGGACAAGACATACCGGCAATGGATGCCATAGGTGTTACCGGCTTCCTCGCCCGTCATGACGGGGAGGAAAGGAAATAGCATTATTGACCTCCTGCTACAGGGCTGGGTGCTTTACCTGTGTTATCGCATTTGAACATGAGAGTCACACTGTGGGGAGGTGTTACTGCTGTTCATTGAGGAGGAAGCTGACGCTCAGCAAGACAAAGGGATGTGGGTACCGCCCCAAGGCTAGTGAGTAGCGGAGTCCAGGTCAGCGCTAACAAACCTTCTTCTGCGGGCCGTAGGCAATGCAATCTCGGGTTGACTGCCTGCCACGAGGGCTGGTCTAGGCGCATGGGCCAGGGCATGTGTCGTCCTGCGGTGCGTCCCTTAGAGCAACTAAGGTGTGGTGCTGGCTGAAGAGCGAGTAAGTGGTCCTACAGGAAGCTTGTGAGGCTGTCCCTACCTCTGAAACGGGGGACCAGCTTTGATCACTTACAGGCTGAAGGAGAGAGGACGGCTTTCATCTCCCAGGCCCTGGAGTCAGACAGACAGGAACCAAAGGTTTTGGTGGGGATGTGCTAGCAGAAGGTAGAAGATAGATTATAGAGCAATTAGAGTCCTCTGATGGCCAAGGGCAGGGGGCCAAAGGACTCTGAGCTCTGGCCTCTCATCCCTTGAGCTCACAACCCAGCGTATGAAGAGCAGGGATGGAAGCAGGCTGCCCTTCCCAGGGGCTGTCATCCCTGAGGCCTAGGGTCCAGGGGCTTGGCCCCTGCTGCCTCTCTCTCCCCAAAGGGCTCTCCTGGTCCCAGGGTCCTGGGTAGGGGAGCTCACCAGCTAACGAGGAAACGCCCCCCGCCCTCAACTGTATCTTGAAGGCCCAGTGAAGGCTCAACCTACAAGGGCAAAGGCCAAGTTTCAGGGCCCAGACACCAGGCTGGATTGGGCACGGAAGTCACCCAGCACCCCAGCACCAATGTGCCAGGAGGGTGAACCCCCAGAACAATAGGGAACAAAGAGGCAGGACTCTGGGGCAGGCAGTGGTCTGCGGAACGAGGCGAGCCTCCTCGGCAGTGAGAACGAAAAGAACTTGGTAACAGCCAAGCCTGCTTTACTGACAGGAAAAACCATCTTGATTTGTAAATGAAGGATTAAGTGAGGCTGTCAGAGGGTGGCCCGCGTGGAATCGAGCAGAGCTCAGACTCTGGAGAAGCAGGTTGGTGGTTATTGGATCAGAAACCTGTTCTCTCCAGTTTGATTTTTCTCTCTTTATTTCCTTTCTAATTTATTTTGTTTTCAGGAAAGCTGGAAACACCGGCCTCAGTCAGCCTTTAAGGAGTGCCAAGGGGAAAGGACTGGCGTCTGCACTGTGGCTACTGAGAAAGAAGAGAGAGCAGGTCAGTCTGCAGAGAGTAAGTGAAAGCTGGAGGCCTCTTGGGAGAAGGTGGGGCTCAGAGGCCAAGGTCAGATCCCACAGGGCCATTCCTACCTGCCCAGGTGTTATTTCCCAGGAGGGCTCCTCTGCTTCTCTCTCTAAATTATGTTAAAGAACACATTAACATACAATTTACCATCTAACAATTTTTAAGTGTATGGTCCAGTAGCATTAACTGTATTCACATTATTGTGCAATTGATCGCCAGACTTTTTTCACTTTGCAAAACTGAAACTCCATACCCGTTGAACAGGAATTTCTCCCTTCCCACAGCCTGTGGCAACCACCGTCCTACTCTCTCTCAGTGAATTTGACGACTCTAAGCACCTCAAGTAAGTGGAATCAGACAGTATTTGTCTACTGGTGACTGGCTTATTTCACTTAGCATAATACCCTCAAGGCTCATCCATTTTGTAGAAGGTGTCACAGTTTCCTTCCTTTCTTAGGCTGAATAGTACTCCATTGTATGCAGATACCACATTTTGTTTATCCATTCAATGTTGATGGGCACTTGGGTGGCTTCCACCTTTTGGCCATTGTGAATAGCGCTGCTATGAACAGGGGTGTACAGCTATCTACGGAGACGCTGCTTTCAATTCACTTGGCTATTCACCTAGAAGTGGGATTGCTGGATCACACCGCCCTCTTTTAAGGAATGAGGCCCTGTGGGACCATCTGCGAGGCACCCGGCCACCTCTGAAGGTGCTGACCCTGGTCTGAGGGGCCCGGTTGTACACAGGAGACTGGGAGGCAGGGAACTCCTGACACTCGCCCTGGCTGCAGAGGGTCGTGGCGGATTTCCGTCCTCTGCCTGCGTGGGTCCTGGGTCTCTTGGGCCTCGTGGTAGGCATGAAGTAGAGCTGAGAGGAACAAAACCCAAAACACTTGGAGCTCCAGGAAAGAGGGACCCACGTACCCTTAGCATCTGCTAACAACGACTTTACTGGGGTGACTAGTACACACACGACAGGAGCAGGCAGATGTTTGCTGACCAAATGAATGGCTGTAGTTCCAAAATTCTAGAAAACACTTTCCATAGGGGCATGAAGTGTGGCTCTCTTGTTCACATGATGGGAGCTCAGTGAATGAATGAATGAATCAGTCAGTCAATCAATCAATCAATCAATCAATAAGCATAACATTGCATCACGTTGTGCTCTATAAAGGAAGAATATCCAGATAAGAAAGGTCAAGAACATTTAACAAACTCTTTCCGTGAACGCTATTTGCTGCAAAACAAGTGCCTTGGTCGGCAGGGGAAGGGAATGGAGAGGAAGTAGGTATGGTCCTGCCCAGACATGGCTCATACACCAGTGGGGACAGAGGAAAACGCATCCACCGTCAGCTGCATTGCAGGAGAACTACGCGTGAGGACGACACACAAGTCACCAGGATTCCTGGGCTAAGACCGCTCTCATCCAGTTTGCATCTCGTTTGGGCCGGGCCCTTTCTTATCATGTACCCCACGCAGCAACTCTGACGGCCGGGACCACTCCTTCTGAACAGGTTCAGACACATGGGGGGACTCTCCCAGGGTCACACATGGGCAAATGGCAGAACAGGGACATGAATCCAGGCTTGACTCCAAACCCTAAGTATGTCCCTCTTTACCAACAGCGGTGGCCAGGGACGAGCTCCTGGCTGAGTCCCCACATCCACTTCCAGGGAAGGAAAAGGTTTTCCAGGTGGAAGGGGAAATACCAGCCTAAGTGCAGAGATAGGAAAGGGCAAGGAATGCTCGCGAAAACAGCAAATATTCCAGATGGACAGAGGATGGAATACAAGTCAGGGCACGTTAGGAGACGATGGGCTGGGCAGAGCCTTGAACCTGAGGCCAGGTGTCCTTGACACTGTTAGGGCCGATGAGATGGGAGTGACATGCTCAGAGCTCTGCTTTCCCTCGATTCACCCGCAGCTGTGCACAGCATGGACCAGAGGAGGTGAGTCTGCAGGCAGAAAGGGAGGTTGGGGTGCTCCAGAAAGGGGGAATTCGTGGGTCCCATTGCATGCTGGCACCAGGGGCTAAAACTGTGAGCAATCAGGCCCTCACAGAGCCCTCATGGAGGTGACTGTCATGGACAACACAGACAATAAACAAGGTAACAACGAAAGCAAAATGACTACAGGTTGTAATCTGGACCAGGACGTGAACAAACAAGAGGATGTGGACAGTAATAATGGCAGCATGTTGCAATCAGGGAGGGCTCCTCTGAAGAGGGGGCGATTAAGCTGGATAAAACGGATCCCAAGGAGCTGGCATTGCAGAGAGCAGAGGGAAGAAGTCCTGAAGGAGGAGGGAGCTTCCAGTGCCCCGGGAACTGGCAGACAGTGCCTGGGGCAAGTTGGAGAAGAGCTGCAAGAGCAGCCGGGGGTAAGAGTTGGGATTTGATTCCAGAGAGATGGGAAGCCGTTGGAAGGCTCGAAGCAGGACACTAGTGTGATCCGATTTGCGTTTTTGAAAGACCTCGCTGGCTGCTGTGTGAAAAATGGGAAGGAGAGGGAGCTGGTGGAGAGACGATACCAAGATAGTAAGGGCCAGAGAAAGAGGTGAAGGTGCCTGGATCAGGGCAGTGGTGAGGGAATGGACAGGAGGGAACTGGCTGAGGCTCCCAGGCTGATTCCAGGGGGGGGGGGGGGCCACGAATGAGAGGTATCATTTGGAGAAACACTCTCTGTTTCAAAGGCAGGTGACAGCCAGGATAAAGCACTGCAAAGTTTGACCCTGGCAGCAAATCCAATTTCCACACATCTCTTCTGGATGAAATTTGCCTTCCTCCAGAGTGGGAGGTCAAAGCAAAACACTGCCATGCAACCAGAGGCTTCTCGAGGTGGGGAGAGGCTCTCCTGGGGGGATTATTCTGGGCTCTGGGCTGTAAAACCCTGTCTGGATGCTCAGAGAAAGACAGAGGGAAAGGAGGCCCCTTCCTACCCAGCTCCTGCCCCTCGGGGCCCCTGTCTGGTATGCTGGACAAGTGTTATGCAGGCATTTTTCTAGGTGCTGGGGATATAGTAGTAAAGGAAAGGACAAAGCCCCTCTTCCCCAGCCCTTTCCCATACGTAGTTCCCAGTCTACATGTGGTGGGCCACTTCCCAGGTCGCCCCAGTGATGTCTTCCTCCGGGAGTTCACACCTGTGTAATCTCCCCTCTGTGTGGACTGTACCTCGTGACTGGCTTCCAATGAACAGAACAGGCAAAAGTGATGGGATGTCACTTCTGAGATTAGGTTACAAAAGACTGTGATGTCAGTAGCGCTGGCACTTGCTCTGGCCCCTCCCTTACTCACTCCAATGACACCAGCGGCCATGTTATAAGCTGCTCCATGAAGAGACCCAAGTGGCGAGCGCCTGAACGAGGACAGCAGTGGGATGGTAGCTCGTGAGGGGCTGATGTCGCAGCCCAACAACCCTTGAGGAGCGGAACCTGCCAGCCACTGCAGGAGCAAGCTTGGGAGAGGTCCCAGGCTCCTCTTCCGGTCAGCTTGACAGGACCGCAGCCTCGGCCAATTGCAACCTGGGAGATACCCTGAGACAGAGGACTCAGCTAAACTACACCTGGATTCCTGACCCCTGATTCTTTTGAGACAGTAAATGTTGTCTCAATCTACCATGTTTGGGGTAATAGTTATGCAGCAATTGACGACTGATGCACTAGTGAACACTTATTAAACACTGCATGTGAGCTTTACATGCAGACATTTTACGGAATAGGTGCCACTATTATCCCCATTTCATAGATACGGAAACTGAGTCTCAGAGAGGTTAAGTAACTTTCCCAAGGCCACACAGCTACAAAGTAGCAGAGAAAGGATTCAGACAGAAGCAGTTGGCTCCAGGTCTGTGCTGTTAAACACCGCACTGACGAGGGAGGCACAACCTCTTCCCTGCAGAGGGCCTAGTCTGATGGAGGAAGCACTCTCTCCACACGGAGGGCACTGCCATCTAGTCAGGAAGATGCTCTCCCAACTAGCTTTGCACCCACCCTTAAGTCAGCCGACGCATCCCCCTGCCTTCCAACCCGAAGGACTTTCCAGACCGCCTTCCTTCATCTTGTCTTGGGTGGGGCTTCCTAGTCTTGTGTTGTGTTTCCTCCTTCAAACCTGATCTTTTGCAGTTTCCTAATACAGCCTTGAATTTACTCCTCGGGCTTAATTCTGGATCCTGCAACCCAGCGAGTCCTAGGCAGCCATTCTGGGCCTGGCCTTTGTAATACGCTATGCACATTGTCCTGTTTACCCATTAAACAATCCATTGACAGATGAAGAAACTGAGGCCCAGGGACGTGAACTGCCACCTCCTGTGGCTAGTGACCAACACCTGGTGACCCACTGGGCTGTGCGGACTTCCTGGTCCTGTGATTTAAAATTGTCCTAGATGTCACAACGCCCCAAACTGCAGGTCTCTTCCCAGCTCTTGTGGGATCTCGTGATGCGTGTGCCCTCCTGAGTGTGCCATGCCTGGAGATGCATGGGGGTCTCTCTGATCTCCCCACTAGGCCATTCACTCCTTAAGTACAGCCCGAGGTGCCAGCAGCTAGTGTGCACTTAATACCTTCATCCTTGTTGAATGAAAGAAGGAAATTCTCTTATGAAGTAGGCAAAGCATATTCCCCGACTGCCCAGCGTACCTCCCCGCTTCCTAGCAAGGCTCATTCTATTTGGAGAAATCAATCCTTCTGTAATATGTCACTATGGGACTGTCACATCAGCCCCACCTTCCACTTGCCCAGGGGCAGGCAGGGAACCCAGCTCCCTCTTTAGAATTTGAATCTTGAAAAGGACAAAGAGCCTAGAGTAGGCAGATGCTGCAGCACCAGCCCTGCCTCTGCTCTGGCCTCCTGGTCTCCCCGCCTGGCCTGGTCTCCCCGCCTGGCCTTGACAATCCTCCCTGCCTACAGCCAATAGCCCTCCTGTAACCCTGGGCCCTCAGAACTGCCCAGCTGGCCTCTGCCTTTCTCACCAGGATGTTGGATCCACAAGCCAGAGGCTCTCACAACCTGGACAAGGTGGGAGGGGTTTGTGTGTGGGCTCATCACAAGGCAGGGACACCCTCTGTGCCCCAGTCTGATATCCGTGGGGCAGTCCCCGGGAAGGAGAAGGCAGAACCTAATGTTACCCCCACCTCCTGTGAGATCCACCCACGCCAATGCCCCAGAGATCTCAAGTTTGTCCCTTTGTCTCGCTATCTACTCTGACCTTCTCCCGCCACCCCCACCACCCCTGCAAAGAAGCCTGTGTACTAATTAGTTAAGAAATAACATGGCAGGACTATGATTCCTCATTAGCTTGGGAGAGAGTCCCTGCTACATGACTGATAGGTATCTACAAGGAAATTAACTTGAGTGCAAGGACTCCCTAATCAAGATTAATGAGGGGGTGGGGAGGGAGGAACAGCGGCCCAGAGCCCTCTGTGGGTCTCCCAGGGTGAAGGGGACGATGCCACGTGGGGATGCTGGGAAATGGAAGTGGGGAGACAAAAGGTCACAAGGCTAAAATGGCCCACTAAGTGAATCAAAACATACAGCCTACTGTGTGCCAGGAGACAGGACGCTGAAATAAGCAAGTCAAAAACCTTGCCCTTGTGCAGTTCACTATCTAGTTAAGTGGATAATTACAGTGCAGGGTGATAAGTGAGCTGACGCAGGGAATAGCCAACATTTATCGAGCAATTATTATGTTCTCGGCATCATCCTAAGTGCTTAACATGTAGTAACATCTTTAATCCTCAGGATATAGCTGTTATTGGCCCCAATTTACAGATGAGGAAACTGAGATATGGTGAAGTTATGCAAATAGGCCAAGGTCACAGAGCTAAGTAGACGGAGCAAGGGTGTGAACCCCGGCAGAACAACTCTGGAGCCCAAACTCTTAAGCATCACCCTATAGCATGTCAACAGGTGCACCGTGATGGTGGTTGGGGTGGATGTGAGGACAGCGTGTGATGGGAACCCAAGAGGTGGCCCAGACAATAGGCAAGGTTTCCACAAGTCTTGAGCTGGGTCTTGACAGATGAACAGAATCTCACCCAGTGGAGAGTTTATTGATTGGTTCAATGACTTATTTATTTATTCACCCCACAAATAAATGCCAGACCTCATCGGGAACACTGCAAACACAGTGGTGAACAAAAACTGACTTGGGGTAGCTGTGTAGACGGAGAAGCTGACGTTTGACCAAATAGCCACAGGACCAATTAGTCTACCCCAAGGCCGGGACGGGGGTTGTCTGGCACTCCTGAGAGTGAGGGTCTCCTTAACATGGTGCCTCCCAGATGCCTCAGCCTAGTCCCAGCCCTGGCCTACCCCCGCCCCAGCAGTGGGAACTGTAGAGTTGTAAAAGCCCATTCACGAAGCCAAACCATGCAGCCAGAGATCAACTTGTAACTAAATACTTACATTTGTCAAGTGTCTCTCAGGTACTTCCGCTGCCTTTTGTCTTCTGCTCTCCAAGTTCCCAGCTCCTTCATGCACTTGGCCAAGGCAAGACCACGGAAACGTGTACCATTTTTTTTCCTTTCAGATCTCACAAAGCATTTAACTTATCCTTAACTCCCCACAACGAGAAAGAGACAGTCCTATGTCATGGAGCCGATTCTCCATTAACCTTCCTAAAGAGGCTTTGGCATTTTGTTTTTTCTCTTCCCGAAGGTGCTAATATCCACTCAGCTCAAGAGAACAGTTTAAATACAATGCTACGCTCTACGCTCCAGTAGCCATGCCACCCTCCACTGCTCCTCAGCCATGGAGTTGAATGGAGGACGGGGGCTGAGAGGTCTCACGGAGCAGGAGAAAGACTGGAATCTAATGTGCCTGAGACACTGCCTTTTCCCCCAAGTTCTCCGCATTTATTAAGCAGCGGCACCCACAGGGTAATTGGCTGAAGCAACTCCCATTAGTGGTAATGCGGCTACATCTGTTGTCGACCTCCCCTCCCATCCTTCTTCCAGTGCAGCTCCCCACCGGGATTTGCTTGGCTGACTCGCCTCATGGTCTTCCAAGTCACCATGTTCCACTTCTCAGCCCCATTTTAATGGGGCATCTTCTAAAAGTCCCAGAGGGAGAACCGTGGTCCTGGATGACCCAGGGAGACCAAGAGAAAGCAGAGAAGGAGTCATGGGAGGCTGCTTCTAACGTGGTTCCCAATGATCCCCGTTTCCTGCCTTCACACCCTCACGCAATCACCTCCCCTTGAGCGTGAGCTGGACCTGGTGACTCACTTCTAAACAGTAGAACAGCCAAAGGTGATAGGAAGATGTCACTTCCGAGATTAGGTTACAAAAGACTGACTTCCGTCTTTCAGGCGCTCTCTCTGGCTCCCCCTTTGCTTGCTCTGATTGCAGGCGGCTAACATGTGGTGAGCTTCTTTACGGAGAGATCCGTGTGGCCAGGAACTGAGGGAGGTCCCCCGACAACGGCTCATGAGAAACCAAGGCCCTCAGTCCAAAAGGCCACCAGAAACGGAAACCTGCCAGCGACCACGAGCATGAGCTTAGACATAAACCCGTTTCCGGCCGAGCCTTAAAATGAGACCAAAGCCCCAGCTGATACCCTTCACCAGAGGGCGCAGTTAAGCTGCACCTGGATTCCTGACTCACAGAAACTCGTGTGCTGATTGAAGCCTCCAAGTTTTGAGATCTTTTGTTTCGTAGCAGTAAATAACTAATACAGGAAACAAACAGGAAGAGGAGTCATTCATGTAACAGAAGATATTCCATAGGAGCACAGACCTTAGAGAACCTAGGCCAGGCATTGTATAAACGCGCACCTTTACAGGTAAGGTAAATCTCTGCTATAGCTGATTGGTGGCTGAGCTGGATCTGGACAGATAAATGGAACTGGGCTCTTCTGTCTTTCTGTCCAGAACCCTTTCTGCTGGCACGTGAATTGTTGAAGGTTGCCATTCAATTTCTTTGGGATTTTAAATATGGTTTTAGAAACTGCACACATCTCTTGCTGAGAATGTGTTTCATGTGTTTAAATATGTTCTGTTTATATCAGGACCTGTATTATGTCGGTGAATCCTGGGGTGCAGGCCAGGTGTGGTGGATTTGAGATATTTCTCTACCACACAGATTTTCAAAGGACTGTTTGTAGCTCCCTGGGAGGTCATGGGGGTCACTTGATGGGCCATGAATAAATTCATAATGCCGGTCTTTTCATTTCCTTTCTTCCAGGCAAATGGCCCCGATTTCCAGGAGCTTTTGTTTTGACATTAGACTAAGACTTATTTATTACTAACCTACTGGGTGAGTTATTAACAGTGACCGTCAACTCGGAGCACACATGCTTTTCGTTTTAAGATCTCTGGCTGCCTCGCACATTTGACAGAATCTCACAACTCCTACCGTGCATGTGCCCACGTAGGGCGTGTCGAGGCCCCCATTTCAGGGTGGAAACAGCGCCCTATTATTTATCAGTGAATCAGCAGACTGGTCTGGAGAAAGCTGTGGCTTTCCATGGTTTCTCGCCTTGCTTCGCAGTTGGTAATGCCTTCCAGTTTAGCTTCACCATTTATCCATTTGGTTTGTTGGGGGTGGTTTGGTTCATTTTACAGTGTTCAGTTAGCCCTACTAGGTTTTCTAATGTGCGTGTGTTACAGTTAAAAATGAATCATCCATGCAGCCCTGGCCAAAGCAAAAAAACAAAACAAAACAAACAAACAAACAAAACAATTGCTTGGATGGTGATACTTGGATATTATCACCAAGTTCATTTCTTTCAACTGCAAAGCGGGCACCCACAGAAGCCTTTTAACCCACCGATGTCATCTATGTACAAGAGTGTTAGGGCGTCAGTTACAGCCTAGTCACCCTGTTTAGGTTCGCGCCTGTGCCTCCAGGTATAGGCCAGATGTGTCCCATCCATGCAAAGACCCAGCAGGATTTGAGCCCCGCCCCTCCCTCTGGCTTCATCTCCCACCTGTCCCCTCAGTCCCCTTATTATGAGCAGAATTGCACCCCTGCCACATTTCTGTCTTGAAACCCTAACCCCCAGTGCCTCAGAATGTGACTATGTTTGGAGACAGGGTCTTTAAAGAGATAATAATGTTAAAATCAGATCCTTGGGGAGAGGTCCTAATCCAATACAACTGGTGTCCTTCCAGGAAGAGGAGATTGGGACACACACACACACATAGAGGGAAGGCCATGTGAAGACACAGGGAGAAGACGGCCATCTATTAGGTTGGTGCAAACGTAATGGCGGGTTTTGCCTTTATTTTTAACCTCTTAAACTGCAATGACGTTTGCACCCACGTAATACAAGCCAAGGAGAGAGGCCTCAGAAACTAATCCCTCTGACACCTTATCTCGAACTTCTAGCCTACAAAATTATGAGACAATACATTTCTATCGTTAAAGCAACTCAGTCTGTGGTAATTTCTTATGGTAGCTCCAGCAAACTGTTATAATATAGCCCTGTTTGTGATTATATAGCCCCTGTTTGTGACACACAGTATGCTGCTCAGCAGCAAGGGAGCATAGTAGGACCACACTCTAGCAGAGTGATTCCGAGTATGGGCTTTACTGCCAGGATCTTGCAGTTTGAATCCCAGCTCTGCCACTCACTAACTTATTCAAGTCACTTGACCTTGAGCAAGTTACTGAGTCTCTCTGTGCCTCTATTTCCCATCTGTGAAATGAGGACCATATAAACGTCTGCCTCATAGGACTGTTGTAAGGGTTACATTAACAAGCAGTGTGCATTACCTTTATTTTTAAATTGGCAAGTGTCTGTTGGGCACCTACAATGGCCAGGCATTACGATGATACATGCTAGAGTACCACAGTGAATGACGTAGGTGGTAGACCATGCTTTTAGTTTTCGTTCACTTTTCTTCTCTCTATAAGGAATACCTTACTTGTCTTTCTCATCCGTTGGGACTATCTCGGGGTCATCTCCTCCAGGCTGGTCCCTCCTCTGGCTCTCACAGTGTCCCATATCTACCTTTGACTCAGCCTTACCACTTTGAACTGCCAAAAATGTGTCTCCTGCAGGCCCACGGCAAGGACTCTGGGTCCCCAGCTCGGGGTCCCCAGCACTGGGGCTCCCTACATCCCTGTTACACTGACCTGGAAGAATTGTCTCCTAGCACTGTCAGTTCTTCACAGCTCATTCCGGTCTGTTTGGTGCATCTGTCCCCATCAATCATCACTATTCAGTCTTTGCTGAGCCCCTGCTGTGGACACACTGTCGTGGAGTCTAAGCGGGGTGGTCCCTACCCTCAATCGGACCAGACACTGACATTCTAAGGCTGCTTTGCCGTCTACCTAAGAGAGCAGAACAGAGGGGATTCAGATAGGGCAGAGCTGTGAAGATGGAATGGGATTTCAGAAGTCGTCTGATTCACTTCCCTGCCCATGAAGAAGCCCCACAAACCTCCCTACCAGGTGGTCAGCCACCGTCTGCCCATGGACTGCCCACTGCTCATGAGCCCCAAGACAGCCCATCTCATGGTTGATGGCTCCAAATGTCCATCCTTTGGTCCTGGTCCTGTTTTCCAGAGATGTAATGGGAAATTCCAGGAGGTAATAGCAGGGACCTAGCTTGAGCCTATTTCTCTGCCCATAGCAGTGATGCTACTTACTTCATTCATGTCTGTGCTGTCCCAGGCATGTTGGATCTGTGCAATATCTGTGGAGCAACTCTTATCCCCATTTTACAGATGGGAAAACTCAGGCCCCAAAAGGGCCCACTATGGGAAAATGACTTACCAAAATCATACCACTGATATGTGACAGGAAGGGGCTGGGCTCCTGTGTGGCTGATTCTCAAGGATGGGCTCTGGGTGTTCTCCCATTGTTGCCCCTCAACCTCCAGCCTTCGATGAGGGAGGTTGTTGATTCTATGTGTGGCTGGTGGCTGGAGGGTCACCCCACCTCCCAAGCTGTGGGCTGGCAGCAAAGCAAGAAATCAGGCCCCTGGGCTTGCAGGGGTTCCCCCACTTTATGGTACCCGTGCGATGGCCATTCCTCCTGCTGGCCTCAGACACCCAGGACATGGCCCTTTCCTTTTGCAGCCCAGAAGTCTCCTGGGCTAGCATCACAGTATGCAGCCAGCTGAGCTTACAGAACCAAGGTCAGTGCTCCTGGCACGTTCTGTGGCGACAGACCCCAGAGGTCACTCTCTCTGGGGCCAGGTGTCCACCTTCCAGTGCCCCACAGGGAGACGTTTCGGAACCTCTGGGGAAAGTGGTGCCACAGCAAGTGACAGTAAGTCCAAGGACACTTGGAGTTTACAGGACTAGTGCAAGTCTGGGGAGAGCTGACCAGAAGAGAGGGTGTGCACGGGAGGATGGGGGGTGGCTGTAAGGAGGCGCATGATGCTTTCTAGGCCCCCTCCCCCCACCCCATGACTGAAGAAGACAAAGAAGTATATGACTGAGAGTCAGGTGGCTCCAATCCAAACTCAGCTACTTACTGCGTGTGATCCTGGGCCAGTCACCTAACCGCGGCGAGACTCCGTTTCCCCTTTTGTAAAAGGAAGACCGTAATGCCTACCTTTTTGGGTGTTGTGTAGACCAAATCAAATTTTTATGCAACCCTGCTGAACCTCATGCCTGGCCTGGCCTATGTGCTCAATAAGCTAGTTATAGTCTCCATAGTGGTGGTACTATGCATCCGAAGGCTCCCCACCTGGTTGTCATTAAAAGAGCCCCCATTTGTGGGGCCGTTTGCCTTTTACAAAGCCTGTCCCTGACCGTGGATTCCTTTCCTTTGTCTGAGACCTGCTTGGCTTGGTTAGAGATGCAGATTATGAGAGCCAGGGGCAATAACGGGAGGTCCTGGGGCTGTACTTAAGGGAAGTCCATTATCATTCCCGGCTTTAGTACCTGGAGGAGGGCTGCTGGGTGCATCTGGGAAACAGCACAGAGACAAGGAGCTGAGAAAGTAGGTCAGTGTGTAAGCTGCGGGGCTGACACAGTGCCACCTGACGCCAGAGTTGAACACTCAGGTACTGTGCTGCCATAGACACCTCCGTGGACCCGTCCTGGTGGTCCGGCCACTGTCCCCCAGCACCGCAGGCCCCACCCAATCACATCTCTGCATCAGCTCCAGGCAGCCCCTAACAGTCTCTCCCTGTCCCTTTAAAGTTCAAGGCCCAAGTTCGGCCTGCTGGGCAGGAGCCTATGACCTTTCAGAGGGCCAGCGGGTTCCAGGCCGAGTTTGAACAGGGCCCAGGAAAGCAGTGAGCCTGGAGGAGGCTGGGGTGGGGGGGCACGGGACCTGGGGCTTTTGTTTGGAGCTAGCTGCCCAGTGCCACGCTGACTGCAGCTATTAAAATGTCGATCGCTCCCCATCCACCTGCTGCCTCGTCTCAGCCCCTAGAGAAGGCAGGGGATCCACTGTTTTGTCTTTCTCGGCCCATCAATGTCTCCTTTGGGGAGCTCGGTCGATGATGGCTCCAGAAAGCCGCGTGGAACAGAGAGGCCAGAATTAAAACGGCTGCAGGAGGGACCCCCACAGACCCCCAATTTCCAGAGGCTTACAGATCAGAAGGCAAAAAAAAGGCTGCCGTCTGTTCTTTTGCAAATGTCGATGGTTTTATTCATTGTCCTACCTCTCCCTGTCTTCCTGCCCTTCTCCTCTTCTTTATTTTTGCGCACCACGACTCTGCAAAAACCTTCTCTCATCTGTTTGGCACAGAGGCCTGGGGAAGAGAAGGCTGACAGGTGTCTGGTTACCTGTCGCCCAGCGCAGGGACTTTGTACGGAGATGCTGACCCTTTGTTCTCCAGTTCTGCCAGCAAAGGAGCGAGAGGGGAACGGCCAGCATCCAGCAGCTGTGTGGTCACACAGTAGGTAGAGACCCCGCGTGCGTGTCCACTGGAGCCCGCAGACCTGGGTGGGACAACTGCTCTGCGATGTCACTTAGGGGCACACTGCACAACCTCCCAGGTCTCAGCTGTGAGAATGAGGCCACTGATCCCTTCCTCCCAGGGTTGACACGATGACCAAGTGTGACAGTGGGTACAATTCACAGGAGCTCACACTCCACGTCACCCCCACCCCCTGCCATGCGAGCACCTTTCCCCTCCTCCTGGGGTCCTTTCCTTCCGTTCTGAGTCCTCGGCCTTCCTCTCTCCCTTCCTCTTTCCCTGCTGCTTTTAGAAAGGACGGTACATACCACACGACCTAGGTTCCAGAGTCCTCACCCCTTACTGCAAGGCACTTACTCACCTACTCCCCTTCTCTGGTGTCGTTTTCCTTGACTGTAGAACTAGACAGTCAAGGATTCCCCCCAACCTCCAACCACCCCCAGAAGAGATCACGGAGAGACTTGAATGAGGCTGCACAGGACTTAGAAAAGGGCCTGGCACATTAGGGGTACCACAAATGCTTGCTGTTGCTTTCATCTTACGTGTGTGTGTGTGTGTGTGTGTGTGTGTGTGTGTGTGTGTGTGTGTGTCAGATTCAAGATGAAGCCACAAATAGAACTTTGGGGGTGGAAGAGGCATCTCTGAAAGAGGGAGGCAGGACTGCCCCCTCACCTCCTCCTGACTCCATCATGATGCTTTCCAGGGGGCCCACGCACCCCTCCTCTCTGTCTCCCTCACCCTCTCCTCTCAGAGTTACTTGCTAACCCACTGGCAGTTTCTGAAAACCACGCCCTGGCCAGCAGACTTCAGGGGCTGGTGACCTCCTCTTTCCTCGCCAGCCTTGCTCTCCTTTCTGATCACATCCCCCTTGGGGTTGCTCCACTTACCTTCTCCTACTTGACATGCACCGGGGAGGAGGGGCTCCCGGCACCCCACCCCCAATCCCACTGCTCTGTAGAGCCCCTGTGGGTCTGTGGGAAACGTGTCAACTGTGCCCCTCAATGCTATGGACTGGAACACTCTGCGTGTGCACACATGCACGCTTCTAACACATGTGCACGTGTATGTACAACTCATGTGACCATTTTCAGGGCACGCGTGTGATGTGCCTGCATGTGTGAGAGCATGCAGCTGCCTAAATACTACGTGCTCATGTGTGCCCAGGCACCCCCGTCTCTGCGGGGGAGGCTGCATGCGTGCTGGGCTCGTGTGCTGGGGAGAGCTGCGTGCAGGCGCGTGTACGACTACCTGTATGCACGCTGAGCTGTGTGCATGGATGTGCCCACAGCTTCCTCAGCACGTGAGTAGCCAGACAGCCCCCGTTACTGTGTAGTCTTATTAAACATATGGCATGTTAATAGCACCGACGAAGTCGGTGATGAAAAGCTCTTTATTAAAAATAATAAGAAATGGCCCTCTTGTTCCACAACTTCTGAGCTCTGTTTGGCCTCGCGGGCTGGCAAGTTATTAAAGTGGGATCAAGCGTCTTTAATACGCCTTCTGCAGTGGCTGTTCAGTGGATCAGCCTCATTACCAGCTGGCCGGGCCCCGCTGCCTCGGTCTCCCCAGCTTGACCCTCAGACACAGGAGAGCGGGAGGAAGCGTATGGGAGACCTGCCCGGGGGAAACTGAGGCTCTGTCCCACTGGCCTGAGCTCTGAGGATTGCTTGCTGGGTGGTGACAGTTTCCTGTCCCTGCAGGCCCCCTGGGCCCCGGGGCAGGATGGAGGTAGCAGGCATGTTGCCATCCCAGCAGGTGTTCCCACATTCCTGAATGATGGCCCCCTTTGGGAGCATCTCCTCCCTCCTCTGTGGGTCTGAAGCAACCACACCCTTTCCTTCCACCACTGCCTTCTTGCCCCACGAGAGGGCAGCGCCCACGGCACTGCTGAGCCAGGAGAGTGAGGACAACGACCAATGCTCCACACCAGCGTTTCCCAAACTTGGATGTGCACACAAATCCCCTGGGATCTTGTTACAGGGGAGATGCTGGTCCAGGAGGCCTGGGGTGGGCTTGATTCTGCATCTCTAACAAGGTCCCAGGAGATGCTGATGCTGCCGGCCCCTGGACCACACTCTGAGAAGCAGGGACCCATGTGCCTCTCCGGGAAGGACAAACGGATATCACCTTGATGGCCTAAGCTTTCAGCTCACCAAGGGCGTGCCCCTCAGACTGGGAGCTCCCCCAAACAAGGGGCTGCGCCTTCTGCTCCCCATTGACACGTCATGGTGCCCAAGCCAAGGCGTTGCTTGCAGGGCTGCCTGAACTTTGAGACGAGGAAGGAACACTAATGGTTACTGAGCACCTACTATGTGCCAGGCCCTTTCATAGGACTGTCAAAAGCAACTTTCATCCCCATTTTAGAGAGGAAGAAACTGAAAAGCAACTTTCATCCCCATTTTAGAGAGGAAGAAACTGAAACTCAGAGAGCGTGGCCACTTGCCCAAGGACACCTAGCAGACCCAGCCTTTGGCACCAGATCTGTCGGTCTCCCTGCTTTCCCCACCAGAGCAGAGCAAAGAGCTCCTCACAGCGTCCTCTCCACCGTTCATCCAGCAGCTGCCTCCCAGCGGATCGAAGACATCGTTGAAGGGAATGGTGGGCCTGCCTCTTTACATCTTGGGGCATCCTCTCCCCGCTGGACCCCCAAACCCTTTACCAACATGAATTGCAACTACAAACATGTCCCTCCACCTGTCTGAGACGCTCGGGGTCACGGAACATGGAAGCCTTGTTTGCAGACGGATTTCAAGGCATGAGGTGCAAACGGGGTTGCCTTGTTGAAAGATTGGTCAGGCAGCTGGAGTCCAAGAAGGAGCTTTGTCAGCTTCCTCCTTGCTCCAGGTGCCAATGGAACGAAGATGACACGGCAATAATAGGAGAAATAGTAGGGTAGTCAGAGCTAGGATTTGTTGAGTGCTTCCTAAGTGCCGGACACTGCATGTGTTATCCTTTTTCTCACCGTAAGTCTATTTTATTTCCACCTGCAGATGAAAGACCTGAGATCAGAGAGTTTAGGTAATTTGCTTGAGGATACACAGCTAATATGACCCTGAGCTGGGCTTTGCATCCCGGCATTTTAGCTTCAGGACCCACATATTTCACCATAGAAATAACTGAAACTGAAAGTGGTTTATGGAAAATCCCTGCCTATGCTGAGAACCACAGAATCATGTAATGATGGGGGTGGAAAGGGGTCACAGAGCCTGGGGTGCCACCTCATTTTGCAGATGAGTAGACTGAGGCCTTGGGGAAGGCGCACCTGACCAAGGTCCCACAGCAAGTTAAGGGGAGAGCTGGGACTCAAGCCCAGGTATCCTCTCATCCAGCCTGATTGCAACCTTGGAGGTGTCTCCCCAGGATGCTCTCGGGGTGAGGTTATCCTGAGGCAGGCTGCTATCTTCACCCGGAAAAGCCGGGCAGCAGCATGTCCTGAGCTCAGCACAGAGCCTGGTCCATCAGCATCCAGTGACCACGAGGCAGTACATCATTGCGGTCCATACCGTTTCTCCACCATCCTGGTTTTGGGATGGCACCCCCCTCATGTTCCAGGTGCAGGCCCCCAGTCTCCCTCAGGAGCTTACCCAAGGGGGCCAGACTATTGCCGAAATGTGAGAGGCCAGCTTTTAAGAGGAAAGCTGTGAGCCCTCCAGGCAATCCTATAACCGTCTCAGGTATGCACTTCCAAAGAGATGCTTGCCAGTCCTCTCATCCATTAGTGGCGAGAGTACAGAACAATGCCACTTCTTTGGAGGGTGACTTGGCGATAATACCAACATTTGAATACCCATAGAGTCCCTCTTGTATTTGTGTCAAGATAGAAGAGAGCGAGAGAGAGATTTATAACAGCAAAAAAGTGAAGCCAACCAGAATGGCGACTGGTAGGGAGCTGGTTAGTACAGTCTAGTTTATTTGCATAAGCAAACACCACCTGGTTCAGCGGGGCAAACTGACTAAGGGCACGGCCCCGAGGCCCGCTTTTCTGGGTTCCAGTCCCTGCTCTATCACTTACCGGCTCGGTGAAACTGGGCAAGTAACTTGACCCCTTTGGGCCCATTTCTTTCTATATAAAATGGGGGGGGGGGTGATAATTGGACTTGCTTCAGAAGGTTTGGGAAGACGAAATGTTACCACAGAATGATCGTTTGGAATAATACCTGACCTAGAAGAAGGGCTCTAAACATGGACACTCTTACTCGGATTGTGGAACTGTTGAAAAAGACGACGTACGTGGGTGTGCAGGTTTAGCAAGACCTCCAAAGGTTACTTAGTGAACAAAGCGAGAGCCAGAATGGCATAAAAAGATCCTTTGTGTACCAATTTTTAAAAGTACGTATAAATTATGCTTTTCTGTAATGTTAAAGTATTCGAACCATTTATGCATATTACTTTTATTTTTGTAAATATTTACACATGGGCGTCCAACCTATGGGAATTAAGGGTCTCTTTTATTTTCCTTGTTATATTTTTGTGCATTAAAAAATCTAACACATGTATAGCGTATCCTTCTTTGTTTTTCATTGTGGTAAAAAGCACGTAAAATGAAATTTCCCGTTTTAACCGTTTCTGTGCACAGTTCAGTGTATTCACTTTGCTGTGCAACCATCTCCAGCAGTTTTTCATCTCGCAAAACTGAACTCCACGCCCATTAAACAACTTCCCATTTTCCTCTCCTCTTAACCCCTGGAAACCACCGTCTACTTTCTGTCTCCATGAATTTGACCGCTCTAAATACCGCCTATAGGTGGAATCATACAGTATTTGTTTTTTGGTGACTGGCTTAGTTCACTTAGCTTAGTGTCCTCAAGTTTCATCCATGCGGCACCACATCCTTCCTTTTTTTCTTTTCTTTTTTTTTGAAGATTTTATTGGGGAAGGGGAACAGGACTTTATTGGGGAACAGTGTGTACTTCCAGGCTCTTTTTGCAAATCAAGTTGTTGTCCTTTCAGTCTTAGTTGTGGAGGGCGCAGCTCAGTTCCAGGTCGTTGCCGTTGCTAGTTGCAGGGGGCACAGCCCACCATCCTTTGCGGGACTCAAGGAATCAAAGCAGCAACCTTGTGGTTGAGAGGACGCACTCCAACCAACTGAGCCATCCGGGAGCTCGGCGACAGCTCAGCTCAAGGTGCCATGTTCAATCTTAGTTGCAGGGGGCAGAGCCCACCATCCCTTGTGGGACTCAAGGAGTTGAACTGGCAAACCTTGTGGTTGAGAGCGCACTGGCCCATGTGGGAATCAAACCAGCAGCCTTCAGCATTAGGAGCATGGAGCTCTAACCGCCTGAGCCACCGGGCCGGCCCCATATCCTTCCTTTTTAAGGCTGAATACTATTCCGTTGTATGGATACACCTCAGTTTATTTACCTCTTCATTTGTCAATGGACACTGGTTGCTTCTCCCCTTCGGCTATTGTAAAGAATGCCCTATGAACACGGGTGTTCGAATATCTCCTGGAGATCTTTAAATTCTTTTGGATACGTATTTAGAAATAGAATTGCTGGGTCATATAGAATGTACACCTTTTTGAAAGCCTGACTTATCGCTTGTCTGAGGCTGGTGGAGCCCACCCCCTTTCCTGGGGGAGAACAGCCGTCAGTCTAGCCCTGGAGAAGGAAATGATTTTTCCCTGGGGCCTCGTGAAGCAGACAGCGCTTATCACATTCCCTGAGAATGTAAATTTTTAAGTATTCAGGAGAAAATTTTTTTAAATATCCAGGAACATGGGAAAGACAGTTGTCTTTGGTTTTTTAATGTGCTTTGGGCTAACATTTGGGATGTCTGGTGTTTTGGCCACCTCGATGTAAATACAATGAAGATATGTTGGTGGCTTCAAGGCAGCAGTGGCTTCCTCTTTCCTACCCTGACGCCGCGTCTGGCCAGAATTTTCCAGACCAGGTTCAGACAGGTGCAACATTTCATCCTTTGCAAAGTTGGCTTGTTTGCTATCTTTCTCTTCGAAAGAAGGAAAGGAATAAGGATGTTAAGTGTTGAATTCTCAAAAGCCTCCTCTTCCATTTGATCGTGGATGGTGGATGAGTAGGCACCCACCTTAATGCTGACTGGGGCAGAGGTGGTAAAGAAGAGGCGACACAGTCAGGCCAGAAATAGAGTTTTCTGGTCACTGTTCACTCTACAGGCAAGAGAAGCATTTATTGCATAGTCCTGAGAGGCAAAGCCAGGGTGAGAGATAAGAAGCCTTCGCTAGGAAACTTGGGACGGTCTTTTCCGGGAGCCGGGAGCCCTGAGTCAGGGCAGGCAGGCATTAAGTGTGGGGGATGTGGCTGGGCCCTGGGGTTTGGGGAGCAGCGTGATGACTCGGCCTCCACCTGATCCCGTTGCCCCGGGCTGTTCAGGGGCAGCCCTCCACTCCTGCAGAGGATTCTGCCCTGGGGGTCTCAGACATACTGTTCAATTTCAGCAGTTTGGGGGGAACGGAGGAGAGACAGGGTACCCATGTGCTGACAGGACTCAGCGGGCCCCCGGGTTTAGCAGAGTGGGTGGCAGAGAAGGTGAAGGCCAAAGCTGGCTTACTCCTAGTGGGCAGCCATCACTCTGAAAAGACCTGAGGGCTTGGAACTTCTTTCCCTAGGACTTATCTTGCCCTTGCCCTTGGCAAACTCTGTATCCGTTATCAAAAATGACAGGAAGTTGGCCAGAGAGACATGGTGACAATGACGGTTGATGATGAAGACAGTTGCTGCATCTACCAACTGTTTACTTTGTGCAGAGCAACGTCGCGTGTGGCACACGATGCCTGGGAGGCAGACCGGACCAGAGATAATCATAACGCACATGCAAAGAGCTGTACTAGGGACACACAGGTTGGGCGGCGGAGGCGCAGTGCCAGAGACCTGACCTGGGAACAAGGCTCCTTTGAACCAGTGACACCTCAGCTTGGTTTTGCGGATGAGTAAGTAGGAGGGAGTCAGAGAAAGACCAGAAAAGAGGGGATCAGGCAGAGGATGTGCATAGTGACAGCCTTGGGAGTTGGGATGGGGAGAGAGAGAGAGAGAGAGAGAGAGAGAGAGAGAGAGAGAGAGAGAGAGAGAGAGAGAGCTGAAAGGAGCAGGACTGTGACAAGTCAGGAGGTCAGGCACAGCACGAAAAAGCACACAAGGGCCCTGAGACTTCATCCTGAGGATGACAGGGGGCCACTGAAGGTTTTAACCAGCAAAAAGGCATGATCCCATTTGTGTTTATAAACGATCACCACTGCTTCTGCCGTATAGAAAATAGATTGGAGACGGGTAGGAGGGCAAGCCGGGCGGCCAGTGAGGAGGCAGGTGGGTATGCAGAGCAGGTCAAGGGAGGGACAGGGCAGTGGCTTGAGAGCTTGAACTCTGGGGTCAGATGGACTTGAGTTTGAATTCCTGCTCTGTCACCACTACTTGTGTGAGCTCCAGCAAGTCATGACTTGACTACCCCATCTGCAAAATGGGTACAATAATAAAACTTCAATAGCGTAAGACAACTGAATTAGATACTATATGTTTACTTAGCCTGGTGCCTCGTCCAGAAACAGAGCTTAATAATAAAAATAACAATTAACAACAACAACTATAATGATAATTTTTATCTATGGTATGGGAGATAAAGGCACCGCTAGAACCTAGAATTGGAATGTGCTGGTTTTTAATTCTGGCTGCACATGTTTTAGCCTGGGTTCTCTGAGAGTAGAGCCTGCAGTCATGGTCTGGTCCCCGCCTGACATTGGGCATATTTCTGCCCCTTGAACACCCCCACTTGGTCCTGTCTCTGGGTTTTTTTCTCCTTTCTCTTCCTTCTGCCTCGTATGCTCACCCTTGAGAGAGTGAGGCAGTGGCCAGAGAGGGAGGCAGGGCCTTGTAGGTTAAAGTAAGGCATTTAGGGTTTCTCCTGGTTTCAACAGGAAGCTGAAATTAGTCAAATATCGCCACATAATGCTGCATAACAAACTACCCAATGGCTTCAAGTAACAGTCAATTGTCCCCACTCACATGTCTGCGGGTCAGCTGCGGGTAGCCTTGTCTAGCCTGGGCTTGCCACCAACCGGAAGTGGGGTCCACGTCTGCTCCAATGTACATGTGCTCTTCCCGGCCACAATGTGCAGCGTGGGGCATGCCCTTCTGTGGTGATCGCAGAAGTACAGGAGGGTAAGCAGAAACAGATGACATCTCTAAAAGTCTGGTCTTGGAACTGACACACTATCAATTGCACTTTTGTTCCACTGGCCAAAGCAAGTTTGAAGTAATTCAGCAGTGGTTCTGAACTGGGGGCAACGTTGCCCCCCAGAGGACATTTGGAGATCTTTGGGGTCGTCAGGACTGGGGTGGGTGCTACTGGACTGTATTGGGAGGAGGCCAGGATGCTGCCAAATATCCTAGGATGCACAGGACAATCCCAACCGCAAAAAAACGTACCTGGTCCAAAACGTCAACGAGAAACCCTGCACTAGAGAGAAATCCTTACAATTACGCCTCAAAGTCATGTTTCTGGCCGCTGTGCTGACAGTGAGCTGTAAGGGGTGGCGGAAAGAGAGAAGCAAGCATTATTTCCTCCTCCTCTTCTCCCTGGCTCTGTTCCTGCCTGCCACACTCTGGGGAAGCCAGGTGGGAGATGAGTTTGATCACCAGATAAGAACCAGTCGGACAAGACAGTCTCCCCGCGCCCAAGTTCCCACATCATGGCCAGAGTGCAGGCACTACTGACAACAAATTCAAAACTCTGGGGATCAATCCGCAATGCCGTCCAGAACTGGGGGTGGGGGGGGGAAGGATGAGTGCGGTTGGGAACATGATTTGAAGCAGAACAAACTAGTTTGGTGGGTCGGAGGCAAGTCCCTGGGGACAGGGCAGAGGCATACAGGGAAGAGCCACTCCCAATGCCAAGTTCAGAGGGCCAGACATGTGGCTGAGGCTCGCTCAGAGCAGGAGCTGGTCTGGAGAACATGGAAGGAGGGAGTGGGTGAGGGCAGAGGAGATCGCTGTGAGCAGGCTCTGGGTGCAGCTGTACACAGGGTGGCCCTAAAAACGCAAATGCCCTACCCCAGACCGTGAGTGGAAATCTCTGGGAGTGAGACCCTGCGGTCTGTGATTTGGACACGCTCTCTGGTGATGCTGAGATGTCTAATCCAGGTACGAGCATTTGGGAACCACTGATGGAGACGGGGCTGGTCAAACGTCACCCTTCGCTGGATCCTGAGCCTTCCCAGCGCCTGTCCCACGTGCCCTCCTCCATTGTCACCCACCTCCCTCTCCCTAATAGTCCTTCACAGGATAGACAAGGGGCCTCCAGAGAGCTGGCAGCTCTATTTACGGAAAAGGAAACGGCGGCCCACGGCTTCCCACCAGCCTGAGTCATTCTCCTGAGGGTGGCTCATCTGTCTGATCTGGGAGTAGGAACCCCTCCCTCACCAGAGTAGATCCTGCAGTCGGGTCCCTGCAGCAGTCCAAGAGAACACGATTCACGAGAAAACAGGCGCCTCTTTCTAACAGGCCCTCAGTCTTTCTGGGTGATGGCAGCTCACGGATACCCTGACCCTGAGGCCTGGGACAGATCCTAATTCTAGGGGGTTTGGAAGGAGCCCTGGACCACTCTCAGGTGTCTCTGCATCAAAGAAAGTTTGCTCTGACCTCTTACCAGGTAAGGAGTCACCTGCCTCGGCCCTATAACCGAGGCACCAATCAGTTTTCCTTACTGACAATTGGTTCTGCCAAGTTCTTACTCTTAATGGTCCACATACCATCTGGCTTCCTCCAAAACTTGCTCTTACCATCCCTTCCCTCGCTAGCCTCCAAACAGCAGCCATCCTGGCTGGTACAGAAGTGTTAATTGACGGGTTAATGTCCTGTGAAATAGCCCAGCTAGCTGGTTGGATGGTCTACATGTCAGCCACAAGCCTGGGACCACCCAGGGTTTGGCTGTCACCTTGGTGGGCAACAGAAATGCACATGGCGCTCCAACTTCCCTCCTGGTCTGTTCTGGTCATGCCAAGTGGGCACAAGTAGAGTCTCACCTTCCGGGAAGATTGATGGTGGTTGCCTGCACTACCCAAGGGGCCCCGGGAGGCATCTCGGAAGTTGGTCAGCATCATCAAGGGCATTGTCTCCAGAGACGTCTTAGTCTTCTCATTGCTCCTGTAACAAATTACCGCACACTCAGTGCCTTGAAACAACACACATTTATTCCCGGACAGTTCTGGAGATCAGAAGTTTCAAATGAGTCTTACAGGGCTAAAACCAAGGTGTTGGCCTAGCTGGTTCCTTCTGGAGGCCCCAGGGGAGAATCTGCATTTTTTTTGTTTTTTGTTTTACCTTTTCCAGCTTCTGGAAGCCACTTGCATTCCTCGGTTCGTGGTCCCTTCCTCCATTTTCCATGCCAGTGGGGTGGCATCTTCCCTTATGGCTCTGCTTCCCATGGCTTCCATCGTCACATGGCCTTCTTCTCACTCCCCCTCCCCCACCCCTGTCTTATAGGGACCCTCGTGATTACCTCAGGCCCCCTGGACAATCCAGGATAATACCCTCATCTCACGACCTTTACTTCATCACATCTGCAGAGTCCCCTTTACCATCGAAGTGACATTTACAGGGTCTGAGGATTAGGGCACAGACATTCGAAGGGTCATTACGCAGCCTCACGCAACAGGCACCATTTGCTGAATACTCACCACGGCATCCCTGTGCTGAGTCCTTTCCCACACATTAACTCATTGCGTTCCCCCAACACCCCTGTGAGGCAGGGGATAGCATCTCCCCGATTTTACACGGAAGAAAATGGATACACAAAGAGGTTAGGAAACAAATTCAAGGAAGCCAGAATTTGAACCCAGCTCTTCGTGCTAACAAAGCCGTGCTCTGAAACTGTATGCCCCTCTCTGTGCTCCTCTCCACTCCTTCAATGCTAGATTTCCCAGGTATGGCGTTTCAAGCCCTCTCCTCATCTACTACCCTGCCTCCCTTCCACACTTGCAGGGAATGGAGCCAAATTCCACCCACAACACGCAAAGAAGTCACCAAAGCAGACCCTACAGGCTTCTCCTCCAAGTCCTGCTCGTTGTGAGGTGCCCACCTGGCCCGCAAAGCAGCACCTCTGCTCCCGGACCAGCCTTCTCCCATGTGGAGGAAAGGCAGGTCTCCTGCTTTCGCCCAGGAGTCCTTCAAGGAGGGGGAGCGGCAATGTGCAGGCCAGCCCCTCGCAGCCAGTACGGGGAGGCCGACCTCACTGCCTTTGTCTTATCTCTGGGACTACGGTCACCTCACTCTCCCTGCAGCGTGGGCTGGGCAGCTATTTCTGTCTCTGGATCAGATACGGAACCATGATTTATTGATTGTAATAAACATTGCTTAAACGCACACGTTAGCCACACGGCTTACTCACCATTTAAACAAATCCCAGCCCCGGGGGCTGGTGGAGCCCTCTGTAATACAGAGTGCCAGGTTAGACGGGAGCGGGATTCTAGGCAGGGAGAACCACTGGGGTGAAGGGACACGCTCAATTGCAGCCAGAGAATTAAGGCTCATCTGCTCCCAAACCGTGTGTCCTTACTTCCCTATTGGCTGTTCCTTAAGAGGGTCTTCCTGAGGTGCTGCCTTAGCCAGAGGCTGCCAGAGCCCATTGCAAACCCCACTGTTCTCCTCAGCCCCAATCTGGCATCTCATGGCATTTTTCTTTTTTTTATTTGGAAGGCCATAGTCTTTGTCGTATTTCCTTTCCTGCTCTGGGAAAATGCAGCTGCGTCAGAGATGAAACATCAGCTCCTTTTTGCACTGAAGGATTTCCAAGTAGGTCAGGCAGCCTTGTACCAGAAGCAGGTTTTGAGGGAGTAACATCTGGGGGAAAACTGGAGGTGTGGCCCTGCAAGGAGGGGTTTTCCTTTGTGCAGGTGATAGAGTAGGAAGCAGGAAATACTATACCGCAAGCATGGGTATCTTTCTACACGTCAGCATTCAGCCTGCTGTGTTACACAAGGTAGCTGCTCACTGAATAATGGTTGATGATATTGTAACAATGGTGCTGGGCACTGGTCGTCAAGATCCTAGGAGGAATAGTGAGGACAGGGGATCCCTGAGAGTGACACTACTTTTGTTCACTGCTGTATTCCCAGTGGCTACAAGGGCACCTAGCACATAATAGGGGATCCACAAATATTTGCTGAATAAATGAGTGAATGAGGTGATGTAGGAAGTGAGGTGGTAAGGGCAGGCATGGTGCGAGTGATATGGAAAAGACGTCTAGGAAAATGATGTAATGAGGGTGGGGATGGATGTATGAGTAACTGGGATGATGGAGCGTGATGGTGGGTTGATGGCGGAGTGTGACAGTGGGGTTGGTGGCGGAGTCTGACAGTGGGGTTGGTGGCGGAGCGTGACAGTGGGGTTGGTGGCGGAGTGTGACAGTGGGTTGGTGGCAAAGTGTGACAGTGGGTTGGTGGCAGTAATATTGAGGTGGCTTATTCAGGTTGCAAGGGATGTAGACATGCTTGGGGGTCCTCAGGGAATGGGCACCCATCCCAGTTACTGCCAGACCAGGAGTCGTGGAAAATGGGAGCTTTGTTCAGGAGTCATTGCCTGGCACAGCACTCTTGATCCCTGCTCTCGAGATGAGGCTTCCGTCATCTCCTGGCTTCAGATCTCAGCCTTCTCTCCACATTTTTGGGTCATGTCTGTTTCTCTCCATTCCCTGAACCTCTCTCTCTCTCTCTCCCCCTCTCTCTGTCTGTCTGTCTGTCTCTCTCTCTCTGTCACACACACACACACACACACACACACACACACACACACACTCACACGGGAGGCAGGGGCACTCAGAGCTAGATGGTTCACAGGGAGGGTCTGTGTACTTCAGTTAATCTCCCCGCCAAAGGAGAGGATAGGGTGGTGTTCTCAGCGCCTGCTCTGGAGTCTGACAGATTTGGTTCAAATCCTGATGCCAGGCAACGTGCTTATACTTCCTGACTGTTTCTACATCTGTGAAACGGGCATGATAACAACAGTACCAGCCTCAAAGGATCAAGGAGGGTGAGGGTCAAAGAGGTCACGCGAGGGAGTACTCGGCACCGTGCCTGACAGGCAGGACTTGCTCAACATGAGCCTGTTAGTGTTCCCAGTTTGGGGCTGAGCCCTGACCCCCGGCCCCGATAGGCTTCCCACCAGCCTGTGGGTGACCTTGGTTCAGGCCTTGATCCTGGACCAAGTCAGCCATGACCACGTGTGGGACCATGTGCGGCACAGCTCAGAGCCCCACGTAAGTGGAACCACCTGGGCCAGGTGCAGGACAGGCAGCCCGGGGCAGCTGGTATCCATGTGAGGGAGGTGTCTGGTTCTGAAGGGCAGGCATAGAAGGGAAAGCTGTAGCTTTGAGGTCCCACGCTTGACTGAGGGGGCGGGGAGGAGGAAGAGGATGGTAAAAGTAAGTTAACTAGTAATAATATCTGGTACTTCTTGAGCCTGATTCTGTGCCGGGCACCCAGGCTAAGTCCTTTGCTTGTATTATCTCACCGAGTCCTCAGCCCAATGCAGAGGGATGGGTATTATTATTATAACTATTTGCAAAGAAGAAAACTGAGGCTCGGAGTGGTGAGCAAGTATTCAGGAGGACAACAGAATAAGGTGGGGAAGGGGCTCTTGCCTAAGGCTCACAGGAGTTCCTTCAGGCCCAGCTGCCATGCTGTCGTGCGGGAGACCCTGCTCGCTGCGCCATTTGTCGTGCGGGGCGGCCTGCGGGGTCTCTGGTCCCGCTCCCCACATAAGAACGCAGGATATGGTGACGCCGAAAAGGAACACCCACAGAGCCATAGGTAGGGGAGTCATACCACTATGGTCTTACTGGAGGCTGGGCCCACCGGACACGCGACCTGCCGTCCGCCTTTCCGCCAACCGACCAACCGACCGACGACTCTCCTCCACCCTCTCGACTCTGTTCCTCTCCTCGGCTCTCCTCTTCCACTCTCTTCGGCTCTGCTCGGCTCTGCTCAGCTCTGCTCGGCTCCTCGGCAATCCTCGGCTCTCCTTCATAGCCACAGCAGTTATACCAGCGGCCAATCGGCTAACTGGCCACAGCCGAGGGCCAATCAGCCACAAGATGGCTATCCACCACCCGAGCCAGCACCCTTCCACGTGAGGCCGAGAGCCTGTAAACTACTTTCTGGGGCTCTGTCCCCACACATGCCCTCTGTTTCCAAGCAGGGCAGCCCCTCCCAGAGGCCAGGCTGGAGGACAGAGAGCTCCAGGGCTTCCAGACTCTTCCACACCCCTCTTGCTGCAGAAACGCTATGCTGTAAAATGGGGAAATTGATCCATTTTGCAGGGTCAAAATGAAATGGCATCATGTTGATGTACACACCTGGCATATACTAAATGCTCAGGGAGAAACCCCCCCTCTGCTCTGATGAAGGTGCCCTGCCCACACTTCCCAGAGTACAGATGGGAAAACCATGATTCAGAGAGGGAAAGGATTTCCCTGAGGCCATGGAGCAAGTTGGCTGGGTCCAAGTCCTCTGACCACACTGCTCCTTATCCAAATATGTTGTTCCTAATTCCACTCAACTCAACAAGCTTTGATTTATCTCCTGCTATGTCCAGAATGGTCCCCGTCATTTTGAGAGAGGTAAAAAGAAGCACGGCCATGATGTTGCACTTGACATCTGAGGCTGAACCTGCACAGAGACACTCCCAGCACCAGGCAGCCTGCACACACGCCTGAGGTGGAGCAGACCTGACTCTGCCAGTGGTCAGGAAGTTAGGACACAGTGGAGGGGTCTTGCAAATGTGGCAATGGAGCGTCTTTAAAAGGTCTTCAGTTGGACTGTCTGCCTGCTGCTGCTGGCCAAGGAAAGGAGCGAGCTGCAGATGTGTTGGGTGTGTCCCACCAGAACTTGGGAAGGAGGATAAGAGAGGAGAGACACGAAGGGTTGAGCAGGTGCTAGCCCAAGGCCCAAGATCTGAGTCTGGGCCCCTAAAGATGGGCCTTAGGAGGGAATCTCAAAGGAAGCAGGGTTCAGGGAAGGCCAGAATTGACCTGGAAAGCTTTCTGGGCTGTAAAGGATAAATAGAGTTGGATAGAACAGGATTCCAAGGTAACGGTGACAGCTAGAGCAAAATCAGAGGCAGGAATGAACAAAGCGCTGGGGAGTGAGAGGCACTGAGAGAGCAAACAAAGCCAGATGCGAAAACATGCAGGGAGTAGAGTAGGCTTGGTGCTGTCCAAGGTGCTGAAAACAGCAGTAAGCCACGTGACGAAGACCCCCCCTCCTCACGGAGCTGATCTTCTAGATGGGGTAGAGCAGCCTCTGTAACGAAAGACTATACACAAATGAATAAATAATAGAATCTCCAGGAAGAAGGTGGAAAGAGCTATGGGAGAAGCTGAAGCCAGGCCAGAGAAAGACAGGGTGTCATCCAGTCCGTCATCTCATACCTCTAGGGGGCAGGTGCTGTGATTGCCACCTTTACTTTACAGATGAGGAAAGTGAGGCCAGAAAGTTTAAATAATTAATTGCTCACTGCCTCTTAAAGAAGGATTCAAAAGCAGGTGGAGGGAGGCCACCAAGTCCAGGATCTTACCGTCCGCCACCCCATCTGGTCTTATGTGGAGTTTTCCAAAAAGAAGACCCCGAGACAGGAATTTGAGTGCATAGAGACTTTTGAAATGGATCCTGGACACAATCGTAGGAGCGTGCGGGAGGGAGACAGGGAAGGAAAGAGAAGGAAGCCAACTAAGAGAGTTATGGAGCAGACTTCTGCTGTGGGCAATCAGGGCTCTAGCCCACTGCGGCAGAGTGAGGGAGACTAGAGAACAGACCTATGAGTTATTCCAACCGAAGGATGAGGGAGCTGGGGTATTTATGCACCACCTGCCTTCAGCTTTTTGTTGACGGCTGCTCCTACCTCCAGCCTGCCCCTGTGGCTGGTGAGTGGGCTCTGGCACCCCGAGAAAGCCCTCCAGTACATGCTGGCTGGTGTAAGCTGTAGGGTTGGCTCACACGAGAAAGGCGAGCACCAAGGAGATTGAAAGGGCACCAACAGCATCAGCCATCCCAAATAAACTATACATTTCCAGCCACAGTGAGAAGATAATTTCTGGAGGAAGGGGGATCAAGGACCACCTAGCTGAGGATCTCAAGTGTCAAGCCAGGGGATTTTAACTTTATCTTATAGACCTTTCGGAACCACGTGGAGGTGTAGAACGTAGAAAGAGGAGAACGAAAGTAACCACCAACCAACAAGCACCTACTATGAACAAAGAGCTTTAAATTCATTACATCAATTAAAGTTTGCAACAGCTCTGTGAGAAAAAGGCCTCTTGTTAGCTGAGAAAACTGAGGCTCAGCTCTGGACTATTTTCCAAAGCAACACAGCTCCCCATTGTAGGGTTTGGATTTGAACCCTGGACTCGCTGCGCTTCTCCACTTTCTGCCACATCGGGCCCCAAGTTAAGGAAACTGAGTCCTGGAGAGGCCTGGGAGCAAAGCCAGCACCTCGCTGACTTAGCACCCACATTTTCTTCACAGTGTGAATGTCATCTACCTAAATAGCTTCGGTTATTTGGCTAAATTAATCCTCGGAGGAACTGCATAAATATAACTGGGAAGGCACACACATACACAGGGAGACGCATATATATTTAACACGTACGAGGGGTGCATTGCTGCATGCTGATAAACAGCCTGATGACAAGCAAAGGAAATATATAAATACAAAATCTTATAACCGGGGGCTGCGCACAGGGTGCCAACAGCACGGGAGCACATGAGGGTGCCTCCAGGGATGGGCTACAGGGTGTCAGTGAAGGGTTTTGGGGGCCCATGCAGGAGAGGAAAGGCAAAGCTGCCTCAGGCACATACCCTACAGCCAGACACATGCCTCCCCTGAACTGGTGGGCCCGACCCCCACCATTTCCTTCACTGTGTGACTTTTGGGCAAGCCACACCACCTCTCTGAGCCTCAGGTTCCTCATCTGTTAAATGGAAGTCATTAATACATTTATAAAGATGAAATGAATTATTAATAACGTGCATAAAGCACCCAGAATTTGCCAAATCGCTTGACAGTCAATGGAGAAATGTCAAAAGTGTGTCCCAATCAGGGTTGCTAGGAGATTGGATTGTAGTGACAAGACCCAACAGCTTAGAAGTACTGCCACCCATCTTTTCACTCCCTCCATCAAGAATTAAAGGGACCAATGGGCATCGTCCCAGAAGGTAAGGGCCCTCCCCCAAAGAAGAACTCATAGCAGCTACACTTAGTGAGTTTGTTTCCTGCTAGTCCAGGACTAACCAACTTAAATACATTTTCCTATTTAATCCTTAAAACAATAGCATGACGACTTCGCTATGTTTACTCCCATTTTCAAGATGATCATTTCTAAGGCCCCGAGAGGTGATGTGACTTGTCCAAGGCCACACAGCTAGTGTTATGGGGTGGATTGTGTCTCTCAAAACTTCACATGCTGAACTTCTAAACCCTAGGACCTCAGAATGTGATTTTACTTGGAACTAGGGCCATTGCAGATGTAATCAAGTAAGATGAGGTCATATGGAGTAGTGTGGGACCCCTAATCCATTCTGATGTGGCCTCATGAAAAGGAGGAATTTGGACACAGAGACAGGCGCACACACACAGAGAGGACACCATGAAGATGCGATTGGAGCGATGCTTCTGTGAGCCACGTAACACTAAAGATGGCCAGCAAACAACAAAAAGTGAGGAGAGAGGCCTGGAACAGATTCTCCCATAGTCCCTCAGGAGGAACCAAGACCTTAACCTCATCTGCCAGCCTCCAGAACTGTGAGACAATAAATGTCTGCTCTCTAAGCGCCCCGCGTGTGGCCTCCTTTGTTATGGCAGCCCTGGGAAACTAATACAGTTGAAAATGCAGAGCTAAGATTTGAACCTGAATCCCTCTGAATTCAGTGCCTGCCACTTCTCAATGCATGAGACATCCCTTTCCCCCAGATCCAGCCTGCCCAAGTGAGAGGGTCTGGAGAGAGGATTTGCTGAGCGGAGGCAGAGCATAGAAAGAAGGTGGATGCTACAGGGAAACGCTCTCCAAATGTCAGTTCTGGCGTTGTTCAGCTTTCTAATGAGAGAGTAAAGCTGATCCAGGTGGGTTCCAGGGGGTAAGGGCACAGGAGGGCAGAGTCTCTGCTGGCAGGGGAGAAGGAGAGCCTGTGCTGGCTGAGAAAAGCCCATTATGCCTACTGAGTCCTAAAGCCCTTAAAAATCTCCCAGTGGCAGGCGGTCAGCTGCAAGAGGAAGTGCCGGCTGAGCCTGGCCCAATCCTACAGCCTTGGCAGCTGCGGGAGCTGAGCTGGGCGGGGCTGGGCTGGGTGCAGGAGAGGAGAGGGACTGGGCTGGGTGAACAGCCACCAGGAGCTGCGCTGCCCACGAGTTGCCATGGTAACCATGATCTTCTAAGTGCTAGCCAAAGGCGCTCAGGTCTGAGGGGGATTTGGTGAGGACATGGGTGCATGTGTAGGGGACTGGGACAGGGAGGAACAGCGTCTCCCAAGAGCCAACTCTGTGCCAGACACCATGCCAGGCGCTCTCCTGAAGTTCTCGTTTAAAACCCCACAACAGCCTTTTGAATGGAATATTTTTATCTCTCTTTTACAGACAAGGAAACTGAGACCAGGAGAAGGGGAGAGCTTTGAATCAGGCCACGCAGCTTGTGAGAAAATGAGCCAGAATTGGAACTTGTATGTTCTGTCTCCAGGGTCCCTGCTTTTTCGAAATTTCCAATCCATCAGGCCACCTCCAGGACTCAGCAAGGGTCTGCTTTGAGGACCAAGGAAAGAACACTGGCGCTTTCAGCCTGGCTGATAGGGACCCAGGAGTCAGCAAGCCCCTCCCGAATATTGGAGTAAACACAAATGTTTACTAAATAGCAACACTTCCTTGGCTCCCAAGCCTACTAGCTGGCTAACACCCTGGACTGCCTCCACCAGCCAAATTAATTTGACGGATGAGGATAAAGATGTGGTCTAAACAAAGCACTCAACAATTCCCACAGGCCAAGCCGGGGCTATGCAGTGTGTCCCAGGGTAAGCCAGGCGGTGACTGGGTAATGGGTATGGCTGGAGTCAGACCCATCCTGGCTGACACCACTTTATGCTGGAGGTGGTGACCGAAGGCAGCAAACGGCGAGGCTGGAGGCTGGGATCCTGCCTCACAGACGAGGAAAGTGAGGCACAATCAACTCACTTTCGGGCACAATCAATTCACTTTTGCCCAGTGCCGCAGTGACCACAGCCCTATCGTACAATGAGGAGAGGTGTGAACTCCACAAGCCCCTTCCACCTCTGACCTTCCGTCTGCAATAGCCAAGCAGCTGAATTGGACAGAAAGGATTAGACTCACTCTTGTGGCTTCCAAAAGGTGAACTGGGACTTATGAGTAGAAGTCACAGAATTGCCAATTTGGTTTCCATTGAAGGAAAACCATGTGAGAATCAGGTTTCTCAGATATGGGCTTGCTCTTCAGGTGGTGAGTTCCCTGTCTTTGGAGGCATTTAAGTGAGACTGAAAGAGGTATACCCTGCTAGTCATTTCCAACTCTGTGCCCAACCAGTAGGATGCCTTATTCTCTGATGATAGATTTTCTTCCCAAATATGGTGAGATCTGGAGCCAGAAGCAGAGAGAAGTCAACAGAGTAACAGGTCCAATGTTCACTTGTAGCCCCTACTCTAACCCCTTGTGGCTCCAATACCCAATCAGACGGGAAAAGGTGGCCTGTGGCTCCTTCAGAGAAGCACTTGATCATGTCATATTGACCCTCCATTGTAAGCTCCAGGAAGGCAGATACACTGTTCGGTGCCTGTTTGGAGCAGATGAAGACCTTCCCCCAAACATCATGTCTTCTGTTATGAAAACAATCCAATCGTTAACATGTGAGTTGCTTTGTTTTACGGGCACTTCTATTCACGCCACTCTAAGACCACACACACTGAGTGATCTTGAGCGAGGATAAGAGGACTTTTACATCCTGAAGGCACAGGTTAGCTTGATGCCCACAATGGTGGTGGGTATCCGCAGAGGGGAGCAGATTCCTGGGGGTGTGCACGGGTGCCCAGCATGGTCTGAGCTGGAAATGTCAGGAAATGTCCAGGGGAGGTGATTCCAGATGTGTGGAATGACGGTCATGATGAGGTTTGGCAAGGTGAGGGAGAGGACAGACCCGGGACATGACTCCAGAAGCTTCCCTCTGCTCCTCACTGGCTCTGTTCTCCTGGGCGAGTTACGAATGCTCTGAGCCACACTTTCCTCACCTGTAAAATGGGGTAATAAATAGCACTTACTTCATACGACCATCAATAATAATATTTATTGGGTGCTTTTAATAAAGACTGCACAGTATGATTTCTTTGTTCCTCGTGATAAGCGAAGGCGGGTATTAGTATTATCCCCATTTCATCAATGCAGCAGTAAGTGTGAGTCACCTGGCAAAGGTCATGGCTTGTGGAGGGGCTGGGAGGCAGATTTAAGCACTCGGAGTCTGTGTTCCTAAGCCCTCTGACCCCAGTGTCTACGAGGAGAACGTGAGATCATACACTGGAATCCATCCCAGAAGGTCTGGGCTTAGCCCTTCTTCCTCTCCCTCTGTGCCCTCATCTTTCACGCCTCGGAAGTCTCATCCTTCTCCTTCTGATCATTAGCATCATTACCATTAATAAACATGCCCTGTAATCTGATGGGCAGAAGAGAATGTCCAGCCCTTTCATCTACGGCTAAATTCTCACAGGGTGCAAGCATCTGGGACAGTGCATTGTACACCATCAGTGCTAGTACATTTGCATCGAATGAATAAATGAATGAAATGAGAGAATGACTTATAGTCCCCGTAGGAGAACCTAGGAAGACTTGCTGGAGGATAGAGAGGTCAGAGCACCCTCAGAGCCTCCTCCCCGCCTCTGTGGGCCTCAAGGGGCATGCCCCTTAGAGACCTCAAACCTCTCTGCTCTCTTGGGAGAGCTGCGTCTACTCTCTGAGCCACACTTGCCTTACCTGTCGGTGGGTTCATGCTCAGTACCTCATTCATATGGTTACCGTAATATTTAGTGGGTGCTTTCAATAAATATTGTATACAAGTGCGATTTCTTTATTCCTGGACAAAAATGGGACCACCAGGACTTCTCTGCGTGGTTCTTCTCATGGCGCAGCCACCAAAATCCAGGGCCCCCTGGGCAGAGACCCTGCTGCCAGCTGGCGCGGAGACAGAAACGCCATCTCCAGGACCAGATGCTCTCGTGGTCGTCAAAGAGTAGAACAAATCCCACAGGAGTATTGATCGAAACCATTGCGGATTCGTGGAGACAACACGCAGGCTGGGGACGGGAGTCAGCTGCCACTGTCTATTTCCATACGGTAATATTAACACGCGCCTTTGCTTTATGAAGTAGAATTTGTTACGGCTGATGAGCCGTAAAAATTTCCGGGTAGGGAAAAAAAAAGGAAAGGAAAAAAAACTATAAATAAATTTGTAATTGTAACAGGGATTACCATGTAATTGAGAGGAGAAGATAGCTAATGACAGAGGCACAGGCCAGCTCAGCCGGGAGGGTCCTGGCTCCAGGGCAAAGCTGAGAGGAGAGGCTGCAGCAGAATCATTCCTGGGAGGCTCCGGAAGGAAAAGTTAACAGGCACGGAGCTCAGGGAGCCGAGCAAGAAGAAGGGGGAGAAAATTCCTTTGGAAACTGCTTATTGAGAGCCTACTATGCACCTGGCAGAAGAGGGAGAACGCAACGGGAATCACCCCCACTGGACATCAGTAGGGCGCCATGATGGAATTTAAACAAGAGAATCACGTGATGAGCTTTTTCCTCCGGGAAGCTCACTCTGGCTGGAACATGCGAAGTGATTGGAAGGGACAAGAGTGAGGACGGGCAGGTGTCACTGCCTCGCCTCAGGTCTGAACAAGTGGTGGCCTGAATTAATGCAGCGTGAGAGGAGACAGAAGGGAGACTGTCCAGGGCCATTAAGAAGTGGAGGATTTGGGGACTGGTAATGAGTGGCTGTGATAATTTCGACAAAGTGAAGTATGATGGCCCGGGTTTCTGGCTTTAGCAACCTGTGTGGGGGATGGGACCCTCACTGAGATGGTGGGATGTTTAGCCCAATCGTTGCCAGAGTCCATTGGAGAGAATACAGACGTCCCAGTGGAGCTGTCCAGTGGACGGCTAGTCAGGAGAGTGATCCGAGCTGGAATAGAGATTGTAAAGTTGCCAAGAGGAAAATGATCATTAAAGCCGAGGGGGGCGGGGGGGGGGGCGGCGAGAGGTGAGAGAGCCCAGGAAGAGCAAAAGGACGAAGGAGAGAGGCGGTCCAAGACCGAAGTGGAGGTAATTTTGATGTTTAAGGAGCTGGCAGAGGAAAGAGGGTAATGGAAGAGACTGAGGAGGGCGGGCAAGAGAAGTAAAGAGGTTGTGGTGCCAGGACAGCTGACGCTTGCTCTGGGCTGGACCCCCTATGACCAGAGGTGGGTGCCTGCAGGACACTTAGTCAGGCCATGGCTGCTCTCAGTGGACAGACAGTTCTGGGGCTATTCTTCTTGACTGGAAAAGTCATCAGCATCTTGAAAATCCCAGGCGCTTCAGTTTTACGCAATGTTGGAGGGAATGGCATCTTTGGAGGTTTGAATCAAGGCTCTTCCATTTAGGGGCTCAAGACCTGGGATGGGCAGAGTGACATTTTAGAGCCTCAGCTTTCTCTTCTGTAAAAGCCTACCCTTCAAGACGGTTGTGGGGTCTAAATGAGATGGGCGGAAGGAGCTTGCCTGCTGTACGCAACACATTTCAGTTCGATTTCATCCAACACACTGAGCTATCTGGCCCAGGACAATGTGATCTTAAAAGGAGCCTAAGGGTAAATCATCTTTAAAATGGGCAGAGTGTGGAGGGTGCTTAAGAGAGAGTGGATGCTGGGGTGCAGTCTGAGCAGTCATGGGAGCTCCCTAGAAGAGGTGAGTTTCTAGTAGCTTCCAGGCATGATGGAGAGTGGCTCAAAGGAGTATGAGGAGGGGAATGTTCGGAGGTGAGCCTGAGGTCTCTAGGAGGCAGACAAGTGAGTAGAGAGGAGGATGGTCTGGCTGGATGAAGAATTCAGCCCTAGGAGAATGCGATGACCAGCTGAAGGGAGCGTGCACAGCCAGGTGGCCTCAAGTCAGCTGCGGACAGCATGTACCACCCAAGATCTCAAGTCCTTCCAGGAGTGAGAAAGAGAATCCTGTCTCCAGGGAACTCCCTCTGGTAGGAAGGCTGCATTTTTCATTCCTTGTTTACACTTTGGAGTTAAAATTTTTTGCTTCTTCCCTTCTCCCCAAATCCCATGTTGCCTATACACAAACATCTCAATATACAAAGATAAAATGGCAATGCTAATTTCCTAGGCTTCAGGATCCAAACAAAGACGAGCGGGGAGGGCCAGGGTTGGGAGGAGGTGGAGTTGGACAAAATCTAGACCATGCCAGCCCTGCTCTCTGGCCATGATCAATATGTTCTCCAAAGTGCCTTTTAAATTACTGTCGGAGGCAATGTGCCATATTTATGTATATACATGCTTAGAGGTGACACGAGGGAGAAATGCAATTTCTATTATGAAATCATAATGTACATTTATCTTCAGGAATAACACATCGAAATGTTGGAGTGAGAAAAGTTGAAAAGCAATCTGTCTATAAATAAAGACCGCAGACATCCTGACATTTTACGATGTGGGGGATTTTAGCAAGAATTTCTCCTTTGGACACATCCCCCAAGGGATCGTGTTCAAACTCCAACTTCCTGGAAGACAGCCTTAGGAAGTCAAGAAGACTCCTTGCTCATGTGCAAAGCCCAGGAAGTAGACTTTGCTTGTCTGAGGACGGGGCTGGGCTGGGGCCAAGGGTACGTGCCAATTCACGATAAACGCGGTTCTTACTCTGGCAAGAGGGTCTTAAGAAGATGCTCAGAATAAGGAGTATGTAGATTTCACATTCTTGTGGTACATGTATTCTTCTCTCAGGGACTAGCCAAGTGGTACGAAAATGCAGGCAAATGCAGAGGAAGTCTCGGGTGTCTCATGGATCCCCCTGCCCCATGTCATGTCCGTGACCTCTAGACTGCACCCTTGGCCTGGGGATGCAGAGTCCAGTGGTCACTGTGGTCGTGACCTTCTAGACTCATGGCCAAGCAGCAACCTCTGCAAGAACAACAGGCAAATTTCAATGCTGAGAAGAGGAGTGTTGTTGGGGGGCCAACTGGGGACGGAGAAGGAATCTGTCATCCTTGTTTCTGACGCCAAATACTTCAGGCCAGGGAATGCTGCTCCTGCTGAGCTGCCTGTCATCCAGTCATTTAGTCCTTCCTCTGCGTACTTGCTCATTCGCTTTGCCACCTTGTCAGAGCACCTTCCAAGTGCTGCACAGAGCTGAGGATGCAAGACGAATATGACGCCCTCCCTGCCCATGGGGACCTCACAGTACTCCAGACCGACGTGTAATTGGCAATTACCAGGAAGAGAGAGATGTTAAGGGTACTATGGGGCCCCAAAGGGGAGGGGGCACGTCTGACTCAGCCTAGGGAATCAGACAAGGTTTCCTGAAGGGCCATCTGGAAGGATGAGTAGAAAATAGCCAGGTGGGAAAAGAGAGGAGATACCAGGTAGAGAAAAGGTAGAAGGTCCCAACATGCAAATGGGTTCTGGCTAAATGCAAAGACCTCCCAGGCCTGGAGAAATGAGTCCATGTTTACGCTGTGTCTCGGTAGATAAGAGGTAAAGCATGAGGTGGTGTAGCTTCTTCAAAGGAGCATAGACTTTGGAGTCAGACCCAACTTCAAAACCAGCCCTGCTGCCCATCAGCTGGGTGAGCCTGGGCAAATGTCAGTCTGCCTGTTCCCCTCCTGTACAATGAAGCTGGTAAAATGGTCCCTTCCCAGAAGTGGGACGATTACGTGTTGTGAGGGTGAGTGAGCGGTCTGTCAGCCTCCAAGCCGGTGTCCGGCACAGAGAAGGGGCTCAGGATACGTCCTGTAACGATCAGTAGTGGTACGATCGTTATGGCTCTGAGCCACTACAGCCACTGAGGAGGGCGGGCGGGGTGGCAACAGGAGTGGGCGCTGCCTCTCTCTGGGCCTCAGTCATTCTATCTGCAGAGTCCGGGCTCAGAGCCCCTGGCCTGCTGTCTCCGGACTCCCACACTCCCCTGAGGAGCCCCAATGGCCCAGCCCAGAAACCAAGATGGCAGCAATGTCACCTGGTCTCCAGGTGCTCTCCCATCAGCATTGCCAAATCTTGGTCTGTCCAAAGAGGAACGGCATGCCAGAGCCAATTATCTCTGGTCCCCAAGTGTCAAATGGACCCTATAAGGAGAGGGCCCACTCCCCTGGACAAGTCCGGCGGCCCTCGGGGCTCTGACACCTTAACCCTCTCCAGGCAACGCACACTCAGCAACCCTCAGTCTCCCCGGCAAATCTTAACTGGAGTGCTGCCTTTATCACCCCCAGGGCTTTGTAGGCATTAGCACCCTGTTTTAACAGGGAGGTGGCTTGCCCAGTGCTACCCCATAACTTAGGGCACTCAGGCTACTGCTGTGGATCAGACCCGTGCCCTGCCCCTAAAGAGCTCTGCCGGCTGTGGGGAGTCACTTCACGCATTTGGGCCTGTCTGGGAGAGCAAGTGAACAATGGCGGCTGCCTCGCTGGATCTGACAATGGTGATATGAGACCATTTGGGGGAGGCATGTAGGAACCAGTTACTACACAGAAGCTGTTGTCTCTATTATAACGTATATTGGCATGACTATTTCTGTTCTTAAAAGAAATCAGCCACCTGCCTGCGAAGACTCATTTCTAGAAGCTAGAAGTCCTTTACCTCGCCAGCATTGGAAGGCAGAAGCTAAGAGCAGTAGTGAAGCTGCAGCAGAAGGAAGGCCTGGGCAGTCCGAACACCACTGACAAGGGCAGCAGCAAACACTTACTTACACCTGTTATTTACTGTCTGCCAGGCATGATGTAAGCGATTCCCATTTGTCCACTTATTTAGATCTCCCAACAGCCCTGTAGTAGGGACTATTGTCCTATTTTATAAGCGAGGAGACCAAAGCTGCTGGGAGCGCACACACACACACACACACACACACACACACACACACACACACACACGGGCTCGGACCCTCCCTGTCCCCACAGTGTTTCTGAGCAGAGTTTATGGGAACAATGCTTTGGGCTTCCTTACATTTGTTTTGTGTCTGAGCAGGAGGTGAACTTAGGAGCAGGGCGAGCGATCTCTGCCTAGGAGGTTCCCTGGGGAGGCTCGTTTACTCAGCACGAGCTCTTCCTAAGTCCCTGGCACTGGGTGGGAGACAAAAATCAGCAGGGCATGGTCCCTCCCCCTTGTCTTAGTGGAAGACGGATGAGGCTGAGTTGGGTGGGTGTGCCATGACAGGGAGGGTTCCTACAGACCTCACTTCCTGGAGATGGGGTGGTGGACTTGGGGAGGGGTGTAGGAGAGGGGAGTTCCTGCTCACTAAATGACTGACCCTCCCTTAGGGCTGTAAGCTGGGATCAAAGTGAGGCTTCCCCAAGTGACGAGGCTGAGACAAGACTTAGCACAGAATCTGGGTCCCAGATGGGCCCACCAGAGGGTCCAGGAGAGGCCAGCGCAGTGTCATCTTGAATGGAGAAAGGCAAAATTGGCTCTGCCAGCCAGGAGGACGACAGTCCCCCAAACCTGGAGAGAAAGAGCAAAGGAGATGGTCAGCACCATGGAACGATGGAGAAGCTGGAACCTGGCAGATAACAGCAAAAGGAAGGGGCGGAGAGGGAAGGAGAGAGGCTTAGGGAAGAGATACGGCTGGGAATGAAAAGGTTGGGGGAAGGAAGGAAAGACAATGAATGTCAGGGTTGGCAGCTGAGCAGAGCTGCTTTGTCTGCAGGAGGGGTGGGCACTGAAGAGGGGCAAACACAGTTTATCTGCCCCCACCCCAAAATGTCATCCTGCCCCTTGGCCTGGGAAACTCACGTCACAGGGATTCGAAGTTCCTCACCCCAGGTTTCCATAGCTCCCAGATCCCTGAGCATGTACCTGACCCTTACACGTGGACGTCTCTTATCTCATTCCATCCTCTAGGTGAAATAAGAATTATCCTCAATTAAAGATGACAAACAGAGACTCGAGGATGTGTAGGCACCAACCTAGGATCCCCCACCTGTGTCTACCTCCCAAGCCTTGGCATTCCTTCTTGTGTGTGTGTGTGTGGGGGGGGGCAGTCAGGTCCCCATCTCTTCTGGGGACTGGGACTCACAAGAGCAGCAGTGTGGGGTCCTGGAGGGGGGCAGCAGGCCTGAGTTCTGGCTAGGAGTTCCTACTGTCCTTGACCTCAGTTTCTGCATCTGTACAATGGGGATCCTAACCCAGGAAACCTTGAGACAGGTGGTGGCTCCAGTGAGGGGGTGGGTGTGAATGTACTCCACGCTATCATCATCTTCATCATAACCATCACCTCTCTTCAACCTCTCCATCTCCACCCCAGCCACCCCCTCCCACTCTACCAGCTTGAACCATCATGGGTCCATAAGGCTCCCTGAGCGCAGTGCCTTTGGGTGGGGCCTGCTGGGGCTGGGGCTCCTGCTTTCCCCCAACTCGTCACAGGAGTTTAGCCTCCGCTTCCTTGTTTCCTAGAGGTTGTTTTTACTGCACAGGTTTCTTCTTCTTCTTTTTTTAACTTTATTTATGTTTCTTTTTTTATGGGGATTACTTTACGATCAGAAATTTTGTTTTTTTGTGGCAGCAGCCAGGCCTGGCGTTTATGAGAGCTTTCAGGAAGGTATATGAGGCTGTGGCCCAGGCCGTTCCTTCTGGCTCCCGCCAGTCCAGGGCAGTGGGAGGTGGGGGCAGATAGAGCTGTTTGTGTGTGTGTTTCCCCTTCCTCCTCCTTGGATCCAAGGCTGTTCCCAGGGCAGGGATCCCTCATGACTTGTCTGGGAAGAGAAAACCAAGAGAGATGTAGGTCAGTCCCCCACTCACACACGGTCTCATTCATTTCTTCCCTCCCTCTGGGACAGTTTCTTTACTTGTAAAGTGGATGTGTTTGGAGTATCTATCTGGGAAATTGTTGTGACCTCCTTGGTACAGGACTGGCAGGTAGAATACAGAATAGATCTGAGTCCCTCTGCTCTTTCTCTCTCCCTTGGACATACGGAAATACAGGTGGGCATCCAGCCTCACTTCACACTTACACTTTCTGTGATTCCATAATGATAACAGATAATGTTTTCTGCACATTCACCCAGAGCCAGACACTTTGCCAAGTCCTATACGTCTTTGATTGTACTTGCTCCTCACACCAATCTCATGAAGTGAGAACTATCATCATACCCATTTACAGATGAGCAAACTGAGGCTCAGAGAGGTTCTGGCCCTTACCCAAGGTCATCCTGCCTGTAAGAGGGGAGGCAGTGATCAGCACCTGAGAAGTCTGACTCCAGAAACCACGGTCTTGGATTTGAACCCTATCTAGGAATTGTGACAGGAGACAGGAAGTAGAGTTGGGCATGCCGTCTAGAGGGGGGCCTTTCATCCCAGTTTCTAGCAGGGAGCTCCTGGTCCCCAGGACACCCAGTCCCCACCCTAAGGAAACAGAGAGCGGTGGTACCCAAAGCTCTGGACACTGAGATCGACCCTGGGCCTCATGGGAAGACTGCTTGGAGGGTGCCCTGAACTGTGGTGGACATTTGTCTCATTTTGACCAAAGACAACACACTAGCAATGGGATGACACAAAGGCAGAAGGAAGGACTTCCAGATAAAGTGGGCAGCAGGAGAAATATAAAGCAACGATGCTCCTACATGGGAATTTTCTAAGAGAAGGACTGATTTCCAAGCGGTGCTCATGGAGGCAGAGCGTCTGGAAGAGATGCCCTCACAGCCTTTTCTGCCTGGGCAGAGAACATAAACCCCTGCTGCTGAAAAACTGTGAAACAACAGCGTCCCAGGCTCCAGGGCCTCCTCTTCCCCACCCACCCACCCCAGGGCCCTCTCTCCCCTCCTGGCCTCCTGGGCCCTGGAACAGCTATTTAATGGGTGGTGATGCAGCGTTGATTGCGCACGGTCTCGTCTGCCAGCAGGACGGCTCCGGGAGCGGGATGTAGCAATGCGGCTGTGTAGCCTGCTAAGAGATATTTAATAAACATGCAAATTGCTGCCTCTACCTCCTCAGGCAGGTAAGGCACGGGTTGAAGCTGGAGTTAAGTATTAAATCCCTGCATAGCACGGAACGCTCAGCACCGAGGCAGGGACTAGAGCTAAACTTCCTGGGAAGACTTCTGTCTGGCACCTTAGAGCCACTGCTTGGAGGATGGAAGACAGCATGAGAGGCAGAGCACTTAAGGGTCAGATCTGGTAAGAAGGACTACACAGGGCTATTTTACGTAAGGAGTCTGAGCGTGATGTTGGGAGACGGAAAGGCAATGTACTCAGCCATGCAAACATTACGCTACCAGCCATCTACCTTCCATACCATGGAGATCCATCTAGTTTTCACCATCCATCCATAGCCACTAAACTCACCCTCCAAACCATCACTCCACTCATCCAACCTTGTACCCGTCCATCCGTTCATCCTTTCACTTCCCCACATACAAACACCCACCCACGCGTCATTGTTCTATCCATCCATCCGTGTCCATGTACTAACGCATCTATAAATCCACCATCCATCTACCCACTCACTTAACGGTTAAACCATCATCCAACCATATGCCTACCATACATCCATCTACCTTCTTACCTGTACATTATCCATCCATCCATCCATCCATCCATCCATCCATCCATCCATCCATCCTTATTCTATTTCTTATATGCCTGTTCTAGGCACTGAGAATGCAGAAAAAAACCGGACAGGTTCCCTTCCCTTGAGGATTCTACAGCATATTCATGGCGACTAAGTGTACAAGATGGAATGTGGTTGGGGCACCCAACGCCTCCTGCTCTATGTGGCTGAGGGGACGATCTCATCTAAGATCTCCCTTCTGGGAAAATCAAGAAACTCTTCCTGGACAAGGACGCCTTCTACTGGAATGACGTGCACTGGTTGCTCTGCTGCTCCCAATCCAAAGTTAGCTCAGTTTATAGCACCTATTTTTCTTGAGCATGGGATGGAGAGATGAGTCAGTCATGACCTCTGCCCCTACGATGTTCCTGGTCTGGGAGGGGAGCGAGCTATGGAAAACACAAATCACAGGCAGTAATAGAGGACCACAGAGCCCGCGAGCAGCAAAATGGAGCGTATGACCATCCTGGATGCCTGGGGATGGGTGTCAGGAGAGCAGGGCAATTTCCAGTTAAGCCTTAACTCATGTGGGACATACACACCTCACCTGGCATTTAGGTCATGGCTTATAGGTGTGTGTCTTCACATTCTGGAATCCAGGCCTGGCTTCATCTTGAACTGACCATGAGTTGCTGACGTGTGAGGGAGAGGCTGTCTGAGATACGCTGGCTTTGTTCATTGACTTTGCAAGTCAGGGACAGCCTGAGAGGCTTGGAAAGAGGGCTGGTTTGAGAGTCTGGCAGCCTTTCATTCCAATCCAGGCTCTGCTCCTTACTAAAGGTGAGACCCGGGAGCCCCAGTTTCCTCCTCTTATAAATGAGGGGAGTGATGTCTCCCTGGAGAGTGGCGGGACCATGCAATGAAACGGCCCCCTGTGGGGAACACACGCAGTAGGCGCCCAGGCAGAGCTGGTGGGTGGCGGGGCTCTTGGGGGCAGAGGCTCAGTCTACTGCTGATCTGTAGGTGGTCCACACCCCTCTCCCATCCCCCTCTGCCTGCCTCCCCTAGAATCAGAGCCGCCTCCTGATGGAGCTTCAGTGGGTCCAACTCGTTCACTATTTGATTCACTAATTCGCATACCACATGCCAGGATGGACGGCCCTCTCTGCCCAGTGACTAGTAAAACATCCCCTTCCCATCCCCTCACCAAGTGCAGAAGGCCCCGAAATTTCCTGCAAGTACCCTCCCTTCCTCCCTCCTCCCTTGCAAGCTGGAATAGAATTATATGTGTTTTTTTTGCCATCGTCTTCTATAGACTGTGTCTTCCAAGGAACCATGGGTAATCTCAGATGCAAATGTCCTATGCAAATTCAACTGCCAGTTAAAATTAGGAAGCCCAAGGCAGACGTGGGTTTCGAGGCTGTAACTGGAATCTCCACAGAGTCTTGATTTAAACGTGCAAGTGACGCTGGCAGCTTGCAAGATGGAGCTCCCAGCCCAGTTCAGGATCCTGACGTTCTATCTGTCTCTCTCTCTCCTTCTCTCTCTGTCTGTGTGTTGATAAAGCAAGTGTGGGCCACTTACCTAGAAGATTTGCAGCAGTTTTTCAGGCTTGTATTCCCACTCAGTGGTTCTCAACCAGGGGCGATTTTGTCCCCGAGGGGACATCTGGCAATGTCTGGAGACACGTCTGGAGACACGTCTGGAGACATGACAACATGTTAGTTGTCACAACTCGGTGGGTGCTCCTGGCAGCTGGTGGGGATCTAGCCGGATGCTGTTAAACCTCCCGTGACACACAGGATGGCCCCCACAGCAAAATGCCAACAATACTGCAGCTGAGGAATCTTGTCCAAGTCTCCTTTAAGCCCATGAGAACCATGGGAATCAGGAGTAGAAGGGGAGGCGGAAGACTGATGATTAGTTAGTTGTTCCCTTTGCCGTGAGAGGAGAGTTGAGTTCACCACACCTGTCAGCTCACCGCCTGTCAGCACGTCCTTACACCGCCTCGCTCTTTTTCTGCGTCCTGTGATTTTCTCCCTCATCCCCCCAAGTCTGCTCCCCGGGCCCTCCCACCTGCCCCTCCACCAGCCCACTCTCACACTTCTAATATATGTCCTGAGATATGGATGCTTCCTGTAAAATCTATGGGTTGTTGATCATGCAAATACGTTTTAATTTACATAAATGGTATTGGGCTATACATCTCATTCTGTTGCTTAATTTTTTCACTTAATGCTGTGTTTTTAAGATCTACCTGCGTTGCTGTGTGTAAATCTCATTCGATGCTTCTGACTGCTACGTACATTTCTAGGGAGAAACCTGTTCCCCTAACCATGGACACCCAGGCTGCCCCCTGGCACCTAGGAGATGGCTTTCCTGGGGTCTTCCAAGAGTGGGACGGTGGAGGCAGAGGTACGTGATACTTCCTTTGCCTAAATTCTGCCAGATTTCTTCCAGAACATGGGACTCCCCATATTACTGGGAACACATACCACTACCCAATTTTCTAATGTTTTCCAATCTGAGTGGTATGGTGGTATATGATATCATTGCTTTTCTTTGGGGAAGGAAAGTGAAGTTTTAAAAAGTATTTTCTAGGACCTAAGAATAAGAAGTCATCTACCTTAACAGGGAGCTGGGCCGGGGCACCTATTTTCCACCTATGTACACCTGAGGCAGCTGACGGTTAGAGAGAGAGCTCTAGGCACACACCATCAGTAAGCTCTTCACTCCTCAAGTAAATATTTATTGAGGGTCTTCTCTGAGCGAGCGTCCGTGCTGAGCATTCAGGATGGAGTGGTTAGCAATGGAGATGCGTCCCCTTCCCCTGTGGTGCCATGGATGTGTGGGGAGACAGTGAGCCTTCACAAGTGATGTGGGGGGCAGGGGACAGGGAGCCAGAGAGAACTTTCCTCAGGAAGGGACACGAGAGATGGCAGGAATTACCCAGGAAATAGGGGCGGGAGTTCCCAGGCTTCTCAGAGTGTTGACCTCCCATCTATGGATGAGACGGCACACGTGGGCCCGGTACGGAGCCCACATTTAAGAAATGTGAGCTGAACCTCCTGACCGGGCTCTAGGGCAGGTGCTGACATAAGAAGATGAGGAATCACAAATCCTGCCCTACACAGGTGAGGGGCACACAAATGGCCTCCCGTTCCTGGAAGCCGTGTGCAAGGTGAGGACACAATGGGGAGACAGGGAGGGAAAGATGGGGACGGATAGGAAGGCAGGGGATTCAGTGGATGTGAGATGGGGTCAGGGGATCAGGGGCAGCCAGAGAATTGAGGACGGATTGGGGGGGACCAAGCCTGGAGGCCACCTCAGAGGTGGCAGCAATGAGATTGGGAAGCACAGCAGGCACCTCTCTCGCCCAAGAGGCCCCTCCATGGAAGCTTCGGGGCTGGGTTATCATCGCCAGGTTTGGTAGGTGAGGAGTTAAGACTGAGGAGGATGTCTCCTGGGCCCATGGTTTTCATGCTCATGTGAGTCCTTCCTGTCCTGCGTTACCTGGGACTTCCGGGGGACAGGACTAGAACGTCCTCCTCAGCCTGGGGCTCCCAAGGTCAGCGGCCTCACCTCCTCCATCAGACTGGGAGCTCCCTGCAGGCAGAGTTTTACGCCCCTCCTGGACTTGCAGACTGACGGATATCTACTGCTGTTCCAGCAGGGCCTCGTGGCCCCAGCCCTCTGGCTGAGTGTTTGCACTTGGGGTGACGTCCCCATCCAAGCAGCCTTACAGGAAGGGGCTGACGAAGGTCAACTCCTGCACCCCCCTCCACCCCACTTGCATACATGTACCTGTATTCCACGAGAACCTGTGAACACAAAACCTCAACAATTCCCCGTCCTGATCTTTTCCCTGGGTACCAAGATGCCCTCGGAAGCCTTGGGGTGCACAGAACATTCTTTTCCCCTCTCTGTTTTGAGAGGGAACCTCCAACGACCTAGCCTCTGAGAGATCCAACCCCCTTTCAGAGCCTCCATGGGGACTGCCTCCTCCTGGGGCCCATCCCACCGCCTCTCCTTGTGGGGAGCCTGCACCCCCCTCAGAGCAGCCCAGGTCTCCTTCCCTCCGGCCTCCCTCTTTCGCCCAAGGAGGGGGCTCTCCCTGCAGAAGCACAGTCTTCCCAGATCCAGCCTCCACTCCATCTGCATACTTATCAAGCCTGGGGCCTGAGGCCATTAGACTTCAAAGACTATATAAAATGTGTTTAGTTATTGTGTGTTTCTTTTTAATATCACTAAGCTGTATTTTCAGGGGGAGAGGGCCAGAGCCACAGAGAGAAATAAAGAAGAAAAAAACCACTCAGGAAAAAGATTGTGGCTGCGAGGGGGGGAAAGGGAGAAGGGGCTTCCTGCCCACAGCGGCTGCGGGCTGGTTTAAAGCAAACCTGGGTGCATTCGTGGGCCAGGGAGGCGGGGGGGGGGGGGGGGCTTTCTAGTCTCAGAATAAAAGAGAGAGGGAAGAACGGAACAGGAGGTGAAATCCACCTCCAGCCTCTTTACAGACCCTGCAGTGAAGATCGCAGTCCTGGAATCCAACAGCCTGGCATGTGCTAGTGACTTTCAGATTTCTAAGCTTTGATTTCCTCAGCTGTAAAATGAGGTAACAATGGTGCCCAACCTCAGGGTTCTTCGGAGAATGCAGTGGGCTGATGGCTGGAAAACATCTGATGAGCAATAGGTTACTTTTGTAGAATGGAGGCTGAGCTGAGGCTAACTGGCTTCCCTGTGATTCTCCAGGGCAGGGATGGACAGCCAGCCAGACGTGGCAGGCCCTGAAATGTCTCCAAGACGGGTCACAAGTGAAGGGGCTTGGAGGCAGGGCCTTACGTGTTCGCATCAGCTGAGTCCCAGAGGCCGCTGAGCATCTCCTCAGCATTGCGTCACCTCAACACCATCGTGACAAGAGCGGCCGTGGAGGAGGCTGCCTAGATGTGTACCTGGAGGCTGTGCGTGAGCAAAAGGGATGCTTAAAGACAGACGGTGCCAGGAGACGCTTCCCACGTACCGTCTCAATGCACCTTCACCCCACCCTGAGAGGTAGGATGTGACTCCCACTTTTCCGGACAAGGTGAAGCTCAGGGTGGGGGGTGTCCCCAGGATGTGGGGGTGCTCCAGCTACCCCAGCTCCATCTTTTCTATAAGTCCCCCCTTCTCTGCCTTTTCCAAGTCCTGCTGTTCCTTCAAGTGCTTTTCAGCCCTGTGCTGTCTAAACCTCCAGAGGCAACCTGGGGGTGTCCACTTAGGCAATGAGGGGAGGCTGAAAGAGCTGAACAAGCCCAGGAGGGGAGGAAAATGCTCCCCCAACAGCACACAGCCCCCGGCACTAGGGCCACATTGCTGAGCCAATGTCCTGCTCAGAATCAAAGCTCACACCTAAACAGATGGAAACCCAACAAACCTGTTCCTTTACCTTTTCAGGGCACTGAAAGTGCAATGACCTTTTCCCTAGTCAAGAAGGAGCTCATAAAGAGACTGATCAGAGATAAAGCTCTGCCACGGGTAAGCGGCCATAACTCATTCAACAAGCACACATTAGGTGTCTATTATATACCAAATGCTTTGCTAGGCACTACACAGGATCTAGAAATGACCTCAAGAATGTACTAGAAATGCGTGTTTGTCTCTACCTCTATTTCTCCAGTCTAGTTCTCTCTCTCTCTCTCTCTCTCTCTCTCTCTCTCTCTCTCTCTCTCTCTCTCTCTCGTTATCTTTGTAGATTATACCACACATTGTGTGTGTGTATACTTGTATATGTATACAAATATATACACATCTGCATCATGTAGATCTTTAGGGATGGATGGGATAAGATACATTCCAACAAATAACAGTAAATAAGGATGGAGTGCCCAGCTCCAAATGGCTGGCACTGATATTCTAAAGCAGCTGTCACATCAACCCTCACCAGTCACTTGCAGTTTGCCCCATGCACGCACATCTCTGGCCTCACTTAACTTTGCAGAAAGCCTGTGAGGCAGACAATGAGATAGGCTCAAGGAGGTTACGTGACTTGCTCAAGGTCCTACAGCTAAGAGCTGGAAAGCCTGTGTCTGCTATAAATGCTTGAGGACAGACCAGTACATTAGGACAATCTGACTCCGAAGGTCATTGTGTTTCTGTTACATTACATCATTCCAGGTGGTTGTCTAGCTTTCCCTAGAATCCTCCTTTGGATGACTCCATCTCCACGGCTTATCATGTGGGCTCCAGGGGCTGTCTGAGGTAGGATGCACGGCTTCAAACAAAGGCTGAATCTGCAGTGTGAAGTCTGATGCTTCTGGGGCCCCCGAGCAAGAAAAATAAATCCAGGGGAGTGGATCATCGAGGCGAGGGCTTCCAGCCTCTCAGTGCTTGGGAGAGACGGAGAGGGATGATCCATTTGGAGAGTCGAGTGGAGGACATCCCTGAACAGCCAATTAAACCACTTTTAATGGTTTCGAAGAATATATGTTCAAGTTCCAAACCAATCTCAAGACCTAGTGAAGCAGAGATAACTGGGGCTTCGGCCATGCAAGATAAACTAGCAAAATCTAAAATGCAGGCAATTCTGTTTTACATTAAGGCAAGTGAAAATCAACATGATTCCACTCCTTTTCTCATTGCTGTTTGATGCGCAGTTACCCACAAGGAAATGCTCCAGCGTCTAGGAGACAGCCCGGCACAGAGAACATACTGAATGAATGAATGAACAAATGAATGAATGAACGGCTTGCCTTGTGTCTGATCATGACAGTCAGAGGGTTGAGCATAAGCTGATTAGGGGAATCCAATAAGGAAAGTGGACATTTGGGATTAAAGAGGAAAATGTGAACAGTACACCGATCTAAGCACTGGTTTGTAAAATGCAATATTAATTAATTAATGCAATTAATTTCGTAAATGCTTATTTAACTTGTGTAAACTGGGATTATGCTCCAGGAAAAGGTTTTTCATTCTAGGCCCCTGATGTGCTGCTGTGCAGTCTCCGAGCTGGTCGTCCTTGAGTTGGACACCTGCCCCCAATCCAAACACTTCTGACCCAAGGAGCAGGTTATAGGCACAGAACGGTGTCATCTTGGCTCTAGAAACAGCCCAGGGTGGGGCCTACCTGTGGGTGGAGCCACTTCCCTTGAGAGGAGCTTGTGATCAAAGCAGGTGCCTCCACACACCTGCAAGGGGCTTCCTTACCCTGCCTGCACGTCTTCCTTTTCCCACGGCTCCAATGATGCCTCTTCTTCCCTCTTTCATTCTGAGTGGTTTGTGGCTCTGCCCAGGGGCTGGAGTCAGGCCGCCTTCATTCAAATTCTGACTCTACCACTTCCTCGCCATGTGGCCTTGGACAGACTAGTTAACCTTTCTGAGCATCTGCTCTCGCATCTGCAAAATGGCCTGCTGCTAGTAGCCACCTCCTAGAGCTAATGGAAGCGTGAGATGAGATGGGGCATGGAAAGCCACGCCCTCTTCTCCCCCCGGCTGTATGTCAGTCATCAGGAGAGCTTTTGAAAAAAGCCAGCGTCCAGGTTGTACTCTAAACCAATTAAAACAGAATATCTGGGGAACTGGGCTTGGATGTGGGTGTCTTTTCAATCTCCCGAGGTAGTTCTGTATGCAGTTGAGTTTGCGCACCACTGATGTCAAGTTCTGAGCAGATTCTCTGGTACCTAAGGAGGACCCAGTAAATGTGAGCTATTTCTGTTTCAGCACCCCCTATTTATTGGAACCCCTACTGGGCACCAAGTCCTGTGCTAGGTCCCTGGTTTGGGGGATTCAGTGCTAAAATAGATAGACTTGGGTCCTGCCCTGCTAGAAGTTACAGTCCTGATCTGATATGAACCGGTTCTGCCACGTACAGCCACATATGCTCCCCTGCGCCCCCAGTGAAGTGTGACCTCCAAGTCACATTTGGTCACACTCAATGAGGACAACGCAGTGCCTCCAAAAGTGACATGTCTTGTCCCAGAGCAGGTGCCCCAGCAGTTCCTGGCGTGCCTTAGCACTGCATTAAGAATTGGGACAGTCTGCTGTTAATCGCAGACCCAGGGAACACCTTGGTTGTAAATGAATGTGGCCCCATCTCAGAAGGTTCCAGCATGGAAGAAACTGGACAGTTAGTGACTGTGGCAGAGACGAGTCATCGGAGGCTCAGCCACCTGGTGCTAGCATTCTCCATTTTACAGATGGACACATTCAGCCTCGGAGGCTTTTCAGTGACTCCCTGCAGAAAGCATTTAGTCTAAACCCCTTCAACACCATCCCCCACCTGGCTTTGCATGCTCAGGCCCTGCCCATCTCGCTCACCTCATTTCACACATTCCCCCAACCCGTGCTGCGACACACCCCTCACTCTCTAAGCTCCAATCCTATGGATGGTCACCGTTCTAACTGCAAAGCCCGCTACAATGCCTAGCACATAGTAGGCCCTTTCTAAGGCATGGCTAAATGAATGGGATCTTCTCCTGAGGTTCCCAGCTTGTGACGCAAGGCTGGAATTCAGATCTCCGTCAGCCAGAAGCCAATACCTCTGAGTTTCAGCTGTGAGAGGAGCCATGACGGCTGAAGGAGATTGGAGGCAGGCCCTAGGAGAGTGCATACAACATTGCCAGGCGGGGACCATGAGGAATAGCATTGCAAGGGGGTGAACAGAATAGGCAGAGGTTAAGAAGCAGGAAAAGGCAGAGATGGAGCGGGGAGCGAGGGGAGCCCAGTGTGACCGGACTGTAGGGCTTTCTGGAGACGCACGTTACGGACGTACTCAGTTGGGGACTGGAGAGGTAGGTTGGGATCATAATGGCAAAGGCTTGGAAAGCCGAGCCCAGAAATGGGGAGGCCTTGTTGAGGTTTCATCAGAGCTGTGTGTTAGACATGTCACTCTGGCCAGAGCGGAATGGCTACAAGAAAGGGGCTGGACGTGCTTACACTCTCCAGATGGGATGTGCTGCGTCAGCAGGAAACATGAGGAGAGGTGGTCAGGTGCGATCAGGAGAGAATGAGATTGGCCTTAGCGGCTGACTGATGGGAGGTGGCTAAGGCAAGAGGGAGAGACCTCCACGCCGCCTTCCGGAGCGGTGGCCAGGGTGACAGAAGAAATGATTATCTCAGAAATCGCAGAGGTCACCTCCAGCCTGGCCTCACCACTGGCTGCTGCCAGGTGATGATTCAGGACAAATAAAAACAGGGAGGAGGGAGACGCCAGCAATGAGGACCCCGAGGACGCGGGAAAGAATTCCAAATAAATGGGTGCTTTGATCATTGGACCAATTTCCGCAAAGGCTTGTTAGCTCCCAGAAGATCAAATGGGGAAGATAATGAGCAATTTTCAGGTAGTAGGTGCAGCATACGAGGTGACAACCCAATTTAGTCAGATTCTTAATCAAGTCGGAATCCCTGACTTGACGCGATTTGCTGAGTCTATTACTCCGTTATGCTGAGTGCTTTGCTGTCTATGGGCTCCAGATTTCCAGTCATTAGAGGTATTTATCTCTATGCGATTTAATTAAAGTCTAGTGTTTAATGACACAATGTATGCTAATTATTTCTTGTTGGTTGTTGAGGGTGGGCTTTTTCCCCTCCCTCTTCTGTAACAAAGCAAAAATTGTCGCTTGGCAAAGGAAAGGCAGAAGGCAGGGCCTGGGCAGGAGGTGGACCTGGTGACAGATCGGAAGTGGAGGCTGCTGAGAAAAGCAGGGACATGGCTTCTCCCTGGGATCCTTCATGCTGGGCTACGTGTCCCCACCGTTCGGGGATGAGGCCTCTCTCAGTAGCCCTCCTGCGTGTGAAGGACTTAACACAGGCGAGACACCCAGGAATACTCATTACATGTCGGCCTGTCCTGTCACCACCACTTTCGTTACGCTGCGCACTGTCATCAGCTGGTCTACCCTGTACAAGAAGATGGGGCCTCACCAAAGGGCAGCAATTCAGACCTAAACTCTTAACTCTACTGCTGGACTCCTTGCTGGTTTTATTCTCGGTCCTGGTCGATGTAGGACACGTACTGAGGGAAAATCCCAGAGTGGAGAGCAGTTTAGTCCGACCCTGTCTTCCAGGAAGTGGTCTGCTCACCTCCTGAAAGAGGATGGAGAAAGCCTGGGTTCTCAGATGGCCTGCAATGTCTGCCCTGCCACCTCAGGAGAGTCATTCACTTCCTCTGGGCCTCAGTGTCCTCATCTGTACAATGGGCCTATGAAACCCAGAGAGGACTGGAGGAAATAAAACATGAAAGCATCAGGCCTTTACCTGGCAGGTTGCCTGGTTCAGTGAAGAGCACTTAGGTTGGGATTATTATCTCTGCTCACAGAAGTACTTGACCAAGGGCAGAGCCCAGGGGTTTGTGGCAGTCATTATTTGGGGGGCCAGAGGGCTATCTAGGGGGAGAACAAGAACTACCATGGAGGGAAGAAGCACTTTCACCAGTGTCTGGGGGTGATGGTGGCCAGACTCACTCTACACAGATGATAACTGGTGAACCTGGTGATGTATTAGACCCAACCCATTGGGCCGTCGAGTGAGTGGAATTCAGATCCTGGAGAAGGAACAAAGACACCTCCAAAGAAGAGGGTTGAAACCAATTCCCTTCAAGGGTCAGTGAGCCTGGAGCAGGAGTGCATGAGGCTGAAGGCTCTGTGCGTGACAGGGTGGTCCCAGGTCTGCTGGGCAGCAAAAAACTATGGAGTGGAGGTTCCTGTTGCTAAGAGTGGGCTCACCCTTGGACACCACCAGGCAGATGGAATGGGAGGGTCTCCTGGGTGACCCAGGGGCCAGATGCAGCTTTCCATAGCGGGGCAGACAGATGCAGACCTGGGAGCCCAGGGCTGCCCGGACATGCCAGGTGGGTGGCATAAAACAGAGATCAAGAGCATGGGTTTTGGGGTCTAGTTGAGCTAGACACCTGGTCCTTCCATGTCCTTTGGCAGGTCACTTCAGTAACTCAAGTTCTGATGAAGGTTGAAGGGAGGATTAAGTGGAACAAATCATATCCGATACCTATGAAATGCCTCGTACATTTGTAGTTACTCTTTTGCTGGGGCATCAGGGCGCTCTGGATCCTCAAACCTCCTCTGTGGTGGCCCTGGGCTGAAACATAAAGAGAAGTGCTCTAGTGACCACCTGCAGGTTTTCGAATGCCACGGGGACACAACTTTTATTTCCCTCGCTTCCCTTGGTGCGGCCAGATGTCTTCCCATCGCAAAGCAAGACCCCTCCTGAGAGCCTTCCTTCCACTCCTGATAAATGGCGTGTGGCACTGGAGAGAGGCCCAAGAGTCATCCTGCCTGCTGTCCCCTTTGAGAAAAGACTCGCTGAGAGATTCTTTCTGCAGAGTGGCTTTGGCCTGTATCCTGAGCATGGACAGCCTGCTGGCCCAAGTCCTGGCAGGTGGGACCAAGCTCAACGCCCGAACTTGTAGCAGAAACCTATGTCCTCCATGGAGACTTTGGGGGACCCTGCCCAGCAACAATGCTTCATTCCAGGTGGAAACAAACAGGACAATCAGATTCTCTTTTGTAGGGGTCTAGACGCTGGGTGTCCCAGAGAAGGTGGGTCATCCTACGTGTTTCTGGATGATTGCTGAGTATTTGTTTCTGTTTTTCACGAGCCCAGCAAATTCTAAAATCTAGCACGATGGCTTGCCCAGGCTAGCTCCCTGCCCTTTCTGTCCTTGAAGTAACCCCTGACCCCACATCACCAGCATCAACATGGATGGGACTCATCCTTGAAGCCTTGGAAAGAAAAATGACACAGCCCCTGTGGAGTATGACACTGTGCATAAGACCAGCTCCTGACCTCCAAGGAGCTTCTGCCAAGTGGGAGACAGATGTCTACAGAGCAGTGCATGAGAAGTGCTAAAATAAAAGCGGGTACAGGGGCGGCCGGTTAGCTCAGTTGGTTAGAGCACAGTGCTCTTTACAACAAGGTTGCCAGTTTGATCCCTGCATGGGCCACTGTGAGCTGCACCCTCCACAATTAGACTAAAACAACTACTTGACTTGGAACTGATGGGTCCTGGAAAAACACACTTTAAAAAAAAAAAGCAGGGACAGAGGGAAGAGGCAGCTAGGACTCCTTGGGTGGTCAGAGAAGCGTTCATGGGAAGGTGATGCTGGAACTAGGTGTGAGAGGAAGAAGAGCATCTTGAGAGATGCACACCAGGGTGAGAGAGAGCGGTGAGTTCCGCGGACCACACAGAAGGCGTGTGATGGAGGAAGCACTGGCCTGGGCAAGTAATGGCGGACAATGAAACCAGAGACAGAGTCAAAGTTGTCTGAGAACCTCTTTACTGAGAGGCTGGGACCGCAGCCCACAGGCACGGACACCTTGTGTGTTGCCTTCCCTTGAGCTCAGACAACGCCTACATGTTAGACACTTAATGCTAGAAACTTGAGCCTTGGGAAACTTCTGAGGGGGACGACCCCTGGAGTGACCACAGGTGACTGTCTCCTACTGACCCCTCTTGAGACAAATTCTCTCACATTCCCTCCCTTGGCCTGGGGTCAACCACCGGGAAAGCAAATGACCAGTTCGCCGTGTGCCCCAGGGATTCCGGAGTGGGGTTCATCTTTCCTGTGGCAGAGGAGAGACTTGGAAAATCACCAAGCAACGGCTGAAGAAAGTAAGGAAAACGGAGAGGCCTTCGGATCCAAGGGGCTCTGGGACTCAAAAGCAGCAGCTTGAAAGGTTTTATGGGAGTTTCTTCAAGGAAACAGATATCTCTACTGACACTTGCCAAGGCATTTTCTCTAGTAACAAGCTTCTTTATTCAACCAAACAAAGAAACCATCGCACACAGAGGAGAGAGGAGAGCTGTCAGATGCTGTTCTGGGAAGAAATGAAAGAGGCTTTTGCAGAAGCTAAAGCACATAAAAGCTGAAGGTCAAGACAGAAGCCTCCCTTCTGGCTGTTTTGCAGCATGCAGGACATTCAAGATGGCCACTGCACCAGACGTTACCGTTCTGGGGGCCACCAGGAGAGGAAATTGACTGGGCGAGGGCTGTCTCCCCTTTGAGCCTCAGAAATCCACCTGGCCGACCCTGTAGTCTCTGCAGCTCAGGTTCCTTTCTCTGAGTAATCAAGTGAGGACGTTCCCCTCCCAAATTCGAATCTTCCCAGCAGGGGCGGAAAGGCAAGAACAACGCCATGCCTCTGGAGACCCCTCATGGAGTCAGACAACCGAAAGGCCAGTCCTGAGGCCCGAGCGACCTTTGTCCTTCTCCCTGTTCGCCCCCTTTCCCTAGGGTCATCCACGAGAGCCGCGCCTGTGGTATGGAGACCTGGTCACACGGGGACCCACACTAATCACAACAATAAAGATGACAACCCTGGACATCAGCGGAGGGTTTGACCATTTACAAACTCCGCGTGTCTCTAGTCTCATGGTCCCTCCCAGCAAATTGGATCAAAGCATTAAGGGGTTATTTTGATCCCCACACTTTATAGATGACGGAATGGTGTTTCGGATGATTAAATGACTTGCCCGAGGTCACAGCACTAGTAGGAAGTTGAGGCAGAACACCAACCCAGCTCTGACCTGCTTCAAATCTCTGATTAGTTCCATCTCATCTCCACGAACTTAGTGCAATGGTGTTGTTGCTAGATTCTAACATCAGGGAGAAAACCCAAGGGGCAGCCTCAGCAGACTGATGGAGAGCGAGCTCATAAAAAGGCCAGGCCTTTCAGCTGTTCCTCTGTGTATCTCAGTCTGTCCACGTGAGTGGGTGTGACGCTGTGTCCTCTAATGTCATTTACTTTACAATTTTGTTTTAAAAGGCTCCTCCTACCACTTCCCAAGCTGGTAACAAATTCACGAACCAGCAAGAACCGAGGATAAAGTTTGTTCCCTCATCTTATTAACGCTGGGAACTTGGCCAAGCCCCTTAACCTCTCTGAGCCTCAGATTCGCACAGCACCACGGAGAGCGACTACAACAGAGGATTTCCACTCGGTACCGTACACGACGCTCTTAGCACAGTACCTGGCACATGATAAATGTGCCACAAATGGCAGCTATTACTAACCGGATGACGATAATGATGGCAATGATAGTTCTATTGGTTAAGTATTGCTCCATTTCAAACCACCACAAAACCTCAGTGGCATACGACAGCATTTAATTAGTTCATTAATTTGTTGGCTGATGTAGGTGGGGCGCAGCAGGGGCTGCCGTGCTCCACGTGGCTCCCATTTCTTCCTGGGCCGGTGGCAAAGGTAGAAGCAAAAGAAAGAGCACAAGTGGAAATTCACAAGCGCATTTCAAGTCTCTGCTTGTGTCACATCGGTTAACCTTTCCATGGGCCAAAAAACAAGACACAGGGCTGAGCCCCAGCTGAAGAGATAGAGACGTACACTCAGGCTGCAGTGAGAGGGCGTTGCCAAGACACGTGCCCAAGAGTGTGGACGTAACCCTATTACCCACCAGGGAGCGAAGAGAAGACCCCGAACCCAACCTACAATAACGAACAAAAACAATCGAAATTCACAAAAATACTGGTGGGTATATGAATTAGCTTCCATCACTTTGGAAAGCGGCTAGGAATGATCTAATAAAAGGGAAGATACCTATACCAATGATTTGAGAGAAACTATTAGCCATGTAGCAGAGAATTTACAGAACTGTGTCTCACAACCGAAACCTAGACACATCCCAAATGTCCACCAACAATAGAATGGGTAAGTACATTATCACGTATTCACATAGTGGAATACTATAGAACACGGAAAATAAATAAAATCTAGCTACAGGCAACAACATGGATGAATCTTAAAAACAAAATGTGAATTAAAAGAAACAAGGCACAAAAGAGTACTTCTGTGACTTCATGTCCATAAGTTCACAGACAGGCAAAACTAAACTATATTGTTTAGGGATGGATACACAGGTAATAAAACAATAAAGCCAGGAAATTATTGCTATAAATGTCAGGATGGTGGTTACAGCTGGGTGAGGGTCAAGGGTCATTAGGAAGGACCACAGGGTCTTCAGGAGATGGCAAAAGTCCAGCTTTTGAACTGGAAGGACGTGTAAGGGACATCCGTTAGAACGGTTTATTCAACTGTGCATTTATATTTCATGTGCTTTCTTACAGGCAGTATTTCACAACAAATACATGTTTTCTTAAGGACAGCTAGGGAAGTCGGGGTGTTTAGTTCAGAGAGGAGAGCTGTGGGGTAAGTATAAAATCTTTCCTACAGTATTGAAAGCCTGGGATGTGGACGGGAGAACTCCATCTTTCTATATAGCCCCCCAAAGAGGGAAACATCAGGACCAGACAGGAAACGGTTTTGGCTCAAGATAAGGAAGAATTTCCAATAACCAGAAATGTTCAAAGCTGGAGTGCACAGTTGTGAGGAGATACATTTCTTTTTATTTAATTAGAGGACTCAAAGGCGTCCTGATGGAAACCTTGGCAAAGATCTTGGAGAATGAGTCAATGTGAGGCGGCCTGGGCCAGGGAAGGTTGGGGTTGACCATCTCCACGAGGTGAGGGCAGCGTGAACGCGGGCTTTTGTAGTCAGCAAGACCTGAGACTGACATCCCCGTCCTAACGCTAATTAGTGAAGTGACCTTGGGCAAGTTACCTGACTTCTCTGAGCTTCTGTTCCCTCTATTTAAAATGATGCTGCATATAAATTATGTAGCACAGGGCCTGGCCCGTAACAAGCCCTTGATAAATGATGGTCGTTATGATTAATAATAAAAAAAGTTTCTTCCAAATTTGAGGTTCTGAGATTTTATGCATCCGTAAATATATGTGTTGTATCAGTCAGGGTTTTGTTGTGATACAGATGCCTGACAACCCCCAATTGCAATGGCTTCAAAAAAACAACAACAAGCATTTGTTTTGTGCTCATGGGTCTATGGGCCGGTATCAGCTCAGCAGGGCTGGCCTCCAAGCTTCAGGCACCAGCTGCAGCTTGGGTTCCGATCTGTTCCACATTCCAAGGCCAGGCAAAGTGGGATATGCCCTGTTCATGAAGGAGGGCAGAAAGTTTGCAAAGGACACTTAGAAACACACAATGCCTATTAAAACCTCAGTTCAGAATTACCTCACCATCACTTCCTCCCACATCCCATTGGCCCAAGCAAGTCATATGGCCACGCCCAACGCCATTGCTGAAGGGATGTCCCCAGTGCCACTTTACTGTAGTCACAAGGCGAAGGGGAACGCAGGTCAGTGATGAATTAGGAGCAATAATCCTATCTATTGCATGTGTGCATGTGGAATATTTAAAAGTGATTTTGTTCAATATGAGAAAGAATGTATTTTTACAAAAAAATCTTCTTCAAGAACCATGAAGCTATAAAATGTAAGGTTCAAAAACTTCAGCCTAACAGCGAACAGAGAAAATGTAATTTTCCCGTTTTATTGGCTTATATAATAAAATCATTACATAGCTGATTAGTTTTAATGCTCCATGATATGTCATTGAGGAGGGAAATTCGGAGCTCTGGGGGCTTTCTTTCTAATCCTGGTTCTCACCTGTTGGCCAAAAGACCCCTGAAACTCACCTATTCCTGGCTGAAAATTGGTTTTGCATTTTTTTTTTTTTTCCATTCTAGGACTCCTTGGCAAGTTGAGATTTCTGTTTAAGAACCTGTTTCTGTCTCTTTGTCAGGCAGAGGTGTTTAGAGAGGAGGCCATTGGAGTCTGGGCTTAGGTAGGGCAAGAAGCCAGGCGCAACCACGCAGAATATGGTCCTGTTCTCCTTCAAAGAATTTTAACCAGCTCAGCCAGGCACTGGTCCAGTGAGAAGCCCCGCCCTCTGCTGGCATTTCCTCCACCACAGCTGCCACCCGGAGGACAGTGGTCAGGTGCGTCTTTCTTGCCGGTTTGTCTCCTCTCTTAATCTCTTCCAGAGGAGCCTGGGAGCAGAGCAGGTTGGGTGGGCTGCTCCCCTCACTGGGGACGGGATGGGGGGGACGGGTCTCTGAGGATAAGGAGGAAGCCTGGCCTTTAGGTGGAGCAGAGAAGATAGGAGAGAGAGCCATGTGTTCTTGCAGGGCTCAAAGGCTGCCCCAAAGGATGTAGGAAGCCTGGGATATAATTGATGGGGAGCGTATCAGTTAGTGGATCTTGCACTAACTTTCTGTGGGAGTTAGAGAAGTGCACATTGCCCTCTGTGCCTTGTCCCCAAAGAAGGCTGAATTTGAGGACCCCTGAAGTTCCTTTCAGAGAAGTACGTTGTGCAGCGCTTGAGTGGGAGAGCATCAGCACTCAGCCTACAAAGCTCAGATACTGTCTTCGATGCTTAATCCCTTCCCCTCCCATGGCATGACCTGGGGCAAGTTGCTGAAATGCTCTGTGCCTCAGTTTCCTCAGGGGAAAAAGAATCTACTACCTCTCCAGGTTGTTGCGAGGGAAAAATAAGGTAATGTGTCTGGAGCGTCTGGGACAATCCCAGACACAATCCCTGGCCGCCTCCATCAGGGTTACTTTCTGTTATTATTATTCCAGCTTAAGATGCTAAACCACTTTGCTCCTTTTTAAAACATGATTTATGCTTTCAGGCTGTGAGGGCTATTAGGTTGGCTACGTGAGTGTATAATATATGGGATCGGGGAGGCAGTAAAAGCACAATCTTTGCCGAGATGCCGAGGGATGTGGCAACTGGAAAGGATCCAGCAATAAAGTTCGGACATGATTAAAGGTCTGAAGCTTCGCACCCCTCGGCAAGCAGGGGGGAGAGTGGGTTATTTACTAGAGCCGAGGTGGAGAGGTTGCAGAGAATGCCCAGGTACCTGCTCCCCGCCCCGTACAGTGAGAAACTTTGGGGGTGAGACTCCCGCTGAGCGTCCAGATGATTAAATGGGAAGCAGAGAGCTGGTTGAATTTTCACCCACCTGGCAGAAGTGTGTGCACCATTATCTCGCCTCTAAGATTTAAACCCAGGGGTGAGATGTTTTGTCTTGCAAAGTCCACTTTCTCCCTTATGCTTCCCTAAACAAGACGTGAAGGTAATCAGGTTCTCCTATCTGAGGGGAATGTAGCAAGCAACATTAGGGACACTCCAGGGAAGTTAAAAACAACACCATTTGTCTTGTGTGACCTTAAAAACGTGAGCCTCAGTTTCCTGTCTCGTAGGAAGCACCTGGGATGAGAACATAGTTCACGCCGCTGCCACTATAGAGCATTCAGACAACAAGCCAGGCTCTGACAGCAAAGCCTCAGCGCTTAGACAGCTGAGGACCTAAAAAGTAATTGAAAGAGCAAATTCAGTCAATAGATCGCCTTCTGTCTCCATGATACTGGACAGTACAGCTGATTTTTAGATCCTGAACTGAAGAGGGACTCGTAACTCCTGATCAATGTCACAGCCAGCAGGCCAAGCCATGCGAGGGCCAGACCGTCAGGTGATTCAAGGTGGAGAGGTCCATCTCTCCATCTTGGAGGTTTGGGGACAGTTTCCATCTGACCAGGGACATTGTGTTTAAGGGGCTGTGGTTCTGGACAGCTGCACAGCTGTGTGGTCTGAGGTTTCTGTTCATAGACTTTGGCCCCAAAGCAGGGCCCTGTGTCGGTCAGGGAGGGATGGGCAATGCCGCAGTAACAATGACCTTCAAGCTGCCTCCTCTTCATTCCGGACCCGGCTGATGGACGTTCTTATCTACGTGCACTTCGGCAATCACTAGGCAGAGGGAAGGCCATTCTGGAGGGTCTTGCATTGGCCAGTAAATGTTCCGTCCCAGAGGTGACACACATCCCTTCCCCTGAAAACTCAATGGCCCCCGCTACCACACAGGGGGCCAGAAGATGCTAACCTGCATGTATCCACAAGACGAGAACAGACGTGTTTGATGAGCAGTGACAATGACCATCACATCCCTTTCTGAGCCCCAGACACCTCCTACCCCAGCCCAGTTGCTTCACTCGCTCCCAAGGCTCCATCCCCCTCTTTCCCACCTTGAGTGACATCTGTGTGTGTGTGTGTGTGTGTGTTTGAGAGAGAGAGAGAGAAAGAGAGAGAGAGAGAGAGAGAGAGAGAGAGAGAGAGAGAGAGAGAGAGAATGCAAGCCTCAGCTCTTCCCTCATGAAACAAATGACTCCCTGACATCCGCAGCCCATTACCGAGGTAATTCGGTCTCTGTAGTCTTTCTCATTACACACAAACCAATGTTATTATTATTGTTTATCATTTATATGACACGGCAAGTGTGTGCTGTTCTCATTCCTGCTTAAGATCGGCCTTGCTCGGCTCCAATGCTCCACTTCCTTCATTCTCACCTTCTGCCCTCGGGGTCCCCTCGCGCTGCCCCAGGACCTAGTTCCTCCCTTGACCCTGGCCTCCTGCCTGCCCTCCACACCCCCAGCTACACAGCAGCTCCCCCCAGGCAAGCTCTCCTGCCTGGGCCTGGCAGGTTCGCAGCCCAGACAGGAAAGGGGGAGAGGCAGCGCATGTGTGAGCACCTGCTGTTTGCATTACCCTGCGTCGGTTACATACCCGTGACATTAGCCTCACACGAAGCAGGTAAAGTGGAAACTTCCGTGCACACCGCACAGGTGGGGAAACTGAGGCTTGGGGAGGAGAATGACTTGCACAACAGCCCACAGCCCTCGATTCACACTTGGCAGAAGAGGAAGCTTGGGAACAATGTGTGCCCGCTGTGGGCACCACTGGTCAGCGTCCGGGAACTTGGAGGTGAGCGGGGCTTAGAGACTGAGCCCTGGATCTGGTGACTGACACTGCCCCACCCGGTCCTTGGGAACCTGAGAGGTACTTTACGTTCCCAAGCCTCCGCGGATTTCCTGGGCTTGGAAATGGGGTCGCTACCCCTGCCCTGCTTGCTGAGACAGATGAGATCATAAGAGAAGCTAATTTAAACAATAACATGAAGCAGCTCTGCTTTGAGACCCTCAGAGGAAGGGGGTTTGGGCGCTGCTCCTTTGCAGTCATTAGCTCAACATACATTAGTAACAGTGGGGTCAGATGTCCCTAAAAAGCCAGCAACTCAATTTGTGGAAAGTAATGGGCCAGTCGACGATGACCTCATCCTGAGGCTGCCCCAGGCTTCACAGAACGGCATCGTTCACAACTTCATTCATTCGTCCAACAAAGTAATCGAATGCCCACTCTGTGCCAGACAGCTTTAAGCCCGGGGAACTTAGGGGCTGCCCTCCTGGACCTGACGACCTAGCTAGGAGAGACGGATACTAAGAAGAAGACGTGACAATTGCAAATGGAGATGCAGGTCACGAAGACCAATAGTCGTGTGCAATGGAACATGGCTGCCATTTTACGGACCCTTTATGAATCGTGTGTTCATTGCCAGGCACTCTGCGAAGCCCGATCTTTCCCAGCCAGCCCACTTTATGTTGCCAGCCATCACCTAGGTTTCACCAGAAACTCACCTCCTCGAGAAAGACTCCCATGATCCCCCTGGGGGGGGCATGCCTTCCAGCTTGAACTCTGCCCCTTCCTTTGTACTCCTCTTCCAGATGTTGGAGCTGCTTTTAAAAATTCTCCTGAAAACCCTGATGAGCCGGCATCATTCCATTCTACAGATGAGGAAGCTGAGACTCCGAGAGGTAAGACAAGTATCGGATTTGGAGCCACATCTGTTTCCCTTCAGAGCCAGCGTTCTCTCCACTGTGCTACGTGTGTTTCCTTTCTCTTGGCTGAGCTTCAGGTACTGTGGCACCTCCTGCCTTGTGGCGCCCTCTCATTCAGGGAGTTTCTGGGTCTGATTTTCTCTGCATGTCTACTAGACTGTGAGGCGGGACAGCGTCTGTCTTATTTACCACAGCATCCTCCCCGAGAACAGTGTTTGGCACATAGTAGGTGCTAGAGAAATATGAATGGTGAGTGAGTGAGTGAATGATGGTGCCCCATGGAGCCTGGCAGACAGTAAGCGCAGTAACTGAATGTGGAAGGAACGGAGGGAGGGAGGGAGAGAGGGAGGGAGGGAGGAAGAAAGGGCCCCCCCACCTCAAGATGCCGGAGGTGGAGCCCAACAATGCAGCAGCAGATGACAAACCCTGCTTTTCCCTAAATTCCTCTAGGGAGCCCATTCTTTGAGGCATCCTAGAGGATGGCTATCACTTGGGACTGTCCCCTTTGGTCACCTTCTTCCTGTTTGCCTAGAACCTGACGCTCCTTCCCCAGAGTCAGAACTGTCCCTGGCCATCAATTAAGAAGCTGGGAGCTTGTTAAAGGCCCGGAAAGGTCATGCTAATGAGGAGGTCAGCTGACAGGCAGCCCAGAGCAGGGAGAGAGCCCTGGGCAGAGAAGCCCAGAGGATGCTCTCGCCCATGTCTTTGCTCCCTGCTTTGGTCTCAGCTCTGTCAGCTGATGCACAAAACTGGGCCTATTGTCTGCCTTTTCTGAACCACTGCTGTCCGGCTTCCCAGAGGAGACACAATCAGTGGTCTGGACTGAAGGTTTGTGCCCCCCAAAATTCATATGTGGAAGTCCTAACCCCCAATGTGATGGTATTTGGAGGTGGGGCCTTTCGGAGACCATTAGGGTTAGATGAGGTCATGAGTGTGGGGCCTCCGTGATGGGATTGGTGTCCTCATAAGAAGAGGAAGAGAAACCACAGGGTTCTCTCTCTCTATCTCTCTCTCTCTCCCTCTCGCTGTCTCTCTCTCTCTCCCTCTCTCTCTCTCTCTCTCCCTCTCTCTCTCTCTCTCTCTCTCTCTCTCTCTCCCCCCGCCCCCACCATGTGATGACACAGAGAGAAGGAGGCCATCTTCAAGCTGTGAAGAGGGCCCTCACCAGTAACTGAATCAGCTGGCACCTGGATCTGAGACTTCAGTCTCCGGAGCTGTAAGAAATACATGTCTGTTGTCTAAGCCACCAGTCTATGGTATTTTGCTAGAGCAGCCTGAGCTGACCATCAGCTGATAATCCGGGAGGAAATGGGTCAAGCCAGATCTCTCCCTTTATGTAACTCTCGATCTTGACTCACTGTCCTCCACCCTTTATTGGAGCGTGTGCCAGACCATGGGTTCTACCAACAAGAAGCTCTGGTCCCTGCCCTTAAAGATGGCCTGGTCTATACAGGAGACAGACACGTGGTCAAGTATTATGAAATACTGTGTCATAATCATAGACTAAAAAGGTGCTATGGGAGTGTTGAGGAGGCCGTCACGGGCCTACCCAGCCTGGGGGCAATCAGGGAGGTCTTCTCAGAGGAGGTGAGTTTGCAGCTGGAACTTGATGGTTGAGTGCGTAGGGATCCTCTCCTAACCTTTGATATCAACCTCCGCCCCCCCCCCCCAACTGGTCTCTCTCCCAATGTGGAAAGTGACCTTCTCTTCCACAGATAGGTATTCTCCTCTCTGTGGATAATCTTGCCAGTGATGAACCCCTTCTTGGGACCCTCCCTGGATGCCCAGGCCAGAGGACCACTGTGAAGTCTAGGGGCGTTGAAAATTCTCTCCCATCTGGGTGACAGGCGCTGGCTAAAGACCAGTGGATATAATTAGAGCTGAACCTTGGTTTAGCAGCATGTTTTTCCCAAGAAAAGCTCTATTGTTAGCTTGTTACACAGATTTTAACAAGCCTGCCCGAGGATGGAGACAAGTGATGTTTGCTGCTGTCTGCATTTCCAGTCTGGACGATGGGCCTGCTTGAGAGGGATCCGGGCATCACCCCAACTCAGCACCATCACCACCACTGTCACCACGGTCATCACACTGTCTCAGCATCACCGGCTTCATCACCGGCTCCATCACCGGCTCCATCACCACCACCATCACCACCTTTATTCCACTACCACATTCTTATCACAATTCTACATCACTGTCAACATCTGCATCATCTCCCTGGGTGTCACGACCACTGCCATTGTAACAAATCATCCCCATGACCAAAATCCACTACTCACAACCATCACCCCATCGTATTTTTACCCCCGAATTTAATAACTCATGCCAACCTCACGCAAAACCTCCAGGTTTATTCATTTTCTCTCTCTGCCTTGCCGGGGCAGACAGGGAACCCTGGATGGCAACTGTGCTCATCCTCTGGCATATGAAGCTCTGACAAGTAAATTGGTGAACCTGTTGCAACAATGTTGCTAACCTTTTTTTGATATCAGAGGGATTATTCATTACGAATTTGTACCAACTGAACAAACAGTTAACCAAGTTTACTATTTGGAAGGGCTGAAAAGGCTGCGTGAAAAAGTTAGACGACCTGAACTTTTGGCCAACAATTCATGGCTCTTGCATCACGACAAGGCACCAGCTCACATGGCACTGTCTGTGAGGGAGTTTTTAGCCAGTAAACAAATAACTGTATTGAAACACCCTCCCTACTTACCTGATCTGGCCCCCAATGACTTCTTTCTTTGCCCAAAGATAAAGGAAATATTGAAAGGAAGACATTTGGGTGACATTCAGGACATCAAGGGCAATAGGATGACAGCTCTGATGGCCATTCCAGAAAGGGATCCAAAATTGCTTTGAAGGGTGGATTAAGCACTGGCATCAGTGCATAGCTTCCCAAGGGGAGTACTTCGAAGGTGACCATAGTGATATTCAGCAGTGAGGTATGTAGCACTTTTTCCAGGATGAGTTCACGAACTTAATTGTCTGACCTCATATATGGGACATAGTGACCCAACCACGGCCCTCAGAAGAACTGGGCAAGTTGAATATGACCATGGGGTGGTGTTTTCTCCTCCCTCTAGGATGCCATCCCCAAGACCCTTGACCTTTAGATCCCCGTTAGCAAATGGAGGAGTAGGGTGTTGGGGCCAGTCAGCATCCCATGGCCCTTCTTTGTCCCCCGTCACCTCTGCACTGATTCCCTGATCTGTTTTCCATATTTCTCTCCCGTCCCAGATGACCAACCTCTCAAGGGCAGACCTGTGTCTTTTTCATCGGCCTTCCCAGCATGAAGTTCAGAGCGGGGGAACTAGCAGTCATCAGGGAGTGTCTATGGACGGGGGAATCGTGAAACAGGAAAAGCATTTGCTCATAAGACCCCTGCAGGTACAGCGAGGCATCAGCGCTTTCTTCCAGGAGAAACATCTTGCCCGGCAGAGCTCCTGCTCAGGGAGGCCCGCGAGGCCGCCAGCTCTGCCTTGCCTGGCAGCAGGAGGGCCTTGTGGCAGCCTCGGAAATGAGGTCACTTACGAGCCTGCCTGTGCCACCCGCCACCCGAGCCTTGCATGCGTTCCTTGTTCAATGAGATGTTGTTTTCAAATGTGTTCCCAGGGAATAGTCATGGGGTTTTTTTCTTTCTCCTCTCTTTCTGCCTGGCTTACAGGCATAGTTGCAGCTGCTATAGCAGCAGGCTAGAAACAGGGAGCAGCGTTTGTGATCAGGCCAGCCATGGAAGGGCTGGTTTCCCTGGGCTTACTCTGCTCTGCTGATGATATGGCCAACTTTTAGGGCCACTATCCTCTACTGTGCTGTCACTGGAGCCACCAGAGCTGGGCCAGGCCCTCTCCTCTGGGGCTCTGGGATCATGGCTGCAACTCACAGCGATTCTCCCAAACTCTGCTCTCAGCCTTCTCTCCGCCTGTGCCCAGGCCTTTCCTTATGCTGGAGACATTATTCCACCAGGAAGCCCACCAGGATTAGCTCTTCGTTTCTGCTACCTGCCAATGTGGCAACAACCTATGACCACCTTCTAAGCTCCCAGGGGCAGGTAAGATGTCTTGTGCATGGTTCTTTCAACCAATACTTCCTGAGCACCTACTGAGTATCAGACCCTGGAGATGTGATGAGGAACAGGACAGACATGGGTACTGTGCTCAAGGCGGTTCTAATTGGAGAGAAAGAGGTGGAGGAAGCACACGAGTAATCAAATAACTGCGAATGATGCTAGCAGTTAGGAAGCACACAAAAAGGATACGAGGACAGAGCCTGTGAGGGGAGGAGCGGGACCTCCTGATAGAGACAGTCTGGGAGGGTGTCTCAACTCGAAGGCACGGACATTTGATCTAAGTCCTGAAGGATGAGAAACCCATCATGGAAATTAGAGGTGTGGGCTCATTTCGGGTAGCAGCTGAGCCCATGGTGAAGTGTGAGGGGGAGGAGGGGTCCTGGGAGACGAGGCAGGGTCAGCGTGGCAGGGTCAGCTCATGCCTAGGAAGGACTGTGCAGTGGGGGAGCGCGGAAGGACTTTAGGCAGAGGTCTAAAAAAACTCCCCGTTTTACCCGCAGGGCTCATAGCAGGCACTCAGAGAATATCTGCTGAATAAATGAGGACAGGCTTTGTTGGTTATTTGTACCTTTCCACTTATTCAGTGTCGGCTTTTCTATTCTATTAGAATGTGCATTTTGATGCAAGCTAGCGACTGGGCCTGTCTATTCCTCACAGCCTCTGAAATATGGTCCCTCTAAGTAAGGGGAACGTGAATTAGCTGATGAAGTGCTGTGTGGCCTTCAGCCTCTCTCTCTCTCTCTCTCTCTCTCTCTCTCTCTCTCTCTCTCTCTCTCTTCCTCTCTCCCCTTCTTCCCTCTGTTTCCCCAACCCCGAAAGTTGGTGATGGTCGCTTCTGCCTCTCCTGTTCCTGGACCCTGACAGCTCACAGAATGCCAATATGGATGCTTCTGCAAAGTCGGGCAGGTTCAGAACCTTCCCTGCACAAACTGTGGTGACAGTCACAGTTGCATCTGGAATCTGATTGAAACCGGAACCTGCAACAGCATATACAGGCCTCCAGAAACAGACAAACCTGGTTTCAAATCCCACTCCACTTATTACCTGTGTAATGACTGTCAAATCACTCCACCTCTGCGAGCCTCAGTTTTCTTGCCTATGAAGTAGGTGTTTTGAGGACCTTAGCAGAGCATCTTGCTCTTGGCAAATGCTCCATCCATGGCAGTCAGCTTTCTAATTGCCACTGTGGCAGGTAACCCTCATGGTGAACCTGCAAGATTATCTCCACTATATAGATGTAAAACTTGAGGCCAGTAGATGAAACCACATGCCCCAGGTAACTCAGAGCCAGGCTTTCTGACTCCGGGGCCTGTACCCTCTTGCCATGAGGCCCTGGCTCCCATCATCGTGGGGAGGCAGTTCTCTCTGGAGGGAGTCACACTGCAGTTTCCCAAACGCCACTGATTCCAGACAGTCCCATAAGAGAACACACACTCCGACTGGACTCCCAGAGGGCCATCTTTTCTTTGACTGTTTCCCAGACTAACTCCAGAGGAGCAGGCGGGGCCCAGGCGAGAGCTGGAGAAGCCGTCTGCTGCCAATAACAACACCTTTCTACCAAATAACCACCTCCCAGCATCTCCCATTAACAAGCGCTTCTTGCAAGGCAGACGCGCTAACAAGATGCTTCTGAACTCCCGTCCACATTGTCTGCTGCCAATAGGGGAGGATGAAAGCTAATCTTGGGCGGGGGGTGCGTTCTTGATTACTGACTGAGGGAGGAGGGCAGCCAGAGAAGGGCTTCTCCATCCTTTGCGGATCTTTCTGAACATTTTAACATGCTTTAAAAAACATAAAATAAATGAAGAGAAAATGTTTAGAAAGCTCTTTTTAAAGATTTTGGCAGGTTTGTTTAGGGGTTTTGAAAGCCCTAAACAGCCCCCTAATGGGTGAACCCCCTTGACAGCTGATGAATAGAAGGTAGGAAAGCAGAGGACTGCATGGGCCCTTTTTCTCCCATGTACCTTTTCCAAGATGGCTTGTTGGCCCCGGACTCCCTGACCCCCCCACCCCATCTGCTGCCCACGATGCCCTGCAGAAGTAGCTGTGCCAAGCACGCAGATGGACACAGAGAACTTCCAGGTTCGGAAAGTTCTTGCAATATGCTGAGAGCAGTATCCAGAAGGGAGTCCGAGGGGGGACAATGGGATGGGTTTGGGGCGGGGCTGAGGGCACAAGGGGAACTGATACGCACAGTGAAATCCTCTATGGGGTGGTCTGGCTGCCTTGCCTCCAGTTCGGAGCCCTGTCATTGAAAGTTACTCATCGTGTCGCTCTAAGGGCATGGGCTTGGGGGCCAGGCTGCTCTGAGTTTGATCCCGAATCTGCCCCTTTTCAGTTGGGTGACTTCTGCAAATGAGGAACTTGTTTGAACCTCAGTTTCCACATCTATAAACTGGGAACAATTATACCTACTTCCTAGCATTGCTAGAAGTAAATAGTTGAATGCACATGAAGTCTTTGGCACACAGGAAGTACTCCAAAAAAGTAAATTTCTCCCATCCTCAGCTCCTACTTGGATATCAGGAACCATACTAACGAGTCAACCATACAAGAAAGGGATAGGAAAGCCATGGTAAAGATATGTGAAAAGCACACGGGTTTTAGGAAATAGTAAGTATATTGTGAGTCTCCAATAAAACATAGGAACCAAAACAATAATAGGTTATCGGCCATATTAACAGAGGTAGAGTATGTAGAATGTGGGACGTGACCATTTTGCAGTACTATCCTCCAGTACTCCCACCGCTGGTAAAGTGGCAGCACACTTTGAACAAGATATAATGGCCAAGGGGATTAGGTCTAGAGAGAGACTCGGGACCTTACCACGTGGAAGGTAGTTGAAGGAAGTCGTACTATGTGGCCTGAGGAGGGACTAGATGAAGCGGAGGTAACAGATACTTGGTTGATAGTCTGAAATGCCTGACAGGTAGTCCCTTAAAAAAGATAACTGAGTGGTCCTAACCAGAGAGTAGAAATCACATACACACACAAAAAAACCCCCGGAATGTTGGTTAAATATACATATATAAGATTTTTTTTTAAAGTCAGAACCAACCAAATGTGAAATTTATTCATTTATGCCACCATATGTGCTGGGTACTGTCCTCAGTGCTGGGTACTGTCCTCAGTGCTGGGTACTGTCCTCAGTGCTGGGTACTGTCCTGGGTCCTGGGATTAAATAAGGGAACGAAACAAAGTCCTCACCCTGAAGGAGTTCCGCTTCTCATGAACACAGGCTGCCCTGGAGGTGGCAAGTCCCTGGCCATACAGACTGGACAACCTTTTGCAGAGGCCATAGTGAGAAGGAGCTTCAGGGGAAGGTTGGACTGAGTGACCTTGAGACCTGTGATTCCCTGAATTTCAGTTGACCGTTGCCACGATGGGGCCCTAACCGTCTTGCTAATAATGAAAGCTTTCCCTGGCCCAGGGTTGAGGCTGCAATAGAGGCCCCTTCTGGATTTGGAAGCCGTGAGGGTGACGGTAGTGGGGATTGAGGTAGAGCGGTGCCATCTAAAGGGTAAGTATACAAAAATAGCCATCTAGGTTTTGCCTGTCCAGAGTACAGACCCCTAACTCCCAGTAACAGAGTCCTGATTTCCCTGGGGGCACTTACCCCTCCTCCCCTCTCAGTCTAGGTGGGTTGAGTGGGGTTGTTGTCCTTTTTGCTCCAGGGATAGGCATGTGATCCAAGCCCATCCAATCAGAGCATCCCCTTCTCCTGGCCACGATGATTGGTTCAGGGAGGGGTATGTGACCCAAGCTGGGCCAATGGGAGCCCACGAGACCCAATGCTGAACTTCAGTAGGGACTGGTAGACTCTTTGTACTAAGAGAGTAGGATGGAAACCTGGAGCTGTGGGCAGGCGTCTTTGGCATCGGGATGACTGAGAATACGGTCAACACAAAGGAAAACAGGGCCAGGCAATGGTGAGACATAAACCAACATTTTCTTATTGGAACTTACTATATCTTCTATAAATAAAAATGTTTATAGTGTTTATAGTATCCTGACAATATTTTTAGAGCCATCTGGATCCAGAGAGACCTGAAGCTCCCCCTCAAGCTTTCATGTTCTGTGGCCTAAAACAGCGTTTGTGGTGGTTGTTATTTGAGCCCATTTCAATTCTTTTTTTTCTGTCGCTTGTTCCCAAAAGAGTTCTCTCTGATGCAGGGGCCTCTATTAAGTATAATGAATATGGTTGTCCCCTCTCCTACTCAATCTCAGAGGGTGGGTTGGGAGGGAGCCCTTTCGAAAGGAACAAGAGGGGATCAGTCAGTATCTCATGCAGCTCCCCCAAAGGAATTAGCATGAAGCTCTTGAATCCATTCTTGCTCCTGAAGAAATTTGAAACTGGGCAGGGGGTTCCTTAATCATGCTGGCATGATTCTAGATGCAGGAAGCATTAAAATGTATCCACACGTCTATTACCACCTGGTCTGTGGTTATTTTAGGGTGTGAATCTTTGCACTCTGTCCCCACCTCAGGCCATCATACAGGGCACCGTGAGTCAGGTGGCTGAGGCCCCTCGGGATGGAATACTGCTGTGACCACAGGCCACCATCATCACCATTACTGCATTAAAAAATACCCTCGGAGAATTATTAAAATCGCAAGCTAGGATAAGCAGACCCGCAAACCAGGCGCCTGATGGTTCCCTCGTGTAAGCCCCTGACAGGGCACTTGAGTTGAATAGTAATGCTAATTTGTAGCTAATGAGCTCCCCTTCAGCTATCAGGTAGAAAGAGGTTGGTGCCAGAAGGGCTTCTGGAGGCCCGGAGGCCTGGGATACTGGTCCCCAAAGCAGAGACGGGGGCCCAGCCCCTGCCCTCAGACACTTCCAGGATGGGCGCAGCTCAGGCCCAGTCCGGGAGAGGTGAGATAGTAAAAAGCCAGGGATCTGTAGCCAAGAAGAAAACGACATCATTTCTGCACCTAACCACAGCAGACACTGTTGGTGGGGGCCATGTACGCGGGCATGGCCAGGATGGGGCCAGCTGGCCTCTGCAGTCATGTCGTGAGCTCCCGAGCATCCCTGCACAGCCGAGACCAGAGGCAGCATCTGACTGAAGCTGAGCTGGGTAGCCATGCATGGCAGGGAGGGGGCATCAGGAATGGGAGGGTGTGTCCTCAGGAGGGAAGGGGGCAGGGCGAGGCCTTAGGGGTCTGATGCACTGAATGGTGGGAGCTGGGAAGATCTCCAAGTGGGTTTAATCAAGTGATTTTCAAACTGAGCCAAGAAGGCCTGGGGCATCAGTGGGTGACAGTGGAGGTGAGAAGGGGGATAAGAGAGAAGCTGGGCCAGCGGTCCCCTGCGCTTCTCCTGGGGCACTGTGCTTTCACCTGTTCTATACATTGGGGTTCCATCTAAGGTGTCATTCAGAGGAAAGAGTCCATGGCTTAAAGAAAAATGTAAGAAAACCACTGGCATAGTCCACACTCCCTCCTTGCAGATGTTGAACTGAGACTCAGAGGAAAGAGCCACATATTTTCAGCCGGGATGTGTTTAGTCCCCAACAAGACATAGGAGCAGGTGTCCAAGCTTGCAACCTCACCAGGGCTGAGGCAGGGGAAAGACCTTGGGGGAATGTGGAAATGGGACCCCCGTGGGACCCCGCAGATAGACAGCAGCGGCTGGGACTAGGAAAGCTGAGCCTGAAGGCTTCCCAGTCGTCTGAATGGAGGCAGGACGATCAGGGCACATTTCCATGGGTTCTGGCCAATGCAAGTGACAGCCAAAGGATCCCTGAGGCAGAACCCCACATCCCTGGGTCACAAGGAGAGGGCTGGCTCTAGAAGTTGTCCGGGAAGCTCATGTGGAACTAGACACCCTGACAGGGAAGGTAGGGGGTGTCCCAGGGGCAATTAGTGGAGTCTGTTTTGTGACTGATCCCCCTACAGGCTGCCAGAGTCATGCTTTCCGAATCTTGCCATCTCTCTCTGGCAGGTTCAACGTATCCTGGCTCTGTGCTCCCTACATGGCTGTGGTCCACCCTTCCAACAGCTGCCTGCACATCTGGGACAACTGCAGTGGGCCAAGTAGGCACCTCTGATGTGCCAAGCACTTTACAGAGGCATATCATCCTCCCATCAGCCTGGACACCTAGGACACTGAGGTTTAGAAAAGTAAGAAGCCTTTCCACGTCGGCTAGGGAGCTGGTGGGAGAGCTGGGTTGATAAGCAGGTTTTCTGCTTCCTGTTTGAGTGTTGAAACCCCTCCCCAATGCTTCTGCCCTCAGCACTGTCCAGGAGGGTCTCTGAGACATCTTCCAGATGCCGACTGTTGAGTCGGGAGAATGCCCTGGAAGATTTTTGCTGCCACCCTGCTGTCCCAGACATTCCAGACTGGCCTTTCCAAAGCTGTACAATTGGATATTCATGGGCTCCACAAAAATGGAGGGAAAAATTGCTAGTCTATACATTTGGGAAACCTTGTATTAAACCAAAGCAAACAAGTTTCTTTTTTTGGTCAGGATTTCTCATCTCTTTCATTATGCTGACGTGCCTTATAAATCTCTAAAAAATGGATCTGGTTTGCAGTGTTTCCCTTTTTCATTGGATCTTTTCCATCTGTGAGGCTAGACGCAGCTATCCTGCAGGAACAAAAATCTCCAAAGTGTTCCTGGCTTGTGACAACAAAGGTACATGTGTCACCCCCATGATGTGTCCACTGCAGGTTGACAAGGGTTAGTTTGCTCACAGGAGTCACTCGTAACAGGTGCCCCCCAGCGTGGGGCTGAGAATCCCTGAGGAGTTGCACCAGTCTAGAGGTAACCATGCCACTTTCACTCACAGCTCGTTGGACGGAATGAGTCACATGGCCCCACCCAAAGACAAAGGGGGCACGAAGTACGAAGCGCACTGCTGCCATGTGCCAGGAAGCACAGAGCTAGAAAATGTGGGAGAGCCCCAAGTCCAAGGGTACTCTGGTCCACACATCATGTGCCGACATTCCACGGGACCCTGTGGATCAGCAGAGCCCAATTTGGGAAGGCCATCCCAGTTATCCCAGCCTGGGCAAGAGGCAACCTGTTTGGATTTCTGAAGTCTCCTCCCTCCTTCTACTGAGGATGTCCTGAAAATAGCAGTTGCCTGTATCCTCCCTTCTGTTTTTCCCTCAGAGTCCCTTGCCCCTGTCACTTTCCATTAGACACAGGCTAAGCCCTCTTCATGAGCCACCTTCTGGGAAGGAAACCCTCCCACAGGCATCCCACGGTTGCCTGACAACAAAGAAGCCTGTAATTTCCAGGAATGCACAATGGGATCCGAACCTGTCTTTTGCCACAGCCGACAGTCCTGCCTGATGTGTAAACAGCCCACCTGAGCCAGCGCAAGGGTTGCAAAGAGACCCAGAGTCAGAAGCCACTGCCATGGAGCCAGCAGTCCAGCTTGGCACAGCTGGGATGCCCAGCGGGGCCCACAGAGACCAGGCTGGTGAGGGGCAGTGGCTCCCAGTGGTTAGGCTCCTGGGCACAATATTGAACAAACTAGAGTGTGACCTTGGAGAGAATGTGGAACCTCTCTGCTACCCAGTTTCCTTATGTGCAAGAAGAGATATTAACTGTGTTAAATGAGGCAGCACTGGATAAATCAGGTATGACTGGATCACACTGCATATTGGGATTACTGAATGGTGCTATTGTCATCATTACGATAAGAGGAAAGGAGGGCAGGTGTAGATGGGATCCAAGAGGGCTGGGCTCCAGCCCCAGCTCTGCCACTAATCTACCATCTGCCATCGGCATTTCACTTGTCTTGGCCTTGGTCTGACCCTGTGTAAAATGGGGGAATTTCTCATATCTTTAACAGGCCTCCAGAGCCCCTGGCAGCCCTGCAGCTCCATCTGGCACCATGCTACCCGCCTTTTACCCCATTCCAATTATACTGGATTGTTTTCTTTCAATAGCTCCGATTTTGTATCAGTCAGCTACAGCCACACTACTGCTGCATAACAAACCATCCGAAAGCTCAGTGGCTTATGATAATAAGCATTTATTCTCAAATCCATGAGTCTTCAGGTTGGCTAGGGTTTAGCTGACATAGGCTGGGCTTAGCTTAATGATTCTATTTTAAGCTATGGGTGGTCAGGGTTTGTCTCTAGGCTGCAGTTGAGCTAATTTCTGCATCACCTGTTTTCCTTCTGGAGACCAAGGAGGCTCTTCTCCTGGTGGATCACCAGAATACGTTAAACCAAACCAAATCAGGCCTCTGCTTATATCATATCTGGCCAAAGCAAGTCACGTGGCCAAGTTCAACATCAAGGGGGCAGGGAAGTGCATACCACCCACAAGGAAGGGGGTGGGAAGTGAACATTGGTTAAACAATCATCTAAACCGTCACAGACATACTATGCTTTCCCTCTGCGCTCCATCTCAGGGCCTTTGCACATGCTGTTTACGTCGCCTGGAACACTCAATCTGCACCATTCAGATCTCAGCTTGGAAATCACCTTCACCAGAGAAGCTGTCACTGACTCCACAGTGTGGATTTACCCTTCATTATATGCCCATAGCATCTTTGGGCCTTCTTTCCCAACCTCCCCAAGGCTCAGTGTGTTGAACTGTAAAATGGGCATAGCCATACTTACATTTGCTGCTCTGGGTAGAAAATGATAGGGTATCTGAAAGGCTTGGAACAAGGGCTGGAACATGGGAAGTGCTCATTCCCTGACAGTTACTAATTTCAGTGCCAGCGCTATTCATCTTGTCCCATCCCGTGTTCCCCAGGGTTATGCCCATGCAATGACCCTGCGCACCCCCAGATGTCCTCAGGCCCCTCTCTTTACAGGCCCCCAAGCTCTTCTCCCAACACTTGCTTTTTCTATGACGCCCTTGGTTTGGGAGCTAATTGTAATGAAGAAGATTAGTACCAAATTATTACCTTTCTTTTCTGTCCCTTTTGTCACTTAGCAATGGAAACAAAAGACATTCTTGAGCTCAAGTCAAACATTTACCAAATTAATTCCCCACAAAAAATTGTTTAAGATTTCAAGGGTTGGTGGGTTGTTTTTTTTCTTTTTTGCTTTTAATTTCTTTCCCTCTACATCATAAAGTAATTGCCTGATTAAGGGACGTGCAGCTTGGAGAGTGACACATTTTTTAAAATTAGAACGCGCCTGCCAATGGACAGTTATGTAACTGGTTTTCTCTTTCCCAAACAACTTGGTTCTCAAGGAGAAACGACAGAAGAGACAAGGGCAAGCAAAAAACCCCAGATGCAGGAAGCAGGCAAGAACTGATGGGTAGAGCGTGTCTTTGGTGACTCGATTCTGCCCCATTCCCCTGGGACTCCCCTCTAGACAACCTCTGGGGTCTGTAACTGCCTCCCTCTCCACACTCATTTACGTAAACTTGCTCTCCAAAAGGCCTATAATGGGAATTCCTGCTAAGACATCAATTCTAACAACATTGAACCAACTCGTAGTGAGAACCATGCTCCAGGCTGGGCTCCAGGCATAAAGACATCCCTAGGATTTGGGCCCTGCTATCCAGGGCAGCAGAGGAGACAACACCATGAACAAGCAACTGAATTACGATGAACAAATGACCCTGGGAAGGTCAGGGGGTCAGCGGACCTTATCTTGTGTCACCGTCTCTGCACTGAGATGCTGCAGCCACACTGGTCTCTGCACCCCTGCCACTCCAGACTCAGTCCCAAAACTCAGTTCGTCCTTCTTAGAATGCGCTTCCCCTACATCTTTGTGGAGCTGCCGCCTTTGCATCAAACATTCCCTCCTCCCAGAGCCTCTGAGCACCAAGCTGAAGGAACCCCTCTCCCCAGGCCAGTCACTCTCCACTGCCTTCTTTTACTGCATTCACAGCACTGGCTGCGACCTGACCGCTCCTTTTTTGTATGTCTGTTTCCAGGCTAATTGTCTGTGGTCTCCTCAAGCGCTGGACTTGTCTGCCTTTCCCCCCTGTATCTCTCCATTGCCTAGGCCAGAGCCTGACCTATTACAGGTCTCCAATCAATGTTTGCTGGTGAACGAATGGACAAATGAAAGGATGGAGGGATGGATGGAGGGATGGATGCAACTGCTTAACTACTACCTCACAAGGGAACATATTCTTTTCTCAGGGATCATCTCTTTAAGCTGCTCCTCACCCAGGCTTCTTGGGGTGAGGGGAAGACAGGTGAGGAAGAGCGGGTCAGACTGGTCATCAAGAGTCGCCAGTTCTAATCCTGCCTGTGACCATAGTGAAGTGACTGGCCCTCTTTGGGCCTCACGTTCCCATCTGAAGTATGTAGGGTTTGGGTTAGTTGATCTAGGAGTCCCCTCCTCACTCACTCTATCCAACTAGGATAAATAAATCCGAAGGAGCCAGTCACAAAAGACCACATATTGTACGATTCCATTTAGCTGCAATGTCCAGAACAGGCAAATCTATAGAGACAGAAAGCAGATTAATGATTGCCAGCTTCTGGGGGTTGGTCGGGTGGTGATTACTAAATGGTTACAGTTTCTTTTTGGACTGATGAAGTGTTCTAAATTTGACTGCGGTGATGGCTTCACAACTTTGTGAATATATTAAAACTCACTGAGTTGTTAAAAAAAATAAAAAGTAAGCCTGATTTAAGGTTTACTGAAATCAGGGAACTGGGCATGGGTGATTGGGGCGGTGGTCCTGGACCACCTCTGTACCCCAGAGGCAGCCACCTACATCATCCGTGTGAGACACTGGGGCCCTTTGGAGGTGAGGGGCGGTCAGGGTGGGCTTCCTGGACTCTCTGTCCCCAGAGGGCTGAGCAGAGGACCTGGGAGAAGCATTTGCCTCACTTCTGACTTCCATGACAAAAGCCACCATCTGCCTCGTGCTTCATTTTTAAGACTCATTTGGGATCCCCTTTGGTGCAGGTCAGGTGCCACCCCAGCTTGGCACAAGCAGGTGAGGCCTCCTGCATTCCACCCTGCCTCGCCTGGCTTGTACCTACACACTAACGATTCATGTGACAGCCCTGTCCTGAGCTATTTCATATACCTGACCCTCCCTACAACCCTATGAGGTAAAGCCTCGTTGTACAGATAAGTCACGTGCCCAGGTTCCCACAGCGAGGAAGTGGCACAGCCAGGATCGGAACCTAGCTGCCTGGGCCCGAGTCTCTCCTCTCAACACTGTCACCTGATGCCCCTCAGGGAACAAGTGAGGGACAATGAGCTGGAGAGGCTGCCTGCCCTCCAGGGTTCAGATGCAGGAAAGCAGCGGGGTTGTTTGAGTGTCGCTCATTCTCTGCCGCACGAGGTAACCTTGGCAGCTCCAGCACAGGAGAGCAGAGGCGTGGGTCTGCACGGAGCAGCTCTGTGGTCCCGGGTTCAGAGAGCTCACTGCTGTAATGAAGGGCAGCTCCTACCTGGCTCCAGATGCGAGCTGAGAGCTGAGAGCTGAGAGCGGCGGCGCGTACACTATCCCAGGTGAGTCGTACAGCCGTCCTGGCAGGAAAACTACCCCAGCTCCACAAACTGAGGCTTGCAAAGGATGAGGGCTCCCTCTCGGAGTCAGATCCAGGCTGTCCCTCCCCAAAAGTCACCGTCCTCCCCTGGGCTCTCACACAGCACCACCTGCTTGCTCTCTAGCCGTGGCACTTAGCACATGCCTTCTCTCCCTGAGCTTGTCTTCTCAGCTAGAAGCGAACAGTGTCGCCCTGACAGGGCTGTTACACGGCTTAAATGGGAGTGATGTGATGTATGATGATCTATGATATGACATGACATGGTATATGTAATGTCATCTAAATTTTATATAATAAAATACAGTTGACCCTTGAACAACGCAGGTCTGAACTGTGCGGGTCCACGTCTATGGGGATTTTTGTCTTCAATTGACCGCAGTTCAATTGACCCACATAGTTCAAACCCGAGTTGTTCAAGGGTCAACTCCATGGTTAGGAATCTGAGGATGCAGAGGGCCGACGGTAGTTCTACGTGGATTTTCAACTGCACAGGACGTCTGGGGCCCTAACACTCCACCCCCCTGTTGTCCAAGTGTCAACTGTATAAATATATTTTATAGTAACATGATAATATATAACTCCCTCCACTAGAACGTAACAGAATAAAATAGAATAGACTGCCCCTTCTGGAAGGTACACTTCATGATACCAGAGCAATCCCTAGCACCATTAAATAGAAGCTATCAAACAAGGCATTCCAATGAGATTTACTGAATGAATGAATGAATGAATGAATGAGCCTATGGAAAGGAGTTAGCGCAGAGTAGATGCTAATTCATGGTAGCTATTACCACCATTAAAAGTAAACTTACCCCTACCACCAAAGGCCAGAGCAACACCCACAGCCCACCTGGCAAGGGCTGGGCACAGGTACCAGAGTTCTTGATGTTGGCAGCATTCTGACACACGGACATAACTGTCGGCACTAGTGACAGACATCTGTCAGCCCATCAGGGATCTCCCTGGGTTCCCTGAAAACCTTTCACCACCTACTCAGTCAGTTCAGTCGAGACATTAAGATAGCGAAGTGCTCAGCCCAGCTGATGAGTGTTCGGGCCGACAATCCACGCGAGATCTCCTGGCTAGTGAGCTCATCGAGAGTGGGGAGCTGGTCAGCGAGGACAATTTAAATCCATTTAGCAAGCCTGTCCCCCCACACGAGCTGGGGACCTTCCTGAGAACAGAGACCCTTCGGCTCCTTTCTCGGCATTCTCCACCCCCACCCGCCCCACCCCAGGGATATCCAGGTCTGTGGAATGTAGGGCAAAGGTGAGATCCATCGTCATCGATGACACGCAACGGAATAAGACAGATCACGGCCCCGCCTCCCGCCTCAGCAGACCTGGCTTAAGCATGTTGGCTCGAAGGCCTCTCAGTATTGGCCATCCAGCCTCCCACCCGCAAGCCTGGACCCGGGACCCCACAGATCGAAAGCATCTGTGGAGACACACAGGTGAGTGCAGCCCTGCTCACGCTGCACCTGGCCTGCAGGAGGATGCAGGTAGCGATATGCAAACCCTGGAAGCCCAAGCAGACCCTGCAGGTCCCCCGAGTGGGAAAGAAGCTGTCCATGTGAGAGCTGAGGAAGTTGCTGCATCTTGGGATTTCGGGGGGCCAGCTGGTGTGTGAGGACGCAGAGCGGGGAATCTATAGGGACAGGAACAAAGCCAGGAGACTGGCAGGAAGGGGAAGCGGGACTCATTGGGGGAGAAGCGGGAAAAGAAGACGATGAAAACTGGAGGGGGGCTAGGCTCACTGGGAAACTCGATTTTGTGGAAATCTGGGTCTGAAATGAAATGAGCCTTTGGGGATGGAATTTAATATCGTCTCGGAGCCTTTGTCTTCATTTAGGGCGATGGGACTGCATTTATTGTGGCTTTTCCCTTCGTCCCAGTTACATTTATTTGGGATTTATTCACTTATGAGTCTTGCAACAAGAAGTTGAAAAGAGTAAATGTACTTTTTTTTTCCTCAGCTACATCAATTTTGGAGTGAGATTTATTCTGTCCACCGCCCCCGTACGGTTACAGATGAGCTGCTGAGGTCCCACTGGGGGCTTCCACCAGACAGGTGAAGCTGGAGAGGTGGGGTGGGTGCTCCCAGCCGACCTAGGGCCTGGGAATTTTTCAGCTAAGCTGGGTTTTCAGCCCTCTGACAGCACTTTGTAGCACTTTCCTGACAGGAGTGTGTCTGGGGGGAGGGGTGAAAAAGTGAAGTCTTCCGTTCAACAGGTATTTTCCTCCAATGTCTAGCATCTGGCGTGACACATAGCAGGTGGTATAGGTTGCAATGTGTCCCCCAAAAAGGTGTGTTAAAGTCCTAACTCCTATCGTGTTTCCCCTAAAATAAGCCCCAGTTAAGATCGTCAGCCACACGGACCCATTTAGTACATTCTGACGATGTTCCAGAAGAAGATGACATGACTGTATTTGAATAAATGTAGATTGCTGTACAGGAAAAAATAAGACATCCCCTGAAAATATGCCTTCATGCGTCTTTTGGAGCAAAAATTAATATAAGACTGCTCTTATTTTCAGGGAAATATGGTGTGAGACCGGGTCTTATATTAATTTTTGCTCCAAAAGACGCATTAGAGCTGATGGTCCGGTTAGGTTCTTATTTTCAGGGAAACACGGTAGGTCCCTCTTCCCATGACTGTGCCCCTTCAGGGTCCTGGGATAACTTAAAAGGAGCCCAAGGTATACCTGGTTTCAAGGAACTTGGAAGATGGCTGTATTCTCACAAGACCCAGGAACCACTTAGGAGACAGGCAATGAGTCTCCTCGGGCCTCTCTTGAAAGCAGGTGTTTTTGACCAAAATATACACAAGTTCTAAGAAGCCCTTCTCCCAGTGTAGCTTTACCAACCGTCCCTTCACCAGATGACACCCCCTGCCCACACCATCCTTTGGTTCTCCATGTCCATAAGCTCCCGCATACCCCTAGGGACATGGGAGAAGCATTCAAAGACACAGAGGGCAAATAGCAAGAAATGCTGGGCAGAGGTGTACGGTGCCATTTAGTGTGGAGCAGCCACAACTCCAGACCACTGGTGCTTAGGGGCTGGGAGCCCGGAATGTCCCCCAACATTGCTTAAGGTTGTCCTGCCCCTGACCCAATTGCTGAGCAACTTCCCCCCGCCCCACCATGTGCTAGCCCAGCCTGGTCCCAACTCGGCCTCCTGCCAGCCCCAGGGATGGCTGAGCCATTGCCATGGTTGTAAAGCCCTGCGTGGCCAACCCAGTGAGCCCCAGTGACCTCGCCCCACTGCTGCCACCCGCACCTGGTCACCATCCCAGTGCCTAGGTGATGAGAGAGTGTGAATACAGAAACGAGGATGTGAACAAATGAGTGAGGATGTCCGTGAGTAAATGAGTGAATGAATGGGGGGAGTGAGCGTGGGGGTGGGTAAGTGGCTGTGTACATGAGTAGAGAGGGGTATTTTTTTTCTGTTGTGTGGGGCACCCTTGTACAAAGTAGTCCATGTAACCTCAAGTCACCCAGGAATCTGTCCTGTTCTCCTGAAAAGTCATGCTAGGGCTTATTTTCCAGTGAGGTCTTATTTTAGGGGAAACATGGATGGTGGAGAAGGGGCCATGCACAGGCTGGGAGGGGCTGCTGGCCTCACAGGACTACCGAGCCCCACTGTTCCAGGTGCCTACAGGGAGTTAACATCATTCCTTTGCACGTGATAAAGAGTCAAAATGAATGTGACAGCGTCTGACGCTGTTTCTCTCATGGCTCCGGGAGCCTGGCTCCGGGAACCCCGGTCAGATGCTGACACATCCTAACGTGCACCTTCTCAGGCCAGGTGCATGCCTGCTTCGGCCAGTCGGACAGCTCAGGCTTTTTCTACCGAATTAACTTAAATGAATTGAGCAAATCGACTAGTGACTTCTGGGTTATGTGGCTGCAAATTCTCCCTCTGAAGAAAGGACACGGCTTTTTGTTTATAGTAACAAGCTAGATCGTTACTATCTGACCTCAGCCTAGATGCTCAGTTCCTGTCTTCCTGTTCCCTATCTGGAAGTTTCCTTGCTGTCAAGGAGTTGTGCTGAGTGTCTGCCCCTCGCTTTGTCCCACCTCTGCACTGTCGCCTGCGCTGGCCCCATCAACTGGAACCCCCTTTTCCCCACAGACCTGAATCCTGCGTACCTACCCCCTTTATGATTGTGTAATTTTTAGTATCCTTTTTTCCCTCCACCTGCAGTGCACCTGCCCCCAATGAAATAATATAATGTTAATAATAATAATAATTAGATGAAAATTTACTCTAGGCCAGTCACTGTACTAATCACTACGCCTATGTTATCACATTTCGTCCTCTCAACAAACCCATTTTACAGATGAGGAAACAGATCCACAGACATATTAGGTCATTTGCCCAATGTCACAAAGCTAGCGAAGGACTGGACATGATTTAAACCCAGGAATGTTACAGGACCCAAGCAATTAATCGCTGTGCTCCTTCTAGAGTTGGCTTAAACATCACTTTCTCTGGCGATCTGCTTCATGTCCCCTCCCTGCCCTCCAGGAAGAGTGGCCATTCCCTCCCCTGAGCTTCCGGCCGGGCATCTTGGGTACATTTCTATGATACACCCCCTGCTGTGGACATTAATTGCATATGTATGTATGTGGTAGTTAATTATTAACTGGCCATGAGTTCCTCAGGGACAAAGACTGAGTCTCATTCATCGTGGTACCCCAACATGTCTGACATGTTGGGGCTCACATTTCATGGGGATGGCGAATCCCCTCATGGTCCCTGGCTCTGGGCTGGCACAGAACAGCCAGAGGGCCCAGCTGGAGCTGGAGTCACAGCCGGTCCTTATCTGAGCTCATTGGAGTGTCTGTGGCAGAGAAGCCAGCTCCCCCAGCATAAGGAGCCCAGGAGGTTTACAGGCTCAAAGAACTGAGTGGTCCAGCGTAGCTGGCTTCAGGGCTCAATAAGGCCTCTCAACTCTGCTTTCCCCTCTCGTGTTTTCGACAGACAGGCAGATTCTTCCTATGAAGACTCAAGGTTCATCTCCCCCTGGGTTCAAGTCCATAGAAATGAACAGGTTCTATCCCGATCTCAGGCCTGCCTCTCCCTGGCCCAGGCTGGGTCCTGTGCCCGAAATGCGCCCACCCAAACGCAGGGCCTGAGGACCTGAGAGTGACAAGAGATGGCTTCCCCAACCCCCTGAGGAGGGGAGAGGATAGTTTGCTGATGGTGAACCCAGGTCCTCACCTCCAACCTGGGCTTTCCTTTTGCATCTTCAATCGAATGACTCCTCTCTCAGAGGGAACCCACAGGGCACCCTCCCAGAGTGGAGCTCTGAGTTATGAATCAATCAAAGGCATGGCTGTGGGCCTCTAGGTGCCAGGAAATGCAGGCTGGGCTAAGTGTAAAGTTGCCTTTAAGTTTTGATCTGCCCGCACCTGCTTGCAGCCTGCAGTATACACAGAACTTCAGCAGAGAAACCAACAGGTTAGAGGGTGCGAGTCACCAGCTGGTGATCTCTTCCTGTCTTTGCCCAGTGGAAGGTTCTCGTCCAGCTGGCACAGGTGGAAACAGGCCTGGAGTTAGGGGGCGAGGCCTGCCCAATGCGTGCGTCCTTCACCTCTCAGCTTTCTCCTGCCCCTTCCAGGGAGCCTTCCCTGAAAACTACGGACAAAACCAGGTAGGTATTAATAGTCCAGGCCCTACAGAATAGTACAATCTAATAATTACAGACACAGGCCTCAGAGCTGGGTTCAAATCCCAGCTTTGCACTTACAGCCTTACTTAACCTCTGTGGTTCCATGTCCTGCTCCAAAAAATGGGGAAAAAATAGTACTGACCTTACATTAAATCAGTTAAAACATGTAATATGCTTAGAGCAGTGTCGGGCTAATATTGTTACTATTAGGTACTAAGCATATACCAGGTACTGGGCTGGCCTGGAGATACGGCCCCTTTGCAGTCATTGGCTGGACTGATGCAATGAGCCAGGGAGAAAGTGCCAGACTCTGCTCCGGGTTCACAAATTCAACTGCAAAGCCCCCAGGAAAGAGGACATCTGACCTCGCTCGGTTCACATAAAAATTAGCTCACATTTTCTCACATGAGCTATATATAAGATGATTGAGAGCTAATAAAACTCTAGACCATGTTGATAAAAGTAAGATGTTGAGACCAGCGTATATGAGTTGTCTGGTCCGTATGTACGATCTGTGCTCTCACCAGGCCATACATTGGGTATTTTTTTCAAATTCAGATGTACATTTTTAAGGGAGGTGCTGACACACAAGAGGTGTCTGAAAATAAGGGAAAGCAGCGCTGGAAAAAGTCATGTGTCAATGTCAGGGACTGGAGAAGCTTCACTAGGTGGAGAAGGGACATGCCTACTAGCAGCACATTATGTTTGAAAGACTTAAGTTTTTCTAGAAGGAGATGCCTGGTCTCTGAGTCGCCAGGGGACACAGCTGAATGTAAGGATAATACTGACTGGACAGGGCACTTGTTTGTCACCTGCAGGAAAGTTTAGGCATTGCAGCTGGATGACAATGACAGACTGTGTTAGGAGGTGGTAAAGCCTTGGTCAAATGAAATGAACCAGGGCCAGATGGTCATCTGACCAGAATGCTGAAGAACTGGGATCTGACCAGAGTGCTGCAGAACTAGGACACAAATGGGCTTCATTTCATGTGCCAATCCAATCCATTGGTGGTGGGTACCTTGAGTGTTAAATTTTAAGAAATATTGGACTTGGAGATGAAATAGAGCTCAGCAGGAAAGAGTTCTGTCATCGATTAGTGATGTCTGTGGTGGACACAGGACGGGTAAGGGGTGGCAGAAGCATTTTAGATTTCTAATCCTGCTGTAGCATTGAATGGAAGTTGGACTCTGTATCCCCCAAGGTCTTGGAAAGCCTATGGTTTTGTGGTTGCATTTCACAGCACCCCTTACAGAGCAAGTCGAGTCAGAATTAACATTTTCAGTAAGCAGATTAGACAACTAACGCTCAGATGGGTTCCTTTTTCTCTAGGATCCCAATGCCAAGCCAGCAAGACTGGATGAGTATCTCTTGCCTGGCAAATCCCAGATCCTAGATACATTCCAGACTCTGAAACTTCCAGCAGCAAGTGGCACTTGAGCCAGTCCCGGAAGTCTGAGGTACCCGGTCTGTAGCATCAGGTGTTGCAGTCGGGTAAATCTGGGACTCTGTCCTGATACTGCCATTTATGTACAGAGGGACCCCAGGCAAGCCACCTCACCTCTCTGAACTGTTTCCAGTGATCGGGACCTGAGATGTTAAGTGCCTGGCCCAGGGCCTGGCGCACAGTAGGAACTCAGAAAGTGCTTGCTCTTTACCCTCATGTTCATGCCTCTCATCCAACTTCCCAAATGCCCTTTGAGTCAGATGAGGCAGGGACCCATTCCCTCATTCATCTGTGTGGAGAAAGCAAAGCTAAGAGGAGATGGAACCTGCCTGTTGTCACAGACTGAGCTGGTGGACAGTCAGGCCTCCCCTAGGGAGTCTGTCACGTGGAGCTAAGGGGACTGATCACAGGGGTAAGAAGCCCTGGGTGGCAGTCTTGGCTTTTCCACGAAACAACTGCCTCTCCTTGGCAGGCTGCATCCTGTCTCTGGCCTAGGTGTTCCCAATGAAAACACGACGGGGGCTGAACTGAAGCAATGCGCCCCTTCCAGCCCTGACCCTCTGGATGCTAACTAAGATTTATTGCAAAGAAGGACGATTTTGAGGCTGCCGTGAAGAATCAAGCCTCGCCTCTTCTCTCTCCCATCCACCGTAGTTGGGTGGTGGACATTTCCTCCGCCTCTCCCAATTTCCTTTGATCCAGAAGAAGGGAGAAGCGGGTCAAGGTCTCTGAAAGGCAGAGTCCTGCCATCATGGTTAGACAGTTAGCCTGGCATATTGGAAGTAAATTACCCTCCACAAACCATGCTGCACACCCTAGCGTTACCCAATATTATTGGGTGGCTCGATATAATCCCTTAACCTCTCCAAGCCTCAGTTTCCCCATCTGTATATGAGAAGATGCACTGCCCCTTCTCTTCCTCCAAGGATTCTTTGGAGGGTTGGCACGTAAATGGGATGGCCGAGTGGCCAACGCCTTTCTAACCAACCTGGAGACAATCCATGGCTGTCTGCCCTCTTCCTGCTGCCACTATAAGGCCTGAGTTCTGTTTCCTTGACTACTCAGAAAGACGCCCTGCCAGTGGCTTCACGGACAGAAAACTCCAGCCAGAGCTCTCAGCTTCAGGAGGCTGGGACTCAGGGGCAGGGCTGAGCAGAGACTCTCATCAAGGTGAACACTGGAAGGAGACGGAGACAGCAGCTCCACTTGGTTTGGAGCGGCAGTGGGTGATCGGCTTGGCCATTTCTTTTCTGTGCCCCAGGACCACAGCCCTCGAGATGCCCTAGTCAGCACCGTACTTGACACACCTGGTTGCAAGGTCCAGCCTGTCTTCTGGATGTGATGACTTGTGGCCACCGGACTGCTGGCTCTCGGAACACAGCTGGCAGTATGGAGGGACAACACAGCTCGTTTCCCCCAGCACTTTATCCTCCAGATGTGCATCAGTATATACAGAACACACATCTGGAGAACCAGAAACACCTCCTATTGAAGTCAATGAACAAATGTGCAAGACCCAGACAGCGGAAAGCAGAAGCGGTCCGCTGCCTGATTCCCATAAGCCGTGAACCACTTTGCCACCTCCCCCGCTTCCCACCCCTCTCCTGTTCTTTGCTCTTTCCGCTGCAACTGCCAATTCCCCTGTACTAGGTGTGGTCAAGAAATGTCAACGGGAAAACAAGAAAAGGAAAAGCAAAGGCTGATGACTTTTTGATGACTGCCAACCTAAATTCACATGTTACTCTGTTTTCCTGAAGGGAGGAATCAGTTGAATCATTTCAACCAGAGCTTGCCCTTTTGAGCTAGCCAAGGGTCTGGAGCTGTGCTAAGCTCTTTACACGCTTTATCTCATTTAATCCTCAAGGCTGCACTACAAAGTTTGTATTATTACATGCACCCTTTCCAGGGGAGGAAATTGAGGTACAGAGAGATTAAGCCAGTTGCCCAAGGTCACACTGTGATGGACTGACACAGGCTGCCAAGCCAAGACTGACTTCAGAATTCAGGTCGTCCTGCCCCGTAACACACAGTTCCTGCCAAACGGGTCGGTGCAGAGGGGGTGGCGACTTATTCAAGCACATGAGGTCGGTGACTCCCCCCAAAACATGCCGGAGCACGATTCCATCTTAACAACAGCTCCACACATAATAATAATAGCAGGACCCGGAATTAGGTAAGACAAGTGAGGCAGGATCTTACAGGATCAGATCTGGTCGTTAGTCAAAAATTTGGTATTTTGTTCATCATGGATTTTTTTCCCCCCCAGTGTTCATTGCAACTTTATTCACGGTGGCCAAGACATGGAAACAACCAAAATGTCCTTCGATAGATGATTGGATAAAGAAGTTGTGATATATATATATATATATATATATATATATATATATATATATATACACAATGGAATACTATTTGGCAGTAAGAAAAGATGAAATAGGGCCATTTGTGACAACATGGATGGATCCCAAGATCACAATGTTAAGCAAAATAAGCCAGACAGAAAAAGTAGAGAACCACATGACCCCACCGATACGCGTCATATAAACCAAAAATAACAAAAGAACAAGGCAAACAACTAAAAGAACAAAACCCATAGACACAGACAACAGTTCAGGGGCCACCAGAGGGGAAGGGGGCGGGGGGGCTCTAGAAGAGGGTAAACGGGATCCAACATATGGTGATGGAAAGAGAACTGACCCTGGGTGGGGAACACACAATGCGAGACACAGATAATGTATCACAGAATTGCCATCATGGATTTTATGCATTAAATTTGACACTGTAACATACTGCATTAATATATGCTTTACGTTGATTCCTACAATTTTTGGAACCCCCTTCAATTTTGCTCCCAGGGGCACTCCCCCTTTACTCAAGCCCCAGCCCTGAGTTACACAGCCCTTCTTTTGTGTCCACGCTGCGTCAGGAGTGAGGATTGATGAGCATAAATGCCCAGCCCCCACCTTTAGGGAGCTCACAAGATCTTGGGGAGATAAGACTTATGTAAACTTGGTGCCTGGGGGTGTGTATATGAGGTCAGACAATTACATTCGTGAACTCATCTTAGAAAAAGTGCTACCTACCTCCTTGCTGAATATCACTACAGTCACCTTCCAAGTACTCCCCTTGGGAAGCTATGCACCGACGCCAGCGCCTAGTACAGCCTTCAAAGCCATTTTGGAACTCTTTTTCTGGAATGGCTATCAGAGCTGTCGTCGTATTACCCTTGATGTCCTGAATGTCATCAAAATGTCTTCCTTTCAATATTTCCTTTATCTTCAGGTAAAGAAAGAAGTCACTGGGGGCCAGATCAGGTTGAGTAGGGAGGGTGTTCCAATACAGTTATTTGTTTACTGGCTAAAAACTCCCTCACAGACAGGGCCGTGTGAGCTGGTGCATTGTTGGGATGCAAGAGCCGTGAATTGTGGTGAAAGTTCAGGTCGTGTAACTTTTTCATGCAGCCTTTTCAGCCCTTCCAAATAGTAAACTTGGTTAACTGTTTGTCCAGTTGGTACAAATTCATAATGAACAATCCCTCTGAGATCAAAAAAAGGTTAGCGACATCGTTGCCACAAGTTCGTGAACTTCATTGTCGTATAAGCAAGTGTGGTTTGTGGGAAACAGCACCAAATGGCTTTAGGGACAGGTTGTCATATCAGTGCTGAGTCCAGCCTTTGCGCTTACTAACTGGGGGAGCATGGGCAAGCTACTTCCCTTCCCTGGGCCTCCATTTCCCCATCTTTAGAATGGGACTAGTGATAGTACCCCTCTCGCGGGGGGGGGGGGGGGGCGCGGGTATGCAGTGAGCTATGCAAAGCACTCGGAAGAGGCTCCCGCAGAGAGAACACCCTCAGCGTGTGTCAGCTGTGATGATAAACACTGTCATGATTCTGTGAAAACCGTGATCACCTAGGGAGTTTGGAGATGGGAGAGCTGGAAAGGACTGGAGAAACCTACCGGTGTTGCAGGGAGGAGGCAGGATTTAAGGGAGAGCTTGACCAATAGTTTGAATTGGAACAGGTGGGGAGGAGCGGGATTCTGTCTGAGGGATGCTGAAGCCTCCTTGGGAAATCTGATAATTTTCTAAATTAATTCATTTATTTTTCATTGTGGTAAAATATACACATGAAATTTACCATTTTGACCATTTTTAAGTGACCAGTTCCATGGCATGATGTACGTTCACATTATTGTACGACCATCACCACCACCCATGTCCAGAACTTTTTCATCTTGCAAAACTGAAACTGTGTAACCATTAAACACTAACACCACGTTCTCCCCTCCCCGCAACCCCTGGTAACCACGATTCAGCTTTCCATCTCTATGAATTTGACTGCTGTAAGTACCTCATATGTGTGTAATTGCACAATATTTATCCTTTTGTGACTGGCTTGTTTCACTTAGCATAATGTCCTCAAGGTTCATCTATGTCGTAGCATCTGTCACCATAAAATCTGATAATTTTGCAAGTCCTAGGAACTACCTGAAAATGGATGGAAGGAAGAAAGGAAGGGTGGATGTATAGATGGATGGATGGATGGATGGACAGATGGACAGGTGGATAGTTGGGTGAGTGATTGCATAGATGGAAGGATGGTATTCAGGTGTGTAGACTGAAAGAGAGATGGTAAGACAGGATACAGTCCAACCCTGAGTAGCTCATAGCATAGGTAAGGGGCCAGGAGGACAAACGCTCCCTTGATAATGTCACAGGGCCCACATGGACACACATACTAAGTCCCACTGTGAGAGCATGACAATGCTAGTTGAAGGCATCACAGATGCCACCAGACTTCACAGCAAAACTGCAGCCAGGTGGTGAAGGCTGATGAGGAGTTTCTTTCTCAAGTGGAGGAAGAGGAACCAGGCACTCCAGACAGAGGGCAGAGAGGCATGGAAGAGGCTCAGAGGCAGGAAAGTACAAGACACAGAGGCCACGCTTACTTTAAAAAGTAACTCTGGGCCTCTGGAATAAGGAGGACCTGGGTTCAAATCCAGGCATTGCTAGTTAGTAACTGTGTGATGCCAGGCAAGTTGCTTCACCTCTCTGAGCCTCAGTTTCCTGAGCTGTGAAATGGGAGTGATGATGGCATCAACCTCTGAGAGTGGTTTCAAGGATCTAGTAAGAACATAAAGCGTGAAGGTCAGAATACCTCTCAAAAAACACCATCTCTTCTTCACCTCTCCCACCCTCAGGCTCTTTCCTACCCGGGGGTGTTCGGGCAGGTTGAGGTCAGTCTGGAAAGGGTCTTGTACTGCAGATAGAACCAAACCCCAGAGCAAACCTCCTGGGACCCACCTCCACTGCCAATTGGCCGAGGTTTCTCCTCCCCTCTCACTCCCTTATTATTCTCTAAAGTGCACCTGCCATCACTTTATTCATGAAGATTTGCATCGATTTTGCCATAAACCGTTATGAATTCAGCTTGTGGAAAAAATAACATTGATCCCCTGCCTCGTAATTCGTCTCTGGGCTGTGGGGCCTGCTAATGGTTTTCCCAGAGATTTACGTTGGGGATCAGGGGATGAGGCTTCAGCCACCCACTCGGCACCACCCCCTTCACTCTCCCGATTTTCTTTGGTAACTGTCTCTTTGGTTGAAAATGGGAAGACTCGGTGACTGTGGACCAAAGGGCCTGCTGGCTGTCACCTGCCCACTGCAAAGGAAGGAAGGTGAGAGGAGGACAGAAAAGTGGGAAGGGAGGGAAGATAGAAGTAGGGGAAAGAGGAAGCCTGTTGAGCAAAGAAAGGAAAATATTATTGTCCAAACATGGTTCACGCATCAGGAACCTTCTCTTTCCTTATGTGAACTTCATAATAATAAAATGGTGTCATTGGCTCCCTTTACAATAAATAAACCGAGGCTCAGAGAGGTTGAACAACGTGTCTCTACACAATATACACACAATACACAGGGACCAAACCAGTATTGTAGCCCAGATGTGGCTGAGATGCCATTCCCTCCCCTGGGCACACGGTGAATGGCACTGCCCAGCAGCCCCCTTGCAGTGTGATTGTGCCATCGACATCTTCTGCCAATGGGATGGGGCAGAGGTGGTGTCTGTTACTTCCGGGCCTGGCCCTTAGAAACATCCTCCAGCTCCTTCTCTCCTTCTTTGGAGACTTTGGACAATGCAGCTGGAAGATGGAGAAGGGCTACCCAGGTGCCATCAGAGAATAAAATGAGTAAGAAATAAACAATTGTACAAAATCACTAAAGATGTTAGCAGTTCATGTTAATCCCCTTAACACGATAACTGACATTGATTGAGCACTTACTCTGGGCCAGTCCCCATTGTAAGCATTTTGTATTCTTTCCTTATCTAAACCTCACAACCCCATGCGGCAGGCATTCCCACTACAGATGAAGAGACTGGGGCCCACAGGAGTCAATGACCCGCTCAAGGTCACACAGGTAGTATGTGACATGATCAGGATTCAAACGCAGGCAGTGTGGTATTCACGGCTGGGTTCTATTTTCCCCGTTTCTTGCCACAACATCCCTCCCCACCCCACCTTTCCCCTGGAAAGCGGCAGAGTGAGTGGGAGTCGGGAAAGGGGCGGCAGCTGTGAGAGGTGCCACCAGCTTTGTTTATGATGCTTCACTTTTATACACATTCTCACAAACATCATTCCTTTTCATCACACTTGGTCCCAGAAGTTATGCAGAAAGGAGCTGATCACAAGCAGAAACCCCATGGTGAATCCTGTAATGCACGTGATTGCTCCCTAATTCATCCACTGTGGATCTGTGTGGTCTTTGGCGAGGTCTCCATGCCTCTCTCATCTTCCATTTTTCCCTCATGCAAAATGTGGGGGAGGTGAACCAGCCGAGCTCCAAGGCCCAGCACTAACATACCAGGGCAGAAACTGGCATTGTCAAGGACAGCTGGGCTTGGCCAGAGGTGCCCGGGTGCATGCTAAGCCCTGGGCCAGAAGCAGGTTCTTGCCTGGGGTGATCAACTTGTCCCAGAGGAACTTGGCAATATAATGAACTGTGATGGCGTTCCTTCCATTTGCTTCCAGTCAGTTCCATGAACAAGTCATCACAACCCAGATCTCTTCTAGGTGTACTTTTTCTGTTTGAGATCTCTTGCCTTTCATTTCACAGTGTCTCTGTTTTGTCCATATGCCTCTCCCAACCCAGAGGCCCTATGGGGCCACCTGAGACCAGAGTCTGGGTGGGGAAGCAACACTCTGATCTGACCTTTGCTGCCACATTCCATCCTACAGTCTGGCTTGAGGGGCCTGAGAAAAGGCGAGGGCTTCAGTCTCCTCTCCTGCCCATTAAGACATCCTCCTCCAAATCTTGTTTTATAACTAGCCTGAGATCAACTCTCTCATAGGATCTGCTAAACATGAAAGAAGCCAACATATATTACATTCTGAGAGTTTCAGCAGACTTGCTAGAGTTACAAACATTGTTGGCACGTTATCTGCTCTCGAGAGCTCACAGGCAGTGCCTGACGTTTGCCGTGTCATAACAAGGGCTGCCGTCCTTCTATTCTGAGCGACCGCCATCTTCACCACCTGCTGCTTCGTCACGAAGCCAAAGCTTCATTGTTTAAGTTTTGTGATGCCAGTGCCCCACTTTGGTACCAAAGTTGGTTTTCGTTAAGACACAGGCTCAGATGTTGTAACGAAAGCCAAAAGAGCAGGGCTTTAAACAATATGCAATTTCTCTCTTGGGGAGCAGTTGATCCAAGGCTTGTAAAGTAGCTTCACAATGTCAGGGTCAAGGTTTCCTTCAGCTTTATTACTCTGCTGTTGTGCACGTGTGCAGTGGTCCAGCTTTCTCACCAGCTGGCAGAGTGGGGCAGGCGAAGTGAAGGATATTCCTTATGCTTTTAAAGGCATGACCTGGAAGTTGTTTCTATAACTTCCTCTTAAATCTTACTGGTTAGAGCATAATTACATGTCTATATAGGAGTATGGGAAATGTAGTTTTTACCTGGTGACATGTGCCCAGCTAAAACTGACTAATTCTATCAGAAAGGAAGGAAAGGGAAGGGAAGGAAAGGAAAGGAAGGGGAGGGGAGGGGAGGGGAGGGGAGGGGAGGGGAGGGGAAAGAAAGAAAGAAAGAGAGAGAGAGAGAGAAAGAAAGAAAGAAAGAAAGAAAGAAAGAAAGAAAGAAAGAAAGAAAGAAAGAAAGAAAGAAAGAAAGAAAAGTGGGAGACAATCACCTGCAACATAGCTTTCCATAGATAGGGGAATGCAAGCTCAGAGAAGTTAACTAAGTGGCCCAAGGCTGTACAGCTAGCAGAAGTGATAGACCCAGACCTCAAACCCGGCAGGCTGAGTCCAGACCCCACGCATACAGCTACAACACTGGTCTGCCTCACCACAGGTAAGGTTCCTAACACAGTGCTCAAATGTAATAGGAGCTCAGTCAATGTTATTTTCCCTTCGTACTGACCCGAGATAACCAGGTCCTTGAAAATGGGCTGCCACCACCACCGCCTAAACAGATAAGTTTTGAAAAGGAAGTGCCGAAGGTAATGATTTCTGGAACATGCTGGGAGGGTGTAGCCAAGCGACATCACAGGTCTTTGGGGTACCTAGGGAAAATAGCATATAGCTGTGTTTCTCGAAGCATATTCCACAAAGCACCCATTTGACTTACTTAGGATTGTGTGTAGCCCAGGGGTCTTCACCGATCTGGATGGGCGCCAAATTGTGACAACTGTGAGTTTGGAGTTCACAGAAAGCATGTGGCACGTGGCTACAGTGGCATGGTGACCAGGTGGTGGCAGGTGGGGCAAACACAGTTTCTGACTTGGGAACCAGGTCTCCCTGGGTTCAGACTCAAACTCTGCCCCTTGAGGGTCTTGTGACCTTGGACACATCACTGCACCTTTAGTATCCTCAGTTTTCTCATCTGTAAAATGGGGGGGGAATGCCTACCTCACAGGATTGTTCTTCTAGTCAGCAAATATTGAGCACCCACTGCATACTGAGTACTCTCCTAGGCATTAAACAGGGCAAGTCAAACCCCTGCTTTCATGGCACTTACGTGATAGCAGGGAGACATAAAATAGGTAAGAAAATAAAATGTGTACTATGTCAGCGGTAAGTGTTACAGAGATGAGGCCGGAGAAGGCATTAGAAACTGTGGTGGAATGCAATTGTAGATCAAGCATCCAAGGAAGGCTTCACGGAGAAGGTGATATTAGGTTGGTGCAAAAGTAATTGCGTTTTTTTGCAATTTTTTAACCTTTTAAACCGCAATTACTTTTGCACCAACCTAATAGTTGAGTGAGCCACGCAGCTAATCGGGGCAGAAGCATTTCTGGGGGAGGGATCAGCCTGGTTCTGAGACAGGAGCAGGCCTGGCGTGCTGGCACAGCAGCAAGAGAGCTGGTGTGGCTGGAGTGGGGGGTGGGGTGGAGAAGAGGCTGAGAGGGGAGGCAACAGATATTGCATATGACATCCATCCAATTGTTCAGTCATTTATTTTTCAACCAGAATACTTGAATGTCTCTATGTCTGACCCCCGCCACTCCCTGCCACCCCAATCTCCCAGTCCTGCAATTTTAGTTCTGCTTCCTTTGCATTGCTGATGACGTGCCCTCAAAATGCTGTCCCACCAAGGACACATTGGTTGGTTCTACTTCTAGTGTCTGCTTGTGACCCGGTGGAAGACAAGGACCCCTGGCCTTTGATACTGATATATAATTGGTTCGAGCCCTTTATTCGACACCCTGTGGCAAGGCTGATGCTCTCCCCAGGTTTTCTGAGCACTCCTAGCGGAGTAGAGTATCACGATCACTCCTGCCTCCGAGTTCCTCTCCTTCTCACACCGTCTCCTACCTCTGCACTGGCCCATCTTCGGGACTCCGCCCCATTTTTCTGATTTCCTCCAAACCCACTAGGCAAGGCCTTATGTATAGCAGGCATGACTCCGTTTCTGCAGGTTGTAGGGACAGTTAATGCACACAATGCAAACTTAAAGTGGAACTTTCAACACCCTTCTTATTAAAAGATGACACCCTTCTCTGTGGCCACGTGCTCCACAGGCCACGTTGTCCACTCTATCGTCTTTCTCCTCCCCTTGTCTTGGAGGTGGGTGAGCTGGACAGTTTCTGAGGCACCTCCCAGCTCTGAAATTCCCTGGGGCTCAATCCCAGGCAATCCTTAGCTTGTTGGATCTGAAAAGGAGCACGCTCTCCAGAGACTTGTAACAATGAACGGTGGTTTTGTCGCAACCCCTTCTTATTTATCGATGTACTTCCTTTCATCCTCAATTCCCACTCCATCCCTTCCCTCCCACAGGCAACCCGTTGGGTGTACTTTATGTGTATCCTTGATTGTATGTCTTTTTGTGAAATGCATATTGTTTGGCATGCGTGCATTTTCAATGTACTTGGGTGGAAATTTCCATCCAGCACTGGCTTTTGCAATCAATCCATATTACTGTGGGTACATCTGGTGTGTTGCTTCTAACTGCTGTCAGCCTCATGGCGGCCGTACTCTCACTCTGTCTTTCCACTTGTCCTGTGGAAACTATTAATAACATTTTGAACATCTGTCACTTGCTAGACACTGACCAAGAAAGGCTCAGACTTAAACCTCATAGCACCCTCTGCAGTCAGCTCTATTATTATCCCCATTTTATGGACTAGAAAACTGAGGCAGATGTTATATACCTTTCCCAAGATAACTGAGCTTGGGAAGTGGCAGAGCAGGGATTTGAATCTAGGCCTGATTCCAATGTCCTCTCTTTTCATCACTCTGCAAAACAGCCCATGCAGGGCCCCTTCTGAATTCAACATTCTAGAACTAGTTGTGTCTAGGACTAAGAATCACAGTGACAGTAATAGCTATTATGTGTTGCATACCTATTATGTGCCAGGATCTTTACATCATGCAGAGCTGTCATGTACAGCTGCACAGGTAGTGCACTGTACAACTTCAGGGAGTATCCTCTAGCTAGAGTACAACGTGAGCGGCATCCCCTGGAATTGTGTGGGGGAGCAACAACAATCCTTTAAGGTCAGAGTTGTTACTCCCTTTTTATAGTCAAGAAAAGGGAGTCTTAGAGAGGTGATGTAACCTTCCCAAAGCACAGAGCCAATAACTAGCGGAGCGCAGCTCTGCACTTGTTTGCCTGCAGTCGGGTCCCCCGAGGACTTCAGACTCCTTCCCAGCCGAGTGCTGCCATGCCAGTCACTTGAAGCCAACCTCTCAAGCAGAGTGTGCCTCCTATTTTCCTGAGTTCTGCTGCCTGAGTGGAGATGCTGCCACGTCTCCAGCGGGCAGGCGTTGGGCATGGCACGCCTGCCACACAGACACCGTGGCCGGGGTACATTCTCACGTTCACGCATCCTCGTCACGCTCACCAGCCTGGGCAGGGGGCTCACGCTCCCCTCACCCTACTGCATCGCAGGCTGGGTCACCTGCACCCACCAAGTGGTTGCCAAGCTCGTCATGGTGGAGGACCTCAGAGACAGGAAGTCATTCAAAGGAAGAAGCCCTTGAGAAAGCGCTTGGTTTTGTTCACAGCATTAAGACAGCTTCAGAGAAAAGCCTTTATTGCAGACAGAAGAATATTATTTCAGCGCTATTCCCCTGGTCCATTACAGCAAAATAATAGAGCTTTAGTTTCTATATATTTGTCATGCTTAGCGCACATGTATTTCAAGTATATTTGACAGCATATAAAATTGAGGTGAAATATTGCAAAATTGGCCAATTCTTGTACATTTTAAATGTATTTCCTTTATTTGTTACACTTACTTTACATATCTATACAATCCATCTTTGGAACTGGAGAGGCAATAAGTGATGGATCGATACTGAGGTTTTCCATGGTTAGAGACACACACACTGGATGTGAAATTTGCATTTTGCCCGGAATCGCCTGGTTCTGATGACGGGGGAAATGGCCGCTCCCCTTCATTTCCTGGGCGGGGATACATCTCAGGGCAGAGAGCCGCAGTTGTAACTTTGAGGCAATGTCTCAAAACTCCTCCCCAACTTGGCGGGGCCTGGGGACGGGCTTTCTCTTATGACACTAGAAAGTTTTATTGGTCTGAGCTGGAAGTCTAATCAGCTGAAAGTAATCTAAGTCCTACAGTTGAAGTTATTACCCTGGGACTTTAGGGGGTCTCCCTAAAATTATATGCCTAATGTTGAGCACTTATACATCCTTGTGTGGCTGCAGAAGGCGGTTAAATGTCTATATGGGAGTGGGCTCTGTCCTGAAGAAGAGGGGTCTCTCCCTTATCTGGGCCTTTTTGGCCCCACCTCCCTCCGTGGGTCTGGACCTCAGCCCCATGGGTCTCGGATGTACACGTCCCATCACCATGAGGCTCTCTCATGCAGACTCCTGAGGGTCAGCTTCTTAAAGATAGGCCCACGAGGGGCAGGGCTCAGGTCGTCACACTCTGACTGGGGATGACCCTTCATCCTTTAAAGGCTGGAAGGCAGTTTGGGGCCCACCATCAGGACAGTGCTTTGGGCCTGCAAAGAGCCAGTCACATTTTTTCCCTCAGTGTTCATCCTGGATACAGTTCCCTCTTCAGTCATTCCTTCATGCTTAGCCATACCCCACACTCAGAATAGTCCACTGACTGCTAACTTGTCTGCCTTTCCCACCTCGAGGGCTGAGGTTGTGTTTTAATAATCTCTGCACTGTCTGTGTCTGCCCTGGCACATAGGAGGTCTTACGAAGACTGTTGGATGGATGGATGGATGGATGGAGAGATGGATGGGATAAATTCCTTGTAAGCAGGTGTCTGCAGGTTTCAGCACATGGAAACTGGGCCTGTGAGATAGTCTTATCTTTTGTGTCACCCTCCCAGCAAGGTGCCAGCCATAAAAGCCTCATTAATATCTCAAACAATAGAGACTGGATCAGCCACACCCCACCCTCCATTAAGGACGGATGCCCCTTGGGGTGTGAGGGGGGCTAATGCATCTCTCCCCATGGCTCTGGCACAGCCGCCGACCATCAAGGAGCCCATTAGGGAAGGAAAAGAGCTATTGATCCCTGATGAAAGATGCCTGGAATCCTGGGGCAGACACCTCCTGGGCCCAGAGGAGGGACAGAAACAAAACCCTTCTTCTCATGGTTACAAGTTAGAATCCCGCTGGGCCCTGGTGGCCAGAGAGGAGGTGGGTCCTCAGGGTGGCTGACCTGGAAGGATCAACTCACACAACCCCTTCCTTTTAGAGCTGACACAGCGGGTTCAGAGGGGGTGCCTTACCCAAAGCCACGCTCTTGTAAATTAATTGCAAAAACAGCCCTACTTCACCATCCATCCTCTTTGCGAGGTGACTGTGCAGCTCCACCCACCACAAGAAAAAACCTATTTCCTTCCCCCTTGAAGCTAGACTTGGCCATGTGACTGTTTGACCAGAAATGCTTATATGCCAGTTTCAAGCCGATGTCTCAGAGTCTTACACGTTTTTTGGTCCATCCCTTGCTTTTCCATCTTTGAGAAGAACATTCCTGGGCAAGCTGCTGGAGGAATGAGCAGAGCCCAATCAAGTCAGTTGTCCCAGCCACACTTTAGACATGAGAGAGAGCCCAGCCAAGATCAGCAAAGCCACCTCGCTGACCCACAGCTCACCGGACATATGAGTGTGCCCTGCCCAGGCCCACTCATTTCAGCAGAAACACCCAGCCGCCCAGAGCAACCACACGTGTCGCCCACAGAATGCCCCCTAGGTTTTGTGGTTGTTTGTTACGCAGCGTTGCTGTGGCAGTAGATAACTAATACACACACATTTTCTACTCGTTCCCTCCTCGTTATTCTCACTGCCCTGCCAAGACTCTCTCATTGGGACACTGCAGTTGGCATGAACCAGACCTCCCCTTCTCCAGCCTTCTCTCCAGCCTTAATCCCTCCTCCACCACAGACAGCTCAGTAGGTCGCTCATGGCCCCCAGATTTTTCTTCTTTCCTTTTGTATTTTTTTTCCCCACTGTTCTTTTTTTTCTTTTCTTTTTGCTCACACAGTGTGTTTAAAAAAAAAAAAAAAGAGTTTGAGCCAACATTTAAATATCAGAAGCCCTTCCATTGAAATCCTTCTTTTGAGAAGTCAGAAGATCCTGGGCCCTGCCTCCTGTCTGGTACCGACCATCTGGGCCTGGAAGCAGCTGCCCCATTAGACTGGGACATGTGCAGTACCCCCGCTTTGACAGACGCCTCCCCCACTCACTCCTCTTTCCCCGACGCTGAGCCCGAATGCTGGTCACCACCTAGCTCATGCTCTTGATTTCCTTATTTTAGAGAAATTTCTCTGTACACATCTCTGTCACAAGTTAACAAACAAAAGATAGACCTTGAGGAACTCATGATTCAAGGAAAACAAAAAGAGTATGTTTCTTAGTGGAAGCGATGGATATTTCCGTGTATTTAAAATGCAAGCAACAGCCCATTTCTCTCATTAATACTGGCCCCTGGAGGCAAGCGGCTTTTCCACTCTAGCCCTAGAGCACACTCCTTCCAACGGGCCCCACTTAACCTTTCCAGTCTTCTCTCCCCTTCCCTCACACCCATGTACCCTAAGCCTTGGGCGCCCATGACCGCTGGCTCTGCTCCTGCCCTCATGTCTTTGCCCACACTGCGCCCCCTCCAAATCCAGTGGATGATGTTCAGACTCGCGCTTTCTTCTCAAATCTTACCTCCATCCAGAAACCTCTCCCCCTCACCCTGGTCAGGATTGCTCTTGTGTCCTCTTGCACCCCACTCTGCCCAGTCCATAAGCCCCCATTTTAACAGCGATCCCAGACTGTGATCCCAGCACAACTGCTCCAGCACAACTGTACTTCCCCTCCAAAATGGGGCTGAGAGGTAAGGAACATGCAATGCTGGCCCTGCCGCTGCGCCCTCTCCTCCATCATCAGCCCTGCTGTGGACTTGGAATCAGCAGTAGCTTTGAACGGAAACTGAAGGTCCATTATTTGCATAGGCTTACATCTCATTTGCATAGCACTATTTCCATCCAAAAATACTGACATTTGCTCACAGTTTGTTCCTGACTCTCCAGGGCTTCCAATATTGCTCTTTGTGCCCCTGTCCTCTCACCTTCTGCCCAGCGGTGCTTGGGCTGCTCACACCTGGAGAAACGCCTGGCTGGTCCAGGCCTGGTGGGATGCGCCCTGTCCCTCTCTTCCTCCCACAGAACAACTGGGATCTTGCCTCTGGAAACCCTACCTTGGCTTCTAGGTTTGACGTGGGCTGAGTTATTAGCTGCTGTGCTCAGTGCCCAGCATGGGGTCTAGGCATGCCAGGAGCTTAGGAAGGGCCTGAATGAATGAGTGCAGGCATGACAGAGTGAACGAATGATTGAACTAATAAGACAGAGACTGAGTGAGTGAGTAGGTGAAGGACGAAGGCATGAGAAATAACGAAAGAGAAGCGCAAAGCGGCTGGAGTCCCACAGCAGTACCACCAGGGAGCCAGGCCTCCTGAGCTGGGCTCCCCAGGGAGGTTTCGTGGAGGAGCTGAGCTTGCCCTGGTCCTGGGTCTGGGAGGCTATGTGGGTTGATAGAGGGAAAGGATGGCAGGCAGAAGAGAGAACAAGAACAAAGGAGTGAAGGTGGGAATGTACAAGAAGGAGAGACAGGGAGTGGAGGGAAGGTGGTGCTGGGAGAAGGGGCACGTGTGACGTGTGCACTGTGTGGGGAGCCACCCCACTCCAGACTCGGACACTCGAGGAAGTTCCTCTCTAAACTGCAGCCCAGTTCCCTAGCATCAGGTGGGGCAGCATGTGGCAAAGGGACCAAGGTCTCCAGGTGCATCTCTGGCTGATCCAGCCAGTATCACCCGGAGGAAAACGCCCTCCAGCTCAAGGGCAACCCACAGGGCCCTGGGAGCCCAGAGGTGGGACATTCAAATCAGACGGGGCAGAAAGGCTTCCCAGAGGAAGTGAGCTGTGCTGAATTTTGAAAGGTGATTAGAGCCAGCGGGGAAGAAAAGGTGTTCCAGGCTGAGAAAGAACCACCTGCAAAGCCTGGGAGGTGAGACAGAGCCCAGTGGGCTTGGACGTAATGGCCCTGGGAGCTGGAAGATCTCTTCTGAGGCAGCCAGCACACACTAGAGGTGAGAAGACTGAACTCCAGAGAGGGTAAGTGAATTCTTCAAGGTCACACAGCATTTAGCTCTAGACCTTTGGTCAGAACCTGATTCACAACTTAGAGCTGTAGGAGCACAGCATGTCAAGGTGGCCACGGGGGCGGGGTAGGGCCAGGAGGATCCTGTCAGCCATGAATTCACTTTATTTTAAACATGTGACCAGAAATGCCCCCAAAAGACGCTGCTGGAAATCGCTATTTGGAGCCTTCTCATTTGACTTTGGCCCCTTCTGGAGAAATATATATTTGTTTGCCAGGGAGCCAAGCAGCAAGAGACCTCCGGATAGAAGATGCAACTCAAACTGGCCTAGGCGAATAGGACTTTATTGGCTTACCCATCTCCTAAGTCCCGAACGGGTGGGCATCAGATGTGCTTTTCTGACTCATGGGCCTGAAGAGCTTGGCCTATAACCTTGGCTCTACCTCCTAACCAGCTGTGGTCTTGGCCAAGCCACTGCCCCTCTCGGAGCCTCTGTTTTCTCACTTGTAAAATGAGGGGATTCAAATAGATATGTGGTTTTAAAACATTGTTTAAGCAATAGAACACATTCTTTCAATGCACTAGTACAGAGCAGGCCAACATGTGACAGATGGAAGTGGGACAGCCCTGGTTGATGGAGGAGTGACGGGGCCAGCGAGCCCTTCTCCACCCCTCCCCTCACCAGTCTGAAAAGTGCTGGACTGACAGCCTAGAGGGCCCTCGGCTCTGGTGCCACATGGCACTGAGGAAAGCGACACAGGGACCTGTGGGCCCAGCTTTGGATCCCAACCTTACCAATATATTGGTTAACTCTTGCTGCCTGAAAACACAGGGAATTACAGCAAAATTATTATCGTCAGCTGATCTCGCTGACTCCCACTGGGGTGACCGCTCCACCTGCCTCCAGTCTTCGTCCTGGGTCCACCGTGAGACTGGACATCTTCTGTCACTTTTGCCCACATGCCATCAACCAAAATAAGTTTCATGGCCAAACCCAAAGTCAAGAGTGAAGAAGTACACAGAGAAGGTGGGGTGACGAGTCAAGGTCAACAAGCCAATCTACCACAACAATCTTCTAACTGGGGGCCTTAGGCAAGTGAATTAAACTCTCTGAGCCTCAGTGTCCTCATCCAGAAAATGGGACTAATTATACCCACCTGCCAGGGTTGTCACGGGAATGAAATGATGCTCATAAATGATAAGGCCTGCTTCCCCACCAACTTCACCCTGAGGGGACCCTGCCCAGATAACCCCCAACTCAGACATAGGATCGGGGAAGGTGGTAAGAACGCATAGCTACTATCCCATGACGACACGTGACGGGGAAGCCTGGGGTATGTGTGTGTGTGCTGCGCACGTGTGCAAGCACAGATGCGGGAAGCACATCTCGGAAAGGCAGCTGCAGCCATCCCTGCCTTATGATGCCACTCGGAGGCTGAACGCGTCCAGGGCCCAGCTCCCAGATTCTGCCCACTGCAAAACTCATCATGTTATAATTACAAGTTAATTAAAGCAGAAGAGATCAAAGCCACTTTAGACAGATTAATGATACAGAGCGCCAGAAATTTCACCGTTTTATGTATTAACCACATTGTCGTTTTTATTCTGCCTCCCCCCCTCTTTTGTGTCAGCCAAAAACCCTTTTATATCTTGTCTCTGCTCCCCCCAACGCGCGAGGAATTTGAAGTCCTAACAGCTGTGAGAAGCTATCTGTGGAGAAGGGGCCCATTCAAAGGATATCAGAAAAATCAACGGGCCTTTTAGTTTCTGACTAGAATGGAGCTGCCACCCGCCTAACCCTCCTCTACCTAAGAAAAAAAGAGGGAGAGGGAGAGAGAGAGAGACCGAAAAAACATCAATCATTAAAATCAGGCCAAAGAAAAGAAAGGAACTGGAAGCTAGAAACGTAGCCCACTGGTGACCACTTCCTCACAACTACACTAGCGTCTGGGAGGGCAGAAGACGCTTGGCTGAAGAGCCCACCTCTCCACCATTACAAGTAGTCACAATAACACATGTTGGATTCTTAATGAGAGAAGCTCAGGGCCCGTGTGTGCCCACAGAAGGGGACCTCAATTGGATGACCTTTTATTCAACCCACGCCGACAACTCAGTGGATGAAAATACAAGCGTTTTATTATCTCCCAAATTTCTGTGGGTTCACTGGGCTCAGCTTAGCAGCACAACCTTGGGTCTCTCCCGCAGCTGCAGTCACACGGGGCCTGTGTGTCTGCAATCTTACTTCATGCACATGTCTGGCATCTCACCTGGGATGGGGGAATCAGCGGGGGGCTGGCCTCTATCTCCCCCAGATGTCCAAGTGACCTCTGCCACAGCACGGTGGTCTCAGAGTAGTTTTCACATGGCTTCCCCTGGCTCAACACTCTAAAAAGCCCGAGTAGATGTTGCAAAGCTTTTTAGGACCTGGCTTTGGAAGTCCCAGAATGTCACTTCCATAGCATTCTATCGGTCAAGCAAGTGAGGAGGGCTAGCCCAGATTCAGATCGTTCTAGTTCTTACTGTTCTGTGATTCTCTCAGATAATAGCAACGCTTCCTCCGGAAGACGAGTCTGGCTGCAGCACACGGGGCAGGGTGGCAGAGATCAGGGACACAGAAGCATGTCGGAAGGTTGTCTTTTTTATGCGTTTGATGCTTCCCACTCAGGTCATCCTCCACCCGCCTCCACCATCAGACGGGTGGGGGCAGGAGGAGTTGGCACCCGTGGTGTGACTGGTCACCCTGACCTGGTCATCACTGTAGAGTGTACTAGGCCTGCTCCTACAAGCTGAGTCTGACAGAGCTTTTCACACTTGGAAACGGTTTTGCGGTGGGAGGATCCAGAGGGTCTGCAAGAGAAGAGCGAGCCAGCCCCAAGGTCCCCTTCCTTTCACGACTGTGGGCTGGGCCAGATTGAGTCGCCTCGGCCGATCAGCTGACGGGTAGGGAAGACGGCCCTCTCTTGGGGAGCTCTCAGCCGAAGAAGCAAATTCAGATCGTGCTTTGGCAGAGATGGGGGGTGTAAGAGAGAACAGACTAAGAGTCTCCAAGCTGAGGCAGGAGATGGGAGGCATACTTGCAAAAGTCACGACAGAGGAGGGTCAAGGCAGGGATGGAGAGAGTAGTAAAAAGAGCACTAACATTTGTTCAACACCGTGCCAGGCACCAGGCGGACAAAGTCCGCACAGACACTGCAGGCGTTCGATATTATTATACCTATCTTACAGGTGAGCACACAGGGGAGGACACGAGCAAAGCAATTCCCCCAGATCTTACAGCTTGTGAGTGCAAGAGCCAGGACTCGAACCCAGGTCCATTTGGATCCAGTCTCTGTGCCCTTTTTGGCCAATCCATAAGATCTCGAGGGGCTAAACAGCATCCTAGAGTAGGACACTCCGAAAGGGCTCAGGAAATGTTAAATTACTGAATGAATGAACGAATGGTGAGTGGACTGGATGAATGGCAAACAACCTGAGAGGAGACGCAGCTCATGCTGCGCTCAGATACTGGGCTGCAGAGGAAGAGCAGGTGACGCTGGTCTCCCATTCCCCCTGAGGGAGCTGACCATCTCAGCCAGGTCATGGGGGGAGCTGAGTCGAGGGGTCTGCACTGTAGCATGTGGGTCCCATTGCTCCGCCCCATCCTGCCCTGTGACGGCTCTGCCTGACTTGAGGGAATGGAGAGCCTCCTCCCTGCCTGCAGGCTCAGGCTGGGGTGACGGAAGCAGCCCTTCTCTCCCCTCCACGGTTCCATTTGCTCAGCAACAAGCATAATGAAGCCACCAGTGGCACCTCGGCCAGGCCTGGACAGGCCCAATGCATGATAGCAAATGTGACCCTGGGATCATGCTGAGTTAGTCTGGCATTAAGGAAAAGACACAAAGGATCCTTGAAAAGGGAAGACAGAACGGGAAAGGGGACTTCTCAGTTATATTCAAGGACAATCTTCCCAACAACAGGAATTGTCCAGCTCCAGGATGGGTGGGAAAACGCAGTTGATAGCAGTTACCTGCAGAAAGAGCAGGGGACGCTACAGGGGCCATTCTGAGGCAAACCTGTTGGGAAACTGGGAAACAGACCCTCAAACACCAGAGTTGTAAGGGTCTGTAGAGAGAGCAATCCTTACATCAGCTTCCCCCTTACAGATGAGGGTTCTGAAGCTCAGAGAAGGGCTGGAGGCGACCAAGGTGACACACGGAGGAGAAGCCCACTGGGTCACAGAACCCACCTGTCCTGCCTCCTGTCCCAGGCCACACACCTGACAATTGTCTTAGCCATGCCTCCTTGCTCTGGTCTTTCCCCTTCAGCTGTGGAATTTTCTGACAGATGAACATCAATTTCCTGTATCACATTTCATGGAACCACTTCAAACCTAGTCTGCTTCTGACATAGTGAAGAAGCGTTCTATGCAAGGCATCCAGTAGCACCCAAAAGCACTTAGCCTGTGAGTAAATGACAACTTGAGAACAATGGGCTCCACCTCCCTTGACGCTGTGTTTTTCTAAGCTTTGAGACACTTTGCACTCTGGAGCCCATGATCTGGGTTCAGATCCTGACTCTGCCATTTCCCAGCAGGGTGACTTTGGGCAAATTATTCTGTGACTCTGTTGCCCCATGTGTGACATGAGGGTAATGCTATTGACTATTTCCTAAGAGGTGAGATAAAGTAAGTTAATACCTGTGAAGCATTTTGGAAGAGTGCCTGGCATATAGTAAGTGCTCAATAAATGTTAGTTACTGTTATCAGCATGGCAGGGCTGGGTGGGGGCAGGTCAGAGTAAGCGGGCTCTGCAGAGACCTAACTCTGGCTAGGATTGCAAAGCTCTCGCAAGGCACATTGGTCTGTGACTCTAGAAATTTAGGCTCTAGGTCCAGTTCAGTCATGTAAAGTTTACTGTGTAACCATGGGTAAGTAACTCATCCATCTCCAAGCCTCAGTTTCCCCATTTGTAAAATGAAGCAATTGTACCAAGGAATCCCTAATTTGCACTCCCAGCTCTAAGATTTAGGGAGTCAGTGGTTGTAATTCCTGGGACAGGGAAGAGAATTTAGCTCAACAGGCCTGTTTTACCTTCCTTACTCTAACACAACCGCACTCGTAAATTCCATCCCATCCCATTCCCATTCCCATTCCCATTCCCATTCCATTCCATTCCATTCCATCGCAGAGCCAAGACAGTCAGGTTGGGCCATCAGAGCTGACCCAGATATCAAGGCAGAAAGCTTTCCTGTGGGCCATGCCCTCAGGTCCTGCCAACCATAACTGGGTGCCAGTCGTCCTGGCCCCTGACCTGGTGGTGGTGGGCAGCCTGTCACAGAAGCAGAGCAGCAACTCCCCTAAGTGATGGACGGGGCAGCCCTGTGCCAGCTGCTTCCTTCATCTGAGCAGGAGTGAATTTGACAGTCTGGCAAAGGAGGAGAGCTGCTCCCCTTCCCAGCTGGCCCAACACGAGATCAACAGACACGACGATCAGTGTGAGTTTGGAAAATGCCACTAGATCGCCTCAGAAAAGACAGACTTTGGGGAGCAAGGGAACCTACTGGGGCGCCTCAGAACACCTTTCACTGCCTCCTCCTTCTCACTGGGCTTGCTTAGGCAACACCCAACCGCAGGTAGTGGCAGCAGAAAAGGTACCCGCTGGGCATGAGACAAGCTCAGGTCTGTCCCTTTTCCTCTGCTTTATGGCTTTGGGCAAGTCAGATCCCTCTTGGAGCTTTGCTTTCTTCACCTATCAAACGGGGGTCCTAATAGGACCCAACTTATGGGGTTTGGGGAAAGTCCAAAACAGAGCACACAATAACAGCTAATACATGCACTCACAAGATGCCAGGCCCAGTTCTGAACGCTTTACATTTCTGCTTTAGTTAATCCCTACGACAGCGCTTTGAAATTAAGTGACTTAACCTCCACAGGAAGGTTAAGTGAGTTGCTCAGGGGAACACAGCCAGTCAGAGCAGAGCCAGCGTGGAAACCTAAGCAATCTGGCTGCAGACTCAACTCGTACCCACTCCTCGGGGGTGAGGTTTCCAGCACAGGCTCTGTCGGAGCTTGCCCAATACGAAGACCCCCTCCCCTCCCCTCCTTGACGCCAGGGCACGGTTGTCCAGGGACGGGGGCTGTCGTCAGTCCTACAGCAGGAGACAGAAGGAGAAGAGACGCTTCTAGGAAGCTTCCTGGGCTTCAATGGTACCAAAGAAATGCCAACATTAACCCAAAGTCTCCTTGAGGTGCCCAGGTCTTCCCAGGACTGACCTGCTAGTGTCTTTTTTCAAGGTCCTCAAACGGAGAATCCAAAGCTCCATAACTTATGGGGATATGTTTCTTTAAGCACATCAGAATATAGAAGCTTTGTACTCCAATCATGTCACCGGTGGGTAGGGGGTGTTTCAAACACCTCCAAAAGCCTGGACCCGCCTAAAGCACATCACCGGCCTCTGCTCTGGACCCCTAGCATCCTTTGCGGGCCCGGCCTCTGGGTTTAATTCAGTCCAGGTAGAGTAGCAGGGGGGCTGGCGACCAGGAGCCCTGGAAGTCTCGGAAGACCGGAGGCTTATCCCCAGAGCATCCCTGCCTTCCAGAAGGAAAGGCAAGATGAAGCAGGATGCCTGCGGTTCATTAGGTTAAAACCAAAAACCAGGGCCAGGACACCGAGGGCCATTTTCTTTTAACTATCCTATGGGTCAACTTGAGGAAGGGAACCGACGCACCTGGGGAGAGCTCGGGACCCACAGTAGCCCAAGGCTCTGACTTGGTGACTAGACCATGTCTCCAAGAACCAAAAGGTTTTATCCAGGGCCCCAGGCTTCTGGCTGTAAGGAAAGCAAGGCCAGGGAACACGGAACCTCACCAGCTGACGGCCCTTCCTTTGCTGAATCGCCTCCCTGTCCCTGGCCCAGCATTTTCGCATTCCTGTCTCTACCTTTGAACTTCATGTCCCTTTCCAGCCCCATCTCTCCATGGTTCTGCTCCTCTCTCTCTGTCCCATCTTTCCCGTGCTGGGCATTATTCTCCCTCTGCCCTTCCAGACCCCTGTCCTGCCCTTCTCTGCCTGGCTCTGTGCCCAGAGGCTGACCTCTAGGTGCATCCCTAGGGCTCCCATGACCCTGGCTTCTGTTGACCCAGGAGGCACTGGCAGGAGATCCAAGGGCAGAGGAGGGTGATTGTATCCCCAGCCCCCGGCCCCTCTCCCTCCTACTGAGCCCAGATTCCCTCTGCCTCCCACTGCGGCTCCCATCCATGGTCCCTCCATCACTTTTGGGTTCTGGTACCAGCTTCTCACCTTGGCTTTTTGCTTGCTGGGGAAAGGGGGGTGCTCCTCACTGCCGCCCCTCCCTGGATGCTCTGCTGTCCTTTGTTGGCTCCCTCCAACCCCACCCATATCTCTGTAAATGGTCCCTTCATTAAGTTCTCTTCAAGTAAGCTCTGAATGACCCCGCTGTCTCCCCCTGGGACCTGAAGGTACTCTCTCCGTTCCCATCTCTGTCTCTTTCCCACTTGTGTCTGCTTCCTGACCCCCATCTCTACCTCCATTTCCATCCTTCTTTCTCCATCTCTCTGCCTCATTATTCTAGCTCCATCTTTCAGATTCCATCCCCTCCAATTTCTGTCTCATTCTTTCTATCTCATTCTCTTGGTCCCCTCTTCTCTTCCGCCTTCCTTTCCTCTCCCCAGACTACATAAAATCCTTCATTTCAGAGATAGGATCTACCGCTCTCCAAGGCAGCATAGAGGAACTTTCTGTGAGGATCCCAGGTGCCTGAAGAAAGCACCATTCCATAGAGCATCCCAATGGTTCCTGCAACGCCTGCCTAAATCCCACCCATAGACTCTCTCCAAAAGGGGCTGAGCATTGTTGTGAGGGAAGAACAAACGCCTGAGGACTTTTCCCTTTGGCAAAGATGAAGCCCCTGGGCCACACTTGAACTTGAAGTTGGGCAGCGAAAGAAGGGGTCTGCCCTCACTCCTGGGCCCCGGCTCTTCCGCTAGCGCCCCCAAGAAGTCTCCCCAGAATCTCAGACTCCACAAGCCCCAATGGGAATCTTTCTGTTCCTTCCACAGCCTCCTCCCCACTGGCTCCCAATCCTCCCAGGTATCACACTGGCTGTTTCCCTTTCCTCATCCCCTGCCTCGAAACCAATGGCATGTCTTGGGAATTCTCCCTCTGAAATAAATCTCCACTATTTCCATTTCTCTCCTGGTCCAAGCCACCTCCCGCCTGGTTAACGGTGACAACCTTCTCACTGATCTCAGCCTCCCGCCCTGCCTCCCTACCCTTTATTCCCCACCCAACAACCAGTAAAAAGCATAAATCAAATTAAGTGATTTTTCCTGCTTGAAACACTGCAAAGACTTCCCATTACTTACAATAAAAGCCAAAGACAGGCCCCGACGAGCTGCCTGCCAACCTCTACCTCACTCTACCGGGCTCCGCCCAGCTGTCCCCCGCCCACCGCGTCAGACATGCCGAGCCCCTAGGGCTCCCACATGCAAAGGACCAGAAGGCACCTAGACCTGCCTGATCCCAAGATTCAGTACCTGCTGCTGTCATGGCAACACACTCTCCCGGGATGAAGGGAGGCTGTGTGGGAAGACACAGCTGCCAGGCGCCAACTGTCTGTCAAAGGAGCAGCTCCTCCAGGAAGTCCTCCCTGATCAGCCCAACTCTCCACACATCCTTGCTAACTTCCCACCTAAGGCTGGTCTGCCCACCATGTCCACACATGGAATAACTGCTTGAGTTTGTTCTTTGGTCATTTGGGGGCTGGGGTATGTAAACCTATGGTCAGGTGACGTACCTAAATCTCATCTCTGAAGTTGGATCAAAGTCTCTAGCACAAGCGTGGGTCTTAGGGTCAGGTAATCCCCAGAGGGCTGCAGGCCCACCCCCATCCTGAGCACCCCTCCTCCACACACCCCTGTCCCTGAGCCTTCCCCCTCTTCAGCCCATGGCTTCAGACTCAGGTGAGATCATAAAAGTGAGTGGCAAGAGTATCTTAATGGGGAAAGAAGAGGAAGAAGAAACCAGGAAGAGGCTCAGTGAGGCGCAAGGAGTGCAGATAGCCAGTGTCAGCAGGTGACACACTGTCCCCTAAAGACACGTGTCACGAGCTCCTCGAGGAACAGAGCAAACTCCCGCTCATCCCTGGGGGCCTGGGCGAGGCCAACTGCACGATCTGACTCTGGGCTGGGGGTGTGGGGGAGGCTTTGATTTAGACTGCCCTGGTTCCAACTCAGGTGAGCTAGTTATCTCCCAGCTGGTGACTTGGTCAGCAGGATCATAACGATAGCTGATATTTATGGAGTACTTGTGCCAGGCACAGCCCAGCATTTTAGTGTTCATTCATTTACTTGACACAACAAGCACAGGCATAGATGCTAGCATCACTCCCATTTTACGGATGAGAAAACTGAGACACAGAGAGATTTAGTGCCCAAAGTCACAGACCTAGTGAACCAAGACACAAACTGAGGACTGCACAGCTCAGCAGCAGCTGTCCTTAACCATCCCCTCTCCCAACACACTAGTCAGGGACCGTGTGCCTGAAACAGGGCCGGCTTTGCAGGCGTGCAAACCTGTGCTGTCACGTGAGGCTCGATTTACTGCTGTTGTTGCCGTCTTAAAATTTTCAATAATTTTTGAACACGGGACCCTACATTTCCATTTTGCAATGGAGTCCACAAATTATGCAGCCAACTCTGCCTCCGGATGTCAAGACAACCTTGTGGGGCGATTTGTGATTTGGGGACAGCAGCAGGGGCCGTGTACCCTGTGGCTCAGCCCGCCATAGCTGTGGAACGAAGGAACTGGGTCCCCACACGCGCCCCCTCAAGGCCAGCAGTCTGGCTGCCAAGCCCAGGGCTGGGACACCATCCCTCCCAGTTTCATTGTTAAACTCCCACCCGACACAAGCTGACAGACCCACACGTGGGTGAGCATATGCTCACAGTGTTCACTTCCTCAGAGCTTTGCATCTCGTCAGCAGTCCCCCAGCCAGGTGTCAGATGGGTGCCCATGAGTAATCATCGCTGTGCCACAGCTTCTGGGCACCTCTCTATCTCAGAAACATCCTCACACGGCACCTAAAGCTCTCAGGGCGCAGAATGAGACGGACGACCTGAGACGCAGGGGCTTGTTCAAGGTCACTCGGTCAGAAAGTGGAGAGCTGAGGTCAAACCCTAGACTCCCACCTCCAGACCAGGCTCTCCAGGTGCGCCTCTGCCACTCTGCCTCCCTTTGTCCTGACTGGTCCCTTTGAGGAACATCTGTCCATAAAGCCAGACAGAGGTGACGTGGCCCTGCTGCGCCCAGAATTTTCCCTCAGGCCCCAGCACCCATCAGGCACTGAGCCAATGCTGGGCTTGGCTGTCTTACTAGGGGTGACAGTGGAGGGAGGACGAGGGGCTGGGTTCACCGGACACCAGCCATCACTCACCTACCTATTTATCTGCCTGCCTGGCAACCTGCCTGTCTGCCTTTTCTTGTGTCTGCTATTTATTTATCTGTCAATCTATCTTTCTGTCTGTCTTTTCATCTACCACCTCTCTTTCTCTGTGTGTCAGAGCTGCCCACGGCTTTCACTCTCTTCCCCCCTTCCAGTGGGAATCCAAACACGGCTGTAGCCTTTCTTTCTTCCCACGGGTAAAACCCCGCCTGTGTCCTGGAACTGGTACTGGTCCCTGCAGGCTGGTCAAAGGAAGGTACAAAGGAAGATAAAGACGCTGGGCTTCAGAGAATCCTACACTCTCACGCCATAGCAAAATCATTATGACCGTTAATAACCGGGGTGATGGGGCACCCACTTTACACCCCTTTACTCGCCCATCTAATGTTTCATGAGCATCTAGCATGTGCCCAACACTGCAATTAGGGCCTGATTAGGTCAAAAGCAGCCAAGATCTTTGAGAAGATGAGTTTCCACTCTGGGTCAAACATAGAAAGCATCCGTCTTTCACACATGAGAGAAGCAGGCTCTGAGAGGCTAGGCGCCTTGCCCCGGGTCACACAGCCGGCGAAGGGCGCAGCTGCATCACACCCCGGCCAGGTACTTCTGAGGCTGGTCTGTCTTCTTTCCAAATCCATTGCTGATGGACAGCATGGCTGGAAAGGCCCTGCAGAGCCTGGGAGGGTGACAGGGAGTCAGGGATGGGGTGGGGGTACGCGCCTCAGCTGCTGGTAGATCAGGGTCTGACTTTCAGGGCCACGCACTCCCCCTGCTATTAATCCCTCCACTCAGCTGTGTCATTCTACAGCATCGTGTCACCCAAGCACTGTGACAGGCACCCGATTACCACAAACAACACGCTCAGGAAGGAAGGGCTGTGCAGCCCCAGGTATCCCTCCCACAGCTGGCATCAGACTGAGCCACGGCCCGGGGAGGACGGTCTCGGTGTGGTGGGGATGGTGGGGATGGTGGGGGTGGTGGGGGTGGTGGGGGTGGTGGGGGTGGTGGGGGTGGTGGGGGTGGTGGGGATGGTGGGGATGGTGGGGATGGTGGGGATGGTGGGGGTGGTGGGGGTGGTGGGGGTGGTGGGGATGGTGGGGATGGTGGGACACACAGGTCATCCACGCACTGCCACCCCTGTCCTTGCACGGGATTGTGCCAAGCTCCACCTTACAAAGAGCATGAGACATCTTTGCCAATGCATGCGCCAAGAAAGGGCCAATTTGGTCTAGAGCAGAGGTCAGCACACTTTCTGTGAAGAGCCAGGGAGTAAACATTTTTGGTTTTGCAATCACACAGTATCAGTGGCGATGGTTCCACTTCGCTCCGTAGCAGCAAAGTAGCCGCAGACAACACGTAACAGATGGGTGTGGTTGCGTTCCTTCCAATCATTCTTTATTTACAAAAACAGGCCTCTTGGGCTGTAGTTAGCTTATCCCTAGTCTAGATTCTACACCAGTAACAACAACAACAAAATAATAATGAGAGCTGATACTTATTAAGGACTCACTATGCACCAGGTGTGATCTCATAATAGCCTTAGGAAGTTGAGAATATTATTCTCTTAATGTTTATAGCTGAGGAAACTGAGGCACCGAAATGTTAAGTAACTCACTTGCCCAAGGTATCCCCGCCAGCATGGTGGCAACACCAGTCAGTAAGTTCTACTTTACATCCACCCATCCAGTAGCCCAGATGCTACGTGTCGTCTTTGACCTGTCTTCCTCTCACATCCCATATCTAACCCATCAGCAAACTGTTGGCTCCACCTTTAAAATGTCTTCACAAATCTGATGGCTACTCCCCACTACCCACAACCGTCCCTGCCGGAGCCTCCGTCATCTCTCACCTGGTTACTACAACAGCCCCTCCCTTGCTCCCCTGCAGTCGGTTCTCCGTGCAGCAGCCTCTGGCACTCTTGCAAACAAGTTACTGTGTGATATAATTTAGTTATTCTGTCCCTGCTCTGCTCAACACCTTGCAATGAGAATAAAAGCCAAGTCCTTACCATGGCTGAAATGGCAACAGAATCTGCCTCCACCCTGCCCCCATCTCTCTGACCTCCTCTTTCACATCTCTCCCCTTTCCCTCTGCTCCAGCAACTATGGCCTCCTCGCTACTCCTGCAACACACCAGCTCTCCCTGCCCCAGGGCCTTTGCACTGGCCGCTCCCTTTGCCAGGCATGCTCCTCCCCAGACATCCACGAGACCGACTCGCTCACCTCCAGCAAATCTTTGCTCGAACCTCACCTTCCTGATGAGGCCCTCCCTCACCACCCCCTGTACTTCTGCAACTTGCCCTCTTGCCCCTCACTTCTGTTCCCTTGCACTCTGCTCTGATTTTTCCTTTTCCTGTATTGCCTATTACCTTTACCACACAATATAAGCTAGTTATTTATTGCGTTTATTTAATTGCCTGTCTTTCCTCGCGAGACTATAACTCCACAGGGCAAGGTGTTATTTATTTTGCCGCTGATGTTTCTCAGCCTCTTCATCGGTGCCGGCCCGTGGAGGGTGCTCAGTGATATTTGTTGAACAGTTGCACGAATCCAGCCTAAGCCTTCCTTGTCTTGTGCCTATTTCCTCGGGCTCTGAGTGGAGATGGAGAGCTGAAGGGGCTGCATGTAAAGGAAATCACACTTTTGCTGGATGCCCTAGAGAATGTCCCCACTGAATTGCAGATGACAGCACCTGAGCAGGAGTTTTCACACGAGTTGGACCTGGATGAGCCCCAAATACGTCCATGTTGTTTGTGTCTTTTTATTTGAGCATACAAATCAGGCCAGTCCTTAAGGAATAGGTCCTCAACCGCCAAGGGTCCCCTTGTCCTGCTCCTGCAACAAACTGAGAAGACAGACCCCTACGCACACTCCCTTTGCACTAAAGGTGGCCAAAGAAATCCAAGTGGCATCTCAGATCAGCCAAAAGGGACTCTCTCGAAGGATGCTGGATTAATGAGGTGGGAAGCTGATGAAGCCTGGTTAGAGCCAAGCTGGCCAGCTGTACCTGGCTTCCAGGACCAGAGGGCATGACAAGAGACAGTATGTAATTCCCTGAACAGGCACCATATTGGTCTAAGGCTGACGTGGATCGCAGCAGTGGCATGTTTAGAACAGCAAGTTCATTTCATTCTTATCCCCCTAGAGACACCTCTGGCCATCGCCTTCTGGCCCAACCCGTTAATGACCCACTGGGTTGCCTTGAACAAACTGCCTCAGCTTTGGGGGTTTCCATTTCCTCAATACTAAAGTGTTCTTTAGGACTCCATCTAGGTCGATGGTTCTGGGATTCCATATCTAATCCATCACCAATAACCTGGTATTGATTTTAACCCAAGCAGGTAAAAGAAAGAGGGAGAAAATTCCCTACAGTATGCCCTGGCTACAGAGGCAGGGAACCGAGTTTGAATTCCAGTCCCATCCCTTGCCATGTGCACAGCCTTGTCCCCTCAGCTTTAGTTTCCACACCTGCAAACTGGGGATAATAATTCCTTCATCCCAAGGTTGTCAGAATTATGCGAGATGATGTGTGTCAAGTGCAGGGTGGAGATGGGTAGCCATTATTATTATTACAAAGAGACAGGGAGGTTCAGGAGAAGATGAGTGTGACTCTGAGGCTTAGAAGAAAGTGGCAGTGACCTTGGGTTTCAAACTGGGGACCGAAAGTTATTACCCTTGTAGCTCTAAAAAGACACCCATTCCACTTCAGGGATATCAAGAAGTATTTTGTTTGGAAAAATGACAGAGGCGACATGGTGCAGTAAGGCATGATATTTGCAATGCTTTGCACTGTGTTGACTTAGTTACCCTGGGACTACATTTCCCAGCATCCCTTTCTCTAGAGTTCTGGGAATGAACCCTAAGGAAGATGGATCAGAGTGGGAAAAAATATAGTGTCAGATCAGTCCAAATTCACTGACATGGGTGCATTAAACAGATTCTGGATTCGATGCATTAGCTCAAGCAGCTGGGACTGGCTCTACCAGTTTGCTTGGTCCATTGACTCAAACCTAGATACAAAGATGGCTTACACTGAATGAAGTTCTAATGCCAAGCACTTCCCTAGTAGATTGCAGAGGAAGTATCCAAAGGCTTAGGGATACTGGAATGCTGAAGGATTACTCACACTCATTCACACTCAACAGGTGCAGGCTGCCATGCCAGCTGCTCTGTCCGTTGGGCTGTGCCACCCAGAAGATCCAGTGATGCTTGGAGGGTCAGCAACAGACAGAGATGCTGTATGGAGACTTAGGCAGACCACGTAGGTGCATCACAGCACAGACTCTTATGATTTTGCAGAAAAGCTACACCCTCTAAAGATAAGTTTTCTCCTTCTGAGAAATAGCTTCTACCTTGCTATTGAACCTTTTAGGAACTGAAAGCTTGATCGCAGGCCACCAAGTTACAATGTCTTCTGAACTGCCCATCATGAACTGAGTGTTGTCTGAGCAACCGAAACATAAAACTGGGCATGTGCAGTAGCAGTTTCATCATAAAATGTGAAGTGACACATACACCATCACCTCAAGCAGATCAGGAAAACACAACTCAACCAGAGCCAACACTCCAAATGCCTCTCTCCCCTACTCACGCTTCCATTACTTTCTCTCTCTCAGCCCACAACTCTGGCCTCACATGGAATTCCCTGACAAGTTAACTGAGGAAGAAGCAAAGTGGTTCTGGTTTCTAGATGGTTCTGTGCCGTACGCTGGCACTACCCAAAAGGGGGGGGGCAGCTTCAGCACCGCAGCCCCACTCTTTGGGACAGTGGCGAAGGAAAACCTTCCCAGTGGCAGTACTTTGAGCAGTGAGCATGACTGTCACTCAGCCTGGAAGGAGAGATGGCCACAGGTATGAATGTACATTGATTCGTGGGCTGTGGCTAACGGTTTGGCTGGATAGTCAGGCACTTGGAACATAATCGGAAAATCGGTGAAGTGAGGTCTTGAGGAGAAGTAAATGGTTAGAACTTTCCGAATTGACAGATTGGGTGAATATATGTGCCCCGTGTCCATGCTCATCAAACACTGACCTCAGTTGAGGAGGCTCTTGGTAATCGGATGGGCAAAATGATCCATTTTGTGGATTTCAGTCCAGCTCTTTTCCAAGACCTCCTTATCATTACCCAATGGGCTCATGAACAAAATGGCCATGGTGGAAAGGATGGAGGTTATGCATGAGTTCCGCAAATTGGACTTTTGCTCATTAAGCCTGATCTGGCCACAGTCACTGCTAAGTGTCCAAATACCAACCGCAGAGTCCAGCAGTGAACCCCCAGCTTGGCACCATGATTTGCTCTCATTCATTCAGCCAGATCCTTACCCTGCTTCTGCCAAAACCACCATCTGTGGACTTACAGAACGCCTCATTTGCCATCGCAGCATTCCACACAGCCTTGCTTTTGACCACGTAAATAGTCGACAGCAAGTAAAGTGTGGCAATGGGCCCACGTTCAACAAATTCACTGGCCTGATCATGATCTCTGTCATCTCAAAGCAGCTGGCCTAGAAAAATTGTGGGATGGCCTTTTAAAGGCTCCGTTATAGCACCAGCCTTGTGATAACACCCTGCAGGGCTAGGGTAACATCCTCGGAAGTAGTCCAGGCCCTTAAATCAGCAACCAACATACCATGCTATTCCTCCCAGAGTTGAGATTCCTAGATCTGGGAATCAAGGGATGGAAACGGGGCTGGCTCCTCTCACCATTATCCTGTGTAATCCACTAGGAACAAAATTTTGCTTTGTGTCCCCATGACTTTAGACTCTGTTGGTCTAGAGATCTTAGCTCCCAAAGGAGGAATGCTTCCACCTGGAGACATAACAATGGTCCCATTACACCATTTAAGACTGAGTTAAGATTGCTGTCTGGCTCCCCCGTGCCAGTGACTCAAGGAGCACAGAAATGACCGGCTAGAGTGATGAATCCTGCCTGTCACGGGGAAAACATCAAAGGGTTACTGCCACACAAGGGGGTAAACAGGGAGAAGCTCTGGATTCACGAGATGCCCTGAGGCATCTCTTAGCGGCCCCATGTCCTGGGATAACAATCAATAAAAAACATGACCACCCATTACAGGGAAGATGGCGAATGACCTACACAGACCCTTAGAGAATGAAGCAAGGGACTGTGACAGGCTGGGGTTCTTGCTACGCGCAAACAGAAAATGAAATGGGTAGCAGAAAAAGGGAATTATAAATGCCAGCTACAATCATATACGTGACTAGTTGAAGAAGTAAGGATACTAGATTTGAGTATTTCTTCTTTATTTTGTTTGGAAATATTTGTGTACATGTGAGTCAATTCTTTTCTTCCCCCCCCTCCCATTCCCTTACCATCCAACATAAGATTTGTTACAGTAGCTAATTTACCATCCAGTGATAGGCTGTGGAAGGAGGAGCTTGAGTTAGCTAAAAGGTCTGACATCACCCATAGATGGACAAAGGGACTTGTATCCTCTCTGGGGAAGATGGCCCATGCGTTTTCACTTGTACTAGGGATGGCTGCATATGTTAGGAGGAAGCACGCTTTTTCTATGATCTTAATTTGGAAGTTCAATGCGGTTAAAAGAAGTGTGTATGTGGGCCAAGTAGACATGGGTTATCTATGGTGGTTTTGTACTGAGTCAACTCTGCTAAGCTGGGACTACATTTCCCAGAAGCCCTTTCCCTTCCTGGCTCTGAGTTTGGTTGGCAACAGAGAAATTTGCTTGGGATTTGGAAAGCGAACACGACGTGAAGCAGCTGCCATGTTCGCATTCAGAAGGCCAGTGTCGGATCAGGGACTGTCGTAGCTCTTGCACATGGCTCACCATTTGGGGGTGGGGAAGCACCTGGGCCTGCAGCAACCCCAGTTCCTGCCCCATCCCCTCCTCCAGCACCTCCAGGTCCCAGGCTGGGTGCTGCGCAGACCCCAGGTGAAGCGTGCCAGCTGCTTCTGCAGTTAAGAAGCTTGGGGATGGCGAGAGACACACAGGAGTTCCAGTTCATCACTGCAGGTTCGGGTTTGTTCTTGCAGGAGTCACTGTTTTCCTCACTGCACACCCATCTTTCTTTCCCGGCTGCCTGCCTGGCTGAGTGCTGGGTCAGCACCCTTTGCAGACTGTTTCGCCAGTCCCCAGTTGCAGAAGGTCACATTCCTACAACAAATCCTTTGTTGTGTAGCACTCCTATTCATTCTGCTTCCTTGACCAGCCCAAGCCCTAACTGAGCCCGGGTCTCAGGCTGGGTTCCCCACCAGAGGAGCCGGGAATGGGAATCCCCATGGAAAGTGATTTATTGAAGAAGAGCTCTCAGGAGCAACTTAGGAGTAAGTGAAGAAGAATGGGGGCAGGGGAGGAAGCTAAATAAAGATGTGGGTTCAGCTGAAGTCCAGCCTCTGCCTAACCCCACAGGGAGCCCTGGAGCATGAATGACACTGCAGCGTTGTCCCACCTTGGGGGGCGGGGGTGAGCACTGTGGACCCTTTATCAATCAGTTATTTCTTAGGGACACCCCTGGGGGAGGGTGTAATCTTCCCGGCATTTCCTGATGAAATGGCTCCTGGCAGCCAAGGGCAAGTCTCAGGGGAAGGGGACAGCTGGGAACCGTAAGCTGTCAACACTCGCAGCGGTACAGGATCGCAGTGGGGACACCAGCAGTAACTACTGCACAGGGGTTTTCCTATTAGAAGACCTAGATTCAGATCCCAACTCCACTACTCAATGGCTCTGCGATCTTGGGCAAGTTTCCCAAATTCCGGACGCCTCAGTTTCTCATCTATAAAATGGGAGTGATCACTGAGCATAGTACTGAGTACATGTTACCGTGATTTAAATATTGAATCTAAAAAGCAAAATAAATGAAAGAACGAAAAATAGAAAGAGACTCATAGACAGAGAACAAACGGATGGTTGCCAGAGGGGAGGGAGGTGGAAAGATGGGCAAAAAAGGGGAAAGGGAGTAAGAGGTACAAACTTCCAGTTATAAAATAAATAAATCATAGGGATGTAATGTGCCCTATGGAGAATATAGTCGATAAAATTGTAATAACTTTGTACATTGACAGATGGTTAATAGACTTGATGTGATCACATTATAAGGTACATAAATATCAAATCACTATGCTGCACACCTGAAACATATAATGTTGTATGTCAACTGTACTTTAATAAAACTTAATCATAAATATTATAATAATAATAATAGCTTAAAGAGCAAGAGTCCGAAGCCTGGGTTCTCCTCCTTGATCTGCAACCTACTGGTCTCAGTTTCCTCAAAGGCAAAACGGGAATAACTGCGCAATAATACTTTTGTTCCCTACCACGAAGGAATATCAGGGTTTCGGGAAGCAGAATAATGCTCTCTCCCCAAAGACGTCCACATCCTCATCCCTGGAACCTGTGAATATATCACCTGACACGATAAAAGGGACTTTGTAGAGTTTGAGATGGGAAGATTATCCTGGATTATCCAGGCAACCACAAGGGAGGCAGAAGATCAGAGTCACTAGTAGGAGATGTGAGGATAAAATCAAGAGGCTGGAGCGATGACAGGAAGGGGTCATGAGATAAGGAAGGCAGGCTGCTTCTCGAAGCTGAAAAGGGAAACCAACCAACCAGCACACAAACAAAAAACCTCATTCTCCTTCGGAGCCTCCAGAAGGAACCAGCTCTGGTGACACCTTAAGTTCAGCCCAGCGAGACTGATCTCTGATCACCAGAACTGAAGGAGAATTAATGTATGTCATTTTCAGCCACGAAGTTTGTGGGTGTTTATTACAGCAGCAATCGGAAACTAATACAAGTTCCAAAGAGACGATGCGTCTGAGTGTTGTGACCACCTGGATCCATTCATCACGACAGCCAAGGCTCTGGGGTCCTAGGGTCAGGTCACGAGAGCTAAGAATACAAGCTGGACCTTAAGAGATTTTCTTGGCATGTGCCAGACCATGGGAGGTGGCAATGCCCAAACCATGCCTGAATCAGAAAGAGAAACTTTCACAGGATTGTGTAGGCTCGGAAATTATAGAAACTTGCAAAGCTTCTTCCCACCATTTCCAGCTCCCTCTCAACACACCACTGAAACCACCCACACCCCTATGATGGATTCAGGGAGTTGAAAGGAAAGGAGACATCAACCTTTCTTCTAAGACATCTTCCCTCGTTGCTCAATATTTCAAATAGTCCACATCAGACTCCTCCACGCCCTGGGTCAAACCATCAAAGTCCTAGCTCTAGATTAAACACACCAGAAATGACAGAGGGGACATGCCTTGCCCACTCAGACCCTTTTTTCCTGGAAGCTGTGACCAGGCACTTCATTTGGAGGCATTTTGATGAATAGAGGAAATGAAACTTCATTAGTTATGTAACAACAAAGACAAAGAAGAGCCACCACGTGGCTCTGGCCCACCCTAAGATGTTTCCCCACAAGGATTGGGGGGTTCAGGAAGTCTGAAGGCTCTCTGTTTGCTCAAGGGTCCCTGCTAATTTGACTTTAATGTTAGACCTCTGTACGATTAAGGACAATATAATTCAACAAGGACGTTATACTCACACTGGTCGGGTGTTTAGTCTCTATATTGGTCAGATTTCCATTATGCTAATGTTGCATAACAAACATCCTCAAATTCTCCGTGACTCACAATCCCAAATATGTATTTCATACCTACAGGTCTGTAGGTCAGCTATTGTTCAGCTGATTTGGGCTGGGTGGCGTGGGGCCAGGCTGGACTCCAGCTTTTGTGGGGATCGGGTCTATTCCACGTGTCTTTATTCTAAGACCTCAGGCCTGAGGCTCTCTCATGGATAACAGAAGCTCTGGGAGCGACTTGCCATGGCTCTGAAGATCTTGTCTTGGAAGTAGCACACACTTATTTTCACCCATGTTTTATTGGCCAAAGCAAATCCCATAGCTAGGTCAAAAGTCAATGGGAAAGTTCCTCCCATAGGGAAGCCATGGCAAGGAGAAGACTGAAGGAAAGCAGAACTGACAGGAAACAGTGCAATCTAAGACAGCCCAGAGTCTCTGATACGTTCGAGCTATCACCCATCCTTCCAGACCCGCGGCCCTAAAACAAAAAGCTTGCCGGTACCCGTCTCCCCTATCCCTACGGTATCCCAACCACATCTGTACAAGGAGACGTAATCTCTGGAAAGAAGAGGAGCCAATGAGAGTCTTCAATGAAAGAGTCCTAAACATCACCTGACCCTAACGATGCATCGTACAGATGGAAAAACCGAGGCCCAGGTGTGTACAAGTCTTCTCCAACCTCAGAGAGATGTTCAGCTCAGGGGCTGTAGAGTCAGCTTGCCCAGGTTCTATTTTCGGCGCCACCAGTTATTAAGGTGTAATCTTGCGTAAATTACCATAATCTTTCTGCAACTGTTTTCTCAACATAAACAGGGAAAATAGCAGTTCCCACCTTACAGAGATATTATGAGGACTGAACGTTAAAGCACTTAGAGTAGTAACTGGCAGGTGCCCAATAGTCAGTAGCCCCTGTAATTATAATAATTCCACAAATAGTTGTTATTACAGTAATTCCCCAATTACCATGCTTCCCCGAAAATAAGACCTAACCGGAAAAGAAGCCCTAGCATGATTTTTCAGGATGACATCCCCTGAACATAAGCCCTAATGCGTCTTTTGAAACAAAACTTAATATGAGACCCATCTTATGTTCGGGGAAACATAGTATATCACTCTTTCCTAAGTACTGAAACAATAGTTCCTGGCCCAAAGAGCTCCCATGTCATGGAGAAGACAGACAGAAATAAGCCGATTGACATCTGAAACATTCTTCAGCAGAGAGAGTCACAAGGAGCAGAGGGTAAATCTAATTTTGCCCCAAATTGGAGAACAAAAAGACTCAGAACACCTCCCAAAAGAGATAGTGTCTGAGCCTAGTCCCAAATACTATGCAGGTTTTCCAGATGGCCAAGAGGGTAAAGGAGACTCCTGCAGTGCAAAGGCCCTGAGGTATGAACAGATCATTCAAAGTGTGTTTGGAAAACCCAAGTAATTCCAGCTAACTGGAAAACTTCCTTGAAAGTAAGCAGGAGAGGAGGGCAGGGGTCAGACGTTGGAGAGCTCAGAATGCCAGGTAAGAGGCTTGAATTCCTCCTATTGGCCTGACCTCGAATTTTCCTTCATAAGAAGCACTAAAGGCAGATGGAAAGAAATACTGGCTGTAGGGACCTAGACAACGGCAATTCTTTATGTAATTCAAAGTCTCCAGTTTTACCTTAATTTCTATAAATTTGTATCTTCTTCAATAATAAATCCATGTTCATTCACTCACCTAATAAATGCTTATGAAGTGCCTACTGGGTGGAACTTAGAAAACCAGCAAATATAACCAGGACTCTTGCCCTCACAGATCTTTTATTATAGCAGGGCAGGGGGCAATGGTAGTGGAGAAAGACAATAAATAATAATGATGATAGATGAGAGATAGACAGATGGTAGATGACTGTTTGAGTCTTAAAAGGTGACAAATGGTTTGGAAAACAGAAAAATTAGAGTAGGATAAGGTAGGATGTCATTAAATGAATAAAGTAATGAATGAATGAAGATGGATGTCTGGATGGATGGATGGATGGATGGATGGATGGATGGATGGATGGATGACGGGAATAGATGAATGGATAGAAGGAAGGATAGAAGGAAAGAGAAGGCTGGCTAGAAGGTGGGGGACCACTAAAAGGGTTTAAATAAGGCAACGACAATACTTGCATCTGTCAACACCCTGTCTCTCAGGAGGCTTCCACTCTCAAGTCAGCCGGTTGCTGTTTTCCACATTTGAGGTCACGGAAAGGTGAAACCAGCTGGAACCAGTTCCCCAGATCCTAGCTGATCCCCACGCAGGTCGTCAGCTTGTTACCCACACTTCAGATGCAGCTGAATTTCCAAATGCACAGTTGATATAAACACCTTCTGGGCAGATAGCAGTTAACGAATAACTTGGTTAAATTGCAGCAAAGGGAGGGAGCTCAAAAGCTGGAGGAGGGATGGAAGGATGAGAACCGTGGTCCTTGTTAATGACTGGAATCCAATCTCGGAAAAGAGGGGACTGATACTTTGGGAAATGAGTTTATGATAATCATTCCTGCTATTGGCAGAACAGCCCGATGGCTTCTCCCAGACACACAGCCCCTCTAAGCCAGTGTTCTGGGGAGAGGAGGCAGGAGACCAGGGCTCCTGGCTGCTGCTCAGGGCCAGTCACTTCACCCCTCTGGACCTCAGCTTCCTCCTCACTAAAATGGGAAGGTAATTTCCCAGCGCTTTTCACAGGATCAAATAAATGAGTGGATGGGGAAACTATGGAATCGGCTTTCTTTCTCTCTCTCTCTCTCTCTCTCTCTCGCTCTCGCTCTCGCTCTCGCTCTCTCGCTCTCTCGCTTTCTGTCTTTTTCTTTTCTTTCTTTCCCTTCCTTCCTTCTTTCCTTCCTTCCTTCCTTCCTTCCTTCCTTCCTTCCTTCCTTCCTTCCTTCCTTCCTTCCTTTTAATAAAAGGACAATGGGGGTCTATTAAAGAAAGTAAATATTTCCCATTTTATAAAGCATGTGGCAATGCATGCTTTGTAAAATTAAGTATGGCATCCCACAGAGCTAGGTTCAGATCCTATTCAGCTTCTTTCCAACTATGATTGGGGACAATCTCTCTGAGCCTTGACATTCTCATCTGTAAAATGGGAGTTGTCACACCTCCCTCATAGGCTTATTGGGAGAATTAAAGGAGATACTGCACTTTGGTGCCTGGCACATAGAAATGCTTTACGAACATATGCTAATGACTACGTTTGTCACTTCTGTGCCCAGCCTCCTGCCCAGGACCCTGGCATTTTGAACAAGGTCCTCCCAGCCTGGTGCATGCCCAACCTTCAGATGCTGAGTGATGGGGACATGTGGGGGGAAGATCCATGTAATACAAAAGCCTGGAGTAGACACTGAAGCCCCCACTTCCTCAGGGCCTCTTCCAGACCATCTGGATGAGACAAGAGCAGACAAAGGCACAAACAGGACAGAGAGGGAAGTCGCTGTGATCCCTGCAGGGACGGTGTAGCCACGTCCCCTCAAAGTCAGAGGAGACACTGATGGTGCCAACAGGAAAGGCTTGGCAGCATTGGCCACGCCAACACCAGACCGCATGCCGCAGGCTCAGAGACGACAGTTCCTGAGTGAGTCCAGAACCTCCACTCCCTGTGACACTCCTGTCACATCCCATGATGTTCAAACACAGCCCAATGCTGCTCCCAGCACCACAGCTCCCCCTGGGGGTTCCAGGCCTGGTGCCCAGGGGCCCAGGACATTTCACCAGCCGGTTTGTGAAATGGATGTTGGTGCCACGGCCCCACTTCTGGGCCACTTTCTCCTTGAATCACTGTCTTAGACCCTTCTCCGGCCAGGAGGGCCCTGCTTTGTTTTGCTGTTGTTGTTGTTGTTGTTACTTTCATGAAATAAAGTGCAAGTTTCAAGACACTGAGAGACAGAGACCTAAAGAGTTTTGTTCTTTGATTCCCGCTACCAAACTGAAATATTGCTATATTAATACACGGCGCCTACCCTCTGCCTGACTTTATACGAGTACTATGAAGAGTAATAATAACGGCTTACATTTACTTTGAGTCGGCGAGGTGCTGGGCACTGTTCCAAGAGCTTTCCCTGCACCAACTCGTTTCATCCTCGTAAGAGTCTGGTAGGTTCCAGCCCCAGAGCCGGCAGGGCTCCCATTCGTCAAAGTGGGGCTCCCCACAGGTTTGTAGCCACGCCTCGGGGACTTGATCAATGTCCCTCCCAAGTGCCGGGAGCTGGTCTGATCACATACGGTGCCCTCCTCGGGGTGGGAAATGGTGAGGCCAGCATGACCCCCCAAATCCCAGCTCCTGTAACTCACTGGAAACTCCCAGTGACAAGATTCTCCACATTCTCCCATGGATCCATTTTTTAAACCCCCAAAGCGGTTTCTAAACCAGAAGAAACTTTTACCGGGAAGCTGCAAGCCTTTGGGGCGCTTATGTCCTGTTGCAGACATCATCTGTCTTCCTGGAAGGGACGCCTGTTGCTTTTGTCCAACTTGGTTGAAAGCAAGAGTCAATAGTTGGGAGCTATTCATCTCTTCTCTTTAAGAGAAGGAAAGATCATTGCATGTTGGTCCTGAGGGGTCTCAGGCCCGTAAAATTGTTTCCGAGGTCTCCTGCAAGAGTTCTTCACCCCCTCAAGCGCTCTCAGCTGAGGACTCTCAAAGTTGGGCTGTGAGGGCAGCTGAGAGGTGGCGGGGTCGGTGACACAAAGAAGCAGGGCTGAGCCATCACAGAACAGCCCTGCTCACGTAAAGATGGTGACAAGAATGGTGGCATTGGTGATTGACAGTGGCCTGGCACTCTGAGCCCCTAACCAGAGGCTGGAGGTGTTGGTTGGAGCAGCATGCTGTGTGATCTTAGACAACTCACTGAACCTCTCTGGGCGTTGATGTTCTCTCCTGTCAAATGGAGACAGTGAAGGATACACTGAGATAAGAGGTGTGGAAGGACTCTGAGCACCTGTTTGACAGGATTTCCTCTAGTCAATATTTATTTGGCAAGAAGCACTCTTCTGACAATTAGCAGAAGAAGAGCGACACCCAGGAGGGGAAATTTGCCAGGTCAGCAGAAACAGGTGCGCTCACATCCTCACTGTGTTCACCTTCACAACAACAGCAAAATAAAAGTCTTGACTTTTAAAGAGAGCAAGAGGATACGTACTGACGGATTTGTTGGCACCTACTAAGTGCCCAGCTCATAAAAACACAAGGATTATAGTAAGAAGAACCAATAGGTATAAACTGCTTATATACCATCCCTCGTGCCAAGTGTTTTACATGCATCATCTCATTGAACCCCTGCAGCCAGATAATGAGATTCAATTATTATTTGCATCATTATTTCCATTCTATCGATAGGTAAATTGATGCTCACTAGTATAGAGTCACTTGGCCAGTCCCAGCTAGGAGGTGTCCACACCTGGATTTGAACCGTGTCTGATACACAAGGCTCTTAACCACCATGGAACATTGTCCCCAGAGTCAGATCTCATGCCAATCCTTTGGGATTGGAATGACTACTACCCATTATCCATATGAGGAAACTAAGGCTCAGAGAGGTGAAGGTACTTGCCCAAGGTCACGTGGGTGGCCCAAAGCCAGGTCTGCCTTTGAGAATAAACCTTCAGACACTGACACTCCAAACAGACCGTCAGGCACAGGATTTGTCAATGAGACTGGGAAGTAGTGGCAGCATCCACCGCTCAGGGTTTCCGGATGGGACGGCAGAGGCAGAGGCTATGAGAGTTGCACAGCCAGACTGGGACGGGCTCAGGGAAGCCACTGGCTCCCCTCCATCAAACTAGCTAGGCTGGCTGGCAGGGGAGGCGGTTCCAGCCAGGGGAGGGGGCTCAGGCCAAACCCCCAACCCCAGTTAAAGCCAGGCAAGGTGCAGCCAGGACTGCTCAGCCTCGCACTTTACAGAGAGGGGGACAGAGCATCCCCGAGCCAGGGGAGGAGGTCTCCAGCCTGCCAGGAGACAGATGGCCACACAGTGAGCACCCCAGGTCGCCATGTCACCATCCCATGCCTCAGAAGAGACTTGCCAAAGCCATCCTGCCTTCGTTCATTTGTAAGTCCACCCATTCACCATTTATCGAGCACCCGCTCTGTGCCAGGCTCTATGCTGGGCAATGGGAATGCAGCAGTGATCAAGACAGAGTCCCTGCCCGCAGGAAGCTGGGAGTCCAGTGTAGAGAGAGACACAACACACAAGATAAATCAGCTTTGCACAGAGGTAAACGATGGTACGTGCTGGGGGTGGACAGCAGGGGGCCAGGGGCTCGAGAACTTGTGAGCTAGCTGAGTGTCTCCTCTCCCTACTAGAATATAAACTTCCTGAGGGCTGGACCGTGTGGGTCTCGTTGGCTTCTCTGTCCACAGGGCCTAGTGTGGCGCATAGCACAGGGAAGCCACTCCACCAACAAGCCCTTCCTGGAGCCCTGGGCGGGAGTCTGGCAGAGCCCCTGAGTCTGGGATGAGGAGTCCCAGCCAGTGCTGAGATGGGGACAGAAAAAACAACAGCTCCCATTTCATAAGCACGTGCAGTGTGTCTGGGTCGTGTTCGAAGTGCCTTGAACACAGCTCTCACTGAATGCACCATCCTTCTTGCCCCCATTTTACAGGGAGGAAACTGAGGCCCGGGTAGGCAAAATCACAGACAGTGAGGGGCAGAGCTGGGAGTCGGGCTCCACAGCTCCCCGTCTTAGCCACCATGCCCAACCAGCGAGCGCAGCTCAAGCTGCCATGCAGACTGAGAAGTGAAGGCAAGAATTTGAAGCAGGAGCAGGGAGCCGGGATGAGGGGACCTTCTGAGTAGCACGTCCCAGGGCTGACCTTGAAGTGGAGAATCCTCCCTACCATCCAGGAGCAAAGATGTCGGGGCCAGGCCAAGATAGGAGGAAGGGAGGGTCTTATTTAGTCCAAAAGGGAGCACGTCAAGGAAAGCATCTCAACATGGCCTACCCCAAAGCGGCGTTCTGCTCATCAGCCTTTTTAAGACCAAAAGGACCCTTTCCCCAAATTGGGGTTGACTTTGAACCCGGGTTTAAGAGCAGCTTATCCCAACCATTCCATCTTTGGACAGCTCAGCCAAGTTCATTGTTCATTAGCTTAGTGATAACTAGTAGCTTGGGGAAGGGGTATAAGATCTAAGACTGAAGACAATTCTATTCATTCATAGTATGTCCAGACCCTTTCTCTAGAAAAACTCAACATTTTTAAAATTATTTTTTTAAATGACAGTCTATCTCCAAGGTGTAGAGCAGACCGATCTTAGCACCAGTTAGTTGTCCAGGCGAGGGGGTGCTAACCCACCATCCTCAACGCTGTCCCTTCCAAATAGTCCCCATGGAAGTCTCGAGGCTGCCAGGGCTGCAAACATAGCTGTATCTGCTTTGGGAATTGCCTTCAAGCTATTCCTGAGTCCCCAGAAACTCCATCTCATCCACTGCTAGTCTAGCCTTACATTTGCCAAGCTGGTCTCTAGTTCACAAGATCCGTTACTAGGCTGATGGGATTAGAGAACCTTTTGCAGCAGCAAGGATTCAGGTGAGACCCCAAAGTGCACTTCTCAGTCCAAATGACTGGGGCAGGGCCCACCCGTGAGTGAGGCTGGGCCATCCCACTCCCAGAAGCTTCTCTCTTGTTTTGCAACCCCTCTGGCCCTTGTGTCTGCACCCGACCACTGCGCTCTAGATTTATTGCTCTCTGGGAAGGACTCGCCAGAGCCCAGAGCCCAAAGCCACCATTTAGTTGAATGCATGTTGGGGTTGCACCTCTGTTCTGAGAGCAGTCAGCTCCGGGTCTGTTTCTGTTTCCCTCGCCAGCACCTGGCATGACGCCCACGGGCAGCAGGTGCTCAGTAAGTTCTGGAGACCTTCAGGGTTTCAATGGCCTGAGAGTCAGGCGGGTGGCACCGGATGGAGGGGACAGCCACACAAGTACTTGGCATTGTGATCCCACTTAATTCCTCCCGCCAGCCCTGCCTGTGAAGCTTAATTAGCTGTTTTAGGAAAGACGAAACTGAGGCTTCAGAAAGCTCCCCCGTCGCTGCACAATCTTAGACATGGGAACAGCTGGCCAAGACGATGGCCTCTTCTTTCTAGAGTCGCTTTTGACAGACACTCCAGACTCACCCTCTAGCACAGGGCTCCCTGTTGGGTTTCCGTCTTGTCTGAGGACAGGGGCTGACCCAGATAAACCAATACGAATACGAAGAGCTGACACCTTTCAAGCGCTGGTCATGTACTAAGCACTGTTCTGAATGCTTCAGACATATTAATGCCTCCGATCCCTCAAGGAGGGGAGGTGTCACCCCATTTTACAGTCAAGGAAATCAAGGCACAGAGAGTTATTACCCACTTGCTTGAGTTGGCACAGCCAGGAAACAGGATAGCCAGGGAAGACGGGATACAAGACCACAGGATCTAAACCACTGCGCCATACTACCTGCCCTCCAGCTCTCCATAGCCTTCCTTTCCACAGAGGCCCAGAGAAGCCAAGTAATCAGCCTGATGTCACACAGCAAAGCTGTGGCCCAACTGGCTTTAGACTAGAGGTCCCTCGTCCCATCTTTCTTGGGAGTAAGAGAGACATAGGTAGGCTGCTTCCATGCCAGGCAGTGTGCTTAGCACATCTTAACACAGCTCTCATTTGATCCTGACAACAGTCTTATGAAGCAGGCCCTCTGACCCCTGTGATACGGACAAAACAGAGGTTAAGATACCTGTTCCCAGCAACTCGGTGGCCTGGCTCTCCACCCCTGAACACACTCGCTCCCCGCCACTGTGGAGGGTAAGCCTGTCCCAGGGAAGAATATATGGGCCATCTGTCCCTTCCCGCCTCCTTTCCGCTTGGCTTCTTAATGCTAATTTATGGACAGCAAGCAGAGTCTGAGATGATGAAGGTGAGGTATGAAGAGGAGGCGGGAGGAAGGAAGAGAGAGGGCGGGGCTGTAAATACTAATTGTTCTGTGAGGAGGTTGCTTTTCAATTCCTCGTTGAAGGGAAGGCTATGTTTAATTAACTCTGCTTGTGTGCTGGGGACAGAGCCTGATTGAAAATGAGTTACGGGGCCTCTATGACAAGGCGGAGAGCCCAGCGGCCTCACAAATGGACCAGCTTTGTCGACATCTGGGTACAAACTCCGAGACAGAGAGGTCCACAGGCCCACAAGCTCCATGATGTCTGTCCTCAGTACGCCGGCCCCCGGCCCCCCTCCCTCCCACCCTTCCTACCAGCTGGCGGGTTTCCAGGCCTTTGCAGGCGCCCCCCTTCCTCCCTGTCTGCCTCCATCCCACTCCTGTTTTCTCTGGCCAGCACAGGCTCATTTGCTCACCTGTCTTTGGCTGGCATTGTTTGGGGGCAAGAAACTGAAGCCCACCCTAGCATCACTTAAGAAGATTTGATTATGAGGCTCGACGGGTACCCTAGGAACCCCAGATGTTGGAAGAACAGCTAGATGTCTAGAACTAAGAAACGGAAAAGAATCAGATCCAAGTCTGGTTCATGCCCACTCTCTCCCACCCACCCCCAGCCACTACCATTGCTTCTTAGCTCTGCTTCTTTCTGGATCTGCTCTGTTTGCCTTCCTTCCTTGGTCCTAGGCTTCAGGCCCTCTGGTTCCCATTCTCCAGTTATGCATGCTGAAATTCAGAGCCAGAGTCTGATTCGTCCTGCCCATTGGTCAGGTGCCCATCCTGGTCCAATCAGCCATGGCTAGGGGAGATGGATCACACAACTGCCCCTTCAGAGTCAAGCAGTGGGCCTGGTCGCTCCACATGAGAGGAGCAGAAAAGAGGGATGGGGGTCTAAGGATTCCAGGTTCACCTAAAGCACTCCCTTTCAGAGATGGCCCCCATGCTGATTGCCCCTTTAGTACCAACCCTTCCTGTGTTCCCACTGCCAGCTGTGTGAACTTGGGCAAGTTACTAACCCTCTCTGAGCTTCAGTTTCCTCATGTATAAAATGAAAGTAATAACAGTGGTCACTTCACAGCGTTGCTGAGACTTTATTAAGGAAAGAGGCAAAGCACTTAACACAGGCGCAGGGCTAGTAAGTGCCTAGATCGGTGAACGCTAAGTATTGTTGTAACCTTGTTTCATCTGTTATAGCGTTTTTTGGAACACGCTATATTCCATCACTTGGAATAACTTTCTTATGTGTCTGTCTCACCTGCCATCCTGGGAGCTCCTCTGTGGAGACACCAGGCCATGTTAGTCTAGCTATTTGCCTCTGAGCTGGGCATAGCACCTGGCATAGGGTGATTGCTCAATAGGGTGAGAGTAATACTCAGTTCTATTTACTAAGCATCTACTATATGCTAAGTCAGGAGGACACATGATGGAGTGTCCCTTGGGACCGGGGCCAGTAGCAGGTGCTTTATAAGCCTTCTCATTTAATCCCGACCACAACCTTGGGAAATAGATACCTCTGTCCCCATTTTACAGGAGGGATTTTTCTGTCCCCATTTTACAGAAGGAGGGATTCGCCACCCTTGGTGAGTCTAGGGGCCCAGAGTCACCAGCCATCCAGGGGAGAGGAAGGACTGGAACCCGGGGTTGTTAACACTGCCCACTGAGCTCTCTGCTGTGCCAGCCTCACAGCAAGGCTACAGAACAGTTCAAGGGCACCAGATGAAGTGGGGCACGAGGAGGCTGGGCAGAAACCTCCCCTCCAGCCAGGACAATCCAGGAAGAGGTTGTGGGAGGGCCAGTCCAGGGAGATGGCAAAATCACTCTGCCTCCAGGGGCAAAATACAGAAGCAATCCAGGCGCCAGCTCCATGTGCAGACGAGGCTCTGTCCGTGGCCCCAACAGTGCCCGGAGATGTGATGTGTTCTTTTATGTCAAATTACTCAAGGCATTCAAATCTGGAAACCTCTTTATCCTTTCGCCCCAAACTATGGAATTCAGGATTCTCATCCCAGCACTGTGACGACCTTGCTGTGTGACCCCGGGAAGGTCTCTTACCCTCTCTGAGTCTCTATACAATAGTGGCATTGAGTGAAATTATTAGTAAACAGCCTTCCAGCTCAGAGGGGTGGAGAGACCCAGGGGGTCGGGGCCAGGTACCTGGCTTTATCTATGCAGAAAAGGCCTGCCCTGACCTCTGAGGGGAGAAGCGGGAGGGGGCAGGCGCCTGGGTATTTTTAGTCTCTGATTAGGAACCTCTTGCTGATGTCTAGGCCCTCTGACCCCCGCTTCCTCATCTGAAGGGTGTGCCAACTGCTTAATCAGACCACTCTCAGCACAACTGATTAATAGGAGTTCCTGCTTTTAAAGAAAGAAAGAAAGAAAATGCTTCTGTAAATCAGCTGTTTATTTAACTTTCCCTGGCATTTAATGATTGCAAGGCTTGGGAGAGGGGAAGAGATGGAAAATTAATTTGAGTCTCACCAGAAAAGCCAGTCAGGGAAATAATGAACTTCCCAGTCTTGTGGAGAACAGAGATGGGGGAGATGCCAGGGAGACAGAGCCCCCGAGCCTCCCGTCCTGGGCTCCAGCTGGGCTGTACCAAGCAGACAGACCTCCCACCATCTTGGAGCCTCCATTGAACAGGGAGGGGGAGAGCCAGGGAGGGTTTCGGCTCCTTTCAAGATGCAAGGCCCTAGGAAAATTCCTCCCCCCACAGTCTTATTCGTGGAGGGAAGCAGAGGTGCAGCAAGAATGAGCCAAGAAATTGCAGAGAATAACAGTTGGCCCGAGAGATGGACGTAAGAGACGTGTAACTTTATAGAGGAAGAGTTTGCTTTGCTTTGTGCCATGTGAGGACACGGAAAGAAGACAGCCATGTGCAAACCGGGAGAGGGCTCTCAGCAGAACCCAGCCATGCTGGTGCCTGGATTTAGGAATCCCGGCCTCCAGAACCGTGAGAAATACATTTCTGTTGTCTAAGCCACCCAGGCCGTCTATGCTATTCTATTAGAGCAGTCTGAACTAAGACAAAGTTCCCTGGTTATAAATAACAGAAGCTGTGGGGGTGATTTCAGTAAAAGTCCGTAGCTGATTCTCATTAGGCCATCTTGGATCACAGGCCATTCTGGAACCAACCACGTAGCCAGGAGAATGGACTATACTGACCCGGCCAGATGTGTATCAGGTGACCCAGCCTTCCCTGACAGCCACATCTGTCTCTGCATCCCTGCCCAAAGCACACACCGCAGCCAGACAGTGGCTTCCACTTCTGCCCGTGCCTTCACTCCCCGACCCATGGCTGTTTGTCCACACCATCCGCTCCTCCTGGGTCTCTTGAGATACTACAAGGCCCAGCTCAGGTATCACCTCCTACAGGAAGCACTTCTGGGACACTCCTGGTCTCAAGTGTCATCTCTTCTCTCGCTCCTGTGACTCCCCTTGGTCCCTCTGTGATGGCAACACCAGCTTCAGTGTGTTAGAGTAGCTGGCTTTGTGTCTTGTCTCACTCACAGACTCCCTGAAGGCAGGGACTTATCTTATTCAACTCCATCTTTCTGGGTCTCAGCCCTGGCACAGAGAAAGTAAGGTTGAATGAATGAATGAATGAATGAATGAATGAATGAATGAATGAATGAGAAGTTATACAGATGACTCATAAACCAGAAACGACAACCTCCACGCAGGTCTCCACACCCCTCTGATAATACAATTCCCTGTGTGGCACCTGACCGTGTCAGGATATTCTTCCTGGTATCCGACTGAAATACTTCCTGCGTTTTTAGGAGGGGAGCTCAATAGAGACAGATACCACCCTTCCCGTAGAGACTTCCTTTTGTGTTTTGCTCTGCTTTCTCCCCCACTTCTGGATTCAGCACGCACAGGCTGTGGAATGTGGGAGGTGGGATCCAGCCCGGCAGTAGCCCCACTGGGTTGGCATGTTCCCAGGAGAGGCCCAGAAGCTGGTGCCGGGGAAGTGCCACTCTGTCCTCCAGCTCATCCTGGCAAGCCCGTCTCTGCCCCCTCCCTTCCCTTTCAGCAGCCTGTCAGCCCCAGATGGAGGGCAGCTGTCATCTTCCTCCCCCACCCAACATCATCACCACATCTCCCACTCTGCTCCCTCCTGGCTCCAGGAAGCCGGGGAGCTCTCCCTAAGGAGTTGGCACTCAGCCTGGCTTTCACCACTCTAGGGAAAGGAGCTCCTTGCATGCTTTGCTGGGAGGCTGATGGAGGAAAAGAACCATCTCCCTACATAACAGGGAGGGCCCGTCTGCCAAGCCTGGCACTCACATTAGCCTCACCTGGCCTCCAGGGCTGAGCTATCCCACCTCCCCCAAGAGCAAGAGCACCCAACACCTCTGTCTCCCTGAGCTCTGCAGTAAACCACGGAATGGGGAGCTGGAGAAGGTCTTAAGCATGACGTTGTATGGACGTCTCACTTGCCAGACCAAAGCTGGGGCGGAACAGGATGAGGGGTAAATCTGTCGGAGGCGGATTCGCTCTCAGTGCAGAGGGACCACCCAGAGATGACTCAGCGATCCTGTCAGAGCAGGCACCCAGGACCCCACTCTGCGAAGACGGTCAGCTCCCCAATGATACTGAGCTGCAAAATAGCATGGACGTGTGTGTCTCTCAGTACCACCACCCCAACGCCGGGCATTATGCCCAGCGTTTCCTAGGTGCTCAATAGATGTTTGTTCAACGAATTATTACAGAACGAATGTTATGTATTAAGCTACAGCCAATGTGCTTTTAATTCCAGGTAAATGGTTGATCACTGTTATCTTTTTAAACGGTTGAGCGTAGCTCTAGACTCTCCAGACAGCCTTTCCCACCCTCTAGAAATCGGAAGAACTTTTCCTTGTGTTAGGAAACAATGAATCTGAACAAATGATCTCACCCAACGCATATTCATTAATTAATCCCTTCAGTCATCCAGCCAACAAACGTTTACTGAGCACCTACTAAGTATCAGACACTGTTCCAGGCACTGGGGGAGAGGATACAGCAGCAAACAAGACTGTTGTGAGAACTGTCACTGTGGCACCTAGACTCTCACAATAAGCAGATAAAGAAATGTATAAGGTAGTGGAAGGGAGAGGTAAATACTGAAGAATGGAGGCACGGGCTGCTGTTTTCACCAGGGTGGTCAGGGAAAGCGTCCCTGCTGAGGTGACACTTACAGAGATTTAAAGGGAGAGAGCCACACAGGTATCTGGAAAGGCTGTTCCAGAAAGAGGGCCAAGGCCCAAAACAGGAGCATGCCCGGTACGTGCCAAGAAGAGCAAGAAGGCCCATGTAGCAAAGGTGGATAAGCAAGAGGGAAAGTAACAGGCAGGGGCCAGACAGATCCCCCAGAGACCAGAGGTGCCACAGGAAGGCCTCTGGGTGCTATTCTGAGTGTGGCACAGTCAGCTGAGCACCTACTATGTGCCGGTCACATATGGTGTCTCTAGTCTTGTTATTTTGTGATTCTGTGACAGCTGCCCTCTGTTGAGGTCTCCAGGGCTGAATGGATGGATAGGTTACAAGAGAGAGAATGTGTGTAGCCGTGGCACCAGCTCATCATATGGCTGTAACCCCCCTGTCCCTCTTTAGCTCATAAACACAGAGATCATGAAGACAGAAAGGGTTGGGGTGTCACTAACATTCGTCAAGCACCCATCACGTGCCGGGCTCCTCCCACAGCATCCTACATGTCTAGCAGACCCATGTGGGGCAGGGGCTCTTGCAAGCCTCAGTTTACCCTCTCATCAGGAATAGCTTCCCAGCTTCCTGGAGCCAAGAGGGAGCTGGATAGGGGGCATGGAGGCGATGTTGGGTAGGTGAGGAGAATGGCAGCTTTTCATTCGTCAGTCCCTGACAGGCTGCTGAAAGGGAGGGGAGGGATACAGATCTGGGCTTGCCAGGAGGAAATGGGAGAGAAGGGTAGCATTTCGCAGGCACCAGCCTCCAGGCCTCTCCTGGGAACACACCCACTGAGCAGGGCTGGTGCTGAGCTGGACCCCACTTCCCTTGGAAGAAGACATTCCAACAGTCTGTACATGCTGAGTCCCAGAGAAGTAAAGGGTTTGACTCAGGAAGGGAGGAAGGCAGAGCATATCCCAAAGGGTCACAGCCAGGTCTACCTGAAACCAAAGCCTGGGAGGCTGCACAAAGCAGTCAGCACCCCCCCAGCACCCCCTCACCCACCCGCTGCCCTTCGTGTTCCCTTCCCACTACTTACTGGAAGGAAGGCTCCCCACTCTCCTGGCCTGCCCTGGGCAGCTTACTCTCACCTAAGGAGGATTATTTTGAATTTAGGAAATGCAAACTAGTTTCAATATCCATGAAAACAAAAGCTCCCTTCCTCCCAGAAGGAAAGAACATAATCTCTGGCCTCCCCCAGGTACTGGCATTCTGAAATAGGGAGTCCGCAAAGGCACAACGCTAGAATGGTGAAACTCCAGGCCCTTTGGCAGCGGGATGAGCGACTGAGATATTTTAGGCGGGGGCCCTTCCCAGCAGCCAGCACTCACACACACAGGCTGCCACCTACTCCATTTATACATAAGGCTCGGCTTGTGCCGATGTGGGTTCTTGCAAACCGTTTTTTTAAAAGCCTTAGTCCCAGGGCGAGGCTATTCAGAGACTCTTAAAGCTGGAGGATCCTTAGACAGCATCCTAGTCCAATCTTTCCATTTTGAAATGGGGAAACTGAGGTCTGGAGCAAGGAAATTCCTTCTCCAAGGTCACATAACTGCAGTTCAAGGGCAGAGCTGAAGTCAGAACCGATTTTGGCTGAGTCCTGCCCCCAGCTGCGCCGCACACCACCACACTGTCTAATTCCCCTCCCAAGTCAGACACCCTGATGCCCGGTTTCGCCACTTCTTCGTTGCATGACCTTCGGTAAATGCTTTTACCACTCTGGCCACTGAATTCCTCATAACAACAGCACCTCCATCACAGGCTGCAGGTTAGGTGTGTGCTTGGCACAGAGCAGGCGCTCAGTCATAATTATGAAGTTATCCCCTCCCCACATGTCTCAGGGCCTCTTTCCACTTCACCTCCTGTGACTCAAACAACATCACCCCCTGCTCCCAGCAACCACAAGCCCCTCCAGGAGACAACTAGCACCACAGGACAGGAAGCCAGGCTGTGGCATCACTTCCCCTTCTACCCCAAGCCTTGTTTCCTGTGGGATGCCAGCTCAGAGCATCCCACAGTGGGAGGCTGGAGGGGTGGCAGAAAGGAGGAGGGGACTGGGCGGGTTGTCTCCCAAGCCCTCCAATGCCCCCCAAGTCCCCCAACCTCTGGGGGGGGTGGCGAGGAGAGTGTTGAAATGCCACAGAACCACGCAGTCCCTCGGGCTCAAACAGAAAAGCAGCACAAGCCTCTATCTCAAAGGTACAGCCTCAGCCCCAGCCGTCATGATGGGAGCCAGGGGGCTGGGGCTTGGAGAGATAGGTAACATAGGGATGACGGCGAGAGCAGAGATGCTCAGGGCTCAAGGACTCCACTCACTCCAGCGGGCTTAGAGATTCTCAGCGGTGTCCTATGGTGGTGCCGGGTGGGAACCTTTGCCTCGAGGGTGGACCCAGGACAGAGGCTGCCATCTGCTGGTCCCTGGGATCCATGGCCTTTATTCCCAGAGGCCCACCAAGGACCCAAAGTCTTCCAGAGCCTGGCAAGTCACCCCTTGCTTTACAGGTAAGAAAAGGGAGTCCCAGACCAGGGAAGAGTACCCTACTCTCTCTGTCCCCGCCCCCAAGTACGCGCAGCTATTGAAGATGGACTCAAGATTCTTATTTCCCTCTAAGTAGCCACCTTCAGTCCTTTTTCTACTATTCATGGGAATTAAGACAGATAAGCCCAGAATCGCTGGTCTATGAGCATGTGGGGCCCTTAGCTTGCCAGGGGGTCTGCGAGTGAGCAGTTGCTAGTTTGTGTGGTTGGAGGTAGGAAAGGATCGCGTGGTGAGGTGGGAGCTGTCCCTGGTGCTGACTCCTCCTCTTCAATGCTCTGTCTCGTAATTACTGCCTGTAGTTGGTCTACTTGGTGGGACATCCATGGCAATCCGTTAATGCCAAGACATCTTCTCCTGCCATTGCAGCTCTTCTGGGTTAACCCCAATTAAGTAAGGATGACACTAGGTAACAAATAGGTTTTAACAGAACTCTTGACCGAACATCACCATCAAAGCAAACATTTATTGAGCCGTTACTATTTACCAGGCACTGTTCTAAGGGCTTGTCATGTAACGATTCATTCAATGCTGACAACAGTTTTATGAACTAGGTACCATTATAAAGCCCTCCTTCTTACAGATTAGGAAACCGAGGCACAGAAAGGTTGAGTACCTTCCCCAAGGTCATACAGCTAGTAAGTGGTAGAGCTGACATGCACACTCCGGCAATCCAAATTGAGAGTGCACACAATTCCATCACACCTTTGCATCCCCTTGTAATCACATAATGCAACTGAAGGACAAATGTAAATGATTTTGTATTATCTGCTGTTTTGCATGAGTGGTGACATGGCTCCCTTCCATAAGTGCAAAATCTAGGAGCTGGCTGATGAAGACAGGGGTTTACATCCTTCCTTTAGAGAAGAATTCACTGGGGTCAGAGAGAAGCCCGGACGCTAGGGCAGAAAATCCCTGAGCACTTAGAAGCCACATCTGTTTGCCAGCTTGGGTCTGAAGTTGAGCAATCGTGGCCCTAGGGACAAAAGATACAGCAAACAGGAAGTGGGGCCTGGATGACCCAAAATGGATAGATCAGGACTAGACTAGAGGAGACATTCTGGGAGCTTCTATAGTAAACGCTATAATGTGCAACCCAAATAGTCCCTCAGGAAGGAATGAAGGTCATGGTCCCAGCGGCAGGAAGGCTAACCCCTGACAGATCTTGACTGTCAGACCCCGTCAGTGATGGCCTCAGCTGAAGAGTCACTTCTCCCAAGTCTTGCCCCCTTGCCAAGGCAGCCCATATGCAGCGACTGATTGTCTTAAGGGTATAAAGGCCCAGCCCCTCGCCCTCAACTTGGCAGACTTTGAAGACCCATTCCATCTCTGGCTGGCCAAGACTATGTTGGGACTGTGTTCCATCTCAAATTCTCCCTCTTCCCAGCTCTGCCTCCTTCCTCTCCTTTCCATGGGTGCTGTTCCCAAGAGCACTTCCCAATAAACACCCTGCACATCAATCGCAGTCTTGGAGTCAGCTTCCCATGGAGCCCAACCTGCAACAGCCTTCAACACCCAACTTCACTTAATGGAGATGCCCAGCCCTTGGCCATGTATACACTTGCCCTTTAGATCAGCTATTTGTTCACAAGTTTGATTTTTCATATAGGAAAAAGAGCACAGAGAAGATTTTTCAACAGCATTATTGAAAAGGCAAGGATTTGCCCTCCTGGACCCATGTCATCCAAGTGAGACTCTACAGAGGGGAAAAGAGATGAGTGGAGAGAGGAGATGCACGTTTAGTGTCAGCTTGAGAGGGTGATCGGAGCCAAACTCGCCCGTCTTTGTGGAAGGTTCCTATGAAAGTGACACAAAAGTGTGAGATGTATCATGTATGTGACAAAAATATAATTAAAATTAGTAATTGTACAACATACACAACTGTAGTTGACAATGGAAATTCACTCTTACATCACACTGTCTGTGCCGCTGTGAGGGCCGTGCAGCCATTACACCCATTTTCCGTGTAAAGAGATGGACATTCAGTCACCCAGTTGGCCAGTGGTGGACTGGGCTTCAAATCCGGGTGTCATGGCTGCAGAGCCAAGTTCATTGTACCACACTGGGCTGAGGCCAAGACAAAGGCGGGGAAAGACGAGAAAGAAAAGCAAGGAGGAGAGTGAAGGCAGCAGTGCAGATAGTGGTGGGGAGGGCAGCCAACGCCAGCTCCAGGAGCTGCTCCATCTCCGTGTCCAGCCTTACCAGACACAGGGAAAGGAGACACAGGTGCCTTTATTTCCCCAAGCCGGAGCTCGATGAGATTTCAAAGTTCTCTTGGCTGCCCTGGCCCAACTCACCACTGACAAATGGAGAACAAATGAGACCGTTTAGCCAGTAATTAAGCAATAATGGCCTGTTCGGAGGTCTCCACCAGGCAGCAAGCAGCCAAAGAAAGGACCTAGAGGTTTCAGAGAGGAACGGGGTAGGGAGGAGCCATTTATCAGATTATTACAGGGAGAGAGAAAGACTCGTTAACCCTACCCCAACCTCCAGGCTTTCCTCTCACAGCATGGACAGAGGGAGGCCTTGGCAGCTCTGTGATCTCACACGGAGGGAGTCCAGCCTCCCACCTCGGCCTCCTTTTTGGAGCTGACTTGGCCTGAGACACTCCATTCACACTCATGGGCCAGAGTATAAGGGTAGCTCAGGGCAGGGAGGATTTAAGTGAGGTCAGTGTTGCTGACCTTTAAATTAACCTCTATGGCTGGGGACACACTCCAAGTGACCCCTATGTCCTGGCACAAACTACAACGCCATGCGACAGCTAGCGTCGGTGTCATCTGCAACGGTGGCAATAATAACAGAAGTAATCATGGCAACCACCACTCATTTGATGCCTCCTATGTGTGATGTACTCTGCTGAGCTGTTCGTATTATGGCCTCATGTTGCAGATGAGGAAACTGTTACACACGGGCTCAGAGAAGTTGAGTAACTTCCAACAGTCCTCAGAGCTTTTGCATTCATGGCGGCACACGGACGATGTGCCTTTACAGTCATTGATTAATTCCTCCCAAGAGCCATGGAGGCATGTAATATTTACAGTCCCGGTTTTCAGATGAGAAAAGTGAGGTTAAGTACATTGCCTGGGGCCTCCTTGAGCTTTGAATGTGGGAGGGCGACACATGGCTGTGTCTTCCGTGAATCGGAGGGATCAGAAATGCATTGATGGACGTGGTGAGACACCATTGGATTTGGGCGCAGAAGCGACCCATGTGCCCAGAGGGAGGGACTGAGAGCAGCCGGTGTGACCATGAAAACCAAAGCCACGTGGATTTAGCGCTCGCCACATGCTAGGGTTTCCAGCACTTCCCCCAAACTAACATCCAATCCTCCCGACAGCTTTGTGAGATGATTCCTCTCACCGTTCCATTTCACAGGTGAGGCGTCTGAGGCACAGAGTGCATGGCACTTGCTCAAGGTCAGGCTGGCCCCAGAGCCGCCTCTTCCCCACTCTCTGGGCTTGCGGCCATGACCCACAGCTCCCCGACTGCAATGAAATGGAAGTGCTTCCTGGACTTTTGTTGCTGACACTGGGGCACGGCTGAGACATTGGGATAGGGGTCAAGGACTGGAGGAGCCTTACTGAAGCCCTCGGGGGACCATGGTGGGGGCTGGTAGGAGTAGCAAGGTGGGGGTTAGTGATCAGTGGTCACTCGGGAGGTCCCGGTTAGGACACAGCCCAGATTGACCTGGGCTGGCTGGACCGAGACCTGTCTGAGGGGGGCCGACCTGGACATTGAGGTTCTGCTGTGGAGCCACAGGGCCCAACTGCCAAGTTGGAGCCCACGTGTTCTCAACAGCAGAGGCTCGAATGCACGTGGCGTTACAGGGCTCACCCCTGTGGAAGGACAGGGTAGAATGGGAGGTGGGCTCTGCACCTAGGGGACAGGCCACGTGCCCTGTACCTGAGAAGGCGGGACAAGCAGAAGGGTCAAAGTGGAGAGCCCCTCAGGGCCACTTCCCTGGGGCTGTGTCATACCTCACATCGGGAGCCTCAGAGGGTCCAGCTAGATGCTTTAGAGAAAACCAGAGTGGCCATTACAACCAAGTGAAGAAGCAGAATCCACCAGAATTATCAGCAGAATGCTGGAACCCTCCCCTCCCATGCCATTTTGATGCCTAATGGCTGAATACAATGGTTTCTCTGTGTCTGGCCCATCAGTGGCCCTCTTTTGTCTCCTATCCACCATGGCGGGTGTTTCAAAGGACATGACATCCCTTTCATTCCCCATATCAGTATAGATCCTAATGGCATTTCCCCCACTGTGACAGAAAGAACAATAGAAATCCGAGTGCTAACCCCGAGCTGCTGCTCTCTAGCTGTGTGATCCTGGGGAAGTCAACTCACCTTTCTGGTTACTCTGCTCGTCCAACTATAAAACATGATGTTGGCATAATTGTAAAGGACCCTTCCAGCTCAGGCACCTTCAACTCTAGCAAATTGTTAGCTCCTTTATGAAAAGGATTGTGATTTATCTTGTGTGAATGCCTTAGCAGGGTGCCCAGAACAAAATGGGACCCAAAAACTGCCGGAATAAGGGAGGCAGGCAATGGGGGGAGGAAAGCGAGAAGACAAAGGAAGAATGGAAGAAAGGAAGGCACGAGGGAAGGTAGGAAAGAGCAAGAAAGGAAGGCAAGAGGTCTCTCAAGACTGGAAGCTTTATTTCTCTTCGTGCCCCCACCCCCCAGCATTGGGCCTTGCACTTAGTAGGCCAAATGCTAGTTATCAGGCGAATCTGAATGAAGGTACAATCAACCTGAAACGTCAGTGAATGGATTCCCACAGCCAACGTCGGCAGCAAGTCGGCTCACAATGCTCGTCCAGTCTTCTCAAACTGTGAGTAATAGAGTGGTACTTACTCCCCATAATTCAAAGTCATGTACATTTGTATGTTTGTCTGCTACACAAATAATCACATTAGGCCCCGCAGGGGGGAAAAAAAGCTCTGTGCTCTCTTCAGAAGAAAAAGCAGGAGAATAAGACGGAATCACAGCAATGTTTTCAGTTGATCAGAGACTGTTCTACCAGGGTGGTGGGCCAGGCAGACAACTGAGGTACGGTCCCATGTTTTGGGAACTGCAGTAGCCAGAAGTGCCGGCGAAAAGGCAGTGGGAGGCTGAGGGCTGGCTTCTCCACAGACTCAGGCAGTGGCAATAAGACCATAGCAAGGCTGGTCCCTTCTCTGGCCTCAGTTTCCCCAGAGAGCGGTTGGTACCAGAGGAGAGAAACGATGAAGAGCTGGGGTTTTGATCATTGGCTTTGGGGTCAGACAAGCCTGAATTCAATCCCAGTTTTGATGCTTAGTAGCCTGTGACCTTGGGAAAGTGACTTGACCTCTCTGAGCCTCAGTTTCTTTCTGGAAAGTTGAGCATTATGATAGTACTAGTCCGTGGAGTCGTGAGAATGAAGATCACGTAAAGCACTTTACTTAGAGTCTAACATTTAGTAAATACTTAAGAAATATTATATATAATATGCAATAGGTCATATGCAATATATAACTACACACACACACAAATTTATGACTTAGGTACATTTCTCTAAAACCCAGCTGAATATGCCATCAAGTAGACAAACATCCACCAACGCCAACATCATACAAACCATGTCATTACGTCATAATCGTTGACACAGATGACAGGTAAGATGTAACTATTTATACGTAACAGTTCACAACTTAATCATTAAAATGATGTTTTAAAAAAACAAACTTCAAATTTTCACAAGGTAGAAGCATGAACACAAGCCATCCCTGCCCTTATTGAAGGAACGAAGTATTTATAGGACTTTCAGTCATTCCTGGGGTATTGGATTCATTGATCAAAGAATGTAGAGTGCGTTCATTTATTCATCAGAAATTTCAAAGCTTTAAGAAGTGTTTAAAAATGGCTGAACTGTGCATCAGAATACAGACAAACAGGGGAGAATGGCTAAGAAAACTTTAGAGGAGAGATTAACAGAGCATATGCGTAAAAGGAAGTCCTCGCGTTGGGTTCCCCAAGGTGTCACGCGTATCTGTCTGGTGTGACAGATTTAGTGTGAGTTCAGGTGGAAAGAGAAATGACATCAGTGACACTGACAGCATCAAATCACACAGGGTGAGAGCTAACCCCTTTCCAATTCCATTTCAACCCTTCTCATTGTATCAAGGAGAAAGTCCCCCTCTGGGGCCCCTCTTCCACCTGTCCTGTTCATTTTTAACATTTTCCGTTTTTAACACAGAGCTTCATAGTCCCGGCCTTTGCCAAGGCGGTAAGCTCTAGCCAGAATTTAATTAACACTGATTTTGTTTTATGGTATTTATTTATACTGATGGCATATGATCCCGAGTTTCTATTTACAGCAGTGATATAACGTTTTCTTCATAACTAGATTTATTAATGTGTTCAAAAACAGTGGAGAAAAGAAAAACAGTGGTCCAAGCAGGATGCAGGCGTGACAAGAGTCGGGAAGGTGGTTTGAAGGGAACACTGAGTATTTGAAATGTTGAGAAGGGGGTCGGGGGATGTCTGCACTTGGGAAACTGTCTACACCTCTGTGACCACAAAGAAGAGGAAATATCGAATTGAGAACTGAATAACCACGTAGGACTCATTAAATAGAAGCTGGACGCAAATGACAGACAAGCGGCAATAAACGTGAACGCACCTCTCACAGGATGTATGCCACCAAGGTGGGTACGACTGTGAATTTAGACCTCGCACAAATTCTCAGCCCCTGATATAGACATCCTTTTATGGCCCCAGGGGTTTAGCCTTGTCAGTCAATGGTCATCAGAGGCATTGACTTGGCGGAAGCTGCTTATACTTCCCGGCCCATCCTGACCTGCTTGCCCTTCCCTCACTTCCTCAGCCTCCCCAGGGTCAGGTCCAGAAAGCAGAAAAGGGGCAAGTGCAGCAGGCTGAGTTTCAGAGCCTCCCCTGGGAACTGGCTTCGGACTGGGTTTAGCCGAGAGGAGGCACTGTTGGAAAATAAAAGGATAGAGGGAGAGAGAAGCCAAGGAATTCCTCCCTTCACTTTCTGCTCAGGCAGCTCTCCAGGAAGTGGCTGCCTCTCCCCCATGACGCCAGCTCCTACTGGACAGGGCTGCTGTGGTTCCAACTTCCCCTGGGACCCTGGGCCCTGGGCTGCCGTGTCACCTCCTCCTCCCTTCCCTTCCTTCCAGCCAGGAGGGGGTGGCACCTTCCTGTCTGCTTTTTCAGCTCTTCCATCACCGTAGATAAAGACTCCCTCGCCCCATTTTAAATACTTCAAGCGGTTTCTGTTCGCCTGGTTGAGACCTGACTGATACACCTCCCAACGCCTTTATTTAATCAGAAACAACCTTACGTTGCTCTAGGAAGAAGCCTCTCATTAGACCCATTAAATGTTGGATTTCAGAAGAATAAGCAAGCTCCTCGTATTTACAACAAAATGGATAAGGGGTCAGCTAACTTTTCCCGTGAAAAGCCAGACAGGAATATTGTAGGTTTTGTAGGCCACACAGATCTCTGTAGCCCAGTCTCTTTTTTTTTAAGTCCTTTAAAATGTAAAAATTATTCTTAGCTTGTGGGTAGCTCAGAAACAAGCCGAGGGCCAGACATGGCTCATGAGCAGTAGTAGCTGCCGACCCCTGCAATTGCTGATAAATAGATACACCCCCTCCCACTCTTGGCTCACGGCTTGAGTGTGGCCCCCTCCTCCCTCCCGGGCCAGGTGGTCGTGTGACCCAGGTCTGGCCAATCAGCATGTTCCCTTTTCCCTGTCCTCCTTTGCTTCTGAACATCAAATAAGGGCTCTGAGAAGGGCACCCCTCAAAGGAAAACACCATCTGAGGTAAGCGGACCTACTCCAAGCCAGGCACTGTACTGGGCACTTTTCACATATGTTATCTTTTAATCCTCACACCGGGGTTTAAAGCTATAAGTCCCCTGAGGCAAGACAAATAGTAAGTGGCAGTGCCGGGGTTTGCAAGCAGATGATGTTAGCGTCAAACCTTTTTACATACTATGCCATCCTAAAATAAAGCATGAGGCTCCAGAGAGGGAGGGAAAACCACAAGCCTTCCTTGACACATTATCTGGAGCCCCCAGGCTAAGAATAAATGCATGCAGCTGTCCATCTATAATAATCGCTCATATTTACAAAGCACTTTATGGTTCCCAAGGCACTTTCACGCACATCATTTCATTCCAGCCTCACAACAATTTAGTGCGATAAGCAGAGCAGGAATCCTCGCTCCCAATTTATGGGTGAGAACCCTGAGTTCAGAGAGGTGAAGCACTTTGCCCAAGGTCACACAGCTCATCAGTGGCAGAGCTGGGATTTGAAGGAGACTATGGGAGAACTCGTGAGGCTGTACACAGGGCCTGGGGATCTTTTCTAAGCGATAGAATTGCAGAGCCCCGAGTGCCCGGGAAGTGCCCTTGGATCCATGCTGGAGGTCCCGGCCCTACCTCCCTGCCTCTGAAAATCCTCCTGTGGTTCCAGCCCCAATTCAGAGTCTCTCGCTCTCTCTCTTTCAGAAACGCTTTCCTGACTGCAGCCCGCATTTCCGCTCTCTCCTCTGAACTCCTAGAGCAATTACTGTCTGTACCATTCAGTTAGCAATTAATCAGCTCCAGCCTCTTGACAGCCTTTCTACAGCTGCCTCCACCTATTGTTCAAGTCCATTGTTGTTTTTTAACTCTGGTTTCCTCAGGTAACGTAGATGCCTCAGTGGCAGGGGCTGGGTCTCCTGCTTCTCTTTGCAGCACACAGTAGGTGCTCAAATAATGCTTTAGCCAGTCAATTCAACGGAGTCTCTGTTCTCTTAATACTCATTAGAGTGAGTCTAAGTGAGCTGCCCGTGGTCACTTACAGGTTATGTGACATGGGCAGTTTATTCATCATTTCTGACCCTTCATGTCCTCATCTATAAAATGCCGAGTGTCATTGTACCTTTCTCATGGGGTTGTGTGAGGGGTCGTGGGACTGGACTGGGTATATGTAGTCCTTTGTGTGCACAGTGGGACTGTCCCCACCACGCCCTGGGACGTGTGCTTGGCCACACACATTGCCCTGGAAATACTGACCAGCCTAGGATGGACTTATGCTCTAGAGAAAAGCCCATCAGAGACCTGCCCAGGAATGGCTCTACACGCATCAGGTGAGAGATGGTCTCTATTCCACTGGGGTGATTAAGCCGGAAGAATGGCAATCCAGAGACATCCACCAGGAAAAAAACACCCCACTCTAGAGGAGAGAGTGCAGTTGCATAGGGAGGGGAATGGAGTTGCGCGGAGTGGAATGGAGAAAACAGAGGACAGGATTTAGCCCCCAGATCTGGCTGTGCAGGCATCCATCCCAGACCTCCCAACTATGTAAGCCAATAAATACCATTTTGTCCAAGCCAGTTTGAGTTGGGTTTCTTCACTTGCAAATGAAAAGGTCTTCACTGTACAGACACTTTGATTGCATCTAAAGTCTCTGACCATCATACTTGACAAGTAATAGATGCCCAGTGAACGGCCGCTGTGATGTTTACCAGCAGCAGCAGGAACAGCAAGAAAAGTACATGTTTTTGCTGAGGATGCTGTGTGGCTAGACGTGGGGTCTGGGTTAAAACCTTGCTTCCAGGCCTTAGCAGCCCTGTGTCTCTGGGTGAGTGAGCTAACCTCTAACCTCTCAGAGCCTCCGTTTCTTCGTTCATAAAATGGGCTCAGTCATGCCAGCCTTATAAGTTGTGGCGGTGAGCACACATGTACGCTGTTTATCTAGCCTGGTGCAAGGCACGTAGTAGGTGGTCAATAAATGCGGGGTAGTCGTTCCACTGCAGGTCCCAGCCGGGGTTCCAGTCATAAGGACAGCAGCGTGTGTACAGTCCAGCCCCCTCCTTCTCTAGTGCGAAAGTTGAGGCTCAGAATGGGGAACCACTGGCCCAGGAGCCCAGGGACCGAGCCTGCGTTCACACCGGTCTCTAGGGCTCTAACTGAGGGCTCTGGCTGCCACTTTCTAAAATCACGCTACGGCTCATTTTCTTCACAGAACTCAGGCAAATCACTTTCTCTCTCTGGGCCTCACTTCCTCCATCTGTAAAATGGGGACGATCATGATACCCTTTATGACATAAAGGCCGTAGGAGAGTTGACCTTTGTGACCTTCTTTCTCTGGCGAAGAAGGGGGAAAGGAGATGCTGACTCACGTGGCCAGGGATCTAAGACTCTCCTCTCAGAAAGCCAGCGTGGGATTCCCAGCCCAGCGAAAGGTTGTTCTGGTCCATTTTCCAGGTGGTGAAACACCTTCAAGGTCTGTGATTTTCCTGTCAGACTCCAGAGGACGGGGTTATTTCTCTAGCAATGTGTAACCTACCACGTCCCCCATACCTGGCTCTGATGCCAACCTGCTGGGACAGGCTTAGAGGGGAAAGAAGGAGGCAATGAGAGCCCCTCCCTGGGTGGGCTTAGCTGGCGGGACTTAGGGGCTGGGAGGAACTCCACAGATACCGAGTACCCAGACTGTCCTCCCAGAAACCATCCAATGCCAGCACCCTGGCCTCCTACCCCATCAGTGACTGCATCACCAGGGCCACTAGCACATCCTGAGCTCTGAGAGGCAATGAGGTAAGAGCAGGGGACAGGCACAGTGTGATGTAGAGACCACTGTGACCGCGTTGAGAAAGATGGCGGAGCATGTTGAAGAGGACTTGGTGGGCTCACCGTGGGCAAGAACCGTGCAGTGCTGTTGAGATGGAGGAGGAGGAGAGAGATACTGGAGGTGCTCGAGGGGGCGGCAGGCAGGCTCAGAGCGGAAGCCACCCCTCCCGTGCCTCTTCTGGAAGAGTACGCACGTCCGGCACGGGGAGGGGCGAGTCCCCCCTCATTGGCCAGCTCAGCCCGTGTACAGTTTACCTGCTTGTCCTACATTCTCAGCTCCCTTGTTCTTGCTGAGAAGAACAAAGGCTGGGCAGGACGAGGCCCTCAGGGCCAGGGCTGCTCCCTCCTCTGGCCCAGGGTCTTGGGGGAGGGGTGTCGTTGATAGGCCATGGAAGGAAACAGAGGCGCTAGTGGGAGAGGGGAGAAGGTGAAGAGGAAGCGGCAAGACAGACGAGCACAGGGCAGGCCCCTCCGCCTCTGCTCATGAGCAGCTGGGTTTACAGGAACTCCTGGTGCAGGGGAACAGGCCTCCGAGCCCCGGATGCCAGCCCCTGCTCCAGCACTGCCCCTGCATGACTGACCAGGCACTGGAAGAACACTCCAGCCGAGCCTCAATTCCCCTCGAGACCCAGCTCTCAGAGAACTGCCTCTCCTGGTGCCCAGTGGGTGGGAGCGGCACACACTGCTGCAGAGATGAATGCACCAAGAGAGGCATTCGCTAAAGCAATGGCTTCCAGGTGGGAGACCCTCCTCTTCCAGGTGACAGAGCCCACACCTCTACCTGCCCAGGAGGCTCTGAACGGCCCAGCCCCTCCCAGGGAGCACAGCCCCCCGCCGTGTACGCCTGCTGAAGAGCTCCAGTGCCTTTTCCACATCCTCTGTGCACCCTTTTGACTGCCCCACAGTCCTGGGAGCCGAGAGAAGAGATGGCACTGAGCTCCAACTCCGGCACTGTCTCCCCGAAACTTCTCAGGAATTCTCCAAAGTTGGTGGGCGCTGGACTGAATTGTGTGCCCCCCAAATACATTTGTTGAGACCCTAACCCCCAGTGTGTTACCTGGAGATGGGGCCTTTGGGAGGTGATTAGGGTCAGGTGAGGTCATGAGGTGGGTCCCCCATGATGGGACTGGGGACACCAGAGAGCTCCCTCGCACTCTCTAGGCCACAGGAGCACACAGGGAGAAGGCGGCAGTCTCCAAGGCAACAGAGGGTTCTCACTATGAACTGAGGTCAGACTTTAGCCTCCACAACTGTGAGAAATGAACTCCTGGTGTTTAAGCCCCCAGTGCATGGTGCTCTGTGACTCAGACATTAGTGTGTTCATAGATGTGCTCAGGTCTCCTCTCAAAATTCCTTCATATCCCTATATCATCTTTTCTTACCGCCGAATAGTATTCATGGACGGATCTTGAGAGTATGATGCTAAGCGAAATAAGTCAGACAGAAAAAGCCGAGAACCATATGATTTCACTGATATGTGGTATATAAACCAAAAACAACAAAAGAACAAGACACACAAATGAGAAACAGAAACTCATAGACACCGACAATAGTTTAGTGGTTACTAGAAGGTAAGGGGGATGGGAGGTGGGAGATGAGGGCAAAGGGGGATCAAATATATGGTGATGGAAGGAGAACTGACTCTGGGTGGTGAACACACAATGGGATTTATAGATGATGTAATACAGAAGTGTACACCTGAAATCTATGTAATTTTACTAACTATTGTCACCCCAATAAATTAAAAAAAAATAAATTCCGTCAAATCAAACTACCTGCCACTCCCAGACATGCTGGGCTGGGCACGTGCTTGCATCGCTGCTCCCTCTGCCTGGGATGCCCTGTCCCTGCTCCCTCCGTCCCAGTGGGGACCGCCTACCTCCAGATGCAGACACAACCATCACCTTCTCCCTGAGCTTCTCCTGGGCCTTCAGACGGAACTGACCTCTCTCCACTTTGCAACTCACACCCCCTACCAGCTATTGGTCCAAGATGCATGCAGTGGCGAAGTCATAATGTCACCTGTGCCATCGTCCTCATGTGAATGCAGGAACCTCAGTATGCCTCTGTATCCCCACCTGGGAAGTAGGGTTATGGACAGAACCCATCTCAGTGGGTTGTTGTGAGAATTAAATTACTTCATATGCAAAGTGCTTACAATATGCCAAGTGCTGGCACATACTTAGCGATTGTATTATTATTATCGTTGTTGTTCTTATTATCTTTGAATCCCCGTGGTTAATGAATAATGAGATGAATCACAGGCAAGAAGAAAACAATGAACAAGTGGGACTATCAAACTAAAAAGGTTTTGCACAGTGAAGGAAACCATCAACAGAATGAAAAGACATCCTACTGAATGAGAGAAGATATTCATCAATGCTACATCCAATAATAGGTTAATGTCTAAAACATATAAGGAACTCAAAGAACTTAACACTAAAAAAAAAACACACAAAAAAAAACAAAAAAACCCCAAACAATCCAATTAAAAACTGAGCAGAGGACCTGAACAGATATTTCTCCAAAGAGGACATACAGATGGCCAATAAACACATGAAAAGATGCTCAATGTCACTAATCATCACAGAAATGCAAATTAAAACCACAATGAGGTATCACCTCACACCTGTCAGAATGGCTATCATCAATGAATCAACAAACAACAAGTGTTGGTGAGGATGTGGAGAAAAGGGATCCCTTATGCACTGTTGGTGGGATTATGAATTGGTGCAGCCACTATGGAAAACAGTTTGGAGGTTCCTCAAAAAATTAAAAATAGAACTACCTTATGATATAGCAGGTCTACTTCTGGGTATTTATTCAAAGAAATCCAAAAAATACATGAAAAGATAACATGCTCCCCTATGTTCATTGCAGCATTATTTGCAATAGCCAAGATATGCAAGCAACTCAAGTGCCCATCAGTGGATGAATGGATACAGATGACGTGGTACGTATATACAAGGTCAGACAATTAAGTTCATGAACTCATCCTAGAAAAAGTGCTACATACCTCCTTGCTGAATATCACTACGGTCACCTTCCAAGTACTCCCCTTGGGAAGCTATGCACCGACGCCAGCGCCCAGTCCACCCTTCAGAGCAATTCTGGAACTCTTTTTCTGGAACAGCCATCAGAGCTGTTGTCATATTGCCCTTGATGTCCTGAATGTCATCAAAATGTCTTCCTTTCAATATTTCCTTGATCTTCGGGTAAAGAAAGAAGTCACTGGGGGCCAGATCAGGTGAGTAGGGAGGGTGTTCCAATACAGTTATTTGTTTACTGGCTAAAAACTCCCTCACAGACAGTGCTATGTGAGCTGGTGCATTGTCGTGATGCAAGAGCCATGAATTGTTGGTGAAAAGTTCAGGTCGACTAACTTTTTCACACAGCTTTTTCAGCACTTCCAAATAGTCAACTTGGTTACCTGTTTGTCCAGTTGGTACAAATTCATAATGAATAATCCCTCTGATGTCAAAAAAGGTTAGCAACATTGTTCCAACAAGTTCGTGAACTTAATTGTGCAACCTCATACAATGGAATATTATTCAGGCACAAAAAAAGAAATCTGGGCATTTGTGACAACACAGATGGATCGAGAGGGTATGATGCTAAGTAACATAAATCAGAGAGAGACAAATACCACCTGACTTCACTTATATGTGGAGTCTAAAAAAACAATACAAATGAACAAACAAAACAGAAACAAACTCACCAATACAGAGAACATTTTGATGGTTGCTAGATGGGAAGGGTGTGGAGGGGATGGGTGAAAAAGGAGAAGGGATTAAGGTGTGCAAATTGCCAGTTGTAAAAACATTCCCAGGGATATAAAGTACAACAAAAGGTATATAGTTAATAATAGTATAATAACTACGTATGATGTCAGATGGGTACTAGACTTACCAGGGTGATCGCTTCATAAGTTACATAAATGTCTAATCACTATGTTGTAACCTGCAGCTAATACAATATTGTATGTCAACTGTAATCGAAAAATTTCGAAAATTTTGGAAAAAAAGAGATGAATCATTTCCCCATTTTACATGTGAGTCTGTGAGGCTGTGCTATGGCAGGGAAGGGAGGATTTGTTTGTGGTCGCTCAACGAGTCATCGGCAAATCAGGATCTAACGCCAAAGTCCGGCTGTTCCTGCAGTTCCTGTGCCCCCATTTATACAGATGGACACATCGAGGCCCAGACGGGAGAAGGACCTTGCCCACGGTCACCCACAGTCACCCATGGTCAGCCTTCTGTAGAACTGAGATCAGAGAACAGGCCCCTGTCTCCTGAGCAGAGGGTAACCCTCAGCCAGGCATGAGTGGTTTTCTGGAGGTGATTTCATTCACCCCTCCATGCCCCTACCCCAAGGCCAGCCCCATCCAGTCCCAGGGCTGCCAGCAGAACAGACAGGTGATGGAGCAGGAGGTGATAAACACATCCCCTGACTTCCGTGAACTCCCATCCAATTTGCCGTTCCTGGGCTCGTGCCAAGAGTGTTTGTGTTAATAAACCAAATGGACTTTTCAGAGTCCATCCAGAGTGACTGATGGCAGAGGCAGCGAGAAATCCTGGTGGCTCTGCAGTGGCAGGGGTGGGGGGGGGCACAGACTATGTGTCATAGCTTCCTGGGGTTTCCCAGCCTCAGGGACCCTCCCTTCCAATACCCTCAAAGTACAAGTGAGGAAACTGAGGCAGGGGCATTGCTGGGACTCACATCCAGGATTCCCAGGTCTCAGATGTGGGGTCTGGGGTGGGTGATGGCATTTTGATGAGCTAGAGACCACTGGGCAGGGAAACGCAGTAGAAACAGGGGTCAGATCACAGTGGGAAATAGAAACTCAGGACTCTAGCATCTATCAGAGGAGGGGATTTGGGGTGGAGACCCATCATCAACCTAACCCCAGAAGGAGAAATGCTAACCCCACTTTCGGTGGGATTTGAATCATTTCCCACGATGCCCTTTCCCAGAGCAATCTGCACCCCTGCAGGACTGTCAACCTGAGGGGCGTCTCTGATCCCCCCCCCACTCAGTGAATACCCCCCTCTGGTCCTCCATCCCCTCATTCAATTCCCCCACCCCAGGACTCTTCACTGAGCCCCTGGGCTCTTTTCTAGAATTTGTCCCCCACCTCCAGGACCAAGTGACTGGACTCCGGTGACAGCCCAGGGGGACTCCTCATGCACATCCTGAAAGCCCCCAGGCCTGGGAGTTGTTAGCCCCTCCCTAGGCCAGATCCCCAGCCTTGCCTCCAACACACGTTTCCCAGCCCTGTTTCCACCCAGTTCTGCACCTCCAGGCCACACCCCCAACACCTCCCAGCTCCCAGCGAGCCCCCAGGTGAGTGACACGACCCAGGGGTGAGTGGAGAGCCTCCCACAATCCCATTTCTACCATCAGTGGGTCAGAGGGCAGGCAGTGACTCCAAGCTGCCTCTGCCCCCCTCCTCTGGAAGAGGTGGCTAGAGGGGGTCAGGCGGGAACACTCAAGTGTGACCTTATCCAGGTCCTGCCTGGGAAAACCTTCAGGGCCTGGGTCCCCTCCAGCTGGGGAGGATGGACGCATGAACTTTCAGGTCACCACCACTCTGAGTGACCCCAAGTAGCCTTCACTGTATCCTAGGGGTGAGCCCTGACCCCAGCTCAGTCCCCAGGGAGCCCTGCCTGCTGCAGGGTGGGAAGGAGGGGGAGACAGGGGGATTGGGGAAGGGCCTGCCGACCCCCTGCCCACCCACCCCCACTCCAGCTTCAATCAGATCCACTCTACTTTGATCTGTTTTCCGTAGAGAGTCTCCCTATAAGATTTTATTTGAACAAAGCTTCACTCCACTACAAACATTTTGCAAACCTCTGATTCAGCCTGGCTCCTTGTGTTCCGGCTGCCAGCAAAGGTTTGGGTCAGGCGGCCTGGGGCTACATCGTTATAACCCTCACAAGCTCAGGGGGTCTCTTCCCCACTCTGAGCCCCCGTTTCTCTGTCCTTAACGTGAAGAACTCTCCAGGTTTCTTCTGAGAATCTGAAACAATGTGAGGAAGGTACCGACTGCATAGCAGGCTTTCTGCGACATTCACGGAATTCTTTTCATTGACAAATGAGGAACCCGAGGACCTCTGCAAGGTCACATAAGGGCTGGCGGCAGCTCCATCGGGAGACTGGACACTGGCAACCGAACCCCCCGATTCCCCACACCACCACGAGCTCAGCCCGCCTCCAGGCCCCTCCAAAACTGCAGCCCGCACAGCCCACATTTGTGCAGCCTCAGCCCTGAGAGAGCCTCATTGCTCCTGACAAAGTGTGAGCACTAAGCAGGCCGACAGGCCTTCCAGAACAGCGTCGGGAGCAGGCGGGAGGGAGGCCCGAGATGGCCCATAAGCCCGCGCATTGTTCATAGAGCCCATTCCGGCTGTTACGGCTGCTATTTAGCATTTAGATAACACTACATTTCCACAGGGTTTGCTGCCTGGGCCTTCAGTAAGCAGCCAGGACAGCGAGATGCTGGTTCCCAGCAAGGAGGAAGAATTGGGAGAAGCAGTCTATGTGCCCTGAACCTTGATCTAGCTCATTCCTTCCTTCCTTCATTCATTCATTCAACACACTGCAGCAAAGCTCCTGGAACATTCCATGTCCTGCGCTGGGCACACGAAAGTTAGACCCAACCCCTGCCCTCCAGGAAGGTACATTCTAGAGAGGGAGACACTAAGCCTAGAGAACCTGGCTCAGGACCTGCTGTCTCTGGGGAGCTTCCCCTCCCCCACACCATTCAGACAACCCCACGTATGTACACACACCCAGGGCCTCCCCCTCAGCACTCTGGGGTGATCAGAGGGTAAGGCGATCACTAACAGGTGATTATGTTCAATTGTTGCTCGAAGGTGTTAAAACGTGCATGGAGGGTGGGTCCTTCAGCAGTACACACGGATTCAATTGGGGCATCCAGGCCGTCTCACCCCCATGCAGGGCCTGTATGTGCTCCCGCCCACCTGCCAATAACAGTACTGCCTTCCATGGAGTGGAAGGCAGAGTCGGGAACGGTCTGCATTGGACAGACTTCTACTGAGGATCAGGCTGCAGGCTTCATCTATGACCAAGGCTGGCAGTCAGTCTGTAGCCAGGATTGGGGACAGTCAAACGGGAGATGCCCCCTAAATGAGAAGCCCCCATGGCCAAGACACTGTCTGTTCTGCTCACCATATAATCCCTAGAGCACAGAACGGTGCCCGGTGCTCATTCAACAGGCAACGAAGCAATGTTCATCAAGGTTCCTTGTATGGCTGGGGCCCTGGTGCAGGGACAGTCTGTCTGTGTCCAGGGACAACTCAGTCTCAGGAGAGTGTGGGAGCCTTTCTGTAGCAAGCATCAGGGCCAGGGGACTGAACACAAACCAGAAGACCCACTTGGTGACTGAGCCACCATCTTGGTTTCCCCAGTCCTGGGTCCTACACCAGCTCCCAAGCACACTGATACCACCAGCCCTTAAGGACCCATCACAGGACAACATCCATTCTTCATGGGTCTCTGGTCCATCGAACGCTCCCCTCACCACCACCATGAACCCCACCCCACTACCCTACACATAAGAGCTGAATTCATCAGGTGCCTGTAGAAAACCTCCAGTCCCCGCTGACGTGGCTGTGCTGTGTTGTACCTCCCCATCACTGCAAAAATGAGGTCAGACTCCTGGGCCCCGTATTCAATGCCCTGCTGACCTCGCCAGCCCCAGCGCAGGCTTCATGCTCCAGAAACAGGGAACACCCTGCCATTTCATGCTTCCAAGCTATAGCACGTGCAGTTTCCCCTCCATGCACTGCCTTTTACTGCCTTAAAAATACAGCAAATAATCACCATTTCCGCCACCACCATCACCACCACCATCTCTGCCATCACTGTCGTCACAGCTAACATTCATTAAGCACTTACTATGTGCCAGGCAGTGTGCTAAGATATCACATGATTTTCTCCACAAATCCTACCATCTCCAGTGAAGAAGAGGAAACTCCATCATTGTCTCCAATGTATGGATGAAGAGATTGAGGCTCAGAGAGATTCAGTACCTTGCCCAAGGGTTCAAATTCAAAGTTGTTTTTCCCTTCTGGACCAGGGCAACAGCCTGCAGCCTGGATAGCCCCAAATTCCTCATAATACAACATCAGCTGAGTTTGACTTGAGAACGTCTTGAGAGGTCAACAACTCAGAGGGCGATTAATTTCTATGGACCCCAGTATATCCCTGGACACCCCATCCTAGGATGTAAACTTTTGGGACAGAGCTCTGGGTTCCCATCTGCCCCTCCAACCCCACCTCACCGCAAGGATCAGGGACAGCATCAGGCCAGTTGGCCTGCAGAACCATTTCAGAGGGGGCCCACAGCTGGCTTTGCACAGTTGTGTCACAAGGCTTTCAGCTGAGGAATGCCAAGCAGGAGCCAGCTCCTCAGGAGTGTGATGGATTCCCATAGAAGAAAACCTCCCAGCCAGCCTGCTGGCACTTTCTCCTTCTCTGTCTCTCCCTCACCCTTTAAGCTGGAGAGAGATGGGGAGAGTCCTTTCCAGGTGATGTCATCCTCCTGCCCAGTGTCCCAGTATCGCCTGCTGTCTTCTTCATGTCCACGAGCCTGCCCTCCCATGACCCTACCCACAGCCCAGCTCAAATGCCAGACAAAAGCCTTTACTCGGGTATTCTGTGAGCATAGAGACGGGCGAGGGGGCTCTGCCAACAGCCCTCATGCTTCACAATAACACCAGGAGTCCCTTCACTTCAGGTGGCACTCTGCAATCTATCAGCCTCCACAAGGTGCATTTACTCACGAATCTTGAGGGTGGGACTAGGGTCACGATGCCCCAACCCACCCCCCACCCCCAGAATCAGACTGTTTCCCAGAAGGGATGGTGTTTCTATTCTCTTGCCCTTCCACTGATCCTGAGCATTACACAGTAGTGATGAGGAGGAGAATAAAAGTAAAAGCCGATATTAATTCAGCTCTTGCTTTGAGAGGCAGTGTTCCAAGCACTCTACAGGCATTAAATCATTTCCTTCACACACAAGCCTAAGAATGAGAATCTCTCATTATCGCCATTTCACAGGTGAGAAAACTGAGGCTCAGAGCTGCTAAGTCACTTGCTACAGGTCTCCCAGCTAGAAGGAGGCAGAGCCAGGATTACTTGCATGTACCTGTTGGGGGAATGTCCTTCCCTGTTTTCCTGTCTTCTCTTAATTCCTCCCTCTCTACTGTCCCCACCTCCTGTTTGCCCCCTGCCAGCCCTCTGTTGGTGAGCCTGGGAGCTGTCACTGAGCATGCGTGATACACTCCACACGTCTCCTCCACCCTGCCAAGAGAGGGTACTTTCGGGTCTAAGTAAAGGGGTGGGACCAGCGCTGCTTGCACGGCCAGAGTCTGGGCTGCTCTGGCAGTGGGCTGAGCCATAGCAGAAGACTAGACGAAGCCCAAACCATGTCCTCCAGAGAGTTCCATCCGCAATCAGGATGACATCTGACCTTCTGTCTGACTCAGGCATCTGTTTCTCAATTGGTTCCAAATGTGGGCACAAAGCAAAGTATTATTTGCTGCCCTCCCATAAACCCCCGTCATGATAAACACATAAATAAATAAGCAGATTTTGTTCGCCCTTTTTGGAATTCATCACCTTCTAAATATATCCTCTTCTAAATCTAAACATTGCCATGCTTCTCCATTCGTCTCACATTTCATTTAATAATAGAAACAATCGTTAAGGAGGAAAAAAAAACACACACTGCTACTTATGTTTGGTCTGCAGCGTGCCAGGTGTGGGAGTGCAATTAATTTCACAATTCCCACACGAGTAGACTGTACTGGCCCCAGATTTGCAAATGAGGAAACTTTGGCTCCAATAAGATAAGTGGCTTTCCCACAGACACACAGCTGGTAAGTGATTCATTAGAAACTTCACAGGGTTCAATGGTGTCCTCCTCCCCAAACTCACGTCCACTCAGCTCCTCAGAATGCGGCCGTATTTGTTAATAGGACCTTTGCAGATGTAATTAGTACAGTTAAGATCGGAACACGCTGGATGGGGGTGGACCCTAAGTCCAATACTAGTCCGTATGAGGAGAGGCGGACTTTGCAGGACACAGAGTGTCACAGGAGCTGCCGGGGAACACGGCCCTGTGATGACACCGCCAGAGACGGGAGTGATGCATCTACAAGCCAAAGAATGTCAAGGACTGATGGCAACCTAGGAGGAATCTAGGAGGAGACAAGGAAGGACCCCTCTGCCCCCCGCCCCAGAGACTTCAGAGGGAACATGGCCCTGCCAGCACCTTGAGTTTGAACTTCTAGATTTTGGAACTGCAAGAGAATACTCATAAGTTTCTTTTGTTTTAAGCCATCTAGTTCGTGGTGTTTTGTGATACCGTGTTTCCCCGAAAATAAGACCTAGCCGAACCATCAGCTCTAATGCATCTTTTGGAGCAAAACTTAATATAAGACCTGGTCTAATTTTACTATAAGACTGGTATAATATAATATAAAATACAATATAATATATACTATAGTAGAAAATTAATATAATATAATATAACATAATACAATATAATATAATATAACATAATACCGGGTCTTATTTTAATTTTTGCTCCAAAAGACGCATTAGAGCTGATGGTCCGGCGAGGTCTGATTTTCGGGGAAACACAGTAACAGCTCCAGGAACCTAATATGGAATCTGAGAGTGATTATTCTGAAACTTCTCCCACAGTTAGGGTCACACAAGTATTTACCAAGAGGCCGTGGGTGCCGGGCACTGAAGACACAGAGAAGATACAGCCTGTCGCTTGAGGGATTCACACACGGACGATAACAACACAGTCGTCCCGGTTGCTTTGGCTTCTGGTGGGGAGCAAGGAGGGGAGAGGCTGTGGACAAACCCTGTGTTTGCATCTTGGCATCATCACTTCCTGATTGTGTGACTAAAGCCAGGTCATAGCCCACCTCTCTGAGCCTCAGTTTCTTCATCTGTAAGATGGGGGTACTTATACCAACCTGCCTCCTTCCGATTAGGTAGGGGATATGGAAAAAATGTAGGAATGGTGTCTTGCTGCAGAATGAGCAGTGCTTTTCTTGGGGTGGAGGGAGGGCAGGCGTGTGCATGCCCAAGCATATACACATGTACTTGTCCCTTTGACATGGGAGATACAAACCCAGTGATTCGTAAACAGGGCTCAGTTAATATTATTCTTTACGCCTTTCTGCGTGTGGAAGTATTTCACACTCAACTCGAAAGAGACCGCAAGAGGGTGTGGTGATGAAGGAAGCGCCAGGCAGAGAGGTTCTGCACGGATCTGCGCTCTCAGGCACCAATGTCCTTTGGGAGCAGAGTCATCTTCAAAGGGCATCTCAACTGCAAACAGCCAGAGCCACAAAGGAAAGGCCCAAGGGAAGAAGACAAGTTTGCATGAGTCCTGAGGCCCCCTGACACTGCCAGCCAACCAGTTTGGGTTCCTCCTGCCTCGGCTGCCAGCATCAGCCGTGCCAGGACTGCACAGTGATCCTCTGATTTGTCAGAGGTTGCATCTGATCACTGTCAGTCAAGTAGAGAGGGAAAGACACCCACAAGATCAGACAAGGCTCCTCTGAAAACCGCTGTGTGCGGGGAAAACCTTGGAGTGCTGTCTTGAGATGGGAGCATTTTCCTTGCTGATTCTGGGAGGGTGGAGAGACTGGGGTGCTGGGGGTTCTGGGGGTCCAGACTGCAGAAGGCTTGGTAGCACCTGGCACCACTAGCCTGGGCCTAAGCAGAGCATTGCTCTTCAGAGCCCGTGGAGCACGCGGGGCAGCCCAGCCTCCAGGGTGGTCTCAAGGGCATCTTGCGGGGGCCATGCTAGCTGTTCAGTCTGCGTGGAACCCCGTCAGGGCCTCCTTTGTGGGAGTGTGACTTCACTCTCTGAATCTGAGTCCAAGGGAAAGACTGGACTCAATTGGATTTAATTCCATCCAATTCCACCAGTTTATTAAATAAACAGACAATTGAGCGCAAAGGCTAAGAGCAGGGACTCTGAAGCCAGGCTGACTGGGTTTGAATCCCAGCTATAATGCTTGGGCCAGTCACTGAGCCGCTCTCAGCCTCGGTTTCCTCATCTGTAAAATAGCAATGATAATAATAGTACTTACCCAGTAGGGCTGTATGAGCATGCGATGCATTAATACTTGTAAAGCACTTAAATTCGTCTCAGGCATACAGAAAGTGCTAAATAAATGCTGCATAAGGGGTTGGGAAACAAAGCAATACGGAGCAGTGAGATAATCAGAGGCCCTGGAAATCCTACAGTGTTCCCACACAGACATCTCAGACTGGAGAGAGGACATGCTTCGTCCACGGTGGCACTGCTCAGAAGTCAGGACACAAACCCAACTGCAGAGACCCCACCCTTCACCACTAAGTTACAGAGATTCCTGTTTAGCTCACTATTCCACACCCCACCCAGGAGTCTGGCCCGGAGCATGGCACACAGAAGACATTAACGCTGAGTGAATGACAGTGCCCCTGCATTGGAACCCTCATTCCATCTCTTCCTCTTTATGTGACCTTGGATGTGTGACACAGTCTGTCGTAAGTGTGAGTTTCTTTGTGTGTAAAAATATGTGTCCAAATATCCCATTCACAGGGTGTTGGTGAAAACCAAATGAGAGAGAGATCCTATGCAAACACGCCCAGTGGGGTGTCTGACAGCTAGTCCAAGTTAAATCAATGTCATCTTAATTCAATTTCATTTCCTTGAGTCTGTGCTCAGTTCTGCCCAAGGACCCATGGGGAACAGAAGGAGAAAATAGATTCTTGTCCTAAAGGACTTTACACACAAGACCAAAAAGTAGGAAATTGTTCCCTTAAAGGACAAACTGCAATTGGGTGGTGAAGCAGAAGTCGCCTAGGATTTCAGAGAGCTTTGTGTGGACTGGGGCAGTCTGGAGGGCCTCTGGGAAGAGGTGTTTGAAAGAGCCAAAGAGCCATCCGCCTCATTATCTGCCTCACAGCCCCTGTTCCCATTAGGCGAGCCTAGACCAGCGACGCAAGCGAGGACATGAAAACATTGCCTCGGGGTTTGAAAACTGCTGCCTCTGAGGAGGAAAAACTGGCTCTGATCAATTCCCTCTGATCAAAGGACCAGGCATGGCAGCGGAACCAACCGGAATGCTGGCAGTGGGCGAGACCCAGCGAGTGATGTTCAAAACCACACGCTTTGGGCCCAGACATTGATGTCCTTCCAGAAAGTGCACCGCATGGATGTGAGGAAGAACAAAAGGATGGAGGAGACAGAAAATGCTCGGCTGGGAGAATCAACCCAGAGCCCAAATGAGCCAATGCCATGATGTTCCAACTGAGAGGAAACCTGAGCATCACCAAGTCACAAACTTCAAGACGGGGCAGGTCTCCAAGGTCCTTCCATCCCGAGAATCCCTCCATCGCACGCCCATGTCCAGCACCCTCACCTCACTGAATAGAAAAGGACACTGAAACCCAGAGAATTTATGAGCACTGCCCAAGTTCATGGTGATGGACAAATGTCTAGCGTCTAGTCCCCTCCCCTAATTTCAGCCCAAATGCAGTCACTCCAGAGATGGACATGCACTGGGCTGGCCAATCCAAGCCCTGCAATGCCTCGTACATGGTAATTCATTCCGGGATAAGCTCACAAATTCAAGTAACAAGATACAAGGTCTGAGACGTGTTCAGACTGTCAAGAGGACAGTACAAACCTTTTCTGCTGGCCTTGAACCTGGGACACAGAGGTCTAGAGTCACTGGCACCATATTGCTGTCCCATGGAGCCTAAGAATGAAGTGAATGGAGAATAAAGGAGAGAGGAGGTCCTGATGATATCTGTATTAGTCAGGGTAATGCTAGCTGCTGTAACAAATAAACCCCCAAATCTCAGTGGCTTAGCCTAATGAAAATTTATTTCTTGTTCATATGACAGTCTAATGTGGATCTTTCTGGTGATTCAGGATCCAGAATCTTTCTATCTTGTGCCACACTCTCCCCTAGTGTCTTGGAGGTCTCTGTATTCAGACCTTGGTAGAAGCTGGAGTAGAGAAAAGTATGTGTGTTTCTTAAACTCTTGGGTCAGGAAGTGACAACTACTACTTTCACCCTATTCTATTGGTGGGAACTGGTCACATGGCCACACCTGAATGCAAGGTGTCCTGGGAAATGTAGTTCCTGGCCAGCAACAAGTCAGCACTAAGAAAAAAGGAGCTAAACTTCGGTGACCAGCTAGCCACACCCACCTCCCTATCATGTGCCTCCTGAAGCCTGATCTGCCCCTGATGGTTTTCACTTACATAAGCTATTAAATTTCCCATTTCTGCATAAACTAGTTTGGGTTAGATTTTTTTGCTATTAAGGTCCAGAGAGTTCTGACTAGTGAATAGAGTCCTGTAGCCCATTTGTGTACATCAGAATGAAACTCAGTCCTTCCTTTTCCCCATCCGGTGTCTGTCCCATGATGCCTTAGAGCCGCCCCTCACCCAAGTTCCATGGCCAGATCATGCCCCATGGAATCAGGAAATAACACAGTCATCCCAAGGAAGAAGGGGCTGCTGTGCCTGGAGAGCAGAGACCGGAGACAGTCCATCACGTTCTCTGCTGTGTCCCCACGCAGCAGACACACCTAGCAGAAGGGTCAATGGATCGGAGCCGAACCCTGCCCTCATCCCCCGGCCTTTTCAGTGAACGAACAGTTGCCTAAGGAGAGTTGTTAAAGGTGGTCAGCTCAAGACCCACTCCAGAGAAACACACACCAGGAAGTTTCTCCCACATCATGTGCAATCAGCATCTAGGCCAGCGCTAAATATGGCGGCATTAAAATAGGTCCGCAGCTCTTTTCCGTGGCACCTCAGAGGTGATCGGCGGCTTCAGGATGAAGCTGAACATCTTTCCCAGCCACTGGCTGCCAGAAACTCACTGAAGTGGACGATGAACATGAACTTCGTACGTTTTACGAGAAGCGTGTGGCCACAGAAGTTGCTGCTGATGCTCTGGCTGAAGAATGGAAAGGTTATGTGGTTTGAATCAGTGGGGGGAACGATACACAAGGTTTCCCCATGAAGCAGGGTGTCGTGACCCATGGCCGTGTCATCTGCTCCTGAGTAAGGGGCCTTCCTGTGACAGACCAAGGAGGCCTGGGGAAAGAAAGCGCAGAACTGTTCGGGGTTGCACTGAGGATGCCAATCTGAGTGTTCTCAACGTGGTCATGGTAAGGAGGGCGGAGGAAGATATTCCTGGTCTCACTGATGCTACTGTGCATCGTTGCCTGGGGCCCAAAAGAGCTAGCAGAATCGCAAACTTTCAATCTCTCTAAAGATGACGCTGTCCGCCAGTATGTTGTGAGAAAGCCCCTAAACAAAGACAGTCAGAAACCGCGGACCAAAGCACCCAAGATTCAGCGTCTTCTTACTCTTGTGTCCAGCAACACAAACGTCGCCATATTGCTCTGAAGACACAGCGTGCTAAGAAAACTAACAAAGAGGCCGCCGCATATGCTAACCTTTTGGCCAAGAGAATAAGGAGGCCAAAGACACTGCCAGGAACAGGTGGCCAAGAAAGGTGGGCTGTCCTCTCTGAGAGCTTCTACCTCTAAGTGAGTCCAGTCAAAAAATGAGATTCCTAAGAGTAACAAATAAATATGATCAGATATTTAAAAAAAATAGGTCCACATATTCTTTAAAATTTTTCCTGTCTGTAGAGCCTAATATTCTTCTCCTGAGTGGGGGCTGCACTGAATGACTTGCTTCTAATGTACAAAATGGGGAGAAAAACGACAGTGTGCACCTTCCAAGGGCAGGTTTTAAAAGGCGTTGTGGTTTCCATCTTTCTCTCCCTGGGATCGTTTGCTCTGGGGGAAGCCAGGTGCCATGTTATGAGGACACTCAAGCAGCCCTATGAAGAGATCCATGTGGTGGGGAACCAGGGTCTCCTGCCAACAGCCATGTGAGTGCAACTTCTTAGAAGCAGGTCCCCCAGCCTCAGCCAAGCCGTGAGACGGTGACAGCCTGTCCATCCAACAGAGAGGCTGTCTCATGACTGCAACTTCATGAGAGAGCCAGGAGCACTCAGCCAAGCCGCTCCTGAATTCCTGACCCACGAACACTGGGAGATAACGGCTGTTGTTTTCATGTCACTCAGTCACTTGGGGTCACTTGTTACACAGCAACAGATAACGAATACAGCTGAGTAAGGGGACAGTAAATTTTTCTGCTTTAAGGACATTCAAGAGCACACAGACATGTGGGCTGAGCCTCGGTAACTGCTGTGAAGTGTTAAGACTTATGGGAATGCAGGCTGACATATAAATATTCACGGCCCTCATCAAAACCGAAGCTGATGATTCAGTTAAAAGTAAATCACCAGTAAGAAGGTCAAACTAAAACGTGGTAGATGGGTTTATCACTAGACAAAGGGCAAATTATCTGACCTAGGGCAAATGATTAAGTTGAACCACGTAAAATAGCCAATATGCAACCACTTTTTAATATGTAAAAATGACAGCTTCCTATGGTTCAACCTGACCCTTCAACTCTCTGAGCCTCAGTTACCTTTTTTGTAAAACAGAGGTAATGACCTTCATTGTGAGGATTAAGCTGATAACCTAAATGGCTGCGACCCACGAGAGGGCTGCCTCAGAGCATAACGATGGTCCATGACCATCGAGTAACTTGGCCACAGCACAGAAATAAAGCCAGTGGGACCTATGAAAGGGAGAAGTTGCCAGCTGTTGGAAACTTGAGATTTGCCCTTGGTCTCCTAAAGCGAGAGAGAACTGGGACCTGAAGATGCCTGCCTCCATCTTCCCACCTGTATAACGGAAAGGACACCTGCGCGGGCCTTTGTTGGGCCAGCCTTGCCCTCCAGCCCATCTCTCGCCCTCTGGAGGAAGAAGACAGAAAGCACAGGAGGCTGTGTCCCTGGGCCTGCCCTCCATCCCAGCCAGTGGGAGGAAAGAGGGAACGGGTGAGGGCCCTCATTGCTGAGGCAGGCCTCGTCCCAGAGGCTGGCTTTAGCAGGATTGTTCCAGCAAATGGCTCAATTCCCTCCGGTTTTTGTAGTACAAACAATCGCAGACAAGTCTTAGAGGGAGGGAAAAAAAGAGTAATTTCTCTGGCGTAAAAACCTGAAGCGTTGAGCATGGCCTCGCAAGGCATTTGCATTTCTAAACAAGAACCGCTACGGCTGAGTGTGGCTGCCACTTGGTTATCTTGTTAACTCCCTCCTTGCCCAGGCAGGGAAGGCAGCAGCCTCCCAGAGCACTGAGAGCCCAGGCTTGGAAGGAGAGGCAGATGGCTGCCCTGAAGACAAGAGTTCCAGTCCAGATTTGCCACTAAGTCTGGAAGGGTCCTTGTGCAGTCTCCTCGACGGCCCTCAGTTACCCCTCATTTCTGTAACATGGGGAAGCTGGACTACATGACCTCTGAGGGACTTCTAGAGGTGACAGTCCATGGTTATAAAATCTGGGAGTCAGGAGATCTGGATTCGAATTGTGACCTTGGCATTAACTGACCAAGTGACCTTGAGCTCAGTGCTAGAGGGAATTTTTGGTATGAAAGAGGTCAGCTTCTAAACTCCTCCCCAGTATCCCTAAAAGGATCCCTAGGGACCCCAGTATCCCTAAAAGGAGGTATTTCTATGTGAATACCTCCGAAGATAGGGCACTCACTTCCCTTGATCAACATGAGGACATCCATTCTATTGCCAGACAGCTCCACTAGTTACAAAGTCCATCCTTAGACTTGAGTTCAAATCAACTTTCATGAAACATCCTCCCAAGGGAGACTCAGAAGAGTCTAGTGTGCGGTTGCACAGGCTTGCGTTCTTGCAGGTCTGTGTTCCAACCCAGCCGGGTGAGCTGACGGGACCTCATCCCTCTGTGTCTTGGTTTCCTTGTCTGTGAAATGGGGATAATAATTCAGCCCACTTCCTAGGGTTGTTGTGAGGATTCATCAAGCTTGTCACTTAGCACAGTGTCGGCCACATCCTAGGTCACCTATAGCAGAGACCTTATCCCATACTGGCTCATAGAGCACGTGATGTTTACAGGTGTAATCCACAGCTTTGACCTGCAGGGTCCAGGTGATGCCCAAGAGTCCATTAGATATAAGTGGGCCACGTCTGTCCTCCCCAGAAAGCTCATCAATGCAAGTGACTGCCGAGCATGCCCATCCAGGGACGACCTGGCATCCGCTCTAACTTTTTAAGGCAAATCATGCATGTACCTTGGTACCTGTGGTGAATTGCACATTACTCATAATCCTTCATGCCCTTCCCCTATTGAAATTGCCGATGCACAGCCATTTTCATGCGCTCTTGCAGAAACACCCACTAGAAAGAGCCGAGTGCATTTTCACCCCCACGGATATTGGGTGTGGCCGCGTGACTTGATTTGGCTGATGGGTTGTGGACAGGAGCCAGAGTGGGGCAGCTCCAGGATGAAGCCTCAGTCACATCAAGTGTTTCTACTTGCTCCTTTACACTCTGGTGACCCAGCCTGGCCGCTGCTGCCCTTGCCTGAGCTGCAGTAGGAACACTCTTGGGGCAGACCTGAGCCCAACTTGTAGACTGGAGCCCAGCCCATCCGGTCTGCGAGTAGAAACCGAGGCATTGGACCAACCCATTCTAACCAGCTGAACTGCAGTCCTGCGAGCTTGAGAAGAAACACTTGCAGGTGTGATCTGACCGGGATTTTACATGACTTGTTATACAGCCCATTGTAGCAATAGCTGGTACCTTATTACAGCAGCCCCCGTGCCCCCATCTGCAGTTTCACTTTCAGTGGTATCATGGTATGTTACCACGCAGACAACAGCCGTCCGAAAATACGAAATGGAAAATCTAGAAGTAAACAATTCATAAGGTTTAAAGTGCACGCTGTTCTGAGTAGTGCAATGAAATCTCATGCCATCCCACTCCATCCTGGCCAGGGACATGAACCATCTCTGTGTCCAGCGTGTCCACGCTATATACTCTACCCACCCATGACCACTTAGTCATGGTCTAGGTTATCAGATCAGTTATCAGAGGGGGAGGGAGAGGGAGGGAGGGAGAGGGAGGGAGGGAGAGAGAGAAACAGAGACAGAGACAGCGAGACGGAGAGACCACACCCACATCACTTTTATTTCATTATATTGTTATAATTATTCTATTTTATTAGCTATTGTCATTAGTCTCTTATTGGGCCTGACTTATAGATTAAACTTTATCATAGGTATGCATGTGTAGAAAAAAACATAGTACACAGGGTTTGGAACACACAGTGTTTGGAACTATCTGTGGTTTCAGGCATCCACTGGGGATCTCGGAACGTATCCCCTGTGGAAAAGGGGGGACTACTGCATTTGTCAGTAGCAAGCTACTAATGGCACCTCCAACTGATTGAGACACCCAACGAGTCCCCCATTACTGCTGAAAGCAAGGCTCCCCCGACCGCCCTTTAGAGACGCCGAATAGCTGCTCACAGGGAGTTCCCAGTCTGCTGGGAGACGACAAAGTCCCCTTTAAATATCCAAGTCCACCAAGAAACCTGAACTTAAATGATGGCCTGGCTTCTGTCATCTCCTAGTTCTCGTGCACCCCACTGCCCCCTGCCCCTCCACTTCCACGTCCACTGCATCGGAAAGGTGAGAGAAGAACCTGCAGAAGCTGGTGGGTGGTCTGGAGGACCGACCGGTGGTAAAGTCTTTCCCGAGTACCCACGCCTTCCATTTCCTGTGAATTTTCATATTCATTAGATGGCAGTCAGGCTCCAGGATGAGCTGCAATAATCTCTCCAGGGATTCACACCCTGGGGTCCTCTCCCACGTTGTGCCAGGGCTGGTCTGTGTGACCAAAGAACATGGCAGAATGGATGGCATGACACTTTCAAGAGTAGGCTATAAAAGACATTGTCATTCCTGCCTAGATCCCAACAGGCCTTTTTGCAGAAATTGACAAACTGATCCCCAAATTTCTATGGAAATGCAAAGGAACCAGAAGAGCCAAAGCAATTCTGAGGAAGAATAGAATCGAAGGACTTAACCCATTTCAAAACTTACTCTAAAGCCACAGTAAACAAGACAGTGTGGCCTTGGCACGGGGTAGACATGTAGACCAGCAGAACAGAATTAAGTCCAGAAATGAATCTTTACATTTCAGGTCGACTGGTTTTCAACGGTGGTCTTAAGACGCCAATGGAGAAAAATAATCTTTTCAACAATTGTTGTTAGGATGGTTGGATATCCACATGCAAAATTTTTAAAAAGTCAATTTGGACTTTTACCTTACCCCATACACAAAAATTAAATCAGAATGCATCATAGCTCTACATGCAAGAACCGAAACCATAAAACTTTTAGAAAAAAGTATACAGAAGAAAATCTTCATGACTTCGGGTTAAACAAATAGTTCTTATATGTGATAGTAACAGCATGACCAATCAAAGAAACAAATTGATAATTGGGACTTCATCACAATTAAAAACGTTCACACTTTAGAAGACGTCACCGAGAAAATAAAAAGACCAGCCACAGACTGGGACAAAACTTTTGCAAATTATATGTCTGATAATGGACTACACTCAGAATATAGAAAGAACTTTTACAAGTTCACATAAGGCGAAAAACCCAATAGGCAAAGGATTGGAATAGACATTTCATCAAAGAAGATACATATATGAATGGCTAACAAGCCCGTGAGAAGATATTCAACACAATTCATCAGTTGGGGGATGCAAATGAAAACCAGAGTGAGCCACCCTAGACGCAGGTTGGCCAGCCCCAGGCAAGCCTTCAGATGACCCCAGTGCCAGCTAACGTCTTGACTGAAAGAAACCTCAGGAGAGACCTCAGCCAGAATCTAAGCTGCTCCCAGATCACCTGCGCTCAGAAACTGGGAAATAATGTTTTTTGTTTTAAACTACTGATTTTGGGGTGATTTGTTATGCAGCCATACACAACTAACGTACAGTATCTCATGGGGATCCTCACAGGCAATGTATCCCCATTACAGAGGTACAAACACTGAGGCTCAGGGTCTGGTCCAAAATTATGCAGCTATAAAGACGCAGATCAAGGATTTAAACCAGGCCAGCCTGAGTCCAGAGCTGCCTTCTACCACAACACCTCGCTTATCATCCTGAACCAGGCACCCCAGGAGTCATGAAGAACGGCAGAAGAGTCAGACCCTTGCCCTGCAGGACCTCCCAGTCTGATGGGGGAGGCAGGGCAGCAGAGCAGGCCCCCTTAGCCCTGTGCAGTGACTGCCCCTTACCCTGTGTGTCCTGACGGTGCTCCATTAGGCACCACAGCTGCCAAACCCATTTCATTTAATTCTGCAAAGAGCTCAGAGTGCCCTGAGTGGAGGTTCCTACCTCTCACTCCAAGCACAGAGCAACAAAATTGGACAGTAATGTGTTGTCGTTCAAATATTTCAGCTGGAGTCAGGGTGAATTATGATGCCGTCCCACTTTATTCAGTGTAGCATCTTTCATAAGAGCCGTGTCTCAGAAACACTTTGGAGAAGGAAATAATAAATAATTGCCCAAGGGGACAAAGCATGAGATGAAAAGCTTCAGGCTGGTGGGGAGGAGGAGGGGGAGGGGAAACTCAGTCTCCAGGAGCTGGTGTGTCTAGGAAGCTGGAGCTGGGCAGCTGGACCCCTGCTAGCAGAGCCTTGGGCTTCAGTGCTGCATTCCAGAGGCTTCTGGGGCTTCCTGGAGAGGGGGCTACAGGGCCCCCATACCCCTGCACTGGATCTCTCCACAGGAGACCATTGGGAAGAAGCCTTAGCGCTCCTTCTGTCTAAGATAGGGCCCCTGGATGAGCTACTGTGCCTCACACGTCCACGCTCGCTCTACTCAGAACCATCCGGGGCTCCTAGCTCACTCATAGTGAAGGCCCAGGTTCTTACTCTGACCCACAGAACCCTACACAATCTCATCCCCATTACTTCTCTGACCTTCTCTGACCTCTAAAGCTCTTCTCCCTATTCCTCTCCAACCCCCCAGAACTCCTTGCTGTTCTCTCAATACACCAAGCACACTCCTGCCTCAGGGCCTTTGCACTGACTGTTCCCTTTGCCTAGAGCACTCTTCTCCCAAATAGCCACATGGCCAACTCCTTCCCTCACCTCCTTCAAGTCTTGGCTAAAACACTTCCCTCTTGGCTAGACCTACCCTGACTTCTCTATTTAAAATTGTTCTTCCCTTTCCCTCACTCCTGATATTCTTTGCTCTGCTCTGTCGCACCTCCCCACCACTGTACCTCTCACCTTTCCACATGCTTTACAATGCATGCATTATTGTGATTACAATCTGTCTCCTACTGCGACATCGTAAGCACCACAAAGCAGTGTTTTTATTCCCATATGGTGCCTACCACAGCCTGGATGCTCAAGGGACAATTGTTGAGTGAACTCAGGCATGCCTATTCAGACCCTCAGGCTTCTATGAACAGGTGCACACTGAATACCTACCTGCAGACCCACCTGCAGGCTTGTACACATATGTGCCCTCAGTGCAAACCCACAATCAGTTCCTCCCAGAGGCTTTGGAAAGAATGTTCTGACTTGGATGACCACGTCCCCAGGTGGCTAAGAACCTGGGCTCTGGCCCCAGCACACCTGGGTATGATGCCAGCTCTACTGTAAGGGTGAAATTCGGTAAATCAGTAGCATGATTACACCTCGCTAGCGTGCAGCATGACTCACCACACAGCTCGCTATCTAGCCATCTGTAGTTAAACTTAGTGTGCAGTTTGAGCCACCCTAATATTCAGCTGTTTCCTTTTTGTTTCTCCTCTCACTGCTTAACTGAAGAACTCTGTTTTATTCCCTTTCTCAAGGCGACCATACCTCATTAATCCATTTAATCAGCAGAATCCTAACCTGAAAAGAGCAATTTCTTAATCCTCAGGCGCCTGGACACTGGAATCCAATTTGCAACTCGCTTGCAGTTTTTACTGGTGACGCGGGCCTCGGTCCAGAGGTAACATTATCTTAAAACAGACCCTAGGAAGCGATGTCAGCCCTCCGACCTGCCTGACTCACTCCTCCTTTCCTTTGTTCTTCTTATGTACATATAAAACCTTCTGCCTGTTCTAGGAACAGGGAGACGGCCTTTGGACAGAATGCCGACCTTCTGAATACACCTGCTTTTGTTTCCACCAATCTTGTCTCTCGCTTTTTAGCTTTTTCAAGTGGCAGGCAGCCAGACCTTAGTACGGTATCACTGCCACTCACTGTTACGTAGCCTTGGGCAAGGCATGTGACCTTTTTATGCTTCAGTGTCATCATCTACAAAGAGGAAATGATGATTATTACCACGCTATGAGGTAGGAACTATCTATTACATCCATTGTGTAGATGGGGAAACTGAGCCATAGAGAGATGGGAGGATGAACTAAGATCCTCAATTACAAAATAACAACCATCTCTGAGAAATTTGCTGAACCTGGAAATTAAAACCGAGAGGATGCAGGAGGCAGAAGAACCCTGGAGTGAGAACCTCAAAATACAGACATTAGGGCTGAGCTGGAATAATTTTTGTCCCAGTCCCTATATGATAGAAAGTAAATTTGCCAGGACAAAGTCAAGCCAAAGCCAAAGCCATGTGGACTACGAATAATCCTCAAATGTAAGGGCAGGAAGTTTCTTAGAGATAATCAACGCACATTCCCACTTTCCAAGTGAGAAATAGGTACATATCTATCCACAATTACTTTCAATATATATGGATTAAATGCTCCAATCAAAATACACATGAGGGCTGAACAGATAAGAAAACAAAACCTTTACATATGCTGCCTACAATAGACTCTCTTCAGATTGAAAGACACACACACAGACAGGAAGTAAAGTGATGGAAAAAGATATTTCATGAAAATGAAAAAAAAAAAAATCTGGGGTAGCAATACTTATACCAGACAAAATAGACTTTAAAACAAAGACTATAAGAAGAGACACTGAAGGACCCAGTAATCTCACTTCAGGATATGTGTCTGAAGAAACCCAAAATACTACTTGAAGGGGACACGTGCATCCATATGTTCATTGCAGCATTGTTTATAGTGGCCAAGATGTGGAGGCAGCCTGGGTGTCTGTGGAAGAATGGATAAAGAGGAGATGAGATAGATAGATAGAGAGAGAGAGAGAGAGAGAGAGAGAGAGAGAGAGAGAGAGAGAGAGATAGAGAGAGAGAGAGATAGATAGAGCTATAGCTATAACTATAGATAAATAGATATAATGCAATATTGCTCGGCCATGGAAGGTAACGGATTCTTGCCATCTGCAGCAGCATGGATGGACCTGGAGGGTGTTGTGCTGAGTGGAGTAAGTCAGACAGACAAAGACAGATGCAATATGATTTCCCTTATATGTGGAATTTAAGAACAAAATTAACAAATAAAACAGAAACAAACTCTTAGATACAGAAAACATTTTGATAGTTGCCAGATGGGAGGGGTTTGGGGGTGTGGGTGAAAGAAGGGGAAGGGATTAAGAAGTACAAATAGGTTGTTACAAAGTAGTTATGGGGGTGTAGGGTATAGAATAAGGAATATCGTCAGTGATATGGTAATAACTATGTATAGTGCCAGGTGGGTACTAGACTAGTCAGGGGGACCACTTCTTAAATTATACAAATGTCTAACCACTACGCTGTACACCTGATATAATGTACAGCATTGGGCATATAGTCAATAATATTGTGTAGCGTGTTATGGTGTCAGATGGTTGCTGAACTTATCATGGTGACCACTTCTTTTGGCGCTGACACAGTGGAAAGTTTGCGAACTTAACTGTCTGCCCTTTCATATAAATGTTGAATAACTATGGTGTACACCTGAAAGTAATATAATATTGTATGTTATATTTGAATAAAAATCTTAAAAAAAGAAAAAGAATTATCCAACCCAAAATGTTAATTGTACTGAGGTCGAAAGATCCTGCTCTAAACAATGGTTCTTAATCAGGGTTCAGGGACACTTAGAAGGCCCATGGATGTCTATCCAGAACTCCAGGCAACTCCCTGAAATCAGAAGCAAAATTTGGGAATCTATGTGTCCATGTGAATTTTTCCAGCATGACAATCATTGTAAGTCTCAATCCAGTTTTGAGGCCAGACATGATGCTAAGTTGTTGGATTGGTTAATGCTTAGTACCCAGCAAGGGGCATGACACACAGCAATGCGTGGTACAAACTGCTTGGATGAATGGCAGGGGGTCCTTTACGAGACCCAAAATAGTTGTCCTCTTCTCCACCCAAGTTCTGAACACACTGGGAAATAAGACAAAGGAGTAGCAGATGGAGGCCAATATGTCACCTTTGGTATGGATAAACGCTAATTTGGAGAACAGAATACAGCTCTCTGTGAAAGCCAAATGGGCCCGCTCAATGAACCCCAGAATTAAGCAGACCAACCCACCTTGCCACAGACAACTCTGGGTGAGAGCAGGCCACCTACCTCCCAGCCCCCATCACAGGAGCAAAGCCCACGTCTAGCCTAGCACTGTCCAATAAAAATCACACAAGCCACAAATGTCATTTTAAAATTTTAGCTGCCATATTAAAAAATAAAAAGTGAAATTAATTTTAATAATATGTTTTATTCAACTCAATATCTCCAAAATATGATCATACTCTCAATATAAAAATTTTTGAGATATTTTACATTCTTTTCTTTTCATACTAACTTTAAATTCCAAACTGTATTTCATATTACAAGAACACCTCAATTCAAACTAGCCACATTTCAAATGCTAATAGCCACATGTGGTGAGTGGCTGCCATATTGGACAGTGAAGGTCTCGGATGATATGGGAGTTATTCCTGCCCCCCAGGGAAAAGAGGAAAAGAACTCAGAGACATGAGCCAAATTCACCAATCAGATAAGTCACTCTACCTCCTCTGGACCAGAATGGTCAAGAGGACAGGAGTTACACTAACTGAGCTACCTTCACATGGAAGGAAATACTGGAATTGGATGGAGATGCATTCCTCCTGGATGGATGGATGGATGGATGGATGGATGGATGGATGGGTGATTAATGAACAGATGATGTGAAATCCAGGTAAGACAGCAAACTAGAGCAGGGAGTCAATTTCTATTTTAAAAAGCTACAAATGTTAAACCCCTATGAAAGAAAATACTGTGATTCTGGTAGCAATATGTCCTTGTTTTGAATAAGACCAGAATCCCATCCACTGTCACTGCATCCGACATTTGTGGGTGGAGGAAACAATAATATCTAAATAATAAATCTAAATAATATCAACAATAAATAGTAAATAAAGTCAGCATACCTACTGTATGGCAGACAATTGGATACTTTGTCCAATTGCCAATAAGAATATAAACTATACAGACAGAGAGATTTTTGTCGGATTGTTTACTGCTACTAGTAGTACTGTTTACAGGTACTCTAGTACCTGGCATATATTAGGTGTTCAATAAGTATTTGTTGAATTAATAAATAATTTAATATACTTAAGAGGCTCAGAGAGGTTGAGTAACTTTCCCAAAGTCACACTGCTATTACATGATAAAATCTGAATTTGAACCCAGGTCTAGTGGAAGCCGAAGCTGGTTCTACCACCTGCCTATAAAGTAAATAATGTTGAAAGTCACATTTCCCTTCTTTCCTTCATGAACATGACACCAGGTCAGCCCTGTAAATTATTTATCTTGGAGAGAACCCCAGCAAAAGCTCAAAGCCAAGGTGGTTTTCTTCACTTCTCTGCCTCACACTTTTGTGTGATGTTCTCCCCACCCCCTTGAAGTTGAGAGTGCTGGGGGAAAATAAATTCATCTGAACTAAAATAAGTGGAGCCAGCTCACCGTGGCTTATGAGAGCCATTGTTAAATTTTCAGGAATTTTGTGAGCCAGCTGTTAACCCAGCCGTTCTTAAAAAATTAAAGTATATAAACGTACCATTACATAAATGACATTAAAGGCAAAGATAATAAGTACTCAAAATTCATCACTTCATAAGTATTTTACTATATTGTACTATTATCTATGCTCGTAAGGTTATTTATGTCTGTTGTAGCTCTATGATGAAAATACTCTACGACGATGCTCCGCTGCACAGTTCTTCCTAACTCCACATTCAGTGTCACATTGGTGGCTTGAAATCAGCCACGGTGGGAGTATTTACACTACGGAAATTGGCAAATGCGGCAAACCTGACCCTGTTTTTGTTAATGTCCCAGAGGGGTTGTTATAAAACATTTGCCAGCATACTATGGCTGGGTCACAACCTAGAATGGGGTTCCAAATCAAAGAGAATGGTTTTACGAGTCTCCACTACACCACTGGATAACGAAGAGAAAGGCAGCTTCACTCAAAAAGGACATCTCACTTCAAAAAAACCAGCACCAGCTTTGGACCTTCTTAGCCTCTATGGGAAAGCGTCCCTATGGGAGGTGGAAAATTCAGTCCACGTTCCCTTTGGGGTCCAGCTCCCCTGATCATCTCAGCAGGGGGCCCCCATGACCACAGGATTCAATTAAAGGGCTTTCCCACTGACACCCAGCTCCCTTTGGAAATGTAAAATCCCAGCCCTCTGGAGTCATTGCTATGCGTGTCAGAACGAGTCTCTTGTCTCTAATGAGCAGTTGGCATGATGCCCATGGTTTCCTCCTGGGCCCCCTGCTGATAAGAAGTTGATTTAACCATATCCTGCTGCCCACCCTTCGCCTCTGCTTTCAACACCTCTGGTGGGTATATCAATGGGTATATGGTGGAGACCATGAAAAGCGGAGAACAAAGAGCAGGAGAAGTCAGCCTCAGGAAGCATGTCTGTCCCAGCAGCCATCTCATTTATCCAGCTTGAGCGTCTAGGACGGTCTTTAATTAGTTTTGCATTTCCTCTTCAGTGGAGTGGAACATCTGTTGAGTAGCGCCTGGGCGCCATGTTTGTTACTCTCCACCTTTTAGAGAATCTTATTTAACGCTTTCACTACTTTACAAAGTAGGTATCCTCAACCTATTTCACACATGAGGAAATCGAGCCTTGGGGCAGTTGAGAACCCTTCCCAAGATCAAGCAGCCAGGGAATGGCTAAGCCAGAATTACATCACTTAACCTCTCTGGCTGAAGATTCACATATTTTCTACTACGCTACACTTGCCTGAAATAGATACCCGACAATAAACCTTGAAGAGTATGCTTTCAGCAATCAGTGAAGGAGGAGCACACGGTGGCATGATGGAAAGCATGAGCCACCTCATGAAAGCAGGATATGACGGGGCTCATCAGAGAACACTGAATAGATGAAAGGTTTACAGAGGAAAGGAATGAATTCATGTGGATAGAAGGATGTGGGAACAAACAGAGGGGTGGCAAGAAGCGAGGGTGGATCGGTGGAAGGATGGATGAGTGGATAGGAGCATGAAGTATGGATAGGTAGAGGGATGGAAGGGTGAACAGGGAATGGTGGATGAACAGATGGGTAGAAGGAGACAGGAAGGGATAGGGGAGGGGAGGGAAAGGGAGGAGAGGCGAGGAGAGCAGAAGAGAGAAGAGCAGAAGAGAGGAGAGAGATGGGTGAAGGGAGAACTGGTAGGTAGGTCGGTAGGTAGGTCGGTAGGTAGGTAGGTAGGTAGGTCGGTAGGTAGGTAGGTTGGCAGGTAGATAAGTGAAAGGGTGACAGTAAAGGGTGGGTGGGCAGATGGGCAGAAAAGCAGATAATGACAACGTGCGCAGGCAGAGCTGCTGCATGGAGGGGTATTAACATGGGCACATGGAAGGGTGATGGATGGACATGTGGCTAGTGGAGTATTGAACATGTAGGAAGGTGGGTGATAGAAAAGTGACGGTGGATGGAGGGTGAAAGTGTAAGTGGGTGACTGGGTGGGTAGGAGTGGGAAAGAGTGGGAAAGCATTTGGGTAGATAGATGGCAAAGTGGTTAGATGGATGAGCAGATGTGTGGCCATGGGCAGCATACTGATGGAAACCACGAGAGAAGGAAGGAACAGAGGAAGACATGAAGGAAAGACAAGAGGGAAGGGCTCCTCCTAGCACAGGTGCACTGCAGAGGCGCGCCCTAAGGACCCTGGGGAAAGAGTCACCCTCACACTATATCCAAGAATTAACCAGAGCCAAGGCTTCCTGAGTGACACAAGGCTCTGACAGCAAAGCTTTCTGCAGGAGCTCAGCCCTTGGCAGCGCCCTCTGATTTCCTGGTCAGGAGACAGGCTCTATCTACCTTTCTCCACCTCTCCTCCTCCCGCTTCCAGCCTCCCCGCCCTCCCTCTGCCTCCTTCCACACACAGCAGCCTTCTCTTGGCAAGAGGCTTGCTGGAGTTGAGCAGTGGGGCCAGCGGCTTTGACCTTCTCTGTTCTTGGACATAATTACTGTTATCCCAGATAATCGCTTTGAAATAACTCTGTCATTACGCACCTTCGCGCTATTTCGCCCATTTATCTGTGAGCAGCCCTGTCCTGGGGAGCTGGGATTTGGATGAAGCAGCCTGCTGGATTGTTTCTCTCTCTCTCTCTCTCTCCTCCCATGCACCATGCTTGCCTTAACCCTTCTCACCAACGCTCTCATCAATATGGAGTCAGAAAACAGGGCAGAGGGCCCCTTCACACCCAGCACCAGGTACCTCTGGATGCATGCGGAGCCAGTGGGCGCGGGTATGAACACTGGTATCACATTGGACAGGACACACGTTCTGAGGGGGCGGGAGTGGGTAGAGGTGGGAGAGGAGTCTCCAGCCAAAGATGAGAGCTATGCACCCTAAGGGAAAAGCCAAGGTCAGGTCCAAGGGCGAGAAGCAGGAAATCCAAGGTGAGGACCCTCATGAGGACAGATCCTGAATGGGCTGGAGGGTGGTTGAGATTATGGCCAAGTGTCCGCAGTTCCCCTTCGTGAGCTGGCAGGGCTGGGCCTACCTGGAGCACTGCACGTCACAAGGCCAAGGCAGGTGGACTTGAACGAACCTGACCGCGAAGGGGCACTTTGGGGACTGAAGAGTTGCACCTTTAAGCCCGATGAGCCCCATCCTAGAGGCGTATCTCGGGGTCTGCAGAAGGGAAGGGGTGACGGTGCAGACAAACCCTGTCCCTGGAGGGGACTGCAGCTTTCGGCATCTCAGCTCTGGCTGCCACACATCGTTGATGTCCCTGGGAGTGCCTGGCCCCAGCCTGCCTATGGATTTTCCCTCTAGGACTGTCCTGCTTGGAACACTCACGGCCTTTGGCATTTTCCAGGCTTGCATCTGAATCCTGGCTTCATGGCAGAGTAGCTGTGTGACCTCAGCGAAGTCTTAACCTCTTTGAACCTCAGTTTCCTCACCTGTGAAGTGGGGATAACAACTGCACCCACACATAGGGGGGTTGGGAGGATTGGATGTGATAATGTTCATAATTAACACAAAGGCCACGGCACAGCAATTGCTCAACAAGTGAAAATGAAGTGAGCAGTACATTTGGTGATCCTCCCAGTTCCCAGCCCCAACCACCTTCGAAACTTCTCTCCTGCCACACCAGACTTAAGGTCTCTGACCCTCCAACTTCCATTGGTTTCCATTTGGCTCCACCTGTTCCAGTATCAACAACACCCAACACCTCGGGATCCAAGCCACACAGGGGGGGCGCTGGGAGTTGAAATCAACAAGAGGGAATGCTGAGTCACTCCGTCAGGCAGTCTGGAGCTCAAGGCCAGAGAAGCCACCGGAGGGAGGTGAATTAGGCAGTGTCCAGCCTGAAGCCCGATGCCCCACCCACAAGGAAGGAGCTCCCAGTAGATGGCTTTCCTCCCAGTCCTTGGAGCTTCCTAGCCTTGCCTGCCTCCAATTCCTGCTTGTTCCCTCATCCCGTCTATGGTGTTTAACACTCCGGCTTCTGCCAGTCTGGCCTGACTCCAGCTTCCAATTTGTCCGCACGGAACGTGGCCATGGCAGGTGAACCCGAGCGACGGAGGTGGCAATTACGAGGTGTATTCATGACTGGGGAACACAGCGGGTACCGAAGCCAGATGGCTTTTCCACTATAAGCTGCACCCTCCAGTAGGCATCGTCTCCATCCTTTATCTTCGTTACACCTTTCCATTAAAGCCTTTAAACACGTCCTTTTGCTTTCAGTGCATCATCACTCCTGAGCTGCTTGGCTCAGCTGCCGGGAGAGTTGTGAGGGGTGGCTGTGAGGCCGACAATGTCTGAGAATAGTCCAGAGGCTGAGATCCTCCAGGGGAACTCAGAAGGAAAGCCAAGTCCTCAAAGTCCAGCCCTCCTGGCTTTCCTCCTACAGGAAGGCCCCCAGGATTTAAACCTGCCCACATAAGATTAGTCAGAGTGCCATGATTTCGGTGCTCACAGACCAGCACTGTACCGAGGGCTACATGAGTATTAACTCACTTAAATAACATCCCTGTATTTAGAGAGAACATAGGCTCAGAGAAGCAAAGGAACATACCCAAGGTCACACAGCTTGGTGGTGGTTGGGAAGGGACTCCAAGCAAGTCCATGTGACTCTAAAGCCGATGCTCTTCCCACTGAGCAACACTGGCTGTCGTGTGACTCCTTGACGTAAGCACCACAGTCAGTGTTTTTAAGTGGGGTTCTCGGAGATTGAAAACCCTGTCAGTGCTTCCTAATACTTTTTGATCATCTTCTCCGTAACACTGGGAGGTCTCCAAGGGCCAGGACTGTGCCTCACTCCATTGGGAGCTCCTTCAGGGTGGAAGCAGTGCCTCTCCTATCAGACCAGCAGTTCCTTGGAGACAGAAATTGTGCCTCCTCCACCAGACTAGGGGTTCCTGCTCTCCTTTCCCACCGGCCCCTGCTCTGCCCAGCCTTCCTCTGTCCTCCATCTGCCAGTTACTTTATGAAGAAGGCAGCTGGGGCACCACCTCCCCCTCCCAGCATAGGGCCCTGGCGCTCTCCCTTCCCTGGGTCCTCCTCCTGTGCCTCCTTCTCTTCGAGGCTAAGAGCACATCCATCATCTCACTAATGGGTGCCGTGCATGGCCGGCCCCAGTCGCTCCGACAGCTGGAGCAGAAGGGAATCTGCAGGCATGTGTGGGCTGGGAGGGGTGGGGCAGAGGGGCAGTGCAGCCCTACTCTCCCTCCCAGGCAGCGCGGAGCCCACACCTGGGCCAGGCCATGGGCAGAGGCAAGGGGCATCCATCTGCCTGCAGTCCCAACCCAAGGAGGCACAAAGAGAAATGCTCCCCACCCACAAATACTGCTTCAAAAGCCGTGCTTTGGAGCTTTCCTCCTGCATCTACGTCACCAGCTGTGTGGCCTTCAGTAAGTCTCCTCTCTGCTCTCAGCCGGACAATCTCTGTTCCAGCCTTGGCTGTACCCCTACTGTGAAATGGGGGTGACAACCCTCCCCACCCTGCCGCCTGCTTTTGGAGGCTCCATGTCCACGATGGGGTTGGTTGTGGCTGTGGTCCACGGCCAGGGGCTCCTGCCAGGCTGGGACGCCAGCATCCCTACATCCCAGGCAGGATGCTCCAGGCCACTTGGAGCAGGAGTCTTGGAGGCCAGGATGGAATCCAGGGGCCATGCTGCCATCTTTCATCCTGGGACTCTCTTGTGCTTTAGAGGCAGACATATTTAGATTCAAATCCTGCTTCTGGTATCTATAAAAACACAAAATGTTTAAAACCCTTGACCCGCAGTCCCATTTCCAGAATCGATCCTCAGACAGAAAAGCACCGTTACAATGGATGTCCATTGCCGGGTGGCCCTTGTAATATTGTAGGAGCAGAAACCTTCAAACAGCCGGGACGTGCATCAAACGGGGAACTGGTTGAAGGAGCTGTGGCCGTCCATGCTATTGGCTACTAGAAAACTATAAAAGCAATAACTGGTGTCTGCCCTATTGACCTGAGGTGTACAGAATATATTGTCAAGCAAAAAAATATATTGTTAAGGAAAAAAATTTATGAAAGAAAAACAAAGTTAGGGAGTAACATGCATGGCAGCAGTCCGCATTTTCCCCAGTGCCTCTATATATGTGTGTACACATTTGTATGTATTTATAGGTACTGGTCACTTCAGGTGGGAGGCAATGTGGGGGACAGGACATGAAAAAAAGAAGAGAAAGTCTAATCACATTTTATGTACTTCCGTATTGTTTAAATTGTCTGAATGAGCATATATTTGAAAAATAAAGCAACACCAATTTTTTAAACTCTCATTTCTGGGCATATCATTTTGATGGGCCTCAGTCTCTTCATCTGTAAAATGGAAATAATAATGTATGTTTGTAGGATCGCTGTGTGGATTGATGAGCTCATGGCACAGAGTAAGTTCATTTCCTTCGAGTGGGAGGGGGAAGGGAAAAGGGAAGCCATGCCCCTGCAGCCAGTGGTCCAGTTTCCATATGCGATCCCTTTGACTGACGGGGGGATGATTTTGCTTTCATCCCCCTCCACAAAGGCCACCCACCCTCCCTGCCTTTCCCAGCCATTGGGAATGCTGAGCAAGCCTCCAACATTTGGCTGCCAAATGACGCAGACAAATGCTCTCTGAGCTGCAGTCCCCCTACCTGGGAAAAGGCAGGTGTCTCTTGCTGGCCTCTGCTGGGTGCCCAGGCTGTCTGGCTTCCCTGTGAGGCGTGGGCAGGCTCTAGGTGGAGCCTCTGGATGGTGAATGAGCGAGAGAGAGGGCAGAGCTCTTGGGTAAACATGGCTTGTTACGCAGAAGCTCAGCGCTCTGCCCCTGCAAAGCTCACCTGAGATGTCTGAAATCGACAGAAGAATCCCGAAGCGCTTTGCAAACACAACCGTGCAGACTGCTGCCCCTGGGGAATTGGGGTTAAATTCTGGGCTTCTGCATGGAGGAGCACAGAAATTTGCTGGATTCCACCAGGGAGGGGAAGGCAGAGAGGGAAGGGGAGAAGGAAGGAGGAAGATGAAAGTGGGGAAAGGGAGAAGAGAAGAGAGAGGAAGAGGAAGAGAAGAAGGGGTGGAGAGGAGGGAGGAAGAAGGGGGAGAGACCCCTCCTCCACGTCCTCTCCCTGCAGAGCCAGAGATGAGGCACAAACCCAATTTCTGAAGATCAGATAAGAATGTGGGCACCAGGGGACGGCTTCCAGGAGGAGTGACCCTGCCGAGCAGCAGGCGGGACACTGTCCACCACAGGGGAGACCCATATGGACAGATGCTGACGACAAGGCCCTGGACACGGCCTGATGATTCTACGATGGCCTGGAACTTAGCTGGCACCCTGAGGCCGAATCAGTTGAGCTTAAACCCGAAATGACTGAGTTTACCTGGAATTGTCTGAGATTACATTTTCTGCCCTCTGGCAGAAAAGGGAGCTGGGGACAGAAATTCAGTTCAGGGAGGGAAAAATCAAGTTTCAGTTTTTGGTACACCAGAGTACATACGTGGCTTGAAAATTCATGCTCACTCTATACACAGCCCCCAGATTTGAAAATAATGATTAAAAAAATGGTTCTGGGTGAGGAGTGGCCCCAGACCCCCACCCACTCAGCCTCCCTCTTGCCCCACATGGGGGCTCTGGAAACACCAGGTCAAAGGGGGATGGCATGGGAGAGTGGGGTGGGCGCAGGTCACCCATCCCTGCTCCCGGCTGTCTGTGTTTTCCCATGTTTGAGTTGTCACCACAGATCAGAACAGATCACGTCCTCAGGGCCTGGCCTAGGAGCAGGATTTGGTGAGCACACATCTCTTCAGGACCCTGGGTTGTTTCCAGGACATGCGGAGGAGCACAGCTCCCCCACCTCCAAGGCTGCGGGCCTCCACACCAGGGTTTCTCAGCCTCGGCACTATTAAATTCGGGGATGCAGCGTTCTTTGGTATGGGGGCTGTCCTGTGCATTGCAGGATGTTTGGCAACATCTCTGGCCTCCAATGCGAGTGGCTGTTGTCAGGACACCCCAGTTCCTCATCACATGGGCCTCTCCATAGGCCTACTGGACATGGCAGCTGGCTTCCCCCAGAGCGACTGATCCAAAAGCAAGGAAGAAGCCATAGTGCCTTTTAGGACCCAGTCTCAGGAGTGACATGCCATCGTGTCAGCCATTTTCCATCACTCACACAGACCAACCCTGTAAGGCTGTTACACCATTTTGGAGGCTGGCTCCCACACCCCTCCAAGCCCATCTTTCCTCATTCCACACTTTCAGGCAACACGCCTGGGACGCAGGACTACTACAGCTTCTGGCAGTGCCCATGCAGTGCCTCTGTGCCTTTACACATGCTGTTCCCTCTGCCTGGAGCGCTCTTCCCTCACATCTCAACCTAACCAAGGTCTACCCATGTTTGAAGACTCAGATGATTTTACTTCTAGAAAAGCTTCTCTGACCTTAATAGGCCAGGTTAGATATCTTTCCTTTGCTTACCACTGTCATAGGAATTACATAACCAACAGCAATAATATTAACTAACATCTATTGAACATTTACTATGTTCTAGGCTCTGTACTAAAAGCTTTACATGTAATAACTCATTTGAGCCTCCAACTGCTCCATGAGCTAGGTACTGTTTCACAGCTTAGGGAAGTGAGGCTCAGAGAAAGTAAGTAATTGGCCCAAGCTCACACAGCTGGTAAGCAGGAGAGTCCAAAGTTGAACCCCAGCTCTCTGACTCTTACCCACTATTAATACAGTGCTGGGTGTCTCTCCTTGACCATGAACTCCAGAGGAGATAGCATTTTGAATGCTTTATCCCTATGCATTCAGTGCATGGGACATGCGTGGCCCACTCAAAAAGAGAAGGAAAGGTCTAAGAAGGAGGAAGGAAGGAAAGAGTCAGGAGAGAGATAGGCCTTGAGCGGGGCCTCATAGGCGAGAATTCAGGCCGGATTCTGAGCAGGCAGGCTGGATCCTCCCAGGTCATCTCGTCCTCTCAGGAAACTGAGATTCCCAAGGCCCCAGTCTGTTCAGTGAGCCCCTCCCCCTGTCTGGAGAGGGAAAAGCACCGCGCGTCATTACACCTCATTCCTGCAGACTTTTGTAGTACCGGTCCTTAATTTTTAAGTCTGCTTAACCACTTTTCCTAGTAAAGAAATAATTTAATTAACTCCAAGAAATGTAATTAATTCTAATTGCTCGTGACAATTCATTGTTTAATACTCTGTTAATAATTATTGAAAATCCTAATGCCCAGTTACTGTCCTATAATAGGATAATTAAACACTTGTACGGGAGACACTTCATTTTCAAGTGCTTCCATGTCACTTCAGTCTTCGGAGCAAAGCTTCCTCAACTCACCCAGCGATGGGCTCAGGGGGAAGCTCTTCATGCTTTAAATCTCTTTTACTATGGAAAACACCGTGGTGGCCCAGATGCTGGCAAAGAGCTTTTACAGTGGGACAAGAAGACAGGGCACTGCTGCGTCAGAGGTGGGAGAAATCCCTGGAGAGGTACCCTGTGCACTTCCCCAAGCCAGGGCAGGCCTCACCCGGCCTGGTCACACAGCATCTCTGACCTGGGACAAGCCGGTTAATTAGGCAGGCAGTTCACACACATTAGGGAGCATTTGCCATGTCTGTCGCCTGCCGTGATTCTTGACTGGGGTCATGTCAGTGATCAAGACAAAAGAAATGATGCTTTATCGGAGCTTAAATTCTAGAAGGGAGAGTTAGACCATGGGTGGGAGGGTGGGGGGGTGGATGGATGGATGGATGGATGGACAGACGGATGGATGGACGGATAATGGACGGATGGAGAGACAGACAGGTAGATGAGTGGATGCACAGATGAATAGACAGATGGACAAATAATTGAATAAGTAAATTCAAAAAGTACCAGTACTCTGAAGAAAATGAAACAAGATATGGTAAGCAAGACTGGTGAGGGTGCTGCTTTTTAACTAGACTGGTCAGAAAAGGCTTTTCCAGGAGGTGGTATTTGCCCTGAGATCTGTACTATGACAGGGAGTCAGTCTTATGAAGAGCTGAGGGGAGAGCATTCCAGGAAGAGGGAACAGCAAGTGCAAAGGCCCTGGGATGGGACTAAGGCTGGAGAATCGGAGAGACTTACAGAATGACTGACTGGCCTGGGCAAGACTGTAAGGAGGAGAATGGTGGGTGATGAGGTGGGAGAACGGGGCTAGACTTTGTAAGTCAGGTGTCAGCAAACGACAGCCCTGAGGCTAAATTCAGTGTCCCTCCTGTTCTTGTAAATAAAGTTTTATTGGAACACAGCCATGTCCATTCATTTACCAATTGTGGCCACTTTTGTGCTACAACAGCAGCTTTGAATAGTTGCAACAGAGACCACAAAGCTGAAAATATTTACTCTCTGGTCCTTTACAGAAAAGGTTGCCAACTCCTGTTACAGGGCATTGATTTTATTCTAACTGCAGTGGGAAGCCCTAAAGGCTTTTGTGTAGGGGAATGTCATGATCTAATTTATATTTTTAAACTATCACTCTGGCAGCTGGGTGGAGAGAAGGCTGGAAGGTGGCAGACAGGGAGCACAGCTCGGAGAGGCTTTGCATCTTAGGCTCAGGTAGAGGGGGGATACGATTGCTGTGTGGAAGCCAGGGTGGGGTGCAGGAGGCCCCAAAGCCTTCCAGCAAAAGGCGATGGGAGCCTGAACAAAGAGCAAGGTGGCCAAGGAGGAGAGAAGTCTACAAGGAGAGGTCTTCAGAAGGTGCCATTGATGGGGCTTTCCGATGGACTGGAACGTCAGGAGACCAGTCCCCACTCTGACACTGCCCCACATGTGACTCACATGCGACGTGAGCCCTCTCTGGGCCTGTCTCCTGTACTGAAAATGAGGAGGTGGGACTAGATGATAACCGAGGTCCCTTCCAACTTGGCGTTCCTGGGTCGCCCTACCTGGGAAGGCGAGTCTGGAACAGTCATTGCAACCCTTAGTCCAACAATGCCTGATAACCTCCTGGCCATCCAGCTGGTGCAGGAGCCAGAGGAGAGGGTGGGGCAGTGGGGTGGGGCCGCCTGGGAGTGCGGGCTTCCTAAGGGAGCCGAGCAAGAGCTGACCTCACAGGACTGGATGGACTTGGCTAGCAGAGGAGGTGAGGAGGGAAGGGCCACCTCATGTCAACCCAAAGAGATGCTGTAGACCCAGGCCAGGGGTTCAGCCCAGTTTCTTGGAGTAAACAAAGGAGGAGACAGGGCAGATGAAGTCCACTTGGACCTCAACTCCAAAGATAACCCCGAAGCAGTCATTCATTCATTCCAGAAACATGTGTTGAGAACCTAATGTGAATATGGCAGTGAGAAAAGCAAAACCCTTTGCCCTTGTGGAAATCTATACGCCACAAAAGTCTATTGAGCACCTACTGTGTTGCAGTGAATGTAATACACCCCGTCTCATGGAGCTTCCGTGCTCATGGGGCAACTACTGCCCGTGATCTTAATGACCCATGTAGTGCCTGAGAAGTAGTGCACGGTGAGTCCAAGGGGCCGTGGGGGTGCTCCCAACCTGGTAACATCACCTAGGGACCACATGTCTGTGACAGTTAATTGTATGTGTCAACTTGGCTAGGTTATGGCGTCCAGCTGTTTGGTCGACACAAGCCCAGGTATTGCTGCAAAGGTATTTTTTGAGATGAGATTAACATGTGAGTTCCGGAAAAATGGCGGAGTGAGGTGAGCCTCTGTAAAGCTCCCCTGGAATTTACAAAGAATCGAACAACAAAAACTCCACAAAGGACTCCCTGCACAGCAGACAGGCGAGACGAAGAGGCCCACTACCGACTGAAATCACCTACAGGTGGGAGATTCGCGCGCGCGAGCGGGGGGAGGAGGAAAGTGAGAAGCGGGCGGAGACGCAGCTCCGCGGGCGCAGGACTCAGACCCAGCTCAGTGCGCCGAGCTCGCTGCTTCCCGGAACTACCGCAGCTGCGGGAGATCGGACTGCTAGGGCTCCGCCAGGGCTCCACAGGGCTGAGGGGACAGCATATAACACGGCTGAACCCAACGCTCACGGCAGAGACCTCGGAGAAAAGACTGAGGGAAAAAGGCTGAAAACGGTGGTTTAAGCCCGCACTGCCGAGCAGAGAACGGAGCCTTAGGCACTGAGACTAGCCGCCCCCTCCCCACCCTCCCAGAGCTCGCCCTGCCCCCAACTGCCTGGTGCTAGAAGCGGAACAGTAGCAGTGCCAGATCAAAACAACAGAAAATTTGCTATATTTGAGAACTGTGGCCCACAAACACAAATCCACAGCCCAACTAGTTCCGGCAAAGGGAAGAGAGCTGTGGAAGCAGGACAGGCTGTGGTGGTGGTCGCTGCCATTGCTCTGGGCCACCTCTCACAGCTCACCCCGCCCCTGGCCCCACCTATCTGGGCGGTTCCCTGCAGGAGTAAACAGAACTGCTGAACAAAAGAAAGACCTCTTCCTATCAACTTGTTGCAGAAGTCACTCCTGTAGATGTCTAGGAAGAGAAATAGTAAACCAGTAATCGCCATGAGTAACCAAGGCAACAAGATAGCTCAGAAAGAAAGTGAAAAATCTCCAGAAAAGGCACTTAAATATACAGAAATATGTGACTTAAATGACAGAGAATTCGAGATGAGATTAACATGTAAGTCAGTAGACTCTGTAAAGCAGACCGCCCTCCATAACGTAGGTGGGTCTCGCCTCATCAGTTGAAGGCCTTAATTGCAAAGACTGAGGTTTCCTGAAGAAAAAGCCATTCTGCCTCAAGAACGCAACATAGAATAGAAACCCTGCCTGAGTTTTTGGCCTGCTCTGTGGACTTTGGACTCAAGACTGCACTGTCAAGCCTTCAGATTTGCCAGTCCCCTTAGTCATGAGCCAATTTATATATATACCACAAAACTGGGGGTGCCAAAAAAATGTATACAGGTGGACACTTTGGTCAACGTTGCTCAAGCAGTAGTTCACCGTAATCAGAAGTGTCTGGACACTGACGGTAACCACTTTGATCACCTCTCGTAATCACAGAAGTCAAATGTGACTTGTATTCATCTTTTGTTATCAGTATATATTGAGTACAGTATATATATATATATATATATATATATATATATATATATATAGAGAGAGAGAGAGAGAGAGAGAGAGAGATCAAACAATATTGTGAATGTTTAAATTTTAAAAAACTATTACAGTAAAAGACACACTGCCATTAATCCCCCTCAAAATATTCCCCCTCGCTTCAAACGCTCTTATCCCATCATTCCTGCCACTTTCTGAAGCAGTTCTGGAAGCCCTCTTTGGTGAGTGTCTTTAGTTGTACTGTCATGGCAGCCTCAATATCCTGAATCATTTTGACTTTGGGAAAGAGCCAGAAGTCGCACAGTGCCAGATCCGTTGACTGAGGTGGATGAGGACACACTGTAATGTTTTTATTTGACAGAAATTGCCGTACACCAGAAGTGATGTGTGACACGGAGCGTTGTCATGATGGAGGATAATTTACGGCACACTTTAAAACACACCTTCTCTCAACCATAGCTCATATCCGACTGACTGCACCAAACAAGTTGAAACTTGTCGCAAACTCTTACTAAGATTTGATACACCGCAACCTGTATTGAAGATTCCTGCCTTTCTATTGGATGGCACTCGGCAGCAGCATTCACCGTATATTTTGATCACACCTTGTATATTCTATTAGTTCTGTTTCTCTGGAGAACCCTGATTAATACACAGCCCTACCATCCATCTTCACCTGACATGAAGAGCCCTTAAAAGACATGGTCCAACTTTCCCAGTATACAGATTGAGAAACTGAGGCCCAGATCCAATAAGGGACTTTATCAGGGTCACAGGGGCAAAGACTGAACTGGAACGTGGGCCTCCCAATGCCATAAATGTCCCCACACCTCCTCAGTCTGGAGCCTCCAGCATTTCATCTGAGACTGCAAGGCTCCCTGGTAGAGGGAGGTCTGTGAGCCTGGAACATTCCATAAGAAGGCCGAGGAGCACCCTGCCCCAAGCCTGCCCCCCAACCCAGGACAGCTGCCTCAGCTGTCAGGAGCAGCTCACTGTCTATCCCTGGGCATTTATCACATGTGCCAGTGCCCTGGCTGGGGTAGAAGCTGCCCCATATTGTTCAGACCCTGGCATTGGGAGACTGTCTGGCATTGGAGACCACAGTGGGTAGAAAAGCTCCCACATGGTGCCCTCTATCTCCCTGGTAGACCACCCCCACCCCACGGCCCATCCCAGCCCAGGGTGGCTGTGGGGCAGGCCCTACATTCGGGGTCAGGAGAGGGCTGAGGGAGGGTTTCAGTGAGGGGCCCCCTCAACTCAGGGCTAACAGAGCCATTGTCTCGGGGACTGGTCTGCCTGGAGCTTGGAGGAGGAAAGGTGACAGGGGCTGGGTTGCGAGCTAGTTTCTGAGGCAGCCAAATGTCCTTCTGTGTGCACAACATACATCCAGGTACTGGGGCGGGGGTACCCAGGCAGAGAGGGACCAATGTCCTTAGACACCCAGCGAGAGACATGGAGTCAGACACAGCTCCAGAGAAGGGCGCCATCAGACAGACAGACAGACAGACACACACACACACACACACACACACCAGCGTGCGCGGCAGCAGCCAGCAACAAGTCTTCCTGGACTCATCCTCTCCCCGTCTATCCCGGGTTCTGGAAGAGAATGACATGTTTTCACCCGTGAAAGGGACCAGGGCTGGGAGGTCTGGAAGCTGCTTGCCCCCATCTCTGCCCTTTTCAAAGCAGGCAGCAGGTCTGGGAAGGTGGGATGAGGTCTCCCTCCTCTGCAGGTGGGCTCCTGCCTCCTCCGCCTGCAGGTGGAGTCTGGTCCCGGCATGTGAGTGCAGGGAAGGGACCTGGCTCGTACCGGGAGAACTAATGAGCCCACGTCGTGGTCCTGGAGGTGCAGAATGTGGCCCTGACCAGAGCCACATAGTCAAACCAGAGCCGGGAAAACTCAGGAGCACAGGACCTACCATCTCCTGAACACCTACTGTGTGCTGAGAACTGGCTCAGCAGTGTGCAGGTACCGCCTCCAGGAGTCTGCTTAAAAATCCGCTAGGAAAGTGCTACTCTCTGTTCCACATACGAAGGAAGCCAACCAGGGATCCAAACATTTAAATAGCATGCCCCAAAAAGGGGATGGAGCTCGAATTACAGCCTTACTACCCCCTTCTCCTCTTGTATTCAGTCAATTCTTATTTACTGAGCATCTTTATTAATAGAATAGACATCGTGAATAAGCCAGATGGGGTCCCTGCCCTCTTGGGGTTCCACAAATGCTTGGCAATCCTGCTGTTCCCTGGGGACACAAGGATAGTGAGGAGAGCCCTGAGCCCTGAGGAGACCTGTGAAGACTGTCCCCTGCTGGGGGTGGAAGGTGGCTGGGGTGGCAGCCGTCATTGCCATCTCAGGGGAGGGCAAGGGGCGATGCCGTCCTGCCTCAGAAGACCGTACAGGGGTGCCATGTGCCCTGCCTTCCATGAGCCCCCCTCACGCCCCCAGCAGGCACTCCGGATAGAAGGGCCCAGCATCTTCCTAATTCCCACGTAGGAACAAGTTCTGCGGCTGCATCCCCACCCTCAGCACTTAAATATACAATTTACTTGAAGGAATTATACACTGCCAGCTGCTGTAAAAATAGAAAAAAGACCCCCCACAGGACTGTTTCCTTTCCTTGAGTGGCATCATCTTCTATAGAAACTCTGTCCAATCCTCTAATTGCTCCATCTGTGCTGGGAGGGCTGGGCTGGGCTGGGCTCACCATCTCTTCCCCGCCCACTGGGGTTTTAATTCCACATCCGCACCTGCGGGGCTCTGGCTGGGTGGCCTTCCTACTCTGACCCCACAGCTGCTGGGCCCACTGCCCTCCGAACTGCCTAGACACCTCATTCCTTGACTCTCCTCAGTTTAATATTCATGGTGTCAACCCCTCAGCCCCTGCCCCGTGAGGTCTCCAGCCCCAGATTTGGGGTTGGTGAAGGGTCTTCTAAAGTCTGTCCCTTGTAGAATCTTCTGGAATCCAAGACCTTTTGCTGTGCTATAAACAAGACCCCAATAAGGCTTCTACTCCACAGACCCATCTTTCCTCTTTCCTCTGCCCACGTTACCATCTGGGTCTGGTGGACCAAATCAGAGCTGGGCTCTGAGCCAGGCTCCTCCCTTCCTGACTGGGTGACATGGGAGAAGCTGCTTAAGCTCTCTGAACTTGTGTTTCTCCATGAGAAAACCACCACACCCCATGTATTCTATTCTCCCGACCACTTTTCTTAGTTTGGGTTTCCCCCAAAGACAAGCATTCGGGTCTGTGACAATTATGATGGTGGTGATCCCAGGATACCACGTACATACCAAGGAGTGGGGTGGTGAGAGGAGGGGAGAGAGGCCGCAAAGGGTGAACAATAAGCAGTTAGGACTGTAGCAACCAGGGCCCAACCCCATCGGGACCCTCTGGGGGACCATGGAACATGGCTCAGAACTGTCCCCCAAGAGACGGGCGGCAAGATGCTGGGCAGGTCCACCAGCCCCCACCCTTACTGGCTAAGTGTCGCTCCTGGAGCACTGACCCCCGGGCTCATCAAGTTCATCCCTGACAAGGGCTGGGCCTGTGCTCGGGCAGGGCCACAGTAAGCCTGGGAGTGTCTGCAGGCACCTGAGCCCACACCTGCCTCACCTCTGCACGGTGGTGGCTAGTACAGCATGTGGTACCTAGTAGGTGCCCCGTGAACAACTGCACAGCTACCGCATTTCCCACTGGGGAAACGGTCTCACTTCAAGTCTTGATCTCATTAAGATTAGGACACAGGGAAATGTCTGTGAGCTTCAGGTTGGGCACTGTGTGTCCCAGGTCACAACCCTTCACATGGGTTGAAGCCAAGCCAGCCAAGGGAAGCAGAGACCAGGCCCTGAAGAACTGTCTCCAACTCCTTCCCTGTGGCTACACTGGCTTCCTCTGCTGGCTCTCCCACCTGTCCCAGGGGTCTGCCTCCACCACCTTCCTCCCTGCTAGACCAGCCCTGGTCTGATCAATCTGTCTCACAGTTCAGCCTACTGTGGCCGCTGGTTCTTCTCTGGCGAGAGCTCCTCTTCTCCCTGCCCCCAGCCAGGTCAGCTCACAGCGGGGCCTCCTCTCACTCCCGGGCAATCTCAGGGACCCTGCGTGGCCATCACTTGGTCAGGGAGGTGGTCAGCATCTCCTTGGCCCCTGCCCAAGGCACCTCCCTGCTTCTTCCTGTTTCAGGCTTCACACCCACTTCCCCTGGCCCTCAAATACGAGACCTGGTCTTATAGTATATTATATAAGACCAGGTCTTAAATTATAGTAAAATAAGATCAGGTCTTATATTAATTCTTGCTCCAAAAGATGCATTAGAGCTGATTGTCCGGCTAGGTCTTATCTTCGGGGAAACAGGGTAGTAACTTATAAGGGAGCTCCCATAAGACTGTCAGCTGATTTCTCAACAGAAACTTTGCAGGCCAGAAGGGACTGGCACAAAATATTCAACGTGATGAAAAGCAAGGACCTCAACCAAGACGACTCAGCAAGGCTAGCATTTAAAATTGAAGGACAGATAAAAAGCTTCCCAGATAAGAAAAAGCTAAAGGAGTTCATCGCCACCAAACCAGTATTACAAGGAATCTTAGAGGGACTTCTTTAAGATGGAGGGTGGAAAAAAAATCAAAATTATGAATAATAAAATGGCAATAGGTACATATCTATCCACAATTACTTTCAATGTAATGGATTAAATACTCTAATCAAAAGACATAGGAGGGCTGAATGGGTAAGAAAACAACCTTTATATATGCTGCCAGCAACATACTCACTTCAGATTGAAAGACACACACAGGTGGAAAGTAAAGGGATGGAAAAATATATTTCATGAAAATAGAAACAAACAAAAAATTTGGAGTAGCAATACTTATACCAGATAAAATACACTTTAAAACAAAGGTTATAAGAGACAATGAAGGACCCAATAATCCCACAAGGTATTTATCCGAAGTAAACTAAAATGCTACTTCAAGGGGACAAGTGCATCCATATGTTCATTGCAGCATTGTTTACAGTGGCCAAGATGTGGAGGCAGCCTGGGTGTCTGTCTGTGGAAGAATGGATAGAGAGGAGGTGGTACTCACACATACAATGAAATGTTGCTCGGCCATGGAAGGGAATGGGTTCTTGCCATCTTCAATGGCATGGATGGACCTGGAGGGTAGTGTGCTAAGCGCAGCGTCAGACAGAGAAAGACAGATGCAATGCAATTTTGCTTATATGTGGAATCTAAGAACAAAATTAGCAAGCAAAACAGAGACAAACTCATAGATACAGAAAACATTTTGAGTGTTGCCAGATGGGAGGAGATTTGGGGGTGTGGGTGAAAGAAGGGGAAGGGATTAAGAAGCACAAATTGGTTGTTACAACGTAGTTATGAGGATGTAGAGTATAGCGTAAGGAATATAGTCAATAATATTGTAATAACTACGTACGGTGTCAGATGGGTACTAGGTTTGTTGTGGTGATAGATGGGAGGGGGTTGGGGGCTGGGTGAAAAAGGTGAAGGGATTAAAAAGTACAAAATTGGTAGTTACAAAATGGTCATGGGGATGTAAAGTACAGCACAGGGAATATAGCCAATAATATGGTAATAACTACGTATAGTGCCAGGTGGGTACTAGACTAGTCACGGGGACCACTTCTTGAATTATACAAATGTCTAACCACTATGCTGTACATCTGAAATTAATATAGAATATTGAATGTCAACTGTAACTGATAAATTTAAAAAGTGGAGGAAAGGGGAAGGGGAATAAGAGACCCAAATTTCCAGGTAATAAACAAATAAGTCATGGGGATGTAATGTACAGCGTGGGGAATACAGCCAATAATACTGTGATAACGTGGTACAGTGTCAGATGGTTGCTGGACTTACGGTGATCATTTCTTTAGGTGCATAAATGTTGAATAACTATGGTGTACACCTGAAACTAATATAATATTATGTATTAGCTACATTTTTCATAAAAATCTTAGAAAGAAAAAAGAAGAGGTTAGAAAGGCCAAGAAGAGGCTGGAGATGAAGAGGGGAGTTTTAGGGAAAACTGGAGTTCTGAGAGTTCCCCTGCCAAGAGAGAAGGGTGGGGTGCCTGCCCTTCCCTCAAGCGCAGGGAGCGGGGGGGGGGGGGGGGTGGTGGTCTTCCACAAGACCGCTTGGAGAGCTAGATATGCACCCCTGGGTGCTTGGGCAGTGGGTTACAACAATGACACCAGACCTCGGCACGAAGCAGGCAGAGACATCACCAGAGTGCAGGGCTGGTGCAGAACCCCACGAGGCAGCCAGGGAGCTGCAGGCGGGGCTGATGAAACGAACATGACGTCATGGCGGGGGCCCTACTCTAATCTGACAGGTGTCCTTATAAGACGAGGAGCTGGGACGCAAAGAGGGACACCAGCGGGCACATGCAGAGGACAGACCTTAGGAGGACACCAAGGGAAGATGCCACCTGCCAGCCACGCAGAGGCCCCAGAAGAAACCAACTGCTGACACCTTGATCCTGGACTTCCAACCTCCAGACCTGTGAGAGACTAAATGCCTGTTGTCCACGCCCCCCAGCCTGTGTGTTTTGTCACGGAAGCCTGAGGTGACCTGGACACTCTACCAAGTCTGCCAAATCCGAGGAAAGAAGAAGGGAGGGGGGCGCAAAGGCCTCAACTCCAAGCCGGCTTTGCCGAGGTTGTATACCACCGCCTGAGGCATAGGACTATGAAAGCTCTGCCACCTCAAGATAAAGGCACAATCCTCAGCCGGGCACTCAAGGCCCAGGTCCTCTCCTATCACCCATCAACCCTCCTGGGTCACGTTCTCTCTTGACGGAAGTGCCAGCCCGCCTTCTAACTCCTGGGCTCTCCTCTGCAACTTTGCACAGGCCGTTACCTCTGCCTTAATGCCATGACTTGTCTAACTCTGACCCTTTCTCCCAGGTTGGGCCCAATAGCACCTCCTCCAGGAAGCCTTCCTAGCCCTCTGCTGTACTTCCACAGGGCTCTGGGCTTTCCTAGTGTCATGATCAGTTTCCTGGATGGTTTTCTCTACTGGACTGCGAGATTCTAGAGCTGAGGCTGCCTGTGCTGTGACCTTCTATGTTCCAAGGGTCTCACAGAATGCTCGGACCTTCGGTAAACAGAAGAATACATAGAAGGAAGGACAATCACAAGGCCTGGAACCATCCTCCCCACATGCACGCTCGTTGGAGCAGAGTATGGGGGGCTGTCCACCCTGGTGGGGACTTTGGAGAACACCAGCTCCAACGTCCTCTTCTGCACATGGGGAAGCTGGGGCCTGGCAAGGAGTAGTTGCTGGCCCAAGGTCACAGGGATCAGACAGCCCCAACGGGTCCCAGAACCCCCATCATCCCCCAGGGCTCCTTGCAGTGTTGTGCTTTCACCAAACCCCTCTCAGTCCCCTTGACAAGTAGAGTTTAATTATTTACGACGGCACTTTATAGCTGCGGGTGAACCCACCGGAACATATTTTGTAAAAGTAATGAAGGCTCAGTAATGCGAGACCTCGCTGTAGCTCCTGCCACTAAATCTTGGCCCAGGAGTCGGCCAGACTGCGTAGGCATTTTTTCCCCTTCTCTCTTTTGGAGAATTACAGGGTTTGCACATTAGGAGTGGTTGCGGCACAAGGCGTATCCAAGACATTTTTTCTCATTTAGGGGGAAAGAATTGGGCTTCATGGAACTAGACTCTGAATCTCCCAAGCCGGGGTAAGACCAGCACGTCAGCTACAGGCCTTCCACAGACACTCCCCGTAGAAGTGTCACCCTTGGGGCAGGCAGGATACTGTCACAGAGCCCCCTGGGAGGGCAGATGAGACACAGCGACAGTGGAACGGAGAAGACAGGGCAAACCTGGGGGTCAGTGTCACATGTCTCTCCTCTGTCTCTCTGGGCCTCAGTTTCCCCAGCTGTACAGTAGGAAGCTGGAGGAGACCTGCCTCTCCCATTTCTTTCTACAACATTCCAACCTTTATTCTAACAATAACGAGCGTGAGACAACAGGTTTATTCCAAGAAGGCACCTGTGCTGTGGGCTTCCCGTGGGCTCTCACTGAATGCCCCCCACAACCCCATCAGGCAGACATAACATTTTGCAGGGGAGGCAGAGAAAGGTCAAGTGACTTATCCAAGGTCACAGTGCTGGAGAGCGACAGTCAGGATTTGAACCTGGGCCTTCTGACTCCAGAGAACACGCCTTTAAACGCCGCTCTGCGAGCTTTGCACTGACCATTTACAACAGGCCAGGCGCTGTGATGAGCTCCACACATGCTAGGGCTCGTTGTATCTTCCCCATAACGGCGAGGTATGTTTCCTCATCCTCATCGATAAATGAGAACACTGAGCCTCGCAGTGAATCCAGATTTGGGAACCCAGATTTGGAACAACACAGTCTCAGGTCTCTCCACTCAGCTTTCCTGTTGCCCCAGGAGTCTGGGGTAAGTTTCCTGGACTCTAGTAATCACAGTCAAGTTGAGAGATATAAAGTTCAGCCTCTCCAAAATATCTGGCAAATAAAGATGATGCCCCCAATTTGATGCATGCAAGGGCCAGGGGCACAGATTGAACTGGGCAGGTGATGGTATTTTGAGCCAGATTGACGAGGGAGAGAGACGGACCTGCAGAAAAGCATGGAGATAGTGAGGTGGGAAAAGGCGGTGGAGGCATTTAGATGGAGGGGGCATCTGGAACATTCCAGTCTTGTGGAGGAAGGATGACAGCCTTCAATGATGAGACTTGAGAAGGAAACTCAGGTGGTGAGATCAAGTGTCTAGACAGTGAGCCTCTCACGGACAGGAGTGATTCATCTGTGAATCTCCAGTGCCTAAGACATAGTAGGTGCTCAATAAATGGAAGATGGTTATCAAATATGATGACCTGATTTGGACCTTGTTCTGCTACTAATAAGTGTGCAAGCTTGAGTGTATTCTGTCACTTCTCTGGGCCTCTTCCTTATCTCTATAATCACACCAATCTCCTCATGGCAGAAAGTTCTACCAGGCAGCTACCTAATACACAATCCTGCAGGTGAGAGGCTTTCAAACCTCCTAGAAAATCAGTTCAATAAATGTACTCACAAAATCATGTCAATATTTAAATCAATGCCAGAAAATTCTGCAAGGAGCTAATCTACATACCTCCTGCTGGATGTTGGAGCCACACATTTCTGCGTGGTCCTGAAGAGAGAAGGAAGAGCTGGTTGCCCATTCTCTGTGTAAATTATAGACCTAGTCTCAGAGAAGGAAGATTCAATCACTCATTCAATCAACAAACATTTATTGAGCAGGTACTATGTGTTGGCACTGTTCTAGGCACTGGGGATACAGCAGTGAACAAAACACAAAGTCCTGCCTTCAAAGCTTACCTCCCAGTGGAGAAAAAAACTTATATTTTAAAAAAAAATAAAGCAGGGAGAGGGAAGAGAGGAACTGTGGAGACTGTTAGTTTTTAATGTGGGGGGTGGGGGTCAAAGAAATCCCCCCCACAGCAGAGTCGAAGAAGCAAGAGAGTGAGCTAACAGATGTCTGGGGAAAGTGCTCCAGGCGTCAGCAAGGGCAGGGGCCTGGGCATGAGCACGTCTGGCAAGATAGAGGACTCCTGGGAAGGCCAGGGGGCCGGGAGGGCAGTGAGAGAGGGAGAGGAGAGGTCGAATGTAGCAGGGGCCACCACGCAGGGCCTTTTAGGACACAGCGGGAACTTAGCTTTCACGGTGAGCGAGATGGGAGCCGATGGAGGGCTTTTCAGCAGAGGAGCCCTTGTAAGCAGTGTGATGTGCCGTCACCTTTAACAGGCTCGCTTTGGCCAGCGTGTGCATTGAGAATAAACTGCATGGGGCAAAGCTGGAAGCCCATGGGCAGTGGGAGTTCCTTGCAGGAACCCAGGTGAGAGACGACGGCCGAGTGGTGGCTGTAGGGTGGGTGAGAAGCAGCTGTCGCTGGACCTATTTTGAAGTCGCAGACAATCGGAAGATTATGAATTGCTACTCTGGCTCACCCAAGGTGAATCTGACTTTCAAGGTTTTGGCCACTAGGTCAACAGTTTTGCTCAGAGGCATCCATGGCTGACACTGACATTCTCTCTTTTGACTTCAATCTACCAGAAGGTGGAAGAAGAGGCTTTGCACATTAAAACTGTGAACCACCTCAGGGCAAGTGCACACCAGAGAGGAGGCAGCTTGGAGGCAGCTCTGCTGAGCCTGGTCTAACATGTGCTGTGCAACTTTTGCGGGAGTCAGGCCTTCCCGAGGAGTCCATCTATGTCTGGCAAGATGCCGCAACACTGCAGCAAACTCACAGCCTCTGGCATGGCCAATAATCCCAGAACAATGGTGGCTGTTAATGCCAATGATTCCCCCCATTAGACCCACAAAAAGAAGATTCATAATTATCACAATTACAATAACAACAATAATAGCAGCCAACCTTCGTTGCACATTTACTAAGTGCCAGGCACTGTGCTAAGCGTTTTGCTTACAGTCGCCCACATAACCCTCTACAGACCATGAGATAAGTACTATGAATATTATTAGTCAGTCCCATGTTACAGAGGAGGAGTTTGAAGCTCAGAGACACTAAATAATCAGACTACGGTCACACAGCGAGAAAGTGCCACACACTCAGGTCTCTATAACTGCTCCCTCAGCCCTTTCCAATTCCTTGCTGACCAGCTCTCACCCACTGCCTGGCCCCTCCCAGGGCTCACCACCCAGACCCACCTCTCATCACTACATCACCGTAGGCCTCTGGCCCCACTGACCTACCCTTCTCTTCTGAGGCAGGGCCAGCCCTCCACACACACACACCCCTCCATCCAAGTGCCCTCCCCACCACTCGCTGCAGCAAAGGCACCACCACTCCAAATTTCTTACCTGGAGTGAGACCACCTTAATTTCAGGGGGAGGGCCAGGCGGTTGGAAACAGGTACTATTTTTAGAGAGACGAACGCCAAATAGGTTGCTTGTTGCAAAGACAGCAAACTAATATCTTACCAAGGCCCTCGGGGACATTTTTAATGAATACGCAATGACTAAGATGTTAGATAAAACGACAAGACTATAGGGGATTTGCCCCTCAATGCTGGGTGGCTTCCCGATGGGCCAGGCCCTTTGCTAAGTGCACATTCTCTCGTACAAATAGGATAAAACTCTGTGTAGATGCCTGATCACTGCACTGTACACCTGAAGCTGAACAATAATGAATGTCAACTACAATTTTTATATATATATATATATATATATATATATATATATATATATATATATGCTGAGTACAGCATTAGGAATAGAGACAGTGGAAATGTAATGGCTCTGTGCGATGTCAGAGGGATAGTGGATGGGGGAGGGGGGTTCACACAGTGTGAGGGATATAAATGATAAACGTCTAAGTATTGCTTTGTCTTGTGCACCTGAAACTAATAAAAAATAAAAAAAATAAAAAACAAAACTCTATAGTACAGATAGGGCCAATGGCTTCTCGGTACCATTTGCATATAAGGAAACTGAGGCTCAGAAAGGCTAAGGAACTTGCCTAGGGTTGCACAGCGAATAGGGGTGAAGCAGCAATATACACATCGGTTCATCGCCTGCACAGTTCACTCCTCCAATGACTATTAAACTGCTGGGCAAGGGAACTGCATCCTGAATCACGTTCCCTTCAGCAGAATAAACATCACACCTGCAATTTTGCTCTATTTACTTTCAACGAACCCATTCTTTTCTTCATAAATCACACAGCGTCCTGCCCTTGTCAACATCATCAAAGGCCCAATTAACCCTGAATACCGTGTCCCCTTCTCTGCAAACTTCCCCTAAACCCACAGCTTTTCAGACAGGGACTATTACAAAATTGGTAGAAAACCAGCCCAGCAAGCAAGCATTTATTCTATAGCGACCCTGTGGTGGGGAGGGGGGGAAAAACCCACAGGCCTAAGAAAACCACCCACTACAGCTAAATTCTGACTGCCAAGCTTTTATTGGTGGTGATAAAAGGCAGCAAAAACACGCAGGGTTTTCTACTCCCAGGTGGGGCTTATAGTCCCAAGAATTAGTCATGTTGTGACTGGTAGAGTTATAAAATTTATAATGGAGGCCCTGGAGAAATTAAACACAGATTACGCCCAACCCCTCCCCCAGCTGAATGTCTCCAGCAAGAAAAGTGTGCCAGGCTCTCTAGAATCCTTCAGGAGCCTGGTTTGCTGGACTGGAGAGCTGGGGAAAGAAAGATGGTGACCTCGCCCACCCCCCCAACCCCCGCCCAGTGCAGGCTTACAGAGGAGTTGGCCCTGGCTGGCTCCCTACCTCTGTGGCGTCGTGTCCACCCCTCATCGCATCTGGGCCGATCAGGTCTGTCCTGTGTCCTTGGGCAGCACAAAGCCCCCAGCTGGATTCAGTAATGGTCATCGAATAAATGTGGGTCTTCACCCCACCAGTGTCCTCTTTCCTGGCTTCAGCATCTGTCTCTCCCTGGAACATCAGGAAAAGTGGCCTGAATTTGGGCAAGTCCAGTGAACTCTGTCTTAATTAAAGGGTCAGACTCACCTCTCCCACTCTGATTTTAGGGCCTCTTTAAATCACCGAAGCTCCATGAGAGTGGTTTTATATCAAGATCCTAAGACCTTAGTGGAAAAGTTCATCAAAAGAACACCATGAAAAGGAACCTTTGCAAGCAGCATGCAAAGGCTTTGGGGTCTTGCTTTGTGAGTCTGTATGTGGTTGATTGTTCCTAGAGTCTTTAATCCTGGCTTTTTGTTGCAGAAGAGTGACTCAGGGAGACAGTTAACCCTTATTGAGCACCTACTACGTGCCAGGCACTGTGCTAAGCAACTTTGTAAACTTTCTTCGATTTAACAGAGCCTAGGGCTCGGCACACGGTAGCTGCCTAATGATATTCATTGAATGGATAAATGACTTTAAGCCCCCTCTCAGCCCTGGGAGGCAAGTACTAGCACATGAAGCAACAGAAACAGAAAGGGGCAGTCCTTTGCCCCGTACAACACAGCATACAAGTGGGGAACTGAGATTCACTCCTGGTGTCTGATTCCAACACCAGAGCTCTGTCCTGTGATCTATGGTTCCTCCTTTCTCAGCGGGATTGGCTTCCTGGAGGAGGTGATCATGAATGAGGCGGGGAAGTGAGAAGCCTGGGAGCTGTCCGGGACTTGCAGTGCTGAAAGGGAGAGCACAGGGAGCCAAGCACAGACGCCAGCTGGGGCAGGGCATGATTTGCCCTCCCCTGAAGTCCTTTCATTCTCCCACCTTGGCGACCACTCTCCCCAAGTCCCGCACTCCTGCCACCACCCAGGCTGATATGCTCTACACAGCTGTCAGATGGTAGGAAGGAAGATGTTTGTCCTTCAAACCCACCACAACCCCAAGTGTCACCTACATCAAATTCCCAGTCTAAGGCAGCAGGGGGGTAAGGTCTGGACAATGCAGAACATTTAGCCCAGAGTCTAATAGAACGCACGCTTTCATAATGTACATTATGGCTCTTGTCTGAGCCCTCTGTGGGCCATTCTCCAAGCCATACCCAGAGCTCCAATTCTTCAAGTGACATCATGACTCTCCTTATAATTCTGACAGCATCACCTTCAGGATGAAGTCTTCACTCCTTGTTGGGACATTCAATGTCCTTCAAGAGCTGGCCATACCAACCTCTACCTTCAACTGTCCCCATTCCCGACTGCCCCCATTCTCCAGTCATTCTAAATGCCCAGGTTGACAAAGGCAGTTAGTTATGAGGCTGGTGGCAGGGCCAATCATTTCAAACAAAAGGAATAGCATGTGCTAAGTCCTGGATTTCTTGCAAGTCGTCTCAGGCATCACTTCCTACAGAAAACCCATCTAGCTGACTGCATCTCCGAGTCACTGTCAATTCCTGTGATAGCTCTGTGTACAGAATGTGATTCTGCTCCAGCACTCAGACAAAGAAAGAAATTACCTTGCAAGGCTTCCCTTTGGGAAGGAAGCTAACACTTTATGATGTTTTATTCATTTTGTGTCACTAATGCTTACCTCCATGTGAGCAAGTAAAAATAAACGGAAGAGCCAGGTTTTTCTAAAGACTTGTTCAACAGAGACTGGTGCGTACAGAAATAATAACACCTACCCCTTATGTGTCTGGTACTTGTTAGGTGTTTTATATATGTTAACTCATCAAAGCCATATAGTAAGCATCAAAACCACCCTGCGGTAGGCATCTTTATTATGCCCATTTTACAGATAGGAAAACTGAGGCGCAAGAGATTAAGTAACTTCCCCCAAGGCAACAGAGCCAGAACAGCAAGGATGCTTATCCAGACAGTGTGGCTTCAGTCTGAGCCCTTGTCCATTTCACCATCTGCCTCTCTAAAGGGGACCTAGAGGTGGGAGAGGCAACGCAAGCCTCTTCAAGAGCCAGGAGGGTTCTCGTGTTAACATTGACTTTGTTCTCTGCAGCAGCAGAACCTAAAGCTGCTACCAGGGTTATCTCAGGGAACTTGGGCATCCAAACCCCACCCAAACCCAAATACAAGGGTATCAAACCCCAGCCTTGGCAACAGAAACTGGCAGGACTGTACCCTCACAGCTGGGAATGGCCTAAGGGCCCTTCCCTTCGTCCCCTCTGCCAGCCGCACCCAGCCCTCCCTCTCCAGCTGCCAAGACCCTGCCTCCCACCCCCTGCACCTGGCCTCCCCTGGCAGGCAGCCCCAGACCCCTCATGGAGGATAACACCCTCCTTAGCTCTGCGCAGCTGCCAGGCCATGCTGGAGCCTGCAGGCATCTTCTGGGCACCACTCACTGCCCTGCCGGTCCTGGTGTGCCAGCAGTTCCGTGTTAGGTTGATGGCCCTGCACAGCCCCGTGGAGCTGCTATTTTTAATTTAATTGGAGTCGGAGGAGAGAGATGGTACCCAGTAAGAGAGTTTTAAAAGCTTTCGGGGTGGGGAAGGGGGGAGAGAAACCGAAGAAAAGTTTGTAATTATACACCAGGCAGCCAGATTTGATGCTTGAACAGAAAGGCTAAGTGTTATATTCAGAATAAAATGAGAAAAAGAGTTCTGATGACAGTTGCCCAGAGCTAAATAAAAAAATACCCCTTGCCCAGCTCCCTCATACTCATCTATGTTTCCCCCCTTCTGTTTGGGCTCAGGAGCATACAAATAAACCAGTTTGGAGCACAAAGATTACTGCTCAGTATGTCAACACCTGATCACTACCCTAAAGCAACTTTCCCTGGAGCCTGAAAAAAATCACATGTCTTCATCTCTCCGGCCAAGAGATCCAACAGGGCACAGAAAACTGGGAAGGTAGTCTGGTACTATAGGTAACAGCATGGGCTTACGTGGGGGTGAACCTAGGTTCAAATCCCTCCTCCTCGAAGGGACAGATGTGGTGGGTCCGCTCACCCCACATCTTATGCACCCCCTGTTTCTGTCAGCTGCCTTTTACGTAAGAAGACAAACAGAAGTCTGCTGGGTGAGGTTTCCCTAATATAGAGACAGAGTCAGATGGCATTCTCCTTTCATGCTCCCTTTTTCTGTAGAGAATGTAGGTGTGAATGCCTGGAGCTGCTGCAGTCAGTTTTTGATCATGAGGCAACACACTGAAAGCGGAAACATGGAAAGACAGAAAGAGTCCTGGATGATACAGACATACCACTGTTCCACTGGGCTGCCTCCTTCGTACCTGAAACAAATAAATCCCAGTATGTTTCAGCCACATTTACTCTCGTTTTCTAGGGATGCTGAATCCATTCCTAACTTTGACAATCCATGATTGGCTTGAGCTTGAGTGTAAACTTGAGCAAGGGCTTAGCATCACAAAGTTTCGGTTTTCCTGTTTGTAAATGGAGACAATTATCATTCAGTTCACAGTGTGCATGTGACTCCTTTTATAAAGCACACAATGCCTAGCAAGGTACCGGGGCTGCTGTTGGTATGAATTCTCCTCATTAATAGGAGAGAAATACCAGATTATAAACTTTAAAGTGACATCTCGTATTTCAAGAGCACTTTCTAGTTTTCAAAGTGACTTTTCATCCCATATCTTCGTTCATCCTCAAGCCCAAATCTCTGAGTGAAAGAAGTATGAGGTCGGGCAATGAAGTTCTCAAACTCATCCTAAAAAAAGTGCTACACACCTCACTGCTGAATATCACTACGGTCGCCTTCAAAGTACTCCCCTTGGGAAGCTATGCACTGACGCCAGCACCTAGTCCACCCTTCAAAACAGTTTTGGAACTCTTTTTCTGGAATGGCCATCAGATCTGTCATCGTATTACCCTTAATGTCCTGAATGTCATCGAAATGTCTTCCTTTCAATATTTCCTTTATCTTCAGGTTAAAGAAAGAAGTCACTGGGGGCCAGACTAGGTGAGTAGGGAGGCTGTCCCAATACAGTTATTTGTTTATTGTCTAAAAACTCCCTCACAGACAGTGCTGTGTGAGCTGGTGCCTTGTCGTGATGCAAGAGCCATGAATTGTTGTCGTCTAACTTTTCCATGCAGCCTTTTCAGCACTTACAAATAGTAAACTTGGTTCACTGTTTGTCCAGTTGGTACAAATTCATAATGAAGAATCCCTCTGATATCAATAAAGGTTAGCAACATCGTTGCCACAAGTTCGTGAACTTAATTGTCAGACCTCATATTACTCCCTGTTTCATACCTAATTGAATCACAGATTAAGCAGCTTAGCCAACCTAGTAATTGCAGGGCCAGCCTGTACCTCAAGTCTGATTTCAGGTCCTTGGCACTTGTGCCAGGCTGGTTCTAAGCTGTTCCACTAAAAGTCAGCATTGTAGGCCCACATTTCTTTCATTGGGGACCACTGATGGCTCAAGTTTGAGGATAAGCTTGTGGCCGAGACAATACAGTTCATGTGTCAAAGACAAAAATGAGCTGGACTCTGGCCTCCAAATTCCTCCTCCAGTGCCTGAAACATTGGGGTTCCTTGGGCCTTAGTCCTCCACACACTATGCTGTTACCCTATGCCAGCTCCTAACATTGGAACCAAACCCCCTTTCAGAAGCAGCCATATAACACAGTGGTTGAGGCCCAGACTGGATTTGAACCCCATTTTAGGCACTTACCAGAAAAAGTAGTTGTTAAATAAATAGTATGTTATGACTCCTTACTCTGTATTCGTCAGAACAAGCAAAAACAGCTGCTATAGCAAGCAACCCCCAAATCTCAGTGGCTGAATCTAGTAGATTCTTTGCTATGTCCCAGTGCAGTGTGGGTTGGGGAGGGGGTTCTGTCCCAACCAGTCATGCAGGCTTCTTCCATCTGCAGCTTGGCTGTCCCCTCCTCATTGGGTCCCCTGCATCACACAGGCTGACAGGACTATTTTAAGGGTCAGGCACACACGAACTGGACAGAATTTATGGTATGGTCACGTGGCTCCACCTAACCACCAGGAATCTGGGAAGTGTAACCTCACAGGGTGCTGAGGAAGAAGGGACACAGCCATCGACCGTCGCCAGGGGTCTCCATCTCAGACTAACCCTCAAAAGTAGGCCTCTCTCCACCCTCAGATCACGTGACCTTGGTCATTTCATTCTTCACCGTCTGAAGTATATTTACTTCTTTTCTGCCTATGTCCTCACAGCAGACTTCTTGAAACCAGAAACCTCACGTCTCTTTTCACCTCAAAGCCCGCAGAGCCTAGCATCGTACCTGGCATGGAGTAGGTTCTCAAATAGTGTAATAATATCAAATAAACAGTACACTAACAGGACCTCAGGCTTCCACAGAATAGTGGGGTATCTGGAGAGCGTGGCACAGGAAGACGGGAGAATCAGGCCCTTCTCCATTCCGCTCAGTGGTAACCACTGTCCACAGGCCGCTGAATTCTTTAACAGCGGCCCTGGCCCCACCCTGGTTCTCACAGACTCATCCTCTCTGAGTCTCCCCAAGGGACAGCCCCTCTACCCCATCCATCACAGAAGCCAGTACATTCCAAACAAGTGGTTTATTTGCATATATAAGACAAAACCCTGGCGACAGCAGAAAGGGCACTCCAGGCTCACTGGCAGCTATTCCTCCCTGGCCAGAAAACGGATGGAGAACTAGAAACTTCATCTCTCCCCAGACTCACCCTCCCTCTCCCCTACGCAGAAATAATTCTCTCTTGCCCCAGTTAAAACCTACTCAACCCAAAGAATGGACAACCCAAGGCAGGTGCCAGTAAAATATCGGTGGCTATTAGGCACAAAGATGGCAGCCAGCTGCTCCCACCCCAATGACAGACCACCCTGGTGGACTTCCAGGGACAACACCCTGTCCTCCATGGGTTGGACCCCACTCTTGAAACAAGATAAAACCCAAGAACCTAAAAAAATCCATCATGAGCTCAGAATTCCCAAGCCAGGGAACCACATCCCCACCCAGAACCTTTCACTGAATTAATCCACCCATGCCCATCTGATGGGAGCTGGGTCCCCCGAGGGGGGACAGGTCACAGCCTCATACCCTCGACATACTCCTCTTTGGTCATCCACTCAGACTTGTACGTAGACAGATGCGCCACCACAGACGCTCCCAGCCAGACGGTGAAGTTTCTGTTGGAACCCACCCACACGGTGGACTTGGCGCAGGAGAAATGGTCTGCGGTCAACTCCTTGTACAGGCGCTTGGTGAAGCCCGGGTAGAGGGTGTTCCCCCCACAGGCCATCACGTGGGACATGAGCAGCGGCTGCATGGAGGCCTCGCAGGTCTTGATGGAATCCACAACAGCCTGGGCGATGCTGGGCCCTGGCAGGTCGAACATCTGGGGGCTGAAGAACATCTCAGGGGCCAGCCGCTGCATGGGGGTCAGCTCCACGGGGGTGCCATCCGGGAGGTGATAGGTGTTACTCTCATCCGAGCCACTGGGCAGGCTCTGACGGAAGTCCAGAGCTTCCTCCAGATTCTGTGGCACATAGCATTTGCTCATCTGAGTGGTGGCAACCGTTTCCAGCTGAAACAGGTTGTGTTGGTTGTATTCTTCCTTAAAAAGGCTCTTGAAGAGATAGGCGGAGAGATCCTGGCCCGCGAACTCCAGCGTCTTACTGCTGGGCCGTAACGGGTGGCCCAGATGGAAGGGCTGCACGCGCGTCAGGCCGTAGCCGGAATCGACCACCACGCCGGTCAGGAGGCCAGAGGCGTACAGGGACATTGCCAGCTGGTCAGCCAGGAGCAAGGACGGGACATCCAGTAACTCAAACATAATCTGCAAGACGGGGGAAAGCAGACACTCAGGGTGCTTTCCTAGGACAAAGGGCCCTGATCCATTTCTGTTTTCCCCAAGACCATGCTACATGCAGCTCTCAAAACTGAAGTGGGCACAGACCAGTAGCCTCGAGGGACTGGCGGGCTGCCCCCAGGACACCGGGCCTAGGGCCCAGGAGCTCAAACTGTGGGAATAAGGGAGGGGCGCTAGAGGATTAGAAGGAGTCAGATGTGCCCTCAGGAGCGTGTCTGATGATGGTCTTTCAGAAGACCATTTTGGTGGAGGGGTAGGAATACGCTGCAAGAAACACGCTGAGATGCCTGGCTGTGCTCACTGGGGGGTGGCGGGGGGAGGGGAGGGGCATGGCCAAGGGGCAGAGGTGCAGCCTGAACCATTTCTTTAGAACAGGAAAGAAGACATTAGAAAAGAAACAAGTGCAGCATGTCCACCGCTGCCTCCCAAAAACGGGGGGGTGTAAAGAAAGAAAGAAAATACCCTCACCTCCTTGTAGGTGCAGACTTAACTATTTTGTCATAAAAACTTTGCAGACATCAAGCCAAAAACTGGAATTCTGATATTTAGCATTTGGCAAAGTCCCTAAGCTGATGTTTCTCCCCCTGCCCATCACCCCCTCGATCTGAACAGAGCACCACCTCCCCAGGTCCCCAGTTCTGAGTGCACCCACAAGTTTCTGACCCGATAGAGGCAGAGAGGCTGTTGCAGTGCACCCTTCACGCCTCGCAGCCCCGTCTTCTCCCCTCAGTGGGAGGGAGCTCCCTCCATTCCCACACTCAGAATAATGTCCCGACTCCCCACCCCCCACCCCCACCCCCCCACTCCCACCCCCACCCACCTCCGAAGGTCTCTTTTCCAAACAGAAAATCACATGTGACTCCCCACTTAAAACTCTCCAGCAGTTTCCCATTCATTAGAGCAGGGATTGGCAAGCATGTTCAGTAAAGAGCTAGATAGCCAGGTTTGCAGGTATAGCAAATAAAAATATAGGACACCCAATTAATAACACCCACTAAAGCATTCACTTTGACACTGAAAAGAAAAATATATAGGATGCCCAGTTAAATTTCAATTTCAGATAGACAAATAATGATTTTGTATAAGTACGTCCTGTGCAATATTTGGGACATACTTACCATGTTTCCCCAAAAATAAGACCTAGCCAGACCATCAGCTCTAATGCGTCTTTTGGAGCAAAAATTAATATAAGACCCACTACTATAGTATATCATATCACATATCATATCATATATCATATCATATCATATTATATCATATTATATATAAGACCTGGCCTTGTTTTACTTACAGTATTTTTGCTCCAAAAGATGCATTAGAGCTGATGGTCCAGCTAGGTCTTATTTTCAGGGAAACGTGGTAAACTAAAACGTTATTCATTGTTTATCTGAAATTCTAGTCTAACTAGGTATCTTGAATTTTATCTACAATAGTACATATTTTAGGTTTTATGGACTCTATAGTCTCTGACACAGCTCTGCTGTTGGAAGTGTAAAAGTAGCCATACATGATATGTAAATGAGTGGGTATGGCTGTGTTCAAATAAAACTTTATTTATAAAAACAGATGTTGGGGGCCGGCCCGGTGGCTCAGGCGGTTAGAGCTCTGTGCTCCTAACTCCGAAGGCTGCCGGTTCGATTCCCACATGGGCCAGTGGGCTCTCAACCACAAGGTTGCCAGTTCAATTCCTCGACTCCCACAAGGGATGGTGGGCAGCGCCCCCTGCAACTAAAATTGAACACGGCACCTTGAGCTGAGCTGCCGCTGAGCTCCCAGATGGCTCAGTTGGTTGGAGCCTGTCCTCTCAACCACAAGGTTGCGGTTCGACTCCCGCAAGGGATGGTGGGCTGTTGGACCTGGAGCTGAGCTGCGCCCTCCACAACTAAGACTGAAAGAACAACCACTTGAAGCTGAACAGAACCCCCCACAACTAAGATTGAAAGGACAACAATTTGACCATTGTTCCCCAATAAAGTCCTATTCCCCTTCACCAATAAACTCTTAAAAAAAACCTAAAAAAAACAAACAGATGTTGGGCTAGATTTGGCCCTCCGGTTGTAGTTTGTCAACTCTTGATTTAGAGTAAAATGCAAACCTTTCCCACAGCCTCCCAAGCCTGCCAGGTCCATCCCCTGCCAACCTCACCTTCCCATCTCCCTCCTGCCACCCTCCCTCGTTGGCTGGGCTTCAGCCTCACTGGCTGAAATCTCCACCTCAGAGAAACCCTCCCTGTTCACCCTCTTCAAAGGGGCTCCCTCTATCCTCACCAGTCAGCTATCACCCCACTCCATTTTGTTTCTAGAACTGATCCCTCTGGAATTCTTTTTCGGTAACGTATTCATGGTCAAGTCTTCTCCCCCAGAAGGCAAACTCTTTGAGGGCCGGAATCTGATCCGTGAACATTTGCGGAATCCATGACTGAATGTCCGGTGTCTCCCTGCAGGGCCCTTTCCACAGAGCATCTTTCCTGCTGTGTCTCTATGGGTGGGGGGCGGGGGGCCTCTGTGAGTCCCTCTTGCCTAGCGCAGTGCCGGCAAAAAAGGGGTACTCAGGAAACATTTGGGGGGCAAAGGCTTAAGCAAGCAGACTTCCTGATGCCCAATCGTGTCCAAACACAAAGAGCCAGCTGTTCCCCGCCCCCCCCGCCCCCCCACCCCCGTGATGGCCGCCCTGAGAAGGCCTTACCTCCAGGGTCTTCCGTCGGTCCGCAGGCTCCCTCAGGGAGCACTCTGTGACCAACACAGGAGACTCCTCGTGCTCCCGTCTGTGTTTCTCTAGGACAAAGGACCAGATGTGCTCCACGCCCTCCCAGTTGAGGACGCAGCCACGCTGGATGGGGTAGCTATAAGTGTCCGGATGGAAAATGTCAATGCCGAGACTCAGGCGCCGCCGGGCATAGCTGGGCCCGGGGTTCTCCCTGCACGGGCTGTAGTTCACGATGCTTGGGAAGACCATCTGGGGCTCGTTCCAGCCAGAAAAGCCAGACTTCACAAAGCCAGACCCGTGATCGATGATGATGGTTCTCGAAGCCATGGCAGCGGCAAAGGTGGGAGGGGTCTTATGAACTTGGCTCCTCGAGGCTGTTTGGCAAACTTGGGCCACCTGTGGAGGGAAAGGATGGGGGTTACCTGTGAACCCATTCTGGGACACTGTGGGCTGCTTCCCACTCTCCACCCACAGTCAAACCTCAGGCTCCCTGGAAGCCAGTCTGTTCCCCCTCCGAAGCGTTTGCACAAGTGATAACTGGTACCTAGAATGTTCTTCCTGTCCCAAGCTCCCAACTGTCCTACACGGCCTGCCTAATGGACCCATCTGGGAAGTCCTGCCGGCCCTTCCTTCCCACCAGGCTTCTCCCGTTGCACTTTGCACACGTCCCACAAGAGCACTTCCCGCTCCACGAGCGCAGAGGATGGGCTCCGTTACTCTTTGCAAATTCGGCAAGAAGCCTGTCATCTAAGAAGCACTTGGTGATGGTTGGCTGCCTGATTGGAGGGTACAGGGAACACAAACCATCAGCCTCAGGGCCCACCTCCCTCAACAATAATACCGCAGTCGCCACAGCAGCACAAGCAGGAGCAATAGTGACAATGATGACAATGACAAGCTGGGGACGACAGCGATAGCGACCATTTCCAGGGTACACACCCCTTCTCTAGTATAAGAGAAACATTTTGCACAGTCAGTTGAACTGTGTGAAACTGTTACTCGTGTCAGTCAAAAATGGTCAGATATCAGCAATTCCATATGGTCTGATCTAATCATTTAATCCGCATCACAATTATAAAGCAGTTACCGTCGTTACACTGGTTTTACAGGTGGGGAAACTGAGGCACAGAGGGGTTAAAGTTACTTTCCCAGGGCCACACAACTCATAAAAGCACAGCTGAGCGTCACGCCCAAACCAGACTCCACAGGCCGCGCTCTGAGCATCAGGCAAGCTGAGAAGACGTAGGGTTGGAGAATGAAATAAGCAGCTAAACTTGGTATGTAGAGGAGGCTGTGAGCGAGACGTCTCACCCAGAATGCGGTCAGCTGCCTCATCTGTAAAGTGGGGGGAATAATAACCACCAAGCTGAAAAGGGAAGTGTGGTCACTGCCTGACTTCCGGACTTCCTACAAAACGACAGTAGCCAAGACCGTGCGGTACTGGTGAAGGGACAGTCACACAGATCCAGGGAACAGGATGGAGCATCCGAAAACAGAGCCACACAAAACAAGGTCAACTGATCTTTGACAAGGCGCAAAACCAATGAAATGGAAGAAGAACAGTCTTGACAACCAGTGACAGAGAACAACTGGAGATCCACACGCCAAAAAACATATACTTTATCATAATTCATGTAACATATACATTATCATACTTTATCATACTATATCATATAACATATACTTTATCACAATTAAGTCAAAATGGACCACTGACCTAAATGTAAAGTGTAAAAACTATAAAATTTTAAAATAAAACTTCGGACAAAATCATGGTGACTTCGGTCAAGTTCTCTTAGCTATATCATCGATAGCCCAATCCAGAAAAGAACAAATTGGGTAAACTGGACTTGGTCACATTTGAGAACTCTGCCCTTCAAAAGACACTGTTAAGAGAATAAAAAGACAAACCACAGGAGACAATATGTACGAATCACATATCTGATAAAGAACTTGTATCCAAAAACCCTAACGCGTAAAACCCAATAATAAGAAAAACAACTCCTTTTTTTTTTCAGTGGGCTAAAGATGTACATACGTCAGAAAAGAAGATACGTGGATGACAAACACAGGAAAAGGAAAAGGAAAACCACAATGCGGCACCATGGGGATGGATGGAATTAAAGAGCGGCTGTTCTGAGTGCTGGCAAGGAAATGGAGGACCTGGAACCCTCACTCACTGCTGGCGGGGATGCCAAAGATGGCACTTTGGATGTCAGTTCAGCAGCTTCGTGGAACATTAAGCATGTACCTCCCCTACAACCTCGTTTTTCCACACCAAGGTATTTACCCAAGAAAAATGAAAACGTACGTTCCCACAAAAACCTCTGTGCCCAAGTTTATAGTAATTCTAGTCATAATCACCAAAAACTAGAAACAACCTAAAAATCCTTCCCCGGGGGCACGGATAAACCTATCTCCATTCAATGGAATAATACTCGGTAATAAAACAGAACAAATAACTGATACACCTAACAACATGAGTAACTCTCAAATGCGTTAAGCTGAGTGAAAGAAGCCCGACCGGAAAGGCTCCACACTGTGTGATTCCCTCACATGACATTCTGGAAAAGGCAAAACGGAAAGGACAGATCAGTGGCCACCAGGGTCATGGCAGAATTTGGGGGTGATGCTAGAACGCTGCTGTGTCTTGTTTGTGGAGGTGGGGACACAACTGGATGAGTTTGTCGAAACTCTCCCAACTAAAGAGTGACTTTTACTCTAAATACAAAATTTTCAAGGAAAACTCCAGTGGGTGTGGGGACAAATGAGAGGTTTAGGAAATCGCCTTGCAGAGTACAAACTGCCACACAGCCAGCAGACTCGGTGCCTGGGCACCTCAGATAAGAGAGACAGCCAGGGACGCCAATCAGCACCGAGGCCGTGTTCTGGGGCTGTCACTCCCGCGCTACCTGCTCTGCCTCAGTTTCTGGACAGCAATTGCATCTGCCCATCAGTGTGGAAGCACGACAACCGCTGCCTGGCCCTGGCCAGTGGCTCCCTTCTGTCACCAGCCTGGGGGCGGTGATTAGGTGTCACTGCCTTGAATTAGCTCTGACATCAGATGGGCAGAGCAAACAGGAGAGAGACGGAGCCGAGGTGCCAGTCTCTTCCCTCCCTGCTGGCAGACTGATTTGATGGAGTCCTCACACCGAGTCACCCAAAGTGAGGGAGAACCGGGCAATTGAATGACATTCTGAGAAGTGGGTTCTGTCACCCACCTCCCCGCACAAGAGCGGAGTCACTGATAAATGCTTCCTCGGCTCTGGCATTTGGAATCACAGATGCCAGCAGGGTGATTGGCCACTGTGGCTGTCAATCAGGATGCCCACTGAGGGGGACTCCTGGCTGGTGGACCTACTGACCCGGCCTGGAAGCACCAGGGTGGGAAGCTGGCGGCCATTCCTCCCCTGGACCATGACTGTAGGAAGAAAGTCCAGATGGCCCCAAGGAGCGAACTCCAAGAACAGAGATAAAATCTACATATTCAAAAGCATTTTTACCAAGTCACCTATCCCACCAATCCCTATTGAGCGCCCACTGTGTGCTATTTAGACTGACGTGGTTCCTGCCCTCCTGAGGCTTGTAAGCTACTGAGAAAGACTGTCCGTCAGCACAAGAGGAAATGTATTGTGCCAGGGGGATTAGTGCAATGAAGAAAAATTAAATCTGGTAAAAGGGACAGAGGCATGACGCTATTCTAAACAGGACAGTCAGAAAAGTCCTCTCTATAAGGTGACATGTGAACAGGGAACTGAATAAAGTGAGAGAACAAGGTATGTGATTACCTGGAAAAGCATTTCAAGCCAAAGGAACAGTAAGTGCAAAGGCCCTGAGGAAGACATGGCCAGATGTGTTCCAGGAACAGCCAGGAGGCCACTATAGTGGGACGTGGTGGGGGAAGGGAAGGGTATTGAACACTGTGATGGGCCACGCAGACCTTTGTGTTGTGCTTGGAGAGGTGGGAAACCGCTGGGGGGGTGAACAGAGGAATGACACGGTCTGACCTCAGTTGTGAAAGGATCATTTGGGCCGATATGAAGAATAAACTGTAGAGGTCAATGAAAGGCTGAGAAAGATGACAGTGACCTGCATTAAGGTGGCAGTAGCGAAAAGGGTGCAAAGTGGTTGGATTCTGGATATATTTAAGAATGGTATCTGGGAAATCCCCACATATTTGGAAATTAAACGATGCAAGTCTAAATAGCGCATGGGTCAAAGAAAAAATTAGGGAATATTCTGAACCGGATTAAAATAAAAATACAGCCTATCAAATTTGTGAGATGCAGCTAAAGCAGCGCTCAGAGGGAATTTATAGCATTGAATGTGTGTGTTAGAGAAGAAGAAGGGGTTGAAGTCAATAATGTAAGCTTCCACCTTAAGAAAATAGAAAAATAAGAAGGCATTAACGCAAAAGCAAGCAGAAGATGGAAATAACAAGAACAAAATCACTGAAACTGGAAACAGGAAACCAATAGAGAAAAGTCAGTAAAACCAAAAGTTGGTTCTTTGAAAAGATCAATAAACTGATAAACTTCTAGTCAGACTAAGAAAAAAAAAGAAGACACAAAGGACTGGTATCAGGAATGAGATGACATCAGTATGACAACTTAGGTAAAATGGACAAATTTTTTAAAGACATAATCTACCCAAGTTCCCTCAAGAAGAAATATATAACCTGAAGAGCTCTGTAACTATTAAAAGTGATTGCATTTTTAGTTAAAAACGTTCCAACAATGAAAACTCCAGGCCCAAGTGACTTCACTGGTAAATTCTACCAAACATTTAAGGAAGAAATAATACTAACTAGACACAATTTCTTCCAGAAAGCAGAAGAGGAGGGAACACATCCCACCTCATTCTGTGAGGGCAGCATTATCTTTATACCAAAACAAAAGCTATAACCAAAAAAGAAAACTATAAACCAAACTCTCTATGCATTTAGGTATAAAAAATTCTCAATAAAATATTAGTAAAATCAGCAATATATAAAAAGGATAAAATGTATCAACTAACTGGGACTTATCCTAGAAATGTAAGGCTGATCAACATTTTTAAATCAGTGTAATTCAAAACCACGTGACCACCTCAATGAATGCAGAAAAGCACTGGATAAAATTCAACATGCATGTGTAATGAAAACTCTCACCAACAAGGAATAGAAGGGAGTTTCCTTAACCTGATAAAGGGCATCTACAGATAAGGTCATACTTAACGGTGAAAGACTGAAAGTTCTCACCACTCATATTCAACAATTAACTACAAGTCTTCGCCAATACAATAAGGCAAGAAAAAGAAATAAAGGGCTTAGAAATTGGAAAGGAAGAAATAAAACCACCCTTATTTGCAGAAGACATCATTGTCTATGTAGAAATTCCCAAAGAACCTACAAAAAAGATCCTAGAACTAGTAAGTGAGCTTGGCCAACTCATATGATGCAAGTTCAGTATTTAAAAAATCAATTCTGTTTTATATATTAACAATAAACAGCTGAAAATCAAAATTTTAAACACAGTGTCATTCATAATAGCGTCAAAAACTATAAAATACTTTGGTATAAACCTAACAAAATATGTTATAAAATATGCTAAAATCTACAAACACTGATGAAAGAAATCAAAGAAAACCTAAATAAATAAGCTATGTTCCCGGACTAGGAGATTCAATATCATTAAGATGTTAATTCTCCCTAAATTAATTTACATATTTAATTCCAATCAAAATCTTATCAGGAGTTTTTCGGTGTTTTTTTCCCAGATATTAACAAGATGATTCTAAAATTTGTATAGGAAAGCAAAGGAAGTAGAATAGCCAAAATAATTTGGAGAAAGAAGAAAATTGGAAAATTCACACAATCTGATTTCTAGACCCACTATAAACCTACAGTAATCAAGACAGGATGGTGTTGGTGAAAGGACAGCCACAAAGATCAGTGGAAAAGAACAGAGAATCCAAGAACAGACTCAGACAAATACAGCCTATTGATTTTGACAAAGGTACAAGGACATTTCAGCGATGAAAAATAATCTTTTCAACAGTCTTTTCAGCAAATAGTATTGAAAAAAAATTTTGAGAACCTGTCTGTGGGGGAAAAAAACACACCTCAATTCATCCCTCACCTTGTACACAAAAAAGTAACTCAAAATGGAGCCTGTAAACTCTAATTATAAGACAAAAACTGTATGATTTATCGGAGAAAATCTTTGTGACTTTATCTAAGAACATCTAAGCATTCTTAGACGCAATACAAAAAGTACAATTCATAAAAGGAAAATATATATATACTGGACTTCATCAAAATTAAAAGCTTCTGCTCTTTGAAAGACACTATTATGGGAATGAAAAAGATAAGCCACAGAATAGTAGGTAGAAAAGATTTGTAAATCACATTTCTGATATAGGCTTGTATTCAGAATATAGTTTTAAAAAAACTATCAATAAAAATTCAATAAGAAAACAAACATTTTAAAAATGGGAAAAAGATTTGGACATTTCATCAAAGAAATTATGTGGATGGTAAATAAGAACACAAAAAGATGCCAAAATATCATTAGTCATTAGGGAAACGCAAAGTAAAATCACAACGAGACACTAGTACTATGTACCTAATTTGAAAGGCTAAAATTAAAAAAAAAAAAAAGGGACAATATCACCTGCTGTGAAGGATGTGGAAGAATTAGAACTCTCATACACGGCTGGGGGGAATATACAAGGGTACAATTAGGAAAACCGCTTGGAAGTTCCTTATAAAGTTAAACATACACTTACCATTTAAGCCAGAAATCCTATTCTTAAGAGAAACTTGTATTCACACAAAAGCCTTTACACCAATGGAAACATCCCTTTGGACCAATGGAAATCACCCCAAACTGTAGACAATCTAATGTTCTTCCACTGGTGAATGGATAGACATACTGTGGTACATCCCTAGGACGGTGTAATACTCAGCAGTGAAAAGGAAGAAACTATTAAGACACGCAATAACATGAATGACTTCCAAAGTCCGTATGCTAAGTGAAAGAAGCCAGACCTACAGGTGTGTGTTTCCATTTATACGACATTCTGGAGGAGGCAAAGCTCTAAGGACAGAGAACAGATCAGGGGTTGCCAAGGGCTGGGGGTGTGGGAAGGGGTGACAACACAGGGTGTAGAGGAAGTGGGGAGGGGGTTGGAACTGTATAGTATCTTGATGGTGGTAGTGACTGTATGACTGTATGCATTTGTCAAAATTTGGAGCTACACACCAAATAGAGTGAATAATACTGCATGCAAATTTTTAAGTGAATTTTTAAAAAAATAGTTGGGGAACTACTGGTGAAATTTAAATATGGGTTATATTTTCAATGTCATATGTCCTACATTTGATTATGACTTGTGCTTTTGAAAGAAAATAGCCTTGATTTTAAGGAGATACATGAAGTATTTACAGGTAAAATGTCATGCAATTTACTTTCAAGTAGATCAGGAAAAAAAACAACAACCATGTATAATTTTGACTCAAAGCAAATGTGGTCAAAAGATAAAAACTACTGCATACAGGTGAAGGGTATTTGAGAGTGCGTTGAACTATTCTTGCACTTTCTGTAAATATGAACAATTCTTGAAATTAAAGGTTTTGGAAAAAGAAAGGATGCAAGCAGAAATTGGAAACGGCAAGTATAGAACATTTTGATGAGTTCTGCTATGAAAAAAGACAAAGAAATACAACAGAAAATGTGGAGAGATATGGGAGCCCAGGAGGTGTTTCTTTTTTTTTTTTTCTTTTTTTTCGGTTTTTTTTTTTATAAGATGAGAAATAATATGTTAAGGTTTTGTGCTGATGGGAATAATCCAGGAGACAAAAAAGAGTGGAATAAAAGCAGAACAAACCACAGTTAAATCTAGATTCTACACTATTAATTTCCCCTACTTCTCCAAAATCATCTTATCTCCTCTCCCCCAGATCACCGGCCGCCAGCCCCACCGACCTTTCTTTGGTCTTTCTGTCCCTGGACCACAGCCCACTCCTTCCTTCCTAGAGGCCTGGCATTGCTTTACTTCTGTCTGAAACACCTGTCCCAGCTCTTCTAGAAACCAGCTGCTTTTTAATTATTACATTTATTGGGGTGACACTGGTTAGCAAAATGATACGGGTTTCAAGCGTACGATTCTATAATACACCATCTCTATAGGTATTGCATGGTGTGTTCATCACGCAGAGTCAGTTCTCCTTCCATCACCATACATTCAACTCCCTCATCTCTTCCAGCATCCCTCTCCCCCCTTACCCTCTGGTAACCACTAAACTGTTGTCTGTGGATTTTGAGATTATCATGCTAAGCGAAATAAGTCAGACTGAAGAAATCGAGAACCATATGACTTCACTCATATGTGGGATATAAAACTGAAAGCAACAAACGAACAAGACAAACGAAACGCATAGACACAGACACCAGCTGCTTTTTTGTCATTCCGGTCTCAGCCCCAGGGCCACCCCGTCATAGAAGCCTTCCCTGACCACCCACTCAGCTCCCAGCCAATATCACAGCAGCTACTTGTATTATTTTCATAGTGCTTATCCCAATACAAAATTATGTTGTGTTTTCCTGGTTTCTTGTCTGTCTCCCTCCAAGCGCCACCTGAATGTGGATTCCAAGGTGGAGAAGTTTTTATTTGTCTTTCACTTCCATATTCCCATCACATAACCGGCATATTTTTGTTAAACCAATTTGTGTTGAATGAATACATTTTTTTAAAACACACTGGTTTGCTGGCAGCATGCTCGTTCCACATGGACTCCACTCCTCGTGTCCTTAAAACATTCATTTACCTGTAGGCTGTTGTTTACCTTCCTGCTCAAAACCTCTCACCGGTTACCACTGGCCAATAAGATGAAGTCTCGCTCAGCTCAGCTTGCCATGGGAACGCACCGGGTCGCAGCCCCGGGCTAGCCTCACCTTTCTCTCCTCTCCATGCACCTGAAGCTCGAGCTGTGCTGAAATATTGGCTGCTTGATACATTTGTCCCGTCTCCACTCTTCACTGCCTGAAACGCCCACGGAACTTCTCACGTCTTTAAGCCCAAATCAAGCTGTACTCCAGAAAGCTTCTAACACCCGGCAACCCGCACATGGGAGCTCCCTGCTCCACGAACCGCCACGAAACAGAGCACTTGCTGAGTCAGGCACTGGGCCAGGCGCTTTCCACATATGATCTCATTTAATCTGCACAACAGCCCCGTGACAAGGGCATAGTTCTATCTCCGGTTTATGGATGGAGGCATTCAAGTTAGAGAATGAAGAAATTGGCTCTAAGACACCCAGTTTACAAGGAAATCAGGATTCAAACCCACGCTTGTGAGTTTCCAGAGCCCAAGCTCGTAACCACAGCCATGATTAACCAGGTGGCCTGAGGTTAATCAATTCTCTAAGCCTTAGTTTTCACATGAGAAGAGCTACCTTCCATGGAGGCACGAAGGACCAGCAATGTCATTTGAAGGAAACGGAATGCAAAACCTTAACACGTTAGCTCTTGTCATTTTGTGGAGCCCCTGCCTTCTGTCTATTCCTGTTAATTGTCGACCTGGGGTCTTCTCTCCCTTCCAGGGCCTTCGCTCCCCCTTGGGGTCTGCACACGGTTTGTTCACACAGGGCCCTCCAGGGTTTGTCCATCGAGTCTCCATAGGGGGCTCCTATGAATTGTTCTGTGGTTGCAAACATTTTGCAAAGGACTCTCCACTCAGAGCCCTTGGAGCGACATTCTCACTGAATCCGCATGAGGTAGGCCACGTCCTTCTCGTTCCCATCTCAGTTTATGGATATCGGCACTTTCTTGCGGCTAATGAACCCTGAGCGTACATCCCACGGTCCAGGCACCACGCCCAGCCAGCACTTCGTCCTGATTTCACCAGCAGAGCCACTCCACGAAGTGGGCGGGATCGATGGCCTCACTTGTATGTGTGAGGAAACTGAGGCACAGGTAGAAAACTTCCCCAGGTTCCCACAGCTATGGAGAGGCTAGGCGAGGGTTTGAACTGAGTCTCTAGCTCCTGACTCCGTGCCTCTAACCAGGCAGCAAAACGGCTTCTCATCCTATCACAGCACGAAGATGTCTGTGTCCTGACATGTTAAGTGACATGTTCACAGAGCTTGGGATCAGGACACAGGGAAACTAAGGTTACTAGTCACCTGACCTCGGGATAGAGAGAATGTCCTGGTTTATCCACGTGAGCCCAGTGGAATCACAAGGGACCTTTCAATGTGGAAGAGGAAGCAGAAGGTCAGAGCCAGAGAAAGACTGAAGATGCTACAACACGGCTGGCGTTGAAGCTACAGGAAGGGGCCGTGAGCCAAGGAGTGCAGGTGGCCTCTAGAAGCTGGAAAAGGCAAAGAAACGGATTCTGTCCTAGAGCCTCTGAACAAATGCAGCTCCAACAGCAGCTGGGTTTCAGCCCAGCGAGACTCGCGTCCTGCTTCTCACCTCCAGAACTATAAGATGATACATCGATGTTGTTTTAAGCCACTAGGTTTGTGGTCCTTTGTCATAGCAGCAACAGGATGTGCATACAGAAGCAAAAGCAGCTCCCATTTCCTTCCTGCTCCAAGCAGACCAGGCCTCAAGGGCTTTGTGGTTGGGTCCAAAGGCAAAGTCCCTATCCCAACACCCCCCTGCGGCGAAATCAAGCTTTGTCTACCAGGTGAAACCAGACCTGTTATCCAGAGGCCAGAGGGAGGTCCAAGGGCAGAGGTGGAGTTGATTGTTCCAAGGAGAGAGAAAGAGAGAGAGAGACAGAGAGAGAGAGATCAAATTTGCATGAAGAGACGACTGGTTTTAATTACTCCTTTTCTTAACCTCATTGGACCTTGAGGTATTTTAACATTACTCTCCCTGGCAGGAAGGATTGATTGATTGTCTCTTGGCATTCAGAAACCCTGATTAATGTAAAACTAACCAGTCATTCTGAACTCTGGGGAATTAATCACTTAAATGTGGGAATTACTCAATAAACCGTTCAAACATGCAATAAACCAAGCCATTAAAAATTAATCGCTCAACATCCCGGCCGTGTAAATAGGGCTAATAAGATCCTGGCAAACTAGAGTGAGGAGGAACAGGAGCGTCAATGCCTTTAACCAGCTGCCCCCAAGGACCAGAGCTCACACACCAAAGTCGACGCCACACATCACAGATCTTTGTGGTAGGTAACATCTGGGCCCTGGGACCTCCTGCTCTGGCCCTACGAGGGAAAGCAGGCGGGTGAGAGAGAAGGAGCCCTCACTGGGCTGTTAGGAGGAGGTGGTGGGGCTTGAGCTACAATCAATGACAAATATTTATTGAGCACGTACTATGTGCCAGGCAGTGTGCTAGTCTCTGCAGATGCAGCTGTGAACAAGACAGTGGAGCTCTCATTGGTGTGTGTGTGTGTGTGTCTTAGAAAACATTTATTTTATAAAACATTGGCTACAAAGGAAAATAAAGCAAGGGACAGGATAAAAAATTATGGGGGAAGAAAGAGTGCCTATTTCAGATGGGCTGAACAGAAAAGGCCTGTCTGAGGAGGTGCCATTTGACTGAAGCTAGAACAAAGTGAGGGCACAAAGCATACGGATATCCAGGAAGAGAGCGCCAGGCAGAGACCTCAGCACGTGCAAAGGCCCTGAGGTGGGAGTGTACCCAGTAGCTGTAAGGAGTGACCCATAGGTGACATTTTTGGAGGGGGACAGCAGTGGGGTACACAGGATACAGAGAATCTAGGGCCTTCTCAGGAAATCATAAGACTCCAGCACCTTCCCCTAGGGAGATTCTGATGGAGATGAGAAGGTTCTGTCCCTCCTCGGTGGGGACGGATATGTGGCAAAGGCAGACGCAGGAAGGAGGCAGCTGCAATCACCAGGGGCAGCCCTTTCTTGCATCCCCTTACGCTTGTCACCCTCCCCAGTCAACAGCACCCAGATCCTGCTTTGGACTTGTCCTTCCCCCGGGTCCACTTGGAGGTTGGATGGGGTTTACTCAACTCTCTGCTCAGGAATGCATCCCCGTGGGCTTAATCCAATGATTATCCCAACTCTCCGACCACAGTGACTGGTTCAGGGAGGAACGTATGACCCAATTTAAGCCAACTGAGATGAGGAGATATTAAGTCAGGACTTCGAAAGAACCTTTTTCCTCTTATCACAGGAAGTCCCCCCAAAGAACCATTTTCTCTTTTTCAGCACATGGACGTCAGGTCTGAAACGGCCACAGCCTGAGGAGAAAGCAGACCCATGCAGAAGGCCAAGAATATCCCAGAGAAACAGGGCCACGGTTTGACAGCCTAAACTTCTGGATCAAACTGCTCCTGAATCCAGCCTACCTCTGGGGCTTTCAGTTCTTTGAGTCAATCAATAACCTTGTCTTCTTTAAGCCAGTTTGGGTAGGTTAGATTCCTAACTGACACAGAATTCTTGGGCGATGTATATTATTTCATGTAGGCCTTACAAGTACCTTTTGAAGTAAATATTGTATCCAATTTTCCAATTTACAGATAAGAAAACCGAGGTTCAGAAAAAGAAATTGCCCATTGGTGGCGTATTGCCAGAATTTGGCAAAGCTGGAATGTGAACCCAAGACTTACTGGCTTAAAAAAAAAACAACAAACCTTGCTTTAAGCTTTACTCTCATATTCTTTCTCTCTCTCTCTCTCATCATGAGGCCCTTCAGCTGAGCTGAATGTTTAATTTGGGAGTAAGGGGCACACCATCCCCCCACCACACACCCTTTGCAGACATCATCGCTAACAGACATCACTAACCGTTTGAAGAACTCTTTCCAGCAGGACCTCGACTCAGTGTGAAGTCTCTTCATACACTTCCAGTCACTAGCAGTTTTCACAGGTGATAATAACTAAACACGGTCCTGACAAGACCGAGAACTAACACTGGCTGCTGAACTACGACTCCCCAGCCAATACAAGCCACCGTCTCCCAGACCCCATCCTGCTGGGACCATCGAAGAAAGATGGATGTCGATGCTGAAAACTAGGAGAAGCCACTAGGAGACAGACTGGACGGTGGCTGGGCCTCCCATGGGGAAACAGCAGCCTGGAGGAGATGGCCAGGTACCACCCACAGGGGACAGCCAGAGGACAACACTGCATCCTTTCTTTTCCCCCACGTGACCTCATGGTTGGGTCACAAATTTGAAAACCAACAAAAGTTTCCAGAAAAATATAAAATGTCAACATTGGTAAAAGAAGAAATGGAAAAATTGAGCAGAACAAACCATTAAATAAATGGAAATTGTAATCAAAGATACCCCCACCCGAAGGGCCATAAACCCAGCTGGTTGTATGGGCGAGTTCTACCAAACTGAACATCCCAAATTTATAGAAAATAGGAAAAAAGGTACCAAACTCATTTTGTGAAGCTAGTATGATCTGAATTCCACAACTGAATAAGGACGGTCTAAGCCAAGGAGATCATAGGCCCGTCACTTAACATATTTGCAAAAATCCAAAAGAAAAGATCAGCTAAGCAAGTGTAAGAGTTGATTTAAAACCATCTGGTGGAGAGTCAGCACTGAGTAGAGCAGGCCTGGGTTCAAATCCCAACTCGTCCACTCCTTGCTAGCTGTAGTGATTTCCTTACACCCAGATAAGAGGGGGCCCTGTCCTGGGCCCCACCTATAACAAGTATGTGTGCACGCACACACAGACCCTTTGTCACTCAGCGCCAGCATGACGCAAACCCTAATTCAACATCCGCTCTCATGACTAACACGTGTGTTCAGGACCCCAAGAAATGCTTTTGCTCCTGCTCAAAACCCCGAAACAGCAAGCACCCTGAGTCCAGATGCAGTGGAAGCGCGGCTGTCCATGCTGCACATGTCAGGACACAGCTGAGTCGCGGGGAGGACATGAACGGTGGAAGCACCTTGCAAAGAGGAAAGACAAGTTAACCAACAGGTCAAGTCTTCCTCTCGGCTCTGGCGCAATGAATAGATTCCTGCGCGATCAAGTACCATTTCCCGGAAGCGGACATCAGCTTCGTCTTCGCTTCCCTTCATGCTCCCATCTGGGGGAGGGGAGGTGCCCACGAATTCTCTGTATTCACAGCAGCCGAACGTGGCAGCTCAGGGACATTTCCAAACACTGAACAATTCGTATGACTCGGACACTTGTATATGCCTCGATCTAGATGCAACGAGGGGGAAAGCGTGATACCAACTATTTATATTGGCAGCTACATGGGCAGTGAATGTTAGAATTATATTTTCAAAGGGTAAATAATTTAAGCTTTAAAGGCTTTTGAATTTAAAATTTGTATTGATTTATATGTTAGCTTTTCATGTTGGCAGACAGTTTTGAATTTAGATAGAAAACTTTTTCAAAGCTTAAGAAATTCTTTTTATTCGTTTACATTTAATTTATAGTTGATAAAAATTTGATTTTGTATGCTTTGAATAGGTGTGCTTTCTTTTTTAAATCTTTTATATGACTACTATCAGTAGAACACAAACTATGAGAAAGTCTTGATTACAACAAAATGTTATTCTGTTCAATTGAATTGGAGGCAAAAAAAGTAAGTTTTATGGACTACCTATATAATTTATAAATTACGTATGACTTTATTACTCATCCATATGTCTCAGTATTATCAACAGAACACTGAAACGTGTTAAATTTGGTCACCTTGACATCTTGTAGATTTGATCTTTATCAAGGTATATTTCGCAGAAAGGATGATAGAATATATTTCACTTAACAGTTTGTTAGCTTGTTTTATAACTTTAAATACTGATATATGAGTATCCATTTATACTCTTCCTCTGGCCCTGCAAATGCTAGCTGTGTGACTCTGGGCAAGTTAACCAGCTTCTCTGTGCCTACGTTGTCTCATCTAAGAAGGGAATAATAAAGAGTGTCTAGCTCACGGAGTTGTTAAAAGGATTACGTGAGTTAATATTTATAAAGCACCTATAACACAGTCAGGCACACAAACAGAACTTTATAAGCACTTTTAGACATCACAGGGTTTAGCATCAAAGTGCAAGAATTATTTCAATAGACTGACAAAAGCTCTTGATGAAATTTAACGTCTATTCATTTTTAAAAACTCAAACAAGGAATCGAAGAGACTTTTCTTAACTGGATCAATGCTAAATAGTGCAGCTGACAGCAAATGGCATCATTAGCTGAGGATCTTAGACGAAGTTACTCCTTTTAAGATGGAGAATAAAGCAAGGACGGCCACGCTACTGCTACTATTCACCGTCACACTGGAGGTCCTGGCACATGCAGTAGGACAAGAAGAAATAAAATGTAAAATAATTGGAAGAAGAGGCAGCAAACTATCATTGCTCACATTCACGATAATAATGTCAGCATTTATAGAAAGAAAACAAAACCCCAACAGAATCTGAACGTGTGTAGAACAATCAACTTAAAAATTAATGTCATTCTTCTACACTGGCAATAACCAACTAGAAACATAACAAAAGCTGAGATGCCACTCGTGTTGTCAATTAAAAAATATAAACGATTTCAGAATTGATTTAAATGCCCAAGACACATTATACGGGGAAAAGTTTTAAATTATTAAATGACAAAAAAAGGAAACATAAATGTCATGTTAACATTGCTAATATGTTAAGTCCTCAAAGAAATTGTAACGCAATTTTGATAAACATTACAGGGCGTTTTTTTTTTAAAGAATTTGATCAACTAATTCTAAAATAATCTGGAAGAAGAAACGGTCCACCAGGTGCTCCATCTTGAAAAGAGAAGAGCAAAGCCTCTGGCCTCCGAGGGATTAAGAGAGGTCCCAGAGATGCGGTAATAAAAACAGCTGTGATGCTCAGATAAAAACAGGCAAACAAACAGAACAGAAGAGAGGCCCAGACATACACGTAAAACCTCCTGTGCGTGGAAAGTTGAAGCATAATAAAGGTGGTTCCTTAAACCAGAGGACAAAAAATGGAATGTGGGTGGCAAGGGGCGGGGGAGAGGGGTGAACTTATTAACAGTATGGAGAAAAATACAGTTGTGTGCTTACCACACAGAAAATACAGTACAGAATCCAGATGGACTCAAGTCCTAAATCTTAAAAGTGGAACTATAAAGCTAAGGGAAGAAATTGTGGGAGAATCTGGCCTTGACATAGGGAAGCACTTCTAACACCAAGACAGAAAACACACACATACACATCATTTCTAAGGCAAATAAAGGGCTGGGGAGGAGGGAGAGAGGGAGAGAGGAAGAGGAACAGAGGGAGGTGGGGAGGGAGAGAGAGAGAGAGGTAACAACATAAAAATGATTTGATTTCTGGTCAATGAAAGCACAGATGCATTTAACAGAAACGGATCAAAATAGGACAAGATACTGACAATGTCTAAAAGTGACAAGTAAGGAACTCTTACAAACCAACAAGAAAAACTGTTTTAACAATGGGGAAATGGACAAAGTACATGACGAGTTGATTCACAGACCAGCAATGGAAACAGCCAGGAAGCACATCTGGTGTCCAACCACACACTCATCAGCAACACACACAGTAAAGCAAGGAGATGTCTTATCCAATTAGAGAAACTACCCTATTTCCCTGAAAATAAGCCCTAGCCGGAACATCAGCTCTAATGCATCTTTTGGAGCAAACATTACTATAAGACCCAGTACTATATTATGTTATACCCGGTATTATATTATATTATACCCAGTCTTATAGTAAAATAAGATCGGGTCTTATATTAACTTTTGCTCCAAAAGATGCATTAGAGCTGATTGTCCAGCTGGGTCTTATCTTCAGGGAAACACGGTAGCAAACCCCCAGAAAGTGCTGGTGAGAGTGTGGGGAAACGGATGCTCCCGCCCTGCTGATGGGAGTAAGCCCAGCAGGACCTTCTGGAAGGTGATGTGCTGGAGCTCAGTGAATTCCATGTGGCTGTCCTGGTGGCTCGGCTTTTCCACGCATGGGTGGACACTCCTGAGAACCCCTCATCCCCCACCTCCAAGCCTGTGGTGAGGGCTCCCCTGCAGCATTGTTTGTGGAGTGGGAACTGGAGCCATCACTAACGTCGGGACCCCTCAGGGACAGACTGAGCCCTGATTACATCCACAGAAAGCCTGCTTCTCCATGGACGTACCAGCAACATGGACGCATCTTTAAACAGAGTGTTGAGTGGACACAGTGAAGAAATAAAACGTTGAGCTCTTTAATAGCACAATACCGGGGCTATGCATTAACGCAGAAGCCTACATGTTACATAGGGATACACACGTGTTCCCACGGGAAGGGGAGAGGAGCAGAAGCTGGGAATGAAAGATTTCTAAAGAGGGAAACCAGAGAGGGGCCTTGACTGGACACGTGGTAGAATGGCATGGACCTGCTTCCCCTGGGTGACACACATAGAAGAACTTAAAAAATAAAAATGTAGTTTTGGAAAAGCATGTGTGGAATGAATGCCAGGCAATCCCATGCCTCTATCATCCTAATAGAAATTAAGGCAGGACTCAGACTAACGAATCTTGAAAGCAGAGTTCCCAAGAAAACTCTACGTGCCTTTCAAATCAATCTCTCTCTCTCTCTCTCCCCCTCTCTTTTTGGCTAAAATGTCCTTCCCTGTGTTCAGCCCCTGCCAGGTGAGCCATCAGTCTTCCTTTGAGGGTCAGCTCCCCGCCAAGATGCTGTCCACGCCCTACCATCCAGGATGAGAGGGGCCCCTGCCCTCGCAAACCCCACCCCGCTGCTTATTCTAATGCACTTTTGAAGCTCAGCTTCCCCACGGAGGACAAGCAAGCTCCTTAGGGCACCACACCTGCCCACTCTGCTCTAGTTCCGGGCACCTCGAAGGTGGCCGATGTTTGTGGGGTGACGTGTGGGCATGGGCTACATCCTGCAGCTCTTTCCCTGCGTCAGTCAGCATGAGACGAAGGCAGAGCCAGGCTGATTACGGCTGCTTAGCTACACTGCACATTTCACAGAAGTACAAACTGATACACCTCTGCCTTCTAGGCAGAACCAGCCTAAATAGCTAGTTCTCTGAGATCCCTGGGGAGAACTCAGGCACCGGTAGAGCAAAGTCACGGCAGGGGATAACTTCGCCTGTGAATGGACCCCATGATTTGGCTACTCAAAAAACCTTTATGGAGGAGGGAACCTCCTCCCTCAACTCCGTCCTCTGCCGCTTCAGATCTGACGGAATTCCAGTCTCGATTATTCCAGGTCCCCCCTTGCCTCCAGTGGAGTCAAGTCAGAGACTTCCTGCCCCCACTCTTTACCCCACATCCCCCTTCTTTCAGTGTGAATGGCTACCATTCAGTGGGCACCCAGTGAACTGTGGCTCTGAGACGCTGGGATCTTGCCGTGGTCCACCAGTGAGGCAGGAGAGATTCAGGTCTCCAGCCTGGTGTGGTGGGAAGTCTGTGCTCTTTCTGCTGAGCCAAGTGTTTCTTAGTGACAGGTGTTCCAGAACTGGACGATAAGCATATGATGGAGGAAACTGGGGGCCAGGAGTGATGGAGGCTGCCAGGGATCCCCACACACACACACTGGCTATGTCTGGAGGGGCCAGAGTGGACTCTGCCACCCACCTCGGCCCTCGGGGCTGGTGGGTCCCCACTGGAGTACCAGAGATGTGCCACCTCTATCATTCTGGAACTTCCCAGCTTGGACATTAAGGAGCTAACTCCAGGAGGATATGCTGATACTCCATGAAGCTACCACCTAAACCACCCTCCACGGTGCAGGCTGAATCTACAGCATGCTGTCAGCTGCTGGAGAGGGGTCCACCTGAAGAGGTTAAAAGACAAGATCCAAGAAGCACACAGTCAGCATCTGAAGCACAGTGGACCTGAGGTTTGACTCCTGGACCAGCCTCATGGGAGCTGTGTAAGCCTGGGGGTTGGGAAGCTCCAGCATCCCTTTACCAGGATCTTTACACACACACACACACACACACACACACACACACACACACACACACACACACAGCCTTTCTCCCCCCTCCATCAAGTTAAGCCCACCCAAACCCCCTCCTGCTCCTCTTCCCCTGTTTCCCCCAGGGAGCCATATCATGCCCCACAGAGTCGATCTGGGCATGCTCAGTAGCCAGGGCAGCTGGGGATCCCCAGGACCTGCTGCCCCACTGCTGACTGTGCCCACCCCACCCTGGTGAGAGCCCAGGGGAGAACATCATTCCCAGCAGCCTCCACGGAGCAGAGCCAGCCCCCTGCTGGGGTCCCACACTCACTAGCTCAGCTTTTAAAGGCCCCCAGGGGGTTCCTGGAGATTCAGCTCTGGGGGGCAGGGGGTGTCAGGGGAATGAGCTGCACCATGCTCCAACCCACGCCAGTCTGCTTGGTGTGCAAACAGTTTTGGAATTGCCCAAGCTCATCTTGAGTTGGAAAACAGCCAACATGCAAACCCAGCCTGTCTTGTGCAAGTATCACGCACACGTAAGGGAGACAATCACGGCTATGTTTGGGAATCCAAGGGCAGGTGAGGTCATTCCAAGGTCATCGGGTCCATGCCCCATTTCTATACGTACCTAACCTCTAGTGATCGACATGGGACCCCAGCCTTGCTTTTCAGTTTCGGTTTTACAGCCTCACTATTGGAGTCAAAGGGAATCTGTTACCCCAGCATCCTGGCGTGAGCTACCCCATTCCCTCTCAAAGAGTATTCCTTTTTTGTTGCTCCTCAATCATTCCTGGTGTAGCTAAAGCTTTCCTCTTAGCCCCAAGTAATGGAGGGAAGGGAAAACTGAAAACAGAAGAAAATTTACGTTTTTAGAAGACCTGTTATCTCTTACCACATTCTTAGTGAGTCCTCACAGGAACCCTGCAAGGTAGTTAGTATTGATGGTGGAGGACACAGGCTCAGAGAGCTCAAGTTTGTGAGGGATGAACAGGCCCTTTCCCAGCCTCCTTTGAGGCTCGGTGTGGTCCTGAAACTGGTCACTGGGCAGTCAAGCGGGGCTGGGTACCTATCTGTAACTCCTAGGCGGCGTCCTTACTGGGAGAAAGGGCGCCCATCTTAGATCCTTCCTCTTCCTTCCGCTGGCTGGAACGCAGACATAAGACGGAGCTCCAGTAACTGTCTTGGGACATGGGTGAGTTGGAGAATGGAAGGTATTACACAGCAGCAACAGAGAGAGAGAGAGAGAGAGAGAGAGACTAGGTCCTGGCACTGGGCCCTCGAGCCACACCACGATACCCACCTCTGAAATATTTGAATATGAGAACAAAGTCAACTCCTATATTGTTTGAGCCTCTTATTTGTGGGTATTTCTGCACTGATCCGAAAACTGAACCAGGGACCCACTAGGCAAGCCTCCTTCCGCAGACTTGATCAGCAGATTGCCCTACTGCTTCGGCACTCAAAGAGGGGGAGGACATTTCTAGTATTACCAACCCACTCACTCCCACAAGAACAGATCAATTTTCAAAGGTGCTGTGCTCTGAGGGGGAAGAACTGGACTCTATCTGGCAGAGCCGCTCTCTAGGATCTCTATATTGTCCTCTATTTCCTCTCTGATGGCCACGGCTTGTGACAGCAAAGGCTTCACCTAGACATTTAGAAAATGTTCTACAACGCATAGAATAGGAAATAAGACACAATGAGGTGAAAAACTTACAGCAAAGAGAAAAGTATAAAAAATAAGATGAGGGCCGGCCCAGTGGTTCAGGCGGTTAGAGCTCCATGCTCCTAACTCCGAAGGCTGCCGGTTCGATTCCCACATGGGCCAGTGGGCTCTCAACCACAAGGTTGCCAGTTCAATTCCTCGAGCCCCGCAAGGGATGGTGGGCTGTGCCCCCTGCAACTAAAATTGAACACGGCACCTTGAGTTGAGCTGCCACTGAGCTCCCGGATGGTTCAGCTGGTTGGAGCGCGTCCTCTCAACCACAAGGTTGCCGGTTCGACTCCCACAAGGGATGGTGGGCTGCGCCCCCTGCAACTAGCAACGGCAACTGGACCTGGAGCTGAGCTGTGCTCTCCACCACTAAGACTGAAAGGACAACAAGTTGAAGCTGAACAGCACCCTCCACAACTAAGATTGAAAGGACAACTTGACTTGGAAAAAAGTCCTGGAAGTACACACTGTTCCCCAATAAAGTCCTGTTCCCCTTCCCCAATAAAATCTTTAAAAAAAGAATAAGATGAGACCAGGGAGGCCTATATACTGGCAGCAATTTTGACCAAGCTTCCTAGCAGCCAAAGCAAAGAAAGAAACACAATCAACTCATGGTGACTGTTTGGTTGCTCAACATCTGTTTTCTGGGTTTTGAGACCTGAAAGCCATTTCTTCTGTGGGGCCACTGCAGTTGAGGGACAATGCCAGCAACAGACCTGGCAGCAAATGCAACAATGAGTCTTGCAGTATAATGTAGTCAATCCTCCCAACATCCTGGTTTTTGCTGTTAATTGTCATTCACATTTTACAGATGAGGAAACCAAGGCAAAGAAAGTTAAGCAACTCTGCCCAAGATCACATGGCTTGGAAATGGCAGAGCTGAGATTCCAGTCTACGAAGTTAGACTCCATAACCCAGGCTCTTAACCAAGGGCTTTAAGGTTAGCCAGACCTGGGTTCAAATCTCACCCACTGTCCACTGCTGAGCATCCTTGGGCAAGTGACTGCACCTCTCTGAGCTTGTTTCCTCACCTATCAGTGGGGGAAAAAATCCCATAAACCAAACAGGGTGGTTGTGAGCCATGAGCAAGAAAAGTCTGCATGGAACAGAATGTGGATGGGACTTTTCCTGGTGCCCTGGAATGACAGCTGAAGCCAAAATGAGAGACAAGGGGGGCCAAGCACCCTCAGAGTCTAGAGAGAGTTGACAAGGTACTGCCCGAAATTGGGGCTAGACTACCCATTTTTGTCCCCTGCCAGGAGTTACCAGGAGGCAGCAGAACCAGCCCCAAACACCAACTCTCCCTACACATGTTGTGCGCAGCTGACAGCAGGCTTATGGAGAACAGAGTGCCGGCCATGGAGGTGACACAGGCAAAGAGATAGAGGTTATCAAGGAGCAGGAGCAGGGAGGGACCATCAGAGTGGCAGAGGCTACCAGAGTGCATGGGACCAACCCAAACCAGGGAAGGTGGCCCCTCACTCTCTGCCACCTGCCTGGTCCAATAGAAAGCAAGTCCCCTTCTCCCTGCTCCTGGAGGAGACTGGAAGAGCTGGGGTGGAAAATGGCATAGAGAGCTTTAGATGAGACATGAGATCCGAGGTTCTAAAACAGACTGGCCTGTGTTTTAATAACTGACAGGGTCCGAAAATAGTGACATCTGCCTGAGGACATTAAGGCCCAAGAAAGGAGAACTTGAAAGAACTCCGTGAAGGGCAAGAGGAAAAATAAAAAACTGTTTCCCATTTTTAACCACGAAGTAGGGACACGTCTCATACCCTTTGCACAGAGCCTGTACACACAGCAGTTGGTCACACACACCTGCCCCATACACTAAGGGGTGACAGCGCTCCTGTCGGCCCTCCAAACCCCTCCCCTAATTGGGGACCCCACAGGGTCAGTGCCTCTCCAGGGGAGCTGCAGGATTTGAACATTCCTACACCGGAACATAGCAAGTCCTCTAGTGGGACCTGTCCCTTGGGGCCATCTCCTACCACACTCTGCTGACCTCTGTCTGGTACCACTTGACTTTCAGTCTGCCACCTCCTTGGATGACTAGTGATGGCAGGACAGGGTCCTCCATCCTCACCTTCTCTTTTTCTTTTCTCTCCCATCTTCACCGCTGCTGGGGAAGGGTCTTCGCAAAGCCCCAAAGTTAAGCCAAGAGAAGCCATCGCTATGAGTAGGAGGGCAGACACTGCTCAGGAAAGAGCCCCCATGAACTCTTGGATGGGACATGAGTTATTGTCCCCAGGTCAACATCAAGCTGGTGGCAGGATGCACAGGTCCTTGGGGGGAAGGCGAAGGGGGGAAGTAGGAGGGGGATGGAGATGGATGAGAAGGGACTTTCAGTCCTCTGAGGCCTGAAAGGTAGAAAATAAATGGTGAACACGAATCCCTGGCCTGTGCATAGATCTGCATTTGATTATGAGAAAGACAGGGTACTTTTCTGTGACGGATGCGACGAAAATGTCCTTCCAGACATTTGAAAGCAAAGCCACAAGGTCACCCAACGTTGGTAAATAGGGGTGTTTCCACATATTTGATCAAACCAGCCACAGGCCTATGAAACCTAACTCTGAGCCTCAGTTTCCCCATTTGTCAAGGGGGTTAAAAACACATCCTCTAGGAAGGAGCACGTTAGAGTGATGGGGACAAGGTAGGTAAGACACAGGGCAGGGACATTTGCTTATAGTAGGAGCCTACTAAGTGCTGGGTTCACCCTTTCTTGAGCTCAGACTGAGCTGCTGTCCTCCCTTGGCTGAGCTGCACACGGCTCTGATGCAGAGAAGAGGGGGTACCGAGGCACCGAGAGGGGCCCAATGGGATGGCAGGTCCTGGAGGCAGCCCAGCGACAGAGGGGTGGGAATCCAACCCAAGGAAGCGTGAGTCACGAACGTCACAGATGGCAGAGAGAAGGGTGCCGCAAACACGCATCTCATCTCCAGTTCAGAGGAATCAGGATGGGAGCGAGCTCTTATTTTTTTCCCCTCTCTCTTCCTCATGTGATGTGTTTCTGACACTAATCAGGGATCCATCCCCCTGGGAGCCAACAATAATGATTAATGGTGTTAAATATAGCCAGAGACTGCCGGGGCAAAATTAGGCACCATGCATAAAACATCACCCACCTCATCAGGCAGGCAGATCAGCTGAGCTTTGGGGCCTGGTGCATCGGGGCCAACGCCCACCATCGGGGCAGCCCCGCCCAACCACCTCCTCACCGCCTGCCTTCAGGGTGTCTGCCAGGGTACCTGCCCTTCAGTTTATTCCTACACATGCCCTCTCTGGATCTCAGAGTCACCATCAGGCCCCTAAGTTGACTCAGAATAAAGGAATCACTGGGGAGATGGTGGAAAGAAAATTAGCTTGGGACCCACACAGGCCGGGGTTCAAACCCCAGCTCTCTGCTTTCTAGCTGAGTGGCCTTGAGCAAATCAATTCCCATCCCGGAGCCTCAGTTTACTCTTCTGTGAACAGGCTTCTTTATAGCCAATGAGGTGGTAGCAAGGTATTATGAGAGTCAGGCATTTAGTAGGCACTCAGGAAACTTTAGCTCCCTTCCTCCCAACCCTGTGACCAAATAGCTGTGTGACCTAGAGCAAATTACTCAGCCTCTCTGAATCCAAGTTTCTCACCTACAAAATGGAGATAGTGATGTCCACCTTTGAGGGCACAGAAAACACCTAAAATGGGTTCATACATCCATTCATTATGCTGTGGACAGATATGAGAACCAACTATGCACCAAACACTGTACTAGGCCCTGGGGCTATCCCCAAGGCTGAGACATTCAGTCCCTCTCTAGGGAGCTTACAGTCTAGTGGGGAAATAGGCAAAAAGTTAAACAGACGAAGTAACTATAAATTACAAGAGATTTCCTAAAGAATAAAATACAAGCGGGATTGGAAGGGGGCTGTTTCGAGGAGGTGATAAGTATGAGAAGAGCGTGGGAGAAGTTATTTCCTTCCCAGTAATCACTCTCCCAGGTCTCCCCCACCCACGTGAACAGCCCTCCCTTCTATGCCACGGGTCCCCTCACTCGGGGACGGCTTGGGGGGGCTGACATAGCCCGGCCCACTGAGATCAATGGTCCCCACACTCTGGATGGTGCACACGTCCCAGTATGCATTTGTTTGTAATTATCAACATGCACTGCCTTCCTCATTTTACGTACATCATTAAACATACATAAAAATACACCTTTAGAGGAGATGAGGCCATAAATAGAAATGACGTTCTAATTCTGTCTCCTGTACTCCGGCGTTCTTTTCACTCTCTCCTGGGATCCACCTAGCCCACTTTGGTGACCCCAAATCAACAGCAGCCCTAAAAATGGCCCGAGGTACCCCAGGAGTCCACTGGCAGACACCCCAGGCAGGAGGTCCGCTGGAAGACACAACCATACCCTCCAACACAGATGCACCAAAGAGGGATACACTTCCCAAGTGCATCAGCCCAACTCTGTCCTCCGCCACATCCACTGGCCGTGAGCATCAGCTCTGGGTCCCTTTCTCTTTTACACGTGACTTTCTGGAGCATGGTGGCACACGTCCCCACCCTCCCACATCTTCCTATAGCCCAGGTCGGGACTCCTTAGGTAGGACAAGCAATGCTGCCACCCCTCCTACTGTCCCCTCCTCCTGGAAATCTCCCTCACCACCCTCCTTCCTCGCCTGGACACCTCAGCCACCAGCCCTGAAGCCTCAGTTCAGGCAGCCACACATCATGGGACACAGAGCAAAAGGGGAAATGAATGAGGCCACCCATGGCAGGTGGTGACCTTCCTGGGGGCTTGGGCCACCACAGGCTCCACCTGTCTGCGCTAGGGGCATCGGGCCTTGGCACCTCTGTATCCTGTATCCTGAGTTAGGGCAGTAGCCCCTGACCCTGGCCACCTGTACTCTGTCACTCTGGTTGTAATTACCTGTGTGACGGTGAGCTCCGTGAGGGTCGGACCATCTCTTATTTATCCCATGTCTGTGGTGTGTGGCCCAGATCATATACTTGGCAAAGGTTTGTTAGATTGAATTGCTGATGTGAAAAAAAAGCTAACATGTGTGGGTGAGGAAGCCTTCTTAACCAACACTGCAAACTCGGTGTGGTGACAGAGCCCCAGAAAGTAGTTTACAGGCTCTCGGCCTCACGTGGAGGGGTGCTGGCTCGGCTGTGGCCGGTTAGCCGATTGGCCGCTAATATAACTGCTGCAGCTACAGAGGAGAGCCGAGGAGAGCCGAGGATTGTCGAGGAGAGCCGAGGAGAGCCGAGGAGAGTGGAGGAGAGTTGTCGGTCGGTTGGCAGAAAAACGGACAGCAGGTCGCACGTCCAGTGAACCTAGCCTCCAGTGAGACCATAGCAGTATGACTCCCCTACCTGTGGCTCCATGGGTGTTCCTTTTTGGCCTCACCATATCCTGCATTCTTGTGTGGGGAGTGGGAGCAGAGACCCCGCAGGCCACCCCGCACGACAAATGGCGCAGTGAGCAGGGTCCCCCGCACAACACTCGGAAACCATGGAAGACAGGTATTTCTAACTAAACAATTCAGAACGTTTGCACGGCAAAAGAAACCATAACCAAAGGTAAGGGACAACTCAAACATCTCTGGCAAAATCACTGCTGGGCAGAGGCCAATCGAGGATTAAAATCTATACTATACAGAACTGACAAGTTGACAAGAAGGGCACAAATGACCCAATGGAGAAATGAGCAAAGGATTCACAGAGGCAATTCACAGGCGAGTACACCCAAATGACCAAACAGATGAAAAGCTGCTGAGACGCACTGCTAGGCAGAGAAATGCAAATTAAAACAGTGAGATATCACTTTATACCTCTCAACCTGGTCAAAACTAACAAGACCAATAACAATTCTTGCTGGTGGGATACAGGGCAAAGATGACTCTCAAATCACTGGGGCGACATGAAGTGCTCCAGCCTCTGGGGAAATCAAGCGGGCAACAGCTATTAAAATTAAAAGTACACAAACCTTTCAACCAGCAATTCACTCATGGAATTATACCCCAGAGAAATAAAATCTATGGCTGTACCTAAGGATAAACTTAAGGAGGTTTATCTTCATGCGTCTTCTTATGGAAACAAACAGATAATGAGTGGCAATCAATAGGGAGGTGGTCAGTGAAATTACAGGACATCCACGCTCTGGGATATTATACAGTCATTAAAAAAGAATGCAAAAAAATAAAAAATAAAAAATAAAAATAAAAAGAATGCACCAGAACTACAGCTATCCGTGTAGAAGGATTTCCACAGGGCATGGCTGAAGTATGATAAGGCGGATGTAAACACATTAATACATGTTTGCATATGATTATAAAAACATGGTAAAACATGAAAAGATCTACAGTAGATCATTAACGTGGCCTCACGGTGAGAGTAAGGGGGGAGGAGGCCACTGAAGGAGGGTTAGAGGATAAGCAAAACAAAGAAAAATGGCACTAGAATGTATAATGTCACATTTATGCATTTAGATAAAATTGTCCTATAGAAAGACATCTACATACGTATGTAAAGAATGTCCATACGTGTTCCCCGCTCTCCTTTGTCCCTCGTGGCTTCCTACGCACTTTCACCCTCTATTTCCTCACTCCTCCTCTCACTTCAAACAATTCAGGCAAGAGAAGCAAACAGATTCTAGATAAGAAGCTAAATCCCTTATTTACCTGGTACCCTTACGCTCCAGAACTCAGTCTAGAACTACAAAGCCAAATGGAGATCTGATAGCCAAAAAGGATTACATCTTCTTTACTCTGGGGGCAAAAAAAATGTAATTATCTTATTTTACGCCACATTAATAATCTTATGAAGCTCATTGTGGCAGCCGTGCCTGCAGGGGACACCGATGACCCATATCATGGTGTCATCCCTACCCCTTGTGTGTGGGAGGGACCTATGGCTCCCTTCTAACCAACCAGGATATGCTGCAAAGGTGATGGGATGTCACTCCTGTAACTGTGTCATTACCTAAGACTCCATCTTAGCAGGTGGAAGAGAGAGACGCCCTCCTGCTGGCCTTGAAAAAGCAAAGTGCCATGTGTCAACTGCCCGGGGAGAGGACCACATGGAAGACGTCTGAGGGTGGCCTGCAGGACCGGAAGGTAGGCCTGGGAAGAGCTCGTGCCCTAAGCCGTACAGCCACAAGAAATGAATTCTGCCCACAACCTGAATGTGTCTGGAAGCGATCCTTCCCCGATGGAGCATCCAGGTGACAATACAGCCCAGTCCCCACCAAGACTGCAGCACTTTCAGAGTCCAAGCCGAGGACCCAGCTAAGCCATGCCTGGGCTCCTGACGCACAGAAACTGTAGTGGGAAACGTGTGTTGTTTTCCACCTCTGAATCCGTAGCAATCTGTTACCCAGCAAGAGAAAACTAATACACCCCTCAAATTAAGGGGTGGGGGAGGGAGAATTGAGAAAGACATACCAAGAATTATAAGAAATGACCACCGAGATAAAGAATAGCATCTAAACTAGCTAACAACTGTTTGGGGCCATTGTGAGTTAGGACAAAGGACCCTGCAAGCATCTGTCACCGCAGGGGATGAATATCTAAGACCCTGAGGGACCAGAAAGGGGCATGAGGAGATAAAGGGAGCAGTGAACTTTGAACTCTCAGCTATTGTTGCAACAAGCTATCAGATGCATGCTCTTGTCCTCTGTGGCTAGAACAGAAGGGGACCATCCAAATCCTCTCATCAGGAATCAATAGCATGCTGGAGAATGGAATCTTTCCAGTGAAAATGACTCGCCACGTGTTTGCCAACACGTGCTAACCATGCAAGGCCAGGCACTCAGGTGGTATTGACAGACCCAGAAACCACAGGTATTACTTCCCTTTACAGGTGAGAGAAGAGCAGTTCAAAGGTCATGCAGCCAGCAAGTGGCCCACCAAGCATTTAACCTGGCTCTGTGGTGCCCGAAGATCACGCTGTATCTCATCGAACTCCACAGCACACGCACTAAACCCACCATGCTGCCGCCCTGGGCCTCAGTCTTCTCCATCTATAAAATGGGGAGAAGCACCGTGCTGATCTCATGAGGAGAGAACGGGTTACTGCAGGTATAGCATTTAGAAGAGTGCCTGGCAGGGAGAAAGTGCTGTATCTCTTTCCTAAGGTTCTATACTGTTCTCAAAAAACGAAAGGAAAAAAAAGTGGGAACAAAAACAAAAAAGAGTAAGAGTTCAACTTCTGAAAAGTCACAACTCCTGGGAAACGGGTTATGGTAAATCATCCTTCCAAGCATATGGTACTTGTTCTTCCCCCACAGGAGCGAACGAAACTAGCTTTCTAATATCACTATGAGGCATGTAAAGGAGAGGTCATCTTCTCATATCAGAGATGAGACAGCTGAAGCCTGAAAGGGTTGAGCAACTTGACTGGTCTACACAGTGAGGGGCAGGATGGAAACTGGCCTCCTATTTAGACCTAGAGGGTGACAAGGGCCCACCTCAGAAACCCCACGCTCCAAGTCATTGCCAGTTCAAAGGCTTCCGCCAGCTGGCCAGGACCTGCCCTTTGTACCAACCCAGCCAAGAGCTAGTTCTCATTTCAGAACGCCAGGCCAGCGGGGTGGCCCAAGAGACACCTCCCCCAGAAAACAGAGCTTTACCTTAGAATGGAAGTGAACGTTTGTCTGTAGAAAAGGCCTGGAGACGACATCTCTACCAGCACAGCGTTCTAGATCCCTTCCACCTCAGGAGACAGCAAGAACTCATCTGTGGGGCACACCAGGGGCCAGAGCTGCAGAAGCCGCAGAGAGCCAGAGGGCAGCGAGAATGAGGGTCTCCTTTTGCTTTATTCCGTGCCAATTCAGTCCAGGACACAAGTATTAAGTAACGGATGTTTTAAATAAAAACACCACCTTCACAGAGAGCCTCCAGGCACCGTCTGACACAGGGACCCAAGGGGGTCACAGGCAGTGTAAAAGCCACTGCATCACCCTCCACTCTGGCCTCCCCCCCCCCAGCCTTCCCCACGCACCAGACACAGATCCAGTGTCAAATAAAGGTTTGAAACGGGTGCATCAATAACGTGCTTTACAGCTTAGGGTTTACAACATACTTCCCCCTACAGAAGCAGATACACAAAAGAAACTGCACGGATCTTCACTGCAGAATAGTTTATAAAGGAGGAAAGGAAACAGGGTGATTTGTCCCCCAACAGAAGACTGGTTAAGCTACAGTACAACCAGGCAACAGAACGCTATGCAGTCAGGAAAGAGGCTTCGTGAGCATTTATTTCCTCACAGGAAAAGGAATTCAATATTTGAGGTTAAAATGTGAGCGTCACTATTACCTATATTATCATCCCTCTTGTGTCAAATAAAATACCAAGAAAGGGGTTCAGAAGGTCAGAGACCACACCGGTCTCTATCTGTGGGTAATGACATTAAAGGGATTTGCCTCCCTCTGCTTATCCGCATTTCCTCATTTTTTTTCCTGCTATGAACAGATATTGCTTTGTACAGTTTAACAAAAAGACAAAATAAGTAATGCAGCTTTTAAAAGCAGGGAGCACGTTCACCCGTATTATCTGTCATCCTCGAAACCAGAAGCAGACACAACTGCCTCCAACCCTGGCCTCCTAATTGCCAAATCCGATGTGCGCCGTCTGGCAGGGGTCCTAACTGGGGTTTCTGGGGGTCCAGGGATGGGCTTCGGGGAGGGGAGGCACATTCCGCCTGGAGTTGTACGCCAAAGGTGTACATATTGACAATGCACATTTTCCTGGGGACGAATCTGAAAAATTCGTATTCTTAAAAACCTGAGAGGTACTGTCCCAGGTCCCCCAGGACACATTTCTGCCTGTTTCCTCTTTATTCCATCAGATTCCTTCACTAGTGGCCCATTTTCCAGATCCCCCCATCTATCTGTGTTTCCCGTAACCTGTCCTCTGTCCCGGAAATCCCACCTGCCAGAGATGTGTCCTATAAGAATGCGGGTCCCTAATCGCAGGGTCTCTGACAGATCAAAGGAAGCTGTGTGTCTTTCTGGGGGGGAAATGTCCACACTGAATTTTATGATGGATCTAGGTGGTTGGCACCCTCCTAAAGCCCACCCACGAATGGCCCCTGTAGTAGGTTGAATTGTGTCCCCCAAAATTCATGTCCACCCAGAACCTCAGACTATGACCTTATTTGGAAATAGGATCTTTGTAGATGTGATTAGTTAAGGATCTCGAGATGAAATCACCCTGGATTTCGGCGGGGCCCTAAATCCAATGACTTGTAAGTTCCTGACGTCCTTATGACAGGAGGAGAGGACATGGGGACACACGGGAAGGAGGGCACGTAAGGACAGAGGCAGAGATTGGAGTGATGCTGCCACAAGCCAAGGAGCTCCAGGCGCTGCCAGAAGCTGAAAGGGGCAATAAGGATCCCTCCCCCAGAGCCTCTGGAGGGACCCGGCCCTGTCGACACCTTGATTTCACTACAGCGACACAGGTTTCAGACTTCAGGTCTCCAGAACTGTGAGAGAATAAACTTCTGTTGTTTTCAGCCACCCAGTGTGTGAATGTGTTAGAGCAGCCCAGGGAAACTGATGCAGACCCCAATCCCAGAGAGACGGGGGGCTCCAGGGAAGGCCCTCTTTGGTACGAGCCAGTAGTTCCCAGCTCTGCATCTGCAGGCCAGAGCCCCCGGACACGGCCCGTAACCACCTCTTCGCCCACCAGGCTCAGAGCGACCCCCCACCCCCCACCCCTGCTTTTCTCCAATGTTCCTGACTCGGAACTGGTTCCATCAACCCCAGCTCTGAAGCCAGCACCCTCAGCCACAACCCACAGGCTCCCCTCACCTCCCACATCCTATTAATAAAACGAAGTAAAAATTAAATGACTTCTCACACTCCCCCGGTCTGCTTTCAAGAGGGCTGGATGGCTTGAAATTCTGATTTGCTTTCCAAGGTCTTAAAATAATTTCACAAGAGCCCCAGCAATGCCGCCCCCACCCCTGCCGGCATCACACAGCGGGATTAGACAGCAGGACTCCAGGCCCCAGCGCCAGAATAACAAGAAGGAGAGGAGAGCGCCGGACAACGGACAACGGGAGAACTGGGATCTGCTCCCAGCCCCTCCACAGACGCCAGGTCCTGTTTCAGGCAAGACACCAGCTCTCTCGGGACCTGAGTTCCCCGAGCTGTAGTATGACATGGGAGGCATTGCGAGGTCTGTCCAGGCTAATGCCCCTTCTTGGCTACAGCCAGTCGTTCTAAAACCAGGCGTTCTAACTGGGATAGAGCTCCCGGTGCTCACCCACATCCAGTCCTTCCCAGGCACATGGAAGACTGACTTTCCAGCCCCAGGTGGGGCCAGGAGACTAGTCTGGCCTGTGAAATGACAGCAGAAGTGATCCCTTCCGGGCAAAGGCTTTTCAAAAGCACTGGGCCATCTCCACGTGTGTCCCCATGAGTGGTGACCACGGAGGCCCCATGTTGAGATGGTGGAGACGCAGAGCCAGCTGGATCTCCCTGAGTTACAGCGTGGAAGGAGCCATGCTGGGCCACAGCTCCCAGCTGTGCCCAGGAGAACCCATTTCCATAGTTAAAGCAGGAAAAGCTCTTAGAGCTCTAGTTATCCTCCCTCCTTGTACAGAAAAAACAGATAGGCACAGAGTGGGAAAGCAACTTGCCTAAAGCCACACAGCAATTTCAGGGCACAGCTTTGGAATTTGGAACTAGAATGCAAACTGGGCCCCAAGCATGCTGTTCTTTTGTTTTACTACTCTGCTCCTTAGCACCCCACGGGCCTTGGGATTTCTGTTTCACCAGAAACTGGCCCTTCTCTGAAGCAGCAGCCATGCCTGATGAAATCCCTTCAGCCAACCGGGCATCAGTTCTAGTTTTTATGCATGGAGTTAAGAAAGATGACCTCAGTGGCAATGGCTAAGTCTGGACCCCTTCATGGGCTCTGTAGAGACCCCAGCCCTGTGCTCCTCCCCACCCCCACCCCGGGGCCTGAAGGACATTGTGGGGTATGGTTCAGGACACACTTCAGCCTTGCAGCCCCTCTGCCCTGTGAGACTCCACTGAGGGAAGAACATGCAAGCCCTTTGCACCGAGGCTGGAAGAATCTCAAGGCTCGATGCCTGGAGAGATTTCCTGCCCACCTCAGTCTTTCAGAGGTGCCTCAGCCCCCCCCAGCCTAGGGGCACCACGTGGCTTGGAAAAGTCCCCTTGGATAAACATGTCTTAGGATAGAGCAATTCCCAGCTGCTCCCCAAAACTAGCTGAGATGAATGTGTGTCCCATTCAGCCCTCAAAGAAGCCAATGGCACCACTAGCCACGATGCCCGCTTCCAGAGCACACAGCATGACAAGGGAGGAGAAGGCAGGAGGAAAGGGCCCCCGACCTCAGATGGCACATTCTAGCACACGCACCCCCACTCCGCTACCTCACGGCTGTGACAGACATCACTAATCAATCATCGGCTTCCTTCCCACTGAGCAGAAGCACAGCTTGGAATCTCTCCGCCCCACACTGCAGTTAGCAATGGCCATCTATCAGAGCTGGCATAGCAGATGAAAGCCACTTTCCATACCTGCTGTCATCTGCCAAGGATCTCAGATACGAGGACTGCCTTCTACCTGTGGGCACGCGTTTATCTGGTGGCGTGAGTGAAAGAATCAGGACACGCTTAGAAGTGGGAATGATGCACGCCTGGGGCCCCGGGATAAAGAATTTCAAGTGGCGTGCCGCTGAACAAGAGATGCTGGGCACGCAGATGTCATTGGCGGGGGGAGGTGGCGTCTTTGTGACGTACACAACCAGCGAGCACCCTGGAGAGGTGAAGAGGTTCCTCGAGAACCAGGATATGGAATCCTTGACTTCCCGAAAATTCTGACCCGGCACAACATGCCCATTATTTGCATTTTTTAGAAGATGGGTTTGTTCTGCTGTGGTCGGGTTACTGGCTTAGAAACAGGAAACCAAGAAGAGAGACAAATCGTCCCCTCTGGAAGGAAAGATATAAAAAGTGAGGTTGCCCTAGGGATTGGTGCTAAAACCAGTCTTATTTAAAAACCTTAGTTGAGCTGGGCGAAGGAACGCACATGGGACTGCCAAGTGTGCAGATGGCATTCACTCTGTCTGAGAGGGAAAACGAGGCCATTAGGGACACGTGGCAGGGAGAAGGGAAGAGAGTGGCGTGGAAGGGAAGCTGAGTCTGGTCTGGAGAGATGGGGACTGTGAGAAAGCAGCTGGCCAAGCTCCTGGGTGGCTGCGGGGAGCCTGCCTCCCAACTCCTGGAGCTGTCCATGTGGGGGCGGGGGGCAGAAGGGCCCGGAACAGGAGCAAGGCGAGTTCAGGACCAACGGAGAAGTCGTCCTCACTGCCCCTCCAGGCGCCGTCGGCCCTGGAGAGGCTGACGCACAAACTGGTTTGAACCTGCGATCTTCGCCATCTCCCAGGTCCCAGAAGTGCCGCTCAGAGAGGACAGTTCTCCCCAGAGCCAGTGGAAGGGGCAGGATGAAGGCTGTGCGGACGGGACCTTTGTACCACCCTCATCACAAGCTTCTGTCCGCAGCTCTAAAGCCTTCTGGCTCCCTGTGGCCCTCAGGGGCAGGTCACAAGTCTTGGTTGGGGAACAAAGGCTAAGGGGTGCAAAGAGTGTCCCTGTCATTTACAGGCTGTGTGACCTGGGCCAGTGACCTCACGTCCCTGTGCCTCAACCTCTCCAGATGATGACAGCTACTCCCCGAGCTGAGGACAAAAGATAACATGAGGTACACCCTATAGATAGGCAAGGGGTCGCCCTCATTGTTATCAGGTCTGTACAAGACCTTCCATGATGCTTCTTCTCAGCTTCCTATCCCACCCCACCCCACCCCCAGCCCTCAGAAGTAAACAGAAGTCGCATGGAACTTTCCGCAGTCTCTCAAGCATACTGCACACATATCTCTATGCCCTTCTGCCTGCCACGACCTTCCCTCCTCCTTACCTTAGACTCCCAGGTAACTAACTGCTCCTTTTCCCCAAACTTCTCATTGAGTGATGTCTCCTCCAGGAAGCCCTCCCTGACTCCTCCAGGTAGACCAGGCACTTCCTCACACTGTGCTGGGAATCTCACGTCTTAGCTCTAAGACCCCCTCCCGACCCCAGGATGGAGCCCTCAGTTGTTGTCATAGCAAGGAGAGCTCTGCCCTCATCCTCGATCCCCCCTGCTCACTGTACTCAGGATCCCTAGCTCCCTCTTCCTCAAACACTCCACGTACGTGCCGACCTTAGGGCCTTGGTACTTGCTGTTTCTTCTGAGGAAACACCCATTCCCCGGAGAGCCGCATGGCTTGCTCCTTTACCACCTTGGAGTCTCTACTCAGGTGGCACCTTTTCAGTGGGCCTTCCTTGGTCCCCAGGGAGTTAAAATTGCATGCCTCCTTAAATATTCCAGTATCCCCATCGCCATCTTCATTTTCCCCATCACACTTTTCACCTTCTAACATACTATAGCAACATGCAGGCAAGGGTGTTTGTCTGCTACTTCCTGAGCACCTACTATGTGCCAGGCACTGTGTCTGGCGCTGAGGACACAGCAGTGAAGGAGACAGCCACACCCCCACCCTCAGCTCTAACACGTGAGGCAGTGATAAACCAAGACGCCCAAGACACTGTAGCTGCTCAGGGGGCAGAAGAGCCTTCCGCATTAGCAAAATGCGGTAAACGTAGCACCAGGACCAAATGCAGGAAGCAATTATTTGTAAGGCTGCGGGAACCTTGGGCATAGATGCATCCCCCAGCATTCCCACTGGAGCCAAATGAGCCCAGAGTTCGGCCTCAGAGAAGCCCAGGCTTTAGGTGCTGACTGGCCGTCTGCAACGTGCACCTCTGATTGTCCTTTGCGATCAAGGAGACACATCTCGGGTCAGTGTCAGAACCGAGACCAGAACAGCGACGCCCACCATCTCTGACTGCTCCTGCTGTGTTCAGGCATCACATAAACACAACCCCACTGCACCCTGACAGCGACCCTGCAAAGGGGGCATCATCTTCCCCATTTTATCAAGTACAAAGCAGAAGCTTAGAAAGCCTGTTACTCTCACCACAACTGTTCAGCACGGCCCAATCCCAATCACTTTGCGTGGATGACCTCACTGAGTCCCCTCTCATTAACCCTATGAGAGAGATCCTCTTATTATCCCCATTTTACAGGCAGGAAAACGAGGGCACAGAGAGGTCAAGAATGGTGCTAACGTCACACAGCCAATGAGAGAGCAGAAATTTGAGCCCTTGAGGGCCCATCTCTTCTCCACCAGTGAGACTGCCCCCCACACACACACACATACACACATTGTGTAAAGGAACTAGGGCAGAACCTGGCACTCTAGAAAAGCTCATTTTGAGGTGAAACTGCTAAACTCCAAAGCACAACAAATGTCTGTGGGGGTGGGGCTTAGCTATCACTGCTCCTTTATCTGGCCACTTCCGAAACAGGTAGCATTTATTAACACTTGCTATGTGCTAAGAAAGTGCTTCCTGCACCCCTTCACTGTCATTCCTCTGTCCTCTCATTTCACACAGAGGGACCAGAGCGGAGAGCCAGCCTGCCAGAGCTCATGCGGCAAGACATGGTGGGCGGTGAGCCCCTGACTCCCAGCCTAGTGCCCTCCTGGCTCAGACGGGCACCGGTAGATACTCAGCTGGCAGCTGGGAGCTGCTTGAACAAAGAATTCCACCGCTTCTCCTCAACACGGAAAACCTGTCCCTAATCCTGGTTATTAATGTAAATAATATTCCGGCCAAGAACGCAAGCTCCCTGCCTCCCCAAGGGGCTTACGTCTACAGTGTCCGACGCAGCAAGGACAATAACCAATTGACGCTTATTAAAACTCCGATACTCTGGTGTGGCGGTGCCTTTGATAAGCACCCCGCTGTGAGCGGGGGGTCAGCCGCATTAGGAAAATGTAATTAGACTAATAAATTCCAAGCCATCTTTTTTCTTTCCCCTCTGTGCTCCAAGGAGGAGCTACTCACAAGACCGCATTACCTACATGGAGGCCCCATGGTGCCAAGGAAGGCGGATTCTTAGATCCCCTGGGTCTGATCGGAGAAAGGCCCCTTGGCCCCCATAGCTCCGCACACAGCACATGGGACTTCCTGGCCAAACAGCAGAGGCTCCAGGAAGCTGGGGATGCATGGCCACCACTCCCGCTCTCCTCTCGCTCCAAAGCGAACCCCCGCTTCTCCTCCCACCCCATGTGGCCCCTTTCCCTGGTCAAGCACGATTCCACACGCATGGCTTCTCTGCTGAGTCCGTGGGCTGAGAGCCATGGTGCTGCCCTGACCCCCTCCATACTGGCTCTCCCCTAAATAATGGTTTATTAGAGGACCTGGTGGGGTGCCTTGAGAACCCAAAGACCAGCAGCTGGGTTGGCGAGGGGACAGAGTTTAGGGAGGGTCAACCTTACCCAAGTCCCAGGGGCCATCGTAGGCCCTGAATTTCCGAGTACAAGCCCATCTTCTGGGGTGAGGCTAACCTCATAAGGCAAGGCAGTCCCTATTTAAAAGACCCTCCCACGTCTCACAGCTTCTAACTCGTACTGCCTCTGAAAATGCAAATCTGTTCCAATGCAATCGATGTATTAGGGAACAATCTGAGCATTATGTGACTTTCGTAATGCTCAGAGATATTTCATCCATGAGAAATACTGGGTAAACAGAAAACCTGCACCTGAGCCACCTAGGAATTCCCAAGACACACACACACACCTCACAGGGACAATGAGTCCCACTCACCCACACCTGGGGTGACATCTGTGCATCTGATCTACCGTAACCTCTGTCACTTCGTAGGGCAACCTCACACCCTCCCCTCTACTTCCCCTCTGCCTATTTTGCATTTTTGCTCTCCCTCCCCTCGTCTTTTTCTCTCTCTCGCTCTTCTGTTCTCTTCCCTTTGCACCCAGGGTGGCAGGTGTGGGAATGTGGCAGGTAGCCAGCAGACAGAGCGCAAACTTCAGTTTTTTTTCAAGATAAATACTAAAACAAATATGACACCTTACGTATTTCTCAACCATTGAACATGGATAAAATTCGCTTGCCATTTTATTCAATTCCTATCTTTTTTTATGTGTCACTAGACAAAGTGCTTGAGTGTTGTGCCCCGACCCCATTTTCCCCAGAAATTCCGTGATTGTCCTTGTGCAATTTTGCCTTGCATGGCGATTTCGAGGCTCACATCTGTAATGTTATAGTAGAAGGGGCTGTTCTTCACATTACAAACTACCCTTCAGGCAAGGACAGTGGGGTGGAGGGTCACGTGCCCATCACACAGATGGGAACGTAAAGTCCAGAGTGAGTCCAGACTCACCAATCTCCTAATAAACTCACGCCTGCCCTTTGGTCTTAGATTTTTATGTTCATTGCTCACCTATCCTGTGTCCAACAAAGGCAAGAGAGCAGAGTAAGAACAGGCTTCAGAATTAGAATTCCTAACCAGTGTTCTTCAATGGACGACTGGATAAAGAAGATGTGGTACATATATACAATGGAATATTACTCGGCCATGAGATGAAATATTGCCGTTGGAGCAACATGGATGGATCTTGAGATTATCAAACTAAGCAAAATAAATCAGAGAGAAAAAGTCGAGAACCATATGATTTCACTCATATGTGGAATATAAAGTGAAAACAACAAATGTATGAACAAATAAGACAAACAAACAAAAACTCAAAGACACAGACAACAGTGTGGTGGTTACCAGAGGGAAAGTGAGGAGGGGGGACGGTAGAAAAGGGTAAAAGGGATCAAATATATGGTGACAGAAGAAGAATTGACTTTAGGTGGTGAACACACAATGCAAAATACAGAGGGTGCCAAAAAATGTATACACATTTTAAGAAAGGAAAAAACTATTAAAATTGTAATACTCAATATATCCCGAACAAAAGATGAATACAAGTCACGTTTGACTTCTGCAATTACAAGAGATGCTCAAAGTGGTTACCATCAGCGTAATTTTAATACAGTTTTTCCTCTCCTAAAATGTGCATACATTTTTGACACGCTCTGTATAGATGATGTATTATACAATTGTACACTTGAAAGCTATATAATTTTAATAACCAATGTCAGCCCAATAAATTTAATTAAAAAAACAAAATAAACAGAGTTAGAATTCCTAGGTTCAACTCCCAGATCTACAGCTTAGCTTTATGACCTCAAGCAAGGTATGCAACCTCTCTGTGCCTCAGTTTTCTCATCTGTCAAATGGAAATAGCTCAGAGAAGTTGTGAGGATACAAAATTAATAAACACGGTTACTTAGAACAGTGTCTGGGGTGTAGTAACCACCCCGAAAATGTTGGCTACTCTCATTATCAGGGCTTACCCTACACCCTGTGGACTCCAATGCCCCCCAAAAGGTGCCAGGAAGTAGGGATGCTGGGCTGGGGGGTGCAGGCTTTTGCTGTCAGACCCAGGTTCAAATCCCAACTTTCCACCTTCCTCCTTGTGGCCCTGGACAGGTGACCTGGGCTCTCAGCCTCAGTTTGGCCATCCCTAAAGTGGGGTACAAGTTCCATGCTCCTTGTAGAGTGGTTTTGAGGATTCATGGGACCCCTCCCCACCCTGTGTGAGTCGCACATGCAGAGGGCACAGCATATGAAGCAGGAAGTGAGGGGAGGTCACGTCCCCTGGGCCACCTCTGCCTGTGGCCCTGGGCCTCACCCCACCCATTTCCCCAGGTCCTCTTCCCAACAGTCTCCCTCCCCAAGTCCCCAGAGGGCACAGCCCCACATGTGCAGGAAGGGAATTTACTTCCAGACTTCTCTGCCCAGCTTTCACGGCTCTGTGTCTCAGTGGACAAAGTCCCCAGCCATAGTGACTGGGCCTGTGGGCAGCCCAGACCCTGCCTCACCTCTCTTGGGGCCCAGAGAGGTTCAAGCTGGGCTGGAGTTACTGCACCCAACACCCATCCCTTCCCTGAAGACGCCAGCACCACAGAAGCAGGAGAGGACTCCCACACAGCACACCGTGAGTGGGCAGGCCATGTCCCACAGGCCCGGCTTCTCCCTGACCCTCCCAGGCCACCCCAGCAGCCCCGGGACCAGAGGCCGGGACTCGGGTGGCCAGGAAGGAACGCTGCTTGAATACCTACTCTTGTCAGGTACCATGCGAGGCATTTTACACATAGTAAGTCGTTTCATCCTCCCAACTACTTTGTCACTGAGATCATATGCCTCTGCTTTCCAGATGGGCAAACTGAGGCTCATAGAGGTCAGGTGACTTTCTTACTCGGGATCACAAAGAGGGGAAGCAGCAGAGCTGGGACTGGAACCCGACCCAGGCCCACAGGCCATGGGTTTCCACCAAGCCACACCTCCGCGCCTGCCCTGCAGGTCTGGCCGGGTGTCCAGCTCACCCCCTAGCCCCCAGCACACCCGCCTGCTACACGGGGGTAATGCTGGCCCCGTAGGCATCGCTGGATTGTTTGAGAAGCAAGGAAGAGGGGAAGGTGCTTTGAGAATTTGGAAAAGGGACATGAAGAACTGGAATCTTCCTTCCCTGCCCTGGCCGGAGCTTGGACCCCAGCACCTACACATCTGTTCATCCAGCGAGCCAGCCTCTCCCACCACAGGTGTCAGGGGCACCTGGCCCCTGCTAAAGCACTTCTAGTGACAGGAGCTCACGGCGCCCACGGCAGACGGCTCCAACTTTAGCTGCTGGAGGCCTCCGAGCCAAAATCAGCTCCCTGTCAATTCTGCCCTCCAGTCCCTGGGGACACCCCTACTTGGGATAACAGGACCCCACAGGACAAACCTCCTCTTCCCCGTAACAGTGACTGTGCACTCTCTCTCCCCTGGCCCAACTCATCTCCTTCTGGGCCAAATTATTTTACTGCTTTCAACCCACCCTCTTAGGACGAGAGGAATGATGATGCAGAGAAAGGTAATATCGGTGATAATACTTAATAGACAATTTACGAGGCAGGCATTATTCTACACCAGGAGTCAGCAAACGGTGACCCGGTGGCCAAATTCAGCTCACGGCCTATTCCTATATGGCCTGTGGACCAAGGATGGTTTTTGTATTTTTTAAATGGTTTTGAAGAAGAAAAATCAGAAAAAGGAGACTCTTTTTGTGACACATGAAAAGTATACGAAGTTCAACTTCCAGTGCCTATAAATAGTTCCATTGGAACACAGCCGCATCCGTCCTTTACATATCGTCCCTGGCTGCTTTCGAGTTACGACAGCAGAGCTGAGGAGTCTGGCAGAGAGTCCGTGGCCTGCAGAGCCTAAAATGTTTCTTCTCTGGTCCTTTACAGAAAGGGTGTGCGGACCCCTAGTCTCTATGCTTTCCAGGGTCATCTCAACCCTTACAATCACCTGTGAGGAGGTCACTACTAAAATCCGCACTTTCCAGACGAGGAAGCAGAAGCTCAGAGATGTTATGCTTATTGCCCAAGTCGCACAGCCCACAGTGCTGGAGTCAGGGCTGGACCCCAGGCAGTTAGACTCCACTGTCTGCGTCTTGCCCACTCCCCCGTTCTTCCCGGTCCGAGCCCAGGGCTGAGGGTTCACACACCACAGCCCCATGGAGCCGTCTCCCTCCTCTGCCGATCGGCTTGGCTTCACTGTGCACGGTGGGAATGGCCAGAGTTCCTGGTCAGCTAACTGGCCACTATGACCCCTAGATTCTCTTTCAATCCTATTGGCTCTTGTATTGGCCCACCCTTAAAAGGGCCTATAAACCCACTGCTCCCTGGATACGAAACAAATCGATCCACAGCACCCTCTAGACTGGGAACAGCAGCAAATGTGATAAAGTCAGTAGCTCTAGCCAGAGGTCTCTAAAATTTTATGAGAGCCAATAAATTTTGTTCTCAGGCTGCCTGCTGGCTCCAAATAAGCCTGTCCCGTCTACAGTCTCGCAGAGGTGGAAAGTCGAAGTCCCTGAGAGTGCTGTCCAGGTTATGGAAATCTCAAGGCCAGCCGCCCCGTTTTTCTCTCTCCGAATACCCGACAATGAGGGGAGAAGGTTGCTTGCTCAGTTACCATAGAAACACGGCTAGGCTATGTCTGCAGCAGGAAGGATTAAAGATAGACGTTAGAGGCTGAGGAACTCCAAAGGGAGAGGCACCGGCACAGATTTTCTAATCTGTGATTAAAGTTCCTCAAAGAGGTTTACGCTCCATTATTAACTCAGAGCTTAGATGCACGTTATAAACTGCAGAGCTCATCAATAAATACAAATCAATATATCTAGAACACAAATATTTGACTTTTCTTTATTTGCATGTTAAATGTAGCCGAATCTCAACCAGCTGGAAGAAATCCAAATAATACAGTCCAGTCATTATACACTGGGGACCCACAGGCCAGTTTCAGCCCGTGAAGTTTTTTTTTTTGTTTTTTTTTGTTTGTTTGTTTGTTTTGCCTATATGATCTTTCTAAAAATGTGTAAGTAAGTGCTCACATTTAAAATTTGAACTATTTTATAGCAAATTAAAATGTCTGGCTTTTCCTGAAAATAATCCAAAGAACTAGCAATGGCAGCCCTACATAGCAACAAGTGGCTGACCAGGGGCTGCCCCTGGAGGCAGGGCACGTGCCTGTCATGCTTTCCATCCCTAGCACCCTCTTTTCTCCTGCACCTGGAGGGCCCCTGTAGGCATCTGAATCTGTGACACCTAACTCCAAGTGCCACCACCTCCATTTTATTGGTGGAAACACTGAGTCCTATCGAGGAGAATCATCCTGCCTAAAACGCAACAGTGAATTCATGACAGAGCTGGTCTCCCAACGTCCAGCGCAAGACTCAGCTCAGACCTGTCTGGGAGGGAAGTCTAGAGGTTGGGTTAATATCTGTCAGTTGCAAACGTGTCTAAGGTGAAAATTAGATTTTTCTGCTGACACCAATTTTGCCGGCTTTGTTCTAGCTCTTTGCAGAGAGAAGGGAGGGAGGAAAAAAGCTCTGCAGGGACAAGGAGAAAGTCTCTTCTGACCCTCTCCAAACCACCTGTACTCCACTGCCCTTGCCTGCCCTCAGCCATGCTCAATGCTACCTAGGAATACAGAGGAAGAAAAAGCTGGAAAAAAAAGAATCAGGGTGATAGCTCAGGTCACGTCAGCATGTGACCCGACTTCACGGCTGATGATTCCATAATACAGATGAGTGGAGCATTTCAACCAGGCCTGGGTTCAAATCCTCTCTCTGCTTTTTGCTTGCTGTGTGACCTTTGCCAAGTCACTTAACCTCTCTGAGCCCCACCTCTTCATCTGTTCAGTAGGAGAAATAGCAGCACTACTGGGTAAGATTGCTGTGCAGGCTAGATAAGGCCACAAGAAAGCGCTTAGCAGCGTGTCAGGCACATAGTAGGTGCTTCACCAAAGCAGTGTATTCTATTACTCCATGAGCTCTGCTTCCATCCTGGTACTGCTCCACCCCAGCCAGACACAGCCACCCTCCTCTGCCTCTCCTACATCTCCAGCCTGCAGCTCCAGCTGCACTCCCTGCTCCGTACCAGTGAAGCACCAGTGGGTCTCCACATCCACTAAACCCAGCAGGCACGTCCGAGCCTCTGTGACTTTGCCCAAGCGATGAGCCTCATTCAGACCACAGTTCTCACCCTTCCCCTCCTATTCAAGACCACGCAGCCCTCCGGGCCCAGCCTGACCCAGAGTCCCCACAATCTCCCCGAATGCTACCAAGCCAGGACTGGTCACACGCCCAAAGCCCAATCACTTAGATCCCCTCTCTCCCAGGATGTGGAATTCTATCCTGCAAGATCCCTAAAAGCTGACTGGGGACACCCATCCTGGTGGGGTCCCAGAGGGCTTTGGGTTCCTGGCCTTTCCACGCCAGTCCCTCATTCAGACCTCAGATTCCAGGAGCTGCCTTCTGATCAGTTCCTTTTCTGTGGAAGGCGGCCAGAGCCTGTTGTTTGGCAAAAAAAAAAAAAAAAAAGCCCTGACTGATTCTCTAGACCCCACATCACAAACACACTCACACCTGTTTCCCAAAACTGAACCCACAGACACTCAGTCCCGTTGCAGGGATGCGTGGGCACCACTTCTGCGTGGCCAGAGAGGCCAAGACGCTCGTGCTTTCAGGGAAAAGCCAAGCTGCCAACTGCTGAAGTAGCACAGCTTCATTCTTCCCCGGTGTCAGCTATTGGAACCCAAGTGAGCCAAGAAGCAACGCGGGGTGGTGCCTCTTGATTGAAAATGATTCATGTATGTATGTATGTATGTATGTAATAATGAGATATAACTGAACAGATTACATATAAAGCAGGTATGTCTGCAGAAAGAAAAGTTGAGTCCCCAAGTAGGATAAATACGATATGCACGCTCTTCATTCGATAGCCAAAGAGCAAAGGGCTTACCATGCGCCAAGAGACTAATGGACAAGACAGCCCAGTGGGCACAAAAGAGCAGCGCCCGGGAGCCACGGGCATGGAAGAAGCCAAACTCAGCCCACCAGGAGTGCAGGGGAGGTCTTAGCCACGAGGGAAGGATGCACAGAAGCCAGCTGGACAGGGAAAGGAAAGAGTCTCCAAGAAGAGGCTCCTTAGAACCAGCCAGCACCATCTGTCCCCTGTACCACTACAACAGCCCCCAAACAGGTCCCCCTGCCTCCACCTCACCCCCTCCAGCCTGTGCTCAACAGCAGAGGTCAGATCGTGTCATTCCTCTGCACAAACCCCCACTACGACCCACCATCTCCCCGCTCATATATTTCTGACCTCACCTCCTATCACCCTCCGTGCAGGTTGTCGAGCACGCCTGGCACATTCCTACCTCAGGGCCTTTGCATATGCTGCTCCCTCTGCCTGGATGCTCTTCCCCATGCTGTTCGCATGGCTTGCCTCTGGCCTCCCTCAGGTCTCTGTTTAACCAGCCCTGAGCACTCTAGCTAAAGGCTCCCCTCTCCCATCACTCTGTATCCCCATCGCATGCATGTTTCTCCACAGCTCTCCCAACCTGAGACTGCATTATTTACTTGTCTGCTGTGGTTTGTCTCCCCCAACTGGAATGGAAGCTCACTGGGGCGGGAACTTTGTTCTGTTCAGGACTGAATCCCTAATACCTAGAACAATGCTTCATACATAAAAGGCACCCATAAACAACGTGGGTTGAATGAACAAACGAACAAACGAACTCCCTGAAGGAATGCTGACTCTGAACAATTCACATGGCAGTTTGGTCAGAAGCTCGGCCCTGGAGACTGCCCCGGTTCCAATCCCAGTTCCATCACGTCCCTGCCCTCGGGTCAGCAACCTCTCTGCGCCTCAGTTCCTTCTTCCATAAATTGGGGATAACAGCCCCCACTATGCCAGCTGCATGTGCAAAGTAATGAGCCGTCAGCGTCCAAGGCTGTGAACTGTGTTTCTATTAGTGCTCTTCTGCAACAAACTTCAGCTGGGAGATAGAACCATCAGAACGTCCTCTCTGATGGGTCATTTGAGCAGAAGCAATGGGAGACAGAGAGAGAACAAACATAGGGGAAGGAGACCCAGATACAAGCCAGGTCCTGCCATTATCACACTGTGCGATTTCAGGGAACACACGACTTTTCTGCCTGAACAAGTCAGGGCCCATCACCCCTCCCAGCTCAGGGGAGCTGCCAGGAGGCTCCACATTGGACCAGGGATGGCACCACAATCTTAGGTGGCCGGTGAGTCAACACGTCCCACCCATTTGTCATTACTGCATTTGCAGCGCACCCACAAAGTCAAAAAGCCAGAGTTCAAAGGTGACACTTCCAACACATGGGCTGAGTACCAGCTCTCTGGAGACGTCGGCAGCACTTTTGAAGCCTCAATTACAAGGGCAAAGAGTGTCATTGCTTTTTACATTTCGGTCACAATATCATCCAAAAGCCGAGGGTTTTGCAAGGGAAATTATAGTAATTACCCTTGGGAGGGCTGGCTGCGTGAACTTCAGCTGATCTAAAACCTGGGGTGAGATTTAACTCCCTGGGAGTTTGGGGCGGGGATGGTGACCCAGGAGGAACCTCCGCCTCACATCAGGGTCCCAGGAAAAGACACCAGTGTCATTTAATGAACTCACGGCTCCTGTCAAACCAAGAGGCAGGAAAGCCTAGTGGCTGGGAACACAGGTGTCAAAAGTTGGATCAGCTGACTCTCCTCCTTGCACCCACCAGGAGGCAGAGGCTGTGTTCAGAGGCCTTATACTCCAGAGATGATCGGAGCAAGCGAACAAACAAGACATTTGTAGCTGCTGTGAAGAAAGCAAGGACGATGGCTGTGTAACTGGCCCAGGGCTCGGGGCAGACCCCTCTGAAAAGGTGGAACTTAAGCTGAGACCTAAAAGATGGTGAGAGCCAGCTGCGGAGAGCGGCTTGGGCATGTTAGCTCACATTCCTGGGTCTCAGTTTCTTCATCTGTCTAATGGGTGCAATTATCCGTGCCTACCTCACAGGGTTACAGTAAGTCCTCCCTTCACGTCAATAGGTTCTGTGACTTTAACGACTATAAGGAAATGAATTTTACCACAGGTTAATTGATATAAACAAGAGTTAACTTCCTTTGGTATCTCATCAACATTATAATGAAACGACGTTGTTTGAGGACCTGTTGTCTTGTGAGGGTCTGATGAGCTAATACACACAAAGCACTCAGCACAGGGTCCCGTCCCCAGCACTCAAGCCCAGACCACGTCTGGAGGCACAGAGGGGCGGGGCTGCCTTATGAAGTAAGTCCACCCAGGCGAGCTCCTCCCCCGTGCCAGACCCTGGCCTGGTCACTGAGACACACTGAACTAAGGTAGATAAAAGCCTCCGACCTCTAGGGACTAGGGCAGAGGTAGGCCACCCCGCCCAGCTCTCAGCACAGCTTTTCACAGAAGAAGCGCCTCCAGTTGCACCGCCTCTCACCACAGTGGCACCCCTCCCCCCTCCCCTTGGGCTGAGCCCACTGCTGCCCACTGACCCCCTGAGAGCCATATGTCCTGTTTCTGAATCAAGGTCTCAGCCATGATCCCCTGGGGAGCTGGTGACAAAATATAGATTCCCCCGCCCCACCCCTGGGGACTGGTCCTGCCATTCTGAGGACAGCCTGGACTTCAGTCTGATGCTTGGGAACCGCCAGCAAACCTGCCTGCCCATCACACTCAAGCACGAGCTCTCTGAGGGCAGAAGTCACCTCCCCTCGGCCCTGTGTCCCCAGGGCCCGGCCCCTGGTAGGTGCTCCACAGAACAGATGGAGAACTATTTCACCAGACCAAAGTCCCCCTGCTGCCACTGTGCTGCCACCAAGCAAGACTGAGGGGTGACTGCTCTGTACCTGGCCACCTGGGATAAGGGGGAAGGTAGAGCAGCGCCCAGGGCCCTCGGCACAGAAACGCCTGCTTCTGAGGCTCATTTCCTCCTCCTGAGAATGAGAGCCCTGACTCCATCTCCTGTAAGGTCTGGAGGATTCCAGGCTCCGAGCACTTTATCCTCAGCAGTGAAGGCCTCTCAGAGACCTTGCAGCCCAGCCCCTCACACCTGAGAAGGGTCCTCTGTCCCACCTAAACAACGGCCCCTGCTTGAATACTCCCAAAGAGGGGATGCTTACCACCTCCCTAGACAACCCATCACACTGTGAGGCAGGCCGGCCGCCTGCTGCAAGTTTTCAGTTTTGAAGCCCATCCCACCCTGTAGACCGCACAGACTAAGGCGGCTTCTTGTGTCACCCGGCTAAAGGGAAGTCACAGGAAACCTGCTAGGACTGGAAAGACAGCCCTGCGTGGCAGGCTCCATGGGCACCGATCCGGGTCTAAGCCCCAGCGTCACCCTCACCAAACATGCAACCCTCTCCAAGCTTGAGCTTCCTCGTCTGCAAAACGGGGGAAATAATAGCACGGCCGTTATTCTGAGGTGGTCGTGAGGCCTGAATAAAATAAGACAGGCCTGTTGCCTGGCACAGTGCCCAGGCCAGGCAAAGCACTCATGGAATTTTGTAACAACAATGGAAGGCAGGGGGTAGGCAGGACACAGAGCTCTGAAAGCTCTGGGGGTTTAAAAGGGGGTGGGTTTATCCTCAGCACAGCCATGAGGGCCTCCCTCCACGTCTCTCACAGAGAGGTGGGGTGGCCAGACATGCCACCCATAAATGACCACACGGACCAGTGCTCAGGCGGCCCTGGTGCCCACAGCTCACACCGCCAACACTGCACAGGAAGTCTCCAGGAGCTGGCTCTTTGTGACGGAATTCTAACATTGGATGTCCCCCCAGCCCCCACCACCTGGACACCAGGACCCAAAGTCAAGCACCATCTCGGGGCTGCAGGCAGGGACGCAGGGAGGCAGCGGCCCTTGCTGCAGGAGGCTAAGTGAAGAGCCAGAAGGGGAGAAGCTGCCGGGCCTATTAACACATCAGTTTCTGCGTGGGATCCCCCAGGGAGCCAGGCAGGCAGAGGAGGGATAAAGGCCTCGAGACAAGTAGAATATTTTTCAAGAAATGTTCAGCTGTTACAACCCAGGCTGTTGGGCCACATGGGGTCTGCATACCCCATGGGACTGGTGGCCTGTGAGCAGCATGCGGCTGGAGCAAGGAGGAAGGGGCTGGCAGCAGGATGTGGGGCTCTGTGGAGGGGCCCCAGGATGCTGGGCAGCTGTGGACACAGCTCTGCTCACACCAAGGGGACCCGGGCTGGATGGAGCCTGCCCGTCAGAAGCTTGTCACATTCCTGTCCAGGCCTATGAGAGCACTGGGAAGAAACGGCACGCTAAGAGGAAGGCAACTCCCACATCTCAGGCTGACTTCATACCAGTCCCCAGACTCCCACGCATCCAAACCTCACTGAGAGCCAACTAAGGGCCAGGCCTGGAGCTAGAGGGTTTCCCTACCTGAGCGCTACGGACATTCGGGGCCAGGTCGTTCTTTGTCGTGGGGACTGTCCCGTGCACTGGAGGATGCTCAGCTGCATCCTTGGCCTCTACCCAGTAGATGCCAGTCCCAGCCCCACCCCACCCCACCCAGTTGTGACAACCGAAAGTCCCCTGGGAGTGGGGGGCAAAACTGCCCTGGTTCAAAACTATTGAGCAAAAGAGATGACAGCAATTAAAGAACAAACCTGATCTTGCTATTCCCCTTCTTCAAACGTACCTCCCTGGTGCCCATGACCCCTGGCATGGAATCCAAGTTCTGCAGCCTGACTTTCAAGGCCACGTAACTTGGCTCCTCCACCTCAATGCTCGCCACTCCCCAGCCCGCAACTGACCCACCAGCTACAACAAAGCACAGGTCATCCCTGCCTCAGGGGGCCCTTTGCCTCCTGGCCTGTCCTTTCAAACCCCTTGTCTGCCTGGTTTCTGTCGGTTAGTGTTTAAAGACTCCACTCCGATGTCACCTCCTCCAGGAAGCCTTCCCTGTTGTTCCCCACCCCGTGGGTGAGGAGCATTCTCTCTGTCTTCCCAGAGCCAACTCCATCACAGCCGTCACCTAAGCATTTTGTGGGTAGGACAATGCCATAGTCACCTGCTTGTGCAGGACAGCCTTAGCCCTCAGGGAACTTGTAATAGAATGGATGTTCTCAGCCTCCTACGAGAAGGGCTTCGATTCTTTCCTTTGGTCAAGAACGGAAATCCAGAGTTGAAGGGGAAGCCGTTAAACTGCAAAGCCTATGGGGACAGGGGACCCAGACTCTCAGGGAAAGACAGAAGTACCTTCAGGAAGGAGGACTACAGGGTCACAGGAAAGGCCAGCCCCACAGCTGCCCTCCAACAGGAGGGACCAGCTAGATGTCCCTCAAGGGGCTGGGATGTCCTCATTCTGCCACTGGATTCCTGGGCCTCGCTCAGCTGGACCCCACAGGGCTTTGTTTCCATCCTTTACTATTTGGGTGTGGGACACCTCATCAAAAATCATGATGATCTTGATAGAAAACGTTAGAGGAATCACTGTCTCATTTAACCCTGGTGACAACCCTGTGAGGTCACCATCCCCATTTAGCAAATGGGAAACTGAGGCTCAGACTGACAAGGTCGTGAGCTGGTGAGGCGCGAAACTCTAGCTCAAACCCACCACTCCACACTTTACAGCTCGTCAGCTCCAAGCCTCCCAATCTCCCGTTCTTTTTTTGAGGGGGGTGAGGGTGGATTGGGGGGGAGGACTAGGAAACATTTTGCTCTAAGCCTTCCTGTGCCCAAGGCTTGAGCACGAATCCAGAAGTACTGGGAACCCTCTCGTGGAGAAGACCTCTGTCTAATGAGGAACAGGGAAGAGAAAAACCTAATCAGCCCTTAGAAAAGCCTCTCCAAGCAGAAGAGGGAGTCACAGCACTGTCCAAACCATCTTTTCAGGAGGGAAATCTTCAGACTCTCTTCCCAGGCTGGCAGCAAGGGGCACTGGGAGCAGCAGAGAGACGTACCAGGGTCCTTCAGCTGGTGGGTCAGTGATGGGGAAGGGAGGGCAGGGCGGGGCACGGGGGGGGGGGTGCAGAGCTGCAGGCTCAGGCCTGGGAGCTCCCAATGCTGGGGGTGGGGAGGCCAGTTGCACAGGCTCCAATCCTCCCTGAGCCTGAGATGGGAGAATAGTGGGGGAGTGGGGCAGGCAAATGCAACTATGAGGAACCGGGGACCTCATCTCTTCAGGGGGGCCTTTCTGAAGACCACAGCACCCAAGTACCCCCTCTCCACCGCCCCCGACATGCCATCTGTTCCATTTATCACATCGTCACAGCCCTGATTATTACCTGAAATCTTTTCAGTCAGTTTGCTTGTTCACCATGTGCCTCTCCCCCACCAACCAGAGGTGCCAGGAGGGCTGGTTTTCTGGCTGTCCTCACATCTCCTGCCCCTGGTACAGCATCTGGCATAACACGGCATGTTCAATAAATAAGTGTTTAATTTGTTATAGTGACAGGAAGTCTGAGCTCCGAGGCCTGAAACAACTGGACCCTCTCCCCACTCTAGCGCAGACCCCTAGCCTATTTCCTCATTTATTAAACAGGAGTGAAAGTTGTGGGGACAGTTGGGGGGAACAGAGGAGGGAGGAGCACGAGCGAGGGCCCTGGCACAGGGGCTGCATGACAAAGCCCCACGCACCCCCACTGCCCACCATGAAACCCAGGTCAGCACGACAGAAGCTCATCCAAAGACAAAACCCCCCGTTGTTTCAGATCATGGCACCGAGCCTTTCCCCAGTGCCCGCCCGTCACAGGCTCTTTCATCCCCCAGTGATGTGGGGAGAATTCCAGAGACTCAGCTCACTCCAGCCCCAAAAGCCTTGCCTTCCCAGAGGCACACTCTTCTCTGCCCCTTCACCTAGCCTGACCTGAAAGGCAAACAAGGAATCAGAGATGAGCTCCTGGCCAGGGGACGGACACACACAGACAGACAGACAGACAGACACAGACACACAGACACACACACACACACACACACACACACACACAACTTGTTTCATTGTCACCCAGACGCTGCAAGGCTTCCCACTCACACAGAGAGAAACTGAGGCCCCATTAGGTCACGTGACCAACAGCAGAGCTGGGAGCCTCACGTGGCCAAATTCTCTCCTCCAGAGGATCAAGTTGTCAGGGGGACTCAGAGTCTGGGGGGCTCAAGGAGAAGGCCCCCAGTCCAGAGGCCTCAGCTCCTCATGCAACTCTGGGGCAAACGCAGCCCCCCACTGGGTCAACTTGTTTTAACCTCTCAGTACCTGGGGATGGAGGTGACATCGTGGGTTCCTTCCCATCTGGGACGGGAAGGTTCGGGGCCGAGGGGCTCATCTGAGGTCATCTGGATCCCAGGCACCCTGCTTTCCTGGGGGGCGTGGCTTTAGAAGTCCAACTGGAGATGCTGAGCGCAAGACGGCACTTTGGGGGCCACCTTGGCCTCCTGGTGGCTGGGGAGGGCCAGTGAGGCAGGTGGTCTTGCTGGCAGGGACTCAAACGTAACTGAGTCCCTAGGGCTGAGGGGAGAGGTGAATTACCCCACCCCAGAGAGAGAAGTTCACAGGATCCAAAGCCCCTGGCTGGGTCAACCCCGCCCTCCCTGCACCCTTGGCACCAAGAGGCTGAGACCAGGGAACTCCAGACACAGTGCAAACCAGGGCTAAATGGTCACACTCAACCAGAGAAAGGGGGACGCAGGGTGAGAGTTACCTGCTGGGAGGTAAGCAGAGGCCCAAAGAGGGCTGATTTCTGATGGCTCCTGGCCACAGGTACGGGCTTGTCAACAGCTGACTCTGAGGAATGAACGTGCGGCCAGTGTTGTGAGCCTGGGCATGTGCCCACGGTTTTAAAGGGCCCACGAGGTGGGGGACCAGTTTGTGCCTGATGGGGAGGTGGGCAGGGGAGGCAGGGAGGGACAGAGAGTGGCTGTGAAAACACCTCTGGCCTAGCAGTCAAGGAACTGTCTGTCTTCAGACCCTCAGGCGCAGGCCCTGCCTTTGAAGGTTTGGATCCTGTGACCTGCTCTCTGTGGGGCGGGGTAATTCACCTCTCCCCTCAGCCCTAGGGACTCAGTTACGTTTGAGTCCCTTCCAGCAAGACCACCTGCCTCACTGGCCCTCCCCAGCCACCAGGAAGCCAAGGTGGCCCCCAAAGTGCCATCTTGCATGCAGCATCTCCAGTTGGACTTCTAAAGCCACGCCCCCCCCCAGTAAAGCAGGGTGCCTGGGATCCAGATGACCTCAGATGAGCCCTCGGCCCCCCGAACCTTCCCATCCCAGATGGGAAGGAGCCCACGATGTCACCTCCATCCCCAGGTACTGAGAGGTTAAAACAAGTCAGGCACTAGAGTAAAGCCATATATTAACACCAGAACGAGGCCCACATGCCCCAAAATCTTCCCTCCCAGAGTTCCTTGGGGTGCACCCTTGCTAATTAATTGTCCCATTTTAAAGATGAAGCTATGCAGCCTCAGCGTGGTTACGTGGATTGGTCACACAGAGTCTGTGACAGCAAGAATCTGACCCAGAGAGACTGCTACCTCGGTCTAGGAGCCCAACTCGGTCCCCAGGGGAAGAAGGGAGGGAAGCAGGAAGAGCAGAAACAGGCACTCATTCAGCACCTGCAGTGGGCCAGGCCCTTTGCACCCAGGATCTTTCTAAACGCCACAGTGACCCCCCAGGGTCCGAGCACAGTGGCCCCTCTTCTTCCTCCCTCTGCAATGAAGGACCTTCCCCCACCAGCCCCGCCACCTCTGGCCCAGACAGCAGTGGGACCGGGCTCATTCCAACAAGGACACCTGCAACCGTATTTAAAACTCACTACTGCACATCACGAGAGGGACTGACTCCCTCAGACCCATCTTCCTCCTCCAATAGGTTTTACAGCCAGTAATAACGCGTAAATTCCGCAACAGATGGAAATTTTATTTGACTAATCATGGCCATTTGATGTGGCGGGGTGTGGCAACTCGGGGCTCAGACTGTCAGGGGGCAGGGAGCCGAGAACCCAAGGCCACTCCTCAGAGGAAAACCACAAGAAGGCATGGAAACGCACCAGGAGCTGGGCAGCCATGGGCAGCTGTGCTACCCTTTCTGGGTCCAGAGGTGTCGATGGCAGGGCGCCAAGCCCTTTCCCACCCCTCTGGACACATAATGGCTGATGCCAGGCAGAAAGTGGGACATCCTGACTTAAACACCTAATAACAGCACGTTAGGTGCCACCTGCTGTGAGCCTACTCCATGCCAGCCCATGCCACATGCCCAGTGGGCATTATCCCTTCCAGTCTCGTCCATAATCTTGTGGAGGCACATGAACATTCCCATTTCACAGATCTGGAAATAGGTGACGGAGCAAGGACACACACCGTGAGTCACTAGGCCAAGCTGCCACCCTCACCGGGGGAAATGAAAGTTGGTGTCCCCCACTCCCACAACACAAGGCCGAGTCACCCTTCTAAAACCCACAGGGAATCCCATCGCTGCTATAAAAACTGCCCCACGAAACTCCCAGGAACTCCTCAGCACCCTCCAGACAGGGTCAAAGCCCCACGGCCTGGCCTTCACAAAGGACCCGCACAGAAGTATCCAGCCAGGAGAAATGAAAACACAGCACACTGAACAGGCTGGTCCACTGTACAATATTCGTAGCATATTATCCTCACGGCCCCCAACTGGGGGTTACCAGCATGAAAATGGGTAAACCAACTCTGATCTATACGTACAACGTGAATCACTTTGCAACCAGTCAGGAGGAAGAAACCACACAGGAATTTGAAAGGGAAAGCTTCACATAAAGAATCACCAACTACAACGGGAGATTGAATTAACAAGGGGGTGGCTAGAAAGAAGTAAGGAGAATGCGAGAGAACAGTATCAGGGAAGAATCCCCCTAGGGCTGACACAGAGCCCCTGAAGAACAGGTGCCCCCAACATGGGCTGAACAGAGCCCCAAGGAAGCACCCCCCACACCCAAGGCTGAGAAAGTGTCCAAGAAAGAGCCATCCCCCCAAGGCTGAAGCAGAACCCCCAAAGCAGCGCCCTCACACCCACCCTCCCGAGCTGACGTCCAGACCTTGTTGAACAAGGCATGGCTACGGCTCACCGCGTGGCAAAAAGGGGGTCTGGCGCCACACCAGTGGAACTTGCTAGAAATCCAACCTTTGGAACTTACCAGAAATATGCCCTGGACGATGCCACAAAAGCTGCTCACAGGAGGCGTCTCACTATAAAGCTGCCTGAAAAGAGGTGCCGGGGAAGCTGCTGGCCGCTGGGCGCTACTGACCACCGTGCACGGCAGGAGCCGGACACTGGAGCGGATGCACGTGCTGCGGGAGCCCGCCTGTGAGCGCGCGGGGAAACCGGGAAGCCGAACCTTTCCGGCGGCACGCGCTCCCCAGCGCCCTCTAGTGACCGAGGCGCAGCTTGGCAGCTGGCCAGGGAAAAAATTTAAAGGGCCCAGATCCGTTTTCAGCCAGCAGACAAGAAGGGTGAATTTGGAGCTGAGAGGAAACCATCAACAAACAACAAACTGCATCCCTTTGACGACTCAGCTTCCCTGTGTACGCTTCTCACGCAACTGAACTCCTGTACAACAACCCAACTCTGTATTTCTACCGAAGAAGACACAGCTATCGTTCTTACAAGTTCTCAGCCTTTCCATTAAGCAAAACGAACAACCCCACAAGTCATTGCTGACTGTGTTTATTCCTCCTCAAATTCAGTCACAGTTCCACAGAATATTCTGTCACCTAAAGACTAAATTGTAATGTTCACTTCCAAACACTTGCACATGACATAAAAATGGAAAGAGAGGAGGAAATGGTTGGTTGCTAAGTCTGTTTATTCTAATAATTCATTCCGGCATTGGGGAAATAATGTCAGGATGGGTCCATGGACCCCCTGGGCCTCTGTGAGTCAGACTGGAGCTAAGACTCTTTCTATCACCTGACTATCACAAGCTCCCACTGTGGGTCTCTAGGAATTGGTGCCTATTCAGAGCCAGGGCTAGTAATCCCAGAACCATCCGGGTATTTCCTTTTTTCCAGTGCACAATCACATTGGTATATGGCCAGTGGTCCCCTTGGGGGAGGCTTGGACGAAGGTTTTTAATAATTATTGCAGCAATGGTGCAGGCTCCTTCCTCACGGGGTCCCAGCCTCCCTGGGTCTGTGAATTGACTTAGGTCTAGAAAACTGGAGGAGAGGCCAAGACTCTCTATACTGGCAACGCAAGTCAGGATTGGGCTACCAGATCCAGAAATACAATATATTCAAGCAGTACTCTAGTGGGCTGCCCATTATTTCACTCCCAGAGACACTGATCCATGAGCCTCCCCCAGATCCCTGTGGGCCAAAGCACTCTGATGGCCTGGGCATTCCTGATGCCTTACAGTAGATGTGCCCATCTTGTCCTGGGCAGTGAAGCGCTGCCCCTTGGTCTCTGCTACTCAGCGATGCCCTTATCCCCGTCAGGGGGCCCATCTCAATGGGAGCAGCCTCTGCAGTCACACCCCACCTACAAGCGAGCATCCGTGGAGCATTTACAGGATGATGCGCTCCCCTCACTCACGGATTTCTCGGTGCTTCTGTCTTCTGTGCCTTCTTGTGGAACATAGCGGGGAGCAGCAGTGTGTAGACTGCATTGAATACATCCGGTCCAACATTCCTGTCTCCCGAAGTCTCTGGAGTCCCTCTTTCACATCACGACATCACAACCACATTAACCACAGGCCACAGTCACAACCAAACTTCAGACAATCAACCAAGTAATTGGTTAGAGCCACCTCCAACTGCACAAGCTACCGTGTTTCCCCAAAAATAAGACCTAGCCAGACAATCAGCTCTAATGCATCTTTTGGAGTAAAAATTAATATAAGACCCGGTCTTATTTTGCTATAACATAAGACCAGGTCTTATATAATATAATGTAATATAATATAATACAATACCCAGTCTTATTTTACTATAAGACCAGGTCTAATATATAATATAATATAATATAATATAATATAATATAATATAATATAATATAACATAATACCGGGTCTTATATTAATTTTTGCTCCAAAAGACGCATTAGAGCTGATTGTCTGGCTAGGTCTTATTTTTGGGGAAACACAGTAATAACCAAATCCAGAATGCCATCCATAGCAATGAATTCAGCCCAATCTAGGGTTATATTCTGCCCTTGTTGGTATAAAACCCATAGCATCCACTCCCACACCTGTTTTCCAGCTTTCTGCTGATGTATATTAGCAAAGTCTTGCAATATTTTTGGTGATTCCTCCTAGGTCATAGTGTGTCCCTGTCACCATGAAACGTGCTGAGATTTGACCCCAGTTAGAGTCTAGTGATGATAGGGGGTGGTCGCGGTGAGTCTTGAAAAGAATGGGCCTCCCCTCTCAGGGCAGCTGGCCCTGCCAAGGTCATCACAGGGTTTTTTAACAGAGGAGAAACAGTCTCCTCAAACACTGGAGGGCAAGCTACCACCACCGGTAAGGGAGGCCCTAATTTTCACATGAGGAGTGTGTCAAGATGTAAATTCAATTGTGGTTGTAGTTCAGCAACCAGCACAAGAAACACAAAATGAAATTGTGATCTTCAGCAATATCGGCCCTGCGGCTGTAAGAAATATTGTCTTGAAGGGCTGCCATGGAAGCTCCGTGGTTCTCAGACCTTGGCTTGAGATAAGAGGGAACCGACTTTTCTCTCTGTAAGTGCTCAGGAGCCCTTGAAAGAATCCATCCCGCCCCACGGTCCTTATTTGCCATTATTACTGCCTTAAAGGTCAAGTGCAGCCTTACTCTGGCTCCCAAGGGATGTGCCTCAGTGGCACTAAATCTCAACCAACCACCACAAGTGATAGTTTGATTAACTGTGATGCCACCACAGAGGGTGCCAAAAAATGTACACACATTTTAAGAAAGGAAAAAGCTGTATTAAAGTTGTAATACAATGAAGGACGCCAGCATTCATTTGATTTAACACCATCTTTTGAGTGAACATACTACTACCTATTGCTACCATAATTCAATTCAACTTCGAAAAGTAATACATAGATAACATCTCTTAAAATGTGTACATTTTTGTGGCATCCCCTCCCCCCCGTACATGTCTTGGGCAACAAGCATCCTGTTCCCCATTGGCACCGAGCTCAGCACCACGCTCAAGCACAAAGGCATGAGAACACCAGTCCGCAAATCCCGTCTTTGCAGGCCCACCTCCTGCTATCACTCCTGACACCAATTCTCTTCGGTTGGGGTCCCATCAAGAAAAAGGAACCGCACCGTAATTTTAACAGGGAACATTTCCTATGAAAATCGTGAACTTATAATAGGGCATTGAATGAACGGCGCATTGGCTACTAAAGCAAACACAGAACGTAATTAGTGTGAGAACAGCAGAGGTTAAGGAAAAGCCACAACCACAGAATCAAGATAGAGCCCCTGAGAATCCCCTTCCCCCAGGGCTAAGACAGTCCCTAGGGAAGAGCCCCTGAGGGCTTTGGTAGGACACCCCAAAGATAGGTGCCCCCCAGAAGTGAAATAAAGACTGCAAGAAAGAGCCCCCTGGGCTGAAATACAACCCCAAAGAAGAGTCCCCCACCCCAGAACTGAAATAGAGCCCCACGAAAAGCCTCCCAGAAAGAGACCCCCACATCAGGCTAATGTAAAGGCCCCAAGAAAGAGTCTCCTCAAACCGTGACAGAGCCCCCAGTGAGGGATTCCCCACCCAGGCTGAGGTACAGCCGCTCAAGAAAGAGCCCCCCACCCTGGGCTAATATGGAACATAGAGCCTCAAAGAAAAGACCTCCCACCAGGCTGAGATAGACACCGCCCCTCCCCCCCCAGGAGGAGCTCCCACCCAGGGCCCCTGAGGAAGAGTCCCCTCCAAAGGCTGGCATAAAGTCCCCCAGGGAAGGGCCCTGGGCTGAGGGAGAGCCCCTCCCCTGCAAAGCAGCGCCCTCACACACACCCTCCAGCGCTGACGTCCAGACCTTGATGAACAAGGCATGGCTACGGCTCACCGCGTGGCAAAAAGGCGGTTTGGTGCCACACCAGTGGAACTTGCTAGAAATCCAACCTTTGGAACTTACCAGAAATATGCCCTGGACGATGCCACAAAAGCTGCTCGCAGGAGGCGTCTCACTATAAAGCTGCCTGAAAAGAGGTGCCGGGGAAGCTGCTGGCCGCTGGGCGCTACTGACCACCGTGCAAGGCAGGAGCCGGGCACTGGAGCGGACGCACGAGCTGCGAGAACCCGCCTGTGAGCGCGCGTGGAAACCAGGAAGCCGAACCTTTCCGGCGGCACGCGCTCCCCAGCGCCCTCTAGTGACCGAGGCGTAGCTTGGCAGCTGGCCAGGGAAAAAATTTAAAGGGCCCAGATCCATTTTCAGCCAGCAGGCAAGAAGGGTGAATTTGGAACCGGGGTAATGGAAATATTCTCTGTCGTGATTGGGCCGGTGGTAACAGTGGTGCATACATTTGTGAAAATCCTTCAAACTGAACATTTAAGGTATGTGCATTTCATTGTAGACAACCTGTATTTCAATTTTTTAAATTAGCCCCCTAAGTTTTGGTTTCAAATCTAATCACTGTGTACTGCCTGCTCACAGTAGGTAACAAATATTTTTAGTAAATAAATGCTTGCATGAATCACACACTCTTTTTTCTTTCTTCACACCAAGCTTCTGACATTTCCCCAAATCACTAAGTTACTGGTTTGCTTTTCTGCGATCCCATAACCCTCTGCTCTTAGTTCAGTCACAGCCTTTATTATACTGTTAGCTTCAGAGAGGCAAAAAGTATCTGGTGCTACCAGAGTGGCCAGCATGTCTTGAGTGCTCAGTGCCTGACACTGTTTTCAAAACTCTAATATTCATAACAACCTATGAGGTAGTTACTTATATCATCCCCATTTTACAGATGAGTAAACTGAGATACCGTTGGTCACAGTGTCCACACACTTAACCACTTTGTCTCTGGAGTCAGACCGTCCTAGGTTCAAATCCCAGCTCTTCCACTTGCTAATTATGGGTCTTGGGCAAGACAACTGATCACTCTGAGCCTTGCTCTACTCATCTCTGAAATGGGGATAATATTTTCCCCTTGGGTTGTCATGAGGTAAATGTGAGCTTATTCACATAGAATGTTTAGCACAGAGTCCATCTCAGAGCAAGCACTCACCGTGAGTAAATGATGGATTTCATCAATACTAAGCCACACATTGGATTAATAACATCTGTGAAGTCAGAATGTGTCCTGCAGTCGATGGCATCTCACAGTCTCCTCGGCAGTGGCAGTTGTGACACAGTTGTCACTGCCTGTGCAAGAGCAAACCTAGTCAACTGTTCATATTGTTGTCACTTCCATGTCTAAGTAAATATCAGATAGTTCTTTCAATAAGAATAAAATAAAAATATGATGAGCTAAGAAAGCATCACGTCACGCTTTAGTTGGCAGCCTCTTTTCTTTCTTAGTGGCACATAAATTAATGGTGTGTCTTACAATTGACGGTTTCTTAGATTTGATGAAATGCACGTCAATATTATTTTCACAAGTCTGTCTTCCTACTGCAGATAATTGGATTATTGTTCCCCATTCTTCTAGTCTTCCTGTTAGAGAGTTAGACATCCGTGTCTTTGCCATGTGACCTTGTGGTGCCTCCCACTAGAGTAGGCAATGAAAATTTCCCTGCCCCACCAATGTGGGGCTTGGCCATGTAACTCACCTTGGAATGCGAGCAGGTGGACAGTGCACCAGTTCCAGGATCAAACCTTAGGAGATGTTGCATGTTTCTGCCCAGCCGTGAGAACAGGTTCTGAGCTGCCACTGGTACAAGAAGAAGGTGAGACAAGTGAAGCCTGCCTGGACCCAACCTGCAGCCTGCAGGTGAGCCACCCCAGTGACCCAGCCACTGTGAGCAAGAGGAATAATTGCTTACAGTTGTTAGCCACTGGGGGCTATTTGTTACTCAGCATTAACATAATAATGGGTGAGTCATCTAGAATTCCTAAGTCTCAATTTCCTCCTCAATAAAACTGTGAATCCAGTATCAGTGGACTGATGAGAAGTGGAATGAAGGATATAGACGGGGTGGGGGATGCCTCACTCAGTGCCTTGCACTAGCAGTCATTCCAGACTCACACCAGTTTCCTTTCCTTGGTAAATATTTGTGATTAAATACATAACTGAGACCCCTAGAACCCATTTCTGCACCCCAGAACCAGCCAGAAAAACCTCTTCCAGATGTTCCTGGCACATGGCAGGAAGGAACTGGCATGCAAGAGACACCCCTGGCATAGAAGCAGGAGCAAGGAGAGGAGGTTGCCAAGTTGCTCCCAGAAGTTCAGACCCACAGAGACCCCCATAACCAATTCTATTTCCAACCCACCTGGCATCCAGGTGCCTGGAATAGTGCCAGGCTCACACTTGGCAGACTTTGCACACCCCCAGAATTTTCTGCCCCAGTTATTCCCTGTGAAAAGGCAGGGGTGGAGAAGACAGGTATGCGAAGACTGCCCATCTGGTCCAGGCAGGGGTCAGGGATGCGCCAGCTCTCCTGGCAGAGAATCTAGCAGCCAGAGGGCCGAGGTGCACAGGAGCCCTCTGGACCACAGCATTCTGGGACCCCTGGGACAGAGTGTTTAGCAAGGAGGCCTGGATTCCAGCCCTTACTCTGCCACAGCCTGCTGTGTGACCTGAGACAGGTCTCTTAACCTCTCTGTGCCTCCATTTCTCTTGTCTCTACAATGAGTAATATCTACAAAGTAGCCATGCTTCGTATCAGGGACCCATCTGAGAACCTGGTAGAGGCCACAGGCAGCCTCTCAAGAAAAATGCATCTAATTTCGGCACTCCAGGACCTTGGAGCAGATGACCCCAAAGGAGCCTTCTGGAGGGCCCAGAAAGTCCTGTGCTTCCTGTGATGCTGGGGCTGGAGGTCCAAGGTCTTATCTCCCACTCAGCCCCTCTCTAATATCTCTCTGCCAAAGAAGCCCCATGTGGCCAAGGAGACAAACCCCAGTGGACCTTACCCTGAGCTTCTCTCAGTGGCCTCAGAGATTCCCAGGTTCCTGGCCTCCTCCATCCCTGCTCATTAATTATCCCTTTGTTGCCATGGTTTTGCTGAGTCTATTACAGAGTGCAGAACCAAAAACAAGCAGTGAATCAGATAATCATCCAATCTTGGGCTGAAGGGTCTTCAGAGGTGACCTACACACACACACACGTCCTCGTACAGTTACATGCACACAAATACAGACACACATACACATATGTGCACACATATACACCAATCTTGTACCTCAGCCCTCCACTCCCCAGTGCACACCATAGCTGCTCCCTGTTCCAGAGACCCAAGGACTGCCACCATCACTATCACATCTTCTGCCTTCCATGCTCTGACCCTGCCATTTCCTTTCTGGCAAAACCTTTAGTGCCCACCAAGGGCAGGAAGGTTTATGGGGCACAGATGCTTAAAACTAGGTAACTGGGAAGCATAGGACCATTGACACTGTCACACCCTCACTGTGTAACCCTTGGGGTTGTCAATGACATTGTTCGTTATGCTGTCACTGGTTTGTTACACCTCGTGCAGCCTGCAACATGCATCATGTACTGTGTAAAGTGCTTTTGTGAATGTCGTCCTCACAACAAATCTGCAAGGTAGATGTCAATAGCCCCACGTGTTATTTATCCACTACTGTGTACCAAATTACCCCCAAACTGAGCACCTTAAAATGACACACATTTATTACCCCATTCGGCTTTGGGAGGGTCACGGATCTGGGAGTGGCTTAGCAGGATGGCTCTGGGCCTCCCATGAGATTGCAGACAGGCTGTTGGTGAGGGCTGCGGTCTCATCTCAAAGCCCAACTGAGGCTGGAGAATCCACATCCAAGTTCATCCACATGGCTGTTGGTTGGCCTCAGTTCTTCACTGGCTGTTGGATGGAGACCTCAGTTCCTTGATGCATGGGACTCTCCATAGGCTGCCTGAGTGGTCTCAGGATGTGGCAGCTGGCTTCCCTTAGAGCAAGTGATGAGAGAGACAGAGGGAGAGGAAGAGAGAGAGAGAGAGAGAGAGAGAGAGAGAGAGAGAGAGACCAAGACAGAAGCCACAGCATATTTTATAACCTAGCCTCCTAGCCTTGGAAAAGAATACCATCTCTTCTGCCATATTCTATTGATTACACAGACAAAGCCCAGTATAAGGTGGGAGGAAACTGATGAAGGGTGTGAATACCAGGAGGCCATGTTGGAAACTGGCTAGCCCACCCCATTTTACAGAAGACTAAACTGAGACTCAGAGAGATGAAGTGACTTGCCTGAGGTCACACAACCAGCAAGTGATGGAGCAGAGATTTCAATGCAGGACTGTGCAATTCCAACATCTATACCCTTATCTGTATATTTTCTCCTCTATCTCGCCTCAGTTTCTACAAATGTTAGAGGAAGGAATTAGACTGAAACCCCTGTAAGGGCCCTTCCATTTGGAAAGTTCAAGGCTTAATCAGCAAGGTACATCAGCAAGACTTGAATCTCAGTCTCCTGCCTTCCAGCCACCAAGGTCTCGTCCACATCAATGCAGCAGCCCTCAACCCCTGGTGGCTTTCTCTTCTGTACAAAATTGGTTGGTTCAAGTCTCAAACCATCTCTGGGTCTCGGTTATCTCTTCTGGAGAATGGTAGGAAGGGAGGGCACAGACCACATCTGATGGTGATACTGGCCACGCTGAAGATGATGACGATGATGATGGTGGTGGTGATGATAAGTCAGATGTACCCTGAGCATGTCCAGTGATGCTAAGAACTTACATTTGGTTTGATCTTCACAATCTTTGCCCTTCAAAATGTGGTCCAGACCAGCAGCACGGCATCACGTTGAGTACTTGTTAGAAATACAGAGTCTGTCTCTCTCCCTGGCCCAGCGGGGTGGGATGGGGCACCGTGGAGTTCAGAAGTTCTCAAACTTCTCAGAATCAAGGGACTGCGCAACTATCCAGAAGAGGAAGTGCCGTGCTTATCCCTACTTTGCAGGTGAGGAAACTGAGACTTGGAGAAGTTCCTCAGCCAACAAGGGTTAGAATCAGAAGAAGGGTCATGCTCCTCCCCCCAGACGCCTCCCACTCCTGCCCCTTGGGCTGCAGCTTCTGTCTCTCCCTGAGCAAGGCCAGGCTGCAGCCAGCGAGGGCCCATCCCTTAAAGCATCAGGCTGGTCCCATTGCCTCGCCCATCATGCTGCCTTCTGCTGCTCGTGACCCTCAGCCTCACGGGGCTGTCAGTGGGTAGATCAGAGGCCTGGTGAACTGCGACCTTCTTCCCAGTGACTCCAGAGGAAGGACACTCAGAATCAAGAGACAGCACTCCACACGACAGCACACAAACATTTCTGAAAGAGGGGGGAAAAATTACGCCTTTGAAATAACATTAATCATGATAATGCTTTAGCTGGTTCCTTCCCTTGGATGTTTTATCTCAAGGTAGGTTTAACCCTGGGCAGGCCGGGCTCTCACAGAGTCTCCGGGGCTGCGTGCTTTTTCTCCCTTGGCCAAGACACTCGCCTGGTTCCTTGAAGCGAGGGGAGCACATCTTTTCCCATCTCCCACCAGCCTTCATGGTCCAGGGGTCACTCTAATGCAAAGTCAAAACACGGGGGCCAGGCGGGTAAAAATAAATGACGAAAGCAGGCTGGCATTAGGACTATAGTGTCCTGGTTAGCCTGCTTTTAAAACTGAAAATCTGATGTCTCAGGAGCCCCCTCTGTCTCAGTCAAGCCTTGAAGGTGGTCACCCTAGTTGGGATTGTCACTAACAGAGAAAAAACATCCTGTCCTGAGGAAGTAGCTGCTACTCACCTCGGGCTGATTGCCACCACGTGGTGTTAGGGACTGAACTGTGTCCTCCCCCCATTCACATGTTGAAAATGAGCCCCAAGCCCCTGATGTGACTGTGTTTGGAGACAGGGTTTTTAAGGAGGTAATTAAGATTAAATGAGGCCATAAGGATGGAGCCCTAATCTAACAGGATGGTGTCCTCAGAAAAAGAGAGAGAGCCACCAGGAACATGCACACACAAGAAAAAAGGACACGTGAAGACACAAGAAGGTAGCCGTGAACGCAAGCCAGGGAGACAGGCCTCAGGAGAAACCCACCCTGCTGCCATTTGATGTTGGACTTCCAGCCTCCAGAACTGTGAGAAAATAAGTTTATGTCCTGTAAGTGGCCCAGTCTGTGGTGTTTTCTTATGACAGCCCTAAGCAGACTCATATACACAGGGGGACAATAAGAGTAACAAAAGCCAGCACAGCCAGCCAGTCAGCCTGGTTCAAGGTCTGCCCTGGTTGTGAGCTCCTTGAAATCAGGGGCTTTCCCTTACCTGTTTTGTACTCTCAACTGTCACCAGCATGGCGTTTAGCATGATGTCTCACCCAACGTTACCCTTTCCTGGCTGTTACTGTCGGACAAGGCACTTTCCTGCTCCAAGCCTCAGTTTCTCCATCCATCAAAATGGGGGCCTAACAGTACCCACTTCACAGCGTCACAAGGAGAAGGAGGAGCTGGAGGCACATAGTAGGTGCACAGTACTGGCCAGGTGTCATCGGTAACTACCATGAGGGTTGCAGCCCATGCTCTTCAGGGCTCCTTCAGCTCCACTCTGCTCTCCGAGGGACATGATAGGATAGGTGGGAAGCCTTCCCACAGGAGAAGGGATGAGAGTGAGGGTGGGCAGAGGGTGACAGAGAGAGGAGCACAGGACGAGGCTGCAGAATGTCTTCAGAGTTGAAGACAAAGAAGGACAAAGGTCAGCCTGGCTGTGAGGGGAACAAGGTCTGCCCCAGGGGTTGGGGGGAGATGCCCCATCTCAGGGTCCCTCCTGGAATGCGCTGAGAGGCAGGGCCAGCCTGGTCTGCTCCCTGCCTGGTGCAGCTTCCAGAACCACGCAGGGCTATACAAGTGTCCCCCTCATCAGCTTTTATGAAAAATCAACTGTGAGAGCTGAACTTCTGTTCCATTGTTATTATTGTTTGTTAATTACACCTCCTTCTTTTTTTAAACTCGGGAACCAAATTAAATCCAGCCAAGCTGAAATTAATTTGTGACATAATATGGCGGTGTGGAAAACTGGGCCATCAGCTCTCGGGCTGGCAGGCGAGTGGCAGGAAGCCAGGCCTCAGCCCAGAGGCCAGAGGGAAGGGCTCTGCTCAGCGCTTCTGCCTCTTACGCTCTCCATGGGAGAAAGCCCTCCTTTGGGCACTTACTGGGAGCCAGGCCCTGTCTGGGCATCAGAAATAGCCGTGAACCAGATGGTCAGGTTTCCTTCCTTAGAAGCTTGCTTGCTATCCAACTTAATCATTGAGAATCGTAAGAGTCTACTGAAAAAAAAAAAATTGGGGACCATTCACAGAGTTCTCTCCAGACCTCCTATCAGCCTGAAATTTAGTACAAATTATGCCAATGGCCCTAATAATAGTTTCTCAAAGGAATGAAAGATGACTTTCAGAGCTGTCACTGGGGCAAGCACTTAGCATGGATCATCTCACGTGATCTTCAGGGTGCTAATATTATGCCCATTTTACAGATGATAAAACTGAGGTTCAAAGGGGCAACACTTGACTATGGTGAGGAAGTTACAAAGTTGGAACTTGAACCCAGACCTGAATGATTCCCAGAACTGTTCTTATAACTACCAGGCTGTTCTACCTCTCACAGAAAAGCGTGACGCGCTGGGCCCTTCCCTGTGCCCAGAGAAGATCTGAGCATGATCCTAGAACGCCAAAGACTGGAAATGAGTGAGTGAGGCCCAGATGTGTGCTGGTGGCCATGAGTCCGGCTTTGACAGGGGACGGTGCTCCACTCACCCTCTCACCTCTGCTGTGGACGTGGCACAGCTCACCCAGGTGGCATTTTGTTCTTCTCCTTTCCTCTCGATCCTGTCACTGTTGAGAAAGGATGGTTTTCTCCATGGAACTAAGGCTGAAGAAAAGCTAGTGTTTGGGGATTTGGGCTCCTGTTTCAGAGCACAGATGGTGTTAGGACCCATGAGGGAAGTCAAGGTCCATCCCCCACTCTTAGGAAGCATAGGACCATGGGGGGCGGGGACTGTGGGAACCTATTATCAAGACTGGGCTTCTCTCTCCTTCCTTGTACCCTCTTTTTCCCCACAGTTTCAATGTATTTTTGCTCAAGGTGAAGGGGAGAGGAGGATGAGGAGCACCTTCCCCCTGCACTCTAGGGTTTTTCTGCAAAGGACCTTTCCACTCCTCCAGAACTGGCAGATCCGTCATCCCATGTCCGAGTGCCCCAAGCTGGGGAGCCCCTTGGGGCATTCAAAGACCTTGGCCCTGTCTGGCTGTGGCTTCCTCTTCCCACTGTCAAGGACACACCCATCATGAGTGTGTCAGGGGCCCCGCCCACTGCTGGGTTCAGCAAGTTCTCCCCAGTGAGTTCTGACCTCCCACTGGCCTGGAGGGGCGGCCCTGGCCCCTGCTCTATCTCCTGCACTCACCCACTCTTCCCGTCAGCTCAGCACACAGGAGATATCATTGCCAAAGGCACCTACCAACTCCCTGGGAGGCAACGTTCCCAGAAAAGAAAAGTCCACTTCTTCCATTTCCTATCACCCCAGACTCAACTTCCCAGCGGCCATCTCCAGTTTTCTTTTCAACTTGAGTCAGCTTGGGACTCAGAATATAACAGCCTCCATTAAGTGTAGTCTGTGCAAGATGACCTTTAAAAAGATACAGTGTTAGAAAAAAATATATACAGACATTAAACTGTGAATAGTGGTTCTTTGAGAAGAGAGAGGGTTACCAATGACTCTCACCTTCTGTATTATTTTAATTTTTCACTATAAGCAAACATTACTTTTCTGATCAGGAAAATGAAACAGAGCTGTTTCAAAAACAGACAAGGGCCAGAAACCCCTGGCTCAATCTCAGTTGGACAACTGAAGATCTAGATTGGGGGTCAGTAAATTGCAGAAGGGGGCCAAATCCAGCCCGCCACCTGATTTTATAAATAAAGTTTTATTGGAACATGGCCACACCCACCCATTCATTTACATATTGTCTACAGCCACTCTAGCCCTACAACCTTAGCACTGAGTAGTTGTGACAGAAATTGAATGGCCTGCAACAATGGAAATATTTACCATTTGGTCCCTTACAGGAAAAGTTTGGCATGGCCTAGAAGAAAAGAACTTTGTGAAGGAAAAATTAGTCAGTGGCCAGGGCTAAGGCAGGAGTCTCTAACACATTTACAGGTTGGTAATCTGGGTATCAGAATCCTAGGTCATTCAGGATTCGGAGGCCATTCAGTCCATCCCCTGCCTCCATTCCTCGTAGATTAGGGTCTCCTCTGCTCTGACCAATTGCCTAGGGAGAGCAAGACTACCGCCACACCGACAGGGGAAGTCCTTCCTTAAGTCTAACTTAAATCCAGCATCTCTGATCCTCCTGCCCCATGGCTCAGACCCTTTTCTGTGACAACTGAGCACTTTGTTGGGTCTCCCATGGTTGTTGGCCGAGGCTTGGATCTTGCTCAACACCCCATCAAATCAGGAAAACTCCAACGATTGGGAGGGAAATGGTGCTACGGACAGCTTCCCCGCCCCTTCCCTTCCTGGGCTGCAGGTCCCAGGGATGATCACAGCAGCGGCAGACGAGTGGGGGCTACCATGCCAGCATTAAGAAGGAGCTAACTGCTCTGGGAGCAATTGTTCCCACTTCTGGAAGAACGATTATGTTAGCGCTGCATAAACACCCATCCAGACCCTTCCACGGGGGTAAATGAAAATACAAGAGCATCTGGGCTGATTTATCTTGGCCAGAGGAAGCCAGAGAAATTCATTTCCCTTCCAAACGATCTGCTTTGGGTCCTAAATATTCAATAATTTCCTAGCTGGGAAATGGATGTCCTCCCCTCCCCCACGGCAGACAGCTTGCCTTCTTATATGCACATCATCAAGGTATTAAGGGGCAAAGTTTATAGCAGGCTCTGGCCTGCAGCCCCCAGCCCTTTCCCAGCTCAGGGAGACTTCATAGCATGTCAGGATCACAGACCCCCCTCCCAGCTGGATCCTGGCAGCCCCACCCCATCCATGTTCCAATCCTGTCCCAGCACAGCCCACGCAGCTCACGGCCAGATAAGCTCAAGAAGGGGTCTGGGTACCCAGACCTGGAATCTGGTGAGAGCTCAGAGCCCCTTAATTGTCTGTTTGCTTGTCTGTCCCCTGCACTAGGGAATGACTTTGAGAGCAGGAATAGTCTCAGGTTTATTCCTTTATGCCCGCATGTCTTTGACCTGGGAGGTGCTCATTGAATGAGTGAATGGATAGATGAAGGAATGCATGAATGACGAAAGAATAGAAGGGTAGATGGATGGCACGTTCGACGTTATTCACTTGACTCCTTAAGGTAAGGACTGTGATTTATTTATCTCTGCACCTTGGTGCTTGAAACATCATACACAGCCAATAAACGTTCACTGAATTAATGTATCAGAGACAAACCAGTGTCGCTGCTCGAACCATCCCTAAGGGTGCCGCTGCCATCTGCTGTGCATGTCCCCGCCCGGGACAGAAACAAGTCAAGGTGCCCAAGGGGTCGTGGAGCTTCGGGCTTGGAATATGTTCATCAAGGGGAAGGAGATGTGGCCAGAGAAGAGATCTTCCCAGCGTCCTAAGGTGGGCAGGGTTCTGACTGGGCCTGAGGATGGAGACAGGCCAACAAAGGACAAATGGAGAGAGAGAAAAGCAGGAGACTGAGACAGTGAATTAAAAAGAGAGACACGAAACCAAAGCAGGAACAGAACGAGGCAGAGACATTAGACAGAAGGGGTTCCCAGACCCGCCACCATGGGTCAGGTCCCGGGGGGAGACCTGCTGTCATCTTTGCTGAAGGCAGGGGACGGATTATGTGACCCTCGGGTGGCTGTCTCCTAAAAGCTGAACGTTTGCCAACAGGAATCCAAGAAATAGTTTGGCTTCCCTCTTGGCCCAGTTTTGGAGAATCGACCCAGAGGGCGTGCTGGGAGCGCTCGCACTGCCTCTACGCCCAGTCAGGCCTGACCCCACTGCCTAGTCCAGTCTCTAGGTTCCATCGCAGAGACAGTCATGAGTCTGAGCAAAGAGACACTCAGATGCCAGGGCACCTTGAGACCTCACTTGGCAGCATGAGTGCTATGAACTCCAGCGTGAGCTGCAGGAAGGCTGGGATCTCTGGCCGTTTTGTTCACAGCTCCATGCCCCAGGGTCTAGAACAGTACTCATAATAGATGCCAAATACAAGTCTATTGAATGTCGATGGATGAAGGAACAGACCACCTAGCGGTACCTGATTCAAGAGAAGCCATCTCAGGAGCTCCAAAAGGAAGGTCCTGGGCTGCCTGGGCTCCAAGTCTGGAAGTTAAGCCCAAGGGTCTCCCGAACAGCCCCAGGGAGTGTCTTTGTCTCCCCCCATCTCAGAACCTCTAACAAGATACAGCTGCTGCCTACTCAACCTGTTCCACGCTCTGCTGAAACCAGTGGTGCTCTGCTCCCAACCACACACGAGAACCACCTAGAGGACGTTTTAAATTACCTGCCCCACTCCAGGCCAATTAAATCCATTTCTCAGAGTGGGGCCCTGGGCCTTGGTGGTGGTTTCAAATCTCCACACGTGATTCTAAGGTACAGTCAGAGTTGAGCACCTAGCATCTAAATTCCAGAACAGTGGTTTTTCACAGTGCGGCCCCTGTGCCAGCCACGTCAGTGTTACTGGGAACTGGTGAGAAATGTAAATTCTTGGGCCTTCTGAATTCTCAGACCTGCTGAATCTGACACTTGGGGGAGGTGGGCCTAGGAGAGTAACTTTTAAGAAGCTCCCCAGGTGATTGCAATGCAGCTCTAGTGAGAGAGCCGTGCTCTCAAGTATTTCTCCAAAGTCCCTGCAGGGAGGAGTCACTCCCAGGATGGCATCAGGCTTGGACTGAGCTCCCGGGAAAGCCAGGGTGTGGAGGAACAGAGAGGAATGTTCCTGCAGTACCCACAGCACAGCGGAATCAGTCTTCCTGGGATGAGAGCCTCAGTTCTCAAGAAGCAATCCTCTTGGGTCATTAACACCCCTGCAGTCACAACTCCCAGAGAGTGGGGACCCAAGGATCTTTCATCTCCGCGTTTCTGGCATCAATTTGAGGAGGATTGGAGACTTAATCTCCTGAATCGGGACCCTAATCCCCCATCAGTATTAGGTCTGGCAAAGCATCATTCCTCTCCAGGATATTTCTCTCTACTTCCGGGGCCGGGGGGGGGGGGGGGGTCCTTTCCGTCTTCCTACTCTGCTTGCTAAATGGTGCCTATTCCGTGGATCTCTCCTCGATCCCCTGAGACGTGAGGGAGAGGGCAATGGGGGTTCTGTAGACTCCAAAAATGCTTCCTCCTTTGTCCCCCAAGTCGTTGATAGGCTCCCACTCGGGCAGAGGAAGGGTAGGTGATTAGCCGGTGAATTGCAAGGCCCTTCACGATCAGTCCACCATTCTAATGATGATCCGATCAGAACGCTGGCTTCCGGGAAATGTCCCTCCCAGCGCTGGGTGGCAACAGGGAGAATGAAGGCATTGGAACCCCAGCTTCCACAGGAAGGTGGTTTCTAACTGGCTAGAACCATCAGAAAAGGCAGAGGAGGGGGAGGCAAGAAGCAGGGAACCTGTAGCCAGGAGACAGGTGTCACACCTGCCACTGGGGAGGATCCAGAGGTCCCAGCAGGAGGGAGGGCCACCAGAGGTCACTTCCTGGGCCCTGGGCCAGGAGGCTGGCAACTTCTTGCCCTGGCTCCATCCCAAATGCAGCATGATTCTGGAAAGTCTGGTCTTCTCTGGGCTTCAGTGATCACATCTGTAAAAGGACAGAATGAGACTGGATTGTCCCTAAGGCCCCTTCCAGTCTAATTCATTCCATCTAACTCAGCCATCTGTCTTCATTCAGCAAAAGTAACATGACCATCTTAAAGATGGAGCCAGTGAGGCCCAAAGAGGTGAAGTGACTTGCACAAGGTCACGTGATAAGTCAGGGATAAAGGGGAGAGCCAGAGCCCTGGACCCTTGCCCCCTAAACAGAGATAGTACCATATAAGTTGGTAGGATTTGGAGGTTTAAATCCCAGCCCTCCCTCTACAGCTGTGTGACCCTGGACAAGTTACTCCCCCTCTCTGATCCTCAGTTTCCTGATAACCTCTTGGGGGGTTTTGCATGAAGATCAAATAAAATAGTGACCACAAACACTGTACCACCCTGACTTGGGGCCAGGCCCTGTTGTAGGTGCTCACACACATTGTCTCATTTGTTTCTCCTCCATCAACTCATGTTGTACGTACTACTGCTCTGGTTCACGGTTCACAGAGGAGGAAATGGACTCAACAAAGTCAAATCCCTCATCCAAAGACACCAGCTTCAGGTGGCAGAGCCGGAGTTCCACGAGGTCCGTCTAATTCTGCACTCCACACTGTACTGCATCGAGCCGTCTAAAGGAACGTTTGGGGTTTGAGCCTGTGTTCCAGGGTTGAGACGTTTCTCTCCCTCTAGTGTCATGGCCAACTCTAGTTCCCTTCACAATGACAAGGGTCTCCTCCACATACCCTGAGACGGGCCCTCCTTTTGGTTAGGAGGAAAATGAACCAGTCGTCAAAGAGGACAGGGCAGCTCCATTCTGTCCCCGACTCATTGTGTGTTGTGCCCAGCACAGGTCCCTGCCTTTGCAGGTGGGAGCTCACAGCCTGGCAGTGGCCCTTGGAAGGACTCACTGCCACCATCCAAACAAAGCTAGACGGAGTGCCCTCTCTTGCAGGGCAATGCGGCCACTCCCTACACAGTGAGAGAGGAAGACACCAGTGGCCCCTGGGGTCAATCCAGTCCTGAGATTTCAGACCAGCACCACGGGAGGAGGGCATTTCTGAAGAGAAGCCCTGGGCTTTGGGGACATCCCAGGCAGTGGTCGGGCCCTGGCAACCACGGCTGGGGGCAGGGACAGGAAGCAGCTGCAGGTGAGAGAGCACTGCGTCCTCTTGCCCAAGAAGGAAAATCGAAGTGCTGCCTGTAGCCCGCCCCGCCCCCGGCCAGAGGTGCGCAGTGGCCTCAGGGTTGGCTGGGGTGAGAGAAGGTTATGAATTCACCAGTGCAGCCCTATTCCACGGTTCTCATCCTTAATTGCAATCAAGCAGGCAGGAGGCTGCAGTAGGACTGGGAAGGAGAGAGCCACCGCCAGGACTGGGGCTGAGGCAGCTCCTGCAGGCAGCAGCAGGAGAACCCTGGACACGTAGTGGGTGTGGGGAGGGGGCTGCCAGGCAGGGTTTCACCCAAGCTGGGTTAGGTCCCTATTATGCATAGGGACCCAGCATCAGGTAGACAGGGTTCCAGGGCCGGTTCTGCTCCCCAGGCGAGTTACTACACCGCCTGAGCCTCTGTGTCTCTGTCCGGAGGCGGATCACAGCAACCCACCTCAATGGCTATGGAGAGATTAAATGAGAACGTCCGTACGGAGCACGGAGCGTGGAGCACGGCACCTGCCCTGTGCCCAGGGTCAATGAATGAGGGTCCACAGCACTTCTGAGTTAAGAACAGAATGAAAGGTGTTGTGTTCTCCAATACCCACCTCCACAAAATGCCCGTTTGACGGTTCTGAAGGGAGGCTGGTGCCTTCAAGACACGAGGAGACACAGCCCTTGGCCAAGTCAAGACCTGAACCGTAAGTCCTGGGCCTCTTCCCAAAGGAGTAGCTGAGATCCAAGGCGCTCACGCACACACACACACACACACACACACGCATGCACACACACATGCGTACACACACACACACACACACACAGCCATGCCCACTTCCCATGAACAGCTGCAGCTCACAACCCCATCCAGTTACACTAGTGTTTACAGAGCACCTACTGTGTGCCAGTCCCTGGAGCTCCTGAGCTGAATGGACAAACCTGCCCTCAGGGCGCTCACGGTCCAGGCTGAGAAACAGCCTTGGAATCAGGAATCGCTGCTCAGGTGATGAGTCCTCTGAGAGAAGCCAGGCCAGGGGCTGCAGGAACGCAGAGGAGGGGTACGAGCCCAGGCTAAAGGCCGGGGAACAGGCACCCTATGCCGAGCCCTAAAGGGAGGCATTAGGCAGGGAGCGAGGGAAACGTGTTCTAATCAGAGGGAGCAACCAGGGGCAGGAAAGAGCAGGCAGCCTCCTGCTGGGCGACGGGCAAGAGGGAGGAGGGTCCCTTGTTAGCCTGTGAGCAGTGAGTTCCAGCCCTTCTGTCTGGAGGGGGCCATAGTGGGAGTGCAGGTGAGATGGAAGAGGAGACTCCTCCTGGGTTCCAGGACAGCACCCATCAACCCCAGAGTCCCAGGGCCCAGCCCTCTGGAAGCTGCATGAGCTCTGCTGGGAACCCGTAGTGCAAAACACCATCTGTGACCCCCAAGGGCACCCCTCACAGCTAAGCCTGCATCCACAGGCCTGAGGTTGGAGGTAGAAGGAAATTGTGTGTATGAAAGGGAGACAAATCTGACCCATGTTGGCTGTGTGACCTGGGACTCACTCTACCTTACTGAGTCTTCAGTTCTCATCATTGTCATTCCCCCTCTTTCCCTTGGCCTTGGCTGAAAAAAAAGAAGGAAGAATGAAATGGACTTACATCTAGTAAATGCCAACTATGAGCCGGGAGCTGAACTTCGCTTCTCTGTTGATTACTAGAAAATTTCTCTCTGCTGAATTGGCTGTGTGACCTTGGTCAAGTCACATCTCACCTCTGAGCCTCATAAAATGCCATGGTTAGTACTGCTTGCCTTTAAGAGTGCATCCAGTGCCAGCATTCTGGGCAGTACAAAGAGAACCATTTCGGAGTCAAATTCCTGGCTCCTGGCTTACTGGGCTGTGTGACTTTAGGCAAGTTCACTAACCCCTCTGGGCTTCACATTCTTCTGCAGAATGGGACTAACTCCCACCTGGCTGTATAAGGAGCGCATGCAATGAGACAGCTTATGCAAAGCTCCCCATACCTCCTGGGCACACAGAGATCCCTTAGTACCTGTAACTGGTTCTGCTTCCTGGCAAAGAGCTGGCCCTCCTTAAGCTCAGACTGGCTCTGGCCAGACAGGGGAAGTGGAGCTGCAGCAAAGGACGGGGCAGCAGAAATGCACACAGGCGCCGGTGTTTGCTCAAGCATTCCGTTTGGCATGAATCTCCTTTTATCCTGGTGGGTGAAGTCTCCGTGCTAGGCCACTCATCCAATGCAAGTGTCTACAGTGGCGCTGGCCCCATTCATCACAGGCGTTTGATGGAATATTCCTCCTCCAGAAATTGCACTCCCAGACTCTCCTCACGCTTGGCCACGGTCTTTGAAACTTAACAGCGGGTTCTTTAAAGGGACAGGGGAGGCGCGCTGCATCCCAATATTCGGCTTTTGAATGCACCAACATGAATAGAGGTCACTCTTCCCCAGGAATCAGCCAACAGAGAGTACGGCCGGCCAAGCGATCCGTTTTGCTCACATCTCCTTTTCAGTCGTCCAGTGGTAGAGGGTGGGGGTTACAGGGGTGGGGGAGACACAGCTGCACCCGCTTTACTGGGCCTTGGGGGAGAATCCTGTCTGGAAGAGACCTAGAGAGGTCATCTGTCATCCTGTTCCTTCCTTCACTACCAAGCAGGATCGCGGAATTTCAGGGCACGATACGAGTAATCATTCCAGAGGGTTTACTGGGGTCAGACACCAGGCTCAGGGCTCAGTGTGCATCTTCTCATTTCATCTTTATAGCAACTGGGGAAACTGCTGCCCAGAGACATTGGGGTCCTTGTCCAAAGTCCCACAGCCTGTAAGGGCCTTGGCTGAGCCTCAGGCTCCAACTTATCCAAATCCAATGTCTGACACTAATCTCCTCCCAGACTACCTATCGGACAGGCGTCTGGGTCAGGAATGCAAGGCGCTGACACTTCCTGACCTGTGGGCCTCCTGGGTGCAGTCCCTAGTGGCCCCATTTCATTTCAGTCAGGCCCTTCCATTCCTCCAGAGAGAAAAGGCAGGAGGCTGGTGCCCATCTGAGCACCAACTGTCTGCCCCGACTCAGCCTTCTAGAGAAGAGCTGCTGCTATATGAAGCCCTGAGGCAGCTTGGCTCGAAAAATACACCCTGGACTTTGCAACCAGACAGGCTGGTTCCAATTTCTACTCTGCCATGCCCTAGCTGTGTGACCTTGGGCAAGTGACTTGACCTCACTGAGCCTCAATTTGAAAATACCCTCCCCCTTGGTTTGAAAACACAGCACCTCCAGCAGGACCTCTGCACAGTCAGGGGGAGGGATCTAGGATCTGTGTGACTGACAGTCACCCCCACTGCCCCAGGCCCCTCTGGATCTCTCCGCAGCCCTTTACTCATTACAATAATGCAGGCACAGAATGGTTTGCCGCTGCCATGGTCCTGCCACATTTAAGACTCTTAACAAATACTCAGATGGATAATGTTTTATGTTTCTGTCGTTTCTCGGTTACTGATAGTTCTATCAATAGTGCTGCTTATGTGAGTTTCATGATTTATCTGTTTCTGCCCCACCTCCCTGTGTGGCCCTGGGCGAGTCATTCATCCTCCTGGATCAAAGAATAGAGGAGCTGGGAGGGAGGGACCTCAGAGATCATCAATCCAGACCTTTCATTATATCGATAAGAATCACAGCAACAGCCCAAACCACCTACGAAGCCCGTGGGAGACAGTGCATGGGCAGCCCCCAGTGACCATATCTCCTGGTATTTCTGCCCGTGTCGAGGGCCCTCCCACACTGACTCTGGGACCAGGTCATGCAATTCGCTTTGGCCAATGGGACATGAGCAAGCAGAAGATCTATATATGCTTGCTCACTGGGGCTTTTTCTCTTGGAATAACTCCTCTTAGAATGAATGCTACCTTGAGACTCCCAAGCTATCAGGAAGGCCAGGCTATGGAGAGGCATCTCGAAGCCACAACAGAGAACCCTAGCTGAGCTCCTAGTGCACAGCCAGGCCACCACCAATCGTGTGAGTGATACCATCCTGCATGTCCCAGCCGTCAAGCCTATAGCCAGATCAGCTGCAGCAGTGACCCAGACAATAAGAGTGACCAACTCACCTCAGTGTGCCTGGCACTCTATGAGTTTCGGGGCTCAGGGACAGGAGCAGTTCCCCCACCCAAGTCATCCTACTGAGAACAGATGGAGCAGAAAAACCAACCCATCTACTCATAGAATCAAGAGAAACAGTAAACAATTGTTGTTCTAAACCTCTAAGTCGGTGGGTGTTTTGTTATGTAGCAATAGATAACTGAAACGTGTCCTTACTATGCGGAAGCACTGGACTTGGCCTTTGAAATAAGAAGTTCTCATCTCCACGACAGTTCTTTTGAGAGGGTTTTATCACCCAACAAGTGAAGAACATGGGGGTCAGAGAGGTCAAGTGATATTTCAAGGTTAGGCAGTAAGAAAGTAGTGGAAGTAGGGTTCAAACCCCAGTCTAACTCCAGCAGCTAAGTCACAACTGTCACTTCACGAAGATGTATTTCCCTGAGGCCACACACGGCAAGTTAGTACATGGGGCTACCTCTGACGTTCTAAGTGTAATAGTACAAATATCGATATCAGTTATTTAGTGCCCTAATAATGCTGTGTGACAAACATCCCAAAACTCAGTGGCTTAAAACAATAAGCATTTACTTAGGTCATGAGTCTTTGGAACAGTCAAGTGGCTTTGGTTTGAGCTGGGCTCCAGTGTCTGGAGGTTGCCTGGCTGTTGGCTTGACCAACTAGGGCAAGTCGGTTCCTGTCTGTACGTCTCCCGGATGCCAGCAGGTAGCCTGGGCACGTTCGCATGGCCACGGCAAACATCCACGAGCAAACACGTGGCAATGGACAAGGCCTGGTGCACTGTCATTCCCATCACATTCCCTCTTGGCCGAAGCAAGTCACAAGTCCAGACCAGGGACAAAGGATGGGGAAATACACTCTGCCTGTTGGGTGAGAGCAACTGCCAGGTCTCATTGCAAAGGATACAGGTACAAGACAGACTGAAAATCGGGGTGGTTAATGCAATCAGTATATCATGAAACAGTCTCAACCACGTGCCAGGCAGCGTGCTGGGTATTTTATACTCACTATCATTTATTTCTTGAACCAACCCTGTAATGTAATTAGGTAGGATTACTAGGTCCCATAATCCAGCTGGGGAAACTGAGTCACATGACAATTTAAGCAACTTGCCCAAGGTCACACAGAAAGTCAGTGGCAGGGCCAGAATTCAAGGCCAGGTCTGTTTTATTTCAAAGTCCATGCCCTTAACCACACTAAGCCGCACCCGGGTTCCTGCCAGCTGCTCCAGCCCTAATGTGCAGAGGACAAGAAGCTGGGCTCTCTGAAGACTCCCATTGGAGTCAGGAGCCCGTTTCTTCCCCAGCCATGTGATGTGGTGGGAAATCCTGCTCATAAAGACGAAAGCCCCTTTGCCGAGCAAAGCAGCTCTGCTGACCACGGACAGGCTTCCTTTAGAGTCAGTCCTCCAGGAGGGGGCAGGTGGGAGCCACGGGAGGTGGAAGGAAGGCTGCAGCATGGAGCTGGTCCCTGGGCATGCAGACGAGGGTAGCCCACAGCTTTGCCTGTGTCGGGGGGCCCAAGGCAGCTGGGGTTTAGATGGCAGATGCTGCCTGAGCTACTAAGGCACTAGAGATTACCCAGACCAATGGCTTACGGTACACCCAGATGGGGAAACTGAGGCCCAGAGGGGAGCAGAGACTGAAGCTCACACAACCAGATGGAGGCAACTGCACCCTGGGCACTCCTCTTGCCTGCTGGTAACGACGTATCCCTGTGTGGAGTCCCCTGTGGGGACCTCTCTAGGGCCTCCCACTGAGAAGGGGGCCCAGGAAAGGAAGGTGTCTGCCACGGCTTCGCATTGCCTGCACCTCACAACTCCAGGGGAAGTCAGGCTTTGGGACATTTGGGGCCGCTGAGCTATTTCTGTGTCTTTTCTTCAAGGAGATTCAGCCAAACAGTGCTGATCAGTGAACACCATTTGTTACGTCTCCCGCTCCTGGAGCCCCGGACTTGGAGACAGATGATGCCCCTTATCTCAGCCTGGAGAGCAGGGTGGGGGAGGCTGCGCATAAGGGTCCCTGCTTCAGTGATAAGGGTTTGGAAGCACCGGTCTCCTGACTGTGAACAAACAGCACCAGAGCATGCGTGGCATTTACATAGGGAATTGTACACGGTGCAGCTCTGGGAGGCGCTGTGGAACCCCCGGCAGTGTGGAGGACATAGGCCACGGAGGCCAGGCGGTCCAGCCCTGGACTTTGCCCCTGACTCCGCAAGCGACCTTGAGTAAGTCGGGCAACCTCTCCGGGCGTCTTTTTTCCCATCTGCTCAAGGAGGGTTATGGACAAAATTAGGGGTTTTCAAAGTGTGTTCCTTGGTAGCCCAGGATCCCTGGAATGGCCTCTGGGGCATTTTGAAAGGAAAGGAGAGAAAGTGGAGGTCTGGTCCTGATCCCCAGCTAGACCAGACCCATGTCTATCTACCTGATGTGCTGGGAGTTATTTCCACAAAGGGTTTCATAATTTTCAAGGAATCTGGAGAAAATCTGGACTAGATGAGCCATGAAGAACATTCTGGGAGTCTACGGGGGTCAGGATCAGAGGGTGGGAGACAAGATTAGGGCTACTGATGGGGGAGGGGGTGTTACAACTAAGAGGCACGCAGCCCCCATCTGGCAGAACTTCCCCTATCCATCCATTTCTCCACCTCCTTCCAGCTCAGTGTCTCCCCCATGGCTCCCTCCCTTGTAAAATCTATTACCTGCCTCCCACAGGGTGCGCTGGCCCCAGCACAGGGTGGATGGGGACAGGGGGAGGCTAATTTGCAGAGGCAGGAAGTACAAGCCAGCCTATGGGTGCAGCAGGAAGGAGATCTGGCTGTCAACCCCGACCCCACGCTTCCCAGCTGTGTGACCTGGGACCTGTACCTTCACCTCTCTGAGCCTCTATTCCCTCCCGTGTAAAAGGGGAAGGTAGCCGTGCCTCCCCCATAGAATTGCGAGGATCCACTGAGATGGTAAAGTGCTTAGCACAGGGCCTGGAACAAAACAAGTGCACCTTAAGAAAGACACAAAATAATGGAAGAGCAGTTGTGATCTTTGACTGTAGACCATTGGCAGAGCTGGTACACTTGGGGAGGGGCAGGGGAGTGACCAGATGGACAGAAATGCAGGTATCAGACACCTCTTTGGTGCCCCTGCAAATCCTCTTGCCCCACCCCCACTCCTTCCCAGCCCCTGCTACAGGCTTCCAACAGCTTCATGCAGGGGTCACTTCACAGAGCTTAGGACTGATTTCTCCTTCTTGTATAGCCAAAAGTACAGAAGAGTTTAGACCCCTGAAGCCACCTCAACCAGTGGGGGACAGGAGCTTCTCCCTTAGTCCCCCAGGTGGACAGTTTAGAAATGCGTTTCCTAAGTATTCTCAGAAGGTTCTGGCCAGGTGGAACACCAGTTCCCAATGCCAAAGGCTGAATTGATAACACTTACATCCATCTCTGCTCTACTCCCCTGGTCCTCGGGATCAAATCCCAAATAAACTACCTGTACCCAGCCTTGTTTCAGGGTCTGCTTTCAGGATTGCGGGGAGGGCTGTGCAGGACCCAAGCTAAGACAGATAATGCTCCAGGAGATAGGTCTCTGCAGTGATGAGCCTGTAGGCACTGCCCGCTGGTCAGGCTTTGGGGGAGTCTCTTGGGGTTACCCCAGAACCCACCACCAGCCCCCAGCTACCCTGTGGCTGCAGGAGGTGGGGAGCAGAGCTGAGAGTGCCAGTTACCTGAATGTCTCCCTACTCCTGGCTCCCCAGCAAGCACAGGGAACAAAGGTTTGCGGCAAGTGGTTGTTTTATATCTCAGGGAGAATCAAGAGGACCCATGCCCTCCCCTCCCCGCCCCCCACCGCCCATGCTCACCAGGGAAAAAACTAGTAGCTGATGGCGAATCTCTGCAAACCCTGAACAGGCTTGCCCTTGAGGCATTCCCCAGGCTAGAAGTACCAGGGCCACGGCCAAGTGCCAGGGGCAGAGAAAGAAGGGTGGGAGGAACTGTCAGCACTTGAGTCAGGCCCTCTGCGTCCTGGCTCTGCCACCTCCAGGCTGTGAGGCCTTGAGCAGGTGTCTCAGCTCTCTGAGCATCTGTCCCATTGGGTCGTAGAGAGAATCAAATGAAGTTAAGGGTGGGAAGGGTCAGGATGGTGCCCACCGCACAGTAAGTGTTCAATGCATTTGACTGAGGTTATGTGCGTACTTTGTACATTGCTGTCTCTGTGGGGTCAGGGGAGGCATTATTATACCCATTTTCTAGACATGAAGCCCAAGAGTCAGGGAGAATAAAGGATTTGTCCCAAATCATGCAGCTGGTAGCACGCAGAGCTGAGATTCCAGCCCAAGCTTGTGTGATCACAGAACCCACCACCTGAACACCAAAGCACACTTATCCATGGCCCTATCCCTTGTCACTCACACAGTTCCTTTAAGAGAATCCCCACAGGAAATTCTCCCGAATGCATCAGACACAGCACACAGGTTCCTCTGTTTGGAGCTCACAGAGCCCCTGCCCCCTTCCCATCTCCAATCCCACAAACCCAACCCCGGCTCCATTCCCAGAGGTCCCAGTCAGTTCTAAGGTGGGGCCACACCTTCTAATTGCATCCCTGATGGAGGGGAAGGAGCATAAGCCAGGTGGGGTTCAATCTCAGGCTGCCCCCTTACTGGCTGTGTGACCTGGGGTAAGTGACTTCACCTCTCTGAGCTTCAGTTCCCTCAACTGTAAAAGGTGACTCGGAACACAGGGATGACGTGAAGTCCAGTGCAACAGTGTATAGAGAGAGCACACAGTAGGTGCTTAGGACGCCACCCCCCAAATCAGACAGAAAGGTTGGATGTGAAGTTAGAAGGAGGATGAATTTCCCAGGACCACCATAGAAGGATCTGGCCTCCAAGGCTCCTTTGAAAATTCATCCACTACTTGGAGCCTTAAGAGGTGGCTTGTATGGTGATTCAACAGGCAGAGCTGAGGTCAAGGGCAGGGGGCCCAAGATTTAGTTACCACAGGAGGACACTGGCCTGTGCACAGCCCAGTGGGGAGCTCAGCCATTCCCAGGTGGAGGGCAGCTCATGGCAGCAGGGAGCAGGGAAGTGGGTGGCTGGTCCTGAATTTCTTTCTCCCGCTTTGACCAGCCCTAAGGGCTCCATTCACCTCAGCACCCCTCTCACCACCAACGCCCCTCTTAGCCCCCACTAGGCATGGGAGGAATGGTTGGGAGCAGGAAATGTGACACTGAGCTTCCTGGTTTCAAAGCTCTATCCTAACCATTCCCCACTGTGTGACCTTGGGTAAATTACTTCCCCTCTCTGTTCATTTCCTCACCTATCACAGTAGGTTTTAACACACATAAATGAGCTAATACATGTAAATCAGTTAGAATAGGGTCTGGAAATAGTAAGTGCTCATTACATTTCAGCAGTTCTTATTGGGTGTTCTAACCAAGGCTCCCCTCAGAGTCCTCCTTCACCCACCAGCCCCCCACCCCCACCCCAGAACCAATCCAGGCAACTGCGCTAACTGTCTTGGCTTCTGACATAAGACAAAAGATGTGGAAGAAAGCAGGAGGGTAGAAAAGCAAGGATTCCTGGGATGGCCAGCTAGCTCAGTTGGTTAGAGCGCGGTGCTTATAACACCAAGGTTGCCAATTTGATCCCTGCATGGGCCACTGTGAGCTGCGCCCTCCTAAAAAGAAAGCAAGGATTCCCACCCCAGACCAGCTAAGGAGTGCTCTGAGCTAAGCACAAGGGTATCAGACAGGGCAAGAAGACACCTAGATTCCGGTCGAACATCCATAACAGTGTGGGGATCTAAGCCAGAGAGGCAAGGAGACCCCAACTTTCCTGCATGGACACAGACTGAGAGCAGGAGAAATGTCTGCCTGTGAACATGGTGGCAGAGGGCCTGTGCTTGCTGTCCTCCAGGTTCCCGCATCCCAGGGGCGGAATGTTCCTCCCATACAGAGAGCCACGGAACCGGGAAAGCCTGTGGGATCACAGGCTGTGACTAAAGAAATCAAGAACGAACAGCCACACAAGACCACGGCCATCCCAGTCGTACACTTGCAGTTGGCAGACTGAGACACGTGCCAAAGGCAAAGACGGGTAAAAACTTGAGGTGACAGTGTTACCAGGTGCCCCCTGCTGCAGTAACACCACTGTGAACATTATGCATCGTTCGCGAACGGCCCCATCTCTAGTCATGGAAGGAAGGGTTCCTGGAAGTAAAATTGCTGGGAGTCAAAGGCTCAAAGCTCTTTACACAACACACAAGCACTCTCTTCCAGGAAGTTCTTACCAGTTTCTACTCCACCAGCCAAGGATGCATAACCTTACTCCACACTCCCCAGCATCGAGAAACATTATGCTGCCCACCTTTGCCATATAATTGGAAAAAATTAGAGTCTCGCAGTTTCCATTTGCGCTCTCTGGTCACTAGAGTGAGGAGCTACACGGTGCTTTGGGAAAGTCACAAGTGTTAGGATTCCAAGGCCCTTGTGAAGCCCATGTGTGTTTGGTGATGTAAGACACCCGCAGTGGTGAGCTGGCTCTCCCCTTGGAACACTCCCTCCCCCATCAGAGAGCACCATCCTCTCATACGGCGGCTCCGATCTGCAGTTGCTTCATCCGTTAAATGGGGAGAGTTGCATCTATATTGTAGGAAGGACCTAGCGCGTATCTATTTGTAGTTTGCTTCCTTGGTATCCTCTTCCCTCTTCCTTCTCCCTCCCGTTGCCCTAAATTTCCTAGCCATGTGGTTTGGCCATGGGAGCGCTTGACAGGCATAAACCAATCAGTGTCTTCCATCTCCCTGGCCACAGTGATTGGTTCAGGAATGGGCACATGACCCAATCTGGCCAACCAAAGGCCAGATTCTGGGACTTAGATTGAGCTATTGGGTAAAGGGGACTCTCATTTACTCACAGATGTGGAGACATTGGTGGTAGCTATTTTGGTGGCAGGAGGGCAGGCCAGCTGTGAATGATGCCACACTGAGGAAGTGGGGCCAAGAGCAGAGAAAGGAAAAATGCATTGATCCTATCTATACCAATCAGGGCATAGAAGCTGGATCGATCCTTGCCTGAAGCAGGCCCTGTCTCCCTTTTTAGTTGTGTAAGCCAGAATTCCCTTTGTTATTTAAGCTTGTGTGAGTTGGGTTTTCCGTCACTTGGAACCTTCATTGCAATACTGAAGATGGGTATTACTGCAGGGAGAGTCCCTGGTGTGATGCATAGAGGGAGATCAGGCAACCATCACCTTGTGCACAAAGGATCCTGCATAGGGACATAGAACAGACCCTTCTGGCTTTAAATCACAGCTCCAGCTCCTTTGAGCTCTGCTGTGTAACCCGGAGAACAAGCGGCTTCACCTCTCTGAGGAGGATGACGTCTGCCTTCTCAGGTTTTTGTGAGAATTAAAACAAAATCCATGTAACGCACTTTACAGTTCCCAGCCCATAATACTCAACAAATGATCATTATTATTTATTAAAGAGATTACTTGTAGACATCTTTATGATAACCTGTCTCCCAGGTTTCACAGTGAGCTCCTTGGGCTTAGGGCACTTTGTGTTGCCTTGTGTGTCTATGACAACCGTCTGAATTACCATTAATTATTGATTGCATGTTGCATTTTGCCTCCTTGAACATGGTGGCAAGCTCCCTGCGGGCGGGAGCTAGGATTCCCCTCTGTGCTCTGCAGAGGGTGGAGGGATGAGCCATGTGTCCCAAATCCCTCATCAAGGTATAAGTGACACTCGGTCAGAAGACCTGCTGTGTCTAAGAACCACAGTACCCAGAAGGAGATCCTCACACTTCTCCACTCTGGACAGATGAGGAAACTGAGGCCCGCCATGCTGAAGGGGAGGGCGCAGGCCCCCATGCCACAGGGTTAGGGGTGGAGCCTGCATTTGATCTCAGATCCGACTCCAGGGCTCACACTCTGTGCACAGGTCCAGGGTTGGCATTCATGGTGGTGAGTGGCATGGTGAGCCTGTGACACACCCCGGGGTAAAGTGATGAAGATGGCCCCATAGCAGACTGGCCTGCACTCGGGAAGAGAAAATGGTCAAAAGGATTAGTGGGGGGCCGGCCCGGTGGCTCAGGCGGTTAGAGCTCCGTGCTCCTAACTCCGAAGGCTGCCGGTTCGATTCCCACATGGGCCAGTGGGCTCTCAACCACAAGGTTGCCAGTTCAATTCCTCGAGTCCCGCAAGGGATGGTGGGCAGCGCCCTCTGCAACTAAGATTGAACACGGCACCTTGAGCTGAGCTGCCTCCCGGATGGCTCAGTTGTTGGTTGGAGCGCGGGCTCTCAACCACAAGGTTGCCAGTTCAATTCCTCGACTCCCGCAAGGGATGGTGGGCAGCGCCCCCTGCAACTAAAATTGAACACGGCACCTTGAGCTGAGCTGCCGCTGAGCTCCCGGATGGCTCAGTTGGTTGGAGCCTGTCCTCTCAACCACAAGGTTGCCGGTTCGACTCCCGCAAGGGATGGTGGGCCGTGCCCCCTACAACTAGCAACGGCAACTGGACCTGGAGCTGAGCTGCACCCTCCACAACTAAGACTGAAAGAACAACAACTTGAAGCTGAACAGAACCCCCCACAACTAAGATTGAAAGGACAACAATTTGACCATTGTTCCCCAATAAAGTCCTGTTCCCCTTCCCCCCCCAAAAAAAAAGGATTAGTGGGGAGGGGGTTCAGGCAGATGGGAGAGACGGAGAGATGGAGGATCCGAGGCCACTTGCTCAGGGGCTCGGGGCTCCTGGGAAGGTGAAGAGGAAGGTGACAAGCTTGTGACTATCCTCAAGGTGGCTCATTCAGAACCAGTAAGAGCCCCCTATGCTCACGCAGAGGGGGCAGTGGCTATGGGCTTGAAAAAGCCTAGAAGGACCTGGAATTTTCCAGAAATGGATCCTAACTGGGAGATTGGGAAGGTTCCCTCCTCTCACACACCAGAAAATAGGCATCATGACAGCTGTGCTGACTGAGCAGGGACGCTGGAGAAACCGAGGCTCAGAGAGGTGGAGCAGCTCACCCGAGGTCCTGCAGCTGGGCTTTGAAAGCCCATTAGACCAGGAGCCTGCGCTCTTTCCCAGCGCCAGGAGCATCCTTCTCAGGGTCCCCAGTCAGAACCAGGAGACATGGGCAGGCAGATGCTGGGCCCTCACAAGCCCTGCCCAGGGCTACCTGTGCTAAATCAGCCCGGGTTTGGTTCCCACATCTGTCTCCAAGGCCTGAGACAGGAAATCCTGCTCCCTCTGCAAGGCTTCAGCAGGCCTGAGAGACTTAGGACACCCAATAAATAGAGGAAGACACTGACGCTCAGAGAGGACCACAACACACCCCCTAGTCACCCAGCTGGCAAGAGGCAGCATAGATGTTAGAACACAGGTCTATCCCCACCTCCCTGATCCCTTCCTGGGTGACCCCCGAGTATGACCTTCTACTGCAAATCGGAGAGGGCAAATCGGAGAGGCACCTCCCCAAAGGGCCCAAGTGTCCGACAAGCCAGAAAGGGCCTGGAGCTTCCACAGGCAGCTGGGTTTCTCAAGATGTGGAAACACCGAGGGGTGAGGCCAGACACTCTCTCTCCTTCTCTGAAGCTTGACGGAGGCAGTGGCGACAATTTACAAGCACCCTGGGACAACAGGAACCATCTCTGCAGACACCCAGTGCCTCTAAAAGCGGTTTAACTTTATTTCCTCCCTCTCCTCAGCCTTCCTCTCTTCCGCCACAGCCATCGATCGCCGTCCACCCCGGTCCCCTCTGCTCCTCCCAGCACTTCACCTGCAGCGAGCTCTGCTATCAACCAGCTGTGCCACCCCCAGCACCTTCACCTCGCTGAACTCTGGTCTCATCTCCAGCTGCAGGTGACAGTAGTCACGCCCACAGGACTGGTGTGACGATGGCTCCCAGTGCCCTGTATGTGCTCAGTGGTGTGTGTTTCTTTCCTGAGGAAAAGCAGCCAAAAGCCCGGAGCCGCCACCGCACACCAGGCCTGTGAGTCCCTCCCCGTCCCATGGCCAGCCTCCAGGGACATCTTCACGCCCTCTGCCTCTTGTGTTCTCCCCCCTCCCTTCCCAGAAGCCAGAAGCAGGAATGGCAGCCTTCTCAGGGATCACTTCTCCCAGCTTGTTCTCTGTTGTTCTCCAGAGCCAAGAGCAGGACCCAGCATGTCCTCAGCACTCAGGGAATAATTATTGAAGGGCTGACCAACCAACAGGGACCTGGAAGCTGCTACCAAAAAGCCCCTCCTCCCGGAAGACTTCCCTGATTTTCCACCCAGATTGAGTTAAGACCTCTTCATATGAACTGCCCTAAAGCTCAGAACTGTGGGGGGAGAAAAAGGATTGTCGGTTCTGGGGTTCCAGCCTTGGCTCTGCACTCACTACCTGTGTGTCTTTGGACAAGTGATATAACCTCTCTGGGCCTCCGTGTCCTCGTCTGTAAAATGAGAATAACAACAGTGTCTGCTGCGGAGAATCGTTCTGAGGTGTCATGATACAGGTACCACACACAACATGGCACCAGGCACGCAATGAGCACTCACACACGTGAGGGGTTCTCATTTGCAGTCCCGAGTACCACGCAGTATTGTCTCATTTACCTGTCTGTTGCCACCTGCCCGTGAACTCATCAACCCCTGTAGCAAAGAGTGTCAGGTGCTTTCCCAGGCCCCTACAGAGCACGCCCTGACTCTGGCCTCACCCTCCAGTACCTATACCTGCACCTTCTCCAGAAGCTGGGCTGCTTTGCCCACATCTATAGGGTGCTCAGCTATCTGGGCATCAGCAACTCCAGGGCTGGTTCTCGGCAAATGATTGACAGGTCACAAGTCGGGACCAACTCAGAGATATAACTTACACACCGGAGTCCCCTGCGGGGTCAGGCCCAGGCTGCTCTCTATGGGGTTTTGCCTGAAATCACTCACTGGCTTGGCAGCCCTCCAGTCCTCCCCCACCCAGCCTTGCTTCCCTCACTTCTCGCGCCCAAATCCTCATCTTGACCAGGCACCTAAGATGGGTTGATGTCATGCTCACCCCCCACACCTAGTACAGTGCCCAGACATGGAGCGTGGATCACTGGGGGTGAACTGTTGAACTGAGTGACACCAATAAGAAAAAGGTCTTGTGAGTCAACCAAGGCAAGAATTCCGAGAGGGCGATGGCCAGGCTGAGAGCCCACCGTCTCGTCTCCCCCAGGCTCACGGGGGCCCGTCTGCACACAGCCTCTCCCCTGCCCACACTGAGCGCCACCTGCAGCATAAATGTCCAGTGGAGCATGTGGTCTTTAGTGCACAGGCCTTGGGCTACATAAACAAGGTCGTAAAATTTAAAGGCAAATCAGGCTGGGATCCCAGGGGCAGCCATATTGATGTCCCAGCTGGGGCAGGGCTTGCTTGGAGGGGTAGGAAGAGGCTCTGGGCAGCAGTAAGTCTGGCATAGAAAGAAGGCGCCATTTGGCCCTCACTCTTGGTTGCTTCTGTTTATTTGTTTTGTAATCATTTGACCTGAAATGACAGGATGGAAGCAGGCCCACATCTAGACCATGCCACACACTCCAGAGGGTTGGGTATTTTGTCTCTTCCGAGGACAATCCATTCTGACGTCTGCAGGTGAACAAGGGACCTGACACTGAGTCACAGGTGGTGGGGCTTCAGCCCCACGTGAACAAGAGGAGACCCTTTGCCCTCCTGGAGCTTACGTTTTAGAGACAGGAAGACCAATGGCAACTCCAGATACTGAAGGGTGCTATACAAATAAGACTGGGAGGGAGGCTATTTTAGATTGGGGGATCACCATGGGCTGACACCCCTCTACTACCTGTATGAGGGGGTGGCTTTGGCCACAGCCTTGGCTGCTGACCACACAAGCCGCTCCCCGTACTTGCCCCACCTGTCTTTACTATAAATGGGGCTGCTGTTTGCAGATCAGATCCATATTACGCAACCTCACCCAGGGGGTTTTCTTACCCAGCCTCCCAACTCCACACAACTCTGGTTAAGAGTGTGGGCTCTGGAGCCACAGTCCTGGGTTCAAATCCCAGCTCTGCCACTTACTAGCTGTGTGCCCCTGGGCATCGTTTCCTGACCTGTAGAGTGGAAATAACGACAGTACCTGCCTGGTAGAGTCCTCCGGAGGGTGAGATGAGGAGAGCACGTGTACATAGTAAGCCAACAGTCAGGGTGAGTGACTAGTGCTGTTTTTATCATGACCACTCCCTCCTGACTATGCCTGAGCCGGCTCTACAGTGAACCCAGCAGGTTGGGAGTAGGGGTGAAGGCAAAAGTGAGGGCTACACAGACGCCAGAGAAGCAGCCACTCCACCGGAGACAGAAGAGGCTACAGTGACAAGGACGGGGCCTGCGAAGGTGGGCAGGGGCCTTATGGGCTCAAACATCAGGACACAGACGACCATAGAACCAAGTGCGGGGCTCCGCGACCTGGTTTAAGTCAGGCCACAGAGGGACGCTGAATGAGCAGGATGAGAGCTTGCTCGACCCCCCCTGTAGGAAGTTATAGCAAATGTAAGGTGAGGGACTCAGCAGAGGCGGGGAGAGGTGTCAGGTAGGCCTGGGTCAAGTCCTGGCTTCAGCCACCCAGGGGCCCTGTGAACTTGACGCTCCCAAAGCCTCAATGGCACCATCTGTAAAATGGGGATAACCTAGAATCTGCCTGTCAGGGTCATGGCAAGGACGGAATGAGATGATGCATGAAGTCAGCACTGACTTAATGGAAGTTAATAGAATTACAGGGAAGAGTCTCTGACTTCAAGGTTCAATGAACCCAAGGCTCAAGGTTTTAAGTTTTTAAATGTGTACGAGTTTAAGATTAAATCTTACTAGAGTGTCGGCTCAGGGAATTGGTCTGTTTGGGTCATGGTTTTATCCCCAGTAACTGGCACCCAGAGCTTAGCATGTAGGTGAGCAGTATGTGTAGGTGTGTGATTGTGTGTGTTGGATAAATGAGTGAATGACTGAGTGAATGAATGAATGGACAGGACTGACCACTCTGTCCAGTTGCCCAAACCAAAAACATGGATGCCATCTCTGACCTACCCTCAGCCCCCACCCATCACACCTCCTATGCCGTCAGCCCCCTCTTCTCCTCCCGTGTAGACAGCCCCTCCTTCACCTCAAGTGCTGTCACAGCCTCCTAACTGGCTCCTTGCCTATCCTTCCCTTCCATCTCAAAATCTCATTTACAGAAAGAAAAAAAGTTCATTAACCAAATTGGGGGCATTCGGCCGCAGGGCTGAGTCATTATCAGGCACAACAGAAAGTCTTATCTGTGTCACTTACAAAATTAACTGCAAGGAACTCCGGCACTGTGAGCCACAGCACACCTCCTTCCCCAAGAAATCCTGTGCAGCCGAGTGGGCCCCACGCAGGAGGCAGGTGGATGGACGAAATGACAGGTGGTGGTCATTCAGAGCTCAGGGCCGTGGCGGCGGAGCGAGAACCCACAGCAGTCAGGTCACGCTCTGACACCCACCCCCCTCCTCACCCCAGGACACTCTGAACCAGAGTCCAGCCGCTCCCACCTCATTAAGCAGCCGGCACAGGGCCCTGGGAAACGTCTTAATTAGGTGGCCACACTGGCTCACGTAAATTAATTTCATAAAGATAATGAAGTTCAGCAGAGCAGAGCTGACCAGGTTTCTAAAAGCGGCTGCCCTGAGGCTTGAGCTCTAGGAATCAGAATGTGGGGAGGGGCGATGGGAGTGGTCAGCTGCGCTTCCAGGGCACTGTGTCCCTCCCCTCTCCTCCCTGCCCCCCATGCATTTCACCCTCTGGAGGCCAAAGAACCCAGGGGACCCATCTTGTCCTGAAGGTCTCTGGAAACAAGCTGGGTTTCCATCCCGGCTTTACCATGCCATGGGAGTCGGGCCACCTGGTCTCTGTGAATGTCAGTCTTCTCAGCTGTAAGATGGGTTTGACAGCCCTGCGTCCTAGCACTGACTAAATAATACACGTAAAACGTTTGACACATACCTGAGTATATAGTGGGTCCTCAGATTTTATTTATTTATTTATTTTACTAAATAATGTCATGAAAACACCCCTCACTGACCTTGTGGAAAATGGTTCTTTTGGATAAACCATTCACTCCTGATTTCCATGAGCCCTCTCTCATTCAGGGCCTTCTGTTCCCTTTGGGGCTCAAAGGGTTAAAGAATTTGGTCAAAGTCACACAGCTGGTAAGTGGGCCCAAAAGCGAAGCCCTTTCCACCATACCGTGTGCTAAGAAACGGCAGCTCTGCACACATGAGAGTCTGCAGACAACGGGGCTGCATTGCGGCCTGAACACCTTCAGTGATTCTGTTTTCCTTTGATCCAGATTTGCTTCCCAATCCAGTAGGTTGCACGGGAGATTTAAAAAAACCTGAGCTCACACTGGCCAAAAGTGGTGGGTGGAAAGACTGTAGGATGGGAGTCAGGATACCTAGGGTTCACGCACAGCTCTGCCATAACTCTCTGTGGTACCTTAGCCAAGTCACGCCCCTCTCTGAGCCTCTTTCCCATCTGCAAGGGGGAAGGAAGGTTTCTGACTCTGAACACCTTTCCAGCCCAATTCATCCCACACATCCTTCTCTGAGCCACCTGCTCTTTGGTTTGGGGGTACCTGAAATTTCTCACCATGCCTCCTGGTACAGTGTTGCCTCATAGGGGCTGAGCACATTGGAACCATCTGCACTCTGTCTCATCAAAGAACAGCAAGAAGGACCAAGGGTAGACTTCAGGGCTTCCGGCAGTATCGGAATGAAGGATCCTAAAAATGGAAGTTCTCCCTGGGATATAAAATCCTGGAGCTGGGCACGTGACAATCAGCAAAGGAGAATAACAGTGATAGTGCGAGGCTTTTTTTTCCCCTCGCTGTAAACAAGAGAGATGCATTGGGTGTCTCATTAGTACAATATTAGATAATTGGTGTAATCTGGTACCATTCCCTTTTTGACAGCCTCCTCTGTGCTGTCCCATTTCAAGCTTGAGCTGCCAGTAATATCAGCTGATAATTGTAACACTGAAAATGAAAAATCAGATCAGAGTCATCAGAGGCTCCCATTAAATTGATTTAGAACTGGAAAAATTAATGGGATTCCCTTGGGTCCCCCCTCCTCCCCCACCTGGTCTCCGCCTCACTCTGCCTCAGAGCAGAGCTGCCAAATGGAGAGAGGATCCGTGGCTCAGACATTCGGCCTCTGACCTGCTCCCCACCCTGCAAAAGGGTCAGAGCCACCTCCCTTGAAGGCTCAGGAAGAGAATAGCGGCCAGCACCCTGCAGTGGGGCCTCAGACAGAGCGGGTGTAGCCTTTCCATCCTTTCTCATTAGAACCAAGCCTCGGAGACATAACAACGCAGCCCCTGCTATTTCTAAGTTTAATAAGGCAAAGAAATGGAGTCAGTATGATGTGTGTCCCATTAGTTCAAGTGACAGAAATCAACTCAAACCAGCTTAAAGAAAAAAGAACATTTATTGGCTCATGAAACTGGGAAATCCAGAGGGACAGCTGTCCCAGAGACGCCAAGAACCCAAAGGTGTCACCACACCACGTCTTCCATCTTGCCTTGGCCTCCTTCTCTGCCACTATTGCTCCATAATGAGCTGGTGTGGGGTCAGGATGGGGAACATGACCACAGGCGTCTTCTGGGTTTACATCATCCCAGCATAGTAACTCCAGAGGAAACAGCTTCTCTCACCCAGTGTCAGTATATACGAGTTCTGATAATTAAGTTCACGAACTTGTTACAATGATGTTGCTAACCTAACCTTTATATACATATATATCAGAGGGATTATTCATTATGAATTTGTACCAACTGGACAAACAGTTAACCAAGTTTACTATTTGGAAGTCCTGAAAGGCTGCGTGAAAAAGTTACACGACCTGAACTTTTCACCAACAATTCATGGCTCTTGCATCACGACAATGCACCAGCTCACACAGCACTGTCTGTGAGGGAGTTTTTAGCCAGTAAACAAATAACTGTATTGGAACACCCTCCCTACTCACCTGATCTGGCCCCCAATGACTTCTTTCTTTACCCGAAGATAGAGGAAATATTGAAAGGAAGACATTTTGATGACATTCAGGACATCAAGGGTAATACGACAGCTCTGATGGCCATTCCAGAAAAAGAGTTCCAAAATTGCTCTGAAGTGTGGATTAAACGCTGGCATCAGTGCATAGCTTCCCAAGGGGAGTACTTGGAAGGTGACCATAGTGACATTCAGCAATGAGGTAGGTAGCACTTTTCCTCGGAAGAGTTCGCAAACCTATTTGACCTCATAGAGCCCAGGGAAGGGCCCCGATTGGTTAATCTTGAGTCATATGCCCATCTGTGAGCCAATCACTATTGCCAGGGGCTGAGACGTTATCCTCACCAGGCCTGTGTCCCACACCCACTCCTGTGCCTGAAGGAACAAGGTAGTACTATGATTGGTACCCCCACCGATTGAGCAGGTGAGGGGGCATCCCAAAGGATGTTTGTACTACTGGAAGGGGAGGTGAATAGGGTCATACGAAACAAACCACCCCTAAACTTAGCGTCTTAAAACAACACCCTTTGTTATGATCTCTCATGATTCTGGGGGTTGACTGGGCTCAGTCAGGTGGCTCTTCTGCTGGACATGACATTATCTGGGTCTGTGGTCACCTGGGCTTGACCAGGCAGCAGTGTCCAAGGCGAATCACCCATGTGCACTCATGGCTGGGACTGTCTGGTGCCCTCTGTCTCCCTGCCTCTGTCCCTGTCATCCTTCTTAGGATAGCTAGACTTCTCACATGGCAACTCAGAGCTCCCAAAAGCACGAAAGCCAAAGCTACCAGGCGCAGAACTGGTATAGTGTCACTTCCATCCTACTCCATTGTCAAAGCAGTTCAAGACCAACTCACAAAAAGGGAAATGAACTCCGTTTCTCAATGTGAGGAGGTGACAACAAATCTCTACCACCTTTAACGCACCCCCCAGGAGGGCCGGGCACACAATGGCAATAGGTATGCCACCTAATGTCCATTCATCTATGGAAGCACTGACAGAGGTCCTGCTTGGTGCCAGGCTTGTACCAGGGGCTGGCACTGAGGCCCCTGCCCTCAAGGGAACTACCCTGTCACCCCTCCTCGGGGGCAGCCTGTAACTGAGGTGTGCATTGGTTGCCACGGAAACCAGGCCATTCTGGAAGCACAGGTTCTCGTCCAGTTGCTTCCTCATGAGGCAGTCCAGGGAAACACAGGAAAAGAAGAAAGGGACTTCTCCTGGGAGAAAGATGCTCAGAGGGCTCCAAGGGTTGCCAAAGGTTGGGTTTCTCACTCTCCCTAATCAGGAAAGAGAGGTCTAGAACCAAACTGGCATGTGTTTGAATCCAGGGCCTCCAAAGACCAGTCACGTGGCCTTGGGTAGGTCACATCAGCTCTCTCCATTTCAGTGTCCTCATGTCCAAAACGGGGTTGATAACCCACTTCATAAGGCTCTAAGGAGAAAATGGACTAACGTGTAAAGAGCCTAGTACAGTGCCTGGCACATAGTAGGTGCTGAACAATGAGGCCCTATTAGAAGGGTTGCCACTACTCCCCTGTCCATACCTGTTCTAAAGTCTGCGCTGGCCCATTGAGGAAACCCTACCCTGTGGTTTCATCTCAGCTTCTTTAGCTTTTTGTACCCAGTTGCCCAAAGCTCTCTTTTCCTCCTAGTCCTGAGTAGCACTGGGGAGACCTGGCCCCAGAGTCCCTCCCTGGTCTAAGTATCCCACGGACACCACAGGGCCCTCTGAGCACCTTCATCCTTGCCTATGGGCTTCAGACCAGCTCAGAGTGGGTGAACTCAACACACTTATTTCATTTTACATACAATGAGTTTGGGCCTCTTGAACTTCACATCCAGAGAAACATGCAAATATATGCAAATGAGGCTCTGATTTATGCAAACCGTATGCAAATGAATGTCCCCAGATTTGCCAAAGAAAAAGGCCTGGTCATCTAATTCAGCAGAAACCACAAGGGGGAAAAGATCATGTCTGTCCATCTGATTTAGGTTTAGACCGGAAAGAACTCAGGAAACCTGGAATGGAGCTGGTGGATCCCTTTCTTCCCTGGGCCACAGACCCCAGTTCCTGGAACCAGAAGCCCCCAGCCCTGGGTTTGCCAACGGAGTCCAGCTTCACACTGGTGCCCAATTCCCCTGCAGCTGAGCAACCTGGATTTCCCTTCCAGATAGGGCCCCAGAAGAGAACGCTCCCCAGCACCCTGCCTGCCCACCGATAGCCGCGTGCTTACTACCAGGCCAGCCCCAGTATTAACCTCATCACCATTCAAGAAAGCTAACGCTGAGGGAGCAGGTCCTGTGCTGAGCTCTGCAGACACGTCTGCTCCTTTACCCCCAGCAGCGGCCCCGAGTAAGATACTCTTATCACCATCTTACAGCAGGAGAACCTGAGGCCAGCGAGTGGGAGCCTCTGTATCTGTGAGACCCCCAAAGCCAGCATTCTCATCCTTATATGTTGGGTCTTCAAGAACCTTCTTTCCTTTTCAAATCTGTGTTGCCCATGAGGCTGGGGGCTCAGCTCCAGGAATGCAGGGACAATGTCTGCTCATTCGCTGCCCTGGCCCCAGTAGACACTTGCTGAATGAATGAATGAATGAACGAATGAACAAATGAACGAATGAATGAATGAATGAATGGAAGCTACTCTGGCGTGTCGCTTGCTCAAACGCAAGTATGTTTTCTGCAGACTTACACCATCCATTTCCTGGACCCAGTAAACGGCCCACGATGAGGTGTCTATTGGTCAGGATGGTGTTTACTGCACTTTGCCCTTCTTTTCCCAAAGTGCTTGGTGAGTGATGCTGGCGTTTATGCGTCCTAAGCCAGCAGCACTGATAGAGGTTTCTGCACAAACCGCTCGGTTCTCCAGGTGACTGTAGCGGAGCTGTGCCTCTCTGAAGAAGGTGCTAGGGGCTTTGCAACATGCCGGGATGTTTAACACTCTACAGAGGAGCATCTCAGCAGACACCTGGCAGGGCTCCTATGTGAGATGAGAATAATCAAGTTAATGAGGGCTCGTTATGGGCCAGGAGCTGTTCTGAGTATCTTACATGAATTAACTCATTTTATCCTCAAAATGGCCCATGCAGTCAGTGCTGTTAATATCCCCAAGCTCTAGAAGAGGAAACCGAGGCTAAGGTTTGCAAACATTCTGTGGCTTGTATTAGCATGTGGGCACATGTTCTCATGGGGGTCCTTATGTGGCAGAGTGGAGGGGGCAGGGCAGGGAAATTGGCCAAGGATGGTACAGAGGTAGTGCAGGGTTAAGACCTGCAGCCCTGGGGTCTTCTGTGCTGTGTGACCCTTAGCAAGTGACTTCACTTCCCTGAGTCTCAGTTTCCTCATCTGTAAAGTGGGGATAATACAACCTCCTCCGGGAGTGGTTGTAATGATTCATTGCGATCAAGGGTATCATGCATTAAACATGGTACCTGGACCCAGCAAGAGACTTGGATTCACAGAGGAGCAGGGACCTGTAGACCACATTCACACTGGTACCAACACTTGAATCCATGTCTCCTGACTGAGGGCCCAGGCGCTCTCTCCACCAGAGCCCAGCCCATCTGTCAGGGCCACGCTGGCTTCCAGAACTATGCACAGGAGCACCTGTAAGAATCTGTTCTCTGCGGAGATGGAGCCAGCTGTCTGCCTCACTATGAACCAGTAATGACCATGCTTCTCACCAGGAAAGGTCTGTGGTTTCTGTTGATATGAAAAGATGACAAGAAATAGCTCAGGTAATTATATTAATTTTCCTCAATTTACACATTCTTGCTACTTGCCATTTCCCCAGGAAAGTGTAAATGAGGAATTTAGAGTAGTTCAGCAGTGCTATAATTAGGTCTGCGTTGTTAAAAAGTTTCTGTTGTATGTCTTATTATTAAGTCTCCTCATGGTTGAGGGTCCGGTCTCCCCTCTCTGACTGGTATCTCCCCAAGGCAAAGGATTTCCCTCCCACTTCAGCCTGGGGTCTCCCCATCTGATTGGAGAATCTTCTGAGGACAGGGCTATATCTCCCCTATCAGACTAGGGTCTCTTCCTGAGCAGAAACTGTATCTTCCCCGTCAAGCTGGCAGGTCCCTCAGAGTTGGGCTGGGTCTCCCCCATCAGATTTGGGGTCCCTAGGAGATGGGCTGGCTGGCAGCTGCCTCCTGTTATCTCTTTCACCATCTGGCCCGTTTGACTTACTGTCTGTTCCCTCTACCCCCACTGGGAGAATTGGGGGCAGGGTATATGCAGTATTTGTCTTCTTCACCAGTCTCCCCCATGCCTACCTGGATCCGGGTCCTAACACATAATAGGCTTTCAATAAATACTGAATGAATGACACTCGGTTCCCATGGCAGGGACTATTTATTATCCCCGCTCTGAGACACAGAGAGGTGAAGGCTCTTGCCTGATGTCACACAGCTAGTAAGTGAGGAAAGCACCGTTGGAACTCTGGTGTGCTTGTCTCCAAAGTTTTTCTCTTGGAAGTGGAGTGGACTGGTGGCTAAGAGTCTGGCCCTGGTGGCAGACAGACCCTGTCTTAGCCCCGGTGCTTCCTCGGAAAGTTATGTAACTTCCCTGAGCCTCAGATCCCTCACCTGTAAAATGAGGCAAGGAGAGTGGCTTAGAGGGGGAAACGGGCTGACCCACCTAACGTGCTATGGTTATTGTTACTCTGATGGCTATCTACAGCAGGGGCCTCCTGTTGTCAGCAGGGCACATCCACCTGCCACACGTCTCGGAGCTGTTTCTGGTGACCCAATCCTCCCTCACTGTTGTCAGAGATTTGGAGATGGGTATTGACTGATAAGATCATCTCACTGTAGTAGCAAAGTCGTCATTTTCCAGGTGACAGATTTTGTGGGCCCATTAGATCTCCCGGGTCCCCTTCCGCTGAGCGATCTACAGATCTAGGCTCCAACAGCCCCACAGAGCTCTGAAACACCAACTCCTGCACAGCAAGGGAGGACTTCTTAACGAGAACATCTGCCTCAAATCGTTTGGAACAAGGCAGGCTAAGATGACATAAGGAAAAATCCAAAGCTGCCGTTGGAGGACCATTCCAGGTGCTTTCCATGGACTTGTTACCACTCGTCCCGAGCAATTCTGCACCATGTCGTGGTCCCTATTCTAGAGATGAGGAAACCGAGACCCAGAGGTGAAGGGACCCCCTGGGACCCACACGGCAGGGCTTCAGTGAAGCTGCACTTGAATGCAGGCCCGCTGGATCTTAGCCTCCAGGCTTGCTCGTCGTCCCAAGCAGCCACTACTCACCAGTCATCGTTCCAGGAAAGGTCTTGACCTGCATTTGACCAATGGGATAAAGGCACCTTCTGGGAACCACCCCCAGACACACGCACACACCCACAGGTCATTTGGTAATTAACCTGAGTACAATGCACTTGGTCCTACTGGCTCTCAGAAAAGACCTTTCTCTCCCATGAGAGGTGGGCAGGACAGTGGTGAGTCTCCCTTTGATATAAACCGGGAAACTGAGGCCCAGAGAAGATGGGTTCCACAGGAACAGAATGTTCTTGGTCAGTGCCCCTGGCCATGGTTCCTCTAGACACAGCTCTCTCGCCCCCTCCTGGGGCCCCACGCTGGACCACTTCCCCTCCAGTAGTAAGCCAACCTCTGCACACCCCGCTTTGCACAGGCTGCTCCCTCCAAGAGGCGTCACCCCCTCTCTGCACACCCTTGCCCTCCCCCAAGCCCTCCCCGACTGGCACTTACGCCTGCCTTGCCCTCTAACTGTGCACTTCCTGGGGGCAGGGATGGTGGCTGCCTTCCTCACTTCCCTGGTTCCAACAATGAACACAAACATACCGTGTTTCTCCGAAAATGAGACCGAGTCTTGTATTAAGTTTTGCTCCAAAAGACGCATGAGGGCGTATGTTCAAGGGATGTCCTCCTGAAAAATCATGCTAGGGCTTAATTTCCGGTTAGGTCTTATTTTTGGGGAAACACGGTAGTACCTGAGTCTAGCAGGAGCTCAAGGGGTTTGCAAAAGGTGTGAATGAATGAATGACTCGTCCGGTGGGTGTGATCCGCCAGTTGTTAGGACCCAGCTGGAACGCCCTCCATGGTGGCTCTTCCCGCTGGGTTCCCTGAGCATCACATGGAGGCTTATCAAGCTGCAAGGCCAGGTCCAGTTAAGAGGTTTGCCTCCCATCTGTGCTGAGCCCTGTTTTCCTTCTCCATGAAACCTGGCGCTGCTGCCGCTGATGTGTGTGGAAGGGAGGACAGACAGATAGGTAGGGGGTGGGTGGACAGACATGCAAACAGATGACAGGGGGGTGGATGGGTGGGAAGATGGAGGAAATGCTTCTCTACTGGGTGGTGGGTTTGGGTTTTGTTGTTTTCCCTGCAGGCAGCTGTAGAACTCTAAGGATGGGGATTGAGCCAGAAGAGAGAAGCCACGGCCCCGAGCAGCCCGACCCGCCAATGTCCCCCACAGCCTGGGCTCTGCTCCCACCATTTGCAACTCACCCCACCCTGTCTCAGACCCAGGGACCTTAGCCCCCTGCCCACCTCACTCTGTGGCCCACAGTAACAGCCCCAGGCTCCATCCTCCACACAGTGACGCCCTCAGCTTCCTTGCATCCCAGGCTGGCAGAGCCAAGGCGTCCTGTCGCCACACCATTCCGGAGCTAGGGGCGCCATGCCTTTTCTTCAAAAAATATTCAGAAACGAAGCTCCCAAGAGCCCCTTATGGAGCAGAAGGGTACTTTCTGGGAGGAGGGAAGCCGTCATCTCTGTGTTGTCCAATAGTTGGCACTCACCTCGTGGGGCTGTTCAAGCCACACTAGAAATGTGGCTAATGGGACTGGGGAACTGAATCGGTCATTTTATTTAACTTTAACTTAATTTAATTCATTTCAAAAATTAAATAGCCACATGTGACCAATGGCGACCGTGTCGGACAGGCCAGTTCTAGGGCCTGTTCTTGTGGCAGGGTCTTCCTGTGGCCTGGCCTCGGTGACGCCTGCTGAGGGCAGTGTCGCCCTTGGTTCCAGAACAATCCCTATCTAGTGACAGCTGCTCTCTCTCTTGCCCTATCACATCTCAAAAACAAAACCTCAATCCAAGTACTGACATTATTCTTGACTTTTATTCCAGCATCTCCCAGAGCTCCAATATGTACAGATTTTATACACAGATAATATACACCATATATACGTATTTATATATATATATTCACACACCATCCCACACGCTCTCATACATGCACACGCACACGCTTTTCCAGGAGGGGTGCGTGGCTGCCTGAGCCCCACTCGGCCCGGACAAGAAAAGCCGGGCTTGCCAGGCAGTTAGAAGGTTTTGTGGGATTTTTTTGTTTGTTTGTTTTTAAAAAGGCCATTTCCTCCGGAGGTGTCTTCCCTCACCCCAAACCCAAACCCCTCCCTGAAACACTCTGAATTTTTTTTAAAAAAAGGAAGCGGTTTTCCTCTGCTCTGCCAAGGTAGTTCCTGGGAATCCAGGCCCGTCCGCGTAGACCTGTGCCGATCCCTGGAAGGCAAATCTCCCCAGCGCTCCCTGGGGGACCCTGGATGACGTGGAGGGCCCCCAGCAGGCCGAGAGCCCGGCATGGCTGCAGCTGTGCACCCCTGGGTGGGGGCTATAGCGTCAACGGCACCTGCCAGATAAGGAGGGTGCTGTCCATCTCCCCACACGAGGCCAGCCTCCCGCTGACACCCGAGGCACTGCCGAAGTTGCGGTAGCCCTGCCCGCCAGAGATGATGGCCATGGAGCAGATCTCCTTGCGGTGGGCGTCACGGGCACAGGGCCGGCTGCGCACCCAGACGTCAGGGTCATCAGCCATCTCATAGATGGAGCCGTCCTCCTCGCTGTGCTCCAGGGCGGAGCCGTCCGTGGGCACCGGCTCCCGCATGGAGAGCAGCGGGCCCGGGAGATGGGCCGTGGAGCGCAGGCGGTACTGTAGAAGGATGCCCTTCTTGCGGGTCAGCTCTCGGCCCACGTGGCCCGACGGCGCGGCCGCGGGCTCATGAGCCTGCCCGTCCGGCTTGTCCTCCTCGGCCCTTGGGCCCTCGGCCTCTTCCTGGTCACTCCGCAGAATGTCGAGGGCCAAGATGCTGGTAGCCACGGCCAGGAAGGCCACAGGCCCACAGTGACCGTTGAGGGAGACCATGCCTTTCCCTGCAGAAATGGGGCAGAGGGAAGAGGCCCAAAAGCCCAGAGCTTTAAGCGAGGCACCCACACGAGTCTCTGGGAGAACATTCTGGTTGTTTGTTTGTTTTTAACTATAATCTATGTCAGAACCTTCCCAGAAGGCCACGGGTCTGGGGGAGGGCGCTCCCATGCTCCTGGGTTACTTTCTTTGGGGAGATGGAGAACAGGAGTAACCTTCTAAACCACGTGGGGACCCTCGGTGTGAAAGCACCTGGAGTTCCCTGCCCGGGTCACCTTCACGTCTCAGCGCCTTTCCCACCCACCTGATTCTACAACTCATCCTGGAAGCCCCGTTCAAGCTCCTCCATGGTGGGTCCTTCTGGAACTCACCCACGGAGAGCTGACGCCCCTGTCTCTGTGACCCCATTCCCCAGGCACCCGCCATCTCAGCACCTGCCACCCTGGACTACAGCTGCCCCACCAGACTGTCAGCTCTTTGGGGGTAGAGTCTCTGCCTGATATATCCCTGCAACCCCAGGACCAAGCCTGGGATGAACAACATGACCCAGGTGACGAGAAAAACAGGAAATCTCAGAATTTAGGAAGAGTCTTCATTAGCAGAGAGCTCAAGATCTGGTGGGGGCTGGCCTGCCCTCAGGGCTCTGCCCCCCCCCCCACTCCCCTCACCCCTGCTCTCCAGCAGCAGCTAGAGGAGGCCACTTTGTCATCTGCAGAGGCTAAGGAAGGCATAGGGCTGCGGGGTACTCCCTGCCCCCGCCCTAATTCTCCTGGGCCCCAGTGCCACAGGTCAGGGCAGACCTTCCTCTAATCCATGCACACACATTTGCACACGGACCCCATCCGCAGGAGCCCTCAGCTAGTTCTGTCTCTGGAGCCTGGACATTTTGAAGCCACAGTGGGGAAGGGACAGAAGGGGCCCAGCAGAGCCTCTGCCATTAGTCAGGTGTCTCAGCCAGTCCTCAAACAATCTGGCCAATACACATTACTGTGCCCATTTACCAGACTGGGAAGTTGAGACTCGGAAAGGAGGTGGGAGACTGTGGGGCTGGGATGATTTAATTGCCTTGTGCCACCATCTGCCTGTGATGACAGAGAACATCGGAGAAGAGGCAGCCCCCATATCAGAATAGAGCATAACATCTGGGCACAACAGTCACCAACCCCCCGGCATCTGCAGCTGCCTCCCGGGCCCTACCAAGACTGGCTCCCAGAACCTCACCTGTGATCTTGGGGATGCCTTCCAGCCGAGGCACAGGCAGCAGGACGATGACACCCTGGTCGGTACCCACCCAGAGCAGACCCTGGCAGATCAGGAGACTGGTGACGCACAGGTGCTTCTGGCCTGCAGAGAGAGCGGTCAGCGTGAGCAGGACACCCTCCTTGGGGGACGGCAGTGGGTTCTGGGGGCCACCCAAGGTGAGGAAATGGCACAGTCCAGGCTCCTCCCATGAGACAAGCAAGAAGCTGGATGGGGTGTGATTAAGACCTGGGGCTTGGGAGGCTGACCTGGCTGGGGTCTCCCCTGGGTCCCCAAGCTGAGTGCTCCCCCCACCCAGCCTCAGTTTCCTCCCATGTGTGTGACATGGGACTGCCACGAAGATGCAATGAGGTAATGCCACAGAGCACGGTGCAGGCCCCTGAGAGCTTCCCACGCGCAGTGGCTGGGTTATTAGGCACCAAGCATAGGCCCAGGGTGGCCCATGCCGGGGCCACAACCAGCCAGCTGGGGAGTGAAGCCAGGGAGGCCTGGGAAGGCGCGGGTTTGAGGGTGAAAAGGATATTGGTGTGACAGGTCGCATGGGGAGGGGCCAGAGTGGATACAAGACAAGGCAAGTTGGCAGTGGCACAGCCCCTCGGTTTCCAGGGTGCCAGGTGGGCCTTTCCTCCAGTGAGGCATTGGACCTGACAGTGAAATGGACAACGCAGTGGTAGGAACTGGCATGTTTTTGATGGCAATCCAGATTAGTCCTTCTTGGCCGTCCCCTGGGTGCTCTCTTCTTTTTAGCAAAAAGCGATGGCAGGGAGGAAACACAGTGTGGGCTGCACAGCACAGTGGCCGAGAGCAGGGCTCTGGGTTCAAACCCCAGCTTGGCCACTTCCGGGCTACAGGACCCAGGGCCAGTCCCTAAACCTCTCTGTGCCATGGTTTCCTCACTGGTAAGAGGGGACAAGGATGACATTTCATAGCCTTGTCTGAGGATGAAATGAGTCAATGAATGTAAATCACTTAAGCCAGTGCCTGGTATACGATGCAGACAGATAGGTGCCATCGGCCGCTATCCTTCCGGCTCCATGGCTAACAATTCCGGTCGATGGGAACAAGTATGAGGGAGAGGCTGGGAGCAGCCTCCTGCCTTTCCAGAAGGCCGTCTCGCTTCTTGCCTGCCTCCTTCTGCCCTACTGAGAGGGGCTTATTCTCCCCTCAAAGGAAATTCAAATTCATGCCGCATATCACGGCAATGACAATGCCAGGTAACATGAGAAATGATGCTGAGAGAAGTGGTTCTCAACCTGGGTAAGGCACAGCACCACCAGGAGCACTCACAACTGAGGGGCCAACCCCAGAGGTGAGGCCCCAAACCACATTTCTAGCAAGTTCCCAGGCGGCGCTGATGCTGCTGGCCCAGGGACCACACTCTGAGAATCATCGCTTTGGAGTGTCTAAAGCATGCAATGTACGGGCTCTAGTCTGACGTCAGCCTTGCGACAGCTGAGAGGCATGCAAGACACGGCTGTTACGCCCATTTCCCAGATGAGGATATTAAGGTCCAAAGAGTCTGCCCAGCTGGGGAGTGCAGTGGGGGGAGCCAAGCTCAGGTGTGCTGCTTATCATAGCCTGTGCTTCTATTGCCTCCCCCTCTTGCACAAACTGCTTCGGGTCCAGACGTGTAGGCGTATGGGTTTCCTCTGCAGAACAAACAGTCTCAGAGGAGCATGGTGGGAATTCAGTCACACTGGAACCAGAGTTTCCACCTTGGGGATCACACAGCTTTGTTGGCACCCCAAGACCTCCTCAGGTGCCTACTGTGTGCAGCACTCTGCACTCAGTGCTGGAAGCACAGTGGGACCCCCCCACACACACACACAAAGTTCTGCCCTTGAGGAGCAAACACTCTAGAACTTTCTGGTATAATGCTAATGTTCTCTATGACACTGTCCACTTAGGTAGCCATTAACCACATGTGGCTACTGAGCAGTTAAAATGTGGCCAGAGGGACAGAGACACTACATTTATCATTTCATTTCATTTTAATAGTGGCTACCATATTGGCGCAGCCCTGGACAGGAGAAAGAGAAAATGGAAACATAAACAAGGAACGTAAATACTAAGCAGAGGATTCCAGTGGGGGTGGGGCAGAGAGTAGGTGCGAGCTGTCCTGGGTTTTCGTGCCTCACTCTGCCTCCAGGAAGGATGGGGGGCGGATGTGAGGATGTGAGACCAGATGACAGGGAAGAGGCAGCCACCCCCAGACCTGAGCAAAAGCCCAGGAGACAGCACATGCAAAGGCCCGACGACCAGAAGGAGCTTGGCGGGTTCGGTGGAACAGGCTGAAGCCAGTACAACTCAAGGAGCAGGCAAACTCGAGATGACCAGAGAGGCAGTCAGAAAGCGGAAGGGTCAGGTAGAGGCTGGGACCGTTCCTGCTGAGCACGATGAGAAGCTCCCGGAAGGTCCACGCAGGTGAGCGACAGACCCGACTTTAGAGGAGTGTTTTAGCTGCAGTGTGATGCACGACAGGGGAGGGGGTGGAGCAAGGGGATCCGTGAAGCAGAGACGGTGGCGGGCGAGACACAGTGGTGGCAGGAGGTAATGAGACGCCAACAGGTTCGGGTTCTGTTTTGAAGCAGAACCACAGAGCTGTTGACAGACTACAGTGGGGAGAGAGGCGAGGAGTCAAGGACAACGCCAAGGGCCTTTGTCTGGAGCAGCTGGGTACGTGGCAGTACCACTGACTGAGGTGGGGGGCAGGCTTGGGGTGGAAGTCCACGTTCTCCATTGGATGTGTTTAAGACGCACATTAGACATCCAAGTGGAGCTGTCAGCAGGCAGGGGGATATATGAGGCTGGCAACGTGATGCAAACTCAAAAAGTCATATTCATAGTGTTGATTCAATGTGGAAATGCAAACCACACTGGAAAAAACGCCCGTTTGTCACTTGACAATGGGGGCTATGTCACAAACAATCTCTGGGTGTCCATGGAGCTGGGACTCTTCCCCAGTCAATCCAGAAAGTGCAGACTCCAAACGACTACCGTGTTTCCCTGAAAATAAGACCAGGTCTTATATTATGTTTTGCTCCAAAAGACACATGAGGGCTTATGTTCAGGGGATGGCATCCTGAAAAATCACGCTAGGGCTTATTTCCCGGTGAGGTCGTGTGTCCGGGGAAACACGGTAGGAAAGCCTTGCAGCCCTCAGGAAATCAGGGTGCAAGAGGCTCAGGCTGCGAGCTCCCTTTTGTCACCAGCTGGCTTCCCTTCCTGGCCTTGGCCAAGGTCTGTAACTAACCTATTTTTCTCTTTGCTTATTTACTGTTTGCTGCCCCAAATGTAAGCTTCACAAGGGCAGCAGCGTATCTGTGAGCCCGAAGTCCACCCCCCCACACTCCTCGCTGAATATCCTGGCTCATGGAGGACACTCAAAAAGTATGAGTGAATGAGTGAATGAGTGAATGAATGAATGAAAGTAGAGAAGTGAAAAAGGACTTGGGCGTTGATGTCACTTACTAGCTGTACGAATTGACAAGTCACTTTCTGTCCTTGATCAATGCGTATTACAAACCAACCTACCTAGATCAATTTTATGATGATTAGAAATATTACATATGCATATATATGGTATGTAGATATAATATATGTACATAGTTGAGCACAGCTCTTAGCCCGTAGTATACAATCAATAAATGGAGGCTATTAAGATAACAGCTGTCATTATTAAAAGGACCTGGACTCTAATATCTTAAGATCAGCTGCACCAGAGCCATAAACCCACAAAAATAATAGCGCCAAGACAGGCAACAGTGGCAAATCTTTCCTCTCGAGTGCCTCACCTCCTTTCCCAGGGCCCCCGGGGCCTAGAGACCAGCAAGAGACTATTTCCTGAAGCCCCTACATCCTTGCGCTCCCCCTGGACAGTCGAAACCCAACAAATGAAAGAAAGGCAGTGAGAAACTGAAAGAGAGGCTGGAATTGAGAAATGAGTTCACCAGCAGACTCATTCTTGGGGCCTTCCTTCCCCCCCCCCCCCCTCCACTCTGCCTTGAGGAAAGAGTCAGGCACTTCACAAACAGTCCAAAAGAAAAAAAAGAAAAAATTCTAATGGTGGATAAATATTTTATCACAGAGACTTAATGCAGCAGTATTCAATTCACCCAAGCCATCTATCTGGAGATATACAACTTTAAAAAGCTCAGGCTCTCGGAGAACATTTTATTAATGACCTGTCTAGTTAAGAAGGGGAGGGCGTTCAGGTTCAAAAATGCATTAATACCAGTCGGGTGCATGAGTGGAAGACGGGGGGAGGGGGAGAGGGGAAGGGAAGGAAGCATGATAAATTTTTAACATTCCCTTAAAAAAATCCACGCTAAAGGAGGAGCAAATTTACTACTAACTATGCAATTATTTCATTTGGTTGTATGGGGGAAGAAAAAACTATTTAAAAGCCTTTTAAAAATATCTCTAATAAAGAATTTAAGAGTGCTGCTCTGTTGGTCTCCCACCGGGGCACAGGTGGGGTGGATTGAAGTTCCCTCCTCCTAGGGCTGGCTCCAGCCCAGCTCCCCTCGGGTTTGGGGGGTCCTGGCCTGGCAGGCCCTAGGCTCCTGAATGTTACTGCAGGAACAGTCAGGCCTGGTGAGGAGGCCCAGGGCAGTAACTCCTGGGGACCTTCGGGAAGCCATACCCCAGGAACCTCAGCCTCCGACCCAGACGCACCCAGGACCCAGCCCCAACGAGGTCCGGCAAGCGGAGAGGTAGCTTCTGTCTGCTCTTGTAGCTGATACAGGGGGAAGGGCACCGCCTCAGAAGGCAGGCTGTGAGCAAGGAGCCCTGGAGGAGATGCATGGCCGACGGGGGCCAGTGTGACAAGAGATAGGGATGGCCAAGAAGACAAGACGGGGATGATGACAGTAAACGCCACCATTGGGGCTGAAACTTGCTCGCGCCAGGACTGTACTGTCTCAGATAAGGCCCACACCTCCCTGAAAGGCAGGGACCTAGGAGCAGAGAGGTTCCCCACTCACTCCCAGTCACAGGGCTCAAGGCGCCAGAGCGGGGACCCCGGCAGGGCTGGCCCCACTCTAGGCTCTGGTGGGCCCTACACGGCATGGCCAAGCTCTGACTCAAATCCCAGGCCCTCGTTGTACAGATGGGGAAATGGAGACCCAGGACGGGGGACACGGCACACCAAGTCTGTGAGACAGCTGGAATTCAAGTCCTGGCTCGGCCTCAGCAGCAGTGTACTCACAGGCCAGCCGTATAACCTGCTGGGCCTCAGTTTACCTGGCTCTGAAATAATCAGAGCAATGATGAACACCCTTCCTTCTTCAAAGGGTAACTGCAAAGAATCAGTCAATGGTGGTGAAAACGCACTTTGAACATACGCAGTGAGTCAGAGTTGTGTTGGTGGAAGCTGCTGTTTTTCTACCCGCAGCCGGGTCTGTGCACAAACCTGGCCTCTGACCGCTTCATAACCTTGATTCTTCTTCTCACTCGCCCCGACCCCACAAATGAGATGAGAAAACCAGGAAGACCTATAGATTATCTGGGTTTTTTGTTGTTGTTGTTCCACTAACTTGAAATAATTTAGCTATCAGCATGAATGTGGAAATATTTTAGTGATACAGAGACATGTTCATCATAATTAAAATGGATTTACTTTGTATAAGGTCTAAATCCTATGAAATACAATGAAACTGAAGCTGCAAAAAGAAAGAAAGAACAGACCCATAACACAGGTCCCACAAGCCCCCTATCACACGCCGGGGAGCATGTTAGGGAAGCATTTCTTCTCCTGGGGCACCTGCCACACTCCAGGTGTGGGCAAGGTATCTTCCCATGCTTGATGGCATTTACCCGGAACCAGAGTCCATCTCCTGTCATCCAGGGACCAGAGGCACTGGGAGGCAAAGAGATCTGCCCGAGACCCCGTGGGGGCTGAGCCAGGACACCAGCCACTTCTGAAGCCACCTCTTCCCCCATTACAAACAGTGGGGCTCTGAAGTGAGTCTGACCTGGTGTGACTTGCAGTCCTGCCTCTGGCCAGCTGCAGGACCACAGACAAGCCACTTCACCTGCTGAACAAACCTCAGTTTCTGCATCTGTGCAATGAGGACAATCCCCACCTTGTGGGGTTATGATGAAATGAGACCCTGCAGGTAAAGCGCTTGAGACCGAGCTCACTGCAGGGCTCGTGACAGAGTGGCCATTACCATAGACTATCACTACTGGTCTTGCTCTTAGTAACCATCACGCCCTATGGCCACAAGTCCAAACTCAAGGACAGCCGTGACTGGCCGGGAGGAAGCAGGAGCCAGCATGATTTCTGGGCACTCAACCTGGCGTTAGGGACCAGGTGTCTGGGGTACGACAGAGGCACGCATGACCCCCGAGGTGCTGGCTGGCATGCCTGCCCTCGGCCCAGCCTTGTAAGACAGGGAGCTCAGTCCCCCGACTCAGCACACAGCCACTTCCAGCCCCCGCCCCAGCCCATCTGCTTGAGTCCTTGTAACAATTAGCTCCAGCCTCCTCCCCCCCAAGCCCCACCGCCTGCCATGCCTGCCCTGTGTCCCAGGCCCCAGGGCCCCTCAGCATTCCCAGCTGCTGAACCCACCCCAACCTGCGATGCTTGGACAAGACAGTCTCTTTGTCCTCCCAGACCAGCCTGTGGTCAGTCTGTCTGTCTGATGGAAGCTGGGCCAAGCAGGGAAGCAAGGCAAGCTGTAGGCTGCTCTAAAGCCATCTGGGGATAGGAATGGGTGCTGAGCGGGTACCTGCCCTGGCTCCACCCCAGCACAGCCCTTAGGGGCCTGGGTGCCATCTTGGGCAGCAAATGGCAAGGGAGATGCCTGGAGCCAATTCCACCTTGGCCTCTGACAGACATGGGGGGGGCGGGGTGTTAGGTGACCTCTGACCTTAATCCTCTCCACCATGTCTCACAAACAGCTATGCAGAAGAAAGTGCAGGCCCCAAGGGGGTGCCATCCGAGACCTTGAACCTCCCCGTGCCTCCAAATCCTGACCAACAAGCTAAGAGACACAGTTGCCTTTCTTAGAAAAACCTCTCAGTAAAGAGCCCCTTGGTTGGCCTTCTTTCTTTCCCTTCACCTCATCCTGAAGGTAGTCTGAGGCAGAATTAGGTTTTGGGGGCAACTTGAGGTGTGGTAGGTATAGACAGGCCTGGCTTCCCACCCAGAGTGGCTTTTTAGCAGCCGCCTGACTTGGGACAGTCCACTGAGCTCAGAGCCTCACTCCCTGCAAGCCCCATCCTGCTGTGCTGCGGTGACAGGGGGCATACAACGACAGCAAGAAAGGCTTCCACATGACAGGCCTGGGTTCGAATCCTGACCCCTGCACTTCCCCTCCTGGAGGACCAGTTTTCAAGGCTGACCCACAGCTGCCTTGAAGGTTAACGAGGTGGGCTGGCCAGGACACACCTCTGCCTGGCCATCGAAGGTGCTCCGCCCATGTCAGCTCCCTCCCTCCGCAGGCCCAGGACAGCCGGGCACAAGGCCCCTGCCGCAGCCTCACCTGGCAGGAGGAAGGTGGTCCTGGTGGCAATGTTGATCTCCTGCAGATGCTCCAGCGTCTCCGTGTGGAAGAGGCGGATGGAAGAGCCAGAGGAGAAGGCCATCCAGACGCCGCTGCCCGCTTTCACCATGTGTGTCACGCTCACGGCCTCGTCCTGGTGCGCCTCGAAGCTTTGCTATGGCACAGAGGAGGGGGTCAGTGCTGGGAAGATCGGCCAGCCAAGCCTCTGGGGGCCTGATCCAGCTGCTAATCCAGCTGCTGCCTGAACCAGAGTCAGGCTGGAAGGAAACCTCAGGAGCCCAGCAGTGGCGTGTTGATAACTGTCTGACAACTGGCAGGGGCATTCTGACACGTCGTGTCTGCCACTTCCCGCAGTGTAAATACTTCTAACGGGGCCAAATCTCAAGCTACCCACACAACCTCACTGAACAAGGAGCAGGGAAAGAGTCACGCACACTTGGCTCTCAGGAGTTGACAGGGCCCGGCTGTAGCACGCCACTGTGACACGATGGAAAGACAGAGCCAAAAGTCAATGAGCGGAAGCAGCAGCTTACTTCTAAAGTTACAAAGGCAGCATACAGGACTACTGGGGAGGGAGGCAGGTGTGTGAGCCCAAGCCGCATCTTTCACAGCGGGGAGGCCACGCGTAATGTCCCCAAATTAATAAATCAAGAACAAGCAGAGCAGACAAGTTAGTATCATGAGGAAAGTGCCGGGTGGTTTAAAAACAGAACAGGTGAAAGTATTTTCTCCCATGAGGCAGGACTGGGGATGGAGAGGGGTAAGGCCCTTTCAGGATAAACCACATTATTTGATTTTTTTTTTTTAATAGGTGTCTGTATAATTTCAATCTTTAAAAAATAAAACAAACTCTTTTTTAAAGAGGGGAAACAAACGGTCAGGCTTCCCATCCACTGAAGGAACAAGTCCAAGTTCTTTAACTCAGCATTCCAGGCCCCAGCTCTGCCTCAATTCATGCCTTTCCTGGCAGACCCCTCCACTCCAGGCCAGTCAAAGCCTGGGACAAAAGGACGCTTATGACACACCATGCTGCCACTCCTCCACCCTTGCGATGATTTGTCTGCAACGTGCATCACCCACTCTTCTCCTGGGAACAGCTTTTCAGCATCTGAACACTCCCCGTCAGGGTGCTGTCCCTTTTCCATGAGGCACCCCCAACCGTACTTGCACCAGCCCCTTCCATCTGCTTGCCATCCCCTGTCCCACCTGGTGATACCTACACCACTCTGGGGATGTGCTCAGCGGCCTCCTACCCTGGACTATGAACTCCAAGGACAGACACTGAACCCCAGACCCTTCAGGACCACCCTGCTCAGCACAGGGACCAGTGCACAGTAAAATCCAGTCAAAGACTGAATGGATGGACCATTACAGTCCATCGATGACAACGCCGGCACAGCAAACGAGAAACAACCTAAATGCCCAACTATTGGGGACAGTCAGGTAACTCTGACGTAGCCACTTGCTGGACTGTCTCACATCCATTCCAAATTATGTTTACAGAAACCAGGTGATGGACGTAAAAAAAATGTGAATTTTATAGTAGTGAATGCAAAAAGGAAACAAGAAAAAGAAAGGCTACATCCAAAATGGGGGGAGGAGGAGGGACAGGGGAAGAAAAACCTGCACACAGGATTATTCTGGGGGCAGTCCCTGGTCAGTTTCCTCCTTTTCAGTTTTCTGTTGTTTCCATTTTTTCTATAAAGAGCATAGAAGCCCACAACTGCAGGGAGATGTTGGTCAGAGCACGTATTTTGTTATCAGACCTGCTATTAAACCTCATTTCCTCAATAACCTCACAGGCCTGGACCTCAAGGTTCCCCACTTGTAAGTGGAAGCTGTCATGAGGATTATGGGGACCTGAGGGGGGGGGGGCTCGGCACAGGCTCAGTTCCAAATACGGTCTCTTTCATTCAGTCGATGTTCTTGAGCTCCTACTATGTGCCTGGCATGGGTCTGGGAAGATAATGATGAATGAGATACCCAAGGGGTCTGTTCTTGTGGTGTGGATGTTCTCAGCACAGAGATAATTGAAATAAACAGATAAAGATTACTCCAAAATAATAATAACCACGGCACCGAGAAAAATATTGGGATCCATTAAGATTGGGTAGCTGGTGAAGTTCTCTCTAGGAGGAAGCGTTTAGTCAGGGATATAAACAATGTGAAGGAATCAGCCCTGGGATGATGGCGTGGTAGAGGGGGAGAGCATTCCAGGCAGAGGGCACAGCAGGTGCAAAGGCCCTGGGGCAGGAACGTGCTTGCCATGTTTGAGAAACAGAAAGGTGGTTAGTGTCGGGGCGCACGGAGGTCAGGCAGAGGTGGGAGAAGTGGGGAAAGATGACGCTTTGAAGTTCCTGGTGAAGAGTTTGAATCTACGTAAGTGCTGGAGAGGGCTGAGCTGCTAAGTGACATGTATGATCAGGTGTACCTTTGAACGAAGTTGTTTGACAGTGGTATGGCAGGAAGCTGGAATTCTGGGCCTCACATGGGTTTACGGAGCACGAAGTACGTAGCAGTAGGAAGGCTCCGTTTCTTTTGCAGCAGAGTCGCTCTAGCCCAGGCCTCAGCCCCAGCTCCATCCTGGCTCAAATCACCAAGAGGTTTCCCACCAAGATAAAGAAGCTGGGGGGGGGGGGTCCTCTATGGGGAGCCAAGCCAATGAACTCAGAGCTCATTCCCAGGAGGGCAGGACTGTAAGATGGCCAACGAAATTGCTTTTTCTGAGTCACTCCCTGATGGCTGAGCTCTGTGGCCCAGGGCAAGGTGGCTGGAGGACTGGGGGAACAGGAAGGCTGAGGGTCTCCAGAAGAAGGATAGGGAGAGGCAGAGCGATATCCTGCTCTCAGAAGGCAAGGCTCTACCACTTGCCCCTTAATGGAGGGACCCCAAAAGCAGAAGCTGTAGCTCCCTCTCAGATTTCACCAAGGATAGGCACACATGGTCTCCATCAAAGTGGGGGCTCACGGGCGAGGAGGGGCATACTCAGAAGACAGGGAGCTGTTTCCTCTCTCAGATCGGGGGCTCGGACTAGGGGCTCCTGGAGGGGGTCTCTGTTTCTCTCTCCTCAGCACCCTGCCCTCACCCCAGTGAAGGCCCAGGTGCTGGAGGCTAAGCCAGGAAGCCTCTGGGATTGGGGGAGAGGCCAAGCCCCCTCTCAGCCTCCACAAAGGGGGGCCCAGTCCATGCAGTGTGGGGGGAGGGGTGGAATTTCCATTTCTCGGGCCTTTCCCTCTAAATCTGCTGCCCATAGCCCTGGCAGTGCTGGCTTCCAGTTCTCTTTTCTTGAGCGGAGAATCCTTGAAGGAAACCTTAGGTGGGGATGACGGGGGAGGTTGCTATCTTCCTGAACCGGCCTGCACTGGAGACAACTTTCTTGAGGCCCAGAGGCAGGCAGAACACCGGGTTCTCACAGGACACTTTCCCGAGGGGCCTTGCCAGGAAAGGCCCAACAAGGAACCACCCACCCCAAACACAGATGAGACACTGAGGCCCAACCCGACTTCCCACAATGCCCATCATCAGTGAGCAGACAGATGAACGGATGGGGCAGCAGGATGGAAGCGGGTGCCCAACAGGCTTTGTCTGCAGACTTTTCCAAAAGCAGCTCGCACACACTCGTACACGAATGCGCAAACACACGCACCAACAGGAAGGTGGACGTGAGCTCACACGTGTGCAGGGAGACTCCTGCACGGCTCCTGCAGAAAAGTGAGAAGCACTTCCTGCCTCTGAAAAAGCCAAACCTCCCTGAAACGGAGAGGCCGGGGACTACGAAAGCTGCCCCTGAATTTGTAGTCAGTCATCCCTGTGTGCTGCTGTCAGAATCTAATGAAAAGAGAAGTCAGCAGTGGAAATGCAGGCTCATTTCTCCAGAGGTGTAACAAGTCTGTCTCCAGGCCCAAGAGGATTTGCACAAGGCCTGTGCAAGCCCACCACGTCCAACGGGAAGGCAGGTGCAGGAAAGAGCAGGGGTCATGTGAACGACAGCACAGCAGCCCCAGCCTCTCACTCCTCGATTCTCTCTGGGCTCCCCAGAACCCCTCCCCATGCCAGGAGCCTGCTCACAGAGCCAGGTCTCGGCAGTACTGGCTGGGCCTCCTGGACACACAGGACAGGAGCAGGTCACACACTGACACCATGGGTGCCTGAGGGGGGGCTGAGGGAGCTGAGCGTAGCACCCCGGGTGGGGGCAGGCTTCAGGGAAGCCCAGCTCTTGCTGCCCACTGGGCTCAGAGCTGACAAGTCATTACCATTACTTTTGTTTTCCAAAGCCCGTGTTTACTCGCCCAGAGAGGAGCTCAGAATTAACTGCCAGAGGAGGCTGTCAGCTCATCGAGCTCTCCTTTGCTCCCAATCAGGGCCAGGTGAAACGCTGCCCACCTGGCACCACAACCCAGGCCACGGCTTCCCATTTCCCACTCCCGGCCCCCTCCTCTAATCCCTGGCCAGTCTGGGAGGCCTAGGAAAGGGGCCGCCTAGGCCCACCCTAAAAGGCCTCTATGCCACTTGTCCCTGAGTAAGGCCCACCTGCCTCCAGCCCAGTCTTGCCCCTCCTCTGGGCTCTGGAAGGCCCAGCACGTCCGGCCCACGCAGTCCCCTGGGCCAGACACAGCTATTTACTAGCTGCTTACCATGTCCCGAGAACTGTTGTTAGAATAATGCTATAGACCAGAGGGCTGCAAACAATGGCCCTCGGACTACACAAGCCTGTTGCCTGTTTCGGTGAATCAAGTTTTAGTGGAACATGGTCACGCCCACACAGAAAACAATCCACGCCGCTAGCTTGGGAACTCAGCACTCTGGCTATACACCCTTGGTCCTCGTTTAAGGACAAAAAGATCTGCAAAGAAATCCTGACCTCTCCTTAGTAGGCTGAGGGGTGGGGTACAGGGAGGGCATAGCAATTCTGAAACTAAGTGGCGGATCGAAGTGCGCTGGTATTATCATTGGGGACCACGGTTTTCACAGCGAGAAAGGAGTCAAGTGTGGAAAGAGAGAAGGTCAGGGTGGAGCGCTGCGATCTTGGATTTGAATAGAGGCATCACTATAAACCTTGAATGTTCTTCTTGGCTCTGTCCACTAAAAGTGGCCCCCCAGAAGCACTGAGCACCCCAGACCTTGATTTATACATACCGTTCCCCACAAAAGGGAACCAGCCAGGGCGCCCTGGAGAAATGGCTGATTAGCGCAGGGAAGTAGTAGCAGCTGAGCCTAGAACTGCTCCCGATGCAGAAAAGCAAGGACGTGCTCAAAGAGTGATGGCGCCTGACCCAAGGACCAAGGGACTTCTGTCGGCCAAATGTGAGACCATTTGAGCACCAGAAATAACCGTGAGAGTCCTACACGATAGCACACTGGACTTGAAAAAGAATGTAGGAATTTGTAGTGGTAGTGAAGGGGGGAGTCTAGCAGGAGGAAGGAGAACTCTAAATAATGCAAGTTTGGGGTGAAAGTTTGCTGAGGAACGGGATACTCCCAAATTCTCCAAGAAGCACCTGCAGGTGACCCAGTACTTACAAAGGGAACCTGTACCTTTCCAGTGGGGAGACCCGGTGGACCCGCTTACCCCAGGGATCAAGGATGAGGCCAGCCTACGTGTCCCGCCGCCTCAGGTGAGGCAACGGAAGGAAGTTGTATCCGGCCAAGAATCTGGCCAAACACTCAATACCCGTTAGGAGGCAACAATCAGGTAATTCCAGATGGTGGGACCTTTTAGAAGACACTGGCTTTGACTTCTCAAAAAAGTCAATCTCATGGAGACAAAGAAAGAACGAAAGAAAGAAGAAAGAAAGAAAGAAAGAAAGAAAGAAAGAAAGAAAGAAAGAAAGAAAGAAAGAAAGAAAGAAAGAAAGAAAGAAAGAAAGATAGATAGAAAAAGAGTGGAGGGATTATGCTAGACCAAAAGGAGACTAAAGAGACATGACAACCAAATGCAATATGCTGTCCCAGCTAGATCCTGGATGGGATTGAGGGGAGAAGCTATGAAATATAATTTGGGGACAACTGGAAAAATGTGCATATGAACAGAATATTGATGTTAATTAAATTCCTGGGTATGACAATGCTATTAAAGTCATGGAGGAGAGCCACGCTCAAGTATTAAGGTGTAAAGTAATGATGTCTCCAACTGACTTTTAAATGGTTTGGCAAAAAAAAAGGTATGTGTGTGTGTATCATGTGTATAAAGTGGTGGAGGGAGAATTATGACAAAATGTTAATAGTTGATTTACTAGGTGAAGAATATATATGTGTTCATTTACTATTCTTTCAACTTTCCTGTAGTTTGAATTCTCTTTCAAAAGTTGGGAGAAAAAGCAAAGTTATTTAAAAAAAAAAAAAAAAAAAAGGTAGCTGGTGGGGAGGGCCCAGGTCTGCCCCCCGGGTCCCAGCTCATCTCTGGCCAGGAACCTGGGTCTCCTCTCTCGTCTATCAATGGGGAGCAGAGGAGAATCTGCCTTACAGGGTGCTGGGAGGCTCGAGGGACAGTGCTTCACGCCACGAGGGCCCCATGCACGCTGGCTGCACTCAGGAGCTGGTCGGGGAGCTGGGAAGAAAGCAGGTGTCCTGCGCCCGCTCCCGGAGTCCTGTCCCTTTCACCACTTCCCCGCCCCCTCATGGCATCCCCACATCTGCACAGAGGGTTTTGGGTGAGTGAGATACTGCCCCAAATAGTGCTGACGCGGCCCAAGTTCCAGTCGTACAATATTTATGTGCCTCCAGGTGACGCTTCTGTGGTTGGTTTCTATAAATTCCCAGGGTGAGCAGCTCAGAATTCAAAGTCATTAGAGCTGAAATGACCCCAAGGAGCCGGGAAGGAATACTGGTGCTTTCGGGGACCAGAGCCACCAAAGCAATGGCAGAAGGCTGGCAGAACTACTGCTTGCTGGGTACCTCCTGCATGCCAGGCCTTTCCCAGGCCACACTATTCCATTCTCAGCTTTATGAAAGAGGCACGTACCTGGAAGGGGACTCAACGAGCCCCGGTGACCCGCTGGGTAGGGGCAGCTAGGCACGGGCCTGGCCTGTGGACTCCAAGCTCAGCGCCCTCCCCCAGCACTCTCACATTGAGCACCTCAGCAGGTGTGGGTGTGAAGGGGCTCTTGCTTCCTACTCATGTCCCCATGACGAGCTGGCCTGGGAGGCACCATCATGGGCCCAGAGGTCAGCCGCAGAACACCGGCCAGCAGCTCACCAACTCCACCTTCGCTTAATGCCCCAGCACCACCATTCCATCCTCATCTAACAGGCAGGACACCAAAGAAGCTTCCAGACATCAGTGGTGTGGGGCCACTCCATCAGCCAGAGGACAGGCTGGTCACTCAGAGGTCACACTCCAGCTACCGTACGGGACAGGCAGGCAGTCCATCTTCTACAGGCAACTAGCACAACAACTCCCTTCTTTCTTTATCTGTCTCATTCTTATCAATGTTTCACAGCCGAGGAAACAAAATTAGAGACTGAATGGTGTTTACAAAGTCACAGTGCTTAGGAAATGGGGGCAGGGGAGCCAGGACTCCAACTTAGGGTGACCAACGGATCCCAGTTTGCCCAGGAAGGCCCAATTTGTAGCACTGGAAATCCAACTCCTCATCCTGGGAAAACCAGGACGGCTGGTCTCCCTACTGGCACTCCAAAGCTCACACCAATCTCTGAGCCACGTACAGACACCTGCGTGTGGGCCCCAGCTGATGCCTAAACACTCTGCCTTCAGAATCTGACCCAGTCAAGGCCAAGAGACCGTGTGCCAGAAGCAGATGTGTCCTTTCTGATGCATTTCTGATGGACGCATCCCCTTCCACCTCTTACCAGCAAGTCAGTTGGCATCTCTGGCTCTCAGTTTACTCACTGTAAAGGGCCGGGAGGGGAGGAGTGGTGAGGTCATTTCTGACTAACGAGAGACTTCACCAGGCGCTGGGATCTCCTAGCTCAGGGCCACCATCGGAACGTAAAAGGGAAGGAGGGACACAGTCCCAAACTTTTAACAACCCACTTTGGAACTGATTGTGCAAAATGTGTCTTGGGTACATTTTTCTAGGAAGACGTCCAACCGTTTTTGACATGTCAAGAGTCTGTGAACCACCCTTGGCCCCCAAAAGTTAAAACTTCCTGCACTAAAGCCTGCTTGTCACAAAGCACATAGGAAGGTAGGCACAGAGGTTGGGGTTGACCCCCTTACCACCCCAACCACAGCCCAGACAAAGGCACAGAAAATGCCACTCCAGGGGGCCTGACCTGCTGTAGCCATACCAACATTTTGCGTTTAAAAACGAAGTGAAACTAAAATGCTCTAGCTATTCTGGAGGAAGTAGGAAATTAAAAGCATCTCAGAGAGTAGGCTACTGATAGTCTCCTCATTAGTACTATTTAATTTCCTTCTGTTTTCTTCAGTTGTTCAAGCCAGCTTAGCATTTTCTCTCCATGAACACCTGAGGAGGGAGGCCAGGCTGTGGGCCACCGGGGGCCACCAAGCAGCTTTGCATGACCTTGCCCGAGCAGCCGCTCCAGCCTGGCCCTGTACAAGCAGGTGCCGGGGGCTGCCTGGTAGTACCTGCCCCTGGAGTCCCTGCAACCCCCACGAGAGGTGGGACCCCTGAGCCTCTGGTCAGCAGAGGAAACGAGGCTCAGTGCGGGTGTGACCTGTCCTGCACATAGTAGGCCAAGCTCAGCGCACCTGGTTTACCTCTTGCGTGACACTCGCTCCAGCCTGAGATTATCCTGTCATCTGTATCCTGCTTGGGAGCGGCAGTGAGGTCATGAGCGCAGGGCTAGACTGTCAGGGTTCAGGCCCAGCTTGACCACTTCCTGTCTCAGTTTTCTCAACTTTAAAATGGGGGTAATAAGCTAACTACCGCATAGGGCTGTTGTAAAGATTACATGAACTCCTACTTGTCAAGAACAAACAGCCTCTGAGACGAGTGAGTTTCAATTGGGTTAACTCACTGGGATGGTCTCTGCCAAGCCCATAATACCCTCCACCACCAGACCCACAGCAGAGGGGCAGGTCCGCTGCTGAAGCCCAGTGCCCAGTGCAAGGCTGGAAGTGCTGGTCATTGCCCTGCCCTGGCCCGGGGGCACTGGAACAGGCGGCCTGGACGGTTCTGAAGCAGAGTCAGGTGTGATGGGAGTTTTGATCTGGAAAGATCCCCAGCAGCCAGGACTCCAGAAAACGAGCCTCGGTGCCCACTGGGCTGCCTTGCTCTCTTTTTGCTTCCCAGTCCCTGGTTACACCTGTAAGTCCTGCCCAAGGGAGTATTCGTGGTGCACATCTGGGCGCCTCACGTGGTCCTCTGCCACTGACCCCCACCCCTTCCCACAGCGTCTGCTTAGCACCCGAGGGGGAGCCACCCACACAGGGACAGGCGGGACTCAGATTCCCCTTGGCCACAGCAACGGAGGTGAAGCTGGGCCAAGGCAGCCGCCTGCCCTCCCCCCAGGGTGTAAATGACAGGTACAGGGAAGGGCCACACCTCATAACACACACGCATCCACTCCCAAGACCACCGGGGAGAAGCAGCAGGCATGTGAAAGGTTAGGATCAGCCGTAACCAAGATAAGGTGGGGACCAGCCAGAGGGGGTGGGGGCTGGGGAGAGAGCAAGGGGGACAACAGGGAGGAGGGATTGGCTCTGAGCTTGACCCAGACCCCCAGCACCCAACTGGATGCTGTCAGCAAGACTCAAGGTGCAGTCAGGGACCCATATCATATTAAAATAACCAACCAATTTCCGCTCTCACATGCATACACACGTGACCACGCCCATGCACCCAATCACACAGCTCAGGAGCCCTTCCCACCCTTCCCACCCCGATCTCACTGAACGCACCCAGGAAGCCTGGTCCACCACCCGGCCACACTCTCGCTCCTCTCCTGGCCTCCTGCTCGGTGGCGGCTGTGTCTGCCCCACAGCTGAGCGTGAGTCTCCCGCATCCAGGCACCTGCCCTGAGCCGGCTGCTGGTCTCACCTCATCACCCAGGCCACAAGGATCCCTTCTCTCCCCAGACATTCTGGGGGAGCTGATGCCTGCTCCTTTATCGCTGGTCATCAGTGGCCATGTGAGGGCCACAGGCAAGGGCCACAGCCAGGAGCCCTGGGCAGCTCAGAGACCAGGCAGAAGGGAGGAGCTGGTGTGGGAGGGAGGGAGGAGGTGGGGACGGCCTTGGAGGGGCAGAAGGAAAGCAAGAAACAGAGCAGTCAGCTTACTCTTGCCCACAGGAAAATATGGAAGGACCGAGATACTGTCGCTGCTCACAGATATTGGCAACCCTGCAGGAGGATGCAGGTATACACATCTACCAGAGGCAGAGGACCACGGGCCTCAGGCTGGGGCACGGGTGTCAGAAGCACCTGAGATCCTGGCTCTGCCACCTATTGGCTGTTCCCTGTGATGCTGACCAAGTCCTGTAATCACCATGACACAGCTGCTGACACTCACTCTAGGCTTTGCATATATCAAGCTTCGTCCTAGGGTAGGTTCTGTAATTATCCCGATTTACAGGTAGGGAAACTGAGGCAATCAATGGCGCCAGGGGCCGAAGCCAGCCAGCCCAGCTCCCAAGCTCACTCAGACAAGGCAGCAGAGACAGCTAGGAATGCCTCTCCAGAAGTTTCCCACCACGGAGACCCTCCCCCAGCCCAGTAAGATGACAGCACATAACCGCTTGAGTGGACACTGAGCCCTGGACTGGCCTCCGCGTGTGTGACCTCATTCAACCCGTGATTACACCCAGATTCCGGCTCTGGGCTCCAGCGCTCAGCTTCCACTGTATTAAGAACCAGCCCAGGCCTGGCAGCCAGTAGGTCCATCTGTGGCTCTGCGTGTCCTTACCACGTTCCAGAGGGTTCAGTGGCTACTCCTTTGGTGTCTGTCCTCTCCGACCCCTGCAGTGGGGCTCAGAGGGGACAGTGACCACAGAGGGGCAGGGGGACCTGGAGGGGCTACGTGGAGGGCAGGACAGACAGACAGACACTGATGGGGGCCCTGGGAGGAGTGGGGGCTCAGAGGAGGAAGACTGCACCTGCTGCCATCCTCTGCACCCCCTCACCCCGTCCCACATCTGTTCTCTCCACAAGGTCCCCTCTCATCTGCCTTCTCTCTTCTGTCTCCCTTTTCTCCATGGCTTCATAGAACCTGTTCCTGAGCCAACAGCTTCAAACTACTTTTTCTTTTTAAAACCATGAAATCCTTTCATCAACCGAAATCTTCTGAGACGGTGGGGGTGAGGAGGGACCTCATATTGGATCCAAGAAAGATCTAAGCTCTTCTGGGTGAGCTGAGGGCGCCCTGAGCCCTGCGCCGAGCCATTCCCCAGCCTCACAAGACGTGCCCTGAGACACCCCACAGCAGAGTCAGCAACCACGGCCCTGAGCCTCCCGATGCTCCCCAGGGAAGGGGGCCCCACAGGATCCCCAAACCCACCCCGCCCCCACCCTTCATAAGCTTCCTGACAGGAAGTTCTTCTGAACATCTAACCTCAATTCTTCCCGCTGCTGGAAAACTCTTACCCTCCTGGAACTTGGTACTGTTGGAGCCTCCGGGGAAGTCTCCATAACCTTTAGAAAACTGATTTCTCGGTTCACCCACCAATTTATAATTTGAAAAAAAGACAGGATGACAATAATAACAATGAAACACATGCAAAAAAAAAAAAATTTTCAGGCAAAACTGCTGAACTGAGATGAACTCTGTGGAGTGACGTGACCACAGCCCACAGGCTCAGGTGGCCGGCACACAGGGCCCCCAGCTTCGCAGCTCCCCACATCTGAGGACTTGGTGAATGTTTCGGACCTCACGCACATTTGCATACCATTACCCAAGAAGCCCTGCGCCTGGATTTCGCTTTTGCAAATTCCCACCCGTTTCATGTCATAAATAAGATAGGAGACAGAAAACTAATACAGCCCACTGATGCATTATTCATAGCGCGTCACACTGTTATGATAGATTTACAACAGCTAATACATGCAAACTAAATTTGGGCACTAAATGTAAAAATTAAGGGTGGGGAAGGTGGGTGTGTGAAGTGATGGGCCGGGGGAAATCTGAGGGCCATTGATGTCCAGGAACCCAAAAATTTCTTATCTGGTGTGCTTAGTGACAAAAGGCATCAGTGCCAGTACGGGAGGCCAGCGCCCGGGAACCAATGGGAGGCGGGGTTACTGATAGCACCCACTCGGCGCCAATCTCGAAAGCTAGTTAAAATCAAGCGCTCGGTCAACTCTTCTGCCAGCCCCCTGCCCACATCTCCCTTCCCCACTTAGCAGACACACAGATAGAGCCCATTTCCCTAAGGAAATGTCCTTCACCGCCCTTCACTGGGCAAGTACTATGCGTCAGCCTGGTCTCGGCACCAGGATGTGATGGGAGCAGTGGGAGCCAACCAGGCCCGGACTGCCCTACAGAGCTGCGGTCTCGTTAGTCCCTTAACCATCCCTAAAACGTCAACGTGCAGCTATGACCAACGCTGTGAAGGAGGATGGCGGCGCTGCCGCAGCGAGTCACAGGGGTGTGACCCAGGGCATGTGGAGGAGGCCGAGTGGTCCAGACAGCCTTCTCCAAGGGTGGGGAGCCAGAGTCTAATGGGAGAGGCTCGCCCCAACTACCCATCACAAGAGCCCTACAGGCCGGAGCCAGGCCCGGTGCCCGAACACTGCCACAACTTGCCCTGTGTTCTGGAGCTTTCCAGGCAGGGCCGGGAGTCTTCACCCCCTGCTTTTGCAACTGCACCAAGGAGGCTCTGGGGAAAAGGGGGTTGCCATGGAAACATCTCAAGGCTGGCTGCTGGTAGGGGCAGGTCAGAGGCTGGACCTCAGTGTGAACAGCTGTCCTACCCAAATATGTCTCCCACCTGTCCGAACGATTCTGATCTACAGCAGTGTCCGTCATTGAGCAGGACCCACCTCCAGCACCCAAGACCCTCTGGCCAGCCTTTACCCAAATCCCTTCCCACCTTCTCTGGGTCTGGCCTCTGCCCTGCTTCCTCAAAGGCACAATTCCGCCTGGATACTTCTCCAACTGGCCCAGGAGGCCTGAGCTTCCTCCTGCCCAGATTTTCAACCTTCCGCCCAGAAAGAACAGGTCCCACACCATGGCACACGCCCGTGAGCCCCACCTGAGTGCCTGCCCTACAGAGGAAGGGTGTTCTTACATTCTCCCAGCAACGCCAGCCAAGAGGCGGAGCTGCGCCCTGGGACACACCAGCTAACGAAAGAGACCAGGCCCTTTTTTCATCGGCTCACAGGCCAGTTGGGTGCCAATGGACAACGGTCAAGGAGGTCATTTCAGGCCACACCCAATGGTCTGATGACACAACAGGTGAAGTGTCAAGACTATGACTAGGGGCAAAAGTGACTCTGCTGGAGTCATCAGGGCAGGGCCCACTGAGGAGGTGGCAGCTGAGCTGAGACCTGCGTGATGAAAAGGAGCTGCCCAGGGGAATCTGTGGGACTGGTGGTCCCGGCAGGGGAAGAGGGAACAACAGAGGCAAAGGCCAGCGGGGGAGGAAGGACTTTGACATGTTCAGAGCCCAACAGAGGGGCCAGCACGGCTGGGGAGCGGACGCCACAGACCACGAGTCCAAGGCCTGACTTCTGCTTCACTTCCTCCTCTGCAAGGCTCAGCTGATGGCTCTGCAGCGACATGAGGCCCCGGTCACATAAAGCACACTCACAGCCCAGCCCAGCCTCCACCTCCATCCCTGCCACGAGCGGGGGTGATGAAGACCCCAGCCCGCGCCGAGTCAGGGAGCAGCCTTGCCAGGCACGCAGACCGCCCCCACTTGGCAGAGTACACCCCGTAGGCCACAGGCCTCCTGTCAGCCTGTCCCCAATAAGTTTTTTTTTTTTTTTTTAAATTAAGATGCAACAATCATTCCACAGCCGGTTTTCCCCTCCAGCAATCGGTTAAAATGAACTCCAGACGACTGGATTAGACTTTGAAGGTGGCGATCGAGATAATGAACACAGAGGATGTGGTGTTGACACAGGCCCTGGCGAGCTACATTATTATTTAACAGCCTCGCTGCTGCTTCCGCTGGGATCAAGGAGCTGAACAAGCAGTTGGTGGGCAAGCGTCAAACCCAGAAACAGACTGCAGGCACTGGCTCCTGGGGGGACAGACTCAGCAAGGTCAGGGCGGCCAGCATGGGCCAAGTGGGCCTCATGGAGGAGCCCAGGATGGGCCCAGCTGGGCCCCCCCTGCCCCCCAGGGAGCCATGCCCACACCATCCAGCATCCCACACACACCGGGTTCTCTCTGGCCGGGCCCGGCTCACGGGGCTTCCGCTGTGGTGCTTCCTTTGCCCAGAGCATCCTCCCCACCTCCTCTCTTCCCTCACCCATCGGTGCCAGCCTCGCTCAGGGATCCTGCCCTCCACGGCCCTCCCCTGCTCCTGTCCCTCCTCCACCTGGGTCGGCACCTAGCGTGCCACCCCTGGGTTCCCACCGAGCCTGGGCTTGCCCCCTCCTGCCCCAGGTCTCCTCACACCAGCTGACACGGACACTGCTCCCACAATGGACTCTGCGCCCCCAAGCTTCTGAGATCAGGTCTTACTCTTGTTCATCCCTCCAGCCCCCTCCCCATACGAGGGCCTGGAAAGCAGGACACCACCTGTCCGTCCACTAAGACCCTTTACTCAGTGTACCTGCCACGTGAGCTACGTGTGCTAGAAAGACACTGGGGAAAACGACGTGAACAGGGCCCAATCCTAGGCCCGGAAGACGTGTTGGTGGAAAAAGCAGGTGTGTAAACAAATGAGGGTTCCCAAGGGTTATGTGTGACAAGACAGAAACTGCAGGGGACAATGCAGCCCAAAGGAGACTGAGCCTTCTGCCTGCACTGACGCTGGCACAAAGGTTAAGGGCAGTCAGGTGTCTGATGCCTGTGCTCAGTTCCCAACTCAGCCTCTTTCTAGCTGTGTGACCTTGGGCAAGCCACTTAACCTCTCTGTGCCTGTGTCCACATCTGTAAAGTGGGAATAATAATAGCACCTATCTCAGAGAGTGGTTTGAGGATTAAATGAGTTAGTTCATGCAAGGTACTTGAAACCCGTACCTGGTCCACACTCAATATATGTTATATTATTACTTCCTGGGGGTGGGAAAAATCAGAAAAATCTCCTCAGAGTTAATACAATCGCTAGATTAACCACTTAGGTCTGCGCTTTTGGGCCAAGACATGCTAGCGACACCCTCAGCCAACAATACCATCCTGTCCGCTCAGAGTACTGAGCCGCTCTATGTATCTCAAGTCCCCAGAGGGTGTTTCATGGGGGGTCGGCTAATGAGCTACGTCCTCCCTCTGAAGTGAGGCATTCTGCTGCAGAGATTGCACGCGTGCCCTTCCCTGCAGGTGCTGAGCCCCAGGCACGGGTGCATGACCACAGCACCCTGGCAGCAGCCCCTTCTCCAGGCCGATCCTCCAGGCCCAGCTGGCCGTGCAGGACACCCAGATGGGACGAGTGTGGAGTGGCCATGCAGGTCGGCGGTCCTTAGCAGCAGCCAGACCAAGCTGTTTCCAGAGCCCGGGCGCTAGGGTGGGCAGCTTCCTCTCTATTCCGAGCAGCAGCGGAGCGCAGCTTTATTAAATATGCATGGCGATCGCATCGTTACTGTGCCCAAGGATTGTGTACACTGAAGGCAAGCTGCCCGCACAAACTTTTCAATTTTCCTGGCTGCAGACCGGGTGCATGCTCCCTCTGGCCCCACTGTGGAGACCCCCCACCACCCGTCCCTCCCCCCGCCTCCACCCACCCAGAGCTGTCCTGACACCCTCCGAGATGTGCAAAGCAGGTGAAAGGCAGTATCGATCCCCTTTGTAAGAGCAGCTGGTCCAGAACTAATCTTAAATCATCACGACCTCGTGCTGAAGTTGGGAGGCCGCTCGGCCCTAGGGACAGTCAGGCCAGAGCTGAGGTGCGGTGCCTGGGCAGCACCGCACTGCGGCTGGCGAGGGACAGAGTCGGATGGGAGGTGGGCAGTGCCTGGCCCGGCCCGGGCCCGGCCTCCCCTTCGTCCATCTGTCTCCCACTTCTAGCACAGCAGTCGGCAGGAATGTGATGCTGACACACGCCCCCCCACCCACCGACACCGACTAAGGAAGCAGCTTGATTTTCCAAATAAACCGCATACACGGCAACAAGAATGTATGTCAGGCAAATGACAGCGATAACTGAGGTTCTCCAAACACTTACTTTGAGGCAGGCACTGCATGAAACCTTCTCATTACATAAACATTCTCATTCACTCCTCCAGGTAGTTCAACACGTGCTATCATCATCCCATTTCACAGATGAAGGGAGGCAGGGCGGGCCATGTTGTTGGTCTGCGATAGGCGTGGGCCTGGGCTGAGCCAGGAGCAAGCCCCTGGGACCAGGCCCTCATTCCTGGGTCAAGGCATGGGCAGTGCTCGCCCTGGGGTGAGGCAGCACCCAGCAGCCTCACCTCCACACTGTTTAAAGAGCCCTGACTCCAGAATGGCTGTGTCCCCATGGCCATCTCCTCGGCACAGCTGAGTCTTGGGTGCCAGTGCGAGGACAGGGACCCCAGCTCCACCTCCACTGGCAGCAACAGACACAACTCAGGATGCAGTCAAGACCCTTCCCCTCACGGCAGCCCTGGGGACATGTGTGGGGGCAGAAGGCAGGGCCCCGCAGGGACCATGGTCCCCTCTGCTTCCTAACAAACTCTGGTTGATCCCCAAGACACAGAAAGGGGCAGAGAGCAGTGCCAGGGAGAGGGTAAGAAGTGTCAGCAAGCGTGTGCCCGGCAGATGGCCTCATGAGCCAGGGGCCACAAGCCACAAGGAAAGGCCAGTACCTGAGTCTGCAAGCTGGTGGCATCCAAGACAGTGACCTGGGGCCCACAGCTAGCCCACACAGCGTCCTCCAGGCTCAGCAGGGTGCGGATGGGCCCTGGCCCCACTGTTAGGCACACGGGAGGGCTTTCCAGGTCCCAGGGAACGTCTCCTGGAGGGAAAGGAAGGAAGCAGGTCAGGGCCCAGGGCTCCTCAAGCCTTAGGAACCACAGCCCGCAGAGGTGTGCCCAGCCTGGCTCCACAAGACCCTCTGGCCCATTTCTGTGGCCCCTCACCCTCCTCCCAGCAGAATGGCCCCTGTTTCCAGCTGACTTCATTTATGCCCGCCCCTCCTCCAGGCCACTCCCCCCCCACCCCCGCCAACTCTCCTTCCCTCCACCCTTCTCTTCCCTTCCTCTTTCCTTCTCTCTCCTGTTCATTCATTCCACACACTTGCCTTCTCACAGATCTGCTGTCCTACTTCAAGGCACTCTGTCACCTTTACCCAGATCTCTGATAACCTTCTTCCCCAGAGACGCCACCACCCAGGTGTGGAAGGAGGAAGTCCCAAGAGGAAATCAGTCCCCAGTCCTCCACCTCTGAAGATGGAGCAAAGCAAGGGACTGAACAGCCTCTCCCTGCCCACCCCAGGGATGCTCGCCTCGCCCAAGAACCAGCCAAGAATTTTCCCTGGTATGTGAGCAGTGTTCATTGAGGTTGGTTTTCCTCTCAAGTCACACAGAACCCCCATGGCTACCCTGCCTTCCCAGGGTGCCGGGCGGGTTAAAGAAGGGTGGAGGAGAAAGTAGAGGCCACACACCGGAAAGCAAGGCATCCATGCTGGGCCTAGGAGGCAGGACAGGGCCTGCTGCTGGCTTGCCAGGGCCTGGCCTCCCCTACACTGCCTCCACCGAGTCCCTGGAAGGCGGGCAGCCCCCTCACAGACTCTCCCTATGAGCCAGCTGCAGCTGGCATGATGGAGCACAGCTGTCTGCACAGCTGGAAGGGCCACCAGGGTGTATAGTGGAAGCCACTGCCTGGGGTGGGTGGGTGTGATAAGAGAAGGACAGACCAGTTTCCCATCACCACCACACCCCCAGGCTTTCCCTGATCTCCCTCCCCTCCCCTACCTTTAAAACAGGTTCTTCCCTCGCCCTTCTGTCCTACTTAAAGTTGGCAGACTCCCAGCTCAGCTAAGAGTTGGGGAATAGGGACGTCCCACCCACCCGAGCACACAAGCAACTCTTTCCAGGCTGTGCACGTGAGCACACGGGAAGCAGGCTGGGCCAGGATCCTGGCTGTGGCCTCTCAACTTCTTCATGACCTAAGACGGGTGACTTCACTTCTCTGTGCCTCAGTTTCCTCATCTGTAAAATGGGCATGATGACCGTGTGTACATCTCACAGGATGCTGCCAGGATCAAATGACATGCGTAGAACATTCAGCACGGGATTGCCATACAGTAAGGAGTGTTGACAGCTGTTGCTCCGCACCGCTATGTATCTGCATGTCAGGCACTCTTTACGTGAATTATTTCCTTAACTCCCAGCCTGTGCGTTCTATTCTGATTCCTGTTTTACAAATGTGGAAATGGCGACACAGAGAGTTTAAATAACCTGCCCAAATCACACAGCTAGGAAACACCCGGCGCCCATTAGCTCTTACTGTTTGCTTCATTTGCCACAACACAACAGTCTGTGGAGGAAGGTGTTGACTCCACTGGACTAATGAGACAACGGCGACCCAGAGAGCTGAGAACTTGTACAAAGCCACCCAACGGGTGACGGGCCAAGAAGGATTTAAACTCAGCTGACTCTGGTCCTAGCCTCCTTCCCTAACCCCTGCTGCCCTCTCAGGTTCCATGAGTTTCTGAAGGGCTCTGGGGCCGTAACTAGAGATCAGGAATGGGCGAGTGACCATTAGGCAGCCAGGCCTCCACCAGGGCCGCGGGGTCACCAAACCTCACCAGAACACCAGAGCTGCAAAAATGCAAGGCTATGGGCTCCCCCCAGTGGCCAAGATGAGTAGTGCTTGTAGCCTGAAGCTGGCGCTCCCACCTCTAAGGCTAAGGCAGGGAGCAGCTAGACTGCTCCCTGGGTGGGACCACACCCCGAAAACTCAGAAATGGGGGCTCAGTACCATGCACACAGCAGTGGTGGCCACCAGAACCCTTGGAACTTCTATCTTGCACTTTCCTGGGACAGCATGGCCATAGATGCCTAGGATGGGGCTGGAGTCTGATACCCCTGAGGGTCACGTGTGCACTGACCACCCCTCCACTTGCTAGGCAGCTCCAGGGACCCTCTAAGAAGTCTTGCCTCCAAGACAGAACGATAAACTGTGATTAAATTTAATGCCGATATTATTATATCAAAAAGGGCACTGGGCAGGAGTCCTCAATCACAGGGACCCGGAACAAGAGGCTTCCCCTTGCTGGGACTCAGTTTTCCCATCTGCACCCCAACGGGACAGAACTCTAACATCTAAGGTTCTTCCTAGTCTATCGGGCTGCAATTCTAAAATTTTAAGTGCAATCTCTATGAGCTCTGGACGGGGCTGGCTCCCCGGCAGCCTGGTGGCGGGGGTCTACCCCTCCATCTTACTCCTTGCCCTCCAGCGGCTTCAGATACACACGTATATATTCCAGGCATACGCACACACACACACATACCACACACACACCACACACACATACCACACACACACATAGCACACACACACACACACCACATACACACATACACTACACACACACACCACACACACACACCTGCGTGACCGCCCATTCATCTGGGCCCGGCACCAGCTCTCACACTGTCAGACAAGGGAGGTGAAAGCCCTGTCTCAGCAAAGGCACCTTCGAGAGTCTGGAACCCCTCCTCCCCCAGCCTGCAGGGGAGAAAGCCCAGCCGGTCTCCCTCGGGGTCCAGATCCAGCTGGAGCCAGAAGGCAGAACACCGAGTGAAAGTCATAAAGACCGAGAGAGGCCCAAAGAGCAGCCCGTGCCCAGTCAGTAATGGCACCGGCGACAACCATTTAGATGGGAGGCAACAAACACAAGTCTACATTCCAGGGTCCGTCCGGGGCACCTGTGTGACTGATCACACCTGGCCTTCACAACCACTCTGTGCAGTGGGGCTGTCTTCATCCCATTTTACAGGTGAGGACACTGAGGCTCTAAGAGGTGAACAATAAGCCCAGTCTCACAGCTGGGTCTCAACCCCAGGCAGCCTGACTACCCCCCAGCCCACCCCCTCACAGTTCCAACAGCTGGCTCCTCCAGGGAGGGACCCTGGCCCACATCCCCAGCATGTAACCAGGGACATTCCCACACCCACACCCAGACCTGGTCAAGCTTCTGTGCCTGCTCAGAGATGGGGGAGATGGAGGGGATCCAGGTAGCTCTGCTCCAACACAGGACTGGCAGAGACAGCGGCCGCCTGGCTCCTCTCTGGGTCCCCGGGTCCTGCTCAGTGTCTGGTACCTCATGGGCACTGGATACATATTTGCTGAGTGAGTGAGTGAGTGAGTGAATGAATGAATGAATGAATGAATGAATGCAGGTAAGCAGAGGCTCCTGGGGGCAGACTGACTCCCACAGCCACACAGTTCGTGGCCTTGGTTTCCTCATCTGTCAGCTGGAGGTTGGACTCCAAGTCCCCTCTGGCTCTGACAGCCGGGGATGCCAAGTGACCTGATGACCTTGGGTTCCTCAGTCACCTCTCAGCTGCTGGTTCCACAGGACCTCCAGGATTCAGGCCAATCCCAGGTTCCCAGCTTGGTTTCTGTCTGTTTTACTTAATATTTCTGGTCCTGCCCTCTTGCAATGAGCCAAAGCGTGGGTTAGGAATGCCAGTTTTATCCAGTCGTGGTCTGAGCCAAACCCAGGCAAGATGGTAACCTGTCACTATAAATACTGACAAATATCCAATATCCACTGGGAGCCCGGGACAAGGGTCTGGATTTTTCAATCCCCAGACCCTCCAGGCCACCAGGGGGCACCAGAGGTGGGTTCCGCAGGCTCAGGGCTCGGGCTCTGCGGTCTGGCTCTGGGGTTGAGGTGGGGGGTATCTGAAGGGTAGCCAAGGCCTTGGTGAGTCTGGAGGAGGTCCCACAGCTGGGTCACAGGCCAGGCTGATGATTCTAGGCCCAGACACACACAGCCCCGGTGAAAGGAGATGGAAAGGAATCCCCCCCACCCCACACTGTGCGACCGGTCCTGAGAGCCTCCCTTCCCGCCCTGGCCACCTCTGGACGACACCACAGGAGGAGGAGGCACCAGGTAAGGCCTCTCCCAGAGGCCTCCCTGGCCAAAGCCAAACGAAAGGCACAGAGGGTAGGCTCGCGAGGAGAGAGTGACCCAGACTCTGCTCCCAGCCAGTCTCCTTGCCTCCACGCCTGTCCACCAGCCTCGGAGGGCACAGAGCTCTGCCACTGCCCTCATGTCCCTCTACTTCCCATCAACTGAGACAAACCCAGGGTCCACAGGACCCAGCGTCTGCTCCCAGACCTTGCCTCGTGCCACTCCCCCCTCTGCCTACTGCCCAGCAAGACGGCCTCCTCTCTGGGTTCCCCACCAGACCAACCCCTCTCCTGCCTCCAGGCCTTTGCCAAGAACACCTCTGGTCCCTCTGCCAAGAACACCATTCCCCCAACTCTTCACTTGCCTGGACACATATTCTTCAGGACTCACTTCAGGATCCTCCCGCTCCTGGGCCAGTCAGCCCACCCCATGCCCAGAAGGGTCGGGCTCTCACCTGACACCCTGTTCCCTACCTTAGGACCCTCAGCACAATGTCTAATCATAAGTTCCCTGCTTGTTCACTTGACTAATTCTGTCTCCCTCTATAAACTCTGCAAGGGGCAGGATCATATCTATTTTGCTTGCCACCGAACCCATGGCACATAGTAGGTGCTCAGTAAATACTTGGTGGATAAATGTGTAAGGTGGGAAAGCTGATGGAAACTCTCAACCTTCTCCTCCAGGCCAGAGAAGCCAAAACCCCCTTATGCCCGGAGAGGACTCTAGACCTGGAAAGAAGATATTTGGGTTCAGGTCTCAGCTCACCCGAGACTTTGGGGAGTCCCTTCCCACCTGGAAAATGAGGGTGTGGAGTTCAATGGCTCCCACTGATCCTTCTGGTTCTGACAAACTACCAGACTCCAACCCCAGGCTCAGAGCCAGTGGTTAGACCCCAAACCCCTTATAGGTTGAATTGCGTCCCCTAAAAATTCATCTGTTGAAGTCTTAACCCCCAGAACCTCAGCATGTGACCTTATTTGGAAACAGGGATGTTGCAGATGGAATTAGTTAAGGTGAGGTCACACTGCAGTAGGATAGGTCCCCTAATCCAGTAGGACTGGTGTTATTATAAAACAGGGAAATGTGGACACAGACACACTCACAAGAAGAACGCCACGTGAAAATTCGAGTCATGCTGCCACAAGCCAAGGCAGAAGCTGGGGGACAGGCCTGAAACAGGTCCTTCCCTGGTGCCTGCCAAGGGCACGTGGCCCTGATGACACCCTGATCTTGGATTTCTATCCTCCAGGATCGTGAGACGATGAATTTATGTTGTTTCAACCACTCAGTTTGTGTTCCTTCGTTAGGGCAGTCCCAGCTAACTCATACATCCCCTGTCCTCCTCCCAGCCTGGGCACCCAAAGTGAATGGGAACCCAGAGGGGAAGGGCCAAAGGCAGCCCAAACTGGGGACCCGGAGGGCCTCGGTGGGACAAGGCAGGGCTCACAGTATTCAGTGGGGGCCAGAGGGTGGAGGTCCCTCTGGAACCCCTTGTCTAATCTCTGAAGATCTGAGCCCCTATTTACATTCACATGCACGCACGCTCTGACAGTGAGAGGAATTTTTTCCCTCCCTCTTCCCCCTTTAATTAAAAACTATAAATGCCTTATCAAAAGCTAATTAAAAATACCAACACAGTGCCAAGTGGCAAAAAAAAATAAAAAATAGCTCATTACAAATACCCGTTTCTAACCCTGCAACAGGCTGTGATGACGCAGCAATTAGAGGCTCATGCAGGGAAGAGGGAGGGAGGACAGAGATTCAGACTCATCAGCCCTCTCCGGGGGACACCAGGGAGCAGCTACCCTCTCTGCCCAGCCTTTGTCATCATGAAACAGGGAGCCAAACTAATCACAGGGGACAGGGGACCACAGCACTTGTGTGGTCGCATGCCCTCCCTTCACCTCAGCACTGGGTCTATAAAGAGGAGGCAATTCTCAAGGGCTGTGGTGACAATTAAGATAATGAACAAACATTAAGCACTTTACCAGGTTCCTGGAACACGGCAGCTCAAACACTGTTAGCCTTGCCCTCTACCGTCATAACCCGTGCCATGGGTGGCTTGATAAAATGATAGCAACTGAGATGCTTGACTCGACTAAGGCACTTACTGTGCCGGGCCCTGTGCGTTGCCTTCATGGCACTGTTTAACCTGCTGGTACCACACAAGGGGAGGGTTCTACCATTATTTTCATTTTAGATATGAGGAGACTGAAGCGTGAAGAGGAGAAGCCACTCACCGGTGGACACAGCTGTCATCAGGGCAGAGCCTGGACCTGAAGCTAGGTCTATGCAAGCCCAGAATCCCTGCTCTTCTCCACTAGTCTCCCGCCCATGGGCTGAGCTGTCTATGCAGTAGGGAGCACCCCATTCCTGCAGGGACCCCAGTGGGGATCAGGGATCTCCAATCCCCCCAGCTGTGATATGCCCTGACTCGTTCTGAGCTGCTTCCTTGGCCTGCCTCCCACCACCGCTCAGATACAGGATCTGGCTCCCAGTCAGTGCCCAGGGCTGCCCCCCACTGTCCCCAGCACCTCCATCCTCACCGCTGGTCCGAGGGTAGGCGGCCAGGGTCCCATCCTGCAGGCCGGCAAACAGGTGGAAGGGGCTGTGCCGCAGGCAGAGCACGGGCTGCAGGCCTGGGCTCCGGCAGGTCGCCAGGCACTGGGTACCCGTGTCCACGCTACTGTAAACCAGGATGCTGTGGGGAGAGGCCCAAGTGAGTCACTTAGCCCCCTACCCACCCACTGCCCCACACACCCTCCTGGACTCCCCCCTGCTCAGCTGCGCCCCCTGCTGTGTGACCAGGCCATGGCTCTACCTTTGGAGAGCTCAAACTCTCCCTGGTTGGCCTTTTGAGGATGGTACCCTCCCCGGCCCCTGTACCCATGGAAGATTCAGGGGGCCCCAGAGGTAGCACAATAAAGGTGCTGAGAGAAAGGTTTTCAGGGTCACACAGGCCTGAGAGCAAAGCCAGCTGTGCCTCCTTCCAGCTGGTTGACCTGAGACGGCTAAGCCTCAGTCCTGTCCCAAAACCGGGACCATGACGCCTACCTCATGGCCATAAAAAGGAATGAAGCACTGCCACATGCCACGTGGCCGACCCCTGACACGTTAGGCTGAGAGACAGGCCAGGCACAAGAGGCCACATACTGTATGATTCCACATCTGTGCGATGTGCAGAGGGGCCAGTCCACAGAGACAGGGAGCAGATTCGTGGTTCCCGGGGGAGCGGGGAATGCGGGATGACTGCTTAATGGGTACAGGTTTTTTTGGGGGGTGATGAGAATGTTCTAGAAGTAACTATACAGTGGTGATGGCTGCACATCATGAATGTACTGGAAGCCACTGAATTGTACACTTTAAAATGGTGAATTTTATGTTATGTGAATTTTATCTCATTAAGAACAAAAAAGGTGTTCACCGAGCTCCTCCGAGGCACTGGGAGGGGCGGAGCCTCCGGAGTCTCCAAGTTGTTCTACGTATGTTAGCGTTTTGCTCCTCCCTCAGTTTCTTGTGTGGGAAACAGAGGAAACCCTTCAGAGTGTGGCTGCTGTGAGGCTCATGGCCCCGGGCCGTGGCGGGAGCGGGGGAGGAGCACAAAGTAGGTGCTCAGGAAATATCTCTCCCCGCTTCCCCTCACTCTAGGACAGGAGCAGAAAACACTGAGGTGCAAGGCCTTCATTCATCACCATCTTCACCGGCCCATTAACCGGGATGAAAACTCATTCTCCGTCTGCACCACTGGACCCGGCTATGGGCCCCCAGCAGGCTAGCACTCTAGTGGGGGTGGGGGGAGGGGTGCTCCCCTTACTGCAAGGAAGTGTCTGCTGACTCAGCAGCTCTGGGCATGTCTTACGGGGGAGCCCCCTATGCCCACAGATCTCACTACCTGGGCATGCCCGGGACCCTCATCCTCCATGCAAGGGGCACTGAGGCCACAGGCGGGTGGACACTGGCAACGACAGCTGAGTGAACTGAAGGCCCACATGTCCCACGTCTTGGACTCTCACAGTGGCCCTGCATGGTGGGAGTCTAATTCTCACTTTACAGATGAGAAACTGAGGCTTGGGGTGGTTAAGGGTGAGCCCGAGGACCTGCAGCGAGGAAATGGTGGATTCCAACCCAGCTCCGAATGACAGTCACGTCAGCGCTCACCCATGGTACCACACTGCCCGGGCAGGAGCCCATTTGCACTGAAGGGTCTCGGCTAAAGGGTCAGCGGTTCCTGATGCTTTGGCTTCCACACTGGGCTTCCCGGGTCCCCACCTTCCTTCTCCCAAACGGGGTGGAGAACATTGGTGGGAGACAATCTTGCCCAGAAAGCTAGAGGGACATCCCCCACCCCGCCCGCCCTGCCCTGCCCCTGGCTGCTCTCAGCCCTCCTTCCCGGGCCCCTCACCTGCCATCCTGCAGCCCCAGGCAGATGGTCGGATGTACCGCAGCCGAGGGGTCAGCAGCCGTGTGGCTCTCATCTCCATCTCTGTCTCCATTCTCCCCCTCCTCCGGCTCCGGAATGTACTCCATGCAGAGCACAGGGGCCGCCAGCGGGAAGGACTTCACCGTGCGGGGCGAGGGCCGGTTCAAGGAGAAGATCTCGACCTGGCCCCCTGCGCCCTCCTGCCCGCCCCCGACCTGCGGCAGAGACCCAGAGAGGCCGTCAGGAGGAACCACAGACGCAAAGGTGGAGCTCAGCTCCCGCCCTCCCTGTGACCTGTCCCTAACTTCTACTTGCCACGGATAACTGGGGGGAGCATACCCCCTCCTGCACACACTTAGCATGCTGTCACTGAAGGTCACCTGTCCCCAGCTGCCATGGCAGCAAGTTTGTTTCAGGGCCCAAAGGAAAGCAGGTAAGGAGCTAAGGTGGAGTAAATACCCAGTCAGCTTTCTATTTCCTTGTCATTAGGGTGAATTTCAACCGACAAATAATAAACATATACTCTGCTCCTTTAAAATGTCTCTGTGCCTTGTTCACTGTTTTACCTCTGTCTAGCACATAGTAGGCACTTAATATATACTTGCTGAATGGATGGAGGGATGGAAGGATGGAGGGATGGAGGGATGGAGGGATGGAGGGATGGGCGGATGGAGGGATGGATGGACAGATGGATGAATACACCACATGTTAGATATTGGAGAAACAGTGAAGAACAAATCCCCCTCAGAAGGGACATATGGGCTGGACTCTGAAGGATAAGCCAGAGTTTTCCTGCTGAGTGCCTGGAGACAGGAGCGCAGGAGGAGTTAGAGGGTGGCCAGAGGGCTGGTGAGGCTCGAACATCAAGGAGCTTGGGGGTGTCACCTATTTGAATCAAGGGGAGTTTGCCAGGAACCCTGACCTCAGAAAGCTGGGCTGGGATCTCTGTGAGAAATTGGCAGTAACCAGCGCTGCTTCCTGACCCTGCGGTGAGGACCCTGCCACCCAGGTACTCTGCACAGCTGCCATTCATTTCCCTCATAGCACTATGGCCATTTTCAAGAGTCATGCTCACTTATTTGTCCCCCAGTGTTCTGTTGTCCCTTGTGAGGCTACACCTGCCAACTCTGAGCTCAGAGCCCGAGACAGAGGTTCCTAAGAACACCTTGCCAGGCGAAGTGCACCTGGGGGTCAGTGGCTTTCTCCAGCATCCCCGTCCCGGGTGCCACCCTCCCTGCTCCCGTCCTGAGGCCAGAATTCCTGGCTGGGCACGGGGGTTACTCACCCAGAGGTAGCCCTGTGGAAGGGAGGTGCTGACTGCCGAGAAGCCCAGCAGGGGACAGCTGACGGGACTGTGGACCAGGGCCCCAAGCTGCAGAGATAGAGATGACGCATACAGGGTTAAGGGTCAAGGGGCCTGAGATGCCAACATGTGGCAGCAGAACCTTTGTCTGAATCACCTGGGGGAGGAGGGGAACGGGGTGTCATCAAACCTGGAGCTGCCTGGGTCCCATTCAGGCCCAAATGAGAATCCCTGAGGGTGTGGTAGGAGAAGTGACAGGTTTTATAGGCCCTCCAGGCAGTTCCCATGCACTTGTATTTGAACTCACATTTGACAATCACTCTTCTAGAACCTTCTGGCTAGAAGGGACCTGAGTGACACTCAGGGCTTCCCGAGGATTTTTCAAACTGAGCTGCTTCCATTTAAGATTTGTTGATAACCAGTAATGCCCTACCCCACACCCCCTCTTCTTAATTTTATAGATGGGGAGAACAAGGTCTACAGAGGACCCAGGGTTGTCTGAGGCCACAGGGAAGGCGAGTGACAGGCCTGGCTGCACCCGCCTCCTTGGTTGGCCTTCCTGCATGCCTCCAGAGCAGCACAATGGAGGGGGGACCCCCAGATCATTAGAACCACTCTGCAGACGGGCACACCAGGATAGAGGGCTGGGTGGCTTGTGCAGGCTGCCCACAGGGGGCAGGGGCTCCATCTGTAACGGGCTCTCACACAGAGCTGCCAGTTCTTTGCTCCTCCTGCAACACCAGGGGGCTCTCTGGAGCCTGTTTCCGGAGCGAGATCCTGCCAATCTGTCTCTCTGGCCAGAAGAGCAATGCAAAGAGATGGCCTGGCCCTTTCGATGGCCTTGCTGGATTCCCCGGGCAGATGGAAGGGGAAGCGGTGCAGTGGGGAGAGCCTGAAGGTGCCCGTCTGAGGAATGCGGCCACCACTGGACGCTTTGCCAGGCAGGTGCTGCCCTCTGCTGGTGCGGAAGGCCCAGGCTGGCACCAGCCCTGTTAGAATATTCTAACAAAATTTCTAATGATCATAGGTGAAGGGGCCCAAAGAGGTCACCTTATCCAGACCCTCATTTTAAGAGTCAGCAAACTTGAGGTTCAAGGAATGGGGGAGGGGGATATGACTGGCTCAAGGTCACACAGCAAGTTAGTGGCAGTCAGGGTTGGAATTCAGTTTTAACTCCCAGCCCAGTGCCCTTTCTGGTTGACTTCTACTCAAAGGCCATGTTGGGGGCCTCGGCATTCCAGGGCCCCACTTCTGCCCGGCTGGCTGCCCGGCCTCCTGGGCCCCTTAGGCCCCTGTTCCCCATCTTTCCACTTCTTGGCCACATCCAGCTAGGTGGCCAGCCCTTTCTGCAGGTTGCCGCTCCTGTCCTCTCAGGTGGGGAGGTGGCAACCACAACCCCAGCTCAGGCGTCCCCATGGCAACTCCAGATGTCAGATGAGTCAACAGAGCCCAGGTCCAAGAGGATGGCAAAAACTCAAATGGCTCCCAGACCCAGAAGTCCTGTCTGTGCCAGAAAGCCGACTCCCCCAAACCAGGGGCTCATGCAGTGCAGAGGGGAGCAGCATGAGCTGGCAAAAGGCTCCACGCCCAGCTCGGCTGCTGCCGGAAAACAGTTCTCATGGTCATGGCGACTGGAAAGGGTGAACGTAAAGCACTTGGCACAGGGCTGGACACCCGGCAGCAGCCATTGCTTACCAAGGACTTCCTGTGCAATGTTCTAGCACTTTACCTGAAGTAACTCACTTAATTGGCATAACAATACTATGAGTGAGGAGCTATTACAGAGGAGCAACTGTAACAGTCAGAAGACAAGGATCCCACAAATAACAAGTAATTCCAGCTAATAGAGGGTGACGGTCAGGAAGCAGGCCGTTCGGCTAGTGCACTGAGGCCTAAGGAAGCCTGGCTGCAGACCCTCTGAGGGCCTGGGCTACAGCCCACACCCCAGGTCTCCTCAGAGCGGGCAGTACCCCTGCCCCTTCCCCAAGTCCCGGCCCCAGGCAGGCCTCTAGGTTGGACCTCAGCCCACAGGGGTTTGAGTTAATGCTGGGGCCTCCCCCTGCCCTCCACGGATAGGCCTCCAGTTCAGATGGAACTGGAGGTCCACGAAGAATCTCCCGATACCTCAGTAGTCAGGCCTTCACAATCTCCCCAAAAAGACACCAGTGGCTCTTCTTCCCTGGGCACCAAAATGTCATCAGACGTTTGCTTTCATTTCTCGAACTCTGAGCGCACGCCATGCGGCAGGCGCATTTCACATTAATCGTGTCTTTTAATCCTCGGTATAACCTAGTCAGGGAGGCACTATGGCTGCCCCAGTGTACGCACTAAAGACACAGCTGGGACAGCGAGAGCTGAAGTAGCATTCCTGATATCACAGCTGGGATGTGCAAAGTGGGGATTCGAACGCAGGGCAGGGTCCATGCTCTCTCCCTCTCCAGACCAATTCCCTTGAGTCAGAAGGCCCAGCCCGAAGCCCAGCCTGGGCACCAGCCGCTCATCAGCACTGAGAAGAAAAATGCTCCTTCCATCAGCCCCCCGGAGTCCTTGTTTCCTTGAGGGAAAGAACCCAACACACACCCTCACCCAGCTGGAAGTACAAGGTGCTGATCATGGCCACACTGGGACAGGGGCTGGGGCCAGTAAGCTTTCCTAGAGGTCAGACTCAATCAGTCGCCAGCTCCCATGAGGCCAGCGGAGAGCCAGAGTCCTGGGCCCCTGGGCCTGGGGAGAGGCGTTGGGCAGGGAGGGAGGCCCGGGCTGCAGCCAACACCTCACATCCGTTACTGCGGTAATTGGACAAAGCGCTGGCACTCAAGGCCCTAGTTCAGCTGCTGCCAGCGAGGAGCTGATGAGCCACCTCTGTCTGATCTTGGCTGGGAGGCGGGCGCAGGCAGCGGGTGATGTCTTAGGACCCAGAAGACGGGGATATGCAGGCCCCAGGATATCCCTCAGGAGCTCTACAGGCACATGGCCCCAGGTTCACTCATAGTTCCCTTAGCTCTCACTGGGGGCTCCACAGGAGGTGGGGGGCAGAGGGCTTGGAAGAGGCTGAGGGTGCTGCCCCGGCCCTGAGAGCTCCAAATGAGGAGCTTCTGGGGCTCTGGTCCCCCGGGTACGAGGCTCCACACTTGGGTGGGGGCTTCTTCTGCCTTGGAGGTAGCAGCCTGTGTGTGACTCCACCACCTGTCAGGGCACCACCTGAGTCCTGAGGGGAGACGCAGACCATTTCCCACCCCAAAAGTCTGCCTGGTCAGCCTTCTCCGCAGGATGCCTGAAGGCTAGGCAAGTCACAGGCAGAGTGAGCTCTGGACAATCCCACTCCACAGCCCCCAGCCCAAGGCCCACCAGTACCTTGCAAGACTCAGCAGGCTGCCTATTCATCAATAAGTAAGGACTGAAGCCCCACGATGGTTGGGCTTCCCCAGCCCTACAGAAGTGAACAGTACCCTGACCACTCCTGGAAATATCTGGTGGGGGGGACCCACACCAGGGCACACACCAGCCAAGTCCCCGTGAGAGAGGGAAAGGAGCAGGCGCAGGCAAGAGTCTAGAAAACTCTCCTTCCCAAGTGATGGGTGACGTGGGCAAATTATTGCTCCCGAATCCCTTCTCTTAGTTTCAAGGACTCGCAGCCCCCCATCCGAGGGCACTGAGAGGATTGGAGTTAACCACTGAGAAGTAACTAGAACAGAGCTTTGTGCACAGATGCCTCGTGGAAGGGCCTGCCGCCATATTGTCAAGGTTAAAGAAATTTTAAGTTATGTGGCTGTTGTTGCTGCATCCTTCTTACCATTCGGGTCTCAGTCTAAATGCCAGCTCCTCCAAGAGGCCCTCTCTGACCCCCTAACTATGTTGGTCCCACCTCTGTATCTATTATATCTCATTTATTTTCTTTATAACACGTCACTCTTTTTTATTTCTTTTGGCTTGCCAGGGTCTTGCCTGTCTCTCCCCTCTAGATTGAAAGCTACAGGAGGGTATGTTGTATGTTTGGTCACCGCTAGATTCTCAGTTCTAGCACAGGGTCTGGCACACAGTAGGTGCTCAAAAATTACATGCACAACAGACAAATGAATGAATTAATGGATGAACAACATCTCAAGGGTATTGGGTTACAGCCCAATCATCTTGCTTCTTGGGGCTTATTTATCTGGGCCTCTCCTTGCCCTAAAGCTCAGACGGCCTCATCTCCTTGGGAGGAGATGCTCCAGGGAGAGTTGTTCCAGGTAAAGAAGTGAACTTGGCCAGGATATCAGGGACAGATGACCAGTGGCGGTTAAGACCACAGGTGCTGGAACCGGGCAGAGCAAGGTGACAATTCCTGGAACCATCCTTACTGGCTGTGTTGTTTTTAGAAAGTCACGTCATCTGTCTGAGCCTTATGAGGTCCCTACCTGTAAAATAGATCTAGAAACGTCTACTTATAGGGTTTCTATCAATATGAAAACAAGAAAGTGGCGGCAGAGCAGTGGGGGAGCACAGTAGGTGCTTGACAAACGCGAGGCATGATGGTTATAGAGTGTGTCCCTGTCTTTTCCCCCCACCCACACCAAAGCCGGCTTCTGCCTGGCTCCCACCCACAAAGGGTCCAGCCCACAGAGTCTGGCACAGCCACTTGGGCATATTTCTGGCCTACCTTTTGGGCTGGAATCATGCCATCCACTGATGAGGTCATTGCTATTTGTTAGCTCAAAATAATGGAATTTTCCATTCACTTGACCCACAGAGGGCATCTACTCCCCCTTTTGGGGTGAGAAAGCTGACTCCTAGAGCAACAAAAAGGCTTGACCAACTCCATCAGGAAGTTGAGAACCTGGATCTGGAACCTGGGCCGCTCCTGCTACGGGCATGGCCTGCAAACTCTGCTTCTCCCAGGAGAAGGAGAACCACAGCCACCTCCACAGTAGACTCAGCTAGACCCACTGCACTCACCTGCAGGCTGAGGCCCCGGGAGGAGAAGGCGGGGATGCAGCAGGCCAGGATCGGGCACCAGAATGGGGCTTTGCTCTTCTTGTCCTCATCCGGACATAGCCAGCCCGGCTGGTTCTCCTCCCCTACAGCAAGAAGAAGTGTGTGGGTCACGCTGGTAGAGCCCGAGCACCAGGTGGGAGGTGAGCAGGCCTGGAAGCCCAGGGAGCCACTGCAGGCCACAGAGGTCCGGCCGGCACGGTGGCCTAGACTGACCCAGCCACTGGCCCCACCCCCAGCACCACTCCTGCCCATCCGAGGTGAAATCGGACCTCGCTCCTCGGTCATGGCTGTGGGTCTCCAGCAAAGAGTCAGGACACCTATGGTTTGACCTGCCTTTCACTGAGCAACCTCCTGAAATCATCCCAACTCTCTGAGCCTCAATGTCTTCACCTGTGAAACAGACGATAAACATGCCTTCATCCTGTGTTTGTTGTGAGGATCCAGTGACATCATAGATGGATAACGGTTTTAAAAAGCGTTAAGATGCTGCACCCAGTCCCGGCCCTGCGGCCTTGCCCTCACCTCCTAGAGGCGGGAGACGGTCGGAAACCAGCACGCACACAGGATGGTTTGGGATTGCGACCACACAGCCAAGCTGCTTTTATACCTGATTGTGATGATGATGGGAAATGGAAGACTCTTCCTCCTGCTTCCTCTGAAGCTACCCCCAAATCTCCAGGGCCCCCAGTCCGGTTGGGCATAGAAGCCCCCCGCGACCTGCTACAAGTACAGACGCCCAGGCCCAAGCCCAGAACCTAGACTTGCATTTGGAGACCTCTGCACTGCACTCAACAGCATCCGCTAAACCACCTTCTCTGCAGTGGCTCCTTCATACGGGTCAGGGCTCCCTCACATGCTGCCACCTCCAGGAAGTCCTCCCGGAACACCTGGTGACAGTGTCCCCCTTCTCTCAGAGGGAAAGATCCTGTCTTATTTATCCCATAGCCTTCACCACAACCTAAAATCATTGTGTCCACTTTCTTCTTTAGGATCCATCCCCATATGTCTCTAGAATATAAGTTCAAGGCAGCAAGATCTGGGGTGTCTTATTTTCCCCTGCTTCACCACACCCAGCACGCTGCCTGCGCCGAGTAAGTGCTCAGCAAACATGGGGTTGAAAGAATGAAACGAAAGAAGTGAGCAAGTGAGTAAACGGCATCTCTCCAAAGAGTTGTCCATAGTAAGGAGCCCATCCTTTATGCTCCATATGATGACACTCCCTGTGACAACTGCCTTTCTGGGATGCCAACAGTAGGGGCACGGAGCAGCTAAAGCATACCCACTGTGTGCCCATGCATCAGGCACACGCTGCGTGCTATGCACATGCTCCCCGGCTTCATTTCCACAATAACCAAGCTCTGTCAGATAATGATTTTCCCTTTATGGACGATGAGACTGACACTCAGGGATTAAGCTGACCAGGTCATATGCATTCCTCGATGGCCCTGTCCAGGTGACCAAGGTCTGTCTGACTCGAAGCCTGGGTTCTCTGCACTAAACCAGGCAGTGTTCCAGCAACCCGCCCCCCACTGATACCCAAAGGCATAACTGCCCCTGGACATGGCAACACTGGACTATGACAAGGCAGGTGTGCTTGTGCCTAGAGCTTTGGAGGAGAGGCCATCGACTGAACTATCGTGACAGCAGCCTTCCCACCCTGCACAGAGCAAGCTCTGCAGAATGCTGTCGGGGTGGGGCTGGGGGGACAGGGGGCACGGGAGGAATCAATAAAGTGCACAAGGTTTGGGTTACACAAAAAGACAAAATCCCAGAGATCATCTGTATAGCATAGTGCCTATAGCTAACAATTCCATATTACGTACTTAAAAATTTGCTGAGAGGGTAGATCTTACATTGTGTTCTTATCACAATGAATGAATGATAGATAGATAGATAGATAGATAGATAGATAGATAGATAGATAGATAGATAGACAGACAGATAGACAGATAGGAGGGCAGGAGGGAGTTTTTGGAGGGATAAACCTGTTATGGCATAGACCGGGATGATGGGTCCACGTGTGTATACCAAACTCATCAAGTTGTATGCCTTAAATATGGACAGCTTTTTGTATGTCAATCATACCTTAATAAGGTGGCTTTTTTTTAAAAATGCCATTGCCTCCAGAGAAAGGTGGCACCTGAGTGTCAGCCATGGCAAGAGTTGCTGGACTGAGGTGGCAGGTGTGAATGTTCTTTGAGAAGTTAAAGACGTTGGCAAATGTCAGGCATTACTGCGTGGACAACCTGTTCCAGCCGGGGCTCCAACGCCTGTCCCCAACGCCAGCCTGAGCACCAGGCACATCGGCGCACCCGACCCTCAAAGAGTAGAGTCGCTGGACGGTGAGCTCACCCCCAAAACGGGCCCTCCACCCCACTAGGCCCTGGAGACGGAATCACATCCAAACTGGCTCCCACCACCGAGGAGGAGAGGCCATCAAGGAAAGGATGACTATGGCAGAGGACAGGCACCACCAGAACGGAATGACTGTGTGTGCCACGTGTCACTGCTTACAAAGCTCTGTCCTGATACTGTCCCATTTCATCCTTACGGCCACCAGCGGAGGTCAGTGTTTCCATGCCCATTCTACCCTGGGAAAATGGACACTGGGGGACGTCAAAGGCAGGGCCCAGGTGCCAAGGAACTAAGCCATGGGGTCACTTCGCACAGCGCCTGCCGCGCGGTGATCACCAATACAGCCCGCCCGCCTGTGGAGCTGCACCCATCTCAGTGGTAGGTGCTCACATCACGGCCCCTGGGCAGTGAATAAAGATGGGCAAGATTTGAGCGTGCCCCTGCTCTCAAGGTCTGCCTGCAGTCACGCAGACCCTCACCTCTACCAGACGGGAGCTGAGCACAGCACCCAAACCCCATTCCTCACCAGGTGGCCCCCTGGAACTCAGTCGGTGAACATAACCCCCACCCCACCTCCATCACCACGTCGCCCTGAGCTCCTCTCCTCTCCCCCGACCCCAAGCACCCACGGCCCATCAAGTCCTGGCAATTTATTAGTATGTATATATTTTTTAATGATCTGACCTTCTCCTTCCAGATGGTGCCTTCCCTGCCTGCGCCTGGGAACGTTAAAAGAAAATGGAGTTCTTGCTTCCCATCTGCCACTGACATTGTCCCCGTCACAAAACCAGAGCGGCGGAGACCAAATTAGAAGGCTGTTGCTGCTGAAAATTGAAGGCCCACTTGGGATAAGTGACATTAAGAACTGGCACCGACGGCAAAGCTGTGATTTCCAATTGACATTAAGTGGGGGCTTATTTAGTGCCTGGCTCTGCAGCGCCCACTGAACACGAGAGCAGCAGGAGCAGCTCAGGCTGGGGACAACCTCCCTTTCTGCTCCCCCATCTCCAAGCCCGCAGAACACCCCTGCCGTCTGCGGGGGGCTGGCTCTGCCAGAGGGGTCCTGGCACATCCTCAGCATAACACTGAGCTGGACACATAACCTCTCTGGGCCTGTTGCCTCATCTGAGAAATGGGGGAATAATTCCAACCATTTGGAGTTGTTGTAAGCCATTGAAAGAACAGATATAATGCTGGCACATCCCAGGCCCTCAAGAAATGGTACTATTATGTCCATTGTCCTTGAGGTTAAGAGTATTGCCTATTGCTACGCTTGCAGGCGCTGCCCCTGGGGCCGCCCCCCCACCACCAGCTGACCTGCTCTGCTTCTCCAGCCCCGACCTGCCTCCCAAACTCCTCCTGTGCTCAGTCCCAGTGCCGTGCTTCTGTCACTACTGCCCCAGTGGACAGCCCGACTTCCCCTCGCTACTTCCCCAAATCGGAGGCTGCCTCCGAGGCCCCTCTCACACCTCCCTAAACAGACGTCAGGGCTGTGTGACCTCAGTACGTGTCTTCTCCAAACACCCCTCCCCTGCAGACAGATGCTGGTATCCAGGGAGGCCAGGCAGGTGGCTGTGGTCAGCCAGCTGGGATAAAACCCAATCGTGCCCCAAGGCCACCCCAGCCCCGTCCTGGAGGGCAGACCCCCTGCTTCCGGCCAAGGGCTCAGGCAGGTCCCAGGGCCGACCTCAGGGATGGTTGACAGTTAAAGGAGAAGAGGCCCAGCGCACACGTGGTGTGCACCCAGGTCGTGCTCAGGCTTCATAACTGCACCCATCGCAAGGAGGAGCAGTGGTGCTACTGTGAAGACCAAGGGCTGGACACCCAACCAAGTCCAGGCAGCAAGGGAGGGCCCCCAGGCCGTGTGCAGAGGATCAGCCCGCAGCCTGCGAGGCCCAGGTCTTCTGGGGAGGTAGGAACAGGAGGCTATGGTGGGAGGGGCTCCAGGGCCATGTGGGCCAGGGATGCTGAGTTTTGAGAGCTGCGGGGGGGATGGGACACAGGAAGAGAGGGTCAGAAGCCCCCAGTCTCGCCTCTTCCTTCTCTGGAGCTTTCCACCTGCAACCCTTTTCCGGGGCCCATACAAACAGAAGACTAATTGGCAGAGAGAGGTGCGAGGGTATGCCCAAAATCACAGAGCTGGTAAATGGCAGAGCGAGGAACTGAACCCAGGCAGTCTGGCTCCACTTCACACAGTGCTAAGGTTCCAAACACAACAGGGGATGGGACCCCTGGAGCGCCAGTCTGTTATGGGGGCAGGAAGCAGCCTGCCTTTCCCTGGTCTGCGCTGCATGGTGTAGCCAGGCTGGGATGTGAACGAGTCCCCAGATTCCCCAGCGCCTCCCCCAACCCCACCCCAACGCCCTTCCAAGGGGCAGAACTGACACCCACTCTTGGATCCCAGGCACCCCAAGTCCAGCCCTCTCCTTTCTCAATCTTCAGTGGATTATGATCTCATCACACTGTAGTCACGGAGAGAGGAAGACACAGGAAAAAAAAAATTAAGGGAATAAACTTCCTTTGTGAATAAATTTTTTTTACCTATGCTATTTCTAACAGGCTCGTGTTATTTTTTCCCCTCCTCACCAGGCACTGCAGATAAAAAAAACAAACTGGCAAAATAAAAAGAACAAATTATTCAAGCCCCAGGGGAACCCAGGCATTCAAATAAGATTTCAAATGACTCTGGTTCCATTAAAACTTTTGCTGCAGTGAAACTGCGTGGATCTAGGGCGGCTGAGCGTCTTCACGAGCCGCCGAGACCCAAGTGGTTCACATCAGTCAGTGCCTCTCCCTCGAACACAAAGCCGCACTCAGCAAAGCACCTGGGGTTCAAACAGGAGATGGACCTGCCTTTAAAGCAGGTGCACTAACCGGGCTCAGGCGCTTTGCCCAAGAAGCAACTGCCGCACAGGGGAGCGTGTGGCCTGAGGCCCAGCAAGCGGGGGAGCCAACTTACTCAGCCTTTGCTCGGGCCAGAATTCCCACAGTCCTCTGCCAGAGCTGGGTACAGCCGCAGCTGAAAATCTTTCCTCCACCCTTCTCAGGCCTCCTGCTCACCCAGAAACATCCAGGAGAGGCGTGTGCAATGTCAGCACCAGATCCAAGAAGGGACTGGCTAAGCAGAAGCCTCTGATCCGGGCTCTTCCAAAGCCACAACCTCCTCGCCATTCCCTCCCCGACTTCCACCTGCCATCTGTGCACAGCAGGCAGAATGACCCACTTGAACAGAACTCGGACACGACGCTGTCAGGCTCTCAGTGCTACAACAAATAGCTCCCCATCACATTCAGAATAAGTTCCATACCTCGCACCCTGGCTTTCTGGAAAACCTGGCCCCCCACCGCCACTTGCCCCATTCACGAGCTCTGGCCACCTCAGGGCCTTTGCACTTGCTGTTTGGAAGCTTGGATCACTCTGCCTAGATCTCTGCACAGCTTCAGATTCGCCTTCTCAGAGGCCCTCCCTGACAGCAGTTCTGACCCCCAGGCTCAGTGCAAGCTTATCTCCCAGCTCTATCCCCTCCACAGCACGTCCCTCCTTGTTGATTTGCTCCTCGTGTAATATTTGCCTACCCCTCCCCTGTAAGCTCCCTGATAGCAGCGATCTTTCTGTTTTTGTCAGTGCTCTTTTCCCCTTGCCGAAAATTACTGTAGAGACTCAATAAATAGTTTTGTAATTGATGAAAGCCATTGATGAAAGTCCTGACTTCTTTCTGGAAATGTTTCAGAACCTATTGGAAATATATACTTATCTATAAAAAGATCACGGCGGAAACAAAAATGAAAAATAAAACAAAACAAAAAGATCAATGCTATTGGCTGGAACCAGCAAAAGGGAATTCCGATACAGCACAGGGAACAATAGCTCTGACTGGCAAGGCCCTGGACTTTTCATCAATTCACAAAAAGCTCAAATAAAGTAATTATAACTTAATGAATGTGGTTTGGCAGACAGAAACTCACCAACTTGAGGAGGCAGAATGAATAGGGATTGAGAGTGGGCTCTGGGGACAACTGCCCAGTGTCAGCCCGTTCCTGCTGTGTGAACTCAGGCAAGTCACTGCACCTCTCTGGGCCATAGAACCCTCAAGCATAAGACGGGATTCACAACATACCTACCTCTTAGTGTTACTATGAATGTGAAATGAAAGGTGCGTAAAATGCTTAGAAACATGCTTGTATACAGGAAGCGCTCTGTAAATATAGATGCCCATTATTGTCTATATTATTATTAGGGGGTACACGGGAAAAAAGAATCATTCATAGAGGTCCTTCGTTGAAAGTCAGTTTAGTCTAATCTGCTTCGCCTCTCGGTAACAGCTTTATTGAGATATATAATTCAGCTACCACCTTTCAAAGTGTACACTTCACTAGTTTCTAGTATATTCAGAGTTGGGCAACCATTACTACTATTTAATTTGAGAATGTTTTTATCACTCACACACAAAAAGAAAAGAAAGAAAGAAATCTTTAGTAGTCCCGCTCCATTCCCCCCTCCCTACAGGTCCCTGGCAACCACTAATTTACCTTCTGTCAACTCCCATTATTTTACAGATGGGGAAACTGAGGCTCAGAGAGGGGAAGTGACGTGTCCAAGGTCATTAAGCAGAGTCTCGGGACTCAGAACCTCGGCTCCAGTTGTCTCTCCACTGCACCATCTACCCCCAACTCAGGAGCCTGCCATGAGCCTGGACGTCCCACACACATACACCCCCCAAACCTTCCCTCTGCCACCCCTGCCCCCTGAAGTGCTCTCCTCGGGGTTTTACTCACGCAGTCCGATCTTGGCCAAGTGCAGCCTGTTGACCCAGGAGATCTTGCTCAGGGGGTTGGGGGTGATGAAGACCACCATGAAGCTGATGGGGCGGCCGGACCTGCGGTGAGGGGGGCAAGGAACGTGAGTGCCCAGAACACGGGCCTGGGTCCCCCTGGGCAAGCACCCAGCTCTTCCCTCAACCCACATGCCCTGGAGGTGGAGTGAGATCTTCTCAGAGCATCAATGTGTAGCCACAGAGGCCGGTGGCCCACCCAGCAAAGCCTTAGTCCCCTGGAGGAAGGAGTCCCTCTACTCACCATGGCCCCAGGAGGGAGGCACCTCCCCCAGAGTGGCCACCACACTCCCCAGCTCAGCCCCAGGTGCCTCGGCTTGGGTGCCTAGCAAAGCCAGAGGTATCAGACCCTCTGCAGGCTATGACTCGAGAGGCCATCCAGGGCTCCACCTGGTCAGCTTTCACGGGCCTTGTCAGACACCTGTACATGTCTGACCGGGAGTCTCTGCAAGGACTGGGTCTCACTCACGTCTGTTCCCAGCACCTGGCACAAGGTAGTTGCCTGGGAAATGTTTGCTGACTGGACACATGAATGAATGAAGAAATGAGTGAATGGGGTTGTGCACAGGCTCGGGGCAGCTGGAGGTCACGGTTGTCACCACACTGTCATCTCGGAAAAGCAGGGGCCCCTCAGAGTTCTCTGGGACCTGTTCTCTACCATGGGCCATCCCAGCCCCAGGGAGATGGGCAGGATCAATGTCACTACCACTGTATAGTGCTTGGGGAGAAAGGGGCGCAGAGGAGAACGGAGCTGTGCGAGGCCACTCAGCAGGGCAGTGGCAGCTCCAGTTAGAGCTCAAAGCTGTTGACTCGCAGCCTCAAGTCCTGAGCCTTGCATCCTGGGCTCAAGGCCCTCCTCAAACAATAGGGCTCCAAGCTTCTCTTCCCTGTAACAATATGTCCCCCAGTGTCCCCTGGGGTTCTAAACCTGGCCTCTGAGTCCCTCACTGCAGCAGACGAGGCTTCAGTCAGATCTGAGAACCCAGCTCTACCTCTAACCATGTGGCCTTGGGCCTGTCATGTAACTCTCTGAGCCTCACCTTCCTCATCTGTAAAATGGGGTAATAACACACCTTACAGAGCCGAGGGAGGATCAGACAAATACCTTTCCCCGTCTCTGCCAGGTTGTCATCAATTCCACAAACATCAGCTGAGGGTTTACTCAGCGCAAGCTGCTAGGTGGGCATCAGGGGACAGAGGCAGTGCTGGGGGCAGGCTGGGTCCATGAGAGGAGACCCAGGGCCTGGTCCCAAGGGACTGCACGGTCTGATGTAAGTAAAAGGACACAGCACAAATGGCACCAACCATCAGCAGAGTGTCCAAGTACACTAACAGAGGCTGGGTTTACCCTGGGTATGAAAAGATGGTTTATTCATTCATTCTTTCATTCACTCATTCATTCATTCGACTACGAGCACCTACTCCGTGCCAAATGCTGTGCTGGGTGTGGGCTGCAGAGCGTACATACACACCCCCTCCTATCACAGCAATACTGACAAATAGGATGGTTCCAGGGCCCCCCTCTAAATCCCCCACTTCATCGATGGCGCCTTTGCCTCTCACTTGTCGGGTTTCCCAGGAAGCAGGAGCCTGAGGCGGCACTTGTTGGCAGAGTGGATCTCTTCCTCCTTCACCCGCATCAGCCTCTGCAGGGCCAGGCACCAGTCTTGAGCCACGGTCATGTTCAGGTTCTAGGGTTGAGGAGACTAATGAGGTCGCCACACAGCCCACGGACTCCCCAGAAGCCACACCGGGTCCTACAATAGTCAGGGCACCCCAGGGGAGAGAAAATGGGGAGAAGTCCCGAAGCTCAGCCGGGAAGCTCGTTCAGCCACAAGCAGGAGGCCGACTCCCCGTGCTCCAGGCCGCGGGCAGGCTGCCCAGCCCTTGGTTCAGACCCCACCTGGCACCCCTCCTTTGAGAGGGACACACCTCCCAGCAAGGTTTGTCTCCAGCCTGGGGCAAGGCCAGGAAGGGGCAACAAGACCACCAGGCAGAGAACAACAACAAAAACGCCCTGCAGCCAGGCCTTGCTCAACCGGAAGGAGACTCCTAGGTAGTGACAGGGAGCTTAGCCGCCCCTGCTGCTTGTGGGAGCTGAGCCAAAGCCACGTCAGGGGACTGGGCCAGGAGAGCAGCCCCCCACTCTGCTGAGTCTGGGCCCACAGGGAGGAGGCTGGAGCCCCAGCAGCCGGGCTGGCCAGCACGGTGTACCTGGTAGGTGCCATGCAGCGTGCTGATGAGTAGCGTAATCTGCTCTACCACCGCCAGATCCTTCTGCAAGTCCTGCAGCTCCTGAAAGAGTCGCGGGGGCCCGAAGTACACCTTACCTGGGCGGAGAGAGACCCAACTCAGCCTCAGGAGCGGGCAGGTACCAGCGAGAACCCACGCATCCACTCACTGCCCAGAGGAAGAGCTGGCACCCTGGGGATATGGCACCAGAGATACAGAAGGAAACATCACGGGGCTCTTGTCTACTGGCGGGGACAGTGCCAATCGCAGGGAAAGCCTAGCACCTGTGATCCAGGCCACCCTCACTCTATACAAAGGATCATGGGAAACCAGAAGACTGAGAACCAACTGTGCCTGAAGGAGAAAAGGAGCCTTCACGGAGTCAGGAGACTGGTGGGCACTGCCAGAAAGGAGAACGGCATGTGCAAAGGCACTGTGGCTTGAGAAAGCCCATGAACAGCAAGTTGTTCAAAACCATACTGAGAACCTACTATGTGCCAGGTTCTATTCCAGGTGTTTGAGAGACAGTTGTGAACAAGACAGACGGGGTCCCCACTCTTATGGAGCTTATGACTTGGGGGAAGGGGAGGAAGTATGGGGAAGCATCAATTCTATACACAGATGGTAGAAGGTACTGGGGGACAAAGATATCATAGCGATGGACTAGTGACGATGTAAGAAGATGCCCAGGTCTCTGCTGATGATACAGCTAGAGTGTCAGGGGCTGAGAGATGGGCAGCAAGAGACAGAGCAGGAGGGACCCCCAGGACTGGATGGGGGAGTCCTCAACTGCCATGCTAGGGAATTTGGGCTGTGCTCTGTAGGCCATGGTTTCTCAAGCTGAGGTCTTATGGAATTCCGGGGGCGGGGGTGGGGGGAGGCATATTTTGGGTTGTCATTCAGATGATTATCTAAAAAACAGATACATCACATCCTGAATCCTGGATGTAATGACTTTAAAGCCACATGCGGCTGCATGGTCTCAAGGCTTCCGGGTTGGGACTGAGCAGGGCTAACTGGATGGTCACAGGCAAGGAGCAACGCGGACAGGGTAGGTAAGTGACGTGCTCACACCAAACAGTGGACAAAGACGAACTCTGCAGGGACCCCAATAGGTGAGCTGGTGGGAAATGCAGGTCAGCATATGGCACCCATGGCATGAGTGCAGAGCACACAAAAGAACCTGCCCTGTCAGAGGGTCACATCCATATTGTGAGCAATTCGGTTCCAGCAAAACGACGTCACCCATCACATGAAATGAATGCTGTTCCTTTGAATTTTACTGTTTTGTAGCTTCATTTTTATCTCACTTGTGATTTTTGTCTTGGTTTTATGGTTGTTCACGGGGTATAAGCATAAGGCGTCTATTGTACCTAGTCTTATATTTGCACACATTTCAATCACAATATTATAAAAAAATCATTCACAGACAACTGGGGTTCAACAAGAATTTCATTGTGTCCTTTAAAGGGGGTCTGGCAGCATATTACTCTCGTGTCATGAATGCGGCCACAGACAACACAGTCATGGAAGGAGGGGTCCCAGAGTGAGGACCGAGTAGTGCGGGGAATGAGGTCGAGCTGGGGCTAAAGGTGGTTCAGTAGAGCCCTTCCCAGGGGGCTTGTGAACAGAGTCAGGAATGCAAATCAGCCCTTCCTGCCTCACAGACCAGGGGAAAGAGTCGCTCGCATCTGGGCATGGGCCCCGCTGTCCGGCCCAGCCTCCGAGAGGGAGAGAGCATGATGCAATCACTCCCTCAAACTTTCCATTACTGCCAACAGCCGGTGAGGTAACTTCCAGGGTCAGGCAACGGACCGGGGCCAGCTGGTGGGGAGAGTCTGTGTAGCCCAGCGCCTTCCCAGCCTGTAGGAGATACTTCCGGCTAAGCATTCCTTTCTGTTAGCCCTGAAGTTCAACACCCTGCATTCATTCAACCAACGTTTGATAACACCCACCTCAAACCGGCTCCAGGCAGGGCTACAGCCATGCCAAGGAAAGAGATGGCAACCAGTACAACTGGCCTTGAGAGCACCGGGGGAGGGGAGACCTGGCCCAGTCTGAAGCAATCAGAAAAGGCTTCCTGAGGAAGTGCCATCTGCGCTAGGAGGGCAAGTAGAAGAAAACAGAGCTGCAGGAGCAGCTCTGGGAGAGGGAGGAGGCCGGAGAAGTCCCTGGGGCAAGGGGAGGCTGCCCCTGGCCCCCAGGAACTGAGAGGCCAGTAGGCCAAGCTCAGGGAGTGAGGGGACAGAGTGGGCTGACGTGGAGTGGTGGGAGGGCACCCCCAGGAGGGGCGCAGGGGCCAGAGTGAGGACCTGGGACTTTATCCTGAGAGTGAGGGGAAGCCACTGGTGGATTTCAGGGTAGCGGGTGACACACACAGATCTGATCTGCATTTTGGAGAGTTGCTCTGAGGATGGGTGGAGGATGGACAGGAAGAGGACAAAGGTGGAGGGCAAGACAGCAGCCAGGATGCTACTGCAGCAGCACTGAGCAAAGTGGTGGCAGCTACCATGGAGACGGAGACGAGCGGACAGACAGAGGCCCCCGAGCATCACCCCCGAGTTGTCCTTCTCCTCAAATCCCACAAAGTGTAAGGGGATGGTCAGAACATGGGAGGGAGGATCCAGGCAGAGCCAGGCAGCCCTGAGCCTGGTCCCTGAGGGGACAGGGGAAAGGGTGAGTGTCACCTGGGCCCCTCATGGTCCAGAGGGGAAATATGAGGCACAGAGAGACGGCAACACCTGCCGATGTGACACAGGGAGGCAACCCATGGCCAGGCAGGGACTGGAAGGCACGCTTTCTGACTCAGAGTCGCCTGCACATGGCTGTGTGAGCACATGTGTGTACATGAGGGCATATGGGGCTGGAGCGGGCAGGGGCAGTGGGCACCTGTCCTGTGTGTGGGGTGGGGATGTGACTGTGAGGGATGTGTGTGGGCACATGCAGGGAGGGCTGTGGGTGTGTGTTTGTGCGCAGTGGTCTGTAAACTAGCAAAAGCCTCTTGGCCAAGTGGCCCATCAGCCTGGGGCTCCCCAGATGGGCCCTTGAGCCTGGACAGGTGCGCCCCGGGCAGCAGCCGGGCAGGTACTCACTCTGGGCCTGGCCCGTGGCAGAGGACTTCTTGGCACCGGCGTGCTGGATGAGCACGTTGTCCTTGTCGTAGGAGCCCCCTTCCTGGCCCACCTCCACCACCTGGACCTGGGGCAGCGCCGTGTTCCACTTCACCACATACTTGGGCCCCAGCGGCACCAGGCTGCTGATCTCCAGCTGACCCCTGCCAGGACAGAGAGGACGAGGCTTGGAGAGCCCACAGCAGCCCAGCGCCAGGGCCAGCCCAGAGTGCCACCCCTCAGCACATCAGCTCAGCCAGGCACCTCACAGCCCAAGCACAAGACCTCAGGCCAAAACCAAGCCAGGCAGGGCAGGGAACCATCGATGTGGCAGAGCACCAAATGCCCAGGCCCCGGCCCCAGATCCAGAATCACATGCCCCCCAGGACCCCCAAGCTCCTACCTGTGGTTGGCAGGCCTGAGGGGAAAAACAAGAAGGAATGGAAGGTCATTACTGTACTGAGTGATTTCTACAGGCTGGGGGCCGGCCATTGGGCTGAGCCGGGTGTGGGCAGAAGGAACCACATGGAGGGCCTTCTCACTGCACTAGGCACCAGCCTTCTGTTCCCTGAGTCCCACAACGGACCTATTAGGATGTCTATATTATTCCAGATGAGGACAGTGATCGACAGGTCACATGACTCACCCCAAATCTCCCAAACTGATCCCCCAAAAGTGGGCCACTAGCACCCCTATCACCCATGGTAGGCCGTGAGCAACAGGCTGGCAGACCACGTGTCAGTCAGCTATGGTGCCTAAGACATACAGGAGACTTAAAAATGACAGTGGTTGATTGAGTAAGTCATCGACTGAGAAATGAATGAATGAGTCAGCCATGAGCACCGCCACACTGGTCTGCGATGCAGCTTTCCTTGCCTGAGTCCCTCCCGGGGCCGGGTGGTCCTGTCCAGACCTGTGCACTGGCACAGAGCAAGGGCTCAACGAATATTTGATGAATTAATACCTGTTTCCCCAAAAATAAGACCGAGCCAGACCATCAGTTCTAATGCGTCTTTTGGAGCAAAAATTAATATAAGACCCGGTATTTTATTATATTACATTATATTACATTATATTATATTATATTATATTATATTATATTATATTATATTATATTATATTATATTATATTATATCCAGTCTTACAATAAAATAAGACCGGGTCTTATATTAATTTTTGCTCCAAAAGACGCATTAGAGCTAATGGTCCGGCTCGCTCTTATTTTCGGAGAAATATAGTAGTGTACCACGGACAACCCCCAACTCTGCTCCGTGGCCGTGGGCAGGAATGCACAGCTGACTGTGGGTACGGAGTCTAAGTCAGGCTCCACGGGCACCCTGACCCCACATCTGCTCCTGCTGTGGGTGGGAGGGCCAGGCGGGGATTAACATTCAACTATGGGTGACTGCGTTCCCTCTTGGATCTTGGTTACTGTTGCCATGCTGTTGTGTCCATGATGCTTTTTAAAGGCTGTGAAACACTGAGAACAGAGATTCTCTCCGCTGGCGTGGATAAGAGCCCAGCTGGGAAGGTCCCAGCTGGAATTCCTTTGGTAAAGGTTTGTAATGCCTGCCACCTACAGGGCCAAGCAAGGGATGCAGGTGAGTGTACAGCCGGTAGGGTCCACCGGTCACTGGTGAGGACCGGCAGAACACAAGCCCCAGGAGAGGGGACATGTGGCCCGGGCAATATGGGCCCAGAAGGTGGGATCCTCACATTTTCGAGAATAGTCACATGTCTCCATGTTTATGTGATCGCCCTGTGTGAACCGAACAAAAGATTCCTGGAGGCCAATGCAATCCCTGGGCTGCGAGTTTGCAGACTCTGGTTTAAAGAATCACCCTCACCCCAGCCAGGCAGCCTGGCTCTGGGCATTTCTACCGCCTGTGACCCAGAACCAGGAAACCAGGCTCCTGCGGGAGAAGATACTCTGGGCTGTGGGGAGAAAAGCTGATGTGTACTAGGAAACTCTGGGATCTGACCAGAGGAAAATTGATGTGAATTAACGCAGCAGGGATTTGGGTTGGGGACAAGGGAGAATCTGTTGAATTTCAAAGTGGTCAAAACGCAGGAGGCTGTTCAGTGACCAACGGCAGAGTTCCAGAACAGACCACTCTGTACCACGGACAGCTGTTTGCCCAAAGGCCAGGGGTGGCCCCAGATGACCTCTCCAAGTGCTTCCTAGAGCTGGGGACCGGGGACAGAGCCGGCCAAGAGGAATGGGAGAGGAAGCCAGAATGTCAGAGACCTAAGCTGAGCTCATGTGGGACCCTGTCTCAGAGAGGCCAGCCGAGGGACTGGGCAGGACAGGAGTGTGTCTCCAAGGAGGGGCGATGGCCCAGGCCGCTTACTTGAAGTTGATGTTGGCGCAGACCAGCATGTCATTGAGCAGGAAAACCCTGCGCTCCTTGGACTTGATCAGCTGCCCGCGGTCACCGTACACGGTCTCCGTCAGCGTCTCACAGAGAAGCAGCTGCCTCTGGCCTGAGGTCAACAGCTGGGGGAGGGGGACATAACAAGGTCAACACCAAGCAGCATGCAGGCTGTTACACAGATATCACCATGCCACAGACCCGGAATTCTCCAGCTGTGCACAAAAGGGATCTAGGCTGGGAGGGGCAGAGGATGAGGCAGGGCCACGTCCCCCATCCTGGGGGTGACAAGAGGCTGGAGGACCACATGCTGGGTTCTCTGACCACCCACCCTGCCCAGTAAGTAGCCAGCACCCTTCTCAGGTGAGCCAGGCACTGCCAGCCCCTCCCTACGACAATCCCGAATGCCCAGCACTGCCAGCGACACAAGCTTTGGGTCACAGACACGTGCTCCAATCCTGATGCCCTGAGCACCAGCTGTGAAGCCATCTGGCGGGTCACTTCCCCTCTCCACACTTCAGTTTCCTCGGCTGTCAGGTGGGGCAAGAACTTCCACTGCTTAGCTCACCAAGGTAACGCGTGACCTGGGCCTGGCGATGGAACTCGCAGCGCCCAGTGCAAGACGAAAACGCAGACCTCAGCCAAAAGTTCTGAAGGATTTCAAAATGGTGGCAGCAGAGCATTAAACCAAGTTTGGGGCCCGTCTGAGTGCCGGCACAGGTCACACACCCAAGAAGCTGACCTGGCACATGGCACATGATGGCCACCCTGTAAACAGCTGCTGTCCCCTCGGCTGTTGCTGCTCTCCATGACAGTGTACCGTGAAGTTCCCTCATGCAGGGAGCTGCCTGGCCTGGAAGTCGGTCCCATTCCTGCACCCTGACCTCTTGAATAGCCTCACCCTGTCTTGTTCCTTGGAAGATCTTCCGATGGGGTGGGGCACATCTGCTGGTCAATGGGGTGACCTCTGAGGAGGCCAAAGACCTTCAAGCCTCAGGCAACTGAGCAGGAGATTGCCACTCTCAGGCTGGATACCAAGAACCCGCTTCCAGCACTGGGACCACATCCCACCCAGGACCCACTGGGAAAACATCTCACTAACAGGGATTTTTTTTTGGTGGGGGGAAGGAGGATTTAGCAAAATTCATTCCCAAAACCCATGACTCTGAAGGCAACAGTTATCCTCCCCTTCTTCCCCATCCTCGCTAGGAATTGGGCAGAGCACCCCAAAACCTCTCCTGGAGAGAACGCCCTGTCATCCTCCAAAGAACCACGTCTCTCACGTCAACACAGAAGTCCAAATGGTAACAAACCCCACTGTGTGCCGGGCTCTGTGCTTGGCACTAAATACTCCACTTCTCATTCCATTGGCTCAGCAGTTCCCTGAGGCCATGCCCACCCACAGGAAGAAGCCGAGATTCCAGAGGTAAAGTGATTTGGCGAGACCCAGCATAGGATGGAGCCAGACCACGTGTACCATCCCCCCAGCACCAGGCAGCTGGCCACACGCCCCTGGCTCCTGGCTGAGTGAGATAGGAGTCAGGGAGTCCCCGCTGCTCCCACAACAAGAAAGGACTTGGGTTCCCTCGGGGCTGCCCTCCTAACTGCTAAGCCTGGCTTCCCCCACCCCACTACTTCCATCAACGAGCTGACTGCCAGATCATGAAAACACGAACGGGTCCCCGAAAGCAGACCCCATGGAAGGCTGCCAAGTGTGTCGTGACCCAAAACTTGGGACAGGAAAGTCCCCTGAGCTTCTGGCAACCATGCCCCTGCCCCTTGGGCAGATTAAAAAGAAAACCCGGATATTGCACAAACACCCGCCTGGAGAGTCCTGAGCAGGCATATTTTGAAATAACTACATGCTTCCGTTTCGGGTACACCCAGTTTCATTTCTGCTTTTCCCCGACGGACAAGAGGAAAAATCACAGGACTGGTCTCAGAACTGGCCGAGACTGCCCAAGGGGGCCCTGGCAGGGGGAGGGCGCCGTGTGCGGTCACCACCACACTCTGCATGACAACATCCCACGCGTATCAAACACACCCCCACTTGACAGGTGGAGAAACTGAGCCTTCAGCTCTTTGCCCAACACCAACAGGTCTTCCTAACTTCCAGCCAGCCACCAGCGCTCCTTACGGCCTGGGTCCTCATGGGGGCAAGAACAGGGGAGAACAGACAGCTCTTCCCAGAGCACCTGCTATGGAAAAGGGCTTCCTCCTCTGGAGCGACCTCTTCCCACTGCAGCTGCACAGGGGTGTGAGCCGAGGCAAGAGAAACCGTCCTGGTTACAGAAAAGGAGCTAAAGGAGGGAACAGAAGAAGATACTCCCAAGGGCAAAGAGCATTAAATACCAGCACAGGTGGCATGGCTGGGCTGAAGTCTTTTTCTCGAGAGGCATTCCAAAATAGAAGGCTTGTATGTTACTAGCTGAGGGGATCCTGCCTGCAGGTGGGATGGAGGCGAGGGGTGACCCCCAGCCCTCATGCCCACCCTGAGCAATCCTAGATGGGGACATCCCCCCAGGAGGGGGCTCCATCCCCTACCCCATCTTTTTTCCCATCTCTGTCCTCCTGGAACAGGTGAAGCAGACCCAGATGCCTGCAGAGCCAGCAGTTAATCTCACTGGCAGGGTTAAGGGGTGCGGGCAGCCGCTGCGCAGGGGAACTGTGCCATGTAGGGAAGTAGACCAGTGAGGCAGCTCTTCCGATTCTTCAAGAAGACCCACAAGTCTGAATTTTATGGGCTACTTCTCCATTTTCCAATGTTGGCAATGGATTTGTTTTTCTTAAAAAATACTGTGCGGACCTAAAACCACACATGCAACCTGAATTTGGCCTGAGGTGGGAGAGTCTTAAGATGGAGGACCCCTACAGCTTAGAATTGCAAGGGGCCCTGTGGGTTATCTTGTCACCGCCCTGCTTCGAAGGACCGTGATGGAGATCAAAGATGGCAAAGTGGGTTAGAGAGCATTATATACCGTAAAGTACGGTCCATGTGGGAAGGGCTATTATCTTTCCGGCAGCCTTTCCTGTACTATTCGAAAGTTCCACCCCATGTCGCTGAAATCTCACTGGCTTTAGTTCTGTTTTCAGGGCCCATAGAGCCTGGGGGCTCCCAGTTATTTCCCCAGAAGATGTGAACACCTCCCTAGGACCCTCACAAGACAGATATCCCTTTCCCAAAGAATGACCCATGTTCTCGCCAACGTGCCCTGGGACAGGGTCGCTTCACCTTGAACCATCTGGGCTCATGTCCACCCTCTGATGGGTGAAGGAAGGCGGAGCCCAGGGTGCAGAACCTCCCAGATCTGGGTTCAATTGCAGGAGGCGCATGTCACGTGCTGCTAGGGACACAGAGAACTAAAGTTTACCAACAGGTGAGTCTAAGACGTGACTATTTTTTTGTGTGTGTGGTACTGGCCTTGTACTTTAAAAACAGGGCTCTCTACAGGCATATTTGAAAGTGTTTCAAGATTTTTTGCTAGAATATTCCTAAGTTACAACCCCAAAACATAACATGGATTTTTCATCTTTCTTCTTTAAAAATAACACTAATAATGACGACAGCCACTTTGTATTAATGACTCTGGGCCTGCTGTTTTGCCGACTCCCTCATTTGCCTCGCAGCCGCCCCGGGAGCCAAGCACCACTGAACTCTTCTCCTTTCAGAGGGAGCGTGTGAGGTTCAGAGAGGTTGGCCGATCGCCCTGAGACCACACAGCAAGCACCAGTGGCAAAATCTGAATTCAAACCAAAACTCTGACTCCAGAGCCCACTCACTTAAACACAATACTAGGCTATCATTTTTGATGTCTTCACTGACAATTCCAGGGATGAACAAAATGAATCATAACATGAATAGTAATAAATGTGGGGATCCAGTCAAGCCTTATCCCCTACATGAGGTCTGCGGGCTCGAGAGAAGCAAGGAATCCCCTCTCTCAGAGAACACTGCCACCTAGTGGTGGCCACGGGGCAGGAGGCAGAGAGACAGGTGACGAAGGCTGCAGAGCAGGTAAGGGCACGCAGGTGGGGAGGCCGTGGCACGCACCTTGCTGAGGCTGCTGCGGTCACTGACGCTCTTGGTCAGCTGCTGGATCTCAGCCACCTGGTCGGCCAGCCGCTTCTGCTCATTAAGCTTCTCGGCCAGCGTCTCCAGCTCCGTGAGGGCCAGCTGTAGCGAGAGCCTGTCTGGGTGGCCCCTGGGGGTGTTCTTCAGCATGTCCTGCCCAGAGAGAGCCAGCACTGAGCACCGCTGCCCCAGCAGACCCACCCCTGGCTGGGGTCAACGCCTCAGCCTCCACGCCCCCTACAGACACTGGGTCTGAAAGAGCCCAGCTTGCGGCCGGTACAGAAGGTATCTGACATAGAGCCGTGGCCTCAAGAAACAGGTAATGAATGAAAAAAATAAAATAAAATAAACGTGTGGCCCAATCCCTGATTCACCAATCAATGGTAAGCTGAGAGAGCACTTGTGCAGCTGGCTGCTCTGAGGACAGAGAAAAAAATGCTGCTGGGACCCTAGGATCGCAGCCACCTTTTCCAGCTGGGCAGCCGGGGCTCATCTCCTTAGCTGAGGACCTTCAGCAATCAGAGGAGGTGTCCCAAGCTGCGTGGGGGCTAACAGTCCCTGGGAGGGCTGACGTGGCCAAGGTCAGCTAGTTCACTGGGCATCTCCTTCCTGCCAGGAGCCTGCAGGTCCTGGGACACCACGTCTTTCTTCCCTCCCCACAACCAGGGCTCACGCACCACCAGTCACTCAGCATTCCGCACTGGGCAGGTGGGAAATAAGCTGTCGGATCTGAACGTCTCCACCCCAGAGTGGAGCAAAAGGGGGGCAGGGGTCTAAGGCCCTGCCCACCGTCACTCCACAGCAGATGCGCGGATGAGAGGCCCCCACACCACAGAGACTCACACTAGCCCATGCCACACCCTGCCCGGCAGTGGGTACCTGCCCCTGCCCGGCAGTGGGTACCTGAAGCAGGAGGATGAACTGCGGGAACCTCTGGATGGGTTTCACCATCAGCCCGTAGAGCGTGACGCGGTCGGGGCTACACACTTGCCGTCGCTGTTGGAGACGAGGTGGAATCATTCACTGACCCTCTGCAGCGAGGTCCCAGTGCCCCGGGCTGCAGACGCTGCCCAGCTTGGGCTCCTTTCCCCAGGCCCAGGACTCTGTTCAGCCTCGAGCCTGAGAGAAGAGCCGGGGGGGGTGGGGGGGGGGGTGGCGGGAGGGAGTCCCTGGTTCTGCAGCCAGGGCTCCCTGTCACCACGGGGACCCTGCACAGCCCCTCACCCTGGGAAGACTAGAGCAGTCATGTTAAGGTCTCTGGGCTAAAAGCATAATTGGGAAATTCAGCAATTTATTGCAGAGGTCAAATCTCTAGAAGTAGCTGAGACGACCTTTCCCTCCGCTGAAACTAAAGTAGCCGGGCCCAAGGCCAGGGTGAGGGGCAGTGTTCCTGTCCGGTCTCTTCTGTTTCTAGCACTCTAGCCACAGATCTGTCCTCTTGATTCCCGCGCTCATCCTGTGACCCAGGCTGCACCACAGCCTCTCCACTGGCGTCTCCTTCCACCTGCCCTGGCCCGAAACTCTTCAGCAGCTCTCACTGCCGGAAATACCGCGTCCTAGGGCCTGGGCCTGCACGTCCAGAGCCGCCCGCACTGAGCTCAGCTGCCTCTGGCCCTTCTCCCCTGGACTCGCCTATAGCACCTAGTGTTCCCAGCATCCAACCACTCGCCCACCCCACGTCCTCCTGCCTCTGACCTTGGCCCCACCACTCCGGCACCTGGAACACTCTCTCCTCTGTCTCCACCTGTTACAACACCACTGTCCCCCCAGGACCCATGTCAGATGGCATCCCACTGAGAAAGCCCCCGACCCTCTGGGATCAGGACAGTGGGTACCTCAGCCGAGGCCCCAGCCCCTGGCCCACCTGCGCCCTCCGCTAGGTGGCACACTCCCTGCAGTGCGGTCTCCATATGACTTGCCTGACTGCACATCCCAGGAAACTGGGCGATCCTCGCCTTTTTTGTCCTTTCACTTCTACTCTCTCACATGAGGCCCAGACACCCCTGTGAGGAATGCTCCTTGCCCTTTCACAAATGAGGGAAAGGGACAGCCCAGCGACAACCTGAGCCACACCTGGGGACCTACCCACACCCAGCCCGCCAAAGGAACACGGCCACCACACTGCTGGGTCTCCCCATGGCGAGCCCACCATCATCTCACCCATCCTCGAGATGTCACAGGCCTCCCCTCCCACCTGGCAAAGCCCAGGATCCCAAGAGGCTAACAGACACTGTAACTCTTTATCTCCCTCCTGTTGCGGGGAGGAAGGGGAGAAGGGACCCACTATCATCCCATGAGATTGGGAGGACCCCAAACGAAAGAGGGAGGGCCCAGGCCAAAGCGATGTCGTCCCTGAAGCTGGCTAAAATGCCCCCTCTCTCATAAGAAGCCCCCCTACCCCCCATTGCCAGTGCCCCATTGAGAGGGGCCCTGGACCACCACCGGGCCCACCTTGAGGAACTCGAGGAAGGCAGGCTTGGTGAGGCAGGCCTTTTTAATGATGGACATGGCGTTGGTGAAGTTGTTCACGTAGTCACTGTACACATCTAGCACCATGGACTTCGAGAACTGAAAGGGGCGTGGGCATAGCAAGGGAGGACCACATCAGTGAGAGAGGTGGGGGCAGGCATGACACCCCTTTTCTACATGCACTTCCTCACCACCCCTAGGAAATAAAATGCCCCTCGCCCTCCACCCTCACAGGTGGCACTCCTGACCCCAAACCCCTTGGATACCCCAGGGTGTCAGATCTATTGAGGTTTTCAAAACAATACTGTTTTTCTTTTAGCAGAACCCCATTACCTAAAACAGATCAGAATGGAGTTCCACCGACTTCACCCTCCCTTGCCCCATGAATCTCTCTGGGGCCCATGGATTTCAGTTTGAAAAACCCCAAGTGTAGCACACCCCCTCATTCCACAGAGAGGACCCGAGCCCAGGAGCCCTGGAGTGCCCAGCGAGGCAACACAGAGCATGGGTCCAGTGCACGCACCCCGATGCCCTGCGGCACCCTCTGGGGACCAAGGCTGTGGTCTGTTCGAGCATCTCAAACAGTGGTCACTCTGAGAGTGCTCGGCAAGGGAGCTCCAGACCGGCCGGGTGGCCGTGCACAGTGGCCAGTTTCCTGGAGGTGCTGCCACCTGGGCAGAGCCAGAGCAGTGAGCGGGCTTCACTGGTACCATGAACATACTGGGCACTAGAAGGTGTCATGGCTACCCCCAGCTTAGGCCACAGGGCAGATCCGTGCCCTGCCACCGTCTGACCACGCCAGCTTGGACAAGGTGACCAGGCAGAGGCAGGAGCCAGGCAGGCTGTGGTTTTTCCCTTGGTGGGCCAGGGAAAGTTTGGGGACACCTACCGAAGCCACAAAGAGGTCCCCAATCTTCTCACTGGAGTCCCACTCGGCCACGCGGGAGGACAGTGCGATCTGGAACATGGAGTGGCAGTGCAGAATCTCCTTCACGCGGAAGAACACCACCTGGCACTTGCGGACGCTCAGGGCCTTGGGCTCCATCTCCATCAGGGGGTTGCGGTAATCCTGCCGGGGGCAGGTGGGGTGAGTGCCCCAAGGCCAGGCCGCGGCCCCTCCACCCACCGCCCTCATGGCAACCTGGACAAGGCCCATCAGAACTCAGCCGGCCACGGGTGGACGTTGCTGTCAAGGAGAGCACATATGCCTCACTCCTCACCTGTCTTCCGGAAGGATCCCCATGAATGTAACCCTCCTGGCCCCTCTTTGTCCACCCTCAGCCCACCCCCATGACTTATGTGTTAAGCTGGGTTGGGAGGAAGAAGCCTGCCTGCGAGGAACTCCAAGGAGGCAGCCCCCAGCGCCAGGCTGGCCCTGTTCAGCTCTACCTATGACTGAGCCAGTCTGTCTAATGAAGCAAGAGCAGTGATGTCACAGCAAGCTCCCCTGGCCCCCAGACCAAGAGCCACACTCCAACCAGCTGTGTCAGAAAAAAGGGACATTTTCATCTTCACCTGCCTGAGGTCTGGGCTCCCCATTGTGGAGCCGAACTCCGACGGGGAAGAGAGGGGGTTATTAGCACCTCCCCACCCAATTCCTTTCTCTGAGGGCCCACAACATCCCAGAAGATTCACTGTTCAGGAATGCAAATAATAGACCAGGTAGGCACACCTTAGTCAAGTCACGTGAGCATCTACTTAGCAACCCCTTGGCATCTGATGGCAAGAGAGGGTGTGTCCTACTCCCCAGCTTGGGGGGCTCCAGGGTGATAGGGAGACACAGCCCCATCCCAGGGGGCTCCCAGAGTGGCGAGGAAGATATGGTACCTTCCAGGCCCAAAAGTGACCAGATGCCCTCGACTCTCCAGAACAGCCCTCATTTCATAGAACCCCAACTTTGTTTCAGAAAATGCAGTCCTCCTGTGGACACCAGGCATCAGGAATTCTTAATTTCCCCAGTCCCCACTTAATGTCCATCTGTCCCCACAAAAGTGCTGGCCTTTGAGCCCTTCCCCTTAACACTGTCCACAGTCCCCAAACATTCCTTGCAAAGTGAGCTTCCAGGGCCCTCCCTGTCCTCTCCCCAGGGGCCCCAACACGCACCTGGAGTACCCGCTTCAAAGACTCCACATAGCTGCCTTCACTGTGCACGATGGAGCCCAGGATGTGCCTCCGGACCACCTGCTCGGGCCAGAAAGCATGGTCAGTGCCTGCGCCAACCACCATACAAGCCATCACACAGGGACAGCAGGGACCCGCCCCTCCCAGAGCCCACTCCTGGGACCACTGGGGCCGGGACGGCTGGCATTTCCTCCCAGAGCCCCTGCCCACCCCAGAGAGATACTCGTGCTCCCCAGGCTCGAGTCCCCTGCCCAGCCTCTGCTCACACACTTCCAGGGACAGAGGAATCACCACCTCTCCTGGGGAGACGGCGGCCTCCTCCAGCTTCCGACAACACTAGTGGAAAATTCTTTCTTGGAACTGCAGTCTCAGCTCCTACCGCTTACAGATCCGATCCTTAACCAGTTCCTCGCCCACATGACAGTGCTTGGGGTGCCCGCCACCCCACCCAGTGGGCTCTGCTTTGGACTAAACATCCCGTCCCTTCCCCATTCCCTCCCACCGTCCCCATCTCTCTTTAGTCCAAATCAACGTGCCCCTCGGGTGCAGCCTGACCAGCACCTGTGCAAACCCATGTGACGTGCAGCTCCCTCACCTGGGTGGGGTGGGGGGCGGGGGCCGGAACTTCTCTGCACATCAGAATCTCATGGGCATCTTTAAAACATACTGTCACCTGGCTCCTACCCCAGACAGTCTGGTTGAATTGGTATGGGCTGGTCCTAGGTATCGGGGTTTTCAAAGCTTCTATTGTGCAGCGAAGGTGGGACAGAGGTCATGAAAGGTGTCCTATGTGAGAGGTGTCTGAGGGGGGAGCCTGTCCACAGTGGTCCAGGGATGGGAGGGTGACTGACCCTCACTGTGTCCCCACAGCTGTCCTGAGAACGTCATTCTTGGCTCCCACCACCACCATCCTCCCTGCTCCCCATGGCTGTGGGATAGGCCGGGCCACTGTCCTTCAAGCTGGCCCCCAGTTGGATGCACTGTCAACTATCTCCAGGTGCCCAAGCTGTTCTCAGAGCAGAGTTCTCAACCTCAGCCCAGTGACGTTCGAGGCTGGGTAACTGTGCTGTGGGGCCATCCTGTGTGCTGTAGGACGTTTAGCAGCATCCCCGGCCCCTACTCCCTAGTTTCCAGTAGCCTCTCCCACGGGTGACAACCAAAGATGTCACCAGACATTGCCAAATGTCCTCTGGGGAGACAAAATCACCTCGGTGGAGAGCCACTGGCCTAGAGTAACTAATATTGTCCAGTGTGGGAAATGCAAAAGATCCCAAGGAGACTGGCCGACACTAGGAAGCAGAGACCTGGATTACGAGCTGGAAGCCTGCGATCTGGCCTGGCTCCGACAGCTGACACTGACTCGCTGCCCTGGGGCACGGGAGAGGGGGGTGGGTGGCCATGTCAGTGCTGTGCAGGGGCCAGGAGGCAGGTAACAGAAATGATGGATTCCTACGACAAGAGGTGTGGCCCTAGCTCCCTGATTTTCAGAAGAGGCAGCATTTTCTGCCAATCAAAACAATAGGCAAATTGAGCGCGGTGCTCCATCACGTCTTGCTGCTCAGTGTTCTCCCAACCAGAGGAAAGCAGGGGTCTCACAGCCTGTTTTGTGGCTGGGGGAACCCAGATTGGGAGGGAATCAAGCGAGGCAGCCCAGGTCCCAGAGCAAAGCCACCCTGATCTCGGTGTGACACTGTGGAAGGAAGGCATCGCCTGAGGAGCCCCAGCTCCTGGGGAAGCCTGTGGTGACTCTGACGCCCCGAGTGATGACAGGTGGAGGGAGGGTGGGGCTGGGCACCTCACTCGCTTCCAGAGCCCTCTCTGAGTTGATTAATTCAGGGCTTCCCCCACTTTTTTAACTGCAGTCCCTTTCGTCAAATAACACCTTCATGTGAAACAGTTCAATTGGAGCTGCGCCAGGCACGTAGGTGTGGGAAGCAAGAAATGCAAATGCTGGGGCCCCCAGCCGCCCCAGGACAACAGCATGGAACCCACAGGGCCCAGTTGGGAAAGTCCGTGCAGCTGGTTGAGAAGAGAACCAAGAGGCCCCAGCGGGGGTTCTAACAAAAGCCCCCCCCAGTCATCACTTCCGCTCAGAACGCAGACGTTATGGCCCCACGTAAGAGGCCAGGACCCTCAACCATCCCTTGCCCTGAAAACCCCACCCCCTGCCCTGCTACAGACCTGCTGAGGGCTCAGGCCATCTGGCATGGGGCCCAGCTCCGGGGCTGGGGGCTTGATGTCCGTGACACTGACCTCCAGGAGACCCATGTCCTCCTCCTCCGAGTCACCTGAAAAGTCAGACAGGCTGGTGACACAGGCAAGGCAAGGACAACACACCCTGTTCCGGCTCCAGGGGCTGGGACAACACTACACTAGGGTCCTGGGGGAGGAGAAGCTCTTGGGGCCGCACAGGGTCAGAGCCCAGTCACTGCATCACAGTCACATTCTCCTGGAATAGTCTGTCCCTAAATAAACGTGAGCAAGGGGACACCATCAACATGAGGAAGGGGACACAAAGCAGCATGTGGCAGGGGCTCAACTCTCAGCATCCAAGCCACCGGGCGGCACTGTCCCTGCTCAGACTCGCCCACTTCTGGCCTGGCGATGGCCAGGCGGCCCATGTCCCCATCACTAGGCACTAAAAATAGTTTGCTTCTGGACGACTGAAAAGAGGAGCAAGCCCCGAGAAGAATGGGCTGCTTGACTTTGTGTTTTCATCTTTCAAAAACATATGCAAAGACCCAACAGGGAAAAGTTCAACTGGTGACCTTAGAGCAACTCCGGCATAAGTGGGGGTAGGTCTCAGACAGAGGACAGAGGCTCAGGCAGAGAGAGAGGGAAGGCCGGGCAGAGCGCAAGGGTCCGGCCTTGGAGGTCTGGCCCCAGGGGAGAGACGCAGGCATAGGGAGACAGGACCCTGGCTGCTCATGGCTCTGACATCCAACAGCCGTGGCCATGGGCAGCAGGAAGTGGGTGCTGTGGGGAAGCTGGGAAGAAAGAAGAAGTGGCAGTGACTACAAGGGGGCCGAGGGAGCAGGGACACCCAGGCGGGCCCTTACCTGAGCAGGAGACAGAAGAGGAGGAGGAGGAGGGGCAGCGGACGACAGCGTGGGGGTGGGGGTGGTGAAGGCCCTCCTGCCTGGCCCACATGGCACCGCAGGCATCACTCCGCACCCACCCCAGCCTCCAGCCCCGCGGCTTCCTCTTCCCCCATGAGCCACTGGGTAACATTCTTGGCCGGTGATTTGAGCCCTGCCGCAGCTATTAATAACGCATCTGGGAGGGTCACATCAGGGAAAACTCCGGGCTAACGGGCGGGGTGGGGAGGGCAGGGGGTGGAGAGAGTGACCAGAAATGGCTCCCGGCCAGCAGGCCTGTCCACCCTGCCCTTTCTCCTGGCCATTCCACTAAGCTTGGAATGGCTCCTGGGCCTGTCTCTCCCTCATCGGGGGCCAGGGCTCCCCCAACATGTTAGCGCTGCATCCAGTGAGTGCAGTGGTGGGATTAAACTCATTTCACTGAGGAGGAACCTGCCGTTCCAAGACGGGAAGAATTGTGCAGGGTCACGCAGCCAGGAGGCCGTGGAGCTGGGCTCTGAACCCGAGTCCGCGAGGTTTGGTCCTGGCACCAAACACCTCCACTCAGCGCCCGCCCACTGAGAATAACACCTGCCACACAGGAGCCGGAAGCGGGGCCAGGCTCTTCCCATGTACTCCCTCCGTCATCCTCACCAGGACCCCTGAGACACGTGCCATATTAGCCCAGTTCCAGATGGGGAAACTGAGGCACCGAGAGGGTAAAATACGTAATTTTTCAAGAGGGCGCAGAGCCTCAAAGTTCTCCTTGGCTTAAACCTCTGGCCCCGATATCTCACCCCCACCCTCACTCCAACAAGAGGAAGAAGGCTCTTCTATCCCTTCCATGCCTGTGTCCCCAGGCAAGTCACTGAATCTCTCTGTGCCTGTTCCCTCATCTCTACATGGGAACAGGACAATCGTCTGTAGCTGTTTGGTTTATAAGAATTAAGTGAGCAACTGTAAAGCTCTCAGGAGTGCCTGGCACACAGTAAATACTTGATAAATGTGGGCTATCACGGAAACCGTCTCTTGGCCATCTCATTCTTCCCACCTCCCGGCCTTTGCACATGCTCACGCCTACGCCCAGAGCACCTAGTCCCCTCCCCGTCCCCCACTGCTGACTGACCTGGTCTCCTCCTGCTCTCAGCCCTTCCCTGGCCTTTCGTTCCCCCATGCCATAATCATTTCCTCCGGCTCTTGCCGTAGTACCACACCACGCCACCATGACGTCTGTCATCTGTATTGTCATTGCCAATTTACATGCCCATCTCCCCCACTGCGTCAGGACCTCCTGGAGGAAACGCTGTTCAATTCATCGTGGTGTCCCTGCACCCAGCACGGGGCACGGCACTTAGCAGGTGTTCAATAAATACTGACTGGTGGAGAGGTGGGTGGGTGGATAAAGGAAGGAGTGAACGACGGCACTCCGAGATGAGTGAGCCAGCCAGCTCCGGAGCCCCCAGGCCGAGGCAGGAAGCCATGACAGAGGGCGAGGGCAGGGACGCTGAAGGAAGTGGCCCCACCCTCCTAGAAGAGAATGCCACGCCTGCAAGAGAAGTAGGAAATAGGGTGCGACGGCCAGGATACTTGGGGCTCAGTCCCGAAGTCCCACCGTCAGAGGAGCCCAGACACCAAGTGGCCTCACCCAGCTCTGCCCACCCCCCCACCCCCCCAGGCCGAGCACCGACCCTCCTCCCAGCATGCCCGGCCCTCAGCGCCTCACCGAGGACGTCTTTCCTGTGCAGAAAGGACACTTTGCGCAGGACAGCGATTCTCGTCTTCTCCAGCCCGTCCTTGGTCCCGCTCTTGGCAGCCTTCATGAACTGGGTCATCTGAGCAAAGGCAGAGGAGCTCATCAGAGAAGCGGAGGGCGGGCCGGAGACACCGGCCACCAAGGGCCACCAACCCCACCCAGGCCTCCCAGCCGGGACTACAGCCATCAAGGTCCCGGGGCCCATTCTTCTACCAGGGAGGTGGCAGCAGTGGCCAAGAGTGACAGAGGGGCAGTGTCACCCTGACACCTCCTGGGATGGCATGAGAAGGGGCATCTCCCTGGGGGAACCCACTTATAGGCAAGGGGAGGTCCTAACTTGATTTATTTCCCTTTGGGGAAAATTACACAGGTAACTACGCCCGTCAAATTAAGGAGAAGGTGTAACACAGGGGAAAGGTTCAAGGCCTGGAGTCCTAGCCTGGGTTCAAATCCCAGCTTCGCCACTCCCCAGCAACATGACTCGAGATGAGTCTTAGCCTCACTGAGCCTCAGTTTCCTCACTGAGACTCACCAGGATCTGAGGACTAGACAGACAGGGTCTAAGAAAGCATGCTGAACAGAAAAATGAACTGTACAAACATCAGTGGTTACTGAAGGGCAACCAAAGGAGGTGAGTACACCCCACCATCCCACCTGCTGAACCCGTCCCTTGCCCCCCAAACACCCAGGTTTCTTACTGAGCTGCTGTCCGAGAAAGAGGAGAAAGCCGAAGTTGCCACAGAGCAGGGTGCAACTTCCCCTGGGCAGGGAGGGCCCCGTGGACAGTGGCATAGCAAGCTAAGCAGAATGCGGGATACGGGAGTACCCAGGAGCGGAAGCGGGCACCCTGTACGCTCCGGGAGCCCTGGGCCTGCAAGCAGAGCTGCTGTCCCCTAACTCATTCTTCTGTCCGCTCAGCGCCCAGCCCAGCCCTGCATCTTCCCCAACACCTACACGCACTGTCCTATAGAAGGTTCTACAAGGCTGGAAGTGCTCTTTCACTATGCCACGCAGTGCAGTAGCCACCAGCCATCTGAACATCTGAAAAGTGGCCGATGCAACTCAAGACCCAAATTCCTGATTATATTTCATTTCAATTCATTTAAATTTAAGTAAGCACATGGCTGTGACAATGGGCAGGGCAGTTCTAGGAAAACCCTCTGCTTCCTAAAGTTCTCCGCTGAAAGTGGGGAGCTGTCATCGGAGGGGTTCCTGGTCTCTGCTCTCACTACCACCTTCCTCCAAACACCCCTGGGGCCCCAGCATAAGGGTCTGGGCACTTTCTTGGGGGTCTGAGCAAGGGAGGCTTGCTGAAAACCCAGTGGGTGCTGAGGCTGGGGAGCAGGGTGGTGGCTTTTCAGGAACAAGGCCTACTTTCTAGAAACAGCCAGCAGGGTGGAAGGGAAGTCTCCGCCCCTCTCTGCATTTAAATGGACAATTCTAAAGCAGTAATTCTTGGCCTTTTGGGGGGGGTGTTATAAACACCTTTGAGAACTAACAAGAGGGACAGGTGTTGACCCCAAAAATTGCACAAAGATTCTCATCGCCTTCTGGGGGGTGGGGATTAAACCCCAGATGGGACACCTCTGTCCTGGAGTCCATGTCCTGGCAGAGAGCTGTCAGGGAAGCTGTCCTAGGAACTCCCACCTGAGGCCCTTCTGTTGGCAATTTCCTGGGCAAAAGAAGAACAGGTGAACACTTCAAAGGTAGCCCTGAGTCAACCTGCCACCCCAACTTCACAGTGCAGAGGCTGGGCCAGGGAAGCACCCTAGTCTTGGACTCTGTCCTTCACATGCTGCCAGCTCCCCTCAGGGCCTCAGCCACCCCAGGTCCCAGGCCTCTCAGGGGGTGTCTGTAAAAGGACCCTACAAACTGTAAAGTGCTTCTTCTACTCCTCCTGGGGAGGCCTCCGGTTCTGATGAAAAGGGAAGTGGCACAAGATGGAGAATGCACATGCTTTGGCACGCATGAACCCCAGGTTTGAGCCCCAGCTGCTAACTGCTGGTATGACCACCAGCCAGCTACTTCCTTCACTGGCCTCGTTAACACTAAATGACAGCATGAAGACAGCTGCCTCCCAGGGTGCCCTGGGGACAAAACAGTCAGGTGCACAAATGATAACACCACCATCTACTGAGCACTCGGGTGTGCCAAGCACAACACTGAGCGCCTTACAGATCTGAGCTCATCTGATCCTAACAATCACCCCGGGGGCGGTGCTATTAATGCCCCCATTTCACAGGCAAGGAAACTGAGGCTCAGAGAGGTCAAAAGGCCTGCCCAAGATCACACAGCAAGGAAGTAGTGAAATGGGGATTCAAACCCAGACCTGCGGGCCTTCAAAGCCCGTAGCACATAGTAGGTGCTCAATTAATGGAAGCTACTGCTGTCAACATCATCATTATCCAGAAGTCTGAGTCCCATCTGAGCTCATCTGTGATTTTTCGTACAGATATCCTTACGCTGGATCTCTCTGAACAGCTCAGGGGATGTGGGGGGTGGTAGGCATCCAATGTCACCAACACTCACATTTTTCAAAGTGTGACCCAAACCACCCACCATAGTTATTAAATATGCAGATTCTGGGGACTTCATCCAGACATGCTGAATCAGCATTTCTGGGGGTAGAGCTCAGGAATCTGCATGTATCAAAGCACCCCAGGTGATTCTGAGGGCCCTCGAGTTTGAAAACCCACCCAGGAATTTCTGTGGACAGTTTTCACTTGAGGGTGGGGAGAAAGAGATGAGAGAACGTGGAAAGAAACAAGCCAGCTAAGGCATCGACAAGATCCATCACAGATGTGAGATGCAGCCAGTTCCAGGTCTTGGGGGCAGCCCTGGGACTCAGGCCCACCCTCTGCGGACCCTGGGAGCAGCAGGAAAGGCCCCCTGGGGGGCCCCACCCAGGACTGGGGAGGGACAGACAAACAATACCTTACAATCGTACTTGTGCTTCAGCTCCTGCATGTCTCTCCCCCCAACTCTTAAAGCCAAGATGTCTCTCTTAGTCCTGGCGTATCTCTCCTTTAGCCTAGTCAGGTCTGGAGAAAGCTGGAGCCCCCAAGCGGCCAGGCAGAAGGAGAGCAGGTGAGAGGAGCAGGCAGGACAGGGAGGAGACACAACAGAGGAAAAAGGAGACTCAGGTAAGGTGGTGGATGGACAGCGCGGGGCAGGCGGGACCTGGGGCCGACCAGGGCCCAAGCAGCAGTCCAGCCAGGCTCCTGCCTGGAATCAGACCCAGCAGCATCCAGCGCCAACATGTCAGGCAGCTGGGGGCTGGGTCCCTGCAGCAGGGAACCCCACTACTGGCGAGGACACATGGGAGGGCAACAGCCAGGCCTCCCCCTCAAGGAAGGGGAACAAGGACTTGCTCAGAGAACAAGGACTGTGTCCTTGTCATTTCCCCATCCCGGGGCTTATCACAGAGGCGGTTCTTGGCAGCTGTGTGACAGATGATGGCAAGTGGATGCATGGGCGGAATGGGTGGGCAAGGGGATAAATGGATAGACAGATGGGTGAATGGAGAGAGGGATGGTTGGACAGATAAAGAGATGGGTGAGCAAACGCATCATTTTAGTTAGGTGACTATGTAGCGGGGAAAATGGATGGAGGGATGAATTGACAGTCAGATGAATGACTAAAAGGATGAATGGATTAGTGGATGGATAGAGACAGTGCTGCGCTGATGAATATTTAACGACCGGTTCTCCGGGCAAAAGAGCCCTGCTTTGTAGCATTTCCATGGTGTGAATGCTTCCACCGGCCAACTTCAAGCTACCAACCTGACATCACTGAATGTGGAGTTGAAAAGAGACGCACACAATTGGTTCTTGAGTTCCTGTGAGCTAGGCCACGCTGGTTCTAGCACACCACGGGAGGAAGAGGTGGATGAACAGAGGGAGGGAGGGACGGATGGACGGACCGAAGGTTGGACGGAGCGACCGAGGGAGGGGTGGACAACTGGATAGAAGGATGGATGGGTGGCTGCCTACTGCCTGGGGAGATGGATGGATGGACAGACGAACAAATAGACATTCACGTGCATGAAATGTGTGAGCAATAGTGATATTTGGTAAAGTACACGGATCAAGACAGGTATGTCTTCTAGAGAAGTAGCAAGTGGAGGGACCAAGAACGCAGGATGGAGGCAGGCAAGCCTACATTCAAATTACCACTCCCCGCTACTAGCTGGACGTCGTCACCTCTCTGAGTTACAGCTTCCCCGCTGGTAAACTGGCCATAATAATAACGACCTCACAGAGTTGTTGAGAAGAGTAAATGGACAATACATGTAAAGCTCAGAGTTTAGTAAGTACTCGAAAAATGGAAGCTATTGTTATACTATCTTATTCAAATAAGTGCTCGACATCTATTGAATGGATGGGTAGTTGGTGGGATGGATGGATGGATGGATGAATGGACAAATGATAGATGGATGGGTGCGTGGATACATGGATGATGGATGGACAAGGTATTTTCTTTGAAATCATATGTAATGAGTTGTGGTTCTATCACTTACTGGCTGTGTGACCCGACCCATGTCATCTAACCTCTCTGACCTTCAGTCACTTAGGTTCTCTGCTCAACAACATAAGACTCTTAATGCCAATAATACCAACTACTCTTGGGCATTGAGAGAAATAAATGAAACTGCTTTGTAAGCTGTACCACACCAGGCAAAAGTTCTCAATTGCCATGCAAAGAAGTAACAGGACAAAGATCTTCCTGCAAGTTACTTAGACTCCCCCAAAACTGGGGAGTTTGAAATTTGTACTGAGTCCTGTTTCAGCCGGAAATCAAATCGACGCAATAAAATCATAAAGCCCCCGGGCCATCCGATGCCCTCTGCCTCTCTAGGGAAGAACCGGGATCGGAAATCACCTGCGGAACTGGCCAGATCAGAGCAAGACTGAGGTCAGAGCTGGCATGTCTGCTGTCCCCTGACCAACTGGATCATGGTGACCTTGATGATGAAGAGGTCACAATCAGAAGTGGAAAAGTTCAATGCAGCCCTTTCCACAACTGGAAAAAAAAATAACTCCCGCTGATCATGGGTGGTAACCGGCAGGCACTTGTTACCGTAACAGGATCAGACTCCTGCTTACATCTGGGTCAGCGGCTTCCGAGGAGGTCCCTTTGCAGACCCGTCTGTCACTTTGGCAAAAATCTGCCCACCGAGGGCTGGCCTCTCAAGACATCTGAAGGGGGAGCTCCACTAGTTATCTTGCAGCTGGGTGGGGTGTCGGGTACCCTGGTCAGACTCCAAGGACAGGACAGAATACTTCTGCGTATCTCTGTTGCCCAGTGCCCCACAGCCACACAAAACAGAGCCAAGCAGCAGTGGCCTCAAAACATGCAGCGGCTGCAGTGCCAGGCCTGGGAGCAGGTGCGTCCCGAGCAGCTCAAGAGGGCAGAGCACCGCAGGCAGGGTCAGGGAGGGTTCTGAGGCAGAGGTGGGTGCCAGAAGGAGGATCCCTATACAATCCCCCGTCTTCGTGGGAGCCTGCTCTTCAGGGAGCAGGTGGGCCTTGGCCGACGGCCAGAGAAAAAGTCCTCGTGGTTAGAAATTCTAAGAACTCTGCCACGTTGTTTGTCTGCTGCGGAAGAGTCCAAAGCCCCAGCCTCAGGGTGTGAGGGACACGGGCTCATGGCAACAGCCAGAGACTTTACCCCTGTGGCCAGGCCCTGATGGCTAGCCCAGAGTGCTCTGCGGGCCCCTGGCAGCCCCTGGGGGCAGAATGCTGCTTACAAAGCAGACTGTGGTGCCTCACCCAAGCCCTGAGCCAGAGTCCCTAAGGAGAGTGAGGCCCTGGCATCTTTGATTTCAACCAGCTACCACAGAACCCTGATGCCCATGCGAGTCTGAGGCCCAAATTCAACATCGCCACGCCTCCTGCCCTCTGAGAGGTGCCTGTGCTACCCTCCCAGTCCCCCGCAAGAAGGCAGGGGCCTGGGGAAGTGGCTGTGGGTGATTGAGAGACAGCCAGAGGCTGAGAACAAAGGCTGGCCCGGGCATCCAGTCCATTTGCTCATGCTACCCAGAGCAGGGCTGAAATGGACCCATCCTGCCCTCCTGTCGAGAGGCTGCCCAGGGGTTGTGGTGGCTTCCTCACCAAAGTTCCCTTCCTCCCCTAAAGAAGTGCACACGGCCCCTCCCTGGGACAGAAGCAGGAACAGCCTCTTCCTGGGCTTTCACCTGGGCCATTCCTACGGCCTGGGACACCTTTCCATCCCCTCTGGCTTCTGCACCCCAGCTCCCAACTCACCTCTCTCAGAAGCCTCTCTGACTAGCCCCATCGGATCCCACCTGTCAGGCAGGCGGCCAGAGGTACAAGAGCTCATGTTTACAGAAAGGAATTTTGTCTTCATTTTTGACAAACTGTTTCCTAGTCGTTATCTCCTCCTAGATCACAAAGGTTCCCTGAGCCTGGTTGTGTCTTCCTGTTTCCGTGTACCCCAGCCCACACCCAAAGATATAGACTGGGCACACAGTAGGTGCTTAACTTCTTTGCTAGCAAGGCAGCAAGGCCATTTTCTGTGGCCCAACCCGTGGAGGCCCAGCAATAAGAAGATCAGGGTTCAGGAGAGACCTGCTCAGCCCCCAGGCTTCCTGAGGACTTGGGGAGCCCTTCTTGATCTCAGGAAAGTCTGTCTAAAAACTTAGGTATGAGCCACTTTGGCCAGCACCCCTCTCCCAGAAGGGATTTCCAAACTCAGAAAGGGGCAGAAGTCACTAGGAAAGGCTTGGAGGCCCCCACAATCCCAGCCTGGGTCTGAAACCCCCTGCCATGTCCTGTCCCACTTTCAGGCAGGACTGGCTGACAGGTCAAGCCCACCTGCCTGTTGTGTGTCTTTTCAAAAGGAGCCTGAGGGCCCCAGTCCCCTCGGGTTGGGCAGGATTCGCCTGTAAGAAACTGTTCCCATTAATTCCCAAATCTCAGCACGGTTTGAATCTGTATTCTGGTGGCTTCCATAGAACAAATAGGAGGAGCAAGGCTGACACAGGAAAGGAGGAAGCAGACAATCCATCCTCCTCTCGGCTTTCGTGGCTCCCTCCTTGAAATCAGCAGAATGAACACTGTTCCAGCAGAAACCCCAGAAGAAACCCAGGCATGGATGGCACTTTGGAAAGCCTTGGAAGGAAGCCTTCTGGGCAGCTCTGTCTTAGCCACAGCAGCCCCCACTTGTTCACCTCCCCGGGGCGGAGGATTTGCGTGGGTCTCAGGTCTGTCTGAGAACACATCTCGCAGGGCAGGAAGATCAAATTGATTTGGTCCCAGTGCCAGCTCTAATCAGCTGGGTGGGCCGCCTGGAGCACTGTGTTAAGAAAGATTCTGAGGCCAGATCTGAGCCCATGGGCATCATGCCCAATGCCTTAGGCATGGGGTCAGGGGAGCACCTATGCCAGGAATTAACCACGTCCATCCCAGGCTTAGGGCTCTCCACGGCCAAACAGCAATGCCGGTAGGGCATCTCCTGTTTCAGGATACTTGGGCCACTTCCTCTCTCACCGTGCATTCCTGGGAATCACTGTTTAGATAAGAGTTGCAGGCCTGGCCCTCACCACCCGCCTCAGCCCCTCCCTGAGGGGGTCTCGGTGCCCTGGCTGGGTGAGAGACGCCCCCACCTCCTCACCTTGGGCTGGAAGGACACTCGGTGCTTGGCGGGCTCTGCCTCCGGCTTGGCTTCCTCTCCTGACTCCTCGCTGTAGCTCTCAAACTCGCTGGAGCTCCAGCCTAGGTCCTCCGCCTCCCTGGGCACCCCATCCCGGTGCACGTCCTCGTAAAGCAGGGTCCTCTCCGCCCCTGCTGGCCAAGGGACAGGGCTTGTGAGTGGAGGCCCTGAGGCCAAGCCCACCAGGCCCCATTTCTGAGCCCAGGCGGGCAGGGACAAGGTGGGCAGGGAGGCATGTGGTTTGGCCCTGGGGCTCCACCTCCACTTCCTTGTCCAACAAACAGATGTGATGACAACACAACATCCATCGCTACAGTGAGGAGGACACAAGAAAAGGTAGAAAAGCACAAGAAATGTGTCCGGCACATAAACAGGCTCAATAATTCCCTCCCATTGTCAGCATTACTTTTCTGGGATCTGAGTTCTCCCACGCATTTTCTAGTGGAAAAGAGAAGACCTAGGACCAAGTCCGGACTCGAACCCTTGGTTCTGGCCGCGGCATCCTGGGGCTAAAGCGGAGATGGCTGGGCATTAAATGAGTCTGGATCCCTCTCCCCAAACCTGAGTTTCCCATGTGGGCTCAGAACGATCCAGTAGGGGGCGCGCCTGGCCAAGCATCTAGGAACCTTCTCTTTTCTTCCAAAGCCCCTCAGGAAATGCCTTGAACTGAAAACTGGGGACAAAGAACTGACAGTCCACTAGCCTAGAGGTTCAAGTGCCACGAGGGTCCCTGGGGTCCCTGTCAAGTCGGGTATAAGATGCTGCTTCCAGGTTGTGGTGGGAAAGCCACTCACTGTCCTGGGACTGGAACACATGGGGGTCCCAGCCCAGCCCCAGCTCCATCACTGGGAGATCTTGGGCTTCACCTTAACACCTTGGGGGTGTTCACTTCCGGATCTGTTACCTGGAGAAGAACTGAACTGCAAACCTCACAAAAGTGAGGCCAGGTTCCCAAAAGTTCATGAAGAGGAAAATGCTCGTCAACACAGAAGAAATGTGGCACTGGGGAGGGTTTTTAATCTGCTCGGAAAGCACGTGTGCTGAAGAACAGGGAGCTTTGGTTTCCGGAGCCCTCACAGCAAAAGGGGTAATAATAAGCTGAAAGGTGGAATAAATAAAGTACGTACAAAAAGCTCTAGCGAAGAGCCTGGCCCATGGCAGGCGCTCAGGAAAGAGCCGCTGATCCTGACTCGTGGGGGCTGTGGGTGGGCTCGGGTGTCACCACACTGACCTCGAGCCCCCACCTGCACCCCACAGGAAAGCTGGGGGTGGGGGGTCTTGGCGGTCGTCAGCCAAAGAACCAAATAGACGCACTGAGGCTTAGCTAGACACTTGGGTCTCAGGGTCAGGAAGGAGCAGGAAGTTATTTTTAAGTAAAAGTTAATAGTGACTAATGTCTCCAGGGAGCAGCTGGTAACCAGGCAGTGACCTTTATAAGGCTGGGCCGTTTGTCCTATTACCGCAGGGAAGGCCCCACCACCTGTGAGCAAAGGGGCAGAGCCCAGTTCTTGGCACTGCCCCTGAGGTGGCACCTCAGATGTCTCTCTCCCCACACTTCCAAGGGCCACCAGCCCCCTGCTAACCCACACCTATATGCCATGTCTCTCACTGGATCCTCCCAGTAGCCCTGGGGGGTCATCAGGTGCAAACTTTCACCCCCTCCTATTGGACAGATGAGAAAACAGGTGCCAGGAGAAGAGAAGAGGCTTGCCTAAGGTCAGGCAGTGAGCGGGGAGGGCGCTGCAGGCTCCTGGGCTGGGCTCCCTCCATTCATTGCAATACCTTCTGCAGGGGCCCCACTATCCTGATGACCAGCCTGGATTCATTTAGAAATACCCTCTCCAGTGGAGACGGTGTCACCAGATTCCTGAGCCTGTGCCACATCCTCAGGCTTCAGGGGCCTCACAGCGGTCTTGGTCCCCACCCTCTGCTTCCCGGGACCCCAGGATCACAGCCCCTGCCTTCCAAAGCACTTTCTACCACCCGCTCAGCGCTCCACGTCAGTTATCTCCTGGCATCCGCACAACCCAAGGATGCAGCTTTATTACCCCAATTTTACAGATGTGTCGACTGAGGCCCAGAGGGATTAAGCAGTTCTCTGGTACAAGCCTCCCCGAGGTCCTATGAGGTCAGGATGACATTCTGACTTTATATGAAGAAGCCAAGGCCCGGAGGCACAGAGGCCTGTGGCCCATCCATGGCAGAGCCGGGATGAGAACCCAGGGCCATATGTGTCCAGTGGCGTGTGTAGCCTGCACCTCGGCTGACAACCTCCTCTCCGAGTGCCTGCTGAGCCCATGTCAGTCCGCACAGGTCAGGGCTGGGCCCTGGCAGGTCATAGTAACAACTGCAGGGTCCCTATGTAGTGCACCTACTGAGGACCAGCCACAGCCTCGTCTCACTCAGACCTCCCACAACCCTGCAGATGGGGGTCCTGGGGTGGGTGGCCTCAATTTGCAGGCTCAGAGCTGGGATACAAATGCAGGTTGTCTGACTCCCAAGCCACCTGCTCTTAACCACCTCAGGGTAAACTGCTGGATGGCAGGAACATGCCACATCCGCATACCCTGGGGGACACGACAGTGCTCCAGGCAGACTGGGACCGAGTAATTAGTTGCTTGATTTGATTCAGGTGGGAAAACAGCCCAAAGAGGTTAAACAACGGCCTCAGGCCACTCATATGTCCCAGGTCTGGGACCTTCCTACGATACCCCACTGCCTTCCCACACAGTGAGCCCACTCCCCACCTCTCCTGGATTCAAGTGCGCCACAAGCAGGGGTGTTCCAAGTACCTCCCAGGCTTGCTAAACAGATGCTCCTGTCATCGACAGGAGTCAGGAGTGTGGCTCTGGGGAACCCCAGGCCTTGTCATTTGTCTGCGTGTCTCTCCTATTGGACTGTGCACAGTCGAAGGATGGTGACGGCCGCTTCTATCGGACTAGGAGCTCCTCAAAAGCAGGGACTGTGTTTCCCCTACACGGGGAGCCCCTGATAGCAAGCAGAATGGTGCAGTAGGAAAAGCAGAGTCAGGCAGATATCCATAAAACCCTGGCTGTGTGATCTAGGGCTGGTGGCTTAACCTCTCTGATGCGACTGCCAACTAAAGCCTGGCTTTGCCAACTTCATGAGGTTGATTGAACAGTGGGAGCAAATGTGCTTCATCTGTCATAAGATGCTGCCTAAGTCTTCCTGGGATAGGGGACAGACAACTGCACTTGGATCAGAATGGCCCAGGTTTGAATCCCAGCTCTGCCTCTGCAGTTTCCTTCTCTGTAGAACGAGGATGCAATCTACCCCCCAAATCAAAGTTTCAAAGCAGAGTACAGAAGACAAACATGAGAGTTGTTAGCCTAAAGTGTCCAAGCAAAGATGGATTGATAATAAATGCCCCTCCTCCCTGGATGAGTAAGTTCGGCCCAGCTTCAGTAAGATTCACCCCCTTTAACCTGTTTCTCCCCCACGGGTCACAATCTCCCCAGAGGAATAGAGATTTAGAAAGATAACATGACTTGCCCTGGGCAGGGCGCCTAAGCTAGCGCGTCCCCAGCCCTGAAGCCCTAACCCCTCCCCCCCGCTGCAGTCTGGCCCCGCCCTCAGCCATCTCCAGACTCTCCCTGAATGACTGCAGCACTTTTTAAAAGCAGGAAGGAGGGGCAGATGGGCTGGGTGGGAAGGGAAGGAAATGGAAGGAGACCCTCTCGGCCCCTGCTCCTCCCGTCCCCACGCCCAGAAGGAGGGAAGTGTGCAAGAGGCCTTACCAGGTTGATGGGCATCCAGGTTCTCACAGGGGACGTCGTCATAAATCACATCTTCCTCCAGGGCGGGGAAAGTGAACCGGTCAACTGGGAGTGAAGAAGGGAAAGGAAAAGAGCACGAATGAGCTGTCGCGTCCCAGCGGGAGGCGGCTGCCAGACTGACATCAGGGCTGCACCAGCTGGCCGCTCCCTTGGCTGCGGCCGTATCACACAGCCAGGGCCCCAGGGAGACCCTGCCACGGCCTTCAGAGGACACTGGTTCTGCTCCTTCTCCCTGCCCCCAAGCCCCTCCAAGGCACACTCCCAGGGACAGGGCAGACCCCATCTGCCTCCCTGCCACCCACAGGCCTACCCATCTGGCTGGTGGGCCGCTGCTCCAGGCACCTGCGGGGAGCATGAAGCAGACCCAGCACCTGTACCCTGGGGCCAGGGAACCTCCTCAGTGGCCCAGATACCCAGCAGCACACCCAAAGGAGCCACCTCCTACCCAGAGGCAGGGAGGGCACACCATCCCTAGTGAGTAGGGAATGAGGGAACAGGGGACGGGTTGGAGAGTGAGGTTAAGGAGAGTCCCCCGAAAACTTAGCCAGCAGGACCCTGATTGGGGAAAATTCAGCAAATGAGCACATCCCTCTCCGAACACTTCTTCACTGGGCGGGTTATGAGCAGGGCAGAGCATGGGCCCTGCCATGTTAGCAGCCCCCTCGATGCAAAATTTAAGGAGGTCTCCCCCTGAAATTGCATGCCCACTCTCTGCCCTCTTAGGGGTACGGGGCCCCTGCAGAGCTAGGGTTTTGAAAACCAATCCCCATCCCTGATGGGAGTCTGTCCTCACCCCACAGCCCTTCCAGGAAGACATGGGACCAGGTGGGCTCTGAAGTCCCCACTGTCCTAACTGCAATGCTTCCAGCTGTCCCAGGGCCGCCAGAGCCCTATTGCAGCCTCATCCTCGATCCCCCCTTCCCCTCCCTCATGGATTTTGCCTCCCACATGGCCTCAGACCTGCCCACCTTCTCTAGGTCCCTAGTTCCGGCCATCAGCCTCCCTCTCCAGCCTCCTCACTGGGCTCCAGCCCATCCCACCGTGTCTCGTGTCTCATAGCTTCACCCCCACCCCACAGCGATCCGACTAAAATGCCAATGTGGCCACATCACTTGCCTCCCTTGGTTCCCTGTTGCCTTCGAAAAAGCATGGCCCCTGAAGCCCAGGAGGCTGGGGAGATGGCAGCCTCATCTCACCCCATTCACTCCTTAGATGACACCCTGAGTCACACTGAGGCTGCTTCCCGGTGCCAGGCATCCCCTCGACCTCGGGCTCTGGCACAAGCTGCCCTTAGGCCTGGACACTCTTTCCCTGACCCCTGCTCCCTGGCTGTCCGCCTTCAGGACTCATGGGTTCTCCCCACCCTGGCACCTGCCCTCTGCGTGGTACCTGCCTGCCCGTGTGTCTGGCTCTGCTCCCAGAGGGACCACATCTTGGTCACAGGGGTACACCCACCACCCAGCTTCAGAAGTATTTGAGGAACCAGTGAACAGATGAATGTGTGGTCCACTCCTGGACCACGGCTGTCATCAGGCAGCAAAGGAGGCAACTCTCAAGGGTGGGCGGTGACTGGTCCACTTCGGAGCTGCCACTCAGCCCACAGCAGCACACCCAGTAAGGACGACCCCTCAGTTCATGTGAGCTCTCTCAGCCTAGAGAAGAAGACTCCGAGGTTATTCTGGCACCCCCCTCCTCCTGGGTCTAAGACCTGGGTAGGGGGGAAGGGGCACTTACTGCGACGGGAGCTCTTCCGTTTCCAGCTGGAACGCCGGACCCCAGACAAAGATGCATCCACAGGCTCCCCATTGCTCACCACAGCTGGCACCCTGCAGGCCGGGAAACAGTGCCAGTGAGCCAGCAGGGACGGGGATGGTGCTGGTGACAGCAGGAGGGACAGAGAAAGCTAGCTCCTAGCTCCTTGAAGCCTCCGGCAGCCCCTCACCAAGCTAGCAGGGCACGTGATGGGCTGAGGGCAGGAAACTTCCCAAGGCCATCGGTCAGGAGGGCTAAGGAAGCTTTGGACAAGCCCCTTCCCTCTCAGTTTCCCCATCTTTCGAAGACACCATAGGTCGACCAGCTGCTTTAAGTGCATAAAGATCACGTGGATACAATAAGGACCAAGTGCTCGCCAGACAAGGGCACCCGTCTTCCCTCAGCACAGGCTCAGTGGGAAACTCCATCTCCCTGTTCTCCCACGTGCAGCATGGAGGCCAGGTCTGGGGGCCCACCTCCAGTGAGAAACGAGGATTTCCAAGGGTTCATATAACCACACGTGATAGAGCTTAATCCCCCACACACTTGAGGATAGGCTGGACTCAGAGACTCGCTGCCCAGAAGCAGAGCTGCGAAAGGAAACAGCAGACCCCACCTGGACCAAGTGACCACGGGACTGTCTCCAGTCATGTAGGCATCACGTACCCGACAGGACATAAGTGACAAGAAGGACGCCTGCCTCAGCAGTATCCTTACCCTAAACCCACAACAACAATCTATTACCATCCTGAGAAAAATGCCAGACCAACCCAGATAGGGGGACATTCTACAAAATACCTGCCCATTACTCAATGCCGTCAAGACCACGAAAACCAAGGGAACACTGAGAAACCGTCACAAACCAGAACAGGCTCAATGACAACTAAATGCAATCTGGGATCCTGGAACAGAAAAGGGACATAAGTAGAAAAACGGGTGAAATCCAGGTAAAGTCTGGAGTTTCGTGAGTGGGCAGTGTACCAGCACTTGTGTCTTAGTTTTGACAAATGTTCCACGGTCCCTTAAGACGTTCACGGGGAAAACAGGATGAGGGTGTATATGGAACTCTATGTGCTACCATCACCTTTCTGTAAAATCTGAAATTATTCCAAAGTGAAAGTGTTTTGTTTCTTAAGCCCACGCTCCAAAAAAACAAACAAACAGACAAAATAGGGCCACATCTGCCAATCCAGAGGTTAGAGACCTTCAACTGTTCAAGACACCAGCCACTGTTGCCAAGAATTGACTTGAATTTCTTGGTACCCAAGGCCTGGAGTGAGCCCTCTGCCTTCAGCCTCCCAGCTCTGCAGGCAGCTGGCAAAGGAACCTGCCCAAGATTGTGCTGCATTGAGAGGCTGAGCCAGATCGCAAAGCCCGCTTGCCTGGCCCGGAAGCGGGGCTCTCACAACTGCATCTCACGTAACAGAGGCCGGTCGCTGTGATGATGGAATCGTCTGTCTGTGCTGTGCGGTGAGCCACGCGTGGCGACTGAGCACTTGGAACGTGGTTTGTGGACGGAGTGTGACTAAGGAACTTCATTTCTCACGTTATTTCATTTTAAGTAATCTGATTCTAAGCAGCTGTATGTGGCAAAGGAACACACAGGACAATGCAGGTCGAAGTCACCTATTGGAGAAGCTGGTCTCAGCTCAAATTTTACTGCCAGAAGTCAGCAGTGAGGCCCTGGGGTAAGACGCACATTTCAGTCCTGGAGTAAGGCTTTCCACCCACAGGAAGTAAAGGCCAAGAACGGAAGGGGCTGGTCTGCACCAGCATGGGGTGCTGAGCTGAAGGGAGCCTCCTGCACCCCAATCCCTCCCAGCTGCTTCCCTGAGCCACCACCTTCTCAACCCAGAGACATCCTGAAGGTACTGAATCCTGCTGCTCAGAAATGCTCAGACAGAACCAAGCTGGTCCAGCCCAAGTCCACGTGACAGTTGAGTCGAGTTTGGTGGAAAGTTTGCTTCAATATATTAACCGTAACAATTGGTAACCATTACAACACGCCTGCGAGGTGCTGCTTGCTCTGCTTTGCCTATATTTGCATATCTCATTTCACAAGAGGTCTTATGAGGTGGGGATTGTCATTCTTGTGCTACAGATGAGGAAACTGTAAAAAGAGACTTAATTACTTACCCAGCATCACTCAGTGCGTCAGAGGGAGCTGGGATCTACAGCCCAGGCTGTCTGCCTGCAAAGTTTGTTTGTGTCCTTTCAACTCTTGGAAGTAGGGAACTTGCATTTAAATATTTACCAACATCACAGATTCGCTGTGTCACAGGTCACTGGACCTCGCCAGATTATTTAGCCATTGTTTTTTCAAAAGGAGAGAGATAATGTTCAGCATCGAGTCTGAAAAACAAGCTCATGTCTTCGTCCAAGAGAAATTGCAATGGTTCTAGGTACTTTCGCCATTTCTGACTCTTTTGTCACAAACATTTTCACCACATAACTAATTGACCATAAGGCAATTTTGCCGTAAGAAACAGATAAAATAAGTTCGGTTTGTTGTTGTTTTGTCCGTTTGCTTGGCAGTCTGGTTTCATTTCTCCATTGACTATGTGGTGTGGAAAATAGTTAATCAGTGGTGGTCTTAAAATCGTTAGCATTTCTTCCAGATGACAATGATTTGCCCAAGAGTTAGTTGGTTTCTTATTTTAAAACATACTATATCGGGGGGAGGGGATAAAAAGCACTGAGGGCCCTCTTTGAGGGTGCAGAGGTGAACCCACATTTTCCATACAACAAAGACAAGGGCTTAGGTACAACCCACAAAATAAGATCAGTTATTTGCACAGTATTGCCATGAATTTACGGATTTTAAATATCGGGGGTGCCAAAAAAATGCATACAAGTGGACACTGGTCGACGTTGCTCAAGCAGTAGTTCTCCATAATCAGTCTGGACACTGATGGGAACCACTTTGAGCACATCTTGTAACTGCAGACGTCAAACGTGACTTGTATTCATCTTTTGTTATCGGTATATATAGAGTATTACCATTTTAATAGTTTTTTTCCTTTCTTACAATGTGTATACATTTTTTGGCACCCTTTGTATATTCAAATATTTTGTCTTTCACAATAATCTTTTTAATTCTGTGATTCACTTTTAATACCCTTCTTTTATTTGTCATGATTTTATCTCTTTTATGGCAAAATTGCTTACGCCCAGTCAGTTGTAAAGCAAAAATGCTTACGGCAAAAATGTCTATGGCAAAGTCTCTACGACAAAAATACTGAACACGAATCGTAACACCCAGCTCCTCAGCTGCAGGGCAGTTCAACTAGAGAACAGAGAACACTCGAGAGGGCCCTGGGTATACTTTAAAGGTGACATCAAGGTGCGGTCGGGGAAGGAAAGGTATTTTCGAGTAAGGTCAGGCAGCTTTAGAAGGGACCTGGAAAAACTTTACGACATAGTAAAAGCCAGGGTGGGGCTGAAAACATGAGCCTCTGAGCTGCACGTTACCAAAACACAGTGAACTTAAGTTTTAATGTTAAGCAATTTATTTGAAATAGCCACATGTGACTAGTGGCCACCAACCATACAGGACAACGCAGAGCTAAGCCACCTGCACTGCTGGGAAGGAGTCTGGGCTCATTTGCATTTGCATTGAGGAGCCAGCCCAGGTACTGGTCCTGGCTCCCTGGGGTGGGGAGTGCAGGTCACGCCGCATAGAGAAGTCACCTTCGTGCCCACCCCCACTGCCTCTATGGCTGCGGAAGGCAGAGGGACTGGGAGCCCCGAGAGAGGGAAGAGGCCAGTGCCTGTGGGGGGCCAGGTCTTTCTAGGCCGCAGACCACCACCCACCCCCGCCCTGCACCTCTCTGGTGTCTACTCTGCGCCTGGGCTATGTGAAATGCTCATGGACAAGTATGTGGCTTATTGTGACCGTTTCACAAATGAGGTTCAGAACAGGCAAGTACCTTCCCTGCGCCAAGTCACCTGGCCAGCAAGTCACAGAGCTGCACTTTGCCTGCAAAGCCTTGCTCTTGACAACAGCTGTGCTGCTCCCCAGATTTGAGTTCCCAGGCAGCTTCGGAGGAAAGGGCCTCCCAGGCAAGGGAAGAGGAGGGTACAGCAAGAATGAGGCTGGGGTGCCTCCTGCCTCCTTGCCGCTTCCTGCCAAGGCCACTGAGCCACCCTGCACCCACCTTGGGGGAGCCTCTCCCAGCTGCTGCCTGGCTGGGAAGTCTAACTGTGTTTGTGAGCAAACATTCCTGGGGCCTCCCTCCAAAATTCCAGATAACATAAGAGCCATAAAAAGCAATAAGAGACCAATTAGCTCACCCTTATCTGAGCTGCCTGTACTTCTAATGCCTCTCAACTTGCACATGAGAGAAAGGGCAGCAACTAAGATGACACTGGTCTTACACGGTGAGGCCACTGCCACCGGATGCAAAGGAAAAGAGCCGAGTCCGTGGACAGAAGCAGAGAATGAGAAGCTCGGAGAAAAAGAGGAAGCAGGGGACAGAAAAAGGGACCTCTCCCAGGCCCCCAACGACAGTGTTCAATGACCAGACTTCGGTCAAGTACACCCAAAGGCTACCACTATGGAGCTCAGAGCACCTTCTGTGCCCTCCTTTCTATCCAGGAACAAGCCTGGGACAAAAAGGGAATGAGTGCCCTGTGACAGCAGGGACCCGCTGTGTCCTGGTCACCCCATTCCGTCAGCCCTGGCACAGAGTGGACACTCAGTGATGACCAATGCCCTCCCCGGCCTATTTTAAAAATAAGAAGCCCCACTGCAGAGAATGGCATTGTTCCCTACCTGGGTTGCTGCCAGTACAGGCCCCAGGGTCTTAGCAAATCTCAATGACAGCAGATTCCACAGGGTCCCTTCCCAGAGTGGACACAGTGCAAGTGGTCAGGGAGAACACCCCCAAACCCAGAACGGTCTGGGGATTCCTAGTTGGGCCCACACACACAGGGCACTCCTGGGGCCCTTTCCAGGACAAGGTACGACTAATATAAAAGGGGAAAGAATTCTACCTTTTGTCGAATAGAAAGGACCAGAATAACATTTGCCTTATAAGGCCTTGAGTAAAACCCAATGTGCAGCACACAGGGGGCTTGCCCAGGATGGCCCTACTCAGAGCATCACCCGCCCTCTCCCCACCCCCAGAAATTCCCCACCACCACCATCTCCACTATCCCTGAATCCAAGAGATACAAGAACATTAAGCCCAATTAACCCATTAACCCTGCTGTCAGATTAAGCCTGCTGTCAGCCCTGGCCACTGTCTAGTTCCTATGGTACATTACAGCCAGAACGACCTTCAGGAGCATCTGGGTGGATGATCCAAAGCGGCTGCCCAGTGCTGTTACCGGAAGGTCCTATCAGATACAGGCCCAGGGCTCCAACCCCAGCGATTCTGACTCGTTGGTCAGGAGGGGCCCAGGCATCGGTGTTGTTAAAGCTCCCGCTGGCTCCAATGTGCAGCCAGGATTGAGAATCCAAGCTCATGGCCTTGAGGTGTGATGAGGTGAACCCTCCAGAGCTAGCGGACCTGGATAAAACTGCACCTCTGTCACTTAGCTCTGTGCACCGGGACAGTCACTTCATGTCCAGAGGCTGCTGGAGAACAGCATGAACAATGGATTCCACTTCCATCAGTGAAGATTAAATGAGATGACACAGGTAAAGCATGTAGCACCTCTCCATGCCTCAGTTTCCATGTCTGTGAAATGGGGCGACAATACTTCCCTCTTAGGGTTCTTGCAAGGAGGACATAAAGAAGGCATGTGAAATACTCAGCATAGGGTCTGGCTCATGGTAAATCCTCCTGGGGTGCTACTTCCTTCTCCATCCTGCACCCCACGCCCCCTCCTCCAGTTACAGGGTCCCTACATGCATTCAACCCCTCACACTGTGGCCTGGCCATCCCTCACATACAGAAGGGTCCCAGGGCCCAGTCTGTTTGTCCTGTGCCACCACCCCCACACACAGTCACACATCCATTTACAGAATAAGTAGAGCAGTGAGGAGCCCCCAGGGGAAATCTGGAAAGGGGCCCCTCACGCAGTATCCATAACACAGTCCGCAGTGGGGAATAAACGCCACGGCCCCCAGGGGAACCATCTCAACACAAGAGCCTGGCCCCAGCCGCAGGTGCTGATCCAGACCCCGCCTCTGGCCTTCCGCTGTGTGGTACACACACCTCCCTCCCTGACATGTCGAGGGCCCCTGGCTTGGCGGTCAGACCATGGACAGGCACTGCACCCCCAGCAACAGCTTATCGAGCACCGTGTGGGGTTTTGAAGAAAAATACAGGTTCCCGTGGGAAAATGCTCACAGTATGTAATTAAGTCACAAAGTGAGCCATGAAACAGCATGTGCAATAAAACCACGGTCCTATAAATAAATGTATGGACACTTGTATATACGCATAGCAAAGCAGCTGGAAAGACACACAGTGGTAGAATTAAAACTTGCTTTTGGTATATCATTTTCTGTACTCTCCAATTGTCTACAATAAACATGTATAACTATTACTAAGAAAAGGAGAAAGAGAAAGAAAAGACATCTGAGGAAATGGTAGGCAACGCGTTGGTCCCCGAGGGTCCCTTGTGCCCTGGGGTCTGCTCCAGACAGACCCCCCACCCTTTGGGATCAGTGAGCAAAAGCTCGTGCCCTTACATCTCATTCCATCCTCCCTAAGGTTCCATCAGGTGGGTCTATTACTGCACTTTACAGAGAGGAAATAGAGGGTTAGCAGATAAGGCAACAAATGAAACGGGTCCTGGGTCACGGAGCCGATGTGCAGGGCAGACGGGATCCAAACCAGATCTCTGTGGGAGATGGCAGCGCAGAGGGTTAGAATACTGGTTGTGGAGGCCAACTGGGTCCAGCCCTGGCTCTGCCTCATTTCAGCTCTGTGACCTTAGGCTGACGACAGGTCCTCTGCACCTGTTTCCGCCTCTGTAAAATGGGGGTTATGGTAGTGCCAGCCTGTGAGGAGTAATGAGATTAGGCAGATAAAGCCCTTAGGACGGGGTCTGGTGAATAAGAGCTGGTCACGGGTAGGCCATGATTATCTGGCTCTAGAGCCCACACACACAGCCGGGCACATGAACACAACTGAAGCCTGCACAGAATGCCTGCCTGCCACATCGTACCTGCTCCGTAAAGATGTGTAGGGTGGGATATGAAGGACGGAGGTGAAGGGCGGGGGCTCACCAGCCAGCCAGCAGAATACTAACCAAGGACAACGCCAGCACTGTCCTGGGCGGGCAGGGGGGTCTGCAGACAAAGAGCAAACAGAGCCCCTGCTCTCGGGCATTGAGCCCAAGTGCCATCACCTGCCACCCAGCCCCTGGGACCAGTGACTACACTTCTCTGGGTCTGTACAGTGGGCCCCGTAACCGTTCCCTCTTTCCAAGGCTGTTGTGTTAGTCTCCTATTGCTGCTGTAACAAATGAACACAAGTTGTTCAGAAGTCCAAAATGGGTTCCGTCGGCCAAAGGCAAGGCACTGGCAGGGCTGTGCTCACTCTGGGGGCTCTTGGGGAGAATCTGTTCCCATGTCTTTTTCCAGCCTGAATTCCTTGGCTTGTGGCCTCCTCCTCCATCTTCAAAGCCATCGGCGAGACGTCTTTCAATCTCTCTCTGACTCAGACCCTCTGGCCTCCCTCTTAAAGGAGGGAGGATGGTCTCCTTGGCCCTTCCAGGAATCCAGCTGCCCAGTTGCTTCCCTCAGGGTCCAGGCTGTGAGCAGCACCGTCCATCTGGTCTGGATCAGCCCAGGAAGGGGCAGGAGAGGTACCTCCAGGGAGCCACTGTGAGTTCCTGCAGCTGGGCCAGAAGCCAAAGGCCTGGCCCAACAGGAAATGCTGAGGCTGCTTGGGGCCCTCTGGGATGGCAGCAAACTGAGCAGGAAAAGCAAACAACTCCATAGGGGGCTGGAGGCCACATCCAGTACACTGAGGGGTGAGAGGTATGGCCTGCTTCCAGAGAAACACAGGAAGCCGCTGATCACTGGGTACTCAGGGCTGCTCTTTCAGCCACAACTTCCGAGCGAGAGCTCAGTCTTGTTGTGAGTGCACGGGCTGCAAAATCCACCAGGAAAAGGCAGCCCTGTGGGCTCCAGCGATGGTTGTGGGATCAGACAGGCCAAGCTCCAGGCCTGCCATTTACCGGCCCTACAAGATCTTGGGTAAACCACATCAACTCTCTAAGCCTCAGTTCCTCATCTGCAAAATGGGCATAATCAACAGTCCCCATCTCCTAGGGCTGCGGTGCCCAGGAGATGAGATAATGTGCAGGAAGCCCTCAGTAGAAGACAACTGACACCATTGGCCTCAGCAGGGTCAGGCGACTCTGGCTGTGTGGCCTTGGGCCACTCAACCATGCCGAGCCTGCCTTTCCACTGGCCTCTATCCCGGCCCCTGTCAGATGCCACAGTCAGAACCCAGGTTCAGAGATTCCATCTGCACAATGTTTTTGTTCTGCTCGTTTTCATGGAGACACTGAAAGTCACCTTTCAGACCCCACTCACCCATCCTTCTATCCATTGGTCCCCATCATTCCACAGGGAATCCAGCCCTCAGCCTGTGCCTGGCACCGTGCTAAGCCACGAGGATGAGGATACAGCAGCAAGCGAAATACCCCTCTCCCCCACCAAAAAAAAAAAAAAAAATCCCTATCCCCGTGGTGCTGGCCTGCAGGTGGGAGATACTTCCGAACCCTTCTACCATCACAAGACCTCAGTGTGAGGCAAGAGGGGTGGGTGCTGCTTTTGCTCTGCTCCCATTTCAAAGGGACCTCCCCCAGAATGACACACAGCCAGTCCTGAAGCCACTGTGGTTCCCCTGTTGGGGTCCATGGAACATCCCACGTACTGCTTGGAAACCACTCTCCCAAAAGCTCAGAGAGCGTCTCTTAGCAGGCAAAGTTCTTACCCCAATAAACACACAATTCGATCATTCATATGGAGCTGGCCGTACCCCCAACCGTGAGCCAAAGTCTGAGGTCTTGGGCTTGGACCTGGAGTCCCAGCGCGTCCCTGGAGGGTCATGTAGTGGCCAAACACCGGCCTCCAGTCGGAGAGGCCCTGGTTCTAGTCTCTGTTCTGAGTGAACACGTACTATCCATATATAACTGTGGCCACCTAACTTCCCTGAGCCTCAGTTTCCCCACCTGTGACGTGAGCAACTTCCCAGAGATGGGAGGAGTAAACGGGACTGGGTGTTTAGCTCAGTGCCTGGTACACAGTAAATGTGATCGTGATTATTACTACTATTATTTGCCACTATTGTATTATTGTTGTTGTCTGATAATAGATGTGTCCTGGGGAAGAAAGAGAAAGTGCCGCCAGTTAGCTGAGCGCTTTGAAGATTGCTTTCACCCAGCAGAGGACAGATGAGGCCCTTACTCCTTGGGATTGTTGAGCAGGGTGAGCCCAACCCTAAAATCACCCCATGGGCCTCAGCATAACACACACCCAGCAACGCCAGCAGCTCTGTTTATCCCGTAGCAGCCTGGCTGCGTCCTCTGAGCGACCCAGCCAAGCAGGCAAAGGGACCAGGAAGTCCACAGGACTCAAAGCCAGAGACAGACCCAGGGACTGCTGGTCAGCCTCAATTGTCCTTGTAAGCACCCGCCTGGCAGGTGTGATTCTCTTCCCTGTGCAGACTCCCAGAAATGGGGTAGATGGTCGGTGAGAGCTGGATCAAACCCAGGTCTGCCTGACTTCCAGGATACAGAGCCCAACCAGCTCCCTCCAAAACCAAATCTAAACTAGGACCCAGAGTAACAACAGCAAATACTTCTGAAGCAGCCAGCACGTGCCGGCCGGACTGAGCCCTGGATAAATGTCTAATTATGCCTCTCAGGGCCCTGAAAAAAAAAACAGATTTATTATCCCCATTTTATTAATTCAGAAAGTGAGGCTCACTTCACAGAAAGTGAGACAGGTAACCACTTGCCCAGTGACGCACAGCTAGTAAGCAGCAGAGCAAGACTGGAAGCCAACTCTGTGCTCAGAGCCCAAGTTCCCAGGTCCTCAAAGACCCAGCCCCAAGACCTCACTTTACCCATCACATTCCTGCCTGGACAGCTCACCAGCCGGGAAGTGGCTGAGGACTGGCCTCCTTCCCTCTGAGAGTCCTAATAGCAGGGAGGTCACTTTGAGGCTGTAGCTCAGCCTGGACCTGGGCAGGTCCTCTAACTATTGTCAGGAGCTTCTCTGGAGGCCAGGTAGGCGGCCCGGCCAAGCCCAAGGCCATTTCCAGACTTAAGGCAGGGGCCACGGAAGAAAAGCAGTGACAAGAGGTGAAATGTCCTCCACTTGGAGATTTGCTTTTTTAAAGCAGTGTCTGTTTTGTGACTACTTTTGGGAAATTAATAAAAAAATAAAGAAAAGAAAAGAAAAGAAAATCAAGATTTTCCCCCCCTTTCTGTTGGATAACAGGGAGAAGGAACTTGATCCGAATCGATTCTTCTCCCAGAGGACTCCAGAGTGGAAAATCACCACCCAGGGAAGAAGCTGGAACTTAAGTAAATAGAGACCTGGAAGGGAGGAAATGAAGCTGGGAAACGCGGAGAGACCACTGGACAAGAGGTCAGAAGGCCCAGCATCTCAGTGTGACCTTGGGCAAGTCCCGCCCCTCAACCTCCCCATTTGTAAATGGAGGCCTCTTAGGACTCATGCTGTGATCGGTGCCCTGCAGGGGCTCACGTCCCAGGATGGTGAAACTCCAGCCCTGGCAATCCAGGCCGCGCCCAGGAGTCCAGGGCACTGGGCATACCGCCTCTGACCCTCCAACCCCACCGCACTGCAAACAGCCACACTGGACAGGAGGCGGGAGCAGAAGCAAACACAAACCATATGTGTGTGTATTTAGTGCATCCCACAACCAGTCTCACTTATTTCTCAGAATGCTTCGAGGTGGATATTATTTCCATCTTATACACGGTGAAACCGGGGCTCAGAGTGGCTCACAGGCAGCCCCAAAGCCACCCAGCAGGTGAGGGGCTGAGTGGGGATTTGAACCGCCACAGAACTCTCGCCCTGTGGCCTCCAGGAGGTGGTATTCAAGGGGGCTGGGGTTGCAAAAGTGTGAGGGGTAGGACAGGGCTGGTACTGCAGAGTGGCAGGCAGAGGACCCAAGGAGGGCTGGGCCCCTCTCCCAGAAACGCTTGGCCCCCCCTGAGCTGTCCTGACCAGTGGGACTGATGAAAACAACGCAGTGGGCACCAGCTCTGGGGACCACTGGCTCACGGTCTCAGTGTGGCACCTGGCACCAGCCAGACACACGATCTGGTTAGAGTCATCAGGTCTGCGGAACGCACAGAGAGAAGGCAGGCAGAGATGGGCCAGACCCCAAGGTCGGAAATGGGGGTCCCTGGGAGAGTGGCCTGAAAGAACCTAGAGCCCCAGACCCTGGGTGGGGGTGCCCTGGCTCACTGCCCACACATCTCCCAGCCACTGCCTCTGCTCAGCGGCTTCCTCTGCGTGAACACTCCTCCCGGTCCTCCTCCTCCCCAGTGAATTTACGCTCAGTGGTTCAGCCAGGACCCCCTCCTGGCTTCCCACCGGCCAGTGCCCCAGCTCTCTGGGCACCCTTCTCTGTCCCACTGTGAAGTGTCCGCATCCCCCACCAGACTGAGCTTCTGAGTGGCTTCATTCCTGGCCCAGCCGAGGGCTATAATGCTGGGAGATCACAGCCATCTCAGAACTCCTGGGTCCAGGTGCAGGATTGCTGAGTCTTTTCAGGTCCCTAATCAGGGAGGAGAAGCTGGCCCCCACTTCTGGCCGTAATTACACAGTGGCCGGCCCAGCAGGAAACCTCCCAGGGCACACCCACTCCAGACAACAAATGAGCACTTAGGAGGACTCCTGGGCTGGACTCCTGGGAGGAGATTTGAATCCAGAGCAGCCTTCAGCTCCAGGGGCCTGGGCCACATCTGCATCTCTGAGACCTCCCGCTGAGCAACACCTGCCTAAGAATTAGTCATCCCAGGACTCACACTAGGACAAAGGGTGTCTCAAACACCCTCCTCCCACCTCAGTGGCTGCCCTTGGCCATAAACCCCAGGGTCTAGATCCACAACTAACACTTCCCTTGGAAGAGGACCCCCTAAGCATCCAGGTCCCCAGAGCCGGGCAGTGAGCAGCAGCGCGTAGAGCTCCAAGGGGCCTCAGCTTTCACAACCCCAACCCCCAACTGCGCTGTGCAACCCAGAGCCGACTTGCCAAAGACCACAAAGGGAACAGTGGTAAAATAACAACTGCCTCCATCAGGGGCCTGCTGCGACACTGGGCCTCTTACCCAGTAGTCCTTCACTCTTCTAAGGAGGAAGCAGTGGCCCATTTTACAGATGAGAAAACCAAAGCCCAGAGGACTATGACTGACATGAGGACCCATGGCCAGGGCTGGGGCCAGAGTCAGACCCAGGCAGTCCCCTGAGCAGCCAGGCTTTTAACCATTAGGCAGCCCTGCCTCAGACAGGCTCCCAGGTAGAGAAGGGCCGAGTCCGGACAACAGGCATAGGAAAGGGAATGGGGATGGTGCTGGCAAAACAAATGGCAATGGCATAGACAACGGGCCAGGCACAGCCACGGGGTGCAGACCCCCAGACAGCCAGTTCATTTCTCAGCCACGACCCAGTGGGGTGGGGACTTGACTGTTTCCGTTTTGCATATGAACAGACTGACATTTGGAAACTTTATGCGACTCCTTCAAGCCACAAAGCTAGCAAGGGGCACAGCCATGGTTTGGAACCAGGTCAGCCCTCTGCTATTGCACAGGCTTGTGGGCCAAAGAAAGGAAGAAGTGACATGAGTTTTAGGCACTGACGTCTTCCTTCAGGCCCAGGGATCTTAAAACATGTTCCTCCTTAGCCAAAGACATCTCCTGAGCCCTCTTTGCCTCAGTGCTACCATTTCCCACACCTCCTGCCCAGTTTCCCTTTTTCCAGCCACACACCTCCCCCCCACCCAAAAAAAAAAAAAAAAAAGGAACGAGGCTCACTTACTGTGTCTGGGGCAGTGCAGCTGCTGGGTCTGGGTCTGTGGGAGAAGAGCAGAGGGAGAGCCTGTCAGGCCAGAGGCCGGCCCGATGGACTCAGTCCATCCCCGCCCCCTTTCCCAGCCTCCCCTGGGGGTGCTGGAGCCGGGGCCAAGGCCAGCCTGGGTGCCTGCTGTGCCTGTCTCCCTCCCCCCAGCCATTCACTGTCATCAAGCTCCCCTACCTGTCCCGCCTGCACCGCCCCCACCCCTGCCCCCATGGCCCACATCCCAACCCCAACCAGAATCAGCCGCCCCACCTGCTCTGGGCCTGCCCCCCACCCCCAGCTCCTCAAGGAGTCCCTTGTCCCCAAGCCTGCAGGAAGTTCCTGCTAGTCCGGTCCCCAGTCTCTCCCAGATGACAGAACCAGAAGCTGCCATTTAACACCATCCTTATCAGGGCCTTCCCGCCCCCAGAGCCACCAGCTCCCCAATCCCAACTGGAAGGGGGAAAGTCCTGTGGCTGGTGTGATTCCCTGGGAGAAGCTGCGGGAAGGGGGGCAGCTTCAGAGATCCGTGCTGGGCCAACTCCTTCCATTTACTGTGTGCCAAAGCACACCAGATGCTGCAGGAATGCTAGGAATCCTGGTTCCCAAGGGAGGCAATGGAATGCAGCTTCTTCCCAATGGCTCTTCCCTTCCTGCTTTCTGGGGACAGCAGAGGGGCAATGAGGCATCACTGGGAGCCTGGAGCTTCCACCCCCACCCAGAGGCCTGGAAATGGGAGGACCCAAGGCTCCCAGAATACCTTACCAGTGACCGGGGCAGAGTCCAACTGGATCAGTGGGGCGTCTGCATCCTTCTCTGGAGCAACGCCTGGGACACCCAGGCCAGCGCTGGTGTCCTCATCATCATCACTGTCCTCAAACTCAAAGGCCTCTCCAGGGTCCTCCTCCGCCTCTGGGGAGGGGCCTAGGCCTCCAACAGGAACCAGCGGGTCTCCTGGAAGGGAGGAGGAGTTAGCTGGCCTGCAGGGTCTCAGGGTTTGGCCAAGGGAGAGATGTCTGGAAGTGGGTGAGCAGCTCTGTGGGTCTGAGTGAGGGAACAAGGACAGTTCCCAGAGACTAGATTAAACCCATACCCTCCCGTGCCCCTGAGGTGTCCTGTGGTTGGGTGAGGGCTCTAAGCAGATGGGCAGTGGACAGAGAGCAGGGAGCAAGCGTCCAGAGTGAGCGCGTGTGCCCTGTACTTGAATGCATGTCCTTCGTATCCTTGTTTGCTATTTCCCCATTTTGTAAACACGGGGCTTTTTAAATGCATCTGCACGTGTGTGTGTGAGTACCCGTGTGTGTATTTCCATGTGTGCATGCGTGGCTGTGCGTTTTGCATGTGTGTAACTCGGCACGTGCCGGCTCATTCCGCTGGCTGCACTTTAGTTGGCACGCACGGCTGCAGCACAAAACACAGCTGCCTACCAGAGTTTGGAGCCTGAAGGTACCAGCTCTCAGGTGGCCAGGGTGCAGACTGGCTGGGGAAGGCCTAGAAACCAATGCTCCCAGCATGCCGTCTGCCCAAGGCAGCCTCATGCCCTCTTCCTCCCTCCTGGGACACGTCCTTCATGGTCATGTCCTCCTGTCATCTGTCAAAGCTCAACTCAAGCAGAGATGGTCCGACCCCAGCCCCTGGCCTCTGGCCACTACCCTCACTAATGGAGGTCCTGCCCGCCCTCTGTCTTAGTCCCTTGTTTTCTTCATCCATTCCTGTAAAACATGTAAGGTGTTTTGTGCCCAACTGGAATCCACTACCAAACTCGGCTCCCTAAAAGCAGACCCTTTTATAGTCCCCTTTAAGGGGACAGCTTCTGGCCTGGCCCCAGGTAGGAGCCCGGCACCTTTTGTAAACAAGTGAAAGAGTAGATTCTCTGTCCTGAGGAGTATCACAAGCCCTCGCATTTCCACCCGCTTCACCCAGCTGGGGTCTCCAGTCCCCTTCCTTAGAAGACTTCCTTCCCAGAATCTGGGGCAGGACAGAACCTCGAACAGGGCAGTGTGGTCAGGTTTTAAAGTCCACAAGGCTGACCACCCCTCCTTGGGCTGCCCTGAGCGGTCCTGCTGCCGCTCACGCCCCATGACTGAGAGTGTGGGCTTCAGGCTCAGCCAGTCCTGTGTGGGCCCCCCTCCCACTGTGTGGTCCTGAACAAGTCGCTTCACCTCTCTGAACCTTGGTGTCCTCCTCTGTAAGGCGGAGATAAAAACAGCACCTATGCCCTGAAGCCGACATGTACCTGAACTGAGATGTAGCTCAGGGGTTTCTCAGCCCTCCCGCTGTTGACATTAGGCTGCCTGGTCTTTGTTGTGGTAACATCTACCCACTAGGAGCCAGGAGTACCCTCCAGCTGTGACAACCAGAACTGTGTCCAGATATTGCCAAATGTCCCCTGGGGGACAAAATCACCCCTCCTTGAGAACTGCCTGGTAGATAGAGCACTTGGCAGATAGAGCACTTGGCGTAGTACCGGGTATTTGTGTTACATAATGTCATCTGTTGTAATACAACTGCCCCTCCCAGCCTGACATCCTTGAGGACAGGTCGGTCTGGTCCATGTGTGGACTCAGCCCTAGCACGTGCTCACAGACGGATGATGAGTGAGTGGGTAGGGAGGTGGATGGACCGCAGATGGACAATAGGACAGATGTGACTCCAGCAGTCTCCCTGACCGGAAACATCCAGGCCCCCACAGTGACCTGGGGGCTTCCAGAGCAGAACAATTTAGGTGTGAATGTATCAAATTCAAGAAGACCCTTCCTCAGCCGCTTAGCCACAGCAGAAACCCACAGCTCTCCCTCCCGCCCCAACTGCCTCTGCAGGATGACGACCAGATGAAGGCCATTGGTGGAGGCCCAGGCTCCCCTCCCGGGAGCTTTGGGGACCCCACGGACTCCTCTGGGCAGTGCTATGCGTGTGGCACGAGCTCCTTCCCCAGGGGGAAGAAACAAACACTCACGAGAGCCTGAAATGAGGCCCATGGAGCAACCTGCTTAAGCCTCACAACCACCCCCATTGCGTACATCAAGCCACAGATTCCGAGAGCTGCAGTGACGCGCCCACAGCCACGCAGCTAAAAGTGGGAGCTGCATTTGAACCCAGATCTGGTTTCGTTCGCACCCCAGACTCTTTCCACGAAACCCTGCTGCCGCCTGGAAGTCTCCTGAGCCTGAGCACCCCGTCCCGTGATGGTGCCTTAGCAAAGGAAAGGCAGGGGCTGAGTGGGAAGCAGGGTCGGTGGCTTTCAAGTGACAGTTCTCAGACCCACTGGGGGGTCATAAAATCCATTAGGGATTCCCAGGCAGCATGTTGTTTTGTTTATGAACTGCTTGTTTGAGATATTTATAAATACATGACAACATTAATAAAATCATATTTTGATACCGTTGCTTATACTTCTGTTTCAGTTAATATATGAAACTGTTTCCCACATAGGCCAACGAGCTGCGCCCTCCACAACTAGATTGAAAACAGCGACTTGACCTGGAGCTGATGGGTCCAGGAAAAACACACTGTTCCCCAATATTCCCCAAATAAAGATTTTTAAGGAAAAAAAAGACATTGTCAGTTTCATACAGTGTGTGCACATGTGTGGAACCTTCTACAGTTCTTTCTCGCTCACCGCCCAGCCGCACTGGTCTCCCTGCCGCACCGTGAATGTGCCACATGTGCTGCTGCCTCAGGACCTTTGCCCTTTCAGCCCTGGGGTCCAGATTGTTCTTCCACAGGTATCTTCTCCCGCTCTCACCTCCCCAAGAGGCTGCACGGACCAAATCCGCCCACAGAGACACGGGCTCCCTGTTAGTCTTGCCTGCTTTGTTTTTCTTTACGGCCCTTACGAGCACGTGACATGCTCTACGTTTCCTTTCTTTTACTGTCGGTCTCCTCTACGACCACAGCTTCTGGAGGGCAGGTATTCTCGTCTGTTTTGCTCCTCGCTGTATCCCCAGCATGAATTACAGTGCCCAGCATGTGGTAGGCACACAACAAGTATGTGTTACATTCACACAGACACACACACAGTCCTGTTGTCAGGTCTAAGGGTTGTGGTTTTAAAAGTTTAAAAAATACTGAAACAATTGACCACGAAGCCCCTGTCCACCATTTCCGGGCTCCCGGATATAAGCCCATCCTGGCCAAGGAGGCTTCTGTGCCCTCCGTCCCTGCCCACTGGATTCTGCTGGGCAGGCGATCGTTTTTTGTTTTTTTACACCGGGCAGGTATCACTGCAGTGATTACGGTTTCACAGTCAAACCATCTGGTTCCGACTCCAGCTCTCCCATACACTGGCTGTATGAGTGTCAAGTTACTTTCCCCTTCCAAGCTGCAGTTTCCTGATCTGTAAAATGAGAACCGTAATGGTAACTACCTTCCAGGGTTATCGGGAGGAGGCAATGAACTAACACACATAGAGCAGCTGGTGTCAAGTAGGTGCTCACTAAATGTTAGCGATTCTTACGATGATGCTTCTACTTATTACCTCGGTCATTGCATCATCACCATCATCATCATCACCACTACTGCTGAGTCATAGCCATTGCCCTGACCCTGGGGGTGATGGGCAGGCCTTGCCCACTCACAGGCCAGCCCTAGGCCGTGTCCGGGGACTCAGGTCACTTCTGCACCTGATCCTTCTAGGAGGACAAATGGCTTCAGGTAACCAACCCATCAATCAACACAGTCATGCCCGCATCCAGCGAACGGTTCCCAGCAGCACCTGGGCCAGAAGGTTCAAGCAGAAGTAAGACGTGACCCCTCAATATCAAGGAGCTCACTGCAGGGTGAGGCAGGCAGACAGGGCAAGAGAAAAACATAAAACCCTAGAGACTGAGCGGGTACTGAAAGAGAGGAGGGGGTTCCTGTCCGCGAGGGCCTCAGGCACAAGGCTGCCCTGTGCAGAGCCTTGAAGGACGAGTAAAGATCTGACAGGGTCAGGCGGGGAGAGGTGCTGCAAGCTGAGGCCACAGCAGGCGCGGAACACAAACAGCGACGGACGCAGGAGAGCTGAAGACGTGGGCAGGGATGAAGGGGCTGCAAGACGGCTGAAAAGGTGTTTAGGGAAATGTGAATTTTATTTGGTCGATGGGAAGCTCTCAAAGGATCAGAAAATGGCAAAGAGCCTGCCTCAAGCAGATGACACTGGGCAGCAATGTCAGACAGAACTGGAACGATAAATGTCCGTCAAACGTTTCTTGAATGGAATGGATTTGATCATAAAATGATTTTGTTCTCACCTGCCACGTCTGATCACCTTGTGGGTAGGAGAAAGGGTGCAGGGGCCAGAGGTGGGACACCTGGGACCTAAAGTCACGGTCATGAATCAGGAGATGCCCTTGTTCCCAGGGCTGTTCCCAGGCTCCTGAGACCCAGGCAGTCAGACATCACTCCTTATCAGAAGGAAAAATTAGGAAGCCTATCCCTGGATAATTGAGAGCTGCACTGAGCCCTTCCCACCCATCTAGACAGGTGGCATGGCTGGCAGGAGCCGGCCACACACACACCTTTGATGTCCCTGGACACACCCCATCCTCAGGAGAGACAATCCCAGGGAGTGCAGGAGGCGGGGACCCAGGAAGCACCCCTGCCATGGAGAAGGTGTGTCCACCCTTCGGAGAAGAACAGGGAGGCTCAGGGAGGGCTCAGAGCAAAGCACACACAGCACACGCCGCCATCCTGCCACCACCCCACAGTGACAACAGCTCCCCTTCATAAAGTGATCAATTACCACACAGTAGGGCCTTACCTATATGGAAACCTTGCGATAACACAGTGGATAAACTATTATCCTCATGTTTATCGGTGATGAAACAGCCATAAAAACAGCCAGTCAGTCAAGTGGCAGCGGCAGGGTCAGGCTGACAAACAAGCCGTGGCTCGTTACCACTCTGCTATCTGTGCCCCCGCAGCGGGGCCAGAGAACAGGCAGCCCGGCCCAGGGGGTGACACGGCCTGTATGCAGCTCCTCCCGGGTGGGGCCTGGATTCCACCTGCAGTGTCTGAGGCCCCACTGCTCGGGTTGCCAAATGAAATACAGGACATTGAATTGAATTTCAGATGAACAACAAATAATTTTTTTAACATAAGTATGTTTTTTGTTGTTGTTGGGGATTGTGGGGGGGTGGGGGGATGTTGCCAACTCCGGCAGCCCCAACACTGCTACATGACCTTAGTACCTTCTCAGACGGAGGTGGACAGCCCGGCCACTTCCCCTCAACCCTGAGGTCCCCACCCTCAATTCATTCGCTTCACCCCAAGCACACTTCCATCACCAGAGGGGCTCTGCCCATCTCTCCAGGGGATCTTAGGAACACAGGTAAAGAATCAACCCTTTCTGGAGCTCACTCTGTGAGGAGGAAATTATCATTCCCGGTTGCAGATAAGGAAACGCAGGCAGAGAGATACGTCACTTGCCCAAGGGCACACAGCTAACCTCCAGCAGAGCCGGGTTCCCACCCAGGGTCCGCCTGCCCCCACAGCCCAGTTCAGAGGAGGGACGAGCAGGAAGCCCAGGGTACGGTACCTATGGCAGCCTGTGGAGGAGGGTTGGAGGAAGCCATCAGACAAGGTCCACCTCAGCGTAGCACCGTCCCAGCTGCTTGCCTGTGAAAAGAAGGCCAAAAATCCAATTAGATGCAGTTCAAGGCTAAAGTTTCGGCAATGGAGGAGGTCACTGACTCCCGACCTGTGCTCTCCGTCCTATCAGCTCTCACACTCCTTCCCCAGCAGCTTCAGAAGCACAGGACAGCCCAGAAAGGGCCCGGCTGCACCCATCATAAATCATTAACCCAGAGAAACCAGCAGCTGCAGACCCGTCACCCCGTCTTCCCACACACCTTCCCTGCCGCCACAGACCTTCCTCTTGTCCGATGCCAAGGGCCCTCAGGAGCCAGGCGGGTCCAGTGAAACTAGTCCCTTGTTCCCTCTGGCTTACAGGTGAAGTTCCAGCACCGGAGGCCAGGATCGTGCTCAGCCCCATGTCCTAGAAGTTGGATCACGCCTGAACTGTCATGGACGTGGCCACACACTTCCTACTCCTGGGTGCTCAATAACCATGGAGTCGCTCGAGTCCGGGCACTCTCCCCGGCCGCCGCCTACAGCCCCACTGAAGGCCATTCAGTCTTTCTGTCTCCCCCTATCCTGCCCCATGGGGTTGGCCAGCTGGCAAGGGGCCACCCGGCCATGGCACATGGGTCTAAGGGCTGCAGAGAGGCAGATGGCACGAGACAGGGGCAGAAACGCAAATGCTCAAATTGAGGAGCACATTTGCTGCTGGCCTTGCAGTGGGGGCTCGTGCAACCAAGAGGCTGGTACCTCCGGTGGGCTTCCTGGGCCGTGGAGCCCATCTTGCCAGATGGGCCTGCCGAGCAGTGAGGGAGAATTCTCCCCCCTCCCTACTGGCACCCGGATTCTGAGTCAGGGACTGTCCTTCTGGACTTCCCTGTGGAGAAGGGAGGCACCCTGGAGGGAAAGCAGCGGCCCTCCAGTCTAATTAGCCCCGACACAAACCAGCTGTGCACTGTTTTCCTTTCCACTCCTAACTAACGCCTGCACTTCTATGAAGTGGCTTCCTGAATAAAAGTGGAATACATGTAAATGGTAATTCATAACAGTAAACATCCAAGTCGCGCCTACTCGAGCTCAGACGTTATTCTAAGCACTTTACAAGTAATGTTAACATATATGAATCCAAATTACTATAAATCAGAACATCAGGCCCAGCGTGGTTAAGTAAGTTGCCCAAGATCACACAGCTGGTAAGCGGCAGAGCCGGGGTTTGAAGCCAGGCCAAGGCCCCCAGAGTCTGCGCTCCTTAAAGTAACCACCATGCTCTAGTGGCCCTCAACACCCAAACACCACGAGGGGTGCACAAGGAAAGAGAGTCTCGTTCCCACCCCCGTCGCCCTAATCCCACAGAAGTGACCCCTGTTCCTGGTTCCCTGTGACTCCACCAGCACTAAGCCATGTATGTGCCACCTGGAGAGAGGCGTTTTATACAGAAGGAAGCACATGGCACCCACTGTGCTGCAACCACTTTATTTTTGCTTAAGAACCTGGGCTATCATTTCAGAACAGTACATAGAAATGAGCCCCACTTTATCTAACAGCTGCACAGTCTTTTTTTCAATGGATCACTATTGACCAATGTACCATAATCCCTACCAATGGGTACTGAGGTTATTTCCGGGCTTTTGGTGCTATAAACAAGGCAGCAACTAACATCTCCCATATGCAGGGCCTGGAGCGAAAGGATGTGTGAACCCAAGGGCACATTCCTAGTAGGGGGTCTGCTGGGTCCATTTGGATTGAATGCCAATTGCTCTCCACTGAGTGTATGACTGAGCCTGTTAGCCCCACACTGAACTCTCAGAACTAAAATTTTATCTTCAGCAAAGAGTTAGGGAAAACAAACTAAGATGTCAGCAAACCCCTTTGCACGTTGAAAGATCAAACAGCAGCCGCACAGCAGGGCTCCTGCAGGTCCCTTCTCCCTGTGGGCTCATTCAGAGCCGGTTAGGAAGGAGCAGGGAGACCTATACCCATTTTACAGGAAGAAAAAGGGAGGTGCGCAGCCTGGCCTCCTGTGCTAACTGCTCCTTAAATGCAGTTTTCTGATGATGCAGAAACCCAGAATCCTTCCCTCCAGGCCAGAGATTCCAAAGTTCTACCATTTCTCCTTCCCCTTCGGGGCTGATTCCCGCCCCCTCCACTCCACGCCCAAGGCTTTCCGTTGAAAGGAAGAGAGAGATGGGCATTTATGAAGCCCAAGCTTCATCTGCATTATTTCATTTACAGATAAGTAAACCCAAGGCTCAAAAGAATAAGGATTTGCCCAAGATCACAGCGGCAAGAGAACCAGGCGACAACCCTAGGATTCAATCGGAGGGAGTTGCGCCAAACCCTAGCCAGACTCCTTTCATCACACCACCTCCCTGGACTCTGGGACTGGAATCTGGGGGGCATCTGTTATAAACGAATCTGGGGCCGTGAGGACCCCAGGCCAGGACAGAGACCCGCAAGCCCCCCGTGCACGGACACAGGCCTGGGTCACCACTGTGTACACACACGTCCGAGTCTCACAAGGATGTGGGAAGGGAGTCGGGATGGCTCAGAGCAGCCCATTCCCATTGCTGGAGACCCTCCTGGCTCAACCGTTAGGAACGAGCTCAGGCTACTGACACTACCTGGGTCCCCACTCAGGACACCTTGGACGAGTTACTTGACTCTGGGCTTCAGTTTACTCATCTGCAAAATGGAGGTTACAAAGCACCCAGCTCACAGGGTTAGTAAGGAAATGAAAAGGAAAATGACGTACAGCTCTCGGAAGGGTCCCTGGGACACACTGATCTGCGATTAACACGCAGGACATAGGCTGTGATGACCACAGTTCTGCCTTGGGAGTCGGGGACCCAGGCTGGAGGCTCAGCTCCACTGGCAGACGAGCTGAGCCTCCATGTCTTCATCTGTAAAATGAGGGTCCTGCTACCTGCCCCAGGGGACTCCCGGCGGCATACCTAAGGTCAAGCACACAGACCCGGCAGCCTCCGCTGGCGCCAAGATGCCTGCCTGTCCTTGAAGCTGCCACCACCAAAATGAAGCCGAGCAAATGAAGCTCTGTGTCTGGATGCCACACTCCAGGAGTATCAGGGACCCTATGGGTGGCTCACAGAGGAACCCGGAGAGACTAAGGCTTCAAGCTGGGGGGATCTGGGGGCCACAGCCTGGGGCAGCAGGATCCACTTGCAGGCCAGGCTCTGCCTTGTGCTCTCAGTATGACCGCAGGCCTCCCGTCAGCGTCACAGCACCTCAGGCTTCATCTCTGTAAAGTGGGCACGACAGCACCTGCCCAGACGCTCTCACGGGCTACGACACGCAAGGAGCCAGGTCGTGAGTGTGAAAGTGCTAAGCGAAGAGAAGGTTATTTCCTTTTTTTCTTTTATGTCTTCCTTGAGCTATGCCTGGTCTGGAAGCTTTCGAGGTGGGAACCTGAGCCAAAAGAAATGTGTTGTGATGCCCCTGAAATGACCCTCGCTCTGAAAAGCGATCCAGAACCTTCCAGCCATGACTATCTCTAGCAAAAGGGGCAGCCAGCAGAAAACCAAAAGTGGCCTGGCAGATACAGAGGGGTTCCAAATCGGTTTCAAAAGTGCACGGGGGGGGGGCGGGGGGGGCAGTCAGCTCAGCTGGTTAGAGCACGGTGCCCTTAAAAACAAGGTTGTCGGTTCGATCCCCACATGGGCCACTGTGAGCGGCACCCTCCACAACTAGACTGAAACAACTACTTGACTCGGAGCTGATGCGTCCTGGAAAAATACACTTAAATAAATAAAAAAGTTTTTTAAAAAAGTGCACAGAGGAAAAAGACTGGAAGGAAATCCACGAAGATAGTCACCGTGTTATGCTTGGTGATAGGGTTATGGGAGATTTTCTGTTTACTTTCTTTCTATTTTTCTGAATTTCCCAGATATTCTACAGCGAGCATTATAATAAGGGCAAATGAAAAGTCACCTTTCTCATTTTTAAAAAAGAGATTCGACACTAAAACATCACAGCAGGTCAGCACCAGAAAGCAGCTACAAGAAGGTGCTGCCCTCACTTTACAGATGGGCCAACTGAGTCCAAAGGAGGGAAAGGGACCTTCCCCGGGTACACACACTAGAGAGGCGAACACACGACTGCAGTGGTTAAAAGGATGGCGTTTGTTGCTAGATCTGAGTTCAAATCCCAGTCTGCACTTGCCAGAAATACAGTTAACACCTTTCTCACTAGCACCTGGTCCCAGGTCGATGGATTGAGGACGGAGTGGGAAGGGCTCAGGCTAGGGTCCAAGAGACCCAGCTGAGACGCTGAATCTGCTGCCCTCCAGTGGCGAGGTATGTGCGAAACATGCCACACAGAGTAAGCTCTCCCCGTACCTACATAGTAGCTGCTGTTAGATTGTGATAGCAACAGTATGACACTTGGGTTAGGGGAGAGTTTCTTCTCTGGGGGGACCATCTCTTTAAAAATGACTGCCAAGGGCGGCTGGATGGCTCAGTTGGTTAGAGCGCGAGCTCTCAACAACAAGGTTGTCAGTTCAATTCCCGTACGGGATGGTGGGCTGTGCCCCCTGCAACTAGATTGAAAACGGCGACTGGACTTGGAGCTGAGCTGCGCCCTCCACAACTAGATTGAGGGACAACGACTTGACTTGGAGCTGTTGGATCCTAGGAAAAACGTAGCTACCGAATAAAATTAAAAAAAAAAAAAAAAAAAAAAACGACTGCCAAGACTGGCGAGGCAGGCAGACCCCCCTGAATGGTGCCCTTTCCTGCTACCCCGAACGGAACGGCAAATAGGAGCCCACACTTTCCAGCCACATTCCGACAGGAAGAGATGCAAAAGATGCAAAGGAGCCAGGGCAGAAGCCCCCAGCTGGGTGAGGTCCAGGCGCATGGAGGAGCCCAGCAGGGTATGCCCAGCAAGTCAAGCTCAGTGGCCAGGGCCACCGGGAGCAGCAGGCATTAGCACCTCCCTCCACTCTCAGCAGCCGCTGCTCACCTCCACAGGTGTCTTCCTGGCTCTAATTTAATCAAAATGCTTCATATCACTTCCTCTTCCCTCTAGAGTTCAAGGTCCATCCAGCCCGGAGAGGCTCCTGCAGCAGGCCCCTGACGCTCCTCACTAGCCTGGGACTCAGCCTGTCTTGGGCCATCTCTCACCCCCCACTCAGCTGAGTGGCCCCAACCCTCTTCCTCCTGAATGAGGCCTGGAGCATGACACCTAGAGGGCTCCTGGAAGTCAGCGAGGCTGCACCATCAGGCCAGGGGTCTGAGGACAGGGAAGGCTGGCCCCTGGAGAGGGAACCCAGGCGGGGAGGAAGGGTTGGGAAGGGATCCAGGCAGGCAGGAAGTCAGTCCCAGAAGCTGGGGAAGCAGCAGAGGCTGACATATCCGAGTCGGATGGCCTCACTCGCGACAGGAAGGGTGGCTGCCACTCAGCCTTGCACAGAGGGAAACAAGAAACAGGTTGTGGCCCAGGCACCTGCCTCCCACTCTGGCCTCAGAGGCACCTGTGTCTCTCCTAGAAGCCAGGGGAAAACGTGGGGGACAGGGGAGCAGGACCAGGTGCTCGGGCTGCTCGGGACCAGAGCTCTTCCATCTCGCTGGCTCTCGGCCCTTGTCAGATGTGCACTGTCCCCACCTCTGCTGCCACAGTGACTGTTCCACAACACACACCCTCAGACTCTTCCTCAATGCCTTCACAACGAAGTCCAGGTCCTAAGCAAGGCCCTGGATGACGCCCCTCCCCCTCACCACTCAGCTCTCGGCCTCAGCAGCTCCCCGTCTGACCTGACTGGAAACTCTACTCCAGCCCTCAGGAAGGGCTGTCAGGCCCATGACCATGCCAACCTGCTTTATATCTCTGGGCCTTTTGCTCAGGCTATTTGTTTCCTTCCGATAGAACTCTGTCTCACAACCAGCTAGCAAACTCCTACTCAACCCTCAAAACCCAGACCCAGTTTCTCCTCTGTGAGGCCTTGCCAGACCCATCCCATGCAGTGGTTCCCGAGCCTGGTTGTGGAGCTTTTAAAAAATACATGTGTCCCAGGCCCAAGGTTCAGTAGCTTGGGGGACGGTCCATGATCAGAGAGCATAGGTGATTCTGGGACACGGACAGCCCTTATTATAACTGTTTCCCTCACTGGACTGTGACTTCTTTTATCTCAGTGTCTGAAGCTCTGGCCCACGTGCTGGACAACAGCTGCTGAACTGCACGGAATGGAGCCCAGGGGCTTAGAACCGAAGAACCTGAAAACCTTCCCCTGCTTGGGATCTACTCACTGTGGAGCCCGTGAGGCTGAGGCATCCGGGGGCCTGAAGCAGCTGCAAGTGTGGGACTCCCTACCCAGTGGAGGGAGGGACAGGTGCAGGTGAGAACGTTAGCCACCGAGGTATCCTCTGCTCTGTCCAGAAAGACCAAGGCCAAGAGGAAGAGGTTCAGCTGGATGGTGGGCCCGGCCAGGAAAAGGGACCCGCAGCCACTATGTACAGGATGGCAGAATGCCCAAAGCTCCGCCCTCCAAGGCCCTCAACACAAATGGCCAGCTGCTGCAGAATCTGGAGACAGATGGCTCCTGGGGGCTCTGGAGAGACAAGGTGCCTTATCCAAGAAAACACCAGTGGAGCTACAGCAAGAGGAACATGAACAGAACTCAGAGCCCTGGAAAGAGGCGTGAGATGCGTGGGAAGGGCTCAGGCTAGGGTCCAAGAGACCCAGAAGCAGACGCTGAATCTGCTGCCCTCCAGTGGCGAGACCTCGGGAAGTAATTCACCCTCTCTGTGCCTCTCTCCTCATCGGTCACATGCAAATGTAAATGACAGGACGTCTGACAATGCTGGTAGGTTCTTAATACATGAGAGTTCCCTTCCCAGAGTTCCTGCCACTCCTTGAGGACAGTCAGCGTTGTCCCATTCCGCAGACTGTTCAACTGAGTCCAGGCTGACCACTCACTAGAACATGTGCCCTGACCTTCGTGACCTTCATTACCCTTGAGATCACAAAATGACCATCTTGAAAATGATCATAGCTAAAATCTCTTGCGCACTGCCGTGCACAAGGCCTCATGTTGAATATTTGTCACTTTTTGTCTGACTGAATTCCTATAGTGGATGAGGAAAAGAAAGCAGAAAGGCTGATGGACGGTCCCAAGGCCATGCAGCTACTGAGCGGGTCATCACTGGGCTGTGAGCAGGGACAGCCAGGGCAGGACCCTTGGACTGGGTCTCATGGGAGATGAACAAGTGCTGGGGGAGTGGGTGTGGGAGTGGGGGGAGCCTCCTCCAGGCCTGCCCCAGCCCGGGGCGGGAGCCTCCAAATGTCAGGCGGACAAGAGGGCCAGCTCCTGCCCTCGCCCATGAGGCGCCAGGCCACTCAATGGGTTTCCTGCAGTGGGAGGCGGGAGGGAGGCTCTGACAGGAGCACCGTGGGGGCTGTGTGAGGGGTGAGTCTTGGTCTATGGCCGAAGCCGCAGACAATGGAGGCTCTGTCCCTGCCAGTGTGGGCGTCCCCAATCCCACCCTCCCTCCTCCATTGACTTACTAGGCAGGGAGGCGAGACGTGCCCCTGGTCAATGATCCCCAGGCAGGACATGTGAGAGAGGCCCCAAGAGAGGGCCTCTGGACAGAAGAGCCTACCTCACCCTCACCCCTCACCCCTCCAGAGGGATCCCTGGGAGCTGTTGCCTGGGAAACCCGAGGCAGCCTGGAGAAGCTGGAAGACCCTGTGTGCGTGAAGGGCGTGAAGGGCGAGGGGCGCTGCCTCCCGGCTGGTCCCCAGATCCTCCTCCTCCTCACGGCCCCCCAGGCTCATTAACCCTTTCGTCCCCAGCTCTCCAGCCCAGGCAGGAGCCCCAGGCAGGAGGACGACATGAAAAGCCTCCTCCTAAGGGCTGAACTGCCCTGACCTCCTCTCCTGCCTTGTCCCAGGAGGTTCCCAGATAGTCAGCCTCGTCCTGAGTGGCCCATGTGATGGGGCCCCACAGCACACATCCCTGGAGGCCAGGAGGGGACAGCACTGACGCTGCACCACCCCTTTACCTTGCTGAGCCTCAGTTTCCCCATCCAAAGCCACCTCTCAGGCCATCCGGTGCCAGCGTGGCTCTAGGACACTCATTCTAGCAGTCGAGCATTTCCACTCAGGAACCAAACCTAGAGGTGGGTGTCGTTCCCTCCTTTTCACTGATGGGGAAGCTGAGGCGCAGATGAGGTGGGACCAGGAAACAAAAGCATGTCTGACTCCATGCAATGTGGCAGAGCTAATGCAGGGGCAGGACGGACGCTCCAGGCTGCAGAAATGGCCCAGGCAGAGGCAGAGAGGCTGGAGGGAGCTGGGGTTTCCAGGGAAGGGTGCCTCGAGGGTGGGGTGTCCTCCCCAGCGCTGTGCCGGCCGATCCAGTGGAGTCACCAGTGACACCCACAATGCCAAATCCAGTGGCCATGCCTTGGCCCCACCCCCCAGGCTCCTCCCTCCTGTAAACCCTCTCAGCTCTCCTTCCTGGCCAGCTCCTGCTCTGCCCCTTTCTTCTCCCACATCCTCAGGACATCCAAAGGCTGGGCCGTTCCCAGGCTCAGGACTCCAGCCTCATCTCCACCTGCGCCTCCCTGGGGGACCTCGTCCGTTTCCTGGTTTTTAAGACGATCTCCAGGGTGATGGCTCCAGCCTAACTTTCCTTACTTCAGGCTTCTGCCCCGCAGCAAGCCTGCCCAGCATGTCCGCCCGAGGTCTACTGGGCACCTTGAAATTCACATGCATCCAAACTCCTGACCCAGAGCCCTCTCCTCCCAGTCTTCCCAGCTCGCCTAATGCAGCGCCAGCCTGTCAGCGACTCGGGCTAAAACCCCGGACTCACCCTTGCCTCCCTCTTTCTCTCACACCCACATCCCCCCATCAGCAAACCTTGTTGGCTCTACCTTCCAAGCCTGTCCAGAACCTGACCACTTCTCGTCACCTCCCCTGCTCCCACTCTGGCCCAAACCGTCATCGTCTCTTTCCAAGACCATTCAAATGACTCCTTGACTGGTCTCTAGTTTCCACCTTCACCCCCAACCCCACACACTTTGTTCTCAACATTAGTCAAGTTCCTCTTCTGCTCAAACCCTCAAATGCTTTCCTACCTCGTTCAGAGTGGAAGGCAGGGTCCCCTCCTTGGCCTACAAGGCCCTGGGTGACACTCGTCCCCACTACCTCCCTGCCTTCAGATCCTACCTCTCCCCGCACCGTGCAGTTCCTCAAACACCCCACATAGGCTGCAACCTCAGGGCCTTTGCACTTGCTGTTCCCTCTGCCTGGAACGTTCTTCCCCCAGACATACACATGGATGGCTCCCTCACCTCCTCGGGGCTCTGCTCCAAGGTCACCAGATCAGAGAAGCTTCCCCAACCACCATCTTTCAAACAGCACACACACCTCCCCGTCACGCTCCTTCCCATCTTCACAGCATTTAACATCTCCGGGCATCGGTATCTTTTAGTTGGTTATATCACTCTCCACCTACTAGACTATGGACTCGACAGAGGCCGGGGCATTATTGTTTCCATTCAGTACTGGGTCCACAGCCCTGGAACAGCGCCTGGCAAACACTAGACCTCAACACACACCTGTTCAATGAAAGAAGGAACCCCCGGTCCCACGCTGGCCCCGGGGCAGTCCCAACACCACGATCAGGGAAGGAGAGAAGCCACCATGGCCCGGGACTGTGCCTCCTCCCGTCTGAAATAAGCCTGCAGCCAGGACAGCTCCTCCCAAGAGAGCTACACAAACAGAGCTACACTGACGAGCTGTGCAAGAGGCGGTTCCCCAAAACCAGTATGAGAAGTCTGGGCCAAAGCCAGGGTGTGATCAGAAGAAGAGGGGTGGGGCAGGGCGGGAGGAAAGACTTGGACTATTTTTAAAAACTTGCTCCCAAAAGGACCACATTCTTGTTCTGGTGAGTCAGAAACATGTGGCTGGGAAAGGGGACAGGACCTTGGAGCTCCAATGGCTGCCATCCTCACCCACTCTGGCAGGAGGTAGATACATCAGTCTTTCCCATGCAAGTAGGTAAGGGACCTGCCATATATCCAGCTGTCCAGGAAGAGACCCCAGGAGCCACAGGGTCAAGGCGAGGGCACTGGTGGGCCAGGATGGCAGGCCATGGACAGTGGAGGAGGCCTCCCTTTCAAAGCCCACAGGGGTCCAATCTGGCTCCGACCTCCTACTTCAGGCCCGCACTCTGCCTCTTTCCCTTTGTCCCACATCAGACCTCTGGGCAGGAAGAAATAACCGTTGCAAAACTCAGAGCTAAAAACAGCTCAGCCCACCTAACCAAGGCAGGGCGAGCTGGCCAGCAAAGGTAGCACCTGAGGTCTCCTAAAGGCAAGCGCTGCTCGGAGCCCCAGGGGACCAGAGGCGTCAGCCACAAGGCCCAGCATAGCTCTGGTGGAACTCTTAAAGCAGCCAGCACTTACATTCAAAGCGCTCCCCAAGAACATGCGAGTGTCATTCCAACTACTCTCTGTCCTGCCCCTGTGAGGGAGGTACAGAAAGGCGAGTCTTCCCACCAGCCCCACAAGCGGGTACCCCATCCCATGACTGGTTGGGTCCTGGCTCTCCACTTACTCGCTGTGACGCTAAGGTGTCATTTCACTGTTTTGATCCCTAATTCCCTCTCTGTACGAGAACTATAAGAATCACCACCGCATAGAGTTGTTATAAGGATTATAATAATTCAAAAAAGTATCTGGCCGAGGGGCGGCCTGATGGCTCAATTGGTTAAAGTGCGAGCTCGTAACAACAGGGTTGCCGGTTCAATTCCCGCATGGGATGGTGGGCTACGCCCCCTGCAACTAAAGATTGAAAACGGTGACTGGACTTGGAGCTGAGCTGCGTCCTCCACAACTAGATTGAAAGACAACTCCCTGGAGAAACACACTGTCTCCCAATATTCCCCAATAAAATTTATAAAAATAAAAACTAAAAAAAAGTACCTAGCTAAGAGCCTGGAACATAGTAGGTGCTCAATAAGTGTTTGTTGAATGAATACATGAATGAATGACCACCTCCTTCTAACTGGCCTACAAGAAGGGTGATGTCCCAGGTACAGCTGAGCAACCCTAGAGCTCTTCCCATCACTGCCTTCCAAGTGAGAGCAAGGTTAGAGGGGAACAGCCTCTCCTGCAGCGTCTGACCATGCAGCGTCCCCCTCTGAGGGCAAGGGGTACCCAGTGCCATGCTCTGGGACAGCCACCAGCTTGTTCTGGCCCTGAGGCTAACACTCAGCTATGGAAGCTCCCCAAAGCCTCCACCCACCACCCATCCCTTTTAAAGTCAAGATTCCAGGGAAGGAGGGTCAGAATCAGGAAAGGGGAAGACCCCAAAAAGAGACAGTGAGTTTCTTTAATTGGTGCAAATCACAGCGATGGCCAAAGCTCAGTGCAAGGTGCCAGGGAACCATTCTAATCCCCTGAATGTATGACGTTAGGCAGAAGGGGGCCTCAGAACCAGCCGCAAATGTACCCCTTTATGTAAAGCACGCTGGCTGGAGAATCAGCCCAGGAGAATTGCAAACACCAGGATGCCTCCCTTTCCTTGCTCAAACTCAAATATATTCAGCTAAATTCAGGGACACCCCCCCCTCCAGGCAGCAAACTTACATTGCTTCCCCCCACCCCCCACATGTCCGGGGCTGTCACTCAGCACTACCAGGACCATCCTGAGGGACGCTCATGGAGAGAGAGGGGACCTGGGCAGGCAAGTCCAGGGCTCTCTTCCCTGCTTGGAGCTGGCACACCTAACAAGTGCTCAACGCTAGACGGAGGGGCGAACACATGTGTGGGCACCTGTGCTCCCTGCCAAGACGGAGCCTTTGCCCAGTTCATGCCAGGTCTGTTTTGGGCCAGGGTCTTGCTCAGAAAACGGGGACACCATCTCCTTCCACCTTAGGGTACAAACCAGGAGGTGAGAGGTAGAGGTCACATCGTCCACATAGACCCCGCCTGTGTTAGAACTGAGATCTCCAGGCCCCACTCCCTCATTCTGGGAACATTTCAGCTCAATGGCATTCAGGAAGAGGACAGAACAGCCAGTCTTCATGACTCTGGATCCCTCTGCCATCCAACACCCCTTAATCATTCCACAAATATTTATTGAGCCTGTGGGGACGCCCGGTACCATGCAAGGTCCGGGGATTTGCTGATAAGCAAGACAGCCTTGGTTCCTACCCTCCGGAAAGCCACAGTCCCACAGGGAGGCAGAAGCTAAACCATTACACAAATCCATACATCGTTGCAAACCAGGCTCCCAGGGCTTAACGGGGATGTAGGCGGACAGCTGAACACTCTTTCCCAGGACCAGCACTGGTCCCTCGTCCTCCCCGTGGTCGTCCGAGAACCTTCCCTGCATCATAACCACACAGGGCAAGGGGACACAGACCAGATGACGTTCCAGTGCATTCTGCCAGGGGCTCTGCCTCTGTGTGGCCTGGACCAAGGCACACACAGCTCCAGCCTCCAAGGGCCCTCCCACCTCCCAACACGTGTTTGCATTTTACGCCAAACCAGATGTTTCTGCACCCAAGGCATAGGGGATGGTGTGGGCCCTTTTTTCCTCTTTTGCTGTGTTTTTTGGATTTCAACATTTCCATCCCACCTTGACGTAGGCAGTTATTCTTACTGACCCATCTAAGGCAGTGGTTCTTAACTGGGAGCGATTTTGTCCCCCCCGGGGACATGTGGCAATGTCTGCAGACATTTTGGTTGTCACAACTGTAAGGGTGGGAGATGCTAGTGGTGCCTGGGGATAGAGGCGGCCAGGGAAGCTACTAAACACTCTACAGTGCACAGGACGGGCCCACGACAGAGTTATCCGGCTCACGTGTCCACAGGGCCAAGGTGGAGAACCCCTGGTCTGACGGCCTCTGGTCAAGTCCCGTGAGGATCCAGAGTAGACACTGGCCTGTGAACATGGGTAGTGTTACTGCTACTAGTCACAGGGACGCAAAGAGCAAAGTCATGGCCACTGGCTCCCATGGCAGACAAATACCAGGCTACGGGTCTCCAAAGAAACTGCTACAGTTACTTGCTTCTGTGAATCTCCCCCACTAGACTGGGGGCAGAGACCACTCCTCTGTGTCTCCACCACCTGGCCCAGCATCTGGAATATAGAAGGTATGGAGAGATGGAAGGAGGGAGGGAGGACAGGAGGGAAAGGGCAGACTGCCACCTCTGCGAGGCGGGGGCCGCATGTTGCCCTCTCCTGTCCTCAGCACCCAGCACCATTTTTGGCACCGAGCAGCTGGTTTTGAGTTCATGAATAAACAACCAGACTGTGAGCTCTCTGAGGCCAGGGGCGATGCCCTCGTCCCCTCTGTGTCCCCAAGCCCAGCCTAGCTCATGGCTTAACCCTCCACATTCATGCAATGGTCACTTCCCCTGGGAGCTCACCATCTGGCAGGGGAAGGAGAGCTGAACAGGTGCCAACCATAATAGGCAGTGTTTCTGTGGGGGTGCTCTGGGGGGAGGGGCTGTAGGCACTCCTGGAGGGGGACCCGAACCTAGATAGGGTGAGGGGGGCCCTATCCATCAGTTAATACTCCAGGAAACAATGAACACTGTTCATCTCTGCAAGGCCTGGGACACGGCAGCAATGAGAATATGTAAGCAGCACAGAGGGAGAGAGAAGGTAGAAAGGGGCTTCCAACGGGAGTCGGGGGCCCTGACGCTGCCATTGCATCCCTCGCCCCAGGGACCTGGCCCAGGACTCGTTCATCGTGACAGGCAGTCCTGAGTGGGTGGGACCCAGGGCCCAGGCACTGGGCACAGAGGAATGGCAGCAGCTCCAAGGCCTGAGGGCCAAAACCAGCATCATAACTGCTAACATTCACCAACTGCTTCTGATTGCCCAGAGCTATTCCAAGCCTTCTGCTCCTATAATTACTTTAATCTTTACAACAACCCTCTGAGAGGCATTATTCCTCCCCATTTTACAGATCAGGAAACTGAGATACACAGAGGTTAGCAAAGTGGCTTAGGTCACATAGTCAATGCAGGGAGAGCTGCAATTTGAGTCCAGTCCAGGCTGTCCAGCTGCTGGGCCAAACCCCAGGAGGATTTGCGTCTTTAATCCTCAGCCACCAGCCAGCTACCAGTCAGCTGGACTCCTGTGCTGTCTGGGAAACACTCAGATGAGCAGATGGGGCCCTGAAGACCCCATTGGGGGGGAGCTAGTGGGACAGGGCCCCAGTGGGGTGGCACATCAGGTGGAGAACTTGGGGGACTAGCAGACAAAGTACTCTGGCCCAGGGGCCCCCAGGCAGGGTGCTAGCTGCACTGTCCCCCACAGAGCCTTAGCAGGCCCGTCTGTCAGAGTCCCAGCCATGGGCTCCCAGAGCTGCCGAATGCGAACACATTAAGTCTCACTGGGCACTCTAGGCTGGAGCCAGGTGGGGGCTGAGGGCAGGCACATGTTTCTGTGAACACAGGATTCACCCAGGCCCATCCAGCCACCACCCTGGAGAAGGCACCGACGTAGGGGCTGCCTGAGGTTCAGGCCCCACTGTACCAACTAGAGCAGGCACAGCTGTGTGCCAGCCACAGCGTGAACCAGCGCCCTCCTCACTGCTGTGCCCAAGGATGACCGTGTTGTCAGACCAAGCCCGGAAGGGCCCCCTTTACTGCTGACAGCATCGATTCTCCTCCTAACCTGGCTCCTGAAAAGGGCACCCCCCGATCCAGGTGGAACGAAGGCTGGGGAATCCGCTGTGATTCAGGCACTGACCCCACCCCTGTTTCTGAGTCAAGCTTTCTGTATTTTCCCTCAGTCCCTCTCAAAAGGGAGGCATCTCTGAGAGGCTAAAATCCAACTTGTCAGCCAGCGCAAGAATTCCTTCTTGAGGATCCTAGCAAATGGGTGGGTCAGAGTCCGAGCCCTGAAATCAGGAGGCCCTGACTCCAAATCCCGGCCCCACAGCCAAGCAAAGGTGTGACCTGACCTCCTTAAGCTTCACTATTCATCTGCAGACACTCCCAAGACCCAATTCAGCAGTACACTCATTCGTTGGTTCAGTATGTGTTGATTAAGAATCCCTTGAGCCAAGTACTGTTCCAGGTGTTTGGGACACATCAGAGGACAGAAGGAAAAGGCTCCCTGCCCTGACGGTCGTACTGTGTCTCGCCCTGTGACTGGCACAGAGTGGGTATTCCATAAATGCTCCACCTCACCCCAAGCCTGAGTCACTGTCTCATGTCACACTCTCGTCTTGGAATTCCTCCTTCGGCAAGAGACTCATCGTCCCACATTAGAAGGGTCTAAACCTACCGTCCTTTCATCCTGTGCAGTTTCCCAGAACAAGGCTCCTGCACAGGACCCATCAGCTATCCCTCCTTCCCCAAGTCAATGTCACGGCCACTGGGACACATTCCAGGCTGCCACTGTCTCTCCTACTAGTTCAACAAACACCTCTTGGGTGCCCCATATGTGCCCGGGGGGAGGGGGTGACCCCAGGACATCACCTGGGTTGCATTTTCTCCTTGCAAAGATCAGGGCACACGTGGGAACGTGGCAGCCTCGGCTCACAGCCAGGGACACTACCTCACATCGCCAGTGTACACGGATAATCAACCCTGTCCCTCCTGACGTAGCCCCCACACTTTGCTGCTAACAAGTGAAATCAAAGTGACAGTAATTCACATGAAATCCCAGTGACTGCTCTCAATGGCTGGGAACAAACCTCATGCTATCGCTTCTGAGTTTCTGGTAATACTAGGAGCTGTGTGTGGTGTTTCATATGTTATTTCACAGGGTCCTCGGCACTGCAAGGTGGAGATCCAGGTCCCCACTCGATCTTGGGGCTCCCAAAGAACAGCGGGTGGGTCTGGCCACAGCTCTACCCACAGTGTCTAGCACTGTACCTGGCATCTAACAGGTCTCCAATACATTTCTTGACCTGAGTGAGAAAACTGAGGCTCAGAGACGTGCAGTGACTTGCCCAGTCCCACAGCTAGAGGGTGGGCCAGCCCAGCTGTGGATCCAGGTCTATGCAACTCCGATGTCTCCGCTTGACCTTTCCGATGTTCGAGCACTTGCAGTCCAGCAGCAGGAGCTCTCCCAGGATAGGCTTCCCAGGGCAAAAGGACCCAAGAAAGGAGAGGCGAGCACTACATGGGACCTTATTAGGGAAAAGTGTAAAAAAAAAAAAAGAAAGAAAGAAAGAAAGAAAAAAACGGCTCTGGTAGAGGAATGACCAGCCTGTGAGTCATGTGCCCTAGAATATTCTGTTCATAGCTGGCTCCAGGGCAGGCGGAGAGACCAGGGAACCTGACAGCCCCAGGGACCTGCCTCAGGTGGCTGAAGGTCAGTGTCAGGATCAGGTGGGCCTCGGGCTGGGGGTCATCCTGGCTCTGCCACCAACTCCCACCAGCATTGGGCAAGTCACTTCCTCTCCCAGGGTTCTGATGTCCCTTGCCTGTGAAAATGGCCATGGGCCATGTTGGGGCTGCCACTACTTACAGGGCTGGGGTGGGGAGGTGCAGGACCAAGGAAAAGCCAACATCTCCCTCTCTCCCCAGCCAAGCGCAGCCCACATCCCTCGCGCCCCCCGTTGTGGAGCTGACCCCTTCTTCTGCCTCATCTCCAGCTGCCTTCAGAGTCGCCCGATGCTACTTCTGGGCTGCCGGCACCACCTTTCAGACCTGCTGGGCGATGACTATTGTCTGACGGCCTGAGAAGTGAAGTCAACTGACTGAGCACCGCCTATCTACTAGGACGTTTGCACACGCCGTCTTACACACCGTCTCACTTCATCTTCACAACGGCCCTAGGAAGTAGAGATTATCATTCCTCTTTCAGAGACAGCCACTCAGGCTGAGCCAGGTGAAAACACCTGCCCAAGATCAGACAGCTTATAAGAGGCAGGATTCGAACCCAGGCCCTGAAGTCCCCAAACCTGTGTTCTTACTCTTGGCTCATGTGTCAGCTCTCAGAAGACAGGAACTGTGGCTGGGCCCTGGGTGTCCCCGCGGTACCTCGTACATGGTCTTCAAGGGAAGGCCTGCTTGCTTAGCCAGATGCTTCCTCGCAAACCCCAGCCCAGGCCCCAGGAGCGCCTCACACTTCTCAAGCAGGGAGAGTTCCCTGTGCTCCTTCCTCACTGCACTCAGGTGTCTGGGCCCTGGTCCTGCCTACCAGGGACCCCCAAGCAGCCTGTCCCCACTTTGCAAAAGGGGACTCTGAGGCCCCGGCTCAGAGGGGACAGAGCAAACCTCAGCACATGCGACAAGCAGAGCATCTTGGCGTCACCCTAACAGCAAACAGCAATGGGATTCCTGGGGGTCCAGTCAGGGAAAGCACGGGCTTTACAGGGGGACCCTCCGAGTTCCAACCCCAGGCCCACCCCACGAGCTGCGTAAACCTGAGCAGGCCTCTTGCCCTCTCTATGCCTCGGTTCCATCCTCTGCCGCAAACAGATATGACCACAGTCTGACCACTGGACTGTGATGGCAATTAAATTCCACCACCTGGCGTGGAGCAGGGATCCTTTCTTCCCCTGGAGGGCACCCGCTTATCCTGGCCATCAGCTGGGCAAGGGGCACAGACCCTGGCAGTCCCCCAGGCAGCCAGCCGAAACAGCTTTGCATTCAGAGCTAGATTTCTGGGGTTAATATTTATCCACTTGTGACTCAGCTCTTCTGGGGCATCAGGCATGCATGGGTCACTCAGCCCTGGAATTCAGACCAAGCAGGGACATGAGGTGGGAGACGGGTGCTGAGTCCGAGACAAGGATCAGACACCGTCTCTCCGGGGTCCCAGACCCAGGCTGGCTGGGGAAAGAGTCCCTTGCCCATGTCCCTGCAGACTGTGTACCACCCACCACCCCAAAGAGTCCGAGCCCCAGTCATCCGGTGATCCATTTCCATAGGATCCCAGAAACCATTGAGGACATGGGAGGGGAAGGCTAGGGGGGTTCAGACAGGATACTGAGCCCCGGAGTCTGTGGGCGGTGGAGGTGGCAGCCATGCCACCCTCATCAAACGGAGATTTCACCCCAGCTGTTTAGACGCAAGTTTTCTAACTTCAATAATAAGCCCAACGCAGAGAAGGAACCACCAGACTCAGTGCCCCTCCCTGCAACCATCTGGGGCATCGATCTCCATTTCACAGATGAGAGACCTCGGCTCAGAGCCTGAATCAGCCTGCCTGCCACGGTCTCTACTTGGTCAGAGGTAGAGGGGGGATCGGAACCAGGTCTCCTGGCTCCAAGACTAATAAACATCCAACCACCTGGCACGCCTGCCTCCAAAGCTCCGCGTTTCAGCTACCATTTATCGGATGTTTACCAGGTACCAGGCACGGCTCTACATGACAACTCTCGTCATTGGCCTGAGAACCGGATGAGGGAGAGGCTGTTATTATCCCATTTGACAAGCTGAGAAACGGAACTGAAGCACAGGGAGGTTGAGAAACTTGCCCCGGGACACACAGCTAACAAAGGCACAGTGAGGATCAAAACAGGGAGGTCTGACTCCAGAGGCCGAGGCTGTTAGCCACCACAGCTTGTACTCCTGCCGCCACATGACTCTGTCCCTTCCACTCCCATCCCACCCCACCCCCAACCAGGCCAGCCCTTGAGTTGCAGGAAAAGACACACTGTTGGGAAGGAGTCACAGGCTCGCCCGAGGTGTCATGAACATAATGACTCTGAGCCCCACCAGGAAAGAACCAAAGGCCTAGGAGGCCGAGGACAGTGAGAGCTGGGGAGGCCGCCTTGCTCCTCCCTGCCCAGCCAAGGGAGCCTGGGTGATGGTCATTCCCTGCCGACACCCTGTCCAAGTCCCTGCAGAGCCACAAGCTTCTGAGCATGGCCCACAGGCCACGCTGTGTAACAGATCACCCACATCTCCTCATTCACCAATGATGAATGTTTGCTGAGCACCTACTATGACCCAAGCCTCATGCAGAAACAAACATGGAAAACAAAAGATAGAGCCTGAGCTCTGGGAGCAGAAGGATCCCCCCACCTGCCCCGGCCACATGACCTGTCTCCGCAAGGGAAAGACCGTTCCTGGGCCTGGACACCTTGTCCCGCCTGGTCTGCCTGGGACACTCCCACCTACATTTTGAGCCTTAGCACAAGCTGACCTCAGGGACATCTTCCATGACGCCCGCCGGAAGAGCCGCCACTCACCCTTCTGAGCACCTCACACTCTGGACTGGAATCATTTGCTTTGTTCTCTGACTCGACCACTAGACTCTGAGTTCCTTGAGGACAGGGACAGTGCCTTGCATTTCTGTCTCTCCAGTATAGTCCTCAGCACATGGCAGAGATTCAAGAGATGATGGATAGATGGGTAGGTAGGTGGGTGGATTGGTAAGTGGATGAGTAGGTGGGTGGATACATTAATAAATAAATGACTAAGTAAATGAAAAATGACAGGATCCTGCAAGTAGTGACCAGAGGCCGCTGAGCTAAGGGCTCTGCTTCCATCTGGAATTTACTGGAGCTCAGCTACCCCAGAATCCCAGCTTTGCCCCAAGGATTTAGTCTGACCCGACCATTTTCTAGACACACGTTTCCCCAACTTGGCCGAACATCTCTATGCAATCACCGTCTCCTTCACCAGGCTTAGCACAGGTGACCTAATGTCCCACCAAGACTGTGTCTGGCCTGACAACTATGTCCTCAATGCTTTCCCCCGGGCCTAGGCCATTGCAGGCCTCAATGAATATTTGCTGAATGAATGACCAGTGAATGAAAGACCTACGGGGTTTTTTAAACATGGGTCCCAGCTGAGATCTGCTGGTTCAGAATCTCTAAGGGTGAAACTCAAGAATTCACATTATGTTCAAAAGCTTTCTGGTGGTTCCCGTAACCCGCCAGGTTTGGGAAACGCTCGCTTGTGGGGAAGAGGGGTCCTCAGCTACTGAAAGCTGTGACTATGGCTGAAGCATCTCAGGACAGGGCTGTACAGAGCCGTCACCGACCCCGGCAGATCAGTCTCCTGAGCATTTTTAGGTTAAAAGAGAGTCTAACAGTCTTTTTCAAAGTGTGGTCCTTGAACTATTGACTTCAGAACCACCTGCGTGAGAGGAAGCCTTTTTTAAAATGTAGATTCTAAGGTCAGACCTCTACCAACCAACTCAGAGTCTCTTGGGGTGAGGCCCAAGAATCTGTATCCTTAGCAAGAGAATTACTGGCTCACGCACTCCCCTGGGTGCTGAGACCCCCTGATGTGTCCGGCACCTTCATGCACACCTTGCCTTCTGAGAGAGAAAGCTCCTGATGGGACATCTTGGCTGACTCCAAGGCACCCAGCAAACTAGGTGAGAGGCCAAAAGGTAGCAACTGTGCCCATTCCTCAGATCCTGAGCCTGGAAGGGAACAAATGAATCAGGAAGCCCCGCCTCTTGTCTTACAGAAGAGGAAACCAAGGCCCAGACAGGGCTGTGTCAGGCCCAAGGTCATAAAAGAGCGAGTGTCAGAGCCAGGCTAGAAGCCAGGTGGCCATGCCCCAGGCTCACCCTCGGTCCCAGACTGCCCTGGCCTGCGTGAGAGGCTTGCCCCTAACTCACACCCTCCGAACCTGCTCCCAGGTGAGCCAGGGTCCCCGGGAAGAGCTCTCAGCAGGGCAGTGGCCAGCGGCCCTGGACACCTCAGCCAGTCTTGCTGCCCCAGGGAAACAGGGTGGCTCGATCATGGAAGACGCCGGCTACCTCCATCACGGACAGTGATAAAGCAACTCATGCTCCAGGTAAGAGGAGGCACCAAAGAATGGAATGAGCACGAACAGTCTGGGCAGTTATGGTTCTGCTGACCCCAGGGATCTAGTGGGGAGGGGGCACAGCTCTGTAGAGAATGTCTCCCCAAAACTCAACGATCAGTCCTCCATGTCTGAGTTTAAAAGACTAAACAGTCCTGAAGAACCACTGATACCAGTGTTTCTCAATCCACCTATTTGGGGGAACACTTGTGTCCTGAAATATGCTAACAGGTTCTCAACTAAACAAAAGGGGTTCGGTGGTCAAAAACTCTGGAAGATCCAGAATAGAAACCTCCTTCCTGGAAATTAATACTCAGCGTGTTCAAGGCACTGAAAAGTCCTGCAATTTCTGAATCTACTTAAATCACAACACAGGTGAAGAAAGATGGAGACTCAGGAGAGTCATGTGCCTTGCCCAGAGTCATCGACCAGTAAGTAGGGAGGGTGGGATTGAGCAAGACAGCCTGTCCCAAGTCTGTACTGGCCACCACGTGCTTAGTATTCTGCGAAATGATTTCTTTCATTTACGATTGTGGTTGTTCTGATGCAAGGGAGAGAGGGCAGGCAGCAGCAGGGCCTGGGCAGGAAATCATGCCCATGAAAGTGGCCAGAAGGCGAAGCTGAGGCTCCAGCTTCCTGGGTCTGCTGCCACTGGCTGTGTGACCTGGGATAAGTCACCACCCCTCTCCAGATGACTAATTTTATGTCCCCAGACATAAAAGGACTCTGGACTAGATCCTGGGAGGCCCTTCCAGCTCTAAATGAGCCTCTGACTCCATCGTCCTACCCGCAGCTCCCGTTTCCCTCCCCACCAGCCACAACGTCTCCCTGGGCCCAAGTCCCCGTCTCTGTAAGCAGCTGAGGTCTGCACTCCGGAGCCAGGCGGGGGCTGGGCTGAGCTCTGCCCAGTGGGGGACTACGCACTGTTTTTGCTCTCCCTGTCCTCACTGGAACTTAGGTGCCTGGCTCCTAATTCAGTGCTGTTCCGAGACCCTGGGGTAGGGAAAAGAGCAAAAGGCCAGGGGTCCAGGCTGCTGGGAGTCTCCTCCCGAGCCTGCCCCATGTGGCTGTGAGATGCTGAGCAAAGGGTTCTGGGCCCACGGGAGCTCCAAGACTCATGATAAAACGTAAGGGGTTGGACTCAATCAGCTGTCCCAAAGTGGAGTGGGCGGAATGCTGGAGCCCAAGATTCTATCAGGTGATTTGCCAAGGAAGGGCTCAGCTGAACCAAGTTTAATATGCACCAGAAGGGTTTCAAAGGAGGTCTCCAGAGTCGGATGGATCAGGGGTCAAGGTCTGCCATTTACTAGCTGTGTGACTTTGGGCCAGTTCTTTATCTGGGCCTCGGCTGCCTCGTCTGTTAAATGAAGATAATAACCATACATTCCTTACAAGATTGCCACAAAGAATTGAAAGAAGATGATGCAGGTTGCCTGGCACACTCTAGGCCCTCAGTAAACACAGGTTATTTTTTCGATCCTTTGGGATCACATTTCATATCATCCCTACTTCACAGATGAGGTAACCGAGATTCCAGAGAAGCAAGACAGCTGCCTACAGTGACGGGACTTCTAAGGGACGGGACTCTGGGAACTGCTCCCCATCTCTCCTGGCCCCCGAGAATGAGGCCTCTGTAAAATACAGCTGCCATCCCCAGCAGGGACTGCTTCCCTCACTGCCCTGCCATGACCCGTATCCAAGATCAAATCCTGGCCCAGCCCCAGGGAGTTTTCCAATCACTCACTGGGAAGGAAGCCCAAGAAATGCTTAAACCCATGGGGCCCGAACTCTGAGCACTGGGGAGAGCCAACTCCCACTTCCCAGCAGTAGCCCAGCTCCTCCTGCCCAGAGGCACTGCCCATTCTCTGAGACCACAAGAGGACCTTCTGTAGGTAGACTGGTGGGTGACGTTCACCTGGGGCCTCCAGTGAGCCCCACCCTGGGGTTACACACCACGGGCTTCCACCCTTGAGACTGGTTGTTTCACTCAAGGGACCAGTCCCAACCTGGATGCCCTGTTATGCTCTGTGACCCCAGGCAAGTTGCTTCACCTCTCTGAGTCTCAGGAACCTTTTAGGAAAAGGAAAACGAGAGTTTGGGAAGCACTAAGGAAGCAGCCTGGTTGGCAGAATGATCTGGGAATCAGAAAGCCTGTAACAGCATCTAAAGGTCTCCCTGATGTCTCCTGTCCCTTCCCAACCCAGTCTCCACCCAGGACAAAAAGTTCTGATCTTGTCCCTCCATATCTGCAAACACTTGACTAGCTCCCTATGGTCCTCAGGATAAAGTGACAGCTCCTACTGAGATGTGCAGAGGCCTTCAGTGGCATCGTCCCCAACTCCCTCCCCTGTGACACACTCACCCCTGGCCTTTGCACCCACCTGCACTGCTTCCTCTCCCTGAACTGATTCTGCCTCTTGGCTGCTTCGTTCAGACACCCGCCTGGGAAGCCTCTCTGAGCCCCTCCCCCTGGGTTAGGCCCTCCCCATCTTTCCATTGGCTACCTTACCTGTCTGCCTCCCGCACCAGAGAGAGGGTAAGCACATTTGACTCAACTCTAGCTCCTAGCCTGGTCCCCAGATCCATAAAGAAATATGGTGCTCAATAAATATGTGTTGGAAGGAGAGGAATGCTAGGACAGACAAATGACAACAAATTCACTACTCCACGAGCTTTGGTCTCCTCTGCAAAACGGGAATGTTGTGGGAGAAGCAGTTGGACCACCTGGCTGGGGACTCTCACCCCCGTTTTGTAGCTGGCCATGTGGGCTGGGTGAATTTCACATCTCAGGCCTCTCTCCTCCGTGTAAGGTGAGGACAGTGACAGCACCTGTGCCTCACTTCCTGCAAAGATACAGTGAGTTAGTCCTCCCAGAGCGCTCAGCGCAGTCCCGGCACATGGAGGTGACGTCCTTGCACTTTACAATTGGGGAAGAAAAGTGAGAGGTGAGGGTGACACAGGCCAGGGATCTGTGTCCCCTGGCCCAGCTACAGTAGCTTCTGCTGCAGGGATCCAGTTCTCCTAACACCAGGCTCCCAGCTGGCTAGGATGTTCACTGCGTGTGCTAACACAAGCCCCCTGCGCCAGCAGCCCAGGGCCCTGGAGAATGTGGGCCCCACGGAGTCTGGAGTGAGGGCTCGGCCCCACTGTGCCATCTCAGACAAACCCCTGACCTCTCTGATCCTGTTTCCTCCTTTGTATGAAGGAGGGTTAAGGAGAGCCTGCTTCCGCCATTTTGGAGATGGCAATCTGCCCGTTCTCATAGTGGCTGCAAATGACCCCTTCGAGGGTGGTCTTGGTGGGAATGTACCCCTTACTCCCCTAGTCAAGATGTCACTGAAAACCATGAGGCCATCAGATGAGACTGTCCCCAGGTACCCTTTAAACCTACCCCAACTTCTCCCATTTCCTAAGAAGTACCCCTGCTCCTCTCACCCACCACCCCCACAGCATCAAGCTGGGTACCACCCCTCTCGTTTGCCTAAAGATCCAGCTCCTGTAGCTGTCCCATGTGTCTCGCCCCCTCTTAGGCAGTCCTGGCCACCAGCACAAACCATTGTCCTGGGTCCCCGCACTTCCCTTCCAACAAAGACATATTTTCCCAACCCCCCTTCCCTTATCCAGCATCTCAGAAGCTGTCCACATGCTGTCTCTCCTTGCTCACGTTCCATCCCCTCGGTCCTCTCCCACGGCAGATTCCAGCCCCATCACTCCTCCAAAACTGCTCTTACAAAAAGGCCCAAACTGCCTCTATGTTGCCAAAACCAGTGGCCACTTTTCCCACTTATCTTACTTGGACACTCACTGGCCGGCAGCTCCGTTGACCGGTAGCTGTTTTCTGCAACAGTCCCCATGTGTGCTTCCCAGAGACCCCACTCTCCTTGCTCCTCCCAGTCCTGTCCTGGCTCCTCCTCCTTCACCTGACCTCTGGGTGGTCCCCCCGCCCCATCTATGTGCTGACTACGCCCAAGTTTGCATCTCAGCCCAGCGGCCCTCAATCATTCCCATCCCATCGCGTTAGGTTATTTCCTTCACAGGACTTATTCCAGGACATTGTGAATGAAAAGGAGTGACACAGTAGACCTGACAAGTGCAGGGGGTGCCACATGGCCAGCCCGACAAGCTCAGTGACTGAAAGGAACCACACAGCATGGTCTGATCATAAATTCCTAACTGGGCAGGTCACGGCGGGTAGTCACATCCCAGGCCTCCAGCTTCCTTAGCGAAGGCCAATCTGTAGCTGAAGTGAAGCCTGTCACACATCTAAGATAACGTACATTGGGGATGTCAGAGTAATGTTCTTGTCCAGACCCCTCAGAGGCACAACCGGGGTCACCAGCACACGAGACGTCGCTACCCCTCATTGTTTCACGACGAGCATACCATCTCCATGTGCTGTAATTAACTACTCCATGTGGGTAGTTAAACGTTCACTACCCACCAGTGTAAAAGATGTGTCTCTCCATTTTGCTTTCTAGCCAATCCTAGAGATTTCCCCGCCTTGCTTTCTCCCGCCTCCTTAATCTGCCACCCATGTGACCTTTCTTCCGTTCTTTCCTTTGATTCCAAATGCAGAGAAAGAATGGCCAACCTGCCCCTCTCTGGAGCATTTTCTCAGTCCGTTGAGATCTTGCTTCCAGGCATGTCCTCAAAATTTGGGCTCAGATGAACTCTTACAAAACTTGTCTATAGATCGGACGTTCTTTCATAGACAAAATGCAGTTACTTTATTAATCGGTGTGACCTGCTTGGTTTTTGTGTCCTTTGCCATCACCTAAGATGCACAGGGCAGGGTGACATACAGTTAGCCAGCTCAGGGATGTAACCACAGCCACAGGGCTAAGCTCTTCCGTGAGCCAGGCTGGAACAGCCCACTTACACTTTCTTGTCAAGTCCTCACAGCACATGACACAGCTACTGTGACTATAGTATTATCCCCATTTTACAGATGAGGACACTGAGATACAGAGGGGCCACGTGAGTGGCCCAAGGTCCAGCACAGAAAGAGGCTCAGCAGGGAGCAGGGCACCCATTGACCCTCTAAAGCCCAAAACAGGCTTGGCCCTTTGTGGACCCTAAATAAATACTTGCCAAATGAACAAATCAATCACCGAATAAATGAATGATATACACCATAGTATTGAGAGAGGTAGTCTTTGGGTGGTGGAAAATAGGGAGGTTTTTTTTTTTTTTCCCCTCTCTGTATTTTCCAAGTTTTCTTCCATGGCTATGCAATACATACATAATTTAAAGTACAATAAACTTTCATTTTTAAAAGAAATACAAAGGTCCTGGGTAATATCTTGGTTCAGGAATATTTTTCCTTAATTTTCAGAGACTGCTATTCCTCTACTTAATTTAAACCATTGTTTGTCTAGCGAAATTGAATAAGAAGCCCGCATTTTGAAAGCTCTGGCCAAGTCTGACCACTTCAAACAACGATGACAGGGAAGTAATGAGAGCTGGTTCCCGCCACCTCCCTCGTGTGCTAATGGCTGGGAGTCAGGGATGCATATCAATCAGGCAGCCACTGGAAAGGGGATTTTTGTAGAGGCCAGGAGGACAGGCTCTCAAGAAGGAGGGGGTCCAGACCCAGAAATGCCACCTCACCTAGGGCCCTATGTGCCTTCGTGGGCAGGGGCCACCCCAAATCACCTGCCCTGCCCCAGACTGAGAATGTCCCTGCAAAGAAAGTGGTGGGGGGCCTGGGCCAAGACCACCCTCTCAACAGACAGGTGGGTGGGAAGATGAACCCCTGATGCCCTTGGAAGGGGGGTCAGCACCAGGCTCTAACCAAGAGGTGAGTACAACCTTTGCTTCTGGCCAAGTGGTCAACTGTCTTTCCCTTTTTCCCACCTCATGTGGGCACTACTGTCAGAGGACATCAAAGGCACAGCCAGGCCAGACCCTGGAAGGGGTGGTACTGCCCTGGGATGTAGGGCTGGGAGCTGGGGCCCTGGGTTTACCTGTGCTGCCTCCATCCCTCACAGGTGCATGACCCTGGGCAAGCAAGGTGGCTGACCTGGGCCTCCGCCTCGGGGACAAAATGGACATGATGACACCACCCATCGCTCAGGATAGCTGAGGACTGAATAAGCTCCCACAGCCACATGCCTGCCAACGTGCTTGCTCCTCCGTAAATAAGAGCTATTAGTACAGCTCTCTCCATAAACATGAGCCATTATTATTAGCTGTTTCCTGACAGCAGGCCTAGGGGCCCATCTGGGCACTGGGGTTCTATTCTAGGCCTTGACCCTAAACCACAGGGCAATGAACCCAGCTAAGTGGGTGAAAAAGCACACATCAGTTTCAAACAAATATGGCCAAGTGTGTTGAGATTACAGACCAGCGGTGAATCTTCTTTTCCTCCCCTCCTCAAAGAGAAAAGGAAAATAGAATAAAGGAGGAAAATCGGATTATAGAAAGGTCTTACTACCTAGTTCGAATCCTGCCACTTATAAACATTGTCACCTTGGGAAAGTCCCTCAACCTAAGACTCAGTTTTCCTCCTCTGTAAGATGGGCTAATAGTACCTACCTGCAGGATCGGTATGGGAATTAAATGAATTGATGCACGAAAAATGTCTGGCATATATAGGCATATAGTAAACATGAGTTGCCTGTAAAGAAATAAGCTCTCAATTATCTGCCTAGATGAAGGGCAGAAGTAGCAGAGGTAACAAAAAACACTGGAGAACCTCAATACCAGTTACCTTTATCTTTGGCTTTTCTGGCACTGGGGGTGGAGGGAGGGCAGCAGATCCACCTTCCCAATTCTGTTTTGTTTGGTCTGGTATTAAAATGGAAATCTTTTTTGAGAATCCATCAGCCACAGATGCCAGGGCTGGAATAGCAGCAAGCTTGAGGAATAACAAGAAATTACCAAGAAACCTTCAAGATTTACAGGCGAGGGAGTAACCACAGAGTATGATGCCCCTGGCAGGTGAGGTTTGGCAGGGTTTTTGCTGGTACCCAGCTGATGCTGTACCCCCTGCTCTGCCACAAGCCTTGTAGACTTTTGGTTCCCCTGACACCCAGGCCAGACTGAACAGTACATGCTGTTCCTTCAATCCAGACCCTTTCCCTCTCCCCACTCCATCCTGCTATACTCTACTCACACCTCCACTGTGTATGTCACTGCACACACGTCCATCTCCCAACCAGGGCTCACAGACTGGACAAGAGCTATGGCTCTTATAAACAGATGTCCACTCAACTGTCTGGTTCTACTCTTATGCTGTCCCTGAATCCATATGGATGGGTCGTGCCCTCTGTTGCCTAGGCCATTCCCAGACAGCTCTAGCTACCTGGGTCCTGGACATCACACCTTCACCAGCCCTGAGCTATTTGACTTGTCCACTGTCTGTTCTCCGTCACTACGACTGCTTGGTCTCCCACGTGCCTGGGTGCCCTGAGTGTGGTTATTCAATCAGTGTCAAAGCAGGCTCTCAATTAACTAAATCTTATCCTCATCCCATTTCCCCTCTGCTTGGTGCATGGTAATGTAACTCCGTTTCCAGAGGGAGAGGTCATTTGAGAGCAATTTACAACCCCAACCATCACAGCAGGCCCAGCCCCGCTCACTCTGCACCCGAGGACCCTAAACCAGACCCCAGTGGTGTCACACCACCATGCAAGCTCCAGAGAGGGGCTGTACCTGAGTGGCTCACTACTGGATCCCCAGCTGATAAATGTTTAACAACTGGCTCTGAGGCAGGGGACCCTGATTTGCAGTGTTTGCCAGTTTCTATGATGTAAATACTCTCACTATGGCTAATTACAAGCTACCAAGGTGACACACTACCGAACACAGAGTTGGGAAGAGATGTGCTGTAGCCACCCGTATGTACATTATATAGTCATGTATCGTTTAATGACGGGGTACGAAAAATGCATCATTAGGAGATTTCATTATAGTGCAAATATCGCAGAGCGCACTTACACAATCTAGATGGTCCAGCCTACTGCACACCTAGGCTGTGTGGTCCATCCAACCTACCGCTCCTAGGTTACAAACCTGTACAGCATGTCACCGTAATGAATACTGTAGGCAATTGTAACACAACAGTATTTGTGTATCTAAACATGTCTAAGCATAGAAAAAGTACAGTACAAAAGACAGAAAATGGTTCACCTGTGTAAGGCACGCAGGATGAACGGAGCCTGCAGGACTGGAAGTGCTCTGGGGGGGGTGGTCAGTGAGTGAGTGGGGAGTGACCGTGACGGCCGCGGACTTCACTGTACACCACGGAAGGCTTTATAAACTCTGCCCCACAAGCCGCCCCCCCCCCGGCCTCCTTCCAACAGGGTCAGAAGTAGAACATTGAAGCTGTCAGCGCTGCTCCAGGAACAGGGCTGTGGGCCGGCTGATTGGAAATATCGAGGAGAAAGTGGCTGGGTGAGGCGTCCATCACCTAACAGTGACTGTCAGGAGGGAGTGAAAGGTGGCCTGAGGATCAGTAGCAGTAAGAAATCAAGATGGAAAGAAAGGAACACAGGGATGGTCATGCAGTGTGGTTTGGGCTGTCACGTGCTGGAGCAGCAGTCAGGGTAAGGAACTTTGTGGTGTATTCATGAAAAAGAGGGTGTTTAACGTGGAGAGGGTGTAGAACTGAGGACTATTAGACTTGGGTCATTTGTTTTTGGTTCTGTTGACCCTCTTTAGCATAAAAAACTCTCACTGCCATTGAATTGTGGAAGAAATAAAACTCAGCTGTGCTTTACACCAGGACAACCTGCAAATATTGTCAAAGTCAGGGACAGGCTGGCTGCACACGACCACCGAGCTCTCACTAAAGTGGCCGCGGCACTTCATACGTGTTAAGGGAGCGCCTGTGGACCTGCGTCCTTGTGCAGGATCTTTGGTCCACGACAAAGAATTTACAGCAGTGTGTTCTGAAGACCGTCAAGCTAGATCTGGGGGGCGGTGGCACCCTCTGAATACGAAGTGCTGGGGGACAGTGCTGAAACGGGTCCGTGGCTGGCTGACTGGGATGTCATCTGTGCACTCAGAATTGAGGTGCTGTGAGTGACAGGGAATCTACTGCCACCCCCACAAGATAACTGCTCCCGTCAGAGAAAACAAATTCCTTCTGAACCACGCATCCTTCCGTTTCACACGGGAAATTCAGCTGCATTATAATCTTATGGGATCACCATTGTATATGCAGTCTGCCATTGACCGAAATGTTACATCACGTGTGACTATGTGTGTGCATGTGTATATGTGTATATATGGCTGGCAGAAAGGAAGAGATCCTGAGTGGGAAGTGAAGTAGTGAAGGATGGGACCAGCTTTCTATAGAGGGGACAGCAAGGGCAAAGGGTCTTTGGTGGAAGAGGAAGGGACCTTGGGAAGGTGAGTATGATGGAGCAGAGGAGAGAATCAGACACGGGCACAACCTGAGGCCTCCGAAGTATGAGAAGGGTTCTGAGCTTCACCTTGGAGCTTGAAAAAGGGCTAGGGTAGCCCCCGCCCATAGTTACAAGGAGCTTAGAGAGCGGACCCTCCTTTCTAGTCTTTGTGTTGGAGTCCTGGATGCTGGGGCGTAGTGCTGCGTAGAAGGACAGATGGATGTATGGACAGATGGACACTGCAGCTGAAGGCCATGCAAACAGGGCTTCAGGGAAGGGCTGAGCATTTTAATGAGCGTGCGCAACCTGTCCCCTCTCTCTAGCATCCTAGGAGGAGCAGATGGGGCTTGGGGCAGGCGAGGCAAGGCTTCCCCTGGTTGAATCCCTCGGGAAAGCCAAGGCCTGTCTCAGCTCCAAAGTCAGCAGGAAGTACCGCCCACCCACCACCACCTCCCTGCTGTGGTCAGAGCCGGGGTCCTCAGCCTCTCCAGGCTAAAGGAAGATTCCTCACCCCTGCGCCAGGCCCCCACCCTGGGAGAGGGAGGAGGAATTCTTACCACACGCTCCTACATCAGGCCTGGGCTCCCTCTCAGAGACCACCCCTGGAGGCCAGGGGGCTGGCCTTCATTCTCAGCAGGTCCCACCTCAAACATACTCCCTTGCCTCGGGGAGTGTCCAGGCCTAGCCAGGTTCTGTGGCCATGGCCTTCCCACTGACCAGGGCATCCTCTCCCCCCCTCCCCACGTAGCTGAGGCCGCCCCTGTTTTGCCTCTGGGCAGGGGTCCAGGGTGGGAGAGGCTGGCCCAGCACAGAGACGCCAGGAGCATTCCCCGACTTCATGAAATCTCAGGGAACCCCAAGGTCAGTGAAGAAGGAAGTGGACCACAGTGACAGGAAAGTGAGACACAGAGTCACATACACAAACACACACACACACACACAAAACTGATGCACAAAACCAGTCAGGAGTCATGCCGATGAGCGGGACACCCAAGGGACACAGAGACTCCCATGGGGGGGAAGGTACACACACTCAAGAGGTACACACTCACACTCAGACCCACACGTAGAAAGCCCACCCAGGCTCTGGGGGCTGTCACATCCACAACACACAGGCTCCCAGGACACACGGACAGAGAAGACAGCGGGTTCCTGGAGACAGACACACCACACACTTACTACACCGGGACACAGGGAAGACCCAGGCTTGAACTAACACCTGGAGGCACAGAGATACACACTCGCAGACACACCCAGGGACACCCGGAGAAGACACCAGACTCCCACTGGGAGAATCAGGGACACACAAAGATCCCACAGAAGCAGAAACACAGAGAGGGTCCGGGACGACCCGGATAACGGAGCCCATGCACTCTCAGCGACTCTGGCACAGAGACGCCCCGGCCCTGGAGACCCCCAGAGCCACACACCCCATCGCAGAGTCCCGGGCCCCCCCGGCACCCATCGCCCCCCAGCCGGCCCCGGCCCGCGGGCCGCACTCACCCGCTCCGGCCGCCCGGCCTTTGTTGTCCGCGCCACTCACAAAGGCGCCGCCGGCCGGCTCTGTGCCTCAGCCGCCCGGCCGCCGCGGGCGCCCATGGCCGGGCCGGCCCAGCCCCGCGCCCCGCCGCCCGGCCCGCTGCCGCCACCGAGCCAATGGCCGCGCCGCGCGCCGCCCGCGAGGTCGCGGCCCCGCCGGGAGTGAGCCCGCCTCGGAGCGGCCTGGTCCAGCCACCGCGCACGGCGACGCGGCGCCGCCCCCGCCCGCCAGGCCTGCAGCGGCTGAAGTCACTGCTTAACCCCTGGTGGCCGGCCGCCTTTGCCGCGCCCCTGCCTGCGAGGGCGCCCCTGGAGGGCGGGACAGGGAGGAGGGGAGCCCCCCAACTGCTTGTGGCAGGAGGGCTTTGGGCCCTTCTGCTGGCCCTGCTCTGATCACCCTGTCACAACCTCTCACAATACTGGTGGGGAAACTGAGGACTGCAAGCAGTGGGACCTAGCCCCAGGCCACACGAGGACCCTTCACTCCTTCACTCTCTGTGTCGCCTCCCATTTTCCCCGTTTATCCCTTGGAAAGATCCCACACGTGCTGGCTGCTTGCTTCTCCCTCATTTTCAAGAGTTTGCCCAAGGGTTTCCCTGAGGGGTGACAGATTCCTAGGTTGGTTCCAGGGGAAAACCCAGAGGTTGGATGGCCCCCACCCAGTCTCTGCAGCAGAGAGCCCCCCAGCCCCTGGGTGGCCTTGCACCCTGGCCTCTGACATCAATCTCCTGACCCTAGCAACCTCAGGCATTGAAGGATTGCTATGATGAGGGCCTCCGCATCATCTCACTGAACTGGAACCAGCCCTACCACGTAGTCCCATCTTCCTGTTGAAAAAAACCGAGGCTCAGAGCTGCCAAAGCTTACTCCACAAGGAAGTGGAAAGAGATCCTAGTACCTCCTCCCTCCAGCCCCCTAAAGCTGCCAAACACTAGTTACTCCCTCCCAGAATTCCAAAGAGGGCCTCTGGATATGATGCAATTAATTATAGTTATCAGGTCATTAATTAAGATTATCCCTGTTATTAAACATTACCCTGCTACCTCTCAATTTGCAACGAAATTCACACTCGGGCTTATCAGCAATTACTCCTGGGTTGATAATAATGAGTTCTATAGCCTCCAAAGGGCACAGGTGTATGTGGGCTGGAATCTTTGTCAGCCATTGTTCATTCATTTAATGCAGCCAGCAAAAACTTTTCTTTTTTTAAACTACTCCCTGTTTGTCAGGCACCAGCCTTAGGGGCTAGAAACCAGACAGACCCCAGCCCTGCCCCCTCAGCTTTCAGAGGCTGGAAGGAGACACAAATAAATAGGCCACTACAGTGCAGCGAGGCAAACCACACTCAGGCTACTCTCTCTGAAATCATCTTACTCATTCGTTTGTTTGCTTGTTTATTGTCCTGTTCCACACAAGAACATAAGCTCCATAGAGCCTGTCCTAAGAGCTGTTCATAGAGTTGTCTGAAACCTCAGGCCTCGGGCAACACTAGGCCCATCCCAGGCAACCAGTAAATATCCGTTGAGCACTTACTGTGTTCCAGACATTGTTCTAGGCACGCAAGAGATATCAGTGGACAAAACAGGAATGGTCTTTGCCCTGCTAGAGCCTCCATTCTAGGAGTGAATAAGCAGTGGCCGTGACAACAGAGAGGAAAGTTTCCAGAATGCCAGCAAAGCAGCAAGAACATCTTCAGATGTCCATCGAGTAATCTTGGGCCTCGTGTCATTAAGCTTTGGACCAAAATTTAGATGTTGTGGCCTGTATTTACAGCCTTTCAGACCTACTCCAAACCCCCTCCCTGGCTATCTTATTTCTGTCCTGGACCCTTCTGAGCCCTCCAGGCTGAATGCCTGTCCCCTCTTTGGTTGCACTAAGGGTTGCACCCTCCCTCCCAGAACCATCAGAAGGCCCAGAATCTCCAGGAAGCGTCTCTACATGGCCTCTGTTCCCTGACCATCTCTCCTCTGATCTCTACAGCATTCCACGCTTGGGTTAGTTGCTTTTGTTCCATTGTTAAGTTGGCTCTGGGCACTGACTTGAACTTTCTCCAGCTTGAGGGCAGCTATGATCCATGCTTGAGGGCAGGGGCCATACTCCAAACCCCCCTCATGCCCTTAGAGCCCAGCACAAATTGGGATCATGAAAGGATCAGGATAAATTCTAGAAGACACCTTCAAACCCTTATCAGTAGACTTCTAGATCCAGGGTTGCAATCCACCAGCTCATAGAACAAATGGAACCCACAGAAGCATGTTGTTTTCCCCTCAATGGTTTTGTTGTTGTTGTTAATTAGTTACCAACATTTAACGATTGGGAGATTTTCCATAAAAAGCCAGATTGCTTAACAAATCTGGAGATCTGGTAATGCCAGGCCTTCATTCCCATGTGGTCACACTCTACAGCCCTTATGTGGCTCCTTACATAAGGCTGAGTCCTCCACTTGCCTCCGTGCCTCCCAGCCCTGTGTGACACGTCTCAATGGAGGCCTCTCCTCTGTGAATTAGTGTTTTCATTTCATTTCCCCTCTACATTCTACTTGTATGAGGAAGAAACACATGCTTGAGAATAAATAAGGCCTCCCCTTCCAGGCCTCCCTAGGCCCATGGCCAGGCCACATTCACCTGCGTTCTTGCTCTCTGCACCATCTCACTCTCCTGACATGCACACACTCTTCTCTCTCACCTCCCCAGCTTCACATTCTACACTCCACAGCACAAATGAATATGCAAAGTGTTTCTGTGGGCCTTTGCCCTGACTGTTCCCTCTGCCTGGAATGCCATTACTGCTCCATTCCCCAGACACTGTAGCTAACTGCTTTTTGATGCTTTCAACCTAAACAACGCCTTCTCAAGGATCTCTTCTCAAGTGTCCCCAGACTTGACTCCGGGGCTCCCACAGCATCCTATGCTCCCCATGTCAGTGTGCTCATTCTACCGTGTTGTGTGGTATATGTGTGCCCAGACCGAGTCATTGGGGGCTAGGACGTTCCTGTGTCATTCACAGTGGGATCCCCAACACCTGGGACACAGTCTGGTAGAGCACAGGCACAAGAGAAATATTTACTAAATAGATGAGTGAATGGGTTTCAATAGCCACAAAAGGAAAAAAAAGAATTTCTGGGAACATTTCCATGTCCCAGAACATTCAATTAACCAGAATTTCCCTCTCACTGAGCATTCTGACGAGGACAGGATTTACTGTGTAAGCATAATCATTGATGATACAGCTGAATGGGGCAGGGACTCTGTTCTCCCTTGAGGCCACCACTGGACTGGGAAAGAGGGAGGGAAGGGGAGAGGGAGGGAGGGCAAGGGTGGTATTTTCCATGGGCCAGAGAGGCTAAGTGACTTGCCCAAGGTTCCCTAGCAAGCTGGTGGCAAAATCAAGATGGGAACAGAGGGCGCCTGCCTCTGTCTCCCAGCCTGGCCCCCTTTCCACCAGTCCAGGCCCATAATGGGTCAAAAAGTAAGTGGGTGGATGGAAAAGTGAAATGGAGAGCACACAGGAAACAGTTAGTCTTCATTATTTACCATAACATCAAACCAATCATGAGTGGGCTCTTATCTAAGAGACGCTAGATCACATTTTGATTACAAAGGCGGATGACAGAGCCTGTCTAACCAAGACGAAGCCCTCTTCCCATGCACTCCTGCCCCTGTTCAGTAGGATGGGCATTTTGAAAGGGGCTGGGATGCACTGAGCAACCCCCCACCCCCGAAGCCTCCCAGATTCCTCACAACCCACGACCCGCATTTGTGGGAAGGAAGCCAAGGTCAAAGGCACAGTCACAGGCAGAGGAGGTTCCAGGAGCTCAGGCGGAAGGGAAACGTGACTTCTCTGAGCTACCACTTTACGGGCCTTGGTGTCAGGGAGAGGCCAACCTGGGCAACTTGTTCTCTTCTAGTCTCAGAATTGTGCCAAGACAACCATGGGCAGATGGACAGCCCACGTCCAGTGGGCTGCACATGGACACAGTACCGGGCTCTGGGCCTGATGCCACCCCAAGTCCTGAGAACAGCCCTCAACCTCTTTCACTTGGTCCCACTGCCAGCAAAGTGGGAACAATAATCCTTTTGCCCTCTTCCATCACACAGGATTTTGACAGATCAATCAAATTTAGTCTAACAGATACTTTTCAACTTCTCCCTGACAAATTAAATAAATACACTTTTTGATACTATATTATAAACTATCGTAACTATTATTTATGAGCAGCAACCTAGGGTAGCAGTGGTCAAGGTTCAAACTCTTGGGACGCTCACTATTAGAGAAGGAAATTATAAATATGGAAAGGGAGGAGAACAGAATGAACCCTGTGGGCTTGGACTGGAATTGGAGGTATTGGTGTGAGCTCATAGCTGTGTCCACCAAGAGGGTCGGGGGTCAGGAACACCCCAATAGCACTAAGCACACTTAGCAGCTACATTATGGTTTCTAAACACCGTTCTCTGCTAAAAGGAACCAGAGCTCCTTGGAAAACTGGCCGATTTGGGGGGAAGAACAAATTGAGCCTGAAACATATTGCGCCAGAAATTAATAACTTGCTCAAGAAGTGATGGGACGTAGCAAAAGGACACAGAAACCAACAGAGCCTTCCAGGAGGCTCCGAATAGCCGAACTGAGGGCAATTTGAGCATCAAAATGAACAATAATTGTAAGGATTTATATTCCAATGACTACGATAGGAAACCAAGAGTCCATACTGATGTGAATAAATTGAAAGCTACAAATGGCTATTTACATAGTCTCAAAGTACTTCTCCACAAAATACTCATGAACCACAAAAGGAAAAAAGAACAACTCCACAGTAGAGGAACTTAGCAGATACCTCCTCACCCAAGTGGTCAAACTGAGTTAAATGACCAGTCGTGAGATATTTGGACATCACAAGCCTCCTGATGTGACACGTTGAGAAAGACACAATGTCACTTCATGATATTCCTGCCAAGATGCCATTCACAGAATGATGACCAAACATCAAATAAACCCAAATTGAGGGACATTCCTCTAAATGTCTTCTAAAATGTCAAGGTCACAAAAGTCAAGGAAAGACTGGAGTACTTTTCCAGATTGAAGGACACTAAAGAGACTCAACAACTAAATGCCATGTGTGGTTCTGAACTCAATCCTTTTCCTACAAAGGAACTTATTGGGACAATTGGCAAAACTTAAATAGGGTCTGAGGACGGGGTGGTAGAAATGTTTTGTGCAATTTCTTGATTTTGAGGATTGTATCATGGAGCCTGTCCTTGTTTGTAGGAAACACACACTGAAGTATCCAGAGTTAAGAAACATCGTCAGCAGTTTCCTCTCAAATGCCTCAGAGGGAAAAAGCTGTACTTGCAGCTTTTCTGTAAATTATTTCTAAAGCCAGATGCCCGTGCTAACCTAGAGCAAGTTGCTTAATTCTCTGAGCCTGTTTCATTATCTCTGTCATATGGCTGGAAGTAATAATACCTACCTCATGGAGTTGTTTAGAAAATTAAATGAGATAATATGTGCAGGCTATTTGGCACAGAACTGGCCTCATATACATAGTCTAACATTTTGAAGAGCTATATAATTTTTCTTCTTCCTCATGCAGTCCCATTCCCAGGCAAAGTGCCATGACATCGAGTAAGATGGCAAACTCCAGTGACTAGAGGGCTAGGGTGGGGATGAAAATGGGAGACACAGGATGAAGATGTGTGACAACTGCCACCAGGTTTCAAGATCAGGGACACCACAGGGAGAGGGGGCACCCCTGGAAAGCCCATGACCCTTGTAGAAGGGACAGTCACTCCCCATTTCTAGTAGATGCATCACTATACCCAGTGTCTCCAGAGCTTTCTTTTCTTTTTTTTCCAAGAGAAACCAGAAATCCAGATTTCTATATGAAATCCTCTGATTTTTAATATTGACAACTGCTTCTAATTTTAAGTCAGCCAATAATTTGTGAGCCAAACAGGCTCTAAGCAACAGCAGCAGGAGGAGTTCTGAAAGCTTGCCCTGAACGATTAGACACATGGGAATACCCCCGAGAGTTGACAGAAAAAGCACCAAACCAGAGTTCACAGTTCTTCTCGGGCTCTGATAGACCCTCTCAAGAGGCTGGGGCGGACATGCCAAGATTTGTACAAACCCATGTGCCATAGCAGCCACTCCTCCCCAGCACAGCTGATTGGACGACAGATTGAACATCTGAATGAAACTGAGCCAATCAGCTCATTTCTCCCAGGATTTTGGAACTGGACAGCTGAGAGGCTGAGTGGGTCAAATGACCATGAACACTGAGCCTAAAAGATCATGCAGAGCGGGGGGCCAGCATTCATGCAACAAACCAGAGACAAGTTCAAGCTGAGGTTCTGGGGGATCAGAAACTCCATAGGAAAGGGGGTGGGGGGAAGCCGGAGTGCAGAATAAAGTGGGAGAAAAAGACAGTGAGACAGAGACCATGAAGCGCTGGAAGGCATTCATGGTAAAAATGACAGCAGTAAGAAGAGAAAACTCTTCCGTAGCACTCTCTCTATACCAGGCTCTGGTCAATCACTGTTCATGTATTAACCCATTTAATCCTCACAGCAACCCTATAAAGTAGGTACTTTTATCCCATTTTACAGATGAAGAAATGCAGACACAAAGATATTCTGTCCTGGCCTTCAATGTCCATCAGAGTGTCTTGTTGTGTCATTACAGAGAGCCCCCCACACACCTTCACTTGCACGTGCCTGACTGGATTTTCCTTGAAAGCAAAGATGTCTGTGACGAGAGGAAGGGTTAATATTCAGGTGGGTGCACTGCCCATGGCTACCCTCTTCGTGCAGGATGAAGGGGGATTCTGGAACCAATTAAGGTATCCCCAAACATCCTACTGTAGCTTTCCTGTATCTCCCAAAATGGAAAAGGTGAAGGGGTAAAGGGCAAGTGTCACGGCCTGGGGCATCAAAGGCAGCTGGAAGCATAAAGGCCCTCTGCAGGTCAGCCCACATCCCACAGACTGGTGCCTGCCCCGTCTACATGAGGGTGCCAGCCTCATCCTCGGGTGTCTGTAGCCCACGCTGGGCATAAGCAGGCAGAGGGCTCGAGGCTGTTTGTGAGCCAAAGGAGGTTGGATTTCTGCTCTTGGGGCCTGTCCAAGAAGCCAGAAAGGACAAGGAGACAAGGTCTTCACTTCCTGGCATCAGGTTACTGCCAATACCCAGGCTCGGGTGCCAGGCGAGGCTCCCAGGCATGAGAGTTGCTGGTCAGCTGACAGTAGACAGGGCCCAAGGCCTGTTCTCAAAGCTGCCATAAGGCTGAAGAGAATGTGGCTCTGGCTGCAGAGGACGCGGAGCAGGGAGAGAGCCTGGGGAACAGGGTAAGCCTCCAGGCTTGCCAAACAGACCAGGATGGGGGCTGGGGGGCTAACCCAATGTCTCCAGGAGGGAAGGGCCTGGACCTGGGTAAGGAAGGTGCTGTAGCTGCCAGCTCTGAGACTGTAGTGACACTCTGGCGTGGGGAACTACAGTCACCCTCCCCCCACTCCACTGGACTATAGCAGGAGGGCCTGGCCATAGTTGCAGCCTGGCACCAGCCCCAGAAACCTTCAGCGTCCCCCAGTTTCACCGGCCAGGGCTGGGAGGTTCCATAAGCTCCCTGGTCTCCCAGATGAAAGACGCTTTCTAAGAGTCATAAAACCGTCCCCACTCAGAACAATAGGCCCTTATCCGGCTGTGTCCTTCACATAAACTCCCATTAGCAACACACCAGAAGCTGCAGGCAGGAGTTTTATAGACTGGATTTTTGGACCAGTCCCAGCGTTCATTAACATCTACTCCCTCGCCCTCCATGGAGCCTGCAAAATCACTCCCGATTGCAGAGGTCCACATTGTGCTCAGCCTCCTGGCAATGCTACAAGGAAGGGGGCTTTGTCCTGTTTTATGAATAAAGAAACAGACCCAGAGAGGTCAGGTGGCTTGCCCAGGGTCACACAGCAGGAGAGTGGAGGAGCCGGGATTGAAATCCAGAGTCCGTGCTCCTTTTACCATATCATGTGGCCTCCGGTTATGATCACTCAAATCCTGCCCCGTGGAACCCGAGGTTAAACCGAATGGTTTTCTTGGGTTCTCTTCTGCAACTAAGCATTTTCTGAGACCTCAGTGTCTTCACCAGGATGGTCCTTGACCTACCCAACATATCAGCAGAGATACAGTAGGCGAGCACATCTGTACGTAACCTGAGGGCACATAACATGAAGGACCCAAGCCCCTTCCCTCAGAGGAAACGAGTGGCTCAGCTCATCTCATAGTCTCACTCACAATGCCATTCCTCCCATTCCTCCTCTGAAGGCCACCCGTAATGATGGCCCCCCTTTACTGAGCATTTACAGGACACCAGGCCCCATGCTCTTCATGCATGAGCCCATATACTCTTGCGAGAACTCTGTAGAACGACTGCTTTCCTGAGCCCCCTTTTCACATGAGGAACTGAGGCCCCGAGAGGTAAGTAGCCTGCCTAAGGTCACACAGTAAGGAAGCTACAAATTTCAGGTCTATATGACTCTACCCCAGCATGTCTCCCCAAAATTTCACAACGTGGGATTCAAACGACACTCCCTCCCCGCAGGCCCAATCCTACAGTCGTGGCTCCCAACTCTGGATGTCATCCCAGATGCATGGATAATGACAAAAGCAGTCATTCTTTATTGGGGACCTTCTAAACCCCCTCACTATCTCCTTTTCACACAACTCTCAATGTCAATATTGCAATTCCTGGTTAGCAGATGAGGAAACCGAGGCTCAGAAAGGGGAAGTGTCTTACAGGGTCCCACAGAGCTGGTGAGCGGGGGTATCAGGGATTGAATCCACTTCTGTCTGGTTTCGGAGCCATGGCTCCTTCCAGGTAAGCCAGCACAATAGTCAAACCAGACTGCGATGCCAATAGTCTTGGCATGCAGTCAACAAACCTCCCACTACTCCCCAAATAAATGCCTAAGATGTGCCTGGCCAGTCCAGGAGATGGAGGTACAGTGGTACACAAGACTGATATGTCCCAGCCCCCACCAGCCCATGGGGGAACCACCAAGGACCCCCCATACCACTTCTAGCTGCTCCCCCTAGAGCTCCATCTGCAATTTCCCCAGGCCCCCAGCACAGGGGCTCTTCCCAACCTCTCCCGCTCCTGTCCTCCCTGCTCCCCTCAGTTTCTGGGAGCTTTCCAGACAGCCTGCACCAGCCCCTGCGAAGGCAGCCGACAGCTCCTGGTCTCATGGCTTATTTCTCCCTAAGACGCTTCACAGCCAACTCTGAACTAGGCAAACCAGAGAGGCAGCTGTGTTATCTCAGGCTTCCTGGAGAAGCCCTCAGACGTAGATATCCCCTCCTCCCCCACCAGCACCCATGCTCTCTTTGCTGATCATTTGCTCAAGGGCTGCCCCACCCTGACAGGCTGGCTTGTGACCTGCCCTTCCTCACCATTCCCCTGTCACCTTCCATTGCTGCCAAAGAGAGCCAGCCTGCCCGGAACAACTCATGGAAACATACGGTAAGTAGGTGGCTTTGATCGTCATCATCCTCATCCTGATCACCATTATCATCGCAACTGACATTTATTGAACACTTACTACGTGCCAGGCACTGGGCCAACCCTTTACCTGTACTATCCCATCAGATCTTCACAATTATCCGATGAGATAAGTACTGTTATCATCCCATGCAATAGAAGGAAACTGATAAACGAGGACAGTAAGACCGTAACACAAACTACTGTACCTCTCATTGAATTGTCTGCCACCCCTGCTATATACTGTCATGTCCCCAAGGGCAGGATCATGTGTGTTTTGCAGACTTGTGTCTCTAGAATACAGTGCCTGGCACAGAGTGGACACTCAATAAACAGTCTTTAGATGGATGGATGGACAAATGGATGGATGGATGAATACAATGGAAAAACAAGAGGAAAAGAACTTGAGGGCAGTAACTCCTGCACACCCAGCCAGCCACCCACTCAGTGAAACAGGATAACTGCTGGATGCGATTTCTCTGCTAATTGGGAAATCCCCCAGCCAAGATTCCAGAGAAAGCAGAGAAGAGTATGCTGATTATTAGGGGGGAGGGGAAAAAAGGGAGTGGCGTGTGGGTGATGAGCTTTAAGATAGCTGGGTGTAAGCAGCAGCATGGAGTCTGGTTAAGCATGTTCCCCTTCCCAGAAACCACCACTCAGCAGGGAATTTCATCTGCTCCAGCCCCAACCACCTCTCTGAATCAGAGGCAGCACAGAATGTGCCTGGTGTAATAACTCCCTGCCGTGGGGCTCCAGGACTGTGCCTGGGAACAAAGCTGTGCCAGCCCCTGGGGTTTGGTGGGAGTCAGCCCCAGCCCATTCCCTTGGTGCCATCTCAGAATTCCGGAGCACCTACCAGGAGCCCTGGCCTTTGGGAGGGCTTGTTCTCTAGTTAATCTAAGATCTCACGCTAACCCTCGAATTCTCATGCCAAGACTCAGGGACAAAGAAAGCCAGCAGCCCCAGGGGAGCAGACACTGTGGCATGGGGCTAGTTTTGTAGTTTTAAGAAAGAGGAAGCGGAAAGACCATAAAGCCCAGTGTCATCTGTACCACCTGAAGACATTGCTTGTCTGCATGGACATGGCACTGAGATCCTGGACAGCGGGGCGAGGTGTCCTGTCATCCCGGAGTCTTATCGACTTGTCAGAAATGAGGGATTGAGATGACATTGGTGCCGGAGACGTGCCCTTCCTTTTTCTGGGCACTTACTATGCTCCAGGCCAGGTGTTCTGCCTGGTACGACATATAACCGTCATCACACCTCAGTAAGTTCAGTATTATTAGCTCCCTTTTCAGATGAATAAACTAAAACCAGGTGAGTCTCCCAAGTTCACACCATCAGAAGGGACAGAGCTGGGGTTCGAACCCAAGTCTGACCCCAAAGTCCATACTTTTTCCACTAACAACAATGTGGAAAAGTCTTCAGTTCGGCAAACGTTGGCATCCTGGGTTTATTCCAAACCTGGCCAGAAAGGATAGGAGTGGGTTTTTATGGCAACCACTCCAGCCTTTGCCAGTTTCTACGTATCAGAAGCAAACACACCCTCCTCCACATTCCTGTGTTCCCCAGCTTTGTGGAAAGGAGGGAGAGATGGCAGGGAGCCCAGAGGGCACCTCAGGGTCACCCATTCGAGCAATTCAGAGACTTTCAGAGCAGGAAGAGCCCTTAGGAATAATCCGAGCCAACTCTGTCTTTTCACCGAAGGGGAAACTGATGCCCCGAGAGGGCAAAGGATTGGCTCAAGGTCACACAGGGTGCAAGGAATGGAATGGGAGCTGAGGCAGCCTCCTGGCTCCCAGCCTGGGGTCCCCACCCCCACTCCAGCCCTCTCAATAAAGCCATGACATTGGAACCCATTACATCAGATGCAATGAACAGTTATCAGATTTAATTACGACATTGCTCCGGAAGAAAACCAGGGTAAGATGGGGAGGGAGGAGGTGGGCAGGGGTGCTACCTAACCCCACTACCGCCCCCTTCTGCGCGGGCATCAGACATCTGTGCAGTGGCTAAGCTGGACTCGGCTGGATCTGGAGGGAGGACCAGGGTTACCTGCATTGCAGGTCCCCGTGTGGCCAGGAGAGCTCCCTCTTTTCCTGACCCTCTTGGAACAAGGACTGCTTCTATCCCTGAGACCAGGAAGGATGGGGGAGGGGTCTCTTATTCTGCTGAAGGGCAAAGTGGGAGATACGACTCACTTCATGGCAGCACCACCCACCTACCTTGGACCCATCTGCTAGGTTCCAGGGAACTTGCCCTCATGGGTGTGTCTACCTTGAATCCAAAGAGTGGGTGTCCCCAAAGTCACTCACTGCTCCCGGCCTGGGGACCCCGGGAGATCCCCATCCCCAGGGAGCTGTTTCAGCACAGTGGGGGTGCTCACTTCCGGGGACACACAGACTGGGTTGAAATCTCTGCTTCCCCACCAGTTAATCCCGTGACCTCACTTCCCTGAGTCCCAGCTTCCCACTATAGAGCGGGATTGTGTTCCTGCCTCCCAAGGGGGTTGTGGGGATTGAATGTCAAGGCTGTCCCAGGCACAGAGGGGACGGAGACGCTGCTTGGGGAATTCTCTCTCTTCGTACTACTTCTCTGCATGCAGACTGTGTCAGGTTGTGAAGGCATTCCCAGCCACGACAATAATCCACAGCCCTTGGTGAGAACGCAAGGAAAGAATTATTAGCCCCTGTGCCCAGATGGGGTGACCCAGGCCCCAAGAGGTGAAGGAGCTTGCCCAAGCTCCCATAGTATTTAGAGGCAGAACACTACCAGAACCCATGGTTCTCAAGTCCCACCAGCCAGCCCTGCCCAGTCCAGAGGAGTTGAATGGGAAGAGCTTGAAATCCAGAGTCAACCGAGCTGGGCCCTGCTTGTGCCATGAACTCAGCACACAACTTAGGGGGGGTGACTTTGGGTGATGTGAGCTTTCAACTTTCTGACTGATGATTTTGGTGCCATTGATGAGCTGTGTGACCCTGGGCAAGTGACTTCACCTCTCTGAGCCTCAGCTTCCTCATCTGTGAAATGGGGATTGTCAGGAGGACTAAAGGCTCTATGGCCTGCAGTATGCCTGGTACAGACCTTAGCATATGGTGAGTGCCCAAGTGGAAATGTACTAATGGTGGCAGCCATGGCTAGTAATCAATATCGCCTTTGTATCGTTATCATTAGGAGAGGGAGAAGACAAAACAGAATTACCCTGGGAACCTCTGGCCCACGTGACTGTCCTAAGAGGAGACCGGGAGGGAGACGCCAGGGACTCCTCACCTTCAAGTGGCAAGGATGGAAATGGGGTAAGACCAGTCACACCCCTGACGGTTCCAAAGTCCCACCGACAGAGGAGACCCAAGCAGGAGGACGGCTGCCATACTCCCAGAGGTCCTGAGCCATTGAGCGACAGAAGAGAGGTGGTGGCCCCCAGCGAAGCCTCAGGAGACCTTGATTCAGGGGCCAAAAGCTGGGAAGGCAGCCTCGCCTCAGACACTTCTGTCTGAGATGTAGCAGGAGCCTCTGGAGGAAAAGCTACCAAGAAGAGGGGCACGCCTGGTGTGGAGCACTCTGTTAGGAGCCAGGAGAGGTGGCCTGACTCTCTGCCATCTCGTAGCTGTGTGACCTCAAGCACGTCACCTCACCTCTCTGAGCCTTTGTCCCTCGATCGTAAGGATCATCATTGTGGGGATCACAATTCCTGCCCTGCCCAGCTCCCCAGGCTGATGTGAGACCCTCAAAACAACCGACGTGCACTTGCTCTGTAAACTGTCAATCACCTTAGGCTGAGGCACTGCCCTTGTCAATCACCAAGGGACCCTTCGTGGACGGACAAGGCAAGGGGTAGCATAGCAGAGGCCTCTCTGGAAGGTGATAATGGACAGAAGGAAAGACCTGGGACCAGGCCCCTCCTACTCCTCTCCATGCCCACCCACACCTCCTGCCTCCTTTGCCCCGCTGGACTCCATGGAAACCCCTGACGCTGGTGTATGGGGTTGAAATCCTTGGCCAGCTGCTTCGAACCCTCCTTCTGCCACTCACCACAAACTATTCTGGAAGTCATTTGTCCTGAACCTGCAGCGGGGGGAGCTACATGAGGCAGAGAATGATCTCCCATGGAGCTGAAGCAGGTGAAGGGGAAAAAGCTTGAATGGTGACATTTGTGCCCCCAGACCACCAGCCAGTGGGACACACAGTCCTCTAAGCAGCCCCTTTACAACCTCAGCCTTGCCACACCCAACTGGACCCCTGCCTCATCCTCTCACAGCAGCAGTCAAGTGAGGGGGCTAAGGGTTCAGTCCGGCTCCAGAACTGGACTTGTCTGCTTCAAATCTCAGCTCCCCTTTCCAAGCTGTGAAATCTTGATTAAGTTATTAACCTCTCTGTGCCTGTTTCCTCAGCTATAAACAAGAATGATAATAATAACACTTACCTCATAGGAGTGTTGGGGGATTAAATGAATTAATACATGTAACGTGCTCTGTTAGCAAAGTGCCTGGCACAAAGCAAGCATCCAGCAAGCATGATATTTGCCAGACATCAGCCACACAAATGAAAGAGGCTGTGAGCGTGCCATCACCGGAGAGACTCAAGCTGTGGCTAAACAGCCACCTGTCGGGGATTCACGGCCAGAACTGCCTGGTGACTTTTAAAATGTTTCCAACTGTGAGCCCATAAAACCACACCTGTGAAAATGCGTATGTTGTAGTTTCTCCTTCCTAACATGGCCAGGATAGGATGAGATGGGAGAGGGCTACCAGGGTAGTTGGGGGGGTGGGGGTAGGGGTGGGGGGCAGGGACAGAGGAACAGGCAGTGAGAAGGAAGGAGCACTAGGCGGGGAGGCAGCCAGCCACTCTGGCTTCCAGCTCCTGCTTGGTCACCGAGTCACGGTGTGACCTGGAGTTACTCCCTGTCCTCTGAGCCTCCATTTTCCCAGCGATGAAATGGTGCTGTTGAACTAGGTGTTCATTGAGGCCCTATCAAGCCGCAATCATCACACTCTGTGACCCTAAGAAGGGGGTGGGAGAAAGTTCCCATCCTGCAAGGCTCCCTCTGCATTCCACATCCCCAGACTGCCTGCCACAGCCACTGAGGCTCCCAGCAGAGTTCCCTTCGCCAATCCCCAACACAAGGCATCCCCAAGGCGCACCACCACCTGGGAGAGGGCAGGGTGTCCCTGGGCCCGAGCCCAGGGTGTCAACAATGGAGAGACCCACCCACACACCCAGTGTCTTCCAAAGGATCCTCCTCTAATTAAGTGAGGAGCAGAGATATTTAAAAACCAAAAACCTGACCTGGATTCTGTGCGGTCCAATTCCAGCCTTCTGGGGAAGGAATGCAGGTAATGGGGGCAGGCCCCACTGGCAGGGAAGGGTCCTGGCTGTCGCAGCAGCTGGCAGGGTGGAAGGGGGACCTGGGGTCGGATATACTGGCTCCCTGTGCCGTGCTGGGCGTGCGGAGGGCCTAGGTGTGTGAGTCAGTCACCTGCCAGACCTGCAGGGCGGGAGGGTAGGAGGAGGCCCTAGCAGCCCATAAGAAAAGACTACATTACTTTGAGTCAGGCCCGCCAGGGCTGGGCTGGGCTGGGCTAGGCAATCTATCACCCGGCCTGGGAGGACCAGGAAGTAGCCAGGGTGAAGGAGGGAGGAGAAGCATGAACAAAAGTGGGAGCTTCTAAAGGATGGGGGTGGGGGCAGTGCAAGCAGAAAGTCAGCTGTGACAGCAGCTCACTGGCTCGGGAAGGGCCATGGGGCATGGGCATAGGGGAGGGTTGGAAGTTCACCCAGGGACTGAGACCATGAGAAGGTAACAAATCACACGCCTTGACATCAGAACATTTCAGGTTTGAAATCCTGTCCTCTCCAGCTGCATGACCTCATCTCGCCAAGCCTCAGTTTCCCCCTTGTTCTACTGGAGTAGTCCCGAGAATGACACAAGACTGTGCAGGGAAAGGGCTTTAGGATCCCGGCTCCTAGCAGATGGTCTCTAACTGTGGCTCTCATTACAAGGACGCCTATTCGGGAAAGCAAGACAGCACGCTCAGGCAGGGCAGGCCTGTTTGCATTCTGAGTGTCAGCGTTAGGGGCCCCCAGAAGTTAGCCAGACATCTGCTGAGCTGATTAAGAGTACGAGTGTCTGGACATCAGAAAAAGTCACTTAACCATAAACACTCTGTTCTTACCCTGTATCCCTGAGAACCCAGGATGGGGGTCTCAAAAGGGGTCTCTCTTTTCAAGGGCCCTGAACTGGAACTAAGAAGCATCCCATCCAAACTCTGGCCAGGCCCTCTTAAAGGGAGCGCTCTCCCCCTATTACTTCTTCAGCTGTTGGGGCCCTTCTCCACCTCCCTGCCTCTTTGCTCACACTTCATGCTCTAAAAACAATGACAATGACGCTCTACAAAGACAGAGGGCTCCCGTCTGCGGTGCTGACCTGGGTGCTTTACAGCCAGATCTCATTTCATTTTCCAGCCCTCTTCGCGTTCCCACCTTGCAGTTGGCTCATGGTGGAGACAGGACTCAGATGGAGGCAGCCTCCCAGGTGGGAATCAGGGAATGAGACGCGTGTTGACTCTCTCCCTGCCTTCCAAACACCCACAGATAGCAGTTTGCCCATGGATGCCTGGTCTGCACCCCGCTCCACTTTCTGCTACGGGACACCCGCAATCGAGCCTAAGGTCTTCGATCAGAGGTTGGCAAACTATAGCCCTCGGGCCAAATCCCACCCATCCCTGTTTTTGTAAATAAAATTTTATTGAAATACAGCCATGCCCATTTGACTTTTGCCCCTGGCTGCTTTGGAGAGACAAAGGCACAATAGAGTAGTGACAGACAGTAGGGTCTGCAAATCTAAAAATATTTGCTGTCTGGCCTTACAGAGAAAGTTTGCTGACCCCTGATGATGACGATGATGATGATGATGGTGGTGGTGGTGATGGTGGTAGTAATGATGATAATCCTGGTTTTTTACTCTTATATGTTTTATCCACTAAAAACCTCTCCATGTTTTATCCGCTAAAAACCTCTTTATATAAACCTCTCAACAAGGGCTCGCCCTTTTTGCAGAGAGGGAAACTGAGGCTCCTTAGAGAGAAGTAACTTGCCCAAGGTCACACTGAGAATCTGTAACAGATGGATATTTTGAATCAAGGGCTGATGGAAACCAAAGCTTCTGGCTCCACAAGTTACCAAGTGAGCACACAGGCCTGGGGCCCAAAGGGTTCAGCAAGCCCTAGTAGGACTGGCAGTTCCACACCTCGGGAGAGAGTCAACACGCGTCTCATTCTGATTCCCACCTGGGAGGCTGCCTCCATCTGAGTCCTGTCTCCACCATGAGCCAGCTGCAAGGTGGAAACGTGAAGAGGGCCGGAGAATGAAATGAGATCTGCCTGTAAAGCACCTAGGTCAGCACCGCAGACGGGAGCCCTCTGTCCTTGTGGGACCCTAGAGGGTCTTGTCATTGTTCTTAGAGCATGAAGTGTGAGCAAAGAGGCGGGGAGGTGGAGAAGAGCCCCAACAGCTGAAGAAGTAATAGGGGGAGAGCGCTCCCTTTAAGAGGGCCTGGCCAGAGTGTGGAGGGTTGCTTCCTGGTTCCAGTTCAGGGCCTGTGAAATAGATGTTTATATTACCGCCTCCCTTGCCTTCATTCCAGCACCTTCCCTTAACCCTGGCCAGGGGAGAGGCTGTTACTGCTGGGAGGCTGCACTCCTACTCCCCAAGCTTCACCCCAGAGGGCCACTGCCTTTCCCACCTCACCCACCCAGTAGAGCCGGCCTGGGCCTTCCACTCCCAGAAGTAGCACCAAAGGCCATGGCAGGAGTAGCCTAAGTTGCCCTTGGTCTTTTCCTTGGGAAACCTGAGCCAGCTCCCCATCTTCCAAAGGGTATAAAGGCCTCTGGAATTTTCTCTCCTGCTCTCTGGGGGTCTTCTCTTGCCCCTCCTCTCAAATCCAGGTGGCATTGTAGGGGCTGAATATTAGTTGAGAAGGAACCACGAGTTCGGAAAAAACTCAATAAATCCACCTCCACTTTTTTTTCCCCACACTGTTGGTCACTCCAAGAGGTAAGGGAAGTTTGCGTTTCTACCACCCGTACAATACCTGGTGGCCTAAGTGACGCTTTGCTCGCAGGCCGCAGGCAGCAGTTCCACCAAGCATTTGGGAAGTACCTATTTGCCAACAGTGGCTGTCCACTTACCCACAGACACTTATTTATTCAATTAAGCCAGTGCCCCAAAAAGCCCCGACTCCCCAAGCCCTTACCCCAATCTGCTCTGCCATCAGCACAGGACATAACACAATAACATGCCAGGCTTTCTGCTAGCTGAGGCCAAACTTTGATGCAGAAAGAGTATTTCAGTGCCCACCTTATGGCAGACCGTCTGCCCCCTCCCCACCACAGGGAGGGGCTGGGTCCTTTCCCCCCCTGTATCCTTGCCAAGCCCCTATTCCTCCCACACTCAGCACCAAAAGATGCTCAGCTAAGATTTGTGGAATGAATGACTGTTCCAAGCTGCTCCGGACCAGCATTGCTCTCCCTTGTCACTACTGACCTGTTGGACCTGATACCTCTCTGTCGTGGGGCGGTCCTGGGCACTCTAGGAGGTTTAGCAGCATCTCTGGTCTCTACCCGCTAGATGCCAGAGGTACCCACCCCTCCTAGCTAAGTTCATCAAAAATGTCCCCAGATATTGCCAAATGCCCTCTTGGTGGCCCCTGGTGGACACCCCTGCTCAGTCATCAGTTCTATGTGCCTCCTTCGCCAACTTTCTGAATGCGGATTATTAACCATTTTATCAGTAAGAAAACTGAGGCTTGCTAATATCAGGAGATGTGTCCCATGTCAGTTAGTGAGTGGCTCAAAATCACAAAACAGAAGTTGGACGAGGTACACGTTACTCTAATGCGGGGCCTAAAGGATGGGTGAGAACACTGGGGTGGAGGCGGGACTGGACTAGGGGACTACAGGCACCAGAGGTTCTGGAGCAGAAGCTGGCGACACTCCCTCCTCCTACATCGCCAGCCAACGCGCCTCCAAGGTGAGCAGGTTCCCAGGCCAGGTCAAGATGTCAAGTTAACCACAGCCAAGGATGATTGTGGAGGCCCATGCTTATATCTCAAAATAAGAAACCAGGAAACATAAGACATGCATGTATGCGGAAATTAACATAGCATCTTTCTGAGTCTTCTGATTCAAAAATTCCAGGTAAGTTCATCAAAGTAGAAATAGTCCTATCTGAGGGTGACCCAGCTTAGATTCTTATTTAGGGGGAGGGGGCCCAATCCCAAACGATGCCCCTTTCCTTTTTGAACACCATTCGCCACTCCCAAGGATGGATTCCACCAGCCATATCAATACGATGTGACCATGAGCCATGGTATACATACTTGACAGGTACAGTCGGCCTCGTGAGTTTGGAACTAGAATCCCACTGATGGCTGGAACTGAGCACTTGCAACCCAAAAGCAGTAGGGTGGCCACATGCTCAGAGAAGCCAAGAAATCCAACCCCAGATCCAAAGACAAGCAGACATAAGATAATGCTATCAGCGTTACTCATAATAGCCAAAAGGCAGAAACAACCCAGATGTCCATAGATGGATGAATGGATAAACAAAATAGGGTACATCCATACAATGGCATATTCTTCAGCCTTAAAAGCGAAGGCAATTCTGATGCATGGATGAACTTTGAAAATATTGCTCGTCTGCTAAAGAAAAGCCAGTCACAGAGGTCACATTATATGATCCATTTCTAGGAAGTACCTAGAATAGGCAAATTCATAGAGTCAGAGAGTGGTCACGAGGGCCTGGGACAGGGGTGGGGGGTGGGGGTGTGGGGGTGGGGTTACTGTTTTGTAGGTACTGAGTTTCTGTTTGAAATGATGGCAAATTTCTGACACTGGATAGTGGTGATGGCTGCACAACACTGGGAATGTCCTTAATGCCACTGAATATTACAATAATAGATTTTATGTTATGTATATGTTATCACAATTTAAAATGAGAGTGAGAGACTCTGAGACTAGAGATAGGCAGACAGGCAGGCACTGCCTGGGTTCAGCCCCTCATGTGTCCAGAAAGCTCTCTTGAGTTTCACAAACACCCTGAATCCTCAGAATGTTCCCAGGACAATGGACTCGCAAATGAAAGGATCTCGAGGGGATATCTGGATAGAACCAAACTCCACACACTTATTTTAAAACTACTTTAGTCAGATCCACAGCCCTCCATGGTAGAAAACCTTTTTCCACCCTCCCCGCTGCATTTTAGTTCTACTTCCCCTTACTAGCATTTCTCAATTCAGATCCCCACCCAAAGTTGGCAGTCCTGGGTCCAAAAGATTCCTTTCAAACACCAGACCCACCCTCAGAGGGAAGCACAGTGGGAACACATTCAAAGCCGTGCATCGGGCTCTGAAAACACTTCCAAGAGCCGTGTTCCTGGAAGAGCCTTCCAACGGTGACTACTTTGAAGGGACAATAGTCTCTTACATGGATAAGCACTTGTGCAGTTAGAACAAAATCAAAGACGGAACATTTGTGGGTTACATCCTGTTTTACAGACTCCGTATTGGTTGGGGAGATGCTGATGACGGCCCAAGTTCCTGGAAGAAAATGATTTGACTTTATATTCATCAACCAAGACTATATCATCGTCCAGGAACTGGGTGACATACTTTATAGAAATTGTCTTATTTTTTATTTTTTTTTGGATAGAAATTGTCTTATTTAATTCCCCAAACAACCAGAGGCAAATCTTAGTATGCCCATTTGAAAGATGAGGAAACTGAGGCTCAGAGAAGTCAGGTAATTTGTGAAAAGTCACACAACTAGAAATTTGGAAAGCTGGAATTTTAATCTAGGGCCTTTCATTTCCAGGGTCCAGGCTCTTATCCGTAGGGCAGCAGGATTGGCGCCGTTAATGGCATGTGGTACCAGAAGCTAGGATTCCAGATTCTGAGTTTGGGGGACTTGATATTGGCTTCCAACCTCCTAAGCCACGAGCGTGCAGCCTGGAAAGTGTGCACAGTCAAGGCCATGAAAGACATGCTACCAACAACGATGCAGAGTTGGGGCTTCTCGCATTACATCATCCTCATCCAGCTTTTGCCAACAAGGCTGAAGCCAGAGGCCCTTTTCCAGGTGGGCCTGCCAGTGCATCTTGGACGCAGACACCATTTGCTCCCATTTGTTATGAGACAAGGCTCTGGTCCAGACCTTGACATTAGCAGCCTCCAGGTGAGGAGACAAGCCCCACTAGTCACTTCTCTTCTATTGCTTTCTCCCAGCCCTCTAGCCGCAAGGCGATAAGCGCTCCTTGCCAGGGCTTAATGATAAGACAAATAGGGTAGCATGAGCCCAGCAGGCACTGCACGGGCAAAGCCTGTAATTACAGGGCAGACGGATCAAACAAACCCAAGTTTGAATGCAGTTTCATTAGCAAGCCCTGTGACCTTGGTCAAGTCACTTGACCCCTTGACCTCTCTATGAACATCTATAAAATAGGGATAATGACACTTGCCTATGACAGTTGTTGTAAGGAGTGAAAGAACTCCTTTATGTAAAGCACTCATTTTGCATTTGTGGCCATAGCAGGCCATTGATATCTATAGAGACTCTGGGGTGGTCATTATTTTTATTACAGTATCCTAGAAAAACCTTCAGACTCCATGGGATAGGCTGAAACTTATCTTTGTATCATTTAAGCTTTGATAAGCAAATTAGTTTGTTCACTCCAAAGCATTTATGCAATTTATAATAATGTAATGTATCCATCTGTGTGTTTGCTTGGATTTTATCTGTGCCCTCAACTGTGTAATAAACTTCATGAAAGCAGGAGCCCGTCTTCACCAGCATCCTCAATGCCTAACCCAGCACCCAGCACATAGTAGGAGTTTAATTAACGTTTAGTGAGTGAATCAATAAATGTAAGATATTTAATAAAGCAGAAGTGAATACCATAGAAGCCTCATTTACATTAATGATGGCCTGGCTAACGGCAAATAATTCTCACCTGTCATTGAAACAGACCCACTAACCCCTCTACAGGCCAAGTCCATTCATGAAAAATGCATAAGAGACTAAACTCTCCCCTTGGAATTCAGGATTTCAGCTGCCCTGTCTCCACAGACCGTCCTGAGTTGAGAGTGTTAACCTAAAAACAAACGGCCAAAGTGAGAAGCAACTTTTGTTTGCAATCCAAAAGGATAGTTCTTTGGGTAGCACTGATTCGGGCAGAAACCCAGTGTTCCAATTAAGAGGGGAAGGCAAGGGATACTTATGAAAAAGGGAAGGGGAACAATTACATGAATAGAAGGAAGGATTGTCTATAAGTGCAGATAAGCTAACATGGTGATACTAATTCTAAAGAGTGTCTTTAATGTTCAGTCCTGTACTCATAACAAACAGTTGTTTGGATACAAGGCTGCTTTAGGCCCAGTCCAAAGGTTATTTTGCCCAATTTTAACATTCCAAAGGTTTGAGGAGTAAGACATCCTCTGGGATGGCCGCTCATCTCTACTTTAAAGTGGCTTCGTTTATACAATTTTTAACAAAGGGGAGCAGGAAGTAGGGCCTAGGTGCCACAGATAAGGAAACCTAACCTCACCAGGTAGTGCACCGAGGGAAAGAGAACGTGACAACTGGCACCTGCTGAGCGGCTGCTCCATCACTGTCACTGTGCCACCAAGATTCACCTCCGCAGATTTATTACAGGGAATGAGTGAAGAAAACAAGACGAAGTTGGTATAGCTAAGCTGATTTACAACGGAGCCTGCAGAGTCAAGCTGACAAAACTGGTTCAGACCAAACGGGCCGAAGCATGAGGAATCGATTTTATTTTACTTTAATGAGCCTGAGGACTTAAACTTTTGAACTTTTCAGGTGTGCATCAGTGCCTGGGGATATATGTAAACCCTACAGATAACCCTCTGAAGAACTCAGGAAAGGATGTCCACTTGTCCACACCACCGGACATCCGTTATTCAGACCATGGGGTATCTGGAAGATCACCATCTCGGACCAATCCAGAGGCTAAGAATACGAGACTGATTCTTCTCAAGAATGTCCTTTTTGCTTGTAAGAACTCTCCACTTTTCTCTTTTCTTCGGAACAACCTGGATGTTACCTCGTAGTGTTTCCAATTTGCAAATCCTAAGATCCTTGAATAAAACTTTGCCATTGCTAATTTTAGCAAAACCTCCTGATTCATTTATGTTCGGTTGACATTTATAGGTTTATTAGTGTCCCTATTTTGTGGATGAGAAAACTGAAGTTCAGAAAGATTTGAGAGTCTTGCCCACAATCACACAGAAAGAGACAGAGTCATGATTTGAAGTTTCTATTTCATTCTAATTTGGGCAAATGTGAGCCCATCAGAGGTCCATCTCAGGCTGGGGTCTCAATAGCGGCATCCAGATGGCGGCATTACTCAGTGTCAGGAGACTGATTGCACTGCAATTTGAGGCAATCCCTCTGGCTGCATGGGCCTGTGAAATAGGATCCAGTCCCTCTCCATTGCAAGAGATAATAATGCTGGGTATCAGAACCCAGCCCAGGGGAACGAAGGCAGGTGCCCAGGTACCTAGGTTAAGTAAGCCAAGGGGCAAATTTATCACCACCAAACCAGTATTATTACAAAGAATGCTAGAGAGATTTGAGATGGAGGGGAAAAAAGACCAAAATTATTAATAATAAAATGCCAATAGCTACGTATCAATCAAAAATTACTTCCAATGTAAATGGATTAAACACACCACTCAAAAGACATAGGAGGGCTGAATGGATAAGAAAACAAAACCATCACACATGATTCCTACAAGAGACTTACTGCAGATTGAAAAACACACAGAGATGGAAAGTAAAGGGATGGAAAGAGGTATTTCATGAAAATGGAAACAAACAAACAAAAAAGCTGGGGTAGCAATACTTATACAGGTGAAATAGACTTTAAAACAAAGGCTATAACAAGAGTCAAAAAGAACCCAGTAATCCCACTTCTGCGTATTCGTCCAAAGAAACCCAAATGCTACTTTGAGAGGACATGTGCATCCGTATGTTCGTTGCAGCATTGTTTACAATGGCCAAGATGTAGAGGCAGCCTGGGTGTCCATCTATGGATGAATGGGTAAAGAGGAGGTGGTACATACATATGAGTATATACGATGGAATGTTGCTCGGCCATGGAAGGGAATGGGTTCTTGCCATCCGCAGCAGCATGGATGGACCAGGAGGGTGTTCTGCTGAGTGGAGGATGTCAGACGGAGAAAGACAGATGCAGTGTGATTTCACTTATATGTGGAATCTAAGAATAAAATTAACAAACAAAACAGAAACAAACTCGTAGATACAGAGAACATATTGATGATCGCCAGATGGGAAGAAGAAGATTGGGAGTGAATGAAAAAGGGGAAGGGATGAAGTACAAATTGGTTGTTACACGGTAATCATGGGGATGTAGGGTTTAGCCTAAGGGATACAGTCAATAATATTGCATTAACTATGTATGTTGTCAGATGGGCACTAGGTTTGTTGGGGTGATAGATGGGAGGGGTTTGGGGGCAGGGTGAAAAAGGTGAAGGGATTAAAAAGTACAAAATAGGTAGTTACAAAATTGTCATGGGGATGTAAAGTACAGCATAGGGAATATAGCCAATAATATGGTAATAACTATGTATAGTGCCAGGTGGGTACTAGTCAGGGGAATCACTTCTTATATAATTGATAAATTTAAAAAGAGGGGGAAAGGGGAAGGGGAATAAGAGACCCAAATTTCCAGGTATAAAATAAATAAGTCACGGGGATATAATGTACAGCGTGGGGAATACAGTCAATAATATTGTGATAGCAGGTACAGTGTCAGATGGTTGCTGGACTTATCATGGTGATCACTTCTTTAGGTTTATAAATGCTGAATAACTATGGTGTACCCCTGAAACTAATATAATATTGTGTGTTAGCTACATAATAAGAAAAAAGGAGAGAAATTTAACTACAAAAAAAAGGTTACTGTTGGAAAAAAAAGTTGATGTGGCTTCTCCAAAGACTTCCAAAGAGGCCTCAGGATCACAGATTAAACCTGGGAGGAAGGAATGTATTTTCAAAAATATAAATAATTTCTCTTGCCAAGAAGTTTCCTGGGTGGGGGCCCCACGACTCTCCACACCTCAATTCTCTAGACAAACGTCAGCCACCAGCCAATGGTGAGAAGTCAGTGCTACTTGGGCTGCAGTGGCCACGTCTGGGATGTGGAGAGGCCAAGGGAGGGCAGGAAGAAGAGAAGGATGGTGAACGAGACCTGGCCTCTGCACAATGGGCAGCACCTCTGTGAAGTGGGCAGTGGTGGGGCCTGGCGCTGGGAGGGAGCAAGGCAGGAGATATCCGGGTCCTCAACGTCTCAGAGCTCCTGTGTGGCCCAGAAGCAATGAGCAGGGATGAAGAGGGGAAAAGCAGTGCACCCTCAACTTCCCCATCCCCAAACCAGATGGCAGTGCCCTCCTTATACGAAGAGTGAGACGCACGTAGGTGCCTGTTCCTAGGAGGTATTGCTGTTGCTGCTCCTATGAGAGTCCGCCATCTTCTCCCTGGACCTCAGTGCTTCCCATGGACCTGAGCCTGATGCCCACCTACAATCCAACATGATGCCCACACAGCACAACAGGGGGCCTGGGGAGAGGCTCTTGGGTGAGCACCTGGAACTCTGCATCCAGGAGCTGTGATGGACTGCACTCCACCATCCACACTCTCCCCAAGCGCCCAAGAGACCCAAGGGGACCAGTGACTCATGAACCTGCCTACATGGCTTCAGGGAGCACCTGCAGCAAAGCAGGAAGGCAAGGAGCTGTCCTTGACCTACTAAGTACCAGGTGCTTTTATAAGTCTTTGCCTCCCAACACCTCCCTGAGGCAGGTGTTACTGGCATCCCCATTTTCCAGATGAGGAGACTGAGGCCCCAGGTAGGGAAGTGCCTTGACCAGAGTCAAGAACACATGGTCTACCCTCAAGGAGCTTGCAGTCAGCCTTGGGCGGTAAGGCTTTCACCTGAGAAGAAATTCAGGTGCTCAGTGAAATTCTGGGAACTACAGAATCATGTAGCCCACCACCCTCTGGCATCCAGGATACCCAAAGTCCAGACCAAGGACATGATTTGCCCAAGCTCACAATGGGCTCGGCGGCAAAGCCAGTGCTGGACCGGTGCCCACGTGCTTCCTCAGGGGGTACTGAACCACCCTCCTCCCCCATCTGCAGGAAAAGCCATCAACGGCCTATTGTGGAGTTTGTGGGGAGGGGCCTGACACAGTGTGGACACAGTTGAAGTCCCCTGGGGGGCTCCTTGCTGGGCGGTGGAGGGCGATTATGTCCAGAGAGGCCTCCAGCATCATCCCCCCTTGCCCCCTCCCAACCTATGGATGCCAAGAGATCTTTGGGCGCCCCCTGCTGGCCACTAGGAGCTCAGTCTCCAGGATGACAACCGGAAGCTCCTAGAGCTACAGACACCCAAGACTCCGAGTTTTGCCAACAGGCATGATGGAGTGCCAGAGGTCCACTTGAGCTCCTGCACTATCCCGTTAGGGCTCCACACTCTCTGTCCGAGCTTTTCATGGCCCTGGGGATGGTCAGATATTGGTGCCACCCATCTGGAACAGTTTTAAACATGTCTACAAATTCTTGGACTCTCCTCTCATGAAGAGAGAGGGTCCATGCCTGGATCTAGGCAGGCTTGTGGCTGGTTGTAGTCAACAGAACTCAGCAGAAGGGATGCTGCTGGGTCAGGAAAGGCCACATGATCTTGTCTTGTTAGCTGGGACACTTACCTTTAGAGGTGCCATGTAAGATACAGGTAGATGACCCTGAGGCTGCCATGACATGAGGAAGCCAAGCTACACAAAAAGGTCATGTGTAGGTTCTCTGGTCCCAGCCACAGCCAGCACCAATGGCCAGACCTGTGAGGCAAGATGCTTCCAGAGGATTCCAGTGCCCAGCCTGAAAGTCTTCCAGCTGAGATCCCCGACATTAAAAGCAGAGACAAGCTGTCCCCATTGTGCCTTGGCCAAGTGCCTGGTTCATGCTATGACGTTTTGGGGTGATTTGTTACTCAGGAATAGGTGATCGGAACACCATTGCCTCCCACTGAGCCCCCAAATGTGGAAAGGGCACCGCTCTTGAACCCAGGCGACCAGTCCTCTGAGCTTGAACGCATTCCCAGGCCTCAGATTCCACATTTATAGAGTTGGAATTACAATACATGCTTTTCCCATGTCTCAGGCTTGGGGCGTGTGTGTATGATCAGATCAGATGAGCTCAAGGATGTGAAAGCCCCTTGTAGCTTAGTGGTTAAAAATGAAGCTAAGGGGCCAGGCTGCTGGGGCTCCAATCCCAGTTCCTCGCCAGCTGTGTGACCTTGGCTTGGACAGGACACTTAACCTCTCTGTGCCGTTACACCATTACACCATTCCCGTTTTTGCACAGTGGGGATGATAACAGAGGGTTTCAATAAGAAAATGCTCATGAAGCACCTAGTTTACATGTAAACAGTGAGTGCAAGAAATGATGGTCATTGTTATGAATGGCTTTGCAAAAAGGCAGAGCCTGCATCCAGTCTGATGAGGGTAAGGAAATCCTGAACCTCTTGGCCCACCTCAGACCACACTGGAATTCCTCAAAGGAAAGATGTGTTATCAAACTGAAAGGGGCAGGGGGCATTAAAGTGCAAAACAGACCACTTTCCTGATTTGTGATTGCAATTGATAGGTGACAACTGACTGGCTGGCCCTGTGTATGGAAGTCTGGTCTGGCCCCTTGCCTTAACTCTGGGTACCCTCTTCAAAACCCCTTGGTCAGCCTTCGGGGAGCTCTGAAAGGGGACCACACAGTCTACAAGAAAGAAAGTGAATTTTAGAGTCCTGGATCCAAACTCTGGTTCTGCCACCAACCTGGTAACACTAGGCACAACCCTCAGCAATCTGAGCCACATCCTCTGTGAAATGGAAATAATATGAGGACTCAGTGATACATCTAAAGGCCTCTCACTGTGCCTGGCACACAGTAGGTACTCAATAAAAGGACCTGCTGTTATTCCTCCTATGAACATTGCTTCTATTATCTCTGCTTTTCTACTCTCTGAATTTGAGGGCAAAAGCAGAAAACAATAGCTAACATTTATGAATGCTGGTCACCAAATAGTTCAGGCTCTCGCCTTCTGGTACAAAGGATGCCACTTCCTGGCCCCTTAGGTCGGTGGGGCAATGAGTTGTGAATGGAAGTGCCCTGTGTGTCACTTCCGGGCTGAACGTTCAACTGCCAGAGCAAGACCCTGCCCAGTCTCTTTTCTCTCTGGCATGGTGGCTGGCATAGCCCCTTTCAGGATGGGGAACGTCACCAGCCCAGGACAGCACACAACCACAATAAGCTGAGCACACCGCCCCCTCCGCCCTGCCCCGCCCCCGTCCACCTGCCATCATCAAGTAGCAAGAGCAAGAAGTAGACCTTTGTTGTTTCAGTCATTACAATTTGGGGGATGTTTCTTATGGGAGCACGATGGGGGGCACATCCTCTGGGATGTGGATTATTATCATGCCCATCTCACAGGTAAACAAATTGAAGCTCAGAGAAGGTAAGCAATTTGACTGCGATCATTTGCCTATAAATGGCTGTATCAATAAACTCTTTCTGACATAATCAACAAACCCAAATGTAATAGCTTAAAACAATAAATATCGATTATAGTTCATGGTCATCTGTGTGGTTCTTCTGGCCAGGTCCAAACTAAATTGATCTCAACTGGACTTGGCTTGCTCATGAGTCTGCTGTCAGCTGGTGTAGGATGGCCTTGCTGGGACCCCCTCCTCCACATGGTCTCTCATCCCCCAGCACACAAGCATAGGCTCATGTCACATGACAGTTACAAAGGTCCAAGAGAGAGAATGCGTAAGTGGCCAAGGCTTCTGAGACCCTGGCTTGGACGTCACATGTCCTCACTTCCACCACATTCTGTTGGTCAAAGCAAGGACTGGGAAAATAGATTCCACAATGGGAGAAACGAAGCATGGTTGCCATTTTTGTCTTTTATAGAGTAGTTAGGGCAGGACTTGAACACAGGTCCCTCACTCACCATAACAGCATCCTGTCTCCAATTATAACTCGAATCACCAAGACTTACCCTGTTTGGTATTGAACTTGAGCCTCTTTCCTTTCCAGCTCAGGCCCTTAAACAGTATTCTAAGGATGATTTACCCCACTGAGAGGTTCAGAGGCACAAGTTATTTACATCTATTTGCTTGGCAGCCCACACATTTACTAGATTCCTATTGTGTCTATCTTCTGTCAAGTTCAGGGCCATCTGGGAATTAAATTGACAGCACAAACAGCTGGGGCACACTCAAGACACTGCAGAAACAGAAAGCAAGTTGGAGGGGGCACGGAAGCCCACGGGGAGGGGCCCAATTCCCAAGAGGCCAGTGATGGGCATAATCGGTCATTACCAGCTACAACGCTGTCCTCACGGAACTGTCTTCACAGAAATCAGTAGTCAGCCTCAGCTACAGCTCAGCGGGACGGCCCTGGCCCGGGATCACCAGGAGGGTTCAGCAATGCGCATGGCGCCCCCTGGTGGGTGCACTGAGCAGGCCGGCCAGCTCTGCAGACTCTCCGGAGCGGGACTGTGATCATGTTCTGGAGCCCCCTCCTCCACCCAAGGCAGCCTCTGACCATCTGGTCTTGCAAATGTGGGTCTTGAACAAGTCACTCCACCTCCTGGAGCCTCAGTTTTCTTAACTGTAAATTGGAATGATGACCTCTTACCGTTGCTAGGAGGAATCCATGCAGTCCTATATGTAAAGGGCTAGTGCCTAGTGGGTGTTCCTCAGAGGAGCTCCCCTCTCTCTGGAGACAGAAGTATGAACATCAAGTGATGGGAAGCTCAGACTCAGGTCCACGGCTAGTGTCAAGGCACTGGCCCAGAGAATATAGTCTTGTATTGTTGAACTGAAGATTACACAGAAACCCACCAGGTTTCAAACATTAATAACCACAGCAAGAATAAAACAGAAATAACACACATATGCATACAACATGTTCAGTCCTCCCAGTATCACTATGAGCAAACTGAGATTCAGAGAGGTTCAGTCACTTACCTAATATCACACAGCTGGCAGGAATTAGAGTCAGAGTTCAAAGCCCACATTATCAGGCTCCAAAATGTGGGCTTTTCCCCTACACCTAACTCCACTGGATGAAGGTGCTCTACCAGCCTTCCCTAAGAGGGAGAGAGGAGACAGGTCTTTTTGTCCCCACCATGTGGATGGAGAAAGAGAGAGACTGCAGTCCAAACTCCATACCCTGCCCCCCCCAACCCCAAGTTTGGCTGTAAGCCTGACCAGGCCACCAGCCCCTCTGCTGCCTGCTGCCTCCTCTCCCCCTCAGAGAGCAGGGCCTGCTCAAAGATCCAAGGCAGCCTTGGTTTCTGTGGGGTAGGCGTGGGGTCACCCTGGACTCCCACTCCTGCCATGAGCTGCAGCCAGGCTCAGGGGAGCCAAGTATCTACATCTCAACTGGCACCCCAGCTCAGGCCAGAAGCTTCAACCAACCCTTCCTGGGAAAAGTTGGGGCACAGATCCTGGAGCAGCCTTTACTCTGGACCCACAATCAGCGAGGATAGGACAGTTGAAAATCAGAGCTGGCTCATTACCATCATCATCACATAAAAACAAGAATAAAGGGAAATGACAACATAGCACTGACCACATGCCCAGCACTGTTCTTACTGTTTGATATATGTTAACTCAGTTTTCACAACAGCCCTCTGAGGTTATCCCCACTTTACAGATGAGGCAACTGAGGCACAGGGAGGTGAAATTCCTAGTCCACAGTCACTCAGCTAATGAGTGATGGATATGCTACTCCTGAACCAGGCTAGGTTAAGCACTTCACTTGATAATTTTATTAAATGCTCACAAACTCCCAAGAAGCATTATTATAGCCGATTTATAGAAGAGAAAACGGAGGATCAGATAGGCTAGTCACAATGCCCAAATTCACGCAGTTGGGAATATCTGGGTCCGAGTCTTGGGCTCTTAAACACAGGTGATCTGGTTCTGGAAGAACAAGGGAAGCCTCACCTGGGAACAGGAAGGTCCAGGCTGTTCACCCAAAAGGCTGAAAATGAGCCCAGACGGGCAGAATCGTGGTGCTGAGGCGCCCTCTGCTGGTCGCAGTGAAAAGAACACCAAGAGGACTGGGGATGCTGAGATAGATATGGCATCATCCCTGCCTCGGGCTCACAGTCCCCTCTCAGGAACATTTATGAGACAGATAAGCACAAAGCTCAGGAGAAATACCCGATCAAGCCTGGGAAGTCTGGAGGGCTTCCTGGAGGAAGTGATCTTCATTGAGTGATAGGTATCCTGCTTCAGGAGTTCAACTCACTGAGGCCAAGACAATTTAGTTTAAATTGGCCAGAGCACTTGGCATGGGTGACCCTGTCTGTGATAGGAAAAGCCAAGAATGTTGTCTGAGCTGTACCTTAAAGGATGAGATGGCATTAGTGGGGCCAGACAGGTCAGAAGAACCACCTGTGTACAGTTGCATAAAGACAGAAGAGGAAATCTGAGGTCAGGTTGGGGAGGGTGGAGGAAGGGCAGGGAGCTGGGCTGAGCAGGTAGGAACTGCTGCCACCGCTTCACAGTAGACTCAGTGAAGATGGAAATGGAGAAATAGTGCTGGGCTGAGAGCCAGGAGAGCTGGTAGCATCTCGTCATCTGGGAACTTGTTAGAAATGCAGATTATTGAACAAGGCTCTTCCTCCGCCCCCCTCAGATGATGTAAAATGTGAGCCCCACTGTTCTAAGCAATTCCTGAGGGTCCTGTTCTCTGATTCAGACTTCAAAATATCAATTCCTGGCTCGAATTCCCTTCAAAAACCAAGGGAGCTCCAGAGAAGAAATGGCTGGTCTGAGTCTGGAAAATCCACATGGCTTTATTTCATTGTTTTGTGGGTTCCTGGTAACACACTCACATGTGCTGTGCAGTGTGGCTGGGCTGGACAGCTTGCCTACGTCCTTTCAACAAGTGCTAACGGCAGCAGCATTTCCGTTCTAAAGATGAGGACACTGAGATTCAGCGAGGTGAAGGAACTTGGTGGCCTAGTGTCACACAGTGAGAACTGAGCCCAGCAGCAGGGTCCAAGAACACAGTCTTAGCACTACATCCCACTGCCTGGTCCTCAACTAGACCGACTGCCTGCTCTTGGCAAGCTCTTCCCTCTCCTGCTCTTAGTTTCCTTGTCCCTAAAATGACAGGGTGCCAAAAAGATCTTAAACCCACTTCCAGTTCTAAAAATAATATGATTCCTAGTTCCTGGCACCTAGTAGTCACTTTATTCTCCCATTCAACAATGTGTAGGGGTGGGGGAAGAGGCTGGCACAGTTTGCAAGAAAATGCAGCATGTGCCAGATAATGACTGGTACATACTAGAGAGAAAAAGAAAACAGTTGTCATGCAGGGACTCTAGTCCCACTCCCCGCACAAGAACGCAGGATATGGTGAGGCCAAAAAGGAACACCAACTGAGCCCTAGATAGCGGGTTCATACCACTATTTCTCGCTGGCAGCTGGGTTGGAGACATAGGAAGCAGGAGCCACACGATCCGCAACCTGCTGTCCGCTTCTCTGCCAATCAACCAAACCAGCGCAGTTATATCAGTGGCCAATGGCTAACTGGCTACAGCTGATGGCCATCTACTACTACCCAAGCCAACACCTTTCCACGTGAGGCCAAGAGTCTGGGAACTGCTCTCTGGAACTCTGTCCCCACAACAGTGTAGGGGACAGATGGGGGTGGTTGTTTTGTCTGGGCATCCCTGAGAAGGTGACCTCTGAGCAGAGAAGACCTGAGTGAGATGAGCGCCTCTGAAGAGTCAGCGATATGAGGGCAGTTCATTCTATTAATAGGAAGACGGGACAGCAGGAGCAGCACATTCTAGGAAGACAGGCCTTAGGACAGGGGTCTAGCCTGCTTATGGGACAGCATGTGCAGGCCTTGTGGCTGGGACAGAGTGAGCAGGAGAAAAGGGAAGGCAGACGACAGCAAGAGGAGTGTGGGGAAAATTGTGAACGATTTTGAGATGTAGTGGGTGTCCTGACTGGCTAGCTCATAGTCCTTAAGTAACTTACATTCCATGTAAATTGTAGAAAACTGAGACCAATGCAAATAATTCTTACATTAAAATGTAAACTGTGTCCTGGGAATGCAATTGATTTAAAGGTTCATTTGCATAGAGACTGGGTGAGAGCAATGAGGGTTGCATTTAACTAGAGCTAGGGATTTGCCTGGTTAGTACCAATGGAGGGATGGACGGGTAGATGAGTAGATGGATGGATGCATGGATGGATGGATGGATGGATGGAATGGAAGGAAAGAAGGAAAGAAGGAAGGAAGGAAGGAAGGAAGGAAGGAAGGAAGGAAGGAAGGAAGGAAGGAAGGAAGGGCGGAAAGAAGGAAAAAAGGAAGGAAGGGAGGAGGGAGGAAAGGGGAAGGGAGGGAGGGAACAGAGAGAGGATCTCGCTCATTCAGATCTTCAAATTCAGGACTTTCCAGAACAAACCAAAACATTGGGCCAGCCAATCAGAACACAAAGAAGAAAAGGGGCTCAGATAGATCAGCCCTGGGCAGAGTGCTAATTGTTTGGTGGGTCAGGCTCATTTCTCTCAGGTAGTAGTAGTCGAGTTAAAAGAGACTCGACTTGTGATTTTCTCTTTAGTACTTGTTCAAAGCAACTGCCACTCTTTCTACGGTCCTTGCACCAGCTGCAAATCTGGGTGCAATTTCTCCCCTACCCCATTCCGACATTATTATATAGATTTATCAGAAGTTGCAGGGGGCTAGGTAAGTGCAATATGCTAGCACTGCGAATAAAGGACATGGAAGTTAGCAGTCAAGCCTCCTTTTTTTAAAAGCTACCATGCGTGCGTGCGTGTGTGTGTGTGTGTGTGTGTGTGTCTTTCCTTTCTCCCCTGAGGCATCTTCAAGACAACATCAAACTTTCTAAGAATGTTTGAGCCAGTTCAGTATGAAACAAGAAGTCATTAAATAACCTTTCAGTCTTGCTTCTAACCCTTTGAATCTTCTCCTTTCTAGAAATAGGCAACATGGTTCTCAGTGCTGCTTGCACAGCACAATTACCTAACGTTAATTTGCCCCACATCTATCCCGGGGTGGGTGAGCTCTACCTTTGGTTTTGTTTCCGGAGTTCCACAACATGAGGCTATTAGGAAACTTGCTGCAATCACGCTCAGCATCATCGTTCAGCGTTAAAATGGAAAATTTTCATTTATGGGGCAGGCCACACCCTCTTCTGGGCCCCTCCCACCCCGGGTGCATTGGATCCTTACCACGCAGAGAGGTTGAGTGACCAGCCTGACATCACACAGCCATCTAGAGCTGAGCCAGGATCAAATCTCAGACTCACCCTACTTCCCCTTCTCTTCACAGAATTGATCTTTCTTCATTAACCAAGACATCACTTACGTGTCATCACCTTTCACTGTTCCAAGGGAGCCTGGTAATTCTCTCAGCATCCTCCCCCACCCCCAGGAGTTTATAACAGTGAAAAAAGCAGTCTCTGAGGCCCCCTCTAGATATGAAACACGTGGCCGTAAAGTGGGCTTCAGTGTAATGATCAAAGCCATACATCTGGTTCTGGTCACTTAGCCCTGTACGGGCCCCCCTCCAGCCCTCCCTTCCTGTTGCCACAGCTGAAACAAGCTTTCCAGTAACTCAGTGGTTTTCAATTTCGGAAGGGAGGGCAATTTTGCTCCCAGAGACATCTGGCAGTGTCTGGAAAGCATTTTGGTTGTCATAACTAGGAGAGGGGGTGCTACCGCCATCTAGTGGATGGAGGCCAGGGATGCTGCTAAACCTCCTCCAGTGCAGGAACAGTCCCCAAGACAAGACTTACCTGGCCCCAAATGTCAGTAGTGCCTGAAAACCCCCGCGTTGGCACAAACCCACAAGTAACGGCTGTTTGCAGACCCGGGAAAGATGGAAATTTCCAGGAGCTAAGTGGGGAAGAAAATTCGTTAGCAAAGAGAATGCTCCCGAGGGGAAGAAAGCTTATCTACAATGACAGGCAAAAGTTCTCACCGGCACACCCAAGCCTTGACCTTTGGGATGGGGAAGCCACGGGATACCTCCTGCAGATGTGTCAGCTCTAAGGCGTGAGCATGGAACATGAGACTGGGCGGGGTTGAGTCATCCACCCACCTTCCACCATTTTTCTGGGTCACTACAGGTCCCTAGTGCAGTTTACAGAAATGGGAAAGCACCAGGACCCCACATTGATGGAGGTTATTTCTGCAAGAAGATGGTCACAGACAGCCTCCTGCAAGGTGGCTTCTACTACAAAAGAAAAAGGATTCATGGCCCTTGTTCACAGTAAGACAGACTTTATTCAAGGAGACTCTTGTAAAAGACGTAAGGACCACTACAATGGGGGTTTGAATTAAAAAAGAGAATTGGACTCAACTCCAAATACCGCAGGGAAACGTGGGAATTGATTGGCAAGGAACAGGGTGGAAGGGATCAGTGGTTGTAAAATTACTAAGAGGAAACGTCAGGAGCAGGGAGGATTCTGGCTACCCCAACCTCCCAGGATTCCTGCTGAAGGCAGACCAGGTAATCAGACATCACCTAGGGCGGTGAAACCCTACCAGATGTCAAGGGTGATCTGATAGTGAGGTCTTATTCTTTACTCTGCTGTGAGCTGACTATGTGACCTTGGACCATAATCTCCCCCACTCTTTCCCTGTGAAAGTGAGCATTGGATTAGTGGAGCTGTGAGGGGCTTTTATCCAAGGTCCTTGTCCCCTGAAGAGCCTATATAGTTTCAAGGCTTTAGTTTGTCTACACTGAAGTAGATGACTCACATATTTACCTCTCCTGGCCAGACCTCTCCCCAGCTCCAGACTCTGAGAATCAACTGCCTGCTCAACAACCCCACTTGGATGTGTTTAAAAAAGAAACAGGCCAAGGGCGGGGGAGGGGGGGCTGGTTGGCTCAGTAGTTAGAACACAGTGCTCCTAACACCAAGGTTGCCGGTTCGATTCCCACATGGGCCAGTGAGCTGTGCCCTCCACAACTAGATTGAAAAACAATGCCTTGACTTGGAGCTGATAGGTCCTGGAAAAACACATTGTTCCTCAATATTCCCCCCAATAAAAAAGAAAAAAAAGAAAAGAACAGACCAAAATGGAGTGAATTTTGCTAAGCCATGTCACCAAATCAAAACTGAATAACTATTTGCAATTTCAGCCTCTCCCAGGAGTGGGAATTTTAAAGCAATCAGTCTGGAAGTTCCTGATTGAGCAGGAAATCTACATGAAAAAAATCCTGCCATTCCTTCCCCCCAAAAGAAGATGACCAGGCCTAAAAATAATTATTTCTCTTCTTTTCCCTAATAACTCCTGTGGGGGAGGAAGAAACTTACCTCTAACCTCAAGGTTCTTCTGGCTGGTCTAATAATGAAATAGACATGAGATGGATTAGAAAGAAAATAATCAAATTTAATACCTCTACATATATGTATATAGGAACCCCACATACATGAGAGAGTCAGAGACCCCACATGCACGAGAGGTTCAGAGATAAAAAGGGAACATGGGTATATGAGACATCCAGAGCTAGGGATGAGGTAAGGTGCCTTTTGGGGGTTTCAAAGGGTCATTGGAAAACAAACATATAGTAAATAGAAGTTCTCTCTGCACTATAGATAGTTAAAGGCAGAGGCCAAATTTTCTCTTGAGCCTAAAGCTAAAATTGCCTTTAGCTCAAAGTAATCTACATACCACTGAGGCACATCTTAGGATGGCTTGTGCAGAACCCCCACACTCCCCTGCCACACCTTCTGCCTATAAAAGCTTCCAGTTTGTAAAACCCTTCTAGTTCCCAGAGGGAATGCTGCCAGATTCATGAACTGACGAATATAGCCAATTAGCTCTTCAAATGTACCCAGTTGAATTTTGTTCTTTAAGGGATGTCCAATGGCATCTCATGTCAACATATCCCAAACTGAGCTCCCAAGTGGTCCCCCTCTTCTATCTGCTCCCCACCCCACCCCCAATGGAACCTGCGTCTAGGTGGGTCTTCCTGCTCCTTTGATGGCAAAGGCTCCATGCTTCCAGTCACTTAGGCTGAAAGTTGTAGAGGCATCTTTTTGTTTTTCTCCCACATACCCACAATCAATGAGACCTAATGGCCCCTCCTTTGACATGTACCTGAAATATGTGCATTGGAGTCTTAACTGACCTCCATGCGGCCTCCCTTGTTTCCTTCCCAGCAAATGAATCCATTTTAAACGTGGAATCAGGGGTGGCCGGTTAGCTCAGTTAGAGTGTGGTGTTGATAATACCAAGGTTGCCAGTTCAATCCCCACATGGGCCACTGTGAGCTGCACCCTCCTTAAAAAAAAAAAAAAAAAATGGAATGATGTCCCTCTCCTGCTTAGTGCCCTCAGGGCTCCTTCCCTACATCCCTTACCTCTCCCTCTTCATTTCCCCCTCTTTCTCCCTCACTCTGCTCCAGCCTCACCAGCCTCCTTGCCTGTGGAGCCTCAATACTGTAGTATAAGAGTTCACAACACATCACCCTAAGATGTGCCACCCTGGCAGATTATTTTGACCTTCCCCCTAACTGCCAAAAAGAATTTAGACAGAGAACTTGCTCCCGGAAGGGTGCTATTATCATAGATAACTATATTTTAATATAAAGAGGTGTGATTGATAGGGAAAACCTAGCAAGACCCATTTGACCAAAATCCTCGCTATGTCCCATTGTTTCAAGATGGCCCAATGTATAGTTGTTGGCTAACCCATAACTTTGCTCCATCCTGTGACCTGCCTTACTTCCCCCTCCTTAGTTTGAATGAGGTAGGCCCCACATTTTGCCTATCTTTGGAATATTTATGCTTATGTGAATTCCCCATGAACAGGTATTAAAACTTGATTTTCTCCTGTTAATCTGCTACGTGTCATTTCAATTATTCAACCAGCTAGAAGAACTAGGAAAACAAGGGGAAGTTCCCTATCTCTGACAGTAGGCTTGCACCTGCCTCAGGGCCTTTGCACCTGCTTTTCCCTGTGCCCACTGTTTTCCCCCAGGTATCCCTCTGTCTCCCAGCTAGCTCCCTAGCCAGAATGGCTCCTTTCCACTGAAATCTTCCAACCTCACTCCCTGTTTGCTAATGTAAACCTACCAACATGACACACTCTCCCCTTCCCTAACAGAGATGCCACAATTCATTTCTTTGTCTTGTTTAATGTCTGTCTCCCCTCCACCCCCAGTAGAATGAAGCCCGAGGATGGCAGGATCTTTGTCCGGACTGGTCCCTGCTGTATCCCCAGTGCCTGGCTCAGGCAGGACTCAGTAAATATTTATAAAAGAGCACTTTCAAAAAGTAACCTTTTGGAAGAATGGAATACTAGGGCAGGTATCTAAAGGAAAGCAAAATCAAATTAACTCTGAGATGTTCACCTTAATTCTGAACAATCCCTTACCTTTTAATTTTGCTCTTCCATTTTCCCCTTCCCCTATCTCCACATCCCAGCTCCCCCACCCCCCAAAACATTTTACAAATGAAGCCACCCATCCCCCTTTCATAATATTTGTGAAAATATTCTAGGAGTGTCTCCCTGATCTGGGCCTTGGGCAAATAAACATCATAAATAAATCAGGCGAGCCTCCCCCACCTCGCAGCGTCACTGTTAAAGAAAAATTATTCTTCCCCATCACTCTGATCCTTGGTATAAATCCCCAGCTGTCTGTGATGTGTTCAGAGCTAAATTCAATCTCTCTCCACTATTGCAATGGTCTCTTCCCTATTGCAATAGTCTTGAATAATCTTCCTTGCAGTTTTTAACAAGTGTCCAGTGCAGTTGTTATTGTTGTTTTTTCTTTAACAGCTCAGATGGTCATGGTTGGGTTTTACACACACACACACACACACACACACACACACACACACACACACACACTCTCACACACACCCCTCTAGATTAACTAGACTCTGACTCTCCCATATCTCCCCATCGCTGGAAAGGCCCTCTGCTGGGCTATTTCTGAACCTCACATCAGCCTCTCTTTACCTGGGTCCCCACCCAGTGAAATCACCTGTTCCGTCTCCTGCCCCTCCCTTAGCCTGACAGCTCTGTGACGGCTGAGACTGGGTGTCCTTCTGCCTTCCAGCCCAGAAACTGAGCTGCCCCGTGATTTGGCTTGGCATCTGGTGGGTCCACTCGCCCAGGGAACATGAGGGAGAGAAAGGACTGAGAGAACTTTCTGGAGCCACAGGAAATGTTCCACATCCTGACAAGGCTGTGGCTTACACAGTTGTGTACCTGACCATGTGTGCTGTTAAAGAAACTGATCGAACTGTACTTTCCAACTGGTGCATTACCCTGTGTGTAAATTATACCTCAATGAAGAGTCTGAAGAAAAAGAGCGGCAGGGGGAAGTGAAAGAAAGATCCCATTTTTAAAAGACTGGGATGGGAGAGCAAAGGGTTTACTTCACAGCTAGCCTGGAGGAGCTGGAAAGTAGAAAAAGCTGTCTCCAAAAAGAGAGAGCAGATGTAAAATTCACATATGGGGCCTGTTTTTTTCACCAGTCCTGAACAGACATTGTGGCCAAACTTGCAAATACCTGTGAACAAGCGAGCACACACAATCTCTCCGACTTTGCCAAAAGATAACAATTGGGGGAGGGGGCAGGTCCCCGCTAGAATCACTGAGGTTCCGGGGCCTCCATCCGCCAGTCAAATGAGAGGGGATGGTCTTCAGGGATAGAGAACGACTCCTGGAGTCTCCCTGTCCCAGGCCCTGCCTGACAACAGAGGGGATCATTTCAAACCCCAGACCCCAGAACTACACATAACAAAACTGCTGGGTTTACCCTGGGTCAGGGCGGCTGTGAAGAGGGAGGGCTTTAGAATTGGTAAGCCGGCCAGAGGTCAGGGGTCAGGGTGAGCTAAAGGTGAACATGCAGGTAAGGAGGACCTGGGTTCAAGTCCTAGCTCCCCCAAGGACTGGCCAAGCTGCTTTGAAAGAGCCACTCCCACTTCTTCAGTTTTGTCATCTGTAAGATGGGGACGATTATGAAAATAGCACCCACCTCCTGCTGTTATAATGAGAACTATATACAACTATATACATGCTGAGGGTGCCAAAAAAAATGTATACAAGTGGACACTTTAGTCAACGTTGCGCAAGCAGTAGTGTCTGGACTCATGGGAACCACTTTGAGCACCTCTGTGATTGCAGAAGTCAAACGTGACTTGTATTCATCTTTTGTTATCAGTATATATTGAGTATCACAATAAAATGTGTATACATTTTTTTGGCACCGTGTGTGTGTGTGTGTGTGTGTGTGTGTGTGTGTGTGTAAAAGGAAAGCTTTGCCAGAACCTAGGAAGTGTTCTAGGTCTTACCACATACCAACTGTGTGAGCTAAAGCTAATCAATTCACTTCTCGGAGCTTCCCTCTGCAGGGAGTAATACCAACTCTCAGGCAGGAATAAAATAATGTGCCTCAAGTACCCAACTGTCCCTAGAAAAAGCACGAGAAATGGTAGCTCTAATTATGATGATTTCTCAAAACAGCAGGCTTTGTTTGCCAGCTTGCTTTCCGCCCCCAAATCGGCCTGTGTTTAGCATTTAGATCCCCCCGGGGGGTGGGGTGGGGCAGGACAGGAACTAAATTGTTTTCCAAGGGCCCAGACACCTTGGAGGGGGAACAAAAGGTTTAGCGATTGCTCCTTGATCTTTGCCTAAAGGTCATCACCAAAACAAAATCAGCCAAAATGATAACTGGTTGCATTTAGGTTTAAAAACAAATAAAGGCCACCAGAGGGAAGACGTTACCCTGGCTGAGTTACTCGCTGGCCGGACAAGGGCAGCCAAGAAACACACTGCTTGGGTGCCTGAGGTAGAGTTGAAGGGGTTCTCGAATGGGGATTCACGGTGTTGTGTGGATGTAGCCTGCAAACCAGCACTCTGGCGAGGTCGCGTGAGTCCCAAGATTTGTATGTGGTTGGCTAAAGCAAGTCCCACTGTTAGTCTGTCAGAAAAGTGCCTTCAGTTAGGTCCAGTGGGTCCCGGCCACCCCAAGTTCATGATCTGTTACCAGCTTCAGCTCCCTAGAGTCTCTTGCGGTGAAACGCAGCAGTTGGTTTTGATGGCTCCCAGAAAGTGGGGCTGGCTGTCAATGGGAAAAAATGTTTTACAGAGTGATGGGTCGTCGGATGATCTTTCTACCCCCCTTCCCTGTATCTTTCTACTCTTCCTTCACTGATCCTCTGCACTGTTTACATATTTTTTAAAAAAAACTTTCAAGAAACATCATCGTAACTACTTATATGAGAACCGTCAAATTCATCGAGACAGCGATGGGGTTGGGGGAGGGAGAATGGGGAGTTAGTAGTGTTTAGTAGGTTCTGAGTTCATTTGGGAAGATGAAAATGCTGGCGCTGGATGGCGATGCTGGCCGCAATGTGAAAGCACTGAATGCCACTGAACAGTACACTTAAAAATGGTTATAAGGGTAACTTCGATGTTGTGTGTATTTTACTGCAATTTAAAATTGTTGATGAAAAGCAGAAGCATCACCATACCAAGGAAGGTGAGCTTCATTGATGGTTGTGATGGAGTAGCTGGTACCACATAAGTCCTCGCGTCCTAAACAACCACCAAACTGGACAGAGTACCAGAAGCAGTGCTTTTCAGGCATTAAACCACAGGTGGCACAAGCCTGTGTGGTCCCCCAGACTCAGAGGAAGGAAACTCACAAGGTGAGCCCCCATAGCCTCTTTGTTTACCCGCTTCTTCCTGAGGAGAGTTCCCCAAACACGCAGAGCATCTAGAATCCAGGTCAAGCCTGCTGAGCAGAGACCCGCCCTTGGGGTAGCAGAAACGGCTGGACACGGAGGGGCAGGGGTACCAGAGAAGCACTCTCCCTGGCCAAACCTCTCACCCTCTGTGCCTCAGTTTCCTCACCTGTCAAATGGGGATGACAAGACTACCCACTTCATAGGATCACTGTGAGGCTTAAATAACTAAATTAAAATATGCAAAAGCGTCAAACAAAACCTTTGTATGGCCCCTGCTAAGGGCCACACATCTCCCCTTCACGAGTTCAATAAAAATGTGCCGAGTGTAGTTATATGCGAGGTGTTTGGTGTTAGGAATTTAAAATGCATCCACCGATGACAGCAGGAACCATGGGGTCCTCATGCACTACTTACGGCAGGATATACTACGCATCTCTATTTTTTTGGGGTGCAATTTGCTTCAAGAGCGTTAAAAATATTCATGCCCTTTGTCCCAGTAATTCTACTTCTGGGAATGTAGCGTGAATAAAATATTCCTAAATACAAAAAAGTTGTGTTCTTTTTTTGCGTCATTGACTCAGAAATTGTTTTTAACACATGCATGAAACGGTTTGAGAAGAAGCTCTTTTCTAATGCAAGGTATAGTAAGGATTCGTGGCCAGTTCAAGGAGGCTTGTGTTTCAGATTGAGGGTCATGTTTCAAGGAGGACCCTAAGACAGAGATTTTCCAGGCTTTTCTGAGCAGAGCTGCAAGCCAGAAGAAGGGCGCCGATGTCCCTACCCGCTCTGTGTGCCTTCCACATGCCACCTGAAGGAGCATGAGAAGTGGGGCTCTTGCATGCTGGGGTTTGGCCTGAAGCATCCTTCTTGGCCCCTGGCACGGCCAGGTTGGCAGCTAGAGAACCAGGGCCTCCCCGCTGAAGGTCAGCCCAGGCAAAGCAGGTTTGAACTTGGTGCCTCTCCAAAGGCCCCACCCTCTTACTCTCCACCCCAGCACCCACGCAACTCTCAGATGCCACCACCCAGAGCGTCCTGGGCTAAGCTGAGCAGGAGGAAGGCGGTGGCTCCAATCCGGGAAGCTGATTGACTGGAGGAGAAGAGAATGGTGGAGGACTCCAGGAAGTACATTGTTCCCAGAGAACTCATCACGGGAGGTTTCACTGGGTCCCCAGGAGAGGCTGTGACACGTTGGCAGTGGAAAGGACGCAGGCTCCGGGATCCTGCAAGCCTGGCTTGAATCAGCTCTGCCGCTTACTGGATATGTGCCGTCTGTGAATGTAGCTCACCTTTAGGAGCCCCAGTAAAATAACAGTGGTAACAATAATAATGCCTGCCCCTCTGATTATTATAAGATTCCAGGACATGGAATTTGCAAGCACCCTTTCAAGTCCTGGTCCTTCCTTCCCCCTCCATCTCCACCCCCTCTTACAAGTTGCCAGCTCCTAAGTGCTCTTCACTAGGGGGCTGCCTGCCTCCCTGCAGGCCCTTGCTCCTGGCCAGAGACATCATTTGTTCCGCTAATGAGCCTCCAATCAGAGGACCCGCTCCTTCTGTGGTGAGAGGCCCCATCTGGGGAGGAGGCCCTTGATGGAGAGATAAGGCGGAGGGGGGCAGGGGCCTCATGCTGAGGCAGGAACCTGGGAGTCCCTTCTCTGGGGGACTTTCAAGCTGGTTGCTGCACTTCATACGTTGCTCAAGGGCTTAGACTAAGTAAGATATTAGAGCCGGGAGATGTCTGCATCTTCTAGTTCAACCGTTTTCAAACTATCTTGGCAGTGGAATTTTTTCTTCAAACAAAATCCTATAGGGACCACAAATGTATAAAGCACAGAGATGGCAAAGTCTCATGATTATAAGTCCATGCCCGATTTAGAGTTAGGATAGTCTTTTCAACAAATGGCAATTGGATGTCCACAGCCCCTAAAATGACCTTGACCCAAACCTCACACCTCATATACAAATTAACTCAAAATGGATCAGAGACTCAAAAGTAAAACTATAAAACGTTTAGAAGAAAACACATCTTTGGGGGAGAATGTCTTTGGGACCTAGCACCACATCCTAGAATGCAGTGTACAATCCATGAAAGAAACAAATTGATAAATGGGAATTCACTGAAATTAGATAATTTTGCTCTATGAAAAACCCTGTTAAGAGGATGAAAAGACATGCTACAGATTGGGAGAAAATATCTGTAAACCACATATCTTACAAAGGACTCTTATCTAAATTATGTAAAAAACTCTCAAAACTCAACAGTAAAAAAAAAAAAAAAATCCACTTAGAAAATGGGCAAAAAACATGAGACTTTTCACTGGCGAGGAACTGCAGATGGCAAATCAGCACATGCGAAGAGGTTCAATATCACTAGGGAGATGCAAACCAAGACCCTTAGAAAATATCACTGCTTACCTATTAGAACAGCTAAAATAAAAAGAAAGCGACAACCACAAATGCTGGTGAGGATGAGGAGAAACTGGATCTCTTGTACATTGCTGGCGGGAATGTAAAATGATACAGCCACTCCGGAAACTAGCTTGGTAGTTTATTTTTAAAAAACTAAATACACACTTACCTTATGATCCAGCAATTATACTGCTGGGCATTTATCCCAGAGAAACAAAAACACGTCCACACAATAACCTGTGTACAGATGTTCATGGCAGCTTTATTTGTACTAGCCCCAAACTGGAAACAACCAAAATGTCCTTTAATTAGTGAATGGTTGAGCAAGCTATGGTACATCCATGCCAATGGAATACAATTCAGTAACAAGGAACAAACTTCTGGAACATAAACATGCATGTCAGGTACTGGGTCCATGGCAAAAACCAACAGAGAGGTTTATTATTATTTTAAAAGGGAATATGCACTGATTGAAGTGGGTGGGGGTGGGGGAGCTGAGGCCCAGGCACCTCCAAGGAAGCCTCATTGGAACCCCTGATGAGGTTCAGCTTCTCTTTTTACCTTTAGTGGAGCTGAGGCCCCAAAAGTGGAAGGGACCTTGTCCAGGGTCATCCAGCAACCCCCACTGCACTCCCCATGCCCTGGATCTTTTTTGCTTACTCGTCTGTTGCCCCCCTCCCCATCCATGCAGTCAGAGACAGAAACATTTGCTGCTTGGGTCAGTCCTGAGCACTCCCAACAAGATTCCATCAATACATGGACAAGAGTCTTAGCTATGCAAGCTCTTCTCGCTCAAGCGCTTCTCTGTGCCAAGCTCTGGGTTTGAGTTCTTGACTCCTCATAAGACTCCTACGAAGTGAGCTCCATCGCGTCCTGATTTTATGCATGAGATAACTGAGGTCCAGACGAGTGGAGTAAGTGGCCCAAGGTCACGGTGTGAGTAGGGTTGGAGCTGTGGTTCTGATCCAGATCTGTGGATCCAGGGGCTGCCCAATTAGGATAATAGCCACCCAATAGCACTTACTACATCGTAGACACCATTCTAAGACTAGCCCACTTAGGCCACAGCACGAGTGTCCCTGGTAGATTCTAGTGTCATCATTACCACTTACAGAGGAGGGAACTGAGACTCAGAGAGGCTATTTGACTTGTCCAAGGCCACACAGCAAGCGGTAAAGCTGGGATTTCAACCTGGGCAGTCCTGTTCCAGAGTTTGTACCCTCCATTTCCCTCCCGTGCAATCTCTCACTCCAGTCCAACCTTTTAGTCTCCCTGGAAAGGCCCTGCCTGCATTGTTGGGGTAACCTGTGCTCACAGTTGCCCTATGAATCACCTGGAAACTCACTGTTAGACTGGTTGCCCTGAGCACCATGTTTTGGACACAGAGCATTAGGTAATGATGGTATGGGAGAATGCTTCTGTGTCCAGCCAAATGCCTTCCTTCTTTCCAAGGCAGAGAAGGGGAACCAGCCCGAGACTCAGGCAATTTAATGAAGTTTGGTAATAAATGCACTCTTTTGAAAAATGTGTGTACAGTAATAATTCCCCAGAAATAGAAAGTAAGGAGTGGCTTAGTTGTCAGGGTGGCTCCTGGCAGAGCGGTGGGCAGTGAGCACTTCTCCTCCACGTGACTCCACTTGGATGGAGACAGCCCACCTTCTCTGGGTCTCACTTTTCTCATTCCTCATAGGAGGGGACTAGATTCCCCCAGAAAATGATACTTTCCAGAGCAACCTCGTGGACACAAAAATGACTATATCTCACACAGACACACTAGACGCGACAGGCCGAGATCAGGTTCCCACCTGCAATGTTCATCCTCCTTTGCTACCAGCTTCCTGCTTCTTAGACCCCATCATCACGCTGGTGTTTGATGACAGGTTGCACACCTGGTCATATATTCAAAGCCAAGAAGTTTTCCATGGGTTGGGTCCAGACTTGCGCGATTCAATGTGTACATTTCAACAGGCTTGCTTTCTTGTCCACTACCTGCCTTCTTTTCACGGTGGATTTTCCTAGATTGTCAGAGTCAGTGATTCATCATAGAACAAAGAATGTGAGAGCTGGGAGAGGTGTCAGAGAGCAGCAAATTCTGGTCTCTCAAGCCAAGGTTGTTTGTGAATCACCGTCCTCAATTGTGCAAGATCTACATAACACCTGAATGAGTATCTTGCTTTAAATAAACACCTATTTTAAATAGAAATGAATCATTCGTTATTGAAAGCATGGATTTGATTGCTATTTATACAGACATACATGGATTTCTAATATGTTGGAAATAAATGCATACCAATTGGAATTTTTTGAATGTTCATCGATGTCCCAGCAAAAACGACCTCCAGGTGCTCGTCTATGGTGCACGCCCATGAAGCATGGCCACGAAGCACAACATACATAGGATATGTCTGCAGAGCGTGACGACCGAACACATCCATGGAACATGTCCATGGGTCATGCTCATAGAGCACATCCACAGTGCATGTCATGGAGCATATCCACGAAGCATGTTATAATGCCTGTCCACACTGAACACCCATGATGCTCGTCTGTGGTGTACGTCCACAGAGCATGTCCACAGCGGGTCTGCAAGGGCACATCCATGTGTATTCACAGAGCACTTCCATGGGGTACGTCATGGTGGGTGACCAAAGGGCACATTCATGAAGCACAGACCCACTCCCTTCACTTTGCAGTGAGGGAGCCTGGGGTCCAGGACTGTTGCTCTAAGCCTAACATCACTGAGGCGTGTTCTGAGAAGAGGCCCGGTTCTCAGAGTCGAGACGTGCGAGGTGTGGCAAAAAGAGTGTGGGTGTCAGACTCACAGGGTCCCAATCAATCATGACCTGGGAACTTACCAGTGGAGCAATCTTGAGCCTCAGAACCTCTCTGAGCCTCAGTTTCCTCATGTTTGTTATGAAGATGAACTGCTATACCTACACAGAACACACCTCACAGAATGCACTCCCACCTCAGGGCCTTTGCATATGCTATTGCTACTGCCTGATTTACTGAGCAAAGAGAGGAAGCTGAGGCTTGTGAATACTGTGCCTCTAGGTTGGTTATGGTTGAGGGACCTGCTCTAAGGCCATGATATGGTGGGTGACACGCCCGGCCTGGGGTGGGTTCTGCACACAGCAGGCACTCAGCCCACACTGCAGGCTTCCGGGTCCATGTGGTCCACTCCCAGGAACAGCAAGGCCCTGGAGTAGAAGCTGGGTCCTGGCACCATCCAGCTCCATCCAACATCACTGTTGCCCACACCGAAGACTGTATTTTTTTTTACAGTATTTTTTTATATATAAATTTTATTGGGGAATGTTGGGGAACAATGTGTTTCTCCAGAGCCCATCAGCTCCAAGTCATTGTCCTTCAGTCTAGCTGTGGAGGGCGCAGCTCAGCTCCAAGTCCAGTCGCTGTTTTCAATCTTTAGTTGCAGGGGGCACAGCCCACCATCCCATGTGGGAATTGAACCGGCAACCTTGTTGTTGAGAGCTCGCGCTCTAACCAGCTGAGCCATCCGGCTGCCCCTCCCCAGCCCTTTTAATGCACCAACCCTGGGAGCAAGCAGTGCAGAACTGTTGGCCCCACTGAGAATGTGACTGTATTTGGAGGTAGGGTCTTTAAGGAGATAATTGAGTTAAAATGAGGTCACTTGGGTGGGCCCCAGTCCAATGTGACTAGTGTTCTAATAAGAAGAGGAGCTAGGACACAGACATGTACAAAAGGAAAAACATGTGACTACACAGGGAGAAGAAGGCATCTACAAGCCAGAGAGAGAGGCCTCAGAAGAAACAACCCTGCTGACACCTCGATCTCAGACTTCAGCCTCCAGAATGCGAGAGAATAAATGTCTGTTCTTTAAGCCCCCCAGTCTGTGGTACTTTGTTATGGCAGCCCTAGTGGCCTATGGCAGGGACCAACAACAGTATTTATGTGTATGGATGTGATAAAGATTAAATAGGCTGTTTTATGTAGAATGCATGGACCAATGTCTGGCATACAGTAAGAGCTCAATAAATGCCAGAGCTTCTGGGTTCTTTTAAAGAAGTCCTTTCCTTCATCTGGCTGAGTCAGTCCATTTAGTGAAGGTGAAAGTCAGACAGCCCAGGTATTTGGCATTGTGGGGGCTCACACTGGTTTGGTTTGTCCATTTTCCAAAGGGTTGTCATAGGTTTTTATGACGTGTCGTGACCTGAAACGCAAAGGTTCCCAGCCACCAGGGCCATCTGATACATTAAACATGCTATCCATCTTCTTGCTTTGTCATTAATAATCCAAATTACCCAGTTCTGCAGCTGAGCCCAAACCCTTGGTTTTTCTTGTCCATTCAAACTCTGTTTCTTAACCTCACTGGAAAGACGCTTGGCTTCTCCACTCCGTTACATAATCAATGCTGAGCAAACACCTGTAAGGTCTGCAATTCGTCCTTCTGTCTCTTTCTCTAGTCTCAAAACCATAGAGCCACATGGCCAACTGCCAGGGAAAAATGGAATCATATATGGCTTTTCTGTGCAAACCTAGATGAGGGACAGTCTTAAAAAATGACGGGAGAGCTATTGATCAGAGACCAATTCTACAAACTGTGTTTCTGTCACAGGCCAGGAGCACAACATGAATGCAAATACCCTGTAGAACTGGGAGGGACTGGTGGTTGGTTACAAACTAATACGCAGACGTTGATGAAATTGATTTCGATCCTGTTTTTCCTGGGTCTGAAAAATTAGATTTAACTCCCAAGGTGTGCCTGTTTTCATTTCAAATTTCTCCTGGACTCTCTTGTGTTAAAATAGGAATAGAGGGACCAGAGGAGGTGGGGCCAAATTGTGAATGAAGAGGTTGCTTGTTCCTTGAGGTGCAGGTGAATGGGCCGAAAAAAGTATAAGCCCTTCAAACCCTCAGGAAGAGAAGCAGGTGCATTGGTTCCAAGTACTGGGCGCAGAAAATATTTGGTGAATTTTCTTTTGTCTTAGTCTTTGTTAGCCAGCATGTGAGTAACCTATACCTCCGCACCCTGGAACTAGACTATGAAGAGCTTCCCCAGGGCACAGCGAGGCTTCCCTTGAGAAAAGTGGTATGACATCAAGTAGCACTTCTCATCCTTTAAGAGTCATAAAAATCCCCTGGGGAGATCTTAATAAAAATGCAGCTTCAGGTTCAGTAGATCTGGGCCAGCCTGAGATTCTGTGTTTCTAACAAATACCCAAATGATGCAGCTTCCAGGGAGCCCACCAGGGATTTCCTGAACTGGTCTGTATTCTTCCTGGCTTTCTTACCAGCTAGCTGTGTGGCCTTAGGGGGGCTCAGAGCCTCTCTGGGCTTTAATTCTCTATCTGGATAGTAGTATATAGGTCAACAAACATATACTGACAGCTTACTACATGTCAGGTGGCCCTGGGTGCTTACTGGAAAAACCTAAGCCCAGCAGGGGCTTTCAGACAGGGTGGCTTAAGGTCCAACAATAATATTTAAAGATGCTTTGGATTCTAAAAGTTGATGACTCATGGGCAGAAATAGGGTTATGTAAGCTCCCTCTCCCAAACATCTTTCCAAGCACTATGACGAGGATTCCCCCACCTACTACTGTTCTCAGAATTGGGGAATATTAAATGCAGAGGTAACCCCAAGAGAAATTTAGCCCAAACTCTATCTTGCCATTTAACAGATTAGAGAAACTAAAGAACAAAGGTAGAGTGTTGGATCCAGAGCAAATTACTGGTTTTCCAGCTATGCTCTCAAAGGTAGTGCTGTTCCACAGAAATAAAATGTGAACCACAGAATTTTAAATATGTAATTTCAAATTTTGTGGTAGATGCACTGAAAAGAGTAAAAAGAAACAGGTGATATTCATCTTAATACTACATTAACCTAATATGTCAAAAATATTATTTCAACATGTGATCAAGATAATCAAATTATTGAGATATGTCATATTATTTTTTATTGTACTGAGACTTCAAAATCCAGTGTAAGTCCATTTGCAGCACATCTCAATGGGCACCAGCCACATTTCCAGTGCGCAGTAGCCACATATGGCTAGTGGTACCATGTCGGACACTGAAGATCTAAGTTGTAGCATCTTATTCTAATTCAACTGTACAAATAAACAGATCATTAGGACCAATTTTCCATTGGTCAGTAACATCATTCCCATGACCATTGATCATTTTTTAGACACTGGACCAGAAAATTCATCTTCCAATTGGAGGTGTAGCTTTCTGGGGCCAAGTTGCATAGCATTCCATTTCTGGGAGGGACCTTGCAAGTAGCCTAAACTAACTTGATATATGATTCTGCTGAGCCCCAGAAGAGGCCATATAGCCTGCTGCGGGTCCCGCTGATGGCAGGCTAGCAATTGGAACCCACATTTCCACAGTTCTGTGCATAAAGCGGCAGCTGCCTAGTTAGTGGCTGAGAAATCTCAACCACCTTCTTTCTCTCCTCCTCTTCTGTTTTTGCACCCAACTGGTCTGTCCCCAGAGAAGTTGCTCCATTAAAGTGAGATACAGTGCAGAGCACGTTTTGGAGGAGGAAGTGTCGTTTCCAGCTTGCCTGGTAGGTGATCCTCCCCAGGAAACATTTGTTGCATAAGTGACCTAACTGATGAATGTCTGCGGCGCACCTATTGCAGCCTGGAAACCACTCTGGCTTTCCCTAGAATAGTGGTGCGGAGTTGAGGCATGGAGTTGCAAAAATCACTTTTGCCATCTGACGAGTAGGGCCAGTTCTTGGGTGTTATCCCCAAAGTGCTTTTCTACTGCCGCACAACCTCAAGAAAAACCAGTTTCAGGAGCACCACACCTAGGATCAGATGATGCAACCTGATATTAGCGTCTCATTGCATCAGTGTTTCTGACGCATGTGTCTTTTGCGCTAGCTAAAAGGTTTATAATGGGAAAGGAGAAAAAAAGGAATCTCGCTGGCTGAAATCTAAAGGTACTGTCAGTATGGTTCCTAATTGGCCACACAGGGCGTTTTGGAGGATAAACACCCAACCAGCCACCATGGCCTGACAAGCATCAACATGCCATTTCCTGGGGGGGACTTGATGGCATAGTTAGGCAAAATTCTTTCCTGGTTGGTTCTACTTGTGTTTTATATCAAAGCATCAAGCTTTAACCTCCTAAATCTTTTTAAATGCAGGTCTATTAAGAAGAGGTTTTTAAAGGGTGCTTGTACTCCCAGTCTTGACCTTTCTGAATATCTCTGGACCAGTTGATTCCTCATTTCCAAATCTAAGTGCTCTTGGCTCACTGGATACGCAGACTTTTCACTTTAATCAAGTATCTTAGATTTGCACCTCCTGGTTTCTCTGTCTTCCTTCAGACATTTGTTTCCTCCTCAATCCTGCTTCTTGCTATAATGATTAAGGAATGAATGAATTGCAAAAATCCTAGAACTCTACCCATCCCCAGGAAGTTGCTTAAAGAAGGAAATTTCCTTGTGTAGAATGCCTAAGAAAAAAAGGAAGCAGGTAAATCCTTTGGTAGGAGACCAATTGCTATTGCGATCATAACATGGGAGGGAGACCAGAAGCTTGTCCCCCTCCCTGGAGAAGCCAACAAGTTCTTCTAGTAAAAAAATTAATCTTTAATGTGCTGACTAGGTTCCCTGAGCTAGCCCTTGCTTACTTCTTCAGCTCCATTCCCACAGGACACCTTTCCTCCCAGGAGGCATCTCTCCAGATCCTTGGACTCTGTGTGTACCATTCCCTCCAGCGGCCCTGGAATAGTCTTCATACCCCTGCTCATCTGGTGAGTTTTATGCATCCTGTAAGTCACTCAGCTTAACGTTCCACAGGGATGCCTTCCCTGACCCCACAGGAGGATGAACTAATTCCCTTGCCATGATGCTCCTACACATGTGTCACTTTGCAATGATTATGTAGGGGAGGAAGGGTAGGGGAGGAAAAAGCTTTCCTAGACCCTCTTAGGGTCTCTAGCTGGGTCTTAAAATTATACTGACAAGACAGATTAACAGGAGAAAAGGATACAAATTTATTTTGTTATGTGACACAGGAGCCTTCAGAAAGAAATGAAGACCCAAAGAAACAGACCTGTGTGTTTTTCTGCCAGAGTGGACAGTTATAGAGGACTAGGACAGGTTAAGGAGTAGGAGAAAAGTGTCCAGACTGGGGGAAACTTATCAAGGCCTGTTTACTAGGATTCTTCTTGGTGTCCCTTTTTCTCTGGAGAAAGGGACGCTCCTTTCCTCCTGGGATGGGCAGGAACCTCTCACCTGAGGGTTTTACGGCCTATTTCAGGGAAGAAGGGCTAGGGGTACCCGTGGAAGATTAGAATGACTTTCCTATTTTCTCAACACTCTTTCAGCTTAAAATATTCAATACGCCAAGGTGTTATATTTTGGGGTAGCACATCCTGAACCCATCACTTATTACACGTGCAATTACTTGTTCACGGATATCTTTCCCTTTAGACCTTGCATTCCACTAGGGCAGAAATCTTGTCCTCTAGCTTTGTATACCCAGCACCTAGTACTGTGTCTTGCATGTACCAGGGTCTCAGTAAATATTTGTCAAAAGATGAAAAATTTCCATCAAAACTAGCTTTCAGTGCATCGTTGGCCTCCATGTTAATTTCTAATTAATTCACTAATATAGCAAACCTTTATGTAATCCTACCATATACGGTAACAGCACCTTGCTACATACTGGGGGCACATCCATAGGCCAAAAACCCCCAAATAAACAAAAAAAACCCCCCAGCTTTTTCTCTGCACAAGAGAAAATTATTCAAATTGTATTCGTGTTTCATTCCAATCACTCAATTAGGGCAAGTCCCTTGTTGGCGGAGGCGTGAGCAAAGTAACTATTTTCCAGCGAATGTCCTCAGGTGACCTGTCTAGACGCGTCCGGGAAAAACAATCTAACATTCTAAACCCCAAAGAAATCTCTGACGCGCAGGACGCGCTGCGTAAAAGGGCAAAGGCGAGCTGCGCGGCCTTTGAAACGCGCAGGATCGGGGAAGTGAAGTCTGGCAGCGTGGCGCCCAGCTCGGGCTCCAGTGGGCAGGGCTGCCCCGCGGGCGCGGGCCCCGCGGCGCCCAGCAGCCGCGGGGTCCGCCGGCCGGCAGGGGGCGCGCGCGCCCCGGACCCCGTGCCTCCCGCCCCGCCGCGCGCTCGCTTGCCGCCCGGCAGCACATGTGTTTCTGTTTTGTGTTGTAGCATTTGTTCTGGAAGCCCGTATTTACATTTTAAGTGTATCTGGTGAGTGGGCTGGAGCCCTAGTCTGGGCCGGGGAAAAAAAAAAAAAAGCCCTCCGGTTCGTCTTTTAGTTGCTCCTCTTCCTTTTTCTCTCGGGATTCTCATCACTTCAACCAGGTAGGGGCTGAAAATCAAAATCGACATTGATCAGTTTGCGGGATCTGGGAAAGTTTTTTTTTTTTTCTTCTCTTTTTTTTAAAAGGAGAAAAGGTGAAAAAAAAAAAAACCCTAAGGAAGGGGGGGTTGGGGAACTGAATGAATAAAAAGGGGGAGGAAGGCGGATCCACGTGGTTTAATCGGAGACAGACAGAGATCCCATTGTTCAAAATCAATAAAAAAAAAAAAAAAAAAAAGCAGACAGGACGAAAGCGCAGGGACGCTGGGGGAAAGTAGCCGCGGAGCGGAGCACTTTGTAGCTGGGATCGGAGGGATCGGGCCGGCCGCACGTTCGGGGAGGAACCTGGAGAGTTGGGCACCATTAAAGTTTTTATTTTTCGTGCCTGTGCGAGCAGGTGTTTGGGGCTGGGGGCCGGCTTTATTCGCCCCCCCTCGTCGGGGGCAGCCCACCCAGAGGGATTCGGCTAATTAGAACCTGAGGTCGGAACCCCTAGGCGGGGGCGGAATTGGGGGCTCGGGCAGGGGGGCCAGAGAATTACATTTAATTGGGCGGGCTGGGGAGGGGGGGCCCGGAGACAAAAGCAGCAGGTGGGGCGGCGGGGTAGGGGGGGCTTTCAGTACCGGAGGTGCCAAAGGAAGATTTTAGAAGTGTCCCGAAGCCTTCTCTAATTAGAACCTAGGGGATCAGCGGCTCCTTTTTCTTTCCCTTTACTTTTTTGGGGAACCAGGCTGCAATTGTGATGCGATGTAGACAAACCTAACTTGAGGATGGGCCAGGGTCTGCATTTCTTTCCTTTCCCTAAATGGATTGCAGTCGGGGACCTGGGCTCCCTTGTGGGATTCCCCGGAGGAGGCGCGCCAGGGCCCGGGAGGGGCGCGATTTCCTCCCGGCTCACCCCCTCTCCGCCCACCCCGCGGCCGCCACTTTGGGGAGGGCAGGGGAGGAAGTGGAGGCCGGTGGCTCGGCTGCGCTCCCCTCCCCCCGCGCAGTTTATAACCCGTCCATTGTGCGCCGCTGCCCCGTGTCTCCTCCAGCGCGACCATGCCCAGGAAGAAGGCGGCGGCGGCGGCCTGGGAGGAGCCGAGCTCGGGCAACGGCACGGCCCGCGCCGGGCCCAGGAAGCGCGGCGGCCTGGCCGGCAGGAAGCGCGAGCGGCCCGAGCGCTGCAGCAGCAGTAGCGGCGGCGGCAGCAGCGGCGACGAGGACGGCCTTGAGCTCGACGGGGCCCCCGGCGGGGGCAAGCGCGCGGCGCGGCCGGCGGCGACCAAGGCAGGCGGTGCGGCGGTGGTCATCACCGAGCCCGAGCACACCAAGGAGCGCGTCGTGAGTGCAGGGCCGGGGGGAGAGGGCCGCGGCACGCCACTGCGCGCATCCTGGCCGGGGGCGGCGGGGCCAGCGAAGGCCTCGGGCTGAATCATCGCCGCCACCGCCACACAACAAAAGGGCGCGGGTCGGAGGCGGGCGCGGGCGGCAGCATATCCGACCCTGTGCCGCCCGGCCTCGCGGCCGTTGGGGCGCGCGAGCCCCGGGTCCCCTGGCGGGGGAGGGGCGGCCGGAGTCCTCGCCCGCCCGCGCGAGGGGGTCATGGCCCCGCCCCCGGCGCCGCTCGAGCCGCCAGCCTCCGCCTCCCCTCCCCCTCCCGCCCCGGGATGGGAGACTTCTGCAAGTTGTTTCGGGCCGGAACAGGGGATGCGCACACGGGGCGCAACGCTCCGTGCCCTCGGCCGTCCCCGGCCTCCTGCGACCGCTGGTCGGGCCGGACGCCGCGGGGTAGGGGTCCCCAGCGCGCTGCGGGGAGCGGCGGTTTGTGCCGGGTCTTTGAGGTTCCCGCCGCCTCGGCTCCGGCGCTCCGGGGGGGCGGAGCCTGGTGGCCGCCGCGCATGCCTCTTACTGCCCTGCGCTGTCTCGCGCCGCCGGGGAGGCGGGGGCGGCCGGCGCCGGGGCGGGGTGCGAGGGCGCATGCTCTGGAGAGCCCTCCCCCCTGGAAGTCGGGACACCTCTCCCTCCGGCTCTGAGAGGTGTTTCGGCTTTGTTCACTGCTTGGGGGGTCCGAAGGCGCGGGTGCTGGGTGAGGGCTCTATGTAGGTCCCCCCAAACCTCCGGGCAAGAAGCATCTCCCGTGGTCTCTGGGCTTGAATTTGCCCATTAGAGTTGGAGAGTTGGACCTTCAAATCTTAAACTGAAATCATGACTATCTCAACTTACGTACCTGCAAAACCCTGCAGAGCCAGAGATCTTATTAACCTGGGTCTGTGGTACTCAAAGCCAACAAGTTTAGTGTAGGACGAGGGTTTAGGAGAGGGTCAAAGCTTTCACCAGGTTCTTAGATAACCCCAAAAGAGTAGGAAGAACTTACGCCTAAGGTCTAGAGTCTGATATCTTGGAGAGGTCCTTTGCTCTCTTAAAACAATGTGTAAGGGTTTACAGCACCGGAGTGCCAGAGGTGTGCTGGCAATGTTTAAATGGTTAAGAATAATGCATTTCTACATCCACTTTATAGATGAAGAAACTGGGGCACAGAGTTTAAGGGCCTAGCCCCAGATCACATGGGGCTGGGTTTCCACATGGGCCCAGGTGTTTTACACCCCTGCAGTTGTTTCTGTGAAAATGCTTGATATAACTGCCCTCCCAGAGAAACGTTCAACATGTTAGATGATGGCGGAGTGAGGGGGGGAGCCCATGTCACTGAAATATCTAGGGACAGGGACTAGGCCAGTGCCAGGGAAATGGCCACAGTCTTGAGAAACTGGAGCTCAGGAGGAACTAGTTTCCTCTGACCACTCTAATCCTCTGTGAGGCTCCAGACATTTGCTCTCCTGTTACCGTGTGTTAGAGAACAGAAAAGAAAGGGCAAGTGGGCTCTGCGGCTGCTGTGTTCTCTCTCCAGTGAGTTGACAATTGACCCGTTAAAGCAATGAGTTTTGTTGTCAGGAAGTAAGAGATTCTTCCCCAGTGCTGGGCTTCACCCAAGAAGGTAGTCACGGAGAGTGTGTGCAAAGGGACCCCAGGCTCCCCACCAGCATGCTCACAGCCGCTTGTCTGATGGGATTGGCATGGTTCTTAGTGTTAGTGAGAGGCACAGGCGTCCTTTGCAGTTTACGGTTGTTTTACGTCTCACATGTCTTTCAAATTCCTGAGACATACATGCACGTGTATATATTCACATCTACATCCCCTCTCCACCACCTTGAAAAACAGAGGGCTTGGGACAGCAGTTTCCTTTGCACTGGCCAGCATACCATCCTAGGCTCAGGAGACTGAGGGTTCAACAAGTGAGGTTCTTTTGTGCCTCATGGAAAGTGCACGCCCCAAGTTGTAAGTTTTTATTAGCATCCATTGACAGGTCCAGGGTTGAGACCTGGCAGGGGCTGCCTCAGACCTGTGGGAAGGCAATGGGGCAGCACGTTACGGGAGCCAGCCTCCTGCCCGGTGTCCCTGGCCCCAGGTTCCTGGACTCGAAACACCAGGTCTTTGCCTGTTAGGCAGTCCTGGGGATCCTGTCTGCTGCCACAGGCCAGCAGCAGTCCCTAGCTTGTTTCAGAAAGAGTCTGTTAATGAGAATTTTGCAAGCCTCTCCACTGTTCAGGGCTGCTTGAAGGTTTGTGAGAGCAGCTGCCAGGAGTTTGTCTGAAACCATGTTGCCTTTAGTTACCTCAAAGCTGCAGACCTTGGGCTTGTGAAAGAGGAAGACCCAGATACATGTATGGTTGAGGGCAGAGCTGCCTCAAGTAAAAGGTGTTTACACATCTTATTTCATATCATTTTTATAAAACATACTTAGGATTTCAGTCTTGGAAAATGCTCTCTTCGAGGACCTTGGGTTTATATCTAGTTATGTCAGATGAGCATGTTATGATGGTCTAGGCTTGATGCAGCCTGAGTTCCCCATGAACTTCATAACCCTGTAGGTAAAGCCAGCAGCTGGGCACACTCCTAGAAAATAGGTGAGTGTCACAGGCTGTCCACGTCTTTGTAGTTTTTCCAGTGTTGTGTTACTGAGGTTTTATAGACCCTGAGACAAATCTGTCCCATCTGAAAGGACCAAATAAATACAACTGGAAACCGAGCTTGAAGTCTGTTTGCGTTGAAAGCCCATTAGGGAATTTGTTGTTGCTGGCATTTCTCTGAACAGTTCCCTCCACCGAGAGCAGCAGTCTTCTAAATGGATGTATGTTAAAGGTTGACTTTCGGCCTCATAAACGTGCTCCTTCACTTGGGCAATAATTCAGAACTCTCTTTGGACCAGTAACCCCATTTTGTTGATTGAAGAAGCTCAGTGCATTTTTCTGCTGTGGCTGTTCATCTCATCATAGCTTAGAGGAGCTGGTTGGGGGGGGGGAGCCGGGGGGGGGGGGGCAAGGTGAAGTGAAATTCATTCATTCTGTTAGAGAGACTGTTTGTCCAGTGTCTCTGGCCTTTAGACACACGCAGTATCACAGACACCCAAGTTCATTAAAAAAACACACAAAAAAACCCCAGCAATCTCTTGGTCCATCAGTGAAGGCTGGATTCCACCTGGGAGGGTCTCAGCCCTGACAGCCATTACTGGAGGGGCACCCGGCGTCTCTCCCACTTGGACGAAGAGGGCGTGGGCTGTGATTTAAGCGTTGTTAGGAGTTCCACTTATTTTGATTTTTTTATTTCATAGAAGATAGAGGGAAGAATTAAATTAAAGAGAAATAAAGGTAAGTGGCTTACAGCAAACAATTGTATAGATAACAGCACTGAAATAGTCAACCACCTCCATCTGAGGTGTGAGGAACTAAGCTCCATGACATTAAAATCCTGATAAGATAACAAACACTTAACACCCTTCATAGGAATCAGGCCACTGTCAAGGCAGTAGACACAGTTTAGCAAGGTGTTCTACAAACACCTGGTGTCAGAAACGTTGGATTTTTGTATAAATGCTTAGCAGGCTTGGTGGGCCAGTGTCCATAAGCCCTTGACCACCGTAGATGCTGGCATCTCCAGGTCACAGAGGAGACCCCTGCTTCTGCCCAGGGCTCTGGCATTCTTACGGAGATGCAGGTCCTGCAGTGGCCCACCATGCGGTGAACTTGCTGTAGTGACTACATCTCAGTGTTGAGGGGTTAACAGTGCAGCACATGGCACCTTGGAGTCCTTTGCCTGCCCGGAGGGGGACTGCTGGGCCTGAGCTGGCGTCATTTCAGAGCCCTTTTCCCACCATTCTGTGGCCTGGCAGCTCATCCCACGGTGCCTTATTTCCTTCCCCTGTCTGCTGCCCACTCCATGTGGACCTGAGGAATAGTGGAGAGCAAGTCAGTGACATGGCAGAGACCCAGGGCTGCTCGTTCCACGGGGATGTTGACAGAGCCCACTGGCTGCCATTCATTCGTCTCCTGCAGTAGACCTTTACAATGTTCTGGCCAGGCCCGCCAGTTAAAGAAGGGGAGATAACCAGGGGAAACTAGGCTCCCAATCAAGTAATCCGAGTCTGGGTGCTGCAGGGATGGCCTACCCTTCGATTAAGGTCGTTCTCTAAATAATTTAAACGCAACCAAGTCATTCTCCATTCCTGGCTGTTCATTTCCCCTCCGCACACTGAGGTATCCTGTAGACAGACCAGCTTCCTCCAGCCACATAAACATGGCCAAGCTGGTGAGTATGATAGGACCTGTACTATGGGGTGTCTGTTTGGGTCACGCAGAGATCCCTAAGAGATGGAATCATTCATCGTGAAGATGTGTTCATCTTACAAGTGACACGCTGTGTTGCCAAGCATCCCTGCCAGGCCAGTCACCATGTAGAGGTTAGAATGACTGGATCTGGAGCAGTTTGGCCTTTTTTTCTTTAAGCTTTCCAAGAACAATCCTGTAAACAGAAGGAAACCTCTTCTACTGTCCTGGGAGGAAGATGTACAGGATGAGAACAGAGGGAGGTCACTGCTTCCCTTGCACAGTGGAACTGAGTGGATAGTTCAGAAGTGAATCTTTGACCATCTGTTTTAAAAACTGTGTTTGGGCATTTCAGAAATAAAGTGCTGAGATATTTAATGAGTGCCACCCAGAATTGGATAGTGGCCTGAAAAGTGGGATATATTCTATTCTCACTGATAGCCTCAGAGCGTGTAGCCCTAATGACAGTCTATGTTGTGAGGATGGGAACCACAGCCTCCCTCCACGCAGCCCGGCCCCAGGTGGTCCCTTGTTCCAGTTAGCACTGATTTCCGACTCATGGGCCAACAGTGAGGATGAGCCCATCCAAGGCCACTGGCATCAGATCTGCCCAGCCCACCCATGCTGTCCGGTATCTTCATCCAGTGGAGAAGTTGAGCACGGTGCTGAGACGTCTTCTCCACGGAGAGGCTCCTGGCACGGTGGGCAGCACGCGGAGGAACAATGGGAAAGTACTGGCGTAATTACTGTGCAGAGATGACGGGCTTCTAAGGCTGAAGGTCGTGTGGAGTACCACGCATGTGGGGAGCTGTAGCCGTGACCGTAGGACATCCGCTTTTAATCCTCCCCAGTGAGACAGCAAGCCTCTTGAAAATACCTGTAGAGGGCAGTTTGCAGAGGACGGGGTAGGAATGTCATTTGGCTTTTTAAAAAAATTTTTTCTAAGTGTTTTGCAAAAGATACCTTAAAGAGAAATCAAAGGATAAAAATGAGCCCCGAGTGAGCAGCGGGGCAGGGTTGGGATTAGCAGACTAAAGTGGGCCCACAAGGTGGTGAGTACCTCGGGCCTCGTCCTCTGGTCAATAGTGAATTATTTTTGTTTTCTGTTGTCGTTGAACAGACTTAGAAAGCTACAAGCAGTGTTGCAAACTAATTATTTTTCCTTCTCTCTCTCTGTAGAAACTTGAAGGGTCTAAGTGCAAAGGGCAGCTTTTGATTTTTGGGGCAACCAACTGGGACTTGATTGGTCGAAAAGAAGTGCCTAAACAACAAGGTATGAGAAACAGTTTCTGAAAATATCAGAAGTTACTCTTTATTGAGGGCTTCCTATGTACTAGGTGTCCAGTGTAATTCTGGTGACCATCCGCCAGGTAGGTATTCTTTTCATGTACAAAAATGTTCAGAGAAGCCAAGTAACTTGCTTAAGGCCACACAGCCACTCTAGTAATGGAGCTGGATTTGAACTCGGGTCTTGTGCAATTCTCTCACTTCACAATTCTTTTAAAAAACTAATTCCATTAAAATTAAACAGAAATAGTAGCTTCCAGTAAATATTGACACCTTTCCCCATCTTCCTTCTCATGTCACTTACTTTCATTTAAATGAAGAGGCTGGTCCTGTGGGATGTCAAAGTGCCCTAGACATTTGTCACATGTCAGATGTCAAACTTTTAGACATTTCAGAAGAGTCCACATTTTTAGGCTGCCAAATTGTTGCAGGAGCTGGTTTGACAGAGCAAGTAACAGTCTGGAGTGGGGGAGCAGAGAAGTCATAAGAAGTAACTTTAGTCCCCAAATGCTTTTAGAAAATTGGTATCTTTCCTCCAGAGAGTACTGGCCCATCCCAGAACAGGGAGGCTGGCACCGCGCCATATTTTATGGCTTCTTGATTTCATTTGGAAGGATTCCCAAAGTACTTTCCAACATTGCCCAGTGAGCAAATATTTGCGCCTTGACACTCCCTGGGGCCTCGACGGCTGCTGGAAAGCATCTTATTCCATGAAAAGCACAGGAATTGCAGCAGCGCTCGCTCGGGGTGCAGCTGAGTTAGAAGTGGGCCCGACCCATTTCCTTCCGCTGTGTCAAGTGCCCAGACTTAGGGTTTGAGTCCTGCTGGCAGCTGGTGTCACCAGGAAAACCCCTCCTGGTGCGCGATGGTAAGTCTGCCAGCCCGGGGTACATGTGGCATCTTTTCTCAAAGGTGTTCTTCACATGAGTGGCCCACTCAGTTACACTTGGGCCCCAAGAGGGAAGTAAATTCCAGTGGGAAGCAGCCGCAAAGCCTGGGTTACCTCCTGCAGGTGTAGGATGAGGCTCAGAAGGTAGGAAAGCTGCCTTGTGAGTTAAATATGGCTCCCACGCTCTAGTTGAAGGAATTTTGCCCTCATTGGGCTCATTTTAAGAGTACTGTTTTGTCTTACTCATGCCCACCTTTGCTTCCCTGATTTTTCTTCCTCTGAACTTTTATATAATTAAAAAAAAATTTTTTTAAAGTATTTTTAAGTGTCTTTCAGCCCTCTGTGACATTAAGGGACAGGAGGCAGGATTTGTTTTCCCAGTGGTGCCAAACGTGATGGGAAGGACGATTTCCCCTCCCATCCGAGCCTTTCCCAGTTTCTGGTCATCCTTGGAGTGTGCCTTCCCTCAGCGAGGCTGGGAGCAGCCTTGGCTGCACGTCGCCATGGAGCTTGTAAAATTGGCAGCACGAAGCCTTGCTCGTTTACACGATAGCACAGATCCATGGGACCAGGCCACAGGAATTCATGACCACCCGCCTGGCCGAGGGGCCAGGGACTGCGGCCGGCCATTTAATTTGACTGGGATCACTTTGCCAGGGTTCCTCAGGAGGTCATGAGAAAGCCTGCCTCCCCGGGCTGATGACATCTTGAGAGTTGGTAATCGTGGTGCCGCTAGAGGCAAGATACTTTGGCACATCAGCATCTACCCACCTGTGAGATGTGTCTACTTAGCCAGGCTGGGTCAACGGGGGGACCGTTACCTCTGCGGTGTCCATGTTCCTCACACATGGCACATGGCAATCATGCTGGCATTCGTTTTGCCTTCATGATATACAAGTTTCTTTTAAAGAAGTTTAATATAACCTAGGAGGGCTGTCATTTTTGGTTTGCCCTTTCCCCAGGAAGTTGTTGGTTTCTCTGTCCACCTTCTGGTAGCAGACGAGTGTCTTCAGCTGGAGAAGCTCAGGGCTGTCACGGTGTGACATTGTGACTTACAGTCCCTAGTTCAGGCTGTCCTCCTTTGCTCCACCAACCCCTGGTCACTAAATGAGAGAACACAGTTGGCACCCTCTGCTGGTGGGGTGCAGGTGGGTGGGGATTGACACGGAACAATTTTACAGATACTTTTCCATGGACCCAGGAAATTGATGCAGAAATCAGCCTTTCAGTCAGTTGCCATCTCTTGATCAACCTGACACAGTTGACTTGGCAGTGGCTAGCATTTCATAATAGTTACCAGAGGCCTGGAAATGTGCTCATGTTTCTGTCCTCGAGCCACAAATTGAAAATACTAAACAAAAAACTGGCCACGCCCCATCCACTAATAGGATGAAGTGGGGATTTTGAAGCAGGCAGCTATTTATTCCCTCCCATGCTCCTGTTAACATTACTGAATGCTTGCTGTGCGCCACACATGGTGAGGCCGTGGATGGCCAGTGCAGAGTGGGAAGGCACATGAGTTCAGTAGGGTAAGTGCAGTGGCAGGATTCACGGGGCACTGGGGGACGGGGAGCGACGAGTTAAGAGGGATATGGCAGGAAGGGCTTCCCAGAGGAGTGGGTGTGTCACCTAAGGTTTTGAAGAACAAGCAGGGGGCAGGGACGGGCATTCTGTGGGAGTGAATACATGGGCCAAGGCAAGGGGTCATGACCTGGCCAACACAACGGGACCCCTGAGAAAAGAGCAGACTAAATGGCTGCAGGTTGATTTTGGGGGCAGCGGTGTCAGCTGGGCCCTCCTGCCAAGGGCCTGATAGCCTTGCAGGGAGGGAGGTTCTGTGGAGGAGGGGGCACTCTGCACCAAAAGCCTTCTGACTGCAGGACAGCTGATGGATGGGAAGGTGAGGGTGAGGGAGATGCTGGATTCACTGCCAGCTTCCCAGGTTGGCCCCCCGCTGCAACAGGGCTGCAGGAGGGATAGCACCCAGCCTTTCGCCCCTTGCAGGTGGGCATGCTCAGTAGCAGTTGCATGTGGGTCTGAGGTCCATGTGGGTTGGGGCCAGAGGAGGTGGGACATGAGTGTCTACATGGCCACTGACTAGGTCCGCACCAGCTGGAGGTAGTTTGTTGGAGGGGAACCATAGGAGAGTGGACCCTTTGTGGCTAGTGACTTTTTGGGGTGCTCTTCACCCACCTGTCACTGTGGCTGTTTGATTTGCGTTGTTCTCTTTGCAGCTGCCTACCGCAATCTTGGTCAGAATTTGTGGGGGCCCCACAGATATGGGTGCCTGTCGGGGGTCCGGGTGCGGACAGTGGTTTCGGGCTCATGCGCTGCCCACAGCCTCCTCATCACCACGGAAGGGAAGCTGTGGAGCTGGGGTAAGTACCGAGCTCAGGCTGCGTTCTGGGGTGATTCATGGAGCCGGTCCCCCACGGGCCCGACTTTCTCCTTCTGTGCCTTCCGTCTAAGGCAGTGCTCCCTTATTTGCAGCCCACGTTTCCTCTTTCTGATTCCCAAGTAGTCTCATCTCTACCCTACAAATGCATCACCTTCCTCCACTTTTCTGCCTTTTTTTTTGGTTTTTTTTTTGGTAGCCCCCTGATTCTTTGAATGTTCTCTTTAAGCAACTTTTTCCTGAACATCCTGATTGAATCTGGATCTTTCTGATATCGAGGTGCCTAGAACTGACACCATTTTAGGCCTGCTGTCCCCCCAATAGACATGCCCCCCCCCCCCCGTCCCTGTTTTTGTTTTGCAGCAGTGTGCTGTGAGCCCTTTCTCTGCTCTTCCCCTTTTAAATGCCTCTGGTTTTTCTAAGGGCCACATTGTGACATCAGCCCCTGTGTCTCTGCAGTCCTGTTCCTGTTCCTATTCCTGGGAATCACACAGGTCTGCAGGTTTTGTAGCTCATTGCCTGTTTCGTCCGTTTCTTATATTTCCCCAGATAGTTTACTTTTTCTGAGTTGGCTTTCCCTGCTGCTGGATTGCCTCACCTGGGTACCTGGGAGGTAGATCCCGTCCTTGCCGTTAGCTCCCTTCCGTTTCAGTGGCCCCGGCAGAGGCTTCCATGCACTGCTGTCCATTTCCTCCTCCAGGTCAGTAATCCAGGTACTGACAGAGGCTCAATGTATCTCCACGCCCTTCTGGGAACTCCTGGACTTTTTCTCCAGCAGGGTGTGTTGGCATTTGTCCCGCCCTTTGTTTCTGGTCCTTTGGTTAGCTTTTCTCCACACGACTGCATTTTTATTTCGGTCTGTTTGAACCGTTTTTTTGCAATTGCATGAGCTGCTGTACCAAAGTCCAAATACATTAACATCTGTTGTCTTCCCTGCACTCTGCTAATTTTGTAATTCAGTTGGAAAAAAGCTAACAAGTGTGTCTGGCCCAAATTTATACCGTGGAGTCTCTAGATGACATGCTGACATTGCCTTGATTTTCATTTTCTCCCAGTTGGCATAGGGGTGTGTCCCTCCCCCACAGCACCCCTCTCGCTTACTGTTCCAGCACTGAAGCCAGCAGTCTGTCAGAGTGTCGAACTTTAAATATCTTATTTTTGATCTCTTTACTGAATTTCACTTACGTGGTGCTTCTAAAAATGGCGCCTGTGCTGACCCTGTGGGCAGGGGATGATTCTGAAGGCTCTGGGACAAAGCTGTGTCCCCATGAGCAGACAGCGCTGCAGGGGTCACATGCCAGTGGGGATGTCACCGGTCCACTGTTGGTCACTAAAAGGTGAGGGGCCTTGTCCAGTGTCCGGAAGCATTAGTGCTGCAGCACTCAACGAAGATGTGTACCTGCCAGCCACTTAGGTGCCGAAAAACCACACCCAGCACTTGTTCTGTGTTTAAAGTGCCTTTCATAGTGAACTTGGGTGGCTGGTGTCTGCCTCTCCAGAGGCCTGAAGTCAAAGTACATGTCCGGGCATGGTTTTCCTCCGGTAATCAGAGGCCGTTCAGTCCCCAAGCCCTCTCCAGGATGACGGTGCTCGTCTTGGTGGCCCTGCTCTTCATGGTGCCATGACCTAAAGATCAGAAGTTCATTGTTGGGGAAGGGTGCGGCCCCTCCTCCCCCATTGCCCCCCCTTTTGCCCTGTAAAACCTCCCCAAATCTCCCAAAATGTTCCATAGCAAGTGGGTTTTTCTCCTAGCCAGAGGGACCTGCGAGTCGCCCCCTGAGTTGTTTCATTTTGGAACTGTTGTAGCCAGTGTTGAAAACTAAGGGAAGTTTGGGGGCATCAGGCTCCTTCCGGCCCACCCAACGCCATGTCTGCTTTGGAGCTGAAGGGCTTTGCCAAAGTGCCTGTGCATTATGCAGGGGACTTGGCAGCCAGGGTCGCCTCCTTGTGCCTCCCTGCCACCTGACCTCACAGCCAGCGCCGCTCCAGAGGCAGAGTTTGAGTTCAGAGCGTGTCTGACCTTTGTCCATCATTGGGATTCACGTGGCCAGGGGTCCTGGGAAAGGTCGTCTGTAGGAGGTGGGATTGGCACTGTTCGGTGAGCTTCGTTTATAGGGCAGATAAAAGGAAGAAAAATGATAGGCAGAAACCAAATGGTCCACAGTAGGTGCCCAGAGCACTGAGGTGATTAATAATTAAGTACTTGTGAGGCAGGTGATGAGCTGGTTCTTGTCTTTAAATACGTCTCGTGGTGCAGAGAATGAGGGAATCGTCTGGCAGCTACCATGAGAAGGGAAAACTGGGTTTCCGTGAGCTCTTCTGCTCATGTGTGATGTCCAGGCCAAACTGAGCATTTCTCCCATTCCCCTTGGTTGTGCAGAGCTGTGGCAAGTACTCACAGTGGGTCCCAGCTGCTGCCCCAGGGAAGAGGGTTGGAGAAGTTGACATAGGTGGCCACCGGTGGGGATGGCCTGGTCATCTTAACCCTGGTCACCTGATCCTATCAGGCAGGCCTCGGAAGGCTGGCCCTGAGAAGCTGGAGCTGTCACGTTGGGAGGGCACCTTCTAGGAGACCCAGATTTGTCTCTGTTTGCGAGGGTTCCTGCTTGCCCTGCAAGCTGCTCTCGCCGCTGTCTCCCTTTCCCTCTTCATCTGGCTCTTGATCTGCAGGTCGAAATGAGAAGGGGCAGCTGGGACATGGCGACACCAAGAGAGTTGAAGCCCCCAGACTCATTGAGGGTCTCAGCCATGAAGTGATTGTGTCAGCAGCTTGTGGGCGGAACCACACCTTGGCCCTGACAGGTAAGGAATGGCAGATTTCTTCTTAATGTGGCAAGAGGCTAGTTGGTTCACTTTGGGTAGTGGGGTAGAGTGGCCCGTGTGACTCTTGGTTACAATCAGAAAGATGCCCCAGAGAGCAAGGGTGGGTGCTTCTGGAAGGCTGTGAGATGAGAGCCTCACCCTCAGGCGGGGGAGGCCACAAGTGGGTGGAGGCCAGAACCATGCGTTGGGCGTTTCTGCTGTGAAGTGGTTTTGCTCTGAGCCATCCACCCCACCACCTTTTGGAATACCATCTCACTTGCATTCTTCCTGGCAAAAGGAGCTGTTTATATTATTTTGGAGCCTTTGATTCCAAATCTGGTTCAGAACCCTCAGCGTTATTTTCCCTTTTGTGGTATCATTCTTTCCTTCCAGAAACGGGCTCTGTGTTTGCATTTGGAGAGAACAAGATGGGGCAGCTGGGCCTCGGCAACCAGACAGACGCGGTCCCGAGCCCGGCACAGGTACCACGCCCCCTCCTCGGCCTTGACGGCCTTCTGTTTCTCTTCTGTGTTTGATTTTTCTGGCTTGAGATTGTCTGTTTCTCTTGATCCCTTGTAAAAAATAGGGTCTAGATGCTTTGAGTGGAATTCACAAGCTATAGTCTTTAAAACAGGTTTAGTAAATGTTCGCAGTTGAAAAATATCCTGAAAACAGTTTTTCTTTCTGAATTAAATAATGTTACAGAGGCCTTGCTTTAAGCCCGTTCTATCCCAAAGAAAGTGAGAAATGTTATATGTATGTGATTTGTCTTTATCTGCCAATACTGTGAGATTTGACCCTGTATGAAGTTGCCTGCCAGGTGTTCGGAACACAGTTAGGTGGTCTCTTAGTCCTAAGAAGTTACGATTAAGTTTAAGGGGTGAGATTTATACCCCCCAAAAATGAACTACTAATATAAGGCAGCAGAATGCTAATAATTGTCTGATGAATGCTTCAGTGATGGAGGGACTCAGATTTCTTGGTGTTAAAGAGAGACAGTGGCCAAGTAGATCTGCGGTTGAAAGATTTTTGAAGTGTTCCCATGTTGTCAGCCATTTGCTCTACAGCAGAAAGTAAGGTTTTAGAGAAGCGAGGACCAGTGGACAGGGCCGGACTCTCCATCCCACCTCCAGTTCCATCGCTCACTTTGCGCAGTGCTGTTGCTTTGTACCCTCCACTTGTCTGGGGCTTTCCCAATGGCGTACTATGCAATAAATAGCAAATTTTCTAAGTACCATATTTTGCTGTGTATAATGCGTACCCACATTTTTGGCCCAAACTTTCGGGGGGAAAATCTTTCATTTTAATGTTTTAATTCAAATTTTTATTTGTTTATATTTAGGGACTTGTTTTTTGTATTATAAAAGAATTTTAGCATTTTCTAACATACTATGGTACAAGAAATTTCATGTAACAAATAATTACACAACATAAGAACAGATACAAGGTACAAGAAATTTTTTGTACCGGTAACAAATTTACGATATTTACGCATCAGAGAAGGCCAAGAACTCTTCGTCGTTGCAAGTTCGTCGTAAGTTCAACAAAACCGATTATCATATTCCAGAGTATTATTTTGCATATGGATATCGTTATTGATTTCTAGAGTTACACTTTTAACTCATAAGTACATATAAATAAAAGAATTAGAAACATTTATATAGATACAGAATTAGTACTACCCATGTGTAATGCACATCCTTATTTTTCCCTCACAAAAATTTAGACAAAAATAGTGTGCATTATATACATGGCCAAATACGGTACTTAGATTTGTTTCCAGATCCCATGTTGAGTTACTCAGGGCTTTTGCTGTCTTCTAACTTCCTCATTTTGAACCATTTTATTTCTTGTTTATACTTTCAGTTAACACCATTGGTCAAGTATCTCTACAGAGGTAAAGGAGAAAGTACAGCAGTTCATTTTACTGGGTGGCAATAACACTTGTAAAGGCTTTTCTTTTAAAAGTTGGGGCTGAACTAGTGACTAAAGTGAGATTTGAGAGTTAAGTAATCAGTTTCTGTTTTCTTTAACCCTCATGCCCACACTGGTCTGTTTAATTCAGCGTTCATTGGGCACCAGGACATGTGAGGCACACGGTGTTGGGCGTTTTGAGTTATAAAGACCTGGGACACAATTTACCTTTGAACCTGACTCTTGGGAAGGTGGGGGTCACCGGGGTGTTTGTTTACATATATTCTAAGCTTTTGCCTGTAGAATTGTTGAGTCCATAAAATTTCTTTTGTACCCTAGTAATTGTTTCAACACCAACCTACAGCGAGGTAGAGAGTTTTTAATCTTTTAAAAAAAATGTCTGAAAGTCTGTATTTTCTTTTCAGATAATGTACAACGGCCAGCCAATTACCAAAATGGCCTGTGGGGCTGAATTCAGTATGATAATGGACTGCAAAGGAAACCTCTATTCCTTTGGGTGCCCTGAATATGGCCAGCTGGGTATGGAAGTATATTTTTTAAAAGCTCTGTAGTCTAACTGTATATTTAGAACCAGAAGTCAGTGTGGGGCTGTACACGTGTTAGAAATGTAGGTAATCGATCTCAGATAATAGCCTTGGTCCATTAAGTGTGGATCTCACTTTTGGTGGACCAGCGTGTCACGCATCACTCACAGGGTCGTGGAGTGTTACAATGACTTGCCGTAAAGGGTTCCAGTCTGACAAAAGATTCTTTTTCTTCTGATTTGGGAGTTCGTTTATATGTAAAGGGATTCAAAGTGGGGAAAAAAATCAAATCACCTTCATGCCATTTCATATTTAAAGATTTGCCTTTATTGAAAGTGATGAAATTACACAAGATGAAGGTTGTTCTGTAAACCCTGACCTGGTGGTTATTTCCAGTACATACCTGAGGAACTCCATGTTTTTTAAAAAAAACAACAACAAACAAAACCATGTAAAAGTGACTCGGATCTCTTTCTGTTTTCATTCCTAAACAGAATTAACTTATATCTCATTGAGTCGTAGAAAAGAAAAACTCAGAAAGCAGTTCTCAGCAAATGGAAAATGTTTCTCGATCATGATTTTTACAAGGTCTCCATTTTCTTTTCCCATCTGACACCAGTGTTTTTTTCCCTTCCTGGCGTCTTCCCACCACCCTAGTCCCTTCTGAGTGGGAGGTGAGGCGTGGGCGCCCTCTGCTGGCTCCTTGCTGCATGCCACTCCGGATCCGTGTCAGCCCCCGGATCTGGGTTGCTGGGGCTCCACGTCATTAAAAGCAGGCAGATGGAATACTGTATAAATAGAACGAGGAGCATCTCGCCGGCCTTAGTTAGACTTTAGGGAACAGTGACTTTGTGAAACTAAATATACCTCATGTCAGAAGTGAATAAGGAAGAAGAGCTCCTTACGCACATTCAGTGCTGGTTGCCAGGGAGTTGCCAGAGACTGTTGGAGAAACTGTTTCCATAGTCACAGGCTCTCATGCTGTCCCCAGCCCCTGTGCAAAACATGGAAAGTACAAAACACGGGAAGTGCGTTTCTGGTCTCCTTCCGGAAACGTGTGTGGCTCCCCTGCTATCTGTGGCTCCAGATCTGCAAACAAGCAGCGTCATAGCAAGTTGATTTTTCTTCAGGGAAAATCAAATGGTCTTGGTGATAATGATGGCTAACCCTTAATGAGCAGTTACTGAGCACCAGTCACCATTAAGCACTTTATGCAGAATCTCATCTGCTTCGTTTATACTCATTGAAAGGTATTGAGAAATTGGCTTGGTTTATACCTATAGAATCAGTTAGTCTTCACTTGCCAGCTTACTTGCAAGCCTCGTTTCAATCTCATTTCATATTTAAAGATTTGCCTTTATTTGCATTGTCCAAACCTAAGGAGACCCCCTTCAGAATTGGAACATAAGTGTGGCCTCGGACAAGGGTATCACCAGCACACACACCCGGACCCGCTCTCACAGTGCATTTACTGGGTCAGGCAAAGCGAAGGGAGAGTGTGCCACTGAACTCTTAGGTTACCAACCATAATAATACATTTAGGTTACTGGTAATGCATAAAGATGCAAGTCTGGGGTTGTGTGTTGAACTTTTCCATCCATTCTTGGCCCCTCTAGGGGTTTCTTGAGGCCCCCAAGTGGGGCACAGACCATTTCTTTTGACCAGTAGTTTCCAGCTTTTCTTGTCTGCAGCCCACAGTAAAAAGTACATTCTACATTGTAACCCAGTCTGAACGTCGAAATACAAAGAATTCTCACAAAATAGTGTCCTTATTATAAACAGTTGTCCTGTGGTGTAAAAATACTGGTTTCAACCCACAAAATAGATTTCATGACCCACTAATTGGATTGTGCCTCAGATTGGAGAAGGCGGCCTTGGTTGACAAAGGTGTCCTGCTGAGGTCCCTCTGGCCAGGTTGGGGCAGGCGCTCAGCCTGTCGCCGCAGCGAATGGTGCTGTGCCGCGGCGGCTGCTGACCGCTGGCCCTGTGGTCCCTGCAGGGCACAACTCGGACGGGAAGTTCATCGCCCGGGCACAGCGGATAGAGTACGACTGCGAGCTGGTGCCTCGGCGAGTGGCCATCTTCATCGAGAAGACGAAAGACGGGCAGATTTTGCCAGTTCCGAACGTGGTTGTACGAGACGTGGCTTGTGGCGCTAACCACACAGTAAGGCTTGAGTGTTTGCCTTTTTCTCGCTTCCTCAGGGTCCCCTCCATGGAGAGGGTGTGAGTGGTCCAGTGTCCCGGCACTTGGCTTTGGCCCAGAAACCACCCCAGGTGCCCTTGACATCCCGCCCTCCCCCTTCCTCCCGGGGCTTCACACCATTCGTGTGGCCACACTGCAGATATTCTTATGTTAATGTCTTCCTTCGTGACTTCTACAGATGCAGCTAAACGCACGGACATTGTGGGTTGGGATCATACAGTAAGCATTTTCCGGCTTTTGGCTTTTCTTGACATCACGGGGGTCCTCTAGGTGGATAGACAGTATCCCATATTAGAAACATTGAATAGTTTTTTAATCCTTAAGGTGGTTTCCTTAAAGGTCACTTTAGGTAAAGGGCAGTAAACCTGGTATGTAAGTATCTCTCTTAGTTGCCTCCTCACTGTTCTTTTGCTGAGAATGCCTGAGTCAAACATGGTTCTCTTCTCTGTTGAAAGAGCGCAGTCCTGGGAGTCAGACCAGGCTGGTTTCCTGGTGGCAGCCGAATGGCTGACCTCGGGGCACGGCTCCTCCCTTGTCTGGTGTACAGTGACTCAGACAGGGAGATTTCAGCCGCTTCAAGTCGAAAAACTGATTTGCTTTTGTACAGTCTAGCCGGGGGAGGTGAAGGCAGGTCTTGCTTAGGTCTCTTCCTTCCAGTTGTTTTAATAGGTTATACTTTCACATGATTCAAACATGAAACATCAAAGATACTGTGAAGACAAGGAGATAGGTTTTAAATTGTTGAAATGTCGGTATGTTCACTGCACCAGGGACCAGAGGACGGTCACCTGTGTGTTCGTGGGTGGGGACTCTAAAGGAAAACAAGGCAGGCAGACGCATAGCCTGCTCTGCAGACATAACTTCTGATGAGGGCAGGGAAAGACTTGGGACTTAAAATAATAATTGGGAACAGAAAGTAGTGTCTCGGGCAGAGAAAACGGCATGCGTTGTTGCTGTACCTGCTCCTGTCACCTCGCCCTGTTGGAGGCAGGGACAGATTGTCTACAGTGTTTGCCACTAGCCCCTTTGCCTTGAGCCACTGCACCAGGTCCCCTCCTGTTGCCAGGCCTGTCCCCACCCTGTGTTTTCTCCCGCAGCTGGTCCTGGACTCCCAGAAGCGCGTCTTCTCCTGGGGCTTCGGTGGCTACGGCCGGCTGGGCCACGCTGAGCAGAAGGACGAAATGGTCCCCCGCCTGGTGAAGCTGTTTGACTTCCCCGGGCGCGGGGCGTCCCAGATCTACGCTGGCTACACCTGCTCCTTTGCCGTCAGTGAAGTGGGTTAGTGACTTCCCTGTCTGGGTCTTCGGAGGAGGGTGTCCAGAGCCATTTGTGGTTTTCCCTTCCTGGCAGAGGAGTGTTCTGACAGGTGCCACGTAACCATCGTCCTGTTCCAAGATGGGGAGCCTTCATTTCATTGGCTTCTTCCCAGTGTTCTTTTAACAGAACATTCTTTCGTTGTCACGGAGCTGAGTGTCTTGCTTGGTGGTTGCGGTCCTCTTGCCTTTTCGTTGATACTACTGACGATGAAAGTTCAGCTCTTCATATAGCGGCTCACAGAGGGATCTTGTTTGTCTTTCTCCAGGTGGTCTGTTTTTCTGGGGGGCCACCAACACGTCCCGTGAATCTACCATGTACCCAAAGGCCGTGCAGGACCTCTGTGGCTGGAGAATCCGGAGCCTGGCTTGTGGGTATGTGGCAGTGTGTCCCAGGGAGCCGGGAGGTCTGTCCCCTTCCTGGGGTGTGGGACACACCTGGGGAGGTACCTTTTTGCTGGAGGGTTCTGCTGTCCCTATCAGGGCATCGGACGCACTGAATCCCAGAGTCCAGGGGGGTAGAGATTGTTTGTCAAGGGGATTGGCAGGTCCTAGAATAGATGAGTCACTCCACTGCCTTCAGAGAAAGAAAGTCATTTTGAAGGGTTTTTTTCTTCAAAGTTTGTTGTGCTTAATGCTCATGTTAGAGGTTCAAAATTATAGTTAGTTGGAAATATAGTGGGATTTTAGTTACTCTGACACACAGGGAAGAAAAATTCTTGTGTTTTTTTTTTTTTTTTTTTTTTTTTTTTATTAGTTTCAGGTGTACAAAACAATGTAATAGACATTTATCATTTATGTCCCTCGCACAGTGATAACTCCCCTCCCCCCGGAAAAATTCTTTTTTAAGTCAGTGATTTTTCAGTTTATTTTGAGGAGACCTGTTGAGCTGTCTAGCTCCTCTGGGTGAGGAATTTAATTATGCTAAATCAATGGCCAGGTTTTGGGGAGGGGTAGTAGTTTTAATCTGCCGAAGTCTTTAGCCCTGCCCAGGTCATTGTCAAGTTCCACCCTCTTTAGAATAAATTCCGATTTCATTCTGATTCAGTCTCCTTTTCCCAGTGTGTTTTTTCACCCAAAAATGACCCTCCGCCCAAGAGCCCTAGAACCCCGAGCAGTGGTGAGGCAGGAAGGTCGGGTCCCTGTGGCTCCTGGTGCTACTGTCTGAAGCTCTTCAGCTCGGGCCTGTTGGCCCTGTACTGTGTTATTAGGAAGACAGAGCATCGTGGAGTTTTAATGGAACTTGCTGATTGTAAAGCTAGTAAGTCGTACACCACGTCCTTGAGCAGGTAGCCCACAGGAAGCACCGTGGTGGCTGGGCTCGGGCTGCTGGACATGGTGGTGACCGCCTCTGCCTGTTTTCAGGAAAAGCAGCATCATTGTGGCTGCGGATGAGAGCACGATCAGCTGGGGCCCGTCACCGACCTTTGGGGAACTGGTAAGCTGGTGCCTGTGACAAGAGGCGGAACCCAGTCTGTGCTACTGAAACTGATTCCTAAAAATGCGTAGAATGTAGAAAATGCCTTTTCCCCCCTTAATGCGTTAAGGTCAGTAATAGTCCCTAAATGTTGGGTACATCCGCTTTCACAGATGATTCTGCGCCCATCAAATACAGTTGACCCTTGAACAATACAGGCTTGAACTTGTGGGTCCACTTAACACACAGGTTTACAACTGACTGCAGATCAGCTGACCCGCACAGTTCAAACCTTTATTCAGGGGTTAACCCCACAGTTGGGAATCATACGAGTCAGCCCTGTATGCAGAGGGCTGACTAGTTCTACACAGATTTTCAGCTGCGGGGTGGATCGCTGCCCCTGCATTGTTCAAGCATCAGCCCTATTTGTGAAAGATGTTTCTGTCCACAGTGTTATATGGAAATCGGGAAGTTTCAGATCCCATTTCCCCTTGCGTTTTGTAAACTGGTTGTGGAACAAGGGTGATAGGAAAGGGGATGGTTGCTCTTCTTCCCTCCAGGAGGGTTTAAATCAGCAGGAACAGCGTGTCGATTTCAGCCCTGTGGTGGTGGTTTCAGCGAGTGGTGGTGGTGAGCCTGCATCCAACCTGTTTTTCCCCGGGTCCTCAACCTTTTTAGCTCCGTAAGCAGCCTTCGCTGCCCCACAGAGCAGTGTGCCATCAGGCGAGCCTCATAGATCATTTGGGGATATTCTTCCCTTATTTTCCTAAATAAAGTTAAATCTGTGTTCCCAGCTTTTTATGTCAGTTGTTGAGGGATTAGAACTGATGGCTCTCGAGATTTCACACGTACGCCTCTGATTCTCAGGTTCTGGGGCTGGGTGAGTCCTCAGCTTTTTATTTTCTCACGAAGAGCAGCTGGGCCGTGGCGCCCGTCCTGAGATCTGCTTGTTCTGGTTGTGATTTGATCCTCAGCTTGGCTCTTGGGGTTCCTACTGGGAATGCAGTCCGTCTCCCTCCCCTCTTGCCTCCTGTCGTGGGCAGGAGCTGTTGGGGTGCTGGAGGGGAGGGAAGGAAGGGCTTGATCCCTTGAGCCGTCTCCAGGACTGCTGGGCTGAATGTGCCTTTTCCTGGGTGCTCTGCACCCGCCTTCAGTCTCGCCTTCAGTCTCGCAGCTTCCAAGGGGGCTCCACATGCAGCAACTTGAGGGTGGCCCCTTCAGAGGCAGGCCCCATGTGGAACCTTGAAAGACCTGAGAACCTGGTCCAGTTTCAATGGACTGTTCCTAGAGAAGGATGGATTTTTTTAGGGCCTTTCAGAAATAGACTGAATATCAACATTAACACTTAGAGGGGGATGAGGGGGACTTTTGGGGCAGCCTCTCGGGGGTAGGAAGATGGCCTGGCCCTTGGAGGAACAGCTCACTGTAGGCGAAGGTGTGAGGTGTGGGACCTGGTGGCAGATGGACCTGGGGAGGGAGTTGCTTCCTCACCCACCCTGTAGGCCCCTCCGTTTGAACTGAGGGATTGGCTGGCCTTGAAATCACCCATCCCCACGCCTTTGCACGTGACTGCCCCCTAAGCAGTGCTTGACCAGTCCCTTTTGTCTCTGGTAGGGTAACTCTAGTGTCATTAATAATGATGGTGGTTATTCGGTCTCCAGACCGCAAGGTAGGCAGCTAGATAACTGGTGTCCTTTGTGACCTTGTAGCCCTGAAAGGCTGCAGTTGGCATTTCTTCTGGGCTCATGATGGTGTCGTCTTACCAGTGCCCGTCCCCAGAAGGTACCTGTTATCACATAAGTCCCCACACGTTATAATTGAGCATCTTGGTCTTTCTCAAGTTACAAACTGGCCACTTGTGGGCGGCAGTTCCGTGGGTAAATATTGCTGACTCCGCCTTGCCCTCGTGTCTGAGCAGTGGGGCTCGGTCATGGAGGGGCCGGCAGCCTCAGCTGTGGCTCTAGTAAGCGGGTTGCCTTTGTTTCCTGTTGTGGACTGTGCCACATTGAGCCCAGTTCTAGGAGCGTCCCCTCTGCTTGCTTCTCCAGGGCTATGGGGACCACAAGCCCAAATCTTCCACTGCAGCCCAGGAGGTGAAGACGCTGGATGGCATTTTCACAGAGCAGGTGAGCGAGGACCGGTGCCAGGGAGTGGCAGAAGGCGCGGGTAGCAGAAAGTGTGCCGAGTCACACCTCACTTGGCCTGTTTCTGGTCTTAGCGTGCCGCCTGTGCTGGAGCTTTCTGATGGGTAACGGCCATACTGGCCAGCCTCCGGGACTGTTCTCACCCTGAGTGACACTGGCCTCAGTCCAGCCTCACAGCAGACTTTCTCCAGAGCGAGTGCATCTCACATCCACCTTATACCTGCTCTCAACTCTCCATACTCTGTGGGGGAAGGGGCATTGGGGTCGAGGCCCTTCTCTGCTGTTACATCCACTAGGTTGCCAGCCCTTGTCTGCCAAGGCACAGATGGGGCATGTGTCCTCATACAAGATGGGATCATGGTCCAGAGAGGCGGATGGAGCGGGGAGCATGACCCACGTGTCCCCGCCAGTCCCTGCTAACGGTGTGGAAGCCCTGCTCAGTGGGCCTTCTTCCATCTCCAGCCTGGAAGGCTCTGGTTGGCAGGGTGTTGGTGACGGGTCACATTGAGGCTAGTGGTCTCTAGTAAAGGGTTTTTATGTGCTTTCCAGGAGTCCTCCATTTTTCTCCATGTGGACCCAGTTTGCCAGCTCAGCTGATTGGTGTCCTGTTTTGTGCCTTGGGCTTGTCTGTCTCACACTCAGTGACACACGCGCCTGTGCAACCTTGCACACCAACGCTGATTTGTTCCCCCAGGTTGCCATGGGCTACTCGCACTCCTTGGTGATAGCGAGAGATGAAAGTGAGACCGAGAAAGAGAAGATCAAGAAACTGCCAGAGTATAACCCCCGCACCCTCTGATGGTCCCGGAGTCTCCAACTCCACACCTCGCGGCAGCTGTCATTTCCATGTGCACTGGGACGGGAAGTCAAAACGAGAAATTTAAGCAAAGTTGACCGAAGGTGCATTTTTGTTAGACTCCCTGAGGTTCCGTTTTATAAGTGATTCAACGTCAACTACCTTTTCTGTATGCTTTCCAAAGTGTTTTTCTCTCTCAATGTTTAATTAAAATATTTGCTCATAGTTGACTTAACCATTCCTATAAAGAGGCAGAAACTTTGAGCAATCTAGGTTTTTTTAAGTTGTTTTTTTCTTTTATCCCCTCCCCCCCAAATATACTTCTCGAAACTCCCCTGTCCAGCTGTAATTAGCATTGTGATCCGAGTGAGTGCTACCTGGGAGAGGAGTCACTATTTACTCAGAAAAACAATGTCCCCTATGGGAACCGGCAGCAGCTAGGTAAAGAGGCTCCCTGGTAGTTGATCTCCATCCAAAATCATGCCCGCGTGCTGTGGGACATCTGGGTCATTCCTTCCCGCTTTCCCTGTAGACCAGCCGAGGCCGGCCTTTGTTCTGTTCTCCCCTTGGCTGCTTGTAAGCCCTACTGCCTTTTGGCTGTGACATTAATAGAATCTGCCGTTTCCCCCCTGGTGGGGGCGCTGGGGTCTGTGTTTAGCCATTTATATCTATTTTAGCTGTAAAAGAAGTCCAAGTGAAAATCAGGTGATCGTGGAACCAGTGGGGGCTTGGGGGGTGGGCAGTCGTGGGGACAATGTATCTGGTTCAAGAACTGGCTTTAAGGCTCCTGAGGAGCTGGGGTCAGCTCACCAGCCAGCACTCGCCATTAGAGATTGATCAGCCAGCAGTAAACAATGCATTCTGGTGTCCTTGCGCAGAAGGACCAGTCCTTATGTACCAGCCTTCCTCGCTTTTGTGCTTCTGTCCTTATCCCCCCGCCACCCGAGCTGGATCCTGCTGGAACGGCCCGGTCTGTTTCTGAGGCGCGGGTTTCAGTTCTGCTAACCCAGCTCTCTAGTCACGTTTGCCTGGCCGTGGTACCAAATAGTTGGGATTATGAAGCAGTCCCCCTTCCCCACGTGTCAGCGCAGATGCTGTGACTGCCACCCGACTCCCCGCCAAGTGCCCCCTGCCCGAGCTCGGCCCCAGCGTTGCGCTGCTCTGCATGAGTTACGAGGTGCCTTTCCCGGAACCCTCCTCTCACTTGGACCCAAGAGAGGCGACAGCTCTGGCTGGGGCTCTTGGTTTCGAGAGGGTCTGGACTGGTTTGGGTGCTTTAAAATAGATTTTTTAGTTCAGTGGTGCTTATGGGGGAGATGGGGATAGAACGTCAGTGTGAGACTTGGGTGGATGGGAAAGTTAAATATTGGTCTTTTTATTTTTTTGCTTTGCTATTGTTACCACTTGTCATTGTCTTGATGTTAAAATGCCAAAAATGATCTAGTTGTTGCTTTTTTCCCCTACTTATCCCCCGTTCCTCCTCACAGTGGCTTCTGCCTTTGCAGGGCATGTAACAGTCTGTCCTGGCCAGTCCCAAGGCCTTGTGTGAGGAGACCGGCCTGCATCCTTGTAAGGTTCAGTCTGATTTCATGCTCATCTTTGCTGTCCTGTGTTCAGTCAGTAGTCCAGCAGAGAAGCCTCTGCCACTTCAGAGCTTCTGCTATACTAACCTAATTTGTCCAAATCACCCCAAACCACCATTTCTCACTCAGGCTTCCATTACGTGGAGCCCATCGGTTTCCCTGCACAAGTCTCTTTCCTGGAATGGGGTTAGGCACACGTGCCCCTTGGACCCCTGAACAGCAGTCAGACCAGGGTGGAGGGAGCAGTAGCCCGGGTCCTGGCCTTTGCAGGAGCTGCCCGTGGCTAAGCAGGGCTTCGCTCTGCCACTGGACTAATCTGACACCCACCGCCAGCCTCTTCTAGCCCCCTTGCCAGGGACTGGAGCAGGAAAGGGATGTACCTTCTAAGTGAAGACTGCCCTCTTGCCTCCCACAATCACTCCTTTTGGCTTAGAGATAAAAGGAACTTTCTAATGGGGAAAATCCTTTCGAACAGGACTTGGGGGTGGTGGTCCTACACTCCAAGAGAAAGGGACAGAGTGACCCGAGCTGAGTGTGCGCTTTGCGTTGACTCCTGGGGCATCTGCCATGTCTTCCAGCTCAGGAAGGAGAATTTGGAAGAAGAGGCTTAGAGTGAAGGGGAATCCAAGAAGAGGTTGTGATTTGGTCGAAGGTGCCTGGTTTAGTGCTGTAATTGTCTTATTTTTTTTATATATATATTTCTTGGAGTAAACATTTTAAATAAACGACATCATTGTTTACTCTGTTTTGGCTTTGGCGCTTTTTTTGCAGAATGGACGTAAGAATACGTTTTTCTCAACTCCCTGCACTTATGGCTCCCGCCTGCTGCCCTAGCCTGGGCTCCCACGGAGGGGCTGTGGCGGGGATGAGTGAGCCCTGGGGAGGGGGTCCTTTCAGCTTCTAGGCTTAAACCACATTGGGGTTGGAGGGTGAATGGAGCTCCCAACTCTGCCCTTGAAATGTGTTGTGACCCTTGTGGGGAGGGAGGGTCCATGCGTCACTCGCCCAACTCAGAAGTGGAGATTTTTGTAGACATCGCACTGGGGCTTTGAGGATGAGCTCAGGCATGGAAAACCCCAGACCAGTGGTAACGCTTTGTCTTCCCCAAAACATCTATTGTCATTCCCCACCTTCCCCTATCAACTCTTCCCGAAAGGGAGTCCTATTGTCACCAGAACTTGGTCACAAAAGTGCCCCTCAGCCAGCACTGGCCTATTATGGGCAGTGCGGCGAGCTGCCCACCAGGTGGCACCAAGAGGCCAGTTGTGTGTTCCAGAGAGGCCCCAGGTATTGTCTGCCCAGGTTGACAGGCTGCTCCTCTAGGCCAACTTGGTTGAGCTCTACTGCACAGGCCACCAGCCACCAACATTTCAACACTGGTCACTGTTTGTGGAGTCTCAGATACTGGCTGCTTTATGCCATCAGACCCGCCCTTCCCAGGAGGCATGTGCCTCATTGTAAGCACCTTGACTGCTTGGAACTTCCCATCAGCAGGAGGAAGGGCAGGGTGGGAGCAGCTTCTGGAAATCACTTGCTCTCATACCATCCTTGTACCATTAACACGGCTGGGCAGACAGATGGAAATATGTAGCTCTGGGTCCTGAGTGGGCATTTACTCTCTTGGACACCATGTTTGACGTGACCACCTGGGCCTGCCCCTGCTGTGCCTTGTTCCTCAGAGGCTACACCTGCAGGCCCCAAGGAGACCAGAGCCTCTACCTGCCAAAGCCAGCTGCTCACGCACCATCCCACCCCTCCTTGGCCAGGCCTGCAGTTCCAGCAGGCCCAAGGGGAGCCTTCTCCCTTTCCCCAGCCTGGACTTGGTCACCTTCAGCTCAAGCTCCAGACCCCATTTGTCGCCGATGGCCTTAATGAGAGGATTCGAATAATCCAAGTTCATCCACTTCCCACTACAGACAAGATGGTAAGGACGAGGGAGAGACAGCAACTCAACATTAGCCTACGCCCGACCCCCCACAAGTGAGAGCCTGGTGGCAGGTGTCCCAGCAGCTCTGCTCTCCATTCTTCGTTGTCACCCCTTTCCCCAAACAAGGTGGCCACTGCAAAAATGCATTCAGAACCACTAGACTTTTAATGATTAGTTAGTAACCACTTCTCAGCTGAAGATAATTTCTACTTTTTTCCAAGGGTTTCAAGCTGGTAGCCTTGGCTACCCCCCTGGATACTGAGGGATGGAGGAACAGTAAGGAAGGGATGTAGTGTCTTGATTCTCCAGCCCCCCAAACAGGGCAAGGAATCGAAACACTGTTGCACGGTGACAACGGGCCATTCATGCTGGGGCAAGGCTGGCAGTGCTAAGCTTGGGTCTAAGGTACCATCCTCCACCATTTGAAGGGGAAGGGCACCCGGCGGATGTTGGCACAGGCACAGAAGTCTCCAACTTCAGTCAAGTAGCAGTCAAAGTCATTAATGAAGGTGCATTTGAAGCCCAGGGGCTCCAGCAACTGGCAGATCTTTTCTTCCAGACAGCAGGTACCCTTGATCTGGGGCCCAAAAGGCTTGGGGATTCCCAGGTTCTTGCCCATCACAATCACCTGCAGCTGTCAGAGAGATGGGATGGGCAAGGCCTGGACCGGCTGGAGCCAAGAAGAAAGCCCCTGTCCCTCTAGGTAAGGGAAAACCCAGCTGTCTGGTTGGACAAGACCAGAATAGCAAGCACACATACCAGCCCCCTTCTCCAGCCCTGTGCTCATGCAGACATCACTAGTCAACCTCGTCAAATCCAACTCCTGCTTAAGCCTCCAGTGAACCCCATGCGATTTGCAATAGCAAAACCAAAGTCCTGCCTGGCCAAGGGCTGGCTTTGCCGCTTCCTTCTACTGCATTTCTCTTTCTAGCCTTTAGTCTTATTTGTGCCATAGTCTTGTTTCTCTCTCTACAGGAATGCTCTCCCATTCCTAGCTTTGTCAGTTGGCCTGTCCGTTTTTCTGAACGCTAGCATCTTTTCCTCAAAGGAGTTTCTCCCACTTACTCCCAGGGCCTCGTACAGTCTCCCGTTTCATGCCAGAGGGCCCCACTGGTCTTGTAAGGTTAAAAGATACCGGCGTGTAGTGGACTGACACAGGGTCTGTGTCCGTGGGGCTCAGAAAAGAGGTCTGCAAGTAGTAGCTAAGGAATCGAGCTCAAACCAGAATTCGTTGTAAGCCTACATGGTAAGTCACAGTTGTGAGAAAGGTCAGGTGAGGCCAGAGTTGAAATAGGCTTGGCATAGCAGGGGTCTCTTACACAACCTGCCTCCCCCCCGTTTCTCACCTGTTCTGCATAGGAATAGTGTTGCTATGAGTGAGAACATACATGTTCCTGATGCTGCTGTCCTGGACACGGAATACGGGGACAGGAAGACCCCGTGTCAGCCATCAGATGGCTTGGCCCTCTCAACTCTGGTGGTAGCACAGCCTCCCCGTCAAAGGTGGGCCATGCAGTGACTACCCCCAAGGTTAGGGAGTAGCCCAGGGCCCAGCTTGTGGACACTGCTTGGCAAGTCCCCCAACCTGAGCCCTGCTCCCTGCAGAGGGTCCTCCCTCCGCCTCACTTCCTCTCAGGCACCATTGCCTGCTGTACCCCCACTTCTAGTCCAGCACCACATATGTCAAGGGATAAGCGAGAGTTGACTGAACAGCCTCTCGCTCCCGCACCCAGGGGACACCCAGGCCACCGCGGTGCCCCTCACCAGGTTGGGGAAGTACGGCCTCGCGTAGAGTTTCTCGGTCTGCTGGCTGGAGGGGACATTCGTCAGCTGCTCCAAGCAGAAGAGCTGTGGGACATCAATGATGTCCTTCTCTACCAGGCCCAGCTCCGTCTTCAGGATGTCACGGTTCAGGTTAATGCATTTCTACAGGGTGGGCAGCAGAGAACGGAGTCCATTGGGCATGGAGAGGAATGGCCTGAAGCAGCCCCCATCTTTCCATCGCTCACCGCGTGCCGGAGCCCTGTGTGCATGCCCGCCCTCTGATCAAGTGGACGCAGTTCCCTTTTTCTGAGAGGAAGTGGGGGCTTAGAGCAAAGGCATGTTCTTGAGGCGCCGAGACCTCACAGCTAGTGAGCGCTGGGGCAGCTAAGAGTTCTAACTCGACTGTCGCATGTGGCTCCTTTAGCTGCCAATCCTTGCCCGAGTCAGGGACCTGGGCAACGTCTGAATAAGCCCTCAGACCGAGGCACTCTGCTTCCTTCCTTAGGAAGGGATAGAAGCAGTGGTCCCCACTCAGGACGCTTCCCTTCTCATACCAGCTAATGCCCAGCACACAAGCATTTCCCTGCTCTGACACAGGGCTCACCACCACCACACCCAGGATGCCACTGGGACTGTTTTGACCCCATACCTGGTCCAGTCCCACCCTGTGGTACCAGGAGGCCTTCCCTGTTTTCACCAAGGTCAGGACACCGGTGCACTGTGGCACTGAACACACCTTGTCCACAAGCCATGCGGACCCAGTGGGCAAGGCAGCTTTGAGCTGACCGTGTGACCCTGGGCGAGTCACTGCCCTTTTCCAGGCCTTGGCTTCCCCGCTAAAAGTTAGGTAATCTCTTCCAGAAACTCTTGTGCTTCTCACAGCCTGTGGTCCCCATTTTCAGAGATCTGAGGTGCTGGGCGGTTCTGAACACCAAGCTGATGGGTCTGAGCATTGAGAAGACCCTGGTCTGTCTCTAAGTCTCTGGTACTCAGAGCTTCTTAGGGGGCGGGGTCCCTCTGCCAGGAGATGCTGAGCTACAGCACTGTTTTCTGGTCAGACGCAAGTCACCTTGAGCAGCGCAGTGAGTAAAGCATGAACGTGAGAGTCCCACGGGTTCAAACCCAATTCCCCAACTCATGGGTTTAGGCTTGTGACTTACTCTGAGCCGCACTATCATGGGTTTTCCATCACAGGGTTACGTCAAGGATTAGAGTAAGGCATCTCGCATGATGCTGGGGCCATACTAGTTGTTCAGTTAGGAACTCGTTTCGATTGTCAGTGCCTCCCTCCACGTTCTGGAGAAGATCCCCCACATCTTTGGCAGCCCCCCTACCTCCACATAGGCGTTCTGCTTTCTCATGTTTTCATCGGCCAGAAGTTGATTGATGGTATTGGCCTCCCTCCCTGCAGGAAGGAGAGGACAGGCAGGCCTGTAGGCTAGGGAGCAGGCAACATTGGCCAGGGCCGGGCAGACTCGAGCCCTGGGCACAGCCAACGGGGTGTGTTTTTGGCCCAGTGACTATGGTGGGTGGCCTGGCTCATCTCCAGGGACCCAGCTAGGTCACATGTCATATTGGGATGTCACAGGGTCCATGAAAGTCCAGGCAGGACTTTTACTGCCACCGGCCATTGCCTACGGTAGGAGGGGGAGCCCCTGCTTTCAGGGAGGCAGCCTTGAACAGGTTAACAGGTGACTTCAGCCCCACTCATCTTTCACCTGGGCTCTTCCATGCACTCTGATGTGTACAACCCGTCTACCTCCTACCTGTAATTGTGACCAGGTCATTTAACTTTGTTCCTCAGTTGCCTCATCTTTAGAACGGGCATGCCCAAGTCCGCTGAGGTAACCAAGTTTAGCATGTGGTACGTGACCATGTGGTTCCTGCTCGGTAAGTGTCGCTTTCCGTAAGTTCTTCTAGGGCTGCGAGATTTCCAGGCCCCACCCCAAAGCTTGATTTAGGAGGTCTAAAGTGGGGCCGAAATTCTGCATTTCTAACAAGCTCCCAGGTGGTGCCAAAGCTGCTGGCCCCCAGACCACACTGAGTAGCCAAGGTCTAGAGAACTTGCCAACACCCGCTCCCTTCCTGGGTCCCCACACGTTTAGAACAGAACTGCTGTGGCACGAACTACACAAACTCTGCTGGTCCGCTTATGTTTTCCTTAAGGGTGACCAGACGACCCCCGAAGTCCCAATGCCCAGGTACTTAACCTACCATTCCCTGAGTGCTTCCAGACACTAGTGTTAGCATCTGCGTTTCCCCCCACATGGAGTCATGTAGGTGCTGAGTCCCTCTCACGTACATTCTAGCAGCTTCTCAGCCATCCCAGAACTTCTGGCTGACCTACCTGTGCTGTTGTAACACCACCAGAATAGCCCTAAACTAGAACAAGGTGTTCTAATACAGTACATGGCATGCTTTTATGCTTTCCTCAGATGCTTTCCACCAGGAAGAACAAAGTAAAAATGACTTTCTAGAAAGGATATCTGGGGAAAAAGGGATGGGTCTCCGCCCTGGGGGGTGGAGTGGGGAGAGGTGGTGTGTGTGTGTGTGTCGGGGGGGGGGGGTCCCTTACCGTTAGAAAGGAGCTGATCCTCTCTCACTTCTTCAAACAGAGGCATGTCCCCATAGCCTTCCTTCTGTTTCTCCTGGAAGAGTTTGTAGCAGGCGCTGGGGCTGGCCAGGAGCAGCCGGAAGCCCTGAGAGACAGAACTCGGCTCAGACACTCACTTCCTCTCCAGGAGCTTCCAAGGGTCTCCAAAAGAAGGTAGGAGACTCCCTGTCCAGTTCCCAACACAGACCTTTTTGCCTTCACTCTTGTCGTGCGTCGGAATGAAGCACATGAACTCGTCCGCGTGGCCGGTCATCAGCCAGTCTGAGAAGAGTTCCACTGGGGCCTGCACTTGCTGGGCGTAGAGGAAGTCCCGGAGAGCCTTACTCATGGCCCGGCCCTCCTTGCTGAAGGGAAGATGAGAGGAACGGCCTCTGAGCCAGCATGGCTCGGGCTGGCCGCCAACTACTGAGTGTCATGCTACTTTAGGTAACCGGCTGCTCTAACTGCTGGGCTCAAGCGGCTGGTCCACGGGGGAGGGGGTGGTTATTAAGAATCCCTTACTCTGGCCCAACTCAGGACTGAGCCAAGTGATTCCAGAGACAGGCTGAACCCTGGGACCCAGGTATTTCCTCCCCTTAGATCGATGGCCACCACGAAGTCCAGCCACACGTCTTGTGGAAGGGACGTCCTGCTGGGTCACTAGGCTAGCCACATTTAGCATGCGGTCATTGAAAAGCTGGAATCACCACTCAAAGCATGAATCGTTTGTCTGCTTCTTCTCCCTTTCGTCTTCTCCACGAATCAAAGACTCAAACAACCTTACTTGAGAGTTGAAGGAATGGTCCAGATCAGGTGACCTGCTGAGTCACATGGCAGTTGGGGAGCCAGGTGAACTACTAGGGTCCCTTCCTTTAGTTTTAAGGCATCTGGTCACCCTTGGCCTCTTGCCTCACCTGGGATAAAAGCTGCTGCCAATGAGGATCCTGCCTAGAGGATATTCTTTCCCTTCGACCTTGACAGGTGGGGACACCATCAGGTTCCCAATGGAATCCATGCTGGCCACCCGATGGTCCTTGGTGCATTGGGTCACGTAGCCAACCCCTGGGCTCTGGAAAGAGACCCAGCCGCGGTGGGGGTGTTAGGAGGGATGGGGTTTAAACCCCAGTGTTACCCCTAATCCACGTTCCCAGGTAGGCTCCCCCACCCCCTTCCCCGAGAGGCCACCCGGGCCTTCTCTCTTGGCACCCCATCACTTCTGGGCAGGCACCAGGCCTGAAAGGTTGGAAGGAGTTCAGATCAGCCAAACCGAGCCCCACACCAGTGAGTATTTCATGGGGAAATCTTCGAGCTTGAGGACCCGAGGGGTGTCGAGGACCAAAGAAATAGTCTTGTGGGGAGCCTGGGTGTAGCAGAAGGCCATCTCATCCTGGAGGAGACAGGAAAACAAGTTGTGAAGTCCCGCTCCATCAGCTGCTTTCCTGTCTGTGTCCAGCTTGCCAGCCACAATGCTCCCTCTACCTGGGCCACCTCCAGAGAGGAGGCAGACAGAACCCCCTCCTTCCTACCAATTCAGCTCAGGCGTAACCCCTTCTTGGGGGCTTGTCCTGACCCATTATCCTGTTTGTCGAGTTAAAAAGGTACATCACCTAGATTCTTCCTTACCTCGTCTCTTGTACCCAATTCACATACAAACCTTGGTGGCTTTATCTCTAAAACACATTCTGAGGAGACTCATCGCTAGTGACATTTGGAGAAAGCCACCGTGATTGCTTCCCCATGCCCTCCAGCCAATTTCTCCTTTATTCTGGCCCCTTCCTAAAACCTGTTCTACTCTTTCTCAGCTAGAGGGCTCCTTTTAAACCTAAATCAGAACATTCACACCAGATTCGGACCATCCAATGTCACCCCTTCTTGCTCTGGGTTTGGCTCTATTCCTTACCCTGGTTTAAGAGGTCCCTACTGTCTGATCCAGCCCTGACCTACCTCTGACCTCTTCACTGGGATCTAGCCGTACCCGCCCTCTGTTCCTCAAATCCTCCAAGAGCACCCCACATTATGATCATCAGTGTTTCCTCTGCCCACAGGGCTCCTAGTTCTAATCTGCCCCCAACCCCAATCTTTGCACAGCCAGCTCCTTGTTTCCTGACTTTGAAGATTTTCCTGACCGTCCAAACCGCCTAGTTTGGTCTAGAAATTCACTACATCTTCTTGTTCCCTGGCTTTCCTGGCACTTCAAGTTCTGTCCATCAGGTGTAGGGCAATATCGGTACCATTCTCTTATTTCTAGTACTTAGAATGGTGCCCAGCATGTAGTAATCACCCAGTTATTTGTGGAGAATAGAGCACTGGACAGCAAGGCCAGGGTCAGGGTGGACGCTGGAGCAGAGCCTGGGCTCTGACAGCCAACAACTGAAGGTGCCAGACCCTTCAGATGCTTAGGGGTCAAGGTCAAGTGTTCTGTGGTCTTGAACACGTGCTTTCTGGAATGGGAGGAAGTTGGACTCTAAGCTCTATTCCTTAGTGGCTATGACTTAGGTAAGTCGGGTCATCTGTGCCTCCACCGAAGTCCTAAAAACCAAGATTCCTCTAGTTAGGCTTAGATTTGCTGAGAAGGTTGAATGGAAGCCTATGCAGATCATTGTTTGGACTATGTGGGCTCTCCCCTGCCCCTCCCCCACAGGTGGGATGTTACCTGGAGCCACCTGCCCAGGCGGCTGGGGTCCTCGTAGACAGACGCCACCTGGCTGTTACTCTTCTCACTGAGTTCCATCACTGTGCTCACGAAACCTTGAACCTGCAGCTCTCTGCCACGGAAGGTAAGTCAGCTCTGGGAAGGCCTTTGAGACTCTCCCATTGGTCATGACCTCACTGTCCCAGTGGAGGGGGCACCTCCTTCTGGTCAGGAGAGAGTATGCCCCCACCCACGAGGTGAGCAGAGTGGCTGTGCCCCCCAGCCCACAGAGCACAAGCTGACAGCTCAGAGCTGGTCTTGCCCAGCATCACTTGGTTTAGCTCATGGCAGCGTCAGGTCAAGAACTGTTAGTATCAGTCCCCACTCTGGTGGCCTAGCACCCTGCTCTGTCCTTACTCTGCAGTCACATTCCACATGCACCTTCTACCTCCTGACCCAGGCAGTTTGGGAGCCATGCCAGGCTCTCCTACCTCAGTCTACCCAGAGGGCTGACTCTGCTCTCCCCAAGGGGGCTATATTTTTCCCCTGAGAAGCCAAGAAGCTGGGTGTCCCCTTGAGATGGTCAATAAGGTTGTCATCTGTACAGGTGGCAGGGGTTGGGTCTTGAACCCTAAGATCTTAGCGTCATCATGCACAGAACCCTGGGATCTTAACACCATCACACAGTATACAATGTACCTGCGCTCGTTGGAGGTCAACAGTGAGGTTAGATGCTGTTTAAAAAGATCACCCATTTTATAAAAAGATTCTCATGAGTTGAATGTCAGCAGGGTCATACTATTGGGAGGTATCCACATCAGGATTCTAATCCTGCTCTAGACTTGCATTGATATTCTATGTTACTATTTCAAAGAACCAATTTCTCAGGTCTGCACAGACAAGGCTATAGGAAGCTGATCAGCCTGACAAGGTCTAGAACAGTCTGAGGATGTGTGCTGGGGGAAGGGTATGTAGTCTCAGTGTCATGGGTCATCGGTGGCTATGCTGGGTCAAGCCTGAACACCACACCTATAGGAGGCTCCTAGAGGACCAGGGTTTCAGCAGATGGTGCCTGTGAGTGAACAAATGTCTTCAGATACAAAAGACAAGGTAGAAAGATCCGGTGTCTGGGTATCTCTTACCAGCAAAATCCCTCAAGCTCTTCCCTTTACCGTCTCATTCTGAAACTTGGCATTCCTCTGAAGACCCTAGTCCCCAGCAGCCCTCCCAGGGAAGAGCGATTTTTCTTCTATACCTCAATGGGCCCGGAGGAGGGATGGAGGTCCTCCCTGCCACGTGTTGCTGCTTTCAGGCCACCATGGCCTCTTTCGATCCATAACTTGACAGATCTTAGTTGCTCCCCTGCCTCAGCCTCCTATCCCAGTGGTCACGCCACCTCTGAGATCTTGATCTAACATTTGGTTCCATCACCTCCATCTCCTGCTTGCCCCACCTGAGCCAGCAGTTTGACCTCACTGGGACCTCTGGCTCTTAACGGCTTGCATTCCCATCACCCTGTTTCTTCACCTGTGAGTCTATCATGTATCATAATTATACCCTTGTCCATCATTTACCTGGGTTTATTTGCCTGGCAAACCCCCAACCCTAGTTAGACCCAGTTCTGCCTTTATTCCCTAGAATTCAAGTTCCTGGAAATAGTTGGAGAACAGCCCATGGTGACTGGTCTAAGTAGCATCCTAAGCGGGTCCTTAACACTGAACCGCCATCCTGACATTCCCCTAGTCCATTCTCTCCGCTGTCACTCCTGGTGAGCTGTCCTTGTACCTATTAAGGCCAACTGGACTTGTATACCCATCCACCCGGCTTGGAGCCCCAGCTGCCTTTTCCGTATCATTTTTCCTTCTCTGCTGGATCATTCAGTAGCATTATTCTTTACTTCCTACCTTAAAAAACAAAAAACAAAAAAACAAAAACACCCTTCCCTCAGCTCCATATCCCCTTATAGCTTCTTTCCTTCAGACCATTTCTTTGGAGTTTTGCAAAGTACTCCCTTTCCATTCTTCCTTCAGTGCAGCCCCATTTGTGCTTTCACACCCACCATTCAGGGATTTTCTGCAGTGACTTTCGTCTTGCCAAGCCCAGGGGCATCTTTTTCTCAGAGTTTCCACACAGTTGGCTCCTTCCCTGGCATCACCCTCTCAACCTTGGGGTCTCCACGCTCCTGGGTTTCATCTGAACTTCCTTTCTTCTCAGATTCCTTTGCTAGATTCTGGTCTAGAGTCAAATGCTAGGTAACTCCTTCCTGCTCAGGCATCTTCCCCGTGCGTCCTCACTCCTCCGATGAGATCGGCTAGGCCTGTGGCTTTGAACACCCTCCATGTGCCAGGGGCACCCAGACTTGTCTCAAGCTTCCAAACTTTCCCTTCAGCTCCAGACACTTAGAAACCCAACCAGTGCCTCCAGCTTTAAGTCACTAGAACCTAAGTACTGATTCTATCTTACCTCAGGCAGTGGCACCACCATTCACCCCATTGCAGACGCCAAACCTAGGGGTCACTCTGGTTTCTTTGCACCCCATGCATCAGCTAATTTGGGGGGAGGGGAGATCTACCTTGCAAGCAATCCTGCGTCTACCCGCTGTGCTTCCCCCTGGCCTGAGCCACTGCCATGTCTGGCCCACCCTTGTAATAGCTGAACTGGCCTCCTTCCTCTTGTTTGTACCCCTGATTTTCCATATGGCTGGATTGTGCCAGGGCCCTTTCTGCCCTTCTCAGGTACACAGCCACCCAGCTAGACACTGTTTCCCGTCTCCCTTCAGCTGCACGTGGCTCCATGCCTCTTCAGGCTGTTGTCACATGAGCAGAGCTGTTCAGGAAACTTCCAGATGCCAGCAGTGACAAACGGGCAGCTCTGCCCGGACACTGTCTCTTCCCCTTTCCCATGGGCTGGGGCTCAGAAGGGCCTGTGCCCAACCTTCATCACAGAGATAACATTGCCACCAGGGAAAAGCATCATGAGACCAAGGAACCAGGGCCCCTAAGTGACAGTGGGAGGACAGGCATTTAGGTGGGAGGAAGGTAACTTTAAACCACTGTATTTGGGGCCTGTTACAGCCCCAGCAGCTATGCCCTGGCACACAGAGCCCATGAGGCCCTGCTGGCGTCGCCCCGTCCTCGTCGTCTCCTCTCCATCCTCCCTCCCCTCCTCCTCTCCCCTGCGTTCTTCTGCCTCCTTGCTGCCCCCAGAACACACGCTTGTCCTGGCCTCTCCTTTTTATACAACTTTATGCACTTGATACCTGAAGTCATGCTGTTTGCTTGTTGGTCTCCCACAAGACCAGGGGAGGGACCTCGCATTTACTGCTCCATCCCTCGCATTGTTAGGTGTTCAAACTCACACGGATGACTGTCCTGGGGACCAGGCAGCTCAGGTGGAAGGATTTCACTTTCCTGGTGAGACGTCTACTCCTCTTCACCTGGCCGCCCGCAGACAGGTGGAAGGGGATACTAGGTACGGCAGCCTGAAGGATTCTTACCTGCACAGGTAGATCTCTAGAGGCATCTGGGTGCTAGGGGTAAAGATGCAAGGAGCCACCCGAAATACTACTGTGTCCTTGTGTACCAGGGTCTCTGGAATTGACTGCAATGGAAAACATGGTCCCATCCATGACCGGGTCCCACACTGACCGTCTCCTCTGCCCCCCAAGGCCTCCAGATGCTTAGTCCAGCCCGCCTCCAGATGTGCTCACCTGTCCTCAGCAGCCCTTTCTCCTGAAAGTGGCACGAAACTCTGGCTCTACCCACCAAGTCTTGTCCTCCCCTCTCCTCCTCCCAGTACAGAGAGATGTCCCTTCCCAAGGGCAGCGTCTCCTCACGGACTTACCGGGTCTTGAGACTCTTCTACCAGGGAGACAGAGTAGGAAATCAGGCCAAAGAAGTCGGCGGACGGGAACTCTAAAGCTTCAACGTAGAAGGTCTCCTTCAAATGGCTTTCGAGGGGAGCAAAGGTGTAGGTGTGCCGGCCAGGCCCCAGCACCAACTCAAAGGTGCTGGAGCCGTCTTCTAGGAGGGAGAGAAGGGACAGACGGGCTGTCACCACCCCCGAGGGCCCAGGGTACTAGCTGCTTCCTCATATCAGAAGCCAGGCGGGAGCTCCAGGAGGGCGGGAGCCCAGCTGGCTGTTCAGCCCCTACATTTCTAGTGTTTAGGGACCGGAAATGTCCCTAAACATCCTTCAGACGCCTATCACATGCCAGGAGTTGGGACTCCTGCCTTCAGGGCCCTCAGTCTAGGGCCAAGACTCACAGGAGGCCACTCCATGTGTTTACACGAGATGGTGAGCTTGGCAGCCTTAGCTGAAAAGTCCCACACTGGCTGCCTAAGCACCGGGAAGCGTCAGTGAGAACTGCGTACTGGGTGGACCAGGCTTCCAGTGAGGGTTTCTGAAGGGGAGAGAAGTTCCTATCTAGATACGTGGAGCCGTTCCTTCTAGCCTCGTAGATCATGAAATACCACACCCAGGAGAGCAGAAGGAAGCTGACCATCCTAGCTGTCTCTGGTTAATTCAATCCCATATCAGCCCATTCTCCATGTCCAGAGATCACCCCGACCCAGGGCCACCAAGCTTCCCCGCCCGGACCACTTCTCCCTACCTGGCCTTCCTGCCACAGTCCCGTTCTCCTGATGACTGCTCCTCCTCACCGCCTCTGGGTGGATTCCGACGTTAGGAAACCCCAAGTCTAGGTTTACCTTGGCCCCCGAGATCCTGAAGGATCTGGGCACCTTGTCCCCCTCAGACCTCCTACGTAGCAGGTGCTGACTGCCTTAGTCTCCAGTTCCAACATGCCAGCTCATGGCTGCTGTGGCCACGGCCACCCCCAGGGCATAGGCACAGTTCTGGTTCATTGGCCTCTTGCTCTGGTTTGCAGCACAGCAGTGGCCTAAGTGGGGCTATGGCCCTCCAGAAGGATTCTAGCTACTGGCAGTTCTGCAGAAAAACCTCCTTACAGGTACCGGAGGTGCTGGCTGTGGGCTTAGCCTCAGTCCTCTTGCTTCTGCAGGCCACGTATGGGCTGGGCCAGCTGGGAATGCTCCTGGGGCCTCCTGCTTCTAGTCTGCGTGGAGGCTTCTCTGCTGGCCCTGAGCCTGGCCTTGAGAAAGTCAGACTAAACAAGGTGGCATCTTCCACCAGGACGCCCACAGCTCCCAGTGCAGAGGCACAGCCCGTTCGACACACTGCAGAGGGTCCAGCTGGCCTGCTTGGTGCACTGTGGGTTCCCAACTATACAGACTGGCCTGGGGCTGGCCACCACTTGGCCCCGCCCAGAGCTGCTGCAGGCTCAGCACCTCGAACTGTGCCAGGGCCCTGGGCTCCCCATGGCTGCTTCACCTCAAGCTGATTCACCACGGAGTGGTAGGGGTGAGAAGGTTCCAAGTTTGCCTGCTACAAGCCCCTTACCAGCCATCTTAGTTCTTCTGCGGTTGACCCCCTGGAGGGCCCTCTCTGTCTAGTGGCTTGTTATTAAGCATAGCTAACGTTTCATCATGGACTTACTATGCCAGGAACTGGAGGAGGCTCACAGACTCGTTTGCCTCCTCACCCTATGAGACACGTGCTGTGATATCATCCCCGTTATATAGATAAGGAGACAGAAAAAGTAGTGAGAAGCCTTAGCACGACATGGTCACCTTTAGCCAGAAGGCCCTTCCTGCCCTCGGCCTCACAGGGCTGGCCTTACTCCCCCTGAACTTTCCCCACCCCCAGCCCTAGCTTGGTCCTTGGCTGTTTGTCCATCTGTCCATCTGAGAGCCAAAGCCTCGGGACACAGACAAAACACTGATTTGAGCTGCACTCCCCTTTTCTACCTTCTAGGTACCACCCTGCCTAGAGGCGGGGCAGGAGCCCTGTTCTTCATTTGGCATATCTAGACCACTTCTTCATTCCTCAAGAACCCTAGTCCCCTTTGAAGGAAATCCCACAGACAATGCCACCGCCCCCTTCCTCGCTGCACCTGACTACCCTCCTACCCTCCTCTGCAGATTATTCTAGCACTGGCCTGTCTCCACCATTACTGTTCTTTACACCACAGACCAGGCTGTCCATGCAGTCTTCCCTATTCTTTGACCCTGTTTCAATGGACTGGAGTTCTACACCATCTGAGAAGCCAATTTCAATGCTCATGGCCCAGACATCACCTTTGAAACAGACGTGACATCTTCTTCCCATCGTTTTAGCTCATCAATACTCCTGTCTCAGTGATTCTTCGACCCCAGCCCCAAATCTCTCTAGTGCCAATCCCCCACCCCCACCAGCCCCCTCCCCTTTTCATCTTCCTCACATTCCAAGGTCCAGCACTACACCCACCCCCTGGCACACCTGTCAGCTCCTACACCTAGACCCAACTTTGGTCAAACCAAGTACGACTTTCTTGCACCTGAGCAGCTGGAGAAACCACCTTATTGAGGACCATATTTAAGATATGACCAAACTGCAGAGCCAGCACTCAGTACCATCCAGAAGCACTTATTTCATTCGTGTCCTGTAACTCCCGCGTCCTGTACCCTCTTCTGAGTATGATGTCCTCATTCCTACAATTTCCTCCTAGATCTTTCCCCACCTCCACTGGGTTAGTCCCATCTGCAGCCAGATGTGCTGTGTTCTACTATCTTCAGACATTGCTCCTCATAGACGCCCCCCAGATATTACCTTCCCCCCCGTTTCCCTTTATGGAAAGTCCCTTCCAGGGTCTATATTCATGTGGCTGCCTGCCTGAGTCTGATAAGAACAGTGGGGATAAAAGCCAAACTCACTAATGACTGTTATTTTGAAAACCAAGATTTTACCAGCAACCTGATTAGCCCATCGACAGCGTCTGCCACGGTTGATCACTGCCTTTGTGAAGGCTTTTCCTTTGTTTCTAGAATGTTATGCTCTGGCTTTCTATTTCTCTGGAGGCATCTTCTCAACCTCCTTTGCTATATCTTGTAGATTAGTGGTTCTCAAACTTTGAGCTCATTCAGATTCACTTGGAGGGCTTGTTAAAACACGGTGGGCTATGTATCCTTGACCTAAATTCTTGAGTAATTTTTTTAAGTTAAAAAAAGACAAAAAAAATAACAGGTGGGTAGCTGAATATACACGTGATGAAGGTGGGCACGTTTAGTAGGCGATGTGACTCGCCGACGTCCTGAGCAGGCTCCAAGGACTGCCCTGCCCAGCTCAGCCTGGCCAGCACAAGTCCAAGTTGTCTGTACTTGGAGGGCCTCACAGGGTCACAGCAGCCCTCGTGGCTTGAACCAGGCCTGGCTGCATAGGTGTCTAAGCCTCACTCCTAACCCACAAGCAGAAGGACCACACACAACCTGGGCTGCCCTTTCTGGCTAGTCCCAGGTCACTTCCAAGTCCAGCTGTGACCTATGGTCTGCAGAAGACACAGAGTGGAAGATTGAGCTAAGGCCCTCTGCCCATAACTGAGAAAGTAGCTGAGGCAGAGGTGGTCTGTTATAAACAACAGGGTTTGCCAGTTGCCCAGCTGAAGCTAAACATGTTTTCCAAAACAGGGTAGCGTACTAGAGAATGCCTCCAGAAGCAAAGAGTTAAATCTCAACTTAAGGAATTTAGAGGCACTGAATACTAACCCTGTTTAGGGAAGTCGAAAGACTTGTTCAAGGGTATGTTGCTGGAGTCAAACAGGTTCACTTTCTAAACCAACAGCCTTTAAAGCTTTTCTAGAACAGGGACATGCCACCTGCCTGCCAGGTTGATGAGGGCTGAAGGTAGCAGTGTGTGGTGTGGTTCCTGGGATGGATGTGCTAGCATGGCTGCCACTGGCTACTTGCTCTGAATTCTGGAAACTTAATATAGTAGGGTCATGGTTAAGAAACGAAGATGGATTCATCTGGCAGGAGTAATTGGGAGAAGACGTTATCTAATCTGTTTAAGGCAATAGCTATCATTTTAGGTCTTCTACATTTCTCTTCTTCCAGATATGAAAAATCGTGAAGGAGAGGCACTCTCACTGGCTCCAATGGGGAAACTGGCCTGGAGGTGCAATGACTCACGTGGCTAGACAGTCCTTGGTGACAATGACAGCCAGACAATCCTCAGGATACACATCTGGCCACAATAGACCCTGACCTGCACCTCTAGATCCCCAGCAGGCTTCTGAGGGGGACACTGTTGGGTGGGGGGGTGGCCACAGCTCACCCTGCAGATCTCACCTGGAGGTGAGCAAGTAGACAAAGCTGCAGTTGGTGCAAGAACACTCACCTTGAGGCCGGTAGACTCTTGTCTTCTCCGACTCTTCCTCGGAAGTGTAGAGAACCAGCTGGTGGTTCTTTAAAATGCAGCTGGGTCCTTGAACATTCAGTATCATCTGAGATAGACTCTTGATTTCTGAGCAAGAGACAAGGCAAAGGTTCAGGGCGTCCGGAGGCCAGAGCTCCAGGGATTGGGAGCTTATATATTGAAGCTCTGCCTCCCTCTCTGGCCCAGGCCTGCATCACATCTTGCTCCCTACATGGCTATAGGCAACTTGCAATTCTCAGGGCCCACTTTATTTTGAGTGAGGATGGCATTTACCCCTTTCGGTAGTAAGTAGATGGTCCCGACAAACACCTAGAACAGGGCCTGGGGTGGTCAGTTCAGCAAGGGTTCCCCTCCATCCTTGGTGTGAATCAGGACACCTGTTCTACTGCAAAGACTAGAACCTAGCTCCCAACCACCAGTCAGGACAAAATCCAAGGTTGCTTTTGCCTGAGACAGTCAGGGTTCCTGCTCTAGGCTACGAGAGGGTTTTTAGGAAGAGTCTCCATACCCCATTGTGTCTTCATTTAGTCTTCTCAACAACTTTGTGAGGCTGACTGTGATATGCCTATTTTACAGATGGCAAAACCAAGGCCAGGGAAGTTAACATGCTCAAGTTCACAGCCAGGAAGTAATATTTTGTTATCTGACATTAGATCCCATCCTCTTCTCGTGGGATCATGTGGCCTCTTTCTTCCCACTTATAAGCTTCAAGCCGTTGACAAGGGACTTGATCGGCCCAGACTGGGGATATCGGCCTAGAATCTGTGTTTGCTGAGGGGTAGAGAAGTGAAGCCCCAGGGTAGGGCCAAGCCCAGGAGGAAAGGTAGCGACAGTGGCCAGTTCTTTCTTACCCTCTGAAAAGAACACCTTTGAGGTCTTTCTGTCTATGAGCTGGCCCATGTCAGTGGGGCTGCAGTTCACAAGCAGGATGGCACCCCAACCTTTGGGGCCCCAGACCCAGTTTTTCTGCAAAGACAGGAACATTGGTTTAGGAAGATGTCAGGTAAATCCTGCTTTGCAGAAGCCTACCCCCCTCGGGGGAAGAGTCAAGTCTTTTATCCAGGGTGACAGGGACCTCTAGATCAGTCCTACGTCAGAATTTGTCACCTCAAGCGCCTTATAGGAACAGGAAGGTAACATTGGGTAAGTGGGCCAAGAGGAAGTGGGAAGAAAATCTAGAGATGGGTTGCCCGTTTTCTACCATGTGTCGGTGTCAGGGGAAGTAGGGACTGAGGCCAAATAGAAGAGACATGTCCCATCTGAAAGGGGCCTGTAGCCCTGTTCCAGTGGGCTATACGGCTAGGATAGGAACCTATTGTCGCCAGACATTCTCGTTTTTTGAAAAAGCTAAGAATCTGGCTCAGGGGCCCCAGGCCTGCACCCCTCCCCTGGCAGCCTCACCTTAGCCTGTTTGTCACTTGCCATCTCGACTTGCCCACTGCGGTAGATATCCACATCCAGGGAGACGGCTGCAACAGGAAGGAAAGTTCTCAGCCCCCTGGACCTGCTGGATGGAGCCTTGGAGCTGCAGCCCTTCTCCCAGGGCTGCCCAAGGCTTGCAGCAGGGCCACCCAGCCTTTCAGCCATGCTGCTGACGTAGCAGAAGACAGTTCCTCAGAGGCAGATGACTATCTCTTGTGAGCAAGACCAGAGAGGCCCAAGTGTCTCCCCAAACTCCTTAGGAACTCAAAACAAATCCACTGTGATCATGATGCCATTTTGTGACTGTTGGCGTCCACCCAGCTGATTCCTACCTGGAAAGACCCACTTCCCTAGCCTTCTGGAAAGCTCTTGGCACTCTAAGACATAGAAGGGCTCGATATGTGGCAATCACAAGCCCCTTTAGACCTCAAGGATCCAGGCTCTGCCCAAGTGTCACCATAGAGGCTCATCTCACTGTCTTAGGCTCCACCTTCTACCCCTCCCCTCACCACACAACTGACCACTGTATGGCTGTTTGTTCCGACTCTTGTCATCTGACATGCTATTTCTCAACTGGAATGTCAGCGCCATGGGAACGGACCTTGGTTGTTGCTGTATACTTAGCACCTGGCACGATGCGCAGGACGAGATAGATGCCTGCTACAAACCAGGTACTGTTCTAGGTCCTAGGGATACAGCAGCGAGTAAGACAAGCCCTGTCTTCTTCAAATGTAAACGTGCGTGTGTGTGCACACACACACGCACACGGAGGGCAAGGGAGGAAGAAATAAGTAAAACACACATGTCCGATGGTCAAACTGACATGGAAAACCAGGAAGTGAAAGGGGGTTGTTTCAGTGTTAGATGCTCAGAGAAGTTTCCTCAGCTGAAATGGGAACAGAGAGCTGAAGGAGGCCAGAAGTGAACTGTGTTAATATCTGGGATAAAAGCAGATAGAATACCTAGGAAGTACAAGGTGGCAAGTTCAAGGATCAAAGACGCCAGTGTGCATAGAGCACAACGAGCAAGGGGAAGAGAGAGGCCACAGGTTAGAGGTGGTGTGGGCTGGCTCAGGGCAGCTTTCTGAGTGACAGTGACACTGGCTTTAATCCAAGGACATGGAAGCAGTGGGAGGCTTTGATCTGAGGAGACATAATCTGCTATCCGTTTACAGAGCTGCTCTGAGGGCCGAATCAAGACTGGATCTTTAAAGGGGCAAGGATGGAGCAGGGAACCCCACTGGGGAACAGGACACAGGCAAGAGATGACAGTGGCTTGGACCAGGCAGAGATTGGAAGTGGTGAGTAGCTGGGTTCCAACTAAACTTAAGGTAGCACTGTCCAGGTTCACAGAACGACACAGGCTGAAAGAAGAGTTAAGGGTGACGCCAGGGTTTTTGGCCTGACCAGCTAGAAGGATAAACTATTTACTATGATGAGGAAAATAATTAAAAATAGGTGTTTGGGGTAGAGAGAATCAGCTCAACTTGGGATATATTGATATGTTGGTTAGACACTCAAGAAGTTATGGTGGTCTTGTGCACCTGAAACTAATAAAATTATATTTAAAAACACACAAAACAAAACAAAAAAACAAACAGAAAAAAGAAGTTATGGTGGGTCAGCAGATATCTAAGCCAAGTTTACGGGAGGTTCCAGGCTAGAGTGTTTGGGGAGTTTTCAGCCTATAGAGCCACAGCACTGGCTGCCTGAGCCCTGAAACACTTCACTTACAGGCTGAGCGGCGACGAAGGATCCAGCAAAGGGATCTGGGAAGGAACGGCCAGCTACGTAGGTAGGCGGGAACCAAGTGCAGGGTCCCTGAGGTGTTTCAAGTGAAACGCATCGAGAAAGGATAACCAGTTGTATTAAACACTGACACAGGTCAAGGGAGAGGAAGACAGGGTTGGCTGTTGGACTTAGGGAATTAGAAGTTGTTAGGGTCCTCGATAAGGGTTCTCAATAATGCAGTGCTGATTTGGGGCATCTGATCTGAGTAGGCTCGAGATTCAAGGGAAAGGGAGAAACTGAGATGCAGCGGCATCTCCAAAAGGGGGAGAGAGGTGGGGAGAGAGTTTGAAGATAACATAGCATCAGGTTTAAGGGAGAAAGGTACAGCTTATTGCTTAATAGGTGTGACAGTGAGTATAGCCTGTTCTGGAAAGATCCAGAAGAGAAGGGGGAGGGGGAGCAGCTTCCTAGATCGTAACAATTACTAAAGGAATGTCCATGAATGAGTGAGAGGGGACAGGATCTAGTGTGGTAGAATTAACTTTGGCACCAGACACGGGTAGAGGATGGGAGCATGTAGAGTTTCCAACTGTCTGTTCTCAGGAGAACTAGGTCAGCAGTGAGGGTGGGAGAGAGATGGCCGAGCTTTGAGGAGGGAGTGGGTATATTGAGAGAATCCATCAAGGAAGGACCCATGGAAGGCATCTCCTTACAGGGCGAGCCCTTCTCCTTCCTCTGGCTTCAGCTAAGCCCACCCCTCCTCTCTAAGGGTGGGAATAGTACTCACCAACGCCAGTAAGGTAGAGCTCAGCTGTGGCCACGGGGACCTCTTCATCAGGCTGATAGTATGAGACCAAAACCTGCGGAGACAGCACCCAGCACCCATGGGGACGTTGGAGGACGGGGGCAGGAGCAGGACCTGGGCCTTGACCTTGGTCTCACATTACAGCTTCTGAGCTCCCGATGTCTTGCTGTGAGCGCGGTACAAGGCCACTGTGCTGTAACTGGGACTAGCTGAGAACAACCATTTAACATGCCATTCATCCAGAAAGGGGTGGCACAGGATCACGATCCAGGCTGTCTGGCTCGAGAGGTCAAGCTTTAAACTATGTTCTATACCCTCCCCACTACACCTGCCCTCCTGGGATTCTACCTGTCACCCGTGCGGTGGGCAGTGGGGAAGCAGAGCCACCAGTAGGTTAAACTGCTTATCCAAAGAAAGTGGGACACACGTGGGGCGGGAAATGGACTTGGAACTCCGTCTTTCCTATGTCCGGGGCCAGCCTCTGCTTCCAGAGGGTTCTTTATGCTTTAGACAGACTTGCTCTTCAGTCATTGGCCTTAACCACAAGGCCTTCCTCACGAACCAGACAACCAACCATTAGCTGAGGTCATGCTTACATGCATGTGACCACTTGTTCCTAAATGGAAGCTTCTGTCCTCCGAGGTCAAGTATTTCACTCCGCAGTGACTGGGCTGGAGGCTGAGCCCGGGGCAGATGCTTCTCAGGTTGTCTGAGCTCAGCTGGGACACATCGCAGCCTCAATTCTCACCCGGCAGATGCGCAGTTCTCATGTAAGTGTACTACCTGCCCCTTAGGGAGCTGCCTGCCCTTGGTGCGCCATGGAGAATAAATGTGTACTACCCGTCTGCTACCCCAGGTGAACCGTCTGCAAACTCCCGCAGACCACTTTGGCAGGTTTTGCCAACAGGTTGCCTAGTCCTGAATGTGCTTCCTTTGTAACTGTCGAGTTACAGTGGAGTCACCTGGAGAGCTGTGAACTACAGGTGCCAGAACCCCACGCTAGGATGATTTAATCGGTAGGGACTGGCTCAGGGATTGAGTGTTAAAGAGCATCTAGTGGTTCTAGTTTCTCTGCACGAGTAATGTTTTCAACACAGAACCACCACCAATGCCTAACCCACGATGAGCCTGACGGCCTGTCCTACAGGTCAAAGTCAACCCCCACCTGCCACACATGCCCCATTAGGGAGACAGCTTACCCAAGAGAAAGGGTAGAGACTTGGGCTGAATTCGTGGATCTGCCCCTACTCTGCTTACACTATTTGGTTTAGACAGGTCACTCTGTGCCTCAGTTTCCTCGTGTGCAAAATGGGGTAAAGCCAACCTCTTGAAATGCGACAAGGTACCTAGCAGAGAGCATGCATTTAATGCACAGTAGCTCTTAAGTTTCATTAGGATCTCCACATCCAGAAGACCAGCCTTAGCCAAAAAGCCCATTTGAGCTCTGCTGCCGAAACCTTTTAAGCCTGCCTTTTAAAGCAGCTACTGTGGAAGCTAACCCAGCGCTGTGGTCAGAAGCACACACAGAGGAGATAGACATGCTTGAACTTGAATTCTGGTTCTGATTACTGGCTTGGGCAGGGCACTGCCTCTCAGGGCCTCAGTTTCCACATCTGTAAAATGGGGTCACGGAGTGCCTGCCCACCTCACAGGCTTGTTACAAGCATTAAAAAGATCAAATGTTCAAAAACACCTAGCACCGAATTTGTCATAGACTCAGGGCCCAAGGAACGCCAGCTGTCAGGAGGGAGACCATGGGAGTTGGGTTAGCACCGCCCACTCCAGGCCTACCTTTTCCTCGTCAATGACTGTGCTGGGGGATGTCATCTTTACCAGCACATCCATGGGATCAGACAGGGACCACCGGTTTGCGGCAGCCTCCTCGGTGTTTATTACTGGGCCTGTGTTGTGGATATTGACCAAGACCCCTGGAGAGCCACTGATGGTGAAGGACTTGCACTTCTGTGGGGCACACCTGGTTTTCCCAAAGAAGAGACAGACGTTAGGGCACCAGAGTCTCATCTTCTCAGCCTCGGGTGCAGGTGGCACGGTGGGAGATGGCTCCCCATTCTCTCCTGAGGGTGCTGAGGCATCCTAACTTATGGTCAGGGTGGTTTTGGGTCCCAATGCAACTTCAGCCTTACTCTTAATATCTCCCACTCCAAGAACCCCCATGTCCTCCCTTCCACAAGCTCCAACCCAGTTGCTACTGTCCCACCAACACTCTAGAAGTTACTAAAGCTACATTTATAAACTCCCAATGAGAAAGGAGCCACAAGCGATCCCTGTAGGGGAAGAAACATGGCTGGGACTCGGGTCGTCTGTGCTGTGGCCCCAGGGAAGAGCTGGCCTCTTGTAAGTGCATCACCCCCCCGCACCACTGAAGTTCCAACTGACAAGAGTCTCGCTCGAGAGCCAGCCAGCCAGCCTCCCCCACTTCCCATTTCACAGGTAAGGGGACAGAGAGAGGGCAGGGCACTTGCTTCGAAGGCCCCACAGCCTGAGGGGCAGAGGCAGAATCTAGATCAGAATCCTACAGAGTCAGTACTGGGAGGCCATTAGAGACCCAAACTAGGCTCCTTGAGCTAAGGCGGAGCGAAGAGGTAACATGCAGAGAAAGGAGGTAACCCCAGACCCCCACATAATCCAGGGGCAGCCCCAAGAACGGAGCCAGGCGCCAGCCTCCCTGCTCAGACCCATCCCGCAGGCAGCCCAGGCAGAGCCCTCAGCTCCTCACCCACTGAGATCCAAGCAGACTTCTGTGCCCACAACACAATGGGCATGCTCAGGGTTGTCCAGGGACAGATGGATAAGGCTCTGGAAGGACATGGCACGGCCCTCTAAGCTGACCACCCTCACCCAATACAACAGCCTCAAATGAGCCCGGGCCCCACCCTGCCGTCCCCTCTTATGGGCTCAGGGCCTGTCCAGCCCACCCCCTTGTTAAGGAGGCCTCGGCAGCTGTCCAGGTGTGACTGATTTTCCCTCTTGAGGCTGCAGAGGACCAGGTGGGGTCAGAGCCTCTTCATTACTCATTTATCAGGCAGCCCTGTGTCGGCAGCCGAGGCCCACCTGAGGCTGGCTGCATAGGTCTCTGCCCTGCAGCTGGGAGCGAGAGCAGCTCTATAATTGGTCAACCCCGGCACTGTGCTAGAGAACTGACTCAGCTGGAAGCTGTCAGGAGCACGTATGTGCAGGGGGTGTGGGGTGGTGGGCAGGGTGGCGGCTAGTGGCCGCAGCGCCAGGCTCTGAGGCCTTACTTCTAAAGGGTATATTTCCTGGAAATTGATGGGGCGAATCCTGCAAAGTGCTGAACCAGGGGTTCTCAACACTCTGGTGGTTGCAAAAATGATTGGGGGACTTGTTAAAGTTGCAGATCCTGGGCCTGGCAGGTCTGGAGTGTGATCCACGAACATGGGACCATCCCCAGGTGATTAGGAAGAGCTCCTCGGCTACCTGTGTGTCACCAGCTCCCAGTGGGGGCTCGCCAAGTGTTGAGGGGGAAGAAATGAATGGAGGAGCCCGTGCTGAGCTGAGCTCACCAGCTTCTCCTCATCTCTGAGAAAAGAGCCCTGTCGGTGAGGTTTTGGGGCCACCTCTTACAAGCTCCCTCTCATTCAAGGAGCCCTTTTGGTCCACAAGAAATACTGTACATCTTTTGTCCCACCAAATCCATGGTGCGGGGAGCAGCTGATTCTCTCCAGAGAAACGCGTTTTCACCAGGTTTATGGGTCCCTTTCTCCTTAGTGTGAGGGCAGAGGTTTTGCATGTCCATCTTTCCCGCACTCATAGCTCTCCACGCACGACCCACGTGAAAACAGTATCTCCAGGTGTTTCCTGAGCATCTCGGGCTCTGAGGGGCCGAGATCTGGCCTCCATTGTAAAGATCTTGAGTCATCACGTTTAATTTTCTACAGAGGAATTTTAGTCCCTCTGTCAGGACCATAAAAGAAAACATACAAAAAGGACATGGAGGAGACTAATACCTTTGTTCCACAAAACCCCATGGCTCCTACTATGCGCCACACCCCGATAGATAGCCTGTGGCACAGCCGCAAATAGGGGCAAGAGCTGCTTTATGGGGCTTTCAAGCTGGTGGACTGGAAAGTACAAATGGGGGACAAGGAACATTCACTGATGTCTGGGGGTACTGAGACACGGTCAAATCCTTATGTCCCCCTTGGGCTCTTGCATCACTCCTCTGCTGCTTTTTTCTCAAAGGACAACATAAACGACGATACCATTCTTAGGCACTCTCAGGGACATTGGCCTTCGACATATCCTGGTAGCACCTTCACATTTATAATATTCAATTCAACCATGATGATGAGTGAATGAATGAATGAATGAATGAATGATAGCTTGACCTCATGTACAAAGTGATTATAAAACTTTATTGCAGCTGCTCATAGCACAGCTGAGTCTGCAATGCCAGGACCATCTTGGGATCTTTAGCAGGGACACAGAGGAAGGAAGCAAGCCACTGCTGGGAGGGTGGCCACCCCCTGGGGAGCCAAAATATCCCCAAGAACTTTTGCTTTGCCACACTGCAGGGGACCAGAGCCTCTGGCCAGGAGCTTCCCAAGGGAGAGGATGCTGGGGAAGGGGGGAGGGTGTTGGGCTCAGGGCACCATGTGCCACCACTTGAAGGAGAAGGGCTCCCGGCGCACGTTGGTGCCACAGTGTACCTCCCCATGCTGAAGGTGGTATGAAGTGAAGTCGTCGATGAAGGTGCAGTGGAGGCCCAGCGGCTCCAGCAGGGACCGCACCTTCTCCTCCAGGCAGCAGCGGCCATTGATGATGGGCCCGAAGGGCTTGGGGATGCCCAGGTGCTTCCCCAGCACCAGCATGTTCACCTGCAACGAGGTCAGATCCCAGGTGAGGGGTGGCAGCATGCAGCCTGCATCACTACCCAAGTGCCCCCTTCTTCTGACCTTTGGAAATAACAGCCCCACTTCACAGATGAGGAAACTGAGGCCCACACAGGTAAAGTGGGCTCCGTAAGGCCACCAAGCTCATCTAGGACTTACACCCAAGTCTGTCAGACTCCAGGTCCATCCCCACCAGCCACCTCCTTGCAAACTCTATTACTTAATTGAGCTCAACTCAAATGCAACACTCCCTGTGTGAATCCTCAAACTCTAGCAATTAGTCACTCCTGTATGTTCCCATAGCTCCCAGTACAGTGCCTGACACATCGTAGACTCTTAATAAATATCTGCTGAATGGATGAATAAGTGACGACCACTTCTGTAGTATTTTCCATATATTATGACTTATGCAAATGACTGTTTCCTCCATTATTTTGGGAGATGGCCTGGTGAGATGCAAGGACCAGGATTTTGGCTCCAGGCCAATGTGGGTTTGAATCCCAGCTCTGCTCTTCAATAGCTGTGTGAACTTAGGCAAGCCACTTCACCCCTCTGAGCCTCTTCAGCACAATGAGCCCAACTCATTTCCATTGCTATGACAATTAGATAAGAACACATATGTCAGGAGTCATTGAAGGGCCATGTCGTCTGTCACCACACAGACACAGCCCACGCTGAGTGCCCTGCACTCTTGATTTCTCTGCCTGTTCCATGCCCACATCTCCACCCCCACCTCCCACGGTGGGCTCCCGGGAGAGTCATGCCTGTGTGCAGGCTCTGTCCAGGGGCTTTGAACAGTGAAGACAGTGTTAGCCCTGAGTGAAGGTGATGGCTGCATTTGAGACGCTTCATCTCCCTGCCATGGGCATCAGCTTTCTCTCCTGAGCTGGGAAACCTCGCTGGGTTAAATGGGAAAGCAACAAATGTTTGGGGCCAAGAATTTTATTCAGGGGGCGAGTGGACACTGCCCCCTCCTGCCTTGTTTTGGCTAAGAAATGCTTTATTCTAAAGAAAATTTTTTCCAGAACTTCAGTGTGTAAAACATAAAAATCCGATCCACTGAATTTGAGGCACTGCCTGGGAACCCCAGGGCCCCAGGGAACACAATTTGAAGACCACCGAGCTCTTCGCTGAACTATAACCCCCAGCTCCAGCAGGAGGGGGTGGCCGAGAGGCCACAGTAAAACTGGGTGAAGTTTCTGCCTAGCCCTTGGGTATTCTTTGAAGAGACAGAGGACCAGGGCAGAGGAATGATATTAATAACAACGCAAGCAACAACTTAAAATGGTGCTTGGGGTCACAGTTAAACGTTCTCGACAAAGTGGGGTCCCCCTCAAGTCCACCATTCATACAGGTGAATCTCACTCAGCCCCCCAGGGCCAGCCTCACCTCCTCAGAGAGGCCTTCCTGGACCATCCAATCTGAAAAGGTGCCCCACCTTTATTCCCTTCACGGTGCTTAACTCAATCGGAGAGCGCCTTGTGCGGTGCTTGTTCCCCCCACTCCACTACTACCTCATCCCCTACTGGGAAGCCTACAGCAGGCAGTGCAGCCTATGGGTTAGAGCATGCGCTTTGCAGATGATCCCCTGGCTCTGAAGCCCACCTCTTGCCAGCTGTGTGTTCTTGTGACAGAGACTTCCCCTCTCTGTCCCTCCTCTGTCAATTGGGGGTGGTGATCATCTCTGACTCCCAGGCTGCCTGTGAGATGCCCACAGCGGTTCTGTAAGCCCGGTGGGGCTGTGCAAACCCCAAGTGGATGAGGAGGAGACAACCAAGCTTTCTGGACCTGCACCCAGAGCCCAGCTGGCCTCTCTGATTCAGGCCACTGGCAAAGGTGGGCCAACCTCCAAAGGCCACTTCCTCACCATGTTTGGGAAAAAGGCTTCAGCCTTGAGAGTCCCTGGGAAGTCCCAATGGAGCCTGAAGAGCTGGGGGATATCCACGATGTCCCTCTCTGTCAGGCCCAGCTCCCGCTTCAGCAGCTCCCGGTTCCAGTCGATGCAGCTCTGGGGGACGGGCAAGGGAAGGGCTTGACCAGGCAGCCAACACAGGCGGGGTGGGGACTGCCAGGGGGAGGAGCCGGGGCAGGGTCAGGAAGGAGTGATGGACACCTCCTTTTCTTCCCACCTCCTCCCATTCTGTCCCTCTTTCCAGTCACTCTGTATCACTCCAGTGTGTGGCCTCTCTCCTGCCTCTGCCCCCGTTTCTGCGCGTTTCGCCTCTTTCCCTGACTCCAGCTTTCCCGTGGATCACCGTGTGTGTATTTCCGTAGTGGTGACTGAGCTCTCCACCCTTCTCACATCACACACATTTACCCAAATCCCAGGGCTGTTCACCACGGAGCCGGCAGAGCCCCAGGAGGCCTCTGCCTTGTGCCTCTAACCTCAGGGAAGGGGGTGGGGGGTGGAGGGTGGGTGTGTCAGCTCCTCCAGGGCTGGTACCTCCACATATGAGTTATGTTCTCGCAATTTCTTGTTTGACAGAATGTCCTTTATTTTCAGCTGTTTTTTGTCTGTCATGAAGAAAAAGAAAAAAAATGCAGATGAATTCAGAGGTCTGTTTCCCTCTTCCCAGAAGGTACAGTGGGGACTCCGTTTTCCCATCTATAAAATGGGGGCAGCAATGATTCCTAACCCACAAGTTTGTTACGAACATCTGAGAGGCCAATGTCTCAAATATAATATTTTATCAGGGGAAGTTCTCATTAAAAGTGTTGCTCTCACTCCTTTAAAGTCTCTTATCTCCAAAGGAATCTCATTTTATTGGGGTAAACAGAGGCCAGACGACTGCCCAGTGCCACACGATATACTGCAGATATTAGGTGAAAACTCTCAGCCATGGAGACTTCTCAACCTCTGATCCTGGCCGCTGTCTGAGCACTTTACTGAAAAAAAATAATGTTTCATTCTGTGCTCCAGCTAGACTGAACTTTTTTCCAGGTCCTTAAACACACCTTGCTTCTTCCTGCCTCTGAGCCTTTGCATTCACTGTTCCCTCTGGAATATCTCTTTTCCTCTCCTCACATTGCCCACTTGCCTGGCCAACTCCTGTTCGTCTCTCATGCTCCTGTTTGGTCTTTGCCTTCCTTGATCTCCTCCCAAACTCCCCCACCTCCATTTCAAACCCTCCCACCCCCCAGATTCCCTGTGTTGTAGTTGTGTTCTTGACTCACTTCCCCTGGACTGTGAGGCTTGAGGGCAGGGAGCTATTCGGCCCAATTCATGCAGCATCCCCAGAACCACAGTAAGTGCTCAAAAGATATCTGTTGCCTGAATGATTCCATGTGGCAATAGAAGACCACATGAAGGCAGAGAGGAAGGTGACCAGATGGAAGAACAAGGCATGGTCAACTTACTCTTGACCCCTTTGAAAAGCAGAGCCTCCCCGTGGCCCTCTTTCAGCTTCTCCTGGAACAGTTTGTAGCAGGACCTGGGGCTGGCCAGCAGCAGCCGGAAGCCCTGGAGGCAGAAACACGGGAGTCAGAGGACAGCTTTGCCCATGGGGCTCCCAAGGAGGAGGGCTCTCGGGGAGTATGGGCTTGGACCCAGGCTGGCATGCCCCCTCCCTCCATGCGCCCCCCTCCTGGTGGGGAGGGAAAAATAGTGTCGGGCGTGTATGCCCCGTCAGTCCTCCCAGGCAGAGGGCAGAGCTGTGCTTAGGAACACAAGAAAGAGGCGTGTGGCTTCCTCCAGGCAGCTCCCCAGACTGTACCTTCTTATGCACCGGAACGAAGCTCAGGAACTCATCCACGTGGCCCACAGACAGCCAGTCGGAGTAGAGTTTCACAGGGGCCTGCACCTGCTGTGCGGTGAGGAAGTCCTGCAAGGCCTGGTGCATCTCTTGGCTCTTAGCGCTGCCCACACAGGATGAAAGGAGTGTTATGGGAGGGGGTGGGGGGGTCAACAAAGAGGTCTCTGTGGCACTGGAGTCTTGGCAAAGTGGTTAGGGATCTCCTTTAGAAAGGGAATCAGGAGCCTGGGTTGCTTTATTATATCCCATAACATTTGAGGAACTTAAGAATTGTCATCCCAGTTCTATTGGGGAAACTGAGCCATGGAATCAGTAAGGTAAGTAGGACAAGAGCTTAGCCTCAGATTTTGGATGCTGTTAATATTCTGTTTCTTGATCTGAGAGCTGGTTACTCAGATGTCCTCAATTTATGAAATGTATTTACATACATAAAAGTGTACACATTATATGTATAACATAAGATTAAAAATAAATTTATTAAACAAATTTAAAAAAAAAAAGAGCTTAGCCTCAGAAAGCACTGCCTGTTGACTCAGCCTAGACGCTGGTGTTGTGAGTAAAGACGGGGTTTGGAGTTGGTCCTACCTGAGGCTGTGCTCTCTTGTTAGCTGATGTTTCTTCACCTTTCTGAGTTTCAGTTTCCTCCAAGGTCCTTTGCGATCTAGCCTTTGCTCTTCCTCTTGCTCAATCTGCTTAAGTCACTCTGGCCTTCTTGAACCCAACTAAGCTCATTCCTGCCTCAGGGCCTTTGCACATGCTCTTTCATCTGCCAGGAACCCTCTACCCCAGGTCTCCACACAGCCATGGCCTTTTTGTCATCAGGCGTCAGCTCACAAGCCCCCTCCCCAGGGAGGCTTTCCCTGGTCACCCCGTCTAACATAGTTCCCCCTCCTCCTCTGCCTCTCTCGTTTGTTTTCCTCACTATTTGAAATAATCTTATTTGTTCACTTTTCTAGGATGTGTCTCCCCCATGAGGATAGCGGCAGGGACTTAACTTTCGTGTTCATGGCTGCATTCCTTCCCTCCTGCTCCCATAGTGCCTGCTACATAGTGAGTGCTCAGCAAATATTCACTGACCCAAAGAGTGTAAGTGGCACAGCTGGAAGTTGATCTTGGGTCTGTTGGGATCCGAAGCCCGTATTCCTTGCCCTGTACTTTGATTCCTCTCACATGCCCTGAAGTTTGTTGAGGCCTCGTAGGTTGGGAGCAAGTAGGGAAGGCTTCCGCTCTGCCCTCTGCTTTTCCATAGCTTCGGGGTCCAGTACATCTCTCTCTCTGCCCCTCCCATCCTCACCTGGGGAAACAGCTGTTCCCAATGAGAATCCTGCCCAGCGGGTATTTCTTCTTCCCGACTGTGACTGGGGGGCTCACTTCCAGGTTTCCAAAGGAGTCAAGGCTGGTAATGTTCCCTTTTTGGGGCCCTCGAGTCACGTAGCCAAAATCTGGACCCTGAGATGGGAGAAGCACATGTCAACAGTTGGAGAACTTAGGCTCTGAGTGAAGAGAGGGTGGGGTCCAAGTTTAAAGATTAATTTGGCCACAGGGAGGAATTCGGCAACCGTCAGCAGCTGGTACATAGCAGGTACCGTTATTATTTGCAGAATGTTGAAGGCATGCTGAACCAGGTGGCAAGAAAAGGCACTAGCATTTGTTGAGTCCCTAATGCATGCTAGCTGCTTTATAAACCTTAATTTGGGCAATACTAACAAATCCACAAATAACACTTGTATATTCATTTTGCAGAGAAATCACTAAGCTCAGTGTGGTATATGGCTTCATCAGGTCCCACAGCAAGTTTGTGGAAGGACTAAGATTTGAATGATCTCTACAGCGACCTTTCTTGGTCCACACCCTGACCTGGGGCTGGAATGAGCTTTGCCCAATGGTTGTGGCTGTGACTGTGACATCTCCCCATGAATCTTGGTGAGAAGACCGGGTAGGTGAGACATTTCTCTCAGCCTCTGGATGAGTTCCCTACTGATGCTGTACCAATTCTAGTGGCTTAAAACAACCACATTTATTTTCTCACAGTTTTGGAGGTCAGGAGTCTGAAATCAACTTCCCTGGGCTAAAATCAAGGTGTGGCCGGGCTGGTTCCTTCTGGAGGCTCTGAGGGGGAGAATCCATTTCCTGGCCTTTTTCAGCTTCTTGTGGCCACCTGGGCTGGTGGCTTCTTCCTCCATCTTCAAAGTGCTTCACTCCAGCCTCTGTTTCCATCATCACGTCTTCTCCTACCCTGACCCTCGTTCCTCCCTCTTATAAGGAGCGTTATGATTACACAGGACCCACCCAGATAATCCAAAACAATCTCCCCATCTCAAGAGCCCTAATTTAATCACATCTGCAAAGTCCCTTCAGCATCAGCTTCTGGGATTAGGATGTGGGCAGATTTGAGGGGCCATCATTCAGTCTACTGCAGCAGCTCTTGCTTTCTACAAATCAATGGTCTATACCCCGGGGCTTCATGGGGGCCATGGACCCCCTGAAAGCGGATTCCAAATTGTGAGCTTCGGTGCGTTTTTTCTGAGAAGGTAAGTCTCAAGGTGGTCTGTGACTCCGCTAATTTAAAAACCATCATTTCCAAGTCCTGTCCTCCCTTTCTAAGGCCCCTCCCAACCTGACTTCCACTCTCACCGTGCCATTGAGGTTGCTCTCATCTTCCTGATGACACACTAAACCCAATGGACAACATCCAGGCCTCCTCTTCCCCTCCCGCCCCCATTCTTCCCACAGTCCTTCCCATGTCATGGGATGGTGCCTGCCTCTCACAAAGGTCACAGCCTGATGTCACCTTTGCCCTCTCTCTCTGTCTCTCGCAGCGGTCAGGAAATCCTGTTGGCTCTGCCCTCAAAATAGACCCGGAATCTGGCACTGCTCACCCCTCCCCCACTCTGCATCTGGGGTTACTGTACCAGCCTCCTCTCCACACTCCCTGCTCCTGCCCTTGGCCCCTGCTGTCCGTTGTCAACACGCAGCCAGAGGTTCCCTTTGACAACATCAATCAGATCGTAACCTCCCTTGGCTCAAGCCCCTGCGATGATCGCCCACTGTCTCAGATGCTAGACCCATGGCCAACAAGCCCACACCATCTGCCCCTCACCACACCCCCTCCCCACCACCTCTGACTGCCTCTCCTGCTTGCTCGCTCTGCTCCACTCTTTCTGGCCTCCTTGCTGTTCCCTGAAGACCGTTCCTGCCTAGAGTGTCAGCTCCGTGAGGTGGGGTGGGGGTCTTGGTGTTGCTCACTGATGCATTCCAAGTGCCTACAACAGGGCCAGGCACAGAGTATGTGCTCAGAGTGTTTGATGAATGAACGACAGATTCATCCAAATCTCTGCCCTGCCTGTTGCCACCAGAGGGATCAGTTCCCTAGGCTGCAGGCTTGGGTTTCTGCAGGCAAATGAAGGGGTGTCCATTGTCTGCAGAAGTGCCCCCCCTCCCCAAGAGTGGGGCATGCAGGATGCTCCCAGGGGCTCCTTGCTACAGCTTCCGGCACAGACTTAGGTGTTGCCGTTTTGGTTCTCCTCCACTCTTTCTGGTTTGTCAAACATTAAAGTCCCAGAGTGGAGCAAATCCCTCCTTAACACCTGCTAACCTCCCATTTAACAACCGAGACCAAAACCGTGGCTCAGGGGTTTTGCTGTCATTTGTTTCAAGCTGATATTCTTTAGTTTTCATTCTGTATAACTTCACGGTTGCCTCCTATTTACGGTAAGTGGTACTGGCTTTCCATTTACAGCTGTGGTATTCAATTCACTGAGATTGTCTTACAGGAAGGACACCCAGTGTGTGTCACTCTGCGTGCTCAGTGCCCGCTATACAGGGATGGGCACCACGACCTTGGGCCCCACCTTCCTGGTACTTACAGTCTGCAGAGAGGCAGACCATGAAAAGTAAATGACAAGTCGGTGATTTATAACACAACACTTGGGAAGAAACCAACAGGGAGCTGTAGTTGAGAAGGTCATGGCCTGGGGTGGGTGTCCTTCAGTGTCCTTCAGTGCCAAGGCCTCACGGAGGAGGGCACTGAAGCTCGGAGCTCAAGGCTGAGAAGCAGCCAGACATGTGAACTGGGAAGAGCATTGCAGGCAGAGGGAATGGCATATGCAAAGGCCATTTGAGGTGAGTGCACGTTGGGCACATTTAAAGAACAGGGAGGAGGCCGGTGGGGCTGGAGCCAGATAAGGGACAGGGAAAGTGGCCCACAATGAGGTTGGAGAAGCACGGGGTGGTGTTGCCTGGTGATGAGTTTCACTTTTATTCCAACTCCTTTCCTGACTGATTTGAGTTGGAATGCCACAGACGTGTTCGGCTAAGAGGCCATAGTAGCCTGACTCCATCCAAGGCTATCTGTGGGAAAGGTGAGGGCACCTGTGCTGAGGTGTCTATGTGTCTGTCCATCTGTCTGGCAGGACTGCGGAGGTTTGGCTTGTGACATCAGAAAATCTAGCCTTTGGTCACACTTAGAATATCAAAGTAGGAGAGGAGGCCCCTGAACAGAGTAGGACGGAAAGCAGGAAAAGGGCCTAAGTCTCAGCACACCTGCCTAATTCATCCCATTGCTCCGAAACCAGCTTAACCTCATTTTGTGGCAGACAGGTACTGTGAACTCACCACAATCTCTGCACCGGCCCCACTCAGCCCAGGAGAGTGAGCGAGATTCCAACAAGTTAAACTCAGGTTTCCTCACAAAGCCTCCCGTGTGGGCAGGGCCGCCTCCCGTATGGGCAGGGCCGCCTCCCCTCCCTTGAGGTGCAGGGTGCTCCTTGGAAAGACATTCATCACAGCAAGTGTGGGGGCAAAGCCCCAGAAAGTAGTTTACAGGCTCTCGGCCTCACGTGGAGGGGTGCTGGCTCGGGTAGTAGATGGCCATCAGCTGTGGCTAATTGGCCGTCAGCTGTAGCCATTGAGCCATTGGCCACTAATATAACTGCTGCGGCTACGGAGGAGAGTGGAGGAGAGTCGTCGGTCGGTTGCAGAGAAAACGGACAGCAGGTCACACGTCCAGTGAACCCAGCCTCCAGTGAGACCGTAGTGGTATGACTCCCCTACCTATGGCTCCGTGGGTGTTCCTTTTTGGCCTCACCATGTCCTGCGTTCTTATGTGGGGAGCGGGACCAGAGACCCTGCAGGCCTCCCTGCACGACAGCAACCCTTGCACCCCACACTCTTTCATCCATTTTTCCTGGGCACCTGGAGTCGAGGGGCTGCCAGGGCTCAGAGTGCAGGCCTGGGTTCTTCCTGGGAAAGCATGGAGCCCGACTGGCCTGGTTTGAATTCCAACTTCTCCCTTCTCTTTTTGTGTGACCTTCAGAAAGCTACTTCACCTCTCTGAACCTCCGTTTCTTTATCTATAAAATGGGCCGAGTGATAGCAGCTACATCAAAGGTTGTCAGACAAATTAAATGAATCAGTGCATGTAAAGGATTTAGCCCTGTGACTGACAGAATGCGTGCTCGGTAAATGTAACTATTTATGCTGAGTTTGCAGGAATGTGCCAGGCTAGTCAAGCATGACTTAACAATAAGTCACCCCCACCCATCCCCCAAACACGTAGAGCCTTTGGCTGATAAAGTCACATCTAGGAAATGACCACTCTGATCCTGAACTTCCCCCCGCCCCCATATCCCAGACAGAGCCCTCCCTGAAGGCCAAACCCCACCCAAAGGCCAGAGGCTGCAGCTGAACATTGGGGAAGGTTCCGGGGACCCAGCCCCACCCTAACCTTGCAGGAAGAACAAGGATTCTTGTTCAGAATTCTTGTTCAGTGGAACAAGAATGCCCAAGCCTGACCTACATCTTTGGAGGGTTATCTAGGGGACCAGGTGAGCACGGCTGGAAAGGGTTTTGGAAAATGAAGAGCCAGATCTCATCACGGTTACAACAAAAATAACACGGCCCACATGCGTGAGCGCTGCTTGAGGAGGAATTGTACCTGAAGGAGCTGGGACGCTCAGCTGAGGGGAGGGGAGGGTGTGGGGAGACAGGCAGTGAGGAAGGAGGCCTCAAAGCAAGGGGGTTGCAGCCGCTGGTGCCCTCACCAGCACCTACCAGCAGGTGTTTGATGGGGAAGTCCTTCAGTCCTCTGTTCCTGGGAGAGTCAAAGACAACTGGCAGCGTCTTGTGTGGGGCTTGGATGTAGCCAATCTCTATTTCATCCTGGGCAGACAGAATGGAAGGAAGGCTGGTACACATGCTACCTGGGTCTTAGTATCCTGCACAGAGATGGGGGCTGTGGAACCATCCACACTCTCTCCCCTTGTGGCAAAGGGCACATTTGTATGGGATGCTGGACCCCAGAGGAGGGGCTCTCAGAAAGCAGAGCTTATTGTCTTGTGTTTGCACAAACGTGTTCTGAAATCCTACAGGGCCCTTCACTCCCACTCCTGGTGAGGCCCGGGGCCAGGTGCTGGGAACCCATGGTGAGCGAGCTTCCGGGTTTGTCCTCCAAGTGAGAGATCCATGGAGCTGTGCACTTACCACCCCATGTTAGGAGGTGATGGGAGGACGGGAGGAACACAGAGGAGGGGGCCCATGTGGCTGGGACGTCAGACAAGACTTGTGAAGGGAGCAGTGCTGAGCCAAGGCCTGGAGGGCAGGAGTAGAAGTGACCTGCCCTAAAGGGGAGCAGGTTAGACCCCAGCCTAGCTTGTGGGGCAGCGTGGAGTAGGGTGGGGGTAGGCTCAGAAATGAATCTGGTGCCAATCCTGCCTGTATTCCAGCCGGCAGTGGTGATATTGGACATAAATCACCATATGAAATTGCCATTCTTGTAGGTTAAAATGGTGGCATATCAGCCATTTCATATCGTTCAACCTGATTTAACACAGAGGGAGTGACTAGAAAGAGAGAGAGGGTGTTATTTGGGGGCTTAGAAGAAAGAGGGACGGATTCCTGCTGGAGGGATTGGGGAAATTTCCAGAGGGAGAGCTTTAGAGCTGGGATCGGACAGGTGTGATTTGGAAGTGGGGGGTGAGAATGGGGAGAGCTGTCAGAGAGAAGGAACAGCATGGTCTGGGGTATGGAGGCAGAAGCAGGGTAAGTGGCATGAAAGGGCAGAGTCCCGAGGCAAAGCAAGGGTGTAGCAAGGAAGTTTGGCTCGACCCACAAACTGTCCACTGGCACTGCCCAGTGGCAGGCACTGAGCTGAATGAGACCAGGCTCTGGCCTCACGGAGTTCGTGGCACAATTGGGGAGCCTGGCAGGGAACCAGATGGTGATACAGTGTGGCCGGCGCTGTGGCAGGCGGGCACCGGCAGAGGGAGCTGAGCAGGTTGGGAGGGCCCTGGAGGCAGGCTGAGGCGGAGGAGACGGGAGTCATGGAAAGTGCTGTGGCCTGGTCCAGTGGCAGAGCACAGAGGCTGGCTTGGAGGAAGGGCCACTGAAGGGACCAGCTGAGCTCCAGCTCCCTGACCTTGGAATCACTTCCAGAGGTTGTCTGAGAGTTTTTAAAGCAGGTAGGTGGCTTTCACCCCGGTGACCATGGTGGACATGCAGGAGCCCGCTGTGACTGTCAGTTGAGTCACTTGCCTGAGTCCCCTCATGCAAGGACCCTCAGCGGCTCTTAACTCCCTGCCCGTCCAAAGAAGAGTGGCCAGTACGGCCCTAGGCGGAGCCCGCTGGAGCTGGGTCCCCAGCTGCCCTTGAGCTCAGGGACATTCCTCTGTGCGCTCCAGCCCACCCACCCACAGGAACACAGACCTGCATCCACTGGTCCTCTTTGTTCTCCTCCAGGGGGCAGACAGTCAGCTTGCACTTGGCTTTCTTGGTCAGAGCAGTCAATGACGTCACAAAGTCCTCATTTTCAGATACCCTGGAAAGAGCAGAAAAGAAGCTCCTTACTGTTCTGAAGTCAGTGGCCAGGGGCCTTGACCTGGCTCTGAGGGGGCAAGCTGGGTCCCTCAGGGTGGGGCAGGAGCTGAGGTCTGGCCGGAGTCAGGGAGGCGCACAGTGTGTGTGCAGGAGATACTTGTGGCCTGAATGGAGATGCCTGGCTCATCCTGTCTCTCTGTTCTTAGCAAGCATTATCTCCTTGGACCCTCATGACCATCCATGAGAAGAACTAGCGGGTAGTCCCTTCCACCGAGGAGAAGACAGAGTGGGGCAGTCCATGCTTAGTTGTGCCATTTAGGGACAGCACTGGGATTAGAACCCAGGCCTCTCTGGCTTCCAGCCTGTGTCCTGACCACCAGGTTACATGCTCACCCCTTCTGCCCCAGAAGCAATCAGAAGAGGAGAGAGGAGGGACCCCCTGAGGCCCCTGCATATTTAACAGTGGCTCTTAGACTGCAGGCTGGATGCCAAGGCTCTTCAGAGCAGCTTGCCAAAAATGCAGGTAAGCCCATCCCCAGAGACAAGACCCTGCAGTTCAGAGGTTGGCCAGGAAGTTGTATTTTAAATGAGTTTCTAGGGGTTTCTGGTGCAGAGGGTCCAAGGGCCACACTCTGAGAAACTCTGGAAGCCTGGCTCATGGACTGAGGGATTTCATCTTGCAGGTCTAGCAAATTCTATAGGCCCCAAAGCAGGAGGAGTTAAAGCAGACATCAACTCTCATCAGGGCAGGACAGCCATAACAAAAACGGCAACAGTAATTTCCCGGCCTTTTAATGGTTCCAAAACAAGCCACAAGCCCTCAGTCAGTCATAGTAGAGATTGCAACTTTCCCCCCATTCACACAGCAAGTGCATGATGGGCCTATGGCCAGAACGCTGGGCTCCTGGGTCCTGGTCTCCTCCTCCTGGGTTCCTCCTGGGCCCCTTCTCCTGGTGTGTCTGTGCGCTGCCCCCCACCCCCACCCCCCCAGCGCTCCTCACCTGCACACATACACCTCCTTTGCAGGCTGAGTGTTGGGGGTCATGATCCAGGGGGCTACACGAAAAACCACACTGTCTTGGAACACCAGGGCCTTGGGGAGTTCCTGCAGGGAGAGGGGCAGGGGAGAGGCTGTTACAGCAGCCAGGGCCCAACACCTACCTCGCCTCCCCTGCTGGGCTCTGCACCCACTCCTCCCCTCGCTGCCTGGAAGCCCAAGGTCCCCTTCTGCTGCCATCTTTGCCTACCGGCTTGGATGCGTCCAGCAGGGAGATGGTGAGGGAAATGAGGCCTGGGAAGGTGGCATCCGGGAAAGCAAGGCCCTCCACGTAAAAGTCTGTGCTATGCTGGCCGCCTGGGAGCTCCAGGAGGTAAGAAGGTAGCTGGGGTCCCAGGATCATCTTGTATTCAGAGGACTTCTTTTTCCCTAGGAGACAGCAGGGAAGGCTCAGGTCTGCGCCTCGGCCTCTGAAGACCGTTCTTCTCCCAGGTGCTGAGATGCCTTCCCAGGGCCACCACATGTCATCCCCCTGAGGGCCCCTTACTGTTACATCTGGGTGGAGCCTCCCCTTAGGAAAAAAACGGACTAAAGCCTCAACTGGGACATTGCACTTCCGCCCACTGAGGGTCCAGGAATGAAGTAACCAGGGTGCCTGAGCCACTCCCCACTTTATAGGAAGTCCAATGTACATTAGGGTTCATTTATCCTGGTTCATCGTTCGTTCATTCATTTGTTCATTTATTTCTGAGCACTTGTTCTCAGCTGATCCCTGGGGAGACCAGGGAGACAGTCCCGTCCTGGTTTCCAGGGAGCGCACAGGCTTCTGGATGAGTAGGGAGGAGCAAAGACAGTCAAAATCACAGATGGTAATAAGTGTTGTGATGGAGGGAAGCCCAGGGGGCCAGGGAAGGCTTCCTGGAAGAGGGGATGTCTCAGCAGAGCAAGGAGTGGATTTATTGTAAGTCAGAACAAGTTGTAAGTCAGAACAAGTTGTGCTTCTGCACAAAACCATCAGGGGGCCCCCCATCTCCTTCAAGCTAGAAGCCAGAGGCACTTCATGCCTCCCTCACCTGGCTCCTGCCCCTCTGCCCTTTCTTCTCCACCCTCACCACCACCTTAACCCTTGCACACTGCACTCTAGATGCACTGCCCTCGCTGCGTTCTTCCAGCTCACAGGGCCTGTGCACTTGCAGTTCCCTCTGCCGGGAATGCCCTTCCCCTGGGAGTCTGTGCGACTGTTCCCACACCTCCCTCTGCTCAAATGGTACCTTATGGGGACACCTTCCCGGACCACCCTCTCTGCACACCCCCTGACTCCACGCCTCAGCCTGTTGCATTCTTCGTCCCCTTCCCTGTTGCATTCTTCGATGTAGCATTTAACGCCATCTGATACATTAAGTGCTTTACTTAGTTATTTTACATGTCATCTCTCCCAACCCACTGAGACAAAAGCGGCATGAGGGTAGGGACTTTGTTATGGTCTTTGCTCTCTGCCCTGTGCCTGGAACTGAGCCTGGCACTGTGACACGTGCTCGTGAGCTGCTGAAAGCTGCTGATGGCTTTGATTAGCAGAATGTTGGAGAACAAATGATAACATAACATAGGCAGTCAGCTTGGATTCAAAAGTCTCCTGAAACAAGAGTTTTGTGTGTGTGTGTGTGTGTGTGTGAGAGAGAGAGAGAGAGAAAGAAAGAGAGAGAGACAAAAAATGATCACAGTCTTTGGGAGGAAAGTTATTTCCTTCTCAGGGCTCACCAGCTCCAGACATCATCTTGTTAGTTGGTTTGCATTTTGTTTGTGTGCCCTTTCCAGGAGGTAGTGGGCAGAGATGTTGTCCGTCTTGCTCACTGCCCTATCCTCAGTTCCTGAAACCTGGCACATAGTAGGTGCTCAGGAATTATTCTCCAAAGGGGGTGTGAAGAGTCTGTGCCCATACGGGGGCAGGAAGGGAACACTGAAATGACAGCCAAGGACAACTCACGCCAGGCTTGAAACACTCTGACTTTGTCCATCTCAGACTTGGCCACGTGGAGTACCAGCTCATGCTTGGTGAAGAAATCCGTGGGGGTCTTCGTGCTCAGGGTCACCAGGGACATGTCCTGCAGTTCTGGAACGGGAAGGTATGGCCTGAGACACAGGCCCCTGTCCCCTCTACCAGGCCACCCTTTACCATGTCGCCTGGTTTTATTTTCTTTATGCTCTTTGCAGTATTTAAAAGATGTTTTTCATTTTGGAATTAAAGCTAATCAAGTTTATGACCTTCTCCCACTAGGATGAGCTTAGGATATAAGCTCAGCAGAGCGGGGACCTCATTTATCTTGTTCATTGCTCTGTCCCCAGCGCCTAGGACCTAGAAAACCTAAAACAATGAGTAGCACATAGCAGGTGCTTGGTAACTATTTGTGGAATGAATGAGTGGAAAGGTTTCTCCCCTGGGCCTAAGCGGGAAGTGAAGTTTGTGAACCAACTACAGTAACGGCTGACAAAGGTGTGGGAAGAGCCAAGCTGGACAATAGTCACAGGGTTATAATCATCATGGGGGTTAAAAGCACTGGAGTTGGCGGGGTCTGAACCCTGGATATGGGTGGGCTCGGGGGAGTTATTTCAGGTCTTGGTGCCCCTGTTTCCTCATCAGTAAACAGGGCTAAGAGTAGTGCCCATGCAGAGGGAAGAGTGAGGTCATCAGTATAAAGTGTTTATTACATGCCTGGCAGCCTGGGAGTGCTCACAAAGGGTACTGGCCATGTGATTATTACTATGTGCCTGGCACTGTGTAGAGGCTGTCCCCTGGCATCAGGCTAGGCCAACAGCATGCAACGTCAAAATACATCTGTATCTATGCTATTCTAGCAACTCCCCAAGAAGGCCACAGCCGCTGTGCCGGCTGGCCAGACTCACCCACTTAGTGCCCTCATCCAGGGCAGGTGGCAATGTCTTCCACCTTGGCCACACCTCAGAGGTATGCCAGCAGAGATCCTGCCCCCAGCACCATCCTTGGGACCTTAAATCAGCCCTGGTGTTGGGATGCCCGGGTTCAAATCCTGAGCCTGTGACTTGCTAGCTGTGTGACCTCGAGCAAATTGCTTAACTTCCCCATGCCTCAATTTCCCCATCTGTCAAGTGGGGTTGAGGACAGTACATACTTCTGAGCCTTGTGTTGAAGGATCGAATGAACCAGTAATTCTGAAGTGGTCAGAGCAGGGCCCAGCATATGGCAGGGGCTCGAGGTTGCTCTGACATGAGTTTGGGGCAGTACTCAGGTTTCCATTTTGAATTATTTCGGGCCGCAGGTTTGACCCAAGAGCAGAAGTTTGGGTTGGGCAGAGGGCCAGGACATGGAATGGGGCCTGGAGGAGGCACTGGGACGCAGTGTTGGTCCCAGTTCTTTTTTGGCTGCTGTGTGGCCTTGGGCGGGTCACTCGCCCTCTCAGGACCCTTGTCTATTCCTTCTACACAATGGCTACACTAACAAGAACATGCTTCCAATAACCCTGATTTCTGAGGGCAGTTACAAGGCTCAGGACCAAGAGCTTTATAAAAAGACAAGCTCTCTTCCCATTAGCTCTTGGGGGTCTTTACCTTCTCTGTTAAACACTTTGTCATCCAGGCAGTCCATAGTGGTAGATTTGCGATTGTCTTTGTCACAGTTCACCAGCAGGATGGCGCCTTGCCCACGAGGGCCCCAGGTCCAGGTCCTCTGTGGACATCCAGTGGAGATGAGGCTCACTTAGGAACCTGGACGTGTCCCCCCAACTCCTGGGAAAGCGTGGCCACCTGTCCCTAGCCTCGTGCCCTTTATACATCTTGCTCCCACATCAAGTAATTCTTTGGTTCCGAGAGTGGATTTTTGCCTGCCCCAAAAGTCGTAAGCAAATTCACCGAAAATGCAATTTATCCACTTAAAAAAAGGAGCATTTTAACAGCTTTAAAACACTGTTGGACTGGCAAACCAAACAGATAGGTATTTGTGCCAAGATTCTAATCTAAAGAGTTACTCGTATGTGAACTCTTAATTACTCCCTCACTAAAGTATAGGTGCTATTCTTAGCAGCCAGTTACTGTTTGTCCCAAGATTAAAGCAAATTATGCAGCCCCTCCCGATGGGGCTGCAATAGTGATGACGTCTTCTCTTTGTAAGAGAGCATTCGCCCTCTGGGAATGACTGTTTGGGGTGGGACATATGACAGATTCCACTCTCAGAGTTGTAATTCTTTCTCCCGACTTTGGATTGACCCAACAAAGGGACCATAATCTTTTGACAGGTCATCTCCTCCTAAAGTGCACACAGCATAAAATTGTGCAGGCATATTTGGGGGGGTCTCTGGGAATCCCTGAGGTTTATCCATGGACCCCAGTTAAAACTACTTATCACCTACACCCCTCATCACCTACCTTTCTATAACATGCATTCCTTGCCCCCACCTGGCTCCTTCCTCACTCTGCCCCCTGCCATTTCTTCCTTTCTCTCTTACCGTGTTTTCCTGAAAATAAGACCTAACCAGAAAATAAGCCCTTGCCTGATTTTTCAGGATGACATCCTCTGAACATAAGCCCTAATGTGTCTTTTGGAGCAAAAATTAATATAAGACCTGGTCTTATTTTAGGGGAAACACGGTATTCACCCACATGAGCAGATTCATGGGAATGTCTCCCACCACTCGCAGGGGATTTTTGTGCCAGAGTCGAGACCCGCCTGCAAACTTTCTCTCTGTTCTGTATTAACTGGGTGACTGCATTTTCCAACAGGGCACCACATTCTCTGAAATCACAACCAGTGAAAATCTAGTTTTGTAAAAGTGGGAAATACATAAACCAAAATGGTAACGGTGATTTTAATTTCCTTCTTTTTCTACTTCTTCCTAAATTGTGTCTTACAGTTAAAGACATGGTACGTGAGACAGACTGCCATTCATCCCATCACCACTAGGGGATGCCAGAGGAGAATCCAGAGGAGTCACAGGGAGAACGTTGGGTGTCAGTCAAGGTTGAACAGTACCTGGTCCTTCCTGGCTTTGCTTGGCTTCTCTTTGCCATTGCGGGTGATGTCCGCGCTCAAGGAGATTTCTGAAATCCCACCAAGTAAGAGGAGAGAACAGGTAAGGGTACAGGGTGGGGGCACTCAGCCTGACCCCAATGGACAATCCTTTCCTCAGGATACTCTCTGCACCAAGGCTTCTCTCCCTCCCCTTCAGAGGAGACACAGGTTCAAAGACACCGCTGCGTCCCCCAAGAAGAAGTCTGAAATTCCAACAGTAGAGCTGGAATTTATTCTTATTCTCCTTTTGGGGGTGGGGTGCACCACAGCTGTGATGCCAACCAGACCCTACATGTTTAGCCACCCTCACGGGTTTCAAAAAGAATTCCCAGTCACCCCAAATGGGATGTTTGGTGTGAAATTCCTGTGAGAATACCTTGACAGGCTCTCAAAGACCTCTGGTCCCAACTCCAGTCCCCAGTGACCTTGGGGTGGAGGACAATGGTTATTCCAGCCCCACCTGGCTCTTCATTATGTGTGCTGTGACTGCACGGGGGACAAATCATAGCCCCAAACATACCCCACTCTGTCCAAATGGCATGGCTGAGAAAGCATGTTTGTAAACCCTTCCACCCTCATCGGAACATATGACTACACTGTCATTCTGATGACATAGATCTGTGTGCCCACCGTGTAATACAGTGACCCTGTGAGCTGACAGCAAGACTGACCCGGATGACTTTTTCAACATATCCACATCCGGGTATTTGTGTTGGACCAGAGAGCATAGCACTTAGTGACCAAGACTTCCTGGCTCCTTTACTAACCAGCTGTGTGACTTTGGGCAAGTCTGTTTACCTTTGGTGTCTCAGTCTCCTTATCTGTAAAATGGGATAATGATTATGTCAATTTCACTGGATTGTTGTGAGGTTTAACTGTGATATCTAAGCACAGTGCCTGGCATACAGTTACTGCTATATTATTATTATTCATTTATTTATTATTAAAATGTGTATTAATGGAATAAATGTGTATTAATGAATACAATCCATTAATGAAATGAAACATGAAGGTTTTGCATGCTGTTCATATATTTAATGCACATTTCAATAATAATAAGATCATGATATTGTTCCAGATGAGGTCACGTTAAAAATGTACTTTATTGAAAAAAGAATAGTAAATAAATGTGAGTCTAGGTAGATCATTGATATGGCAAAAATGGTGAAGAAGGGATGTAAATAATGGAATTTGGAAAACACTAATCTACTATTATATAAGACAGTGTCATCATCTACTTTTTCTTATAAATAGTTGATGTGTCAAAAAGGTCTAGAGACTCATATATTGAAAATCCGTGTACCACTTCCTAAGCTGAGAAACAAAATATTGGCATGGAATTGAAGCCCCCAGCAAACACCCTCTCTCCCCAGTTGTATTTCTTTGTGGTTCACCGACTAGGGAGGGAAAATTTATGAACAACCAGATATGTGACTGGCTAGAAATTGTCCTTTTTCTCTGTTCAGTCTAAAGTAAACTCCAGAGTGTGGTTTCTCCTGGAGAGATGTCTTGCAGGGTTGTGTGTATGGGGCGGGGGAGAGGGAGGGCGCTCCAGGACCCCGGTTATCACTTACCCACCCCAGTGATGTAGAGTAGGGCTTGTACTGGATTGGTCTTGGGTCCGTAGTATGAAATCCGAACCTATAGGAGGGCAGAAAACCACTAACGATTTATTTTAATCATTCAACAAACTGTTATGTGCCAGCTCAGGGCAGGATGCTTCAGAGGCAAAGATGGGCAAGAAGTGGTCTCAGCGTCTAACTGCCTGGCTGTGGCCTTCAAAGCCCTCACCACCATCTGTAATTGTTTACCTGTATAGTATCGGATGCCCTCATCCCTCATCCATAGGTTGTAAGCTCCATCAGGGCAGCAACCTCGCCTGCTTTGTTCATTTCTGTATCTCGAGTGTCTGGCAGTGCTTGGCATATAGTAGGTGATTATTAAACATTTGCTGAATAAATGAATTTAATCAAAACCCTGGCCTCCATAAAACTTTGGCATCCCTATATTGTCTGTAAGGATGCTATGGCTGGGACAAGCCATTGTGAGCTTTTGCAGAAAGGAAGCTCTGTCAGGGCTGGGGCTGTGGGTCAATGTAGAACAGACTGAATAGCTGAGCTGCTGAGACCTGTTGGCCCCCACACACACATCCCACACCACTGCTGCCACACTTACCTTCTGGTCGCCTGTGCTAGAGCTGGCAGCTGTCATCCTCAGGCTCACCTCCAGCCCAGGGTCCAGGGGCCACTTGGAGGAACCTGTGGGATTCTTCTTGACTGGAGGGCTGTGGGCAACATCCACAACCACCCCTGGGGAGGCATTGATGTCAAAGGACGTGCAGCCCTGTGGGGCAGAGCTGTGGAAGACACAGATGGGGAGCACAGAGAGACACAGTGTGGCACGGCCTGGCCCACCACTGCTCCCCGAGCATTACTCCTTTTCCCAAAAAGTGTCAAAACCAGAGCAATCAGTCTGACCCTGACCATGGCAGTAAATACTGTGAGGTGGTCTGGAGGTCGTGAGAAACAGAAAGCCTCACGATTTTAATATAATATAAGACTGGGTCTTATGTAATATAATATACTATAACACCGGGTATAATATAATATAATATAATATAATATAATATAATATAATATAATATAATATAATATAATATAATATATAATATAAAAGACTAGGTCTTATACAATATAATATAAGACCGGGTCTTATATTAATTTTTGCTCCAAAAGACGCATTAGACCTGATGGTCCAGCTAGGTCTTATTTTCGGGGAAACACGGTAGAAAATACCCTAAACTTGTATGCACCTAATAACATAGCCTCAATATATATAAAGTAAACTTTAATAGAAAATATGGGGAGAAGTTGACAAATCAACCATCATGGTTAAAGATTTCAACTCTTCTTTCTCAATGAAGCAGACAAAAAAATTTACAACACAATTAAGCTTGAATTACTGGATATAGATAGAATTATGTGTCCCGCAACTAGTGAATATACATTTTTCCAAGCAAAGTGCACATGGATCACTAAAAAAAAATTTAACCATGTAATTGGTCATAAAACAAGTTTCAACAAATGTTAAAGGATAGGTAACATATAGTACATAGTACAGGTGGCGTACTCTTTGTTCACAATCTAAGGAGTTCTTAATCCAATCCAGCCCCAAAGACCCATCTCAAAGGGACCCCCACCAACCAATCCTTTCCCCATCACTCCAATCAAGAGGGATTTCTTTCTCCAAATGAGGTTTCCTCTGTGTGTAGGCAGAATAATGGCCCCTCAGAGATGAGTACACACTAATCCCCCAAACCTGTCATACGTGTATATTACCTTACATGGAAAAAGGGACTTGCAAATATGAGTAAGTTAAGGAACTTGAGATGGGAGATTATCCTGGATTATCTGGGTGGGTCCAATGTAACCACAGGGTCCTTTCAAGAGGGAGGCAGAAGGGTCAGAATCAGAGAAAATGATGATGGAAGCAGAGGCCAGAATGATGCAACTGCTGGAATGGGCCACAAGCCAAGCAATGCAGGCGACCTCTAGAAACTGCAAAAGGCAAGGAATGGATTCTCTCCTAGAACCTCCAGAAAGAAACACAGCCCTGCTTTCACCTTCATTTCAGCTCCGTGAATTTTAGCCCAGTAAGACCCATTTTTGAACTTTTGATCTCCAGAACTGTAAGATAACACCTTTGTGTTATTCTTTTTTTCAGTTTTATTGAGATTTAGCATTTGTGTTATTTTAAGCAACTAAGTCTGTGGTAATGTCTCACAGCAGCAATAGGAAACTGATACTCCTTCCCTTCCTGTACTTCTTTCACAGAGCTTCTTTCATTCTACCTTAGCTAAAACCCTGCTCTCTCAAGAGATGGGATGGCTGGGTTCCAGAAAGGTGGCAGGTCATCAAAAAACACTGGAACTAAAATCAATTTCCTCATAAGAAATAAGAAAAAGCAAGTGACAGGATTTCATAGATTAAAAAAAAAAGCCATGGCAATTTTTGCCTTATCATTTGGATATGAATAGCTAAAGGTGAAAATACTATAAAAAGGCTTTTTCACATCTCAAACAGAGAAAGTCCCTGGGAATCAAGCCAAAACATTAGCTCATAACCAGTAGGCGTATTTTTCTCTTCTTTCTCTGTTCAGGAATTTGGCATTTGGAATGTTGTCGCCTCAGTGACATTTTAGGCTTGGCACCTTCTCCTGTCCAGACGGTGGTGCCCAGGTTGTCTTGATTTTCACTAAGGTGAAGCCAGCTGCATGTGCCTCCATTTTCACAATCGTCCTACAGGTGGGGTGTTGTAATTCCTATTTTACAGATGAGGAAACTGAGGCTCAGAGGGGCACAAGTCCAAGTCACAGGACTGATGATGGCAGGTCCTGGTCCATGTGGAACCCAGCCTGATGTCGTTTCCAACACATCATGACTACTCCTTTCTCTGTATCCACCTCGCCTTGCTGTGCTAAGGGTTTACAACGTGTAAACATTTATAAATATCACATTGTGCCCATCTGAGGACTGCAACCAGGGGTTCTCTAAGTCTGGTGCTCAGAACAGCAGCAAAATCTCCCGGGAATTTGTCAGAAATGCAGATTCTTGGGCCCACCCAGTCCTGCTGAATTGGAAATTCTAGGAGCAGGGCCCAGTAGACTGGGTTTTCACACATCCTCTAACAATTCTGATGCAAACTCAAGTGTGAGAACCGCTATTGTAAAAGATGCTAAGACAGGTTTGTTGAATGACCCCGAATTTGACTGGAATCTGAGGGAATTGTAAAATGATGCACAGGGCAGAACAAATGTTACACCCATGGTAGTGCACTGTTATTGCTATTTTCTTATGAGGAAAAGCCACAGAAGTCGGTGCCAGAGTGAATAGACTTGCTCGACTGGAGGAGAGGACCGCCCAGGTTTCTCATGTGAGGCGCTAAGACGCAATGAGGCTGGAAGGCAGATGGACACCTAGGCTCGCTCTGCCCTGAGTGGCTTCCTGCCCGGGGCAGGGAGAAGAATGCAGACAGGTGGGTCTGCCACCTGCCAGGGCTTTACAGCCACGGTCTCCAGGCTTCACAGCCACCTTTCTGCCAGATGGGAAAACTGAGGTGCAGAGAGGTGAGGCCCAGCTGGGAAGTGGCACCACTGGGATTTGACTCTAGGGACTTTCATACATATATGGGCCTTTCCACTGCGTGGTGGCGGCACCCATGTGTGTTATTACAAGACAATCTGGAGCTGACTCTCCTTGTAACTGCCGATGGCCTCTGTAGAGGCAGCACTGAGATCTTGGCCCGAGACGAGTGACATTATTCCTCCAACTTCTGCATCCAACATTTCCTTACCAATGACTAGCAGTTGGGCGACGCTTAGTGTCTGCCACACTCTCATGTTCAGTGGCACATGCCGTCCTTACAGGAAATGGGGACCACTCTGCCGGACACTTGGCCTGCATTTTATAATTTCATCCTTACCAAAACCCAGCAGGGTGGGTGTTAATTTTCCCATTTTACAGATGGGTAAACTGTGGAGACACTAACAGATTTCTCCATGCTCCCCCCGTCACACTGAGTGGTCTCCTGTTCAGAAGGAGACCCTAGAAGAAAGAGGAGAAGCCCATGGCTGGCAGCTTCAGAATACCCACCGTCTTCTGTGGTTGGCAACTTCTAGACACTCCCACACCATTCTAGGCCTTTTCTAAGCCCTATGGAAGCTGCATGATCTCCACCAACCAGGCAGCAGTGACTAGCGAGGCCATCCCCTCAGCATTTGGAGGTAGGGTGTGCTGTGGAGACAGGTGGACTTAGGATCAGATGGTCCTGAGTTCAAATCTCCTGGATTTGCCACCTTTGATTTGTGTGACCTTGGGTAGGTGGTTTCACCTCTCGAAGCCTCAGTTTACTCATCTCTAAAATGGGCATGATGATAATGTTGACCTTGCAGAGTTCCTGTGAGGATTAGAAATCGTGACAGAAGGTCCTGGCACATAGTAGCTGGGGTCACGATACCACCCTGACCACAGCCACAAGCATCACAGAAGGCTCTGGATAGGTTTCCATGTTCATCTCAGGTCAGTGGAATTTTGTTTGAATATAACCAATGTACTTCCCACTATAGGAAAAGTACTTTACAAACACAGAATGAAAACTACAAGCAGAGCTTGTAAGAGCAGATCTGGAATAGGAGTCCGCACCCTTGTGGTCTGTTCCTGCCACTATGACCTTGTCTTTCTAACCCTGGGGGCTCTGAGACCAGTGACAGAGGGCACAGCCTGAGCAAGGGTGTGGAGGCATGATGTGCTGGGAGGGGGTTGAGGAGGCCATGCTGCTGAGCAGGGCGTACCAATCCCAGATTGTGTTCTAGAAGGAGAATTCAGGCCACAGCGAGGGTGGTGGCTGTTCAGGAGATGGGCCAAAGGCACTGGCTGGGGACTGCTATGAAAGGCAGGTTAGAGGTGACAGGACAGGCTGGTCCAGGGACGGAGGAGGATTTCGGAACCAGGCTGCAGGGGTTTGAATCCTGGCTCCCTCACCTACTAGCTGTGTGGTTTCGGGTGCGTTACTCAATTGTCTCAGAGCCTCAGCTTCTCCTTCTGTAAAATGGGAATAACAGTAAAGGCTGTTGAAAGAGTTATGTGTAGGAAGTGTGATGTAAATGTCAGCCATTATTATGTGAGATCTTAGGGGGTTGAATGGCAGGGCTCAATGTCTCACTGAGGGAGAGGCCCTCAGATGACATTAGGTCCGCTCTCTCTTTCCTTTACTCCTCACCCTCTCAGTGTCCTGCCTCCCCTCTATGTCCTGGGAAGACACCCAGACATTTACTGCTGTTCTCCCGCTGCCTGGTTCAGGCAACGAGTGACACTTTTAAGGAGATGTCCCAGACTTTCCTGTGGGTGCTATTCTTGGACCACAGATGCCCAGCCTGGGATGGAGGAAGCCAGGGGCTGCCAGCACTGTTACTAACAAACAACAATGATGCCAACCATGGGCACCTGTTGAGAGCATTCCTGGCCCATCTCGTTTCACACAGGGCTTGGCTCATAGCAGGTATTCAATTGGTATTTGTTGAATGAATGAATGAATGAATGAATGAATGAATGAATGAATGAATGAATGAATGAACAAGTACCAGGGATATGCCCAGCACTGTGCTAAGTACTTAACAAACATTTACATGGTTTTTCTCATTTCTTTAACCTCCCTATGAAGTGAGTATTAATCCCATTTCACAGATGACGAAACTGAAGGTCAGTTACCCAAAGCTGCCCAGATAGCTAAGAGCAGGCCAGGTTTCCACCTCAGCCTTTCCGGTGTCAGAGCCTGTCTCATTACACCCACACCGTTATGCCCCCACAGAGGGAGGCTTACCTGAGACGTGTGGGGTCACAAACTGCATCATGAACCAGGTATATGGGTTGTGAAGCCCAGGGTCTAGCCTTGCTTCCAAGGCACACTTGCTGTGAAATCTTAGGCAAGCCACCGACCCTCTCTGAGCTTCCATTGCCTCAATAATGGAAGGAGATGGTTCTGTTTGCCCTGTAATAATTTATTTGCGATGAGGCCCTGGAGAATCCCCACTGGTACATGGCAAAGAATCTATTGTCCTGAGTCCTGGAATGTCTTGGGGCTGCTCAGGTCTTATGTCTCCAGCTGGTAGCCGCCATAGAGGCTGGAGCCTGAAGCCTGAGCCACCACACGTCTTGTGCCATCAGAACTTGTTCACCCAGCATGACTGGACCTGCCCCCTTCCCCTGAGACGTCCCCACTCACCGGTAGACATCCAGTTGAGTACTGGTGCCCAGCACACACACGGCGTAGGTGGGCTGCTCTGGGGCCACATGGATCACTGTCCCCTGAGCCATCGTCCGGCCAGCTCGTCCCTGCAGCTGCAGGAAGTCCCTGGGCTAGTTCCTTTATCCTGCCTGTTGAAGGCCATGAGTCAGCAGCTGTGGTTTGCAGCCCAGCAGCTTAGCCCCTCCCCACTCAGGTCTCAGGTGTGAACTCTCAGAGCTGCCCCTCGACGACTTCATCGCTGTCAAGGCCAGAATCAGTGACACGCTGGCTCTGTCAGTTTCCCAGGAAGGGCAGAGGGCTCAGGAAGCCTGGGTGTGGAGGGTGCAGGTCTGGGTTGTCATGCCCATAACCCCATCCCTGCCTGGGGTCACGAACACCTAAATCCAGCCAACCTTGCATAACTATGCCAAACAGGCTGTCAGAGAGGAGAAGGCCAGAATCGCAGGGTGGTTGGAAGATTTTAGGCAAGAGGTCACATGCCGGGCTACACATGCAAAGACTAACCTGCCTTGGGACAATTCTCGCCAGGCTGAGTCACCCACATGACAACTCACCCTTCTTGGGTGTTTTCTATGTGCTGGGCACCTTTCTCTGCACTTCACGTGGGATAACTCATTAAGACAAGCCTGCGAAGTAGGTGCTATTATTATTCCCTCATTTCATTCTTACAGCAGCTCTCTGACATCAGTACCATTACTATTCCCATTTTACAGAAGAAGAGACTGAGGTTCAGAGAGGATACACAGCTACACAGCGGTAGAGCCAGAATTTGAACCAAAGGCATCCTGCTTCAGACTACGAGATGTATTAGCTGCCTGTCCATGTGACACAAGCTTTTCTGACTTTATCACATCTACATCTTACTACAATACAACGTATAAAGGGGTTTATTATTACTACCCATTTTATAAGAGGGAAAATAGAGGCTCAGAGAAGAAAGGCAACTTGCCGAAGGTGCCCCAGCTTGTGTGTGGCAGAGCAGGGAGCCAGTGTTCCCTGCACACTCCAGGATGCCTGCGTCTTGCTGGGGCCTCTGGGTGTCAGACTAGACATTGCAGTGGGCCACGCCTGCCCACAGGACACTCACTCGACCACAGAGCTATGCTTGCACCTGGGCCATTGGTGCCAGGCTCTCCCTGCTAGTGGGTTGATGGTTCCAGCAGGGAATACCCAGAAGCGGTGTGCATGGGGATCTGGAATGAGCAGAGCACGTTTGGGGGCTGGAGATGTGTGTGTGCTTTTGTTTGCTCTGGCTTTGAAACAAAGCATTGGCCTCATTCATTAAGAGCCAGGCTGTGGGATTCGGCAGGCCTGAGTTCTAATCCTGCTTCATGCAGCAGCCCCGTGAGGACTCATGAGGTAGATCCCATCATGAGGCCCACATTATAGATGAGGCCACTGAGGCTCAGAGAAGCTAAATGGTACCCCCAAGGCCTGATAACCCATAAAGTGGGGATCCAGGATCCAAACCACTTCTTCTAGGCTCAAAGCCCATTTTCTGTGCCAGTAGATGACATGGCCAGACCTGGTACTCTGATGCATCCACATGACTATTTGCACACAGTAGGTCTTAACAAACCCAATTTCCCTGGCTAGTCATATGATTAGGACTAGTTTGAGCTTCTAAAGGAGGCTGGAGGAGGAAGCTGTCGATTGTCAGAGTTAGGAGGGCTCTCAAGAACACCAAATTCAGTCCTCACTCTGTGGTTGGGAAACTGAGGCACAGAGTGGGATTGTGGCATGCCCCCTGTCACACAGCATGTCAGCGGGAAGGTTAGGCTCTACCCCAAGTGCTAGTTCTCCTGGGCTGCTTTTTTTCTTTTCCTTTCTCCCCCTTTTTTCTTCAGCATTTTGGGGGTTAAATTTGTTGTGAATAAGCCCCAAAAAGAATAAGCCAAAGCAATTTCGTTAATTCAACAAATGTTTACTGAGCACCTCCTGTTTACCAGGCACTGTTCTGGGCACCGAGGATACAAAGTGAGCAAAACAGACAAAAATCCTGCCTTCATGGAGCTTTTTTTCCCAATAGAGATGGATGTTACCCTCCTCTACTGTTTCATTTTTCCAGAGGTATAACTTGACCCCAGATAAACCATCACTCCTTCCAGCACAAAGACCCCCCCCAGCCTACCCATAACTTCAAATAGAAATTAGGGGTGTGTCTAGATCGTCCAGAGTGGCTGAAACTGGAAAATCTCCCCTCCTCCTAAGGTGTTTGGCCAAGCGCTGGTGCCTGTAGCGGGTGGGGGCAGTGGAGGGTCCTTTCTTCCTCTCTCTGCTCCAACAGCCGTGCCCCGCCCCCAGCACCTCTCTCTGCTCTCCTCCACAGCACGCTTCCAGGTTCTGGAAGGACGCGTGGGCACACAGGGCAATATCACGACTTGAACATGTACCAGGTCCCACGCTGCACCAATTTCTTGCGCCCCCGTTTGTCAACCCCACAACAGCTTGATGAAGTGAGGACACCTGTTCTCACTGACAGATGAGCATTACGTCACGGGCAGAGACAGTAGGTGAAATACAGGTCAGTCTGCCTCGGAAGCTGGCAACCTTCCACTATGCCATCTTTAAGAAAAGGAAAGGGACCCAGCCAGATGAAGTTCAATGCCCTTGCACTCCTTTCCTGGAGCTGGCTCCTATCCTATCTTTGACCTCAGGCGCCCACATTCCTTCTTCAGCATGCAGGATTTCTCCCTGGGCCAGGACCATGACAATGGCAGCACCACAAAAGCAGGGACTTCCCTTTGTTCATTGCTATACCCCTAGTGCGTTGACTAGTGTCTGGAGCAGAGTAGGTGCGCAAGAAATGCTGTATTTTATTGAATTGAAAACACCATTTAAGATCTATCCCTTGCTCCAGCACTGTTTGTTGAAAGGATGATCCTTGCTCCATGAATTGCTCTTGTAACTTTGTCAAAAACTCTGTTGGTGGCACTTGTGTGGGGCTATTTCTAGGCTCTCTATTCTGCTCCATGGATCTGTCTGTCTACCGACCAACAGAGTACAATCTTGATGACGGTAGCCAGCTTTTGAAATTGGGTAGACTGGTTGCTCCCCCTTTGTTTTTCTTTTTCAAAAGTGTTTTTAGCTATTATAGTTCCTTGGCCTTTTCATAGAAAAATTCAGAATAATCTTGCTTGTATCGACAGAAATCTTGCTGGGATTCTGATAGTAACTGCATTAAACCTAAATATCAGTTTGGGGGAGGATTGACATCTTTTTTACGTTGAGTTTTCCAATCTGTGAACATAATATGTCTCTCCACTTACTTAGATCTTCTTTCACAGCCTTTTGTAGCTTTCAGCATTTAAGTCTTAACACACGTTTTGTGAGATTTATACCTAAATATTTCATGTTGGGGAGTGATTTTAAATGGCATTCTATTTTTAATTTTAGCATCCATGCCATTTAGAGGGGGTGATGGTTTATCCAGGTTCAAGTTATACCTTTCAGTAATTTCTTCATTTGCTTTGAATCTGGAACCCTCCATGGGGCAGGGGCTAACTTCTTTCAACTAGTTGCTTTCCTGCCTGGTTGAATTCTGAATTCTTTTTTTTTTAATTAAAGTTTATTGGGGTGACAATTGTTAGTAATGTTACATCGATTTCAGGTGTACAATTCCATATTACATCATCTATAAATCACATTGTGTGTTCACCACCCAGAGTCAGTTCTCCTTCCATCACCATATATTTGATCCCCTTTACCTTCATCTCCCACCCCCACCCCCTTACCCTCTGGTAACCACTAAACTGTTGTCTGTGTCTATGAGTTTTTGTTTCTCATTTGTTTGTCTTGTTCTTTTGTTGTTTTTGGTTCACATACCACATACCAGTGAAATCATATGGTTCTCTGCTTTTTCTGTCTGACTTATTTCGCTTAACATTATAATCTCAAGATCCATCCATGTTGTCACAAATGGTCCTATGTCATCTTTTCTTACCGAAAAGTATTCCATTGTGTATATATACCACAACTTCTTTATCCAGTCATCTATCGAAGGACATTTTGGTTGTTTCCATGTCTCGGCCACCATAAATAAAGCTGCAATGAACATTGGAACACACGTGTCTTTACGTATAAATGTTTTCAGATTTTTTGGGTAGATATCCAAGACAGGGATTGCTGGGTCATATGGTAATTCTTGAATTCTGAATTCTTTCATTCTCTTTCTTTTGGCTTATGATTATTTATACTTCGTCCAGTTGGACAATGAAAGCTCAGGCACTTGTCTGACACCACCAGGGATTTCAGCGGGGAGTTGGACCCAGGAGCTGTCTCTGGCCTTGGTGCAGAGCCCAGCCTCGCCTTCTCTCCTGACTCTGTCAGCATCTTCACATCTTCCGAAGGTTTCTTAGTTTGGATCCCTCCAGGAGACTCTGAGGCAAAGATGTGAGGGGATGTAGTTTATTTGGGAGGTGCAGGATTCACTGGAGGGAGTGGGAAAGTGAGTCAGGGAAGGGAAGAAGCCAGGGAGGGTGTTACCACGGTTACCAGCTGGTTACCACGGTTACCACTGGTGGGTGACTGGAGATTAACCCACTGGGGAGCACTGAAGAGTGGTGTGGAGCCCGCCTCCCCGAGCTAGCCCAGCCCAGGAGCTGGGGAGCTGGGGCATTTATACACCCACTCCCATCGTCATTGGTGGGGGGCTGCTCCTGGGGGCATTAGTTCCCTGGCACTTTGGTCAGTGGGCTCTGGTGGCCTCAGGCAGAGTGCAGGTGCTAGCACTCGGTCAGGGGCTCCATGAACTAAAGAGGGAGGGAATGGAGGGGACCCTGACTACAGGAGGGGAGGGCTGTCCCTACCTCTTCAAGGAACATAGAGCAGCTGGGGACACATTTCCCCTGAAAAATGCACATGGAACATTTCCTTAGTTTGATGGGTTCATGGACCCTGGAGCCCACCTGGGGACACTGGTTTAATACCTCTTGGTCCAGTGATTCTTCCTTCCTCTTTCCTCCGCACCCACCCACCCACCCACCTCCAACAGGAGATAGTCAAGTCTTTATGGACACAGCTGCCTTCCACCCACACGCGCTCAGGGACTCTTCCGGAGAGAGGAGGCTTGCTGATGGCATCGTGGTGGTCACCAGTGTGTGGGTGCCCTGCTCTTCCCCCAGCAGCTGGCCCCCTGGCAGCCCACCCCCAGTGCCCACCCTGAGGTTGGCAAATCCTCTGCTATCTGCCCACTAGAGGCCAGGATCTCTTCTTGTTCTGGCCAGTGTGTGAGCTCTGGTGCTGAGCTCGAGCCATTCGCGTGTGCGTTCTGTTGTTGCCTTTCTATCTGCGTGTGTACAAATTGCAAAACATATCATGTGTGTGGAGGAGTGTGTAAACATAAGATTGTTTTTTATTTTATTTATTTATTTTTTATATTAGTTTCAGGTTTACAAAGCAACGTAATGACTAGACATTTGACTAGTCCCTCACCAAGTAATAACCTCCCCAAGTCTACTATCCCTCTGACATCATATAAAGCTGTTATAATACCGTTGACTATATTCCTTATGCTGTACTTTACATCCCATGACTACATATATATATATACATATATGTATATGTGTGTATACACACACACACACACGTACACACACACACACACACATGAACCGGGAGTGCCAAAAAAAATGTACACAAGTGGACACTTCGGTCAACGTTGCTCAAGCAGTAGTTCACCTGAACTTTTCGCCAACAATTCATGGCTCTTGCATCACGACAATGCACCAGCTCACATGGCACTGACGGTGAGGGAGTTTTTAGCCAGTAAACAAATAACGGCATTGGAACACCCTCCCTACTCACCTGATCTGGCTCCCAATAACTTCTTTCTTTACCAGAAGATAAAAGAAATATTGAAAGGAAGACATTTTGATGACATTCAGGACATCAAGGGTAATACAATGACAGCTCTGATGGCCATTCCAGAAAAAGAGTTCCAAAATTGCTTTGAAGGGTGGACTAGGCACTGGCGTCGGTGCATAGCTTCCCAAGGAGAGTACTTCGAAGGTGTCCTTAGTGATATTCAGCAATAAGGTGTGTAGCACTTTTTCTAGGATGAGTTCATGAACTTAATTGTCTGACCTCGTAACTGGCCTCAAATCTTTTGAGGAATGTGTCAGGGGAATGAAAAAATAGTAAATATGAAGACTGAGATGTCCAGTACCCTCTTGGGTAGTTACTCATATAAAAACTCATTTCTGAATGATGCCTTGCCCAGCCCTGCTCGGGTCCCTGCTTGCCGGAGCCCTGGGAACTGCCTGGGGCGGCTATAATTTCTGTGATTGAGGTGTTTCAGATTAAGATAATTAACACTGAGATGCAGTTTCTCAGGATTCCGAGACTCATTCAAAGACCCAAGAGGGTTCAAAGACGAAACTATGGCACTAACTTTAATGTTTGCCTTAACGTCTTCAAAGACAGCCTCGCTGCCGAGAGCGCCTTAGCTGGTTTCTTAGGTGGTTTCTTTTCCCCCCACTGGCTCCTGACAGACACATCTGTGGAGCACCCACAGTAACCATGCTCGCCCTGGGTTTTCCCAGCGTGCATTTCTTTCCAGGAAATCCATCTCACAGCCTTGCCACCAACATCACAAGAAAATGCTGGGAATCAGGAGGCCACACATGGGGAAATAGGGAGCCCAGACTCTCTCCTACCCTGGGCCTGGTGAAAATGGGCCCACAGCTTGTTTCAGCTTCAAGCTGTAGCGAAGTGGCACCCGCCGGCACATTATGGTGGACAAACGGAAGACACCACAGCCCTCCTCCCAGTGGGCGGAAAGTACTCATACCGGCTGTGCTATTCTAAGGCTTTGTGGTAGCCAGCCTTCTTAAGAAGTCCATAAGAAAATTTAACTTTTTCCTGTCATCAGGAAAAAGCGGGTTAGAGACTCCTTATGTGGCAGTGCAGAAAGTCGAGGCTTCAGAGCCTAGCACATCTGTCTTGCAGCTTCCCTGGGCAAGTTACTTCAAGTTACATCCACCACCGTCACATAACTGCAGTTTACCGAGGACCAGGCACTATGCCAAGCATCCACCCAGACAATCTCTTACACAGCTCCCAACACCACCCTGAGATAGGTACTATTAGTTGTTCCCATTTTACATGAGGAAAGTCAAGTACAGAGAGGTTAAGTAATCTGCCCAGGGTCACACAGATGGCAAGTGGCAAAGCCAGGAAGCAGACCCTAGCAGCGTGGCCCCAGAGCCCATGCCCTGAATTATGCCACAGCCATCACCACTGATTACCTGGGTATATAGTATGTGCTCAGCAAATATCTAATGCATTAAATCAAAGTGTGCTTGAGGGTTGATTCCTGGTTCCTTTCCCCAACTGCAGAACTCTTACTCATGAGCAACGGGCAGATGCAGGTTGGCAAATGAACCACAACCTACTTCTGTATTGGCATACCAGTTGCTTCATTGCCATAAACAGGGCAGCAAGAAAGACAGAAAGAGACACCTGCCCACATACCTTCATCAGCCACCAAGCCCTTAAGGAGGCCCTCGTCTGCGTCCACTGAAGAAACTCTTGACTCACTCATCTCTCCAGGAAACTCTACTTACCGTGGCTTTCGGTCAGCGGTGAGACCTAGAGCCGCAGCCTGAGTGGGCCTGGGAGTGGGGCGAGCAGCAGACAGAAGGGAACGTGCAGGGGTTGGGCCTGGCGCTGTGTGACCACAGCTATGAGAAGACGGCTGACTCTGAATCCCTGAGGGTGGGACAACATGAAATGCATAGAAATGCAACTTGAGCTGAAAACTAAAGGCTGGGACCTGGGACACCTTCTTGGTGAAAGATCTTTTTCCTGGCCTCCTCTCTTTCTCCTCTGGGTGTGAGGTGGCTAGTGGTCAGCCAAGAATGCCTTCTCTGTCATCTTTAATGTGGACTTGACTCTGGGAGGTGGCTGCCCAACAGAGGACCTCATTTCCTAGAGTCCTTTGCACCCATATGTGACCACTGAGTTCTCACGTTTGGATTGTAAGCAGAAGTAAGATGCGTCCCTTCTGGCCTGAAGCGGTTCAGAAGCAGGTGTGCTTTCTCTACCCTTTCTCTCCTCTTTTCTGCTGGCTCAAGGTCAATGCCCAGGATGACCTTGGAAACCACCTATGGAAGACGGCAGAGCCTCCATCAGCCTGGGTCCCTGAGTGACTCTGTGGAGCAGAGCTCGCCCACTCTGCTCCAACACACACGTACTTACCATTCAGACCTGAGCCACCTTAGACTGGTGTCATGAGCCAGAAAGAAATACGTGCTGTGTCTGAGTTGTTATAAATTTATAGTCTATTAGTTATACATTTATAGTCTATTTGTCAGAACAGCTGATCTCCTTGAATGAATACTTCCTCCCAAACTGGTCCTTTCCCTTTTTTTTCTCCCAAGCATCACCATTCTCCAAGTTAACAAAGCTATAAATCTTCTAGATATGTTTTCTAGAGAGATTCGTGAATGTGTACACCAGAAACAGCTCTAAGAATGGTGATAGCAGCATTGTCTGTTATAGCGAAAAAAGGAAAGAACCCAAGACCCGCTGACAGAAAAATGCATAAATAAATTCCATTCATAAAATGGAACACTACATAGCAGTGAAAAAAGGAGTGAATTATGGGGACATGCAACATGAATGAATCTCATCGACACAGTGCTGAATTTAAAAAAGCCAAAAAAAGTCACAGAATAACCCAATGAATATGGTTCTATGAATATAAATTCTGAAAATAGACAATATTAAACAGTAGGTAGTTTAGAGATACTGACATATGTGGTGAAATTATAAAGAGGAGCAAAGTAATGATAAACACAAAATTTAGATAAGTGAGACCTCCTGAGTGTGGGAGAAGGTGGAAAGGGTCACCCAGAGGACTGTAGAGAGGTTTGGACTGTTCACTTTTTTAAAGAAAATGATGCTTTTCACAATTAATTTCACAATTGTCGTTCAAATAATTAAAAAACATTATAAAACTTTTTTGTACCCATGATCCACTACATAATAAATCAGTAAGTAAAAATATCTGGAAATCTGGCAGCCACCATTGCCCCTGCATCTCTCCAGTCTCATATTCTGTCCATCAGCAAGCTTCTGAGGTATTTCTGGTTTCCACACAAATGGTGAATTGAATGCAGTCGCTTCTCTCTGACTGAAGGAGTGAGCAGCCTTCTGACTCCATCTTTGCTTCCATCCCATTCTTCACCCCAAAACCCCATGCTAAGCTGTTCCCTTCCTAGAGAATTCTTCAGAAAAACATAGACCAAATCATGTCACACCCTGATGAGGGGCGTCCCACATCATCAGACTGACAGCCAAGCTCATCACCGTGGCCTCCCAGACCTGAGATGGGACATGCCTTCTGTTCTACCATCACCGCATGTCACTCCCCCTGGCTCCCTACACTGGGTTCTAGAACACATCAAGCCAGTGCCCACTTAGCTGCCCTCTCTATTCTGGCTTCTTCCCATCTTTCCAACCTAGTTTGACTGGTTACCCCTCAGAAGGCATCTCTAACCTCTTGTCTAAGGTTGGCTCAGCCACATGCCCTCTTTGTTTCCTTCATGATCCGAGTGTTGCTGGTGATACAGTGACTTATTGTCTGCTTCAGACAGTGGACTGCAAACCCCACGGAGGAGGACCTTCCATTCCAGTCTCTTGTGATAAGGGCTATTGTGGGGACAGAGCCAAGAAAGCAGTTTCCAGGCTCTCGGCCTCACGTGGAAAGGTGCTGGCTCAGGTAGTAGATGGTCATCAGCTGTAATCAGATGGTCATCCGCTGTGGCTGGGTGGCCATCAGCTGTTACCAGTTAGCCATTGGCCACTGATAACTGCCGTGGCTGAGCTAGCAAGCGCGGATTGCAGTCAGCAAGGGATTGGTTGGTGGGCAGAGAAGCAGACGGCAGATTGCGGATCATGTCGATCCTACTTCCTGTGTCTCGCCCAGCCGCCAGCGAGACTGGGGTGCAGGAAGACTCCCCATTGGGGTATTGGCGGATGTTTGCTTTTGTGTCTCAACCAGCCACCATCAAGAATATAGTGGTATGACTCCCCTGTCTGTGGCTCCGTTTTTGGCCTCGCCATATCCTGCGTTCTTATGTGGGGAGCGGGACCAGAGACCCTGCATGACAGCTGTTTTCCCTTTATAGTCACCAAAACCTCAACTTGTACTTTAACTTCCAAGTGTGGCCAGTCTTGAGCCCAAAGCACAGCTCATTTTTATCTAAAAAAAAATAGCTTTTATATGATACACACCATAAGTAATTATAACAAATAAATCACACATGTGGCCAAACCACACCTTCATTTTAGTGGGTTTTTTTTTCCCCATTATTTTTCTGCCCGGCTCCTTCCTGCTCCCTGACATACCCATGTTAACAATCTAGTGTGTATTAGTCCATATTTTTCTCAACGGTTGTATAGTCATAAATCAACACACACACACACACACACACACACACACACACACACACACAGGTAGGAGGATTTGAGGTCATATTGACATCATATTGCACACACTATTTTGTGTCGTACTTTTCTCACTCAAGTCCATTGGGAAATATCCCATTCATTCATGTTAAATGGCAGTGTAATAGTTCAAGGTGTGGAATATCAGAATATGTTCAAAGACACCCTCTTGATAATGTTTACTTTGTGTCTAAATGTTTTGCTATGATGAACCAGAAATCGTTGGGATTTTGAACCCAGGTGGGCATCAGAACCCCGTGGTAGGTTCCAACACACAGATACCTACCAGTCAGCCCGGGGTTCCGGTCTCAGGAGACCTGGCTGGAGAGGTGGGGGCACTCGGGAATCTGGATTTTAATGATTCTTCCAGGAAATCTTGGGTGTGCTCTGTTGAAGAACCAGTGGCCTGGCAGGAAAATTTGAACGTAGCGTGAACAGTCTGGTTATTGGAGGAGCCACCACAGCCTGAGTGGCTACCACAAAAGGGAGAACATAGCCCTCTGAAATTGCTGATTCTAGGTGGAGAGGAAGGGTACCTGGGAGGGGGAGGGTGGAAATACTTACGAGGACAATATGACATAGATCGCTGATGCTCTACCCTGGCTGCATGTCAGAATCACCAGGGAGCTATATCCAGACAGATTCTCCAAGGGTAGGGTCCTCACCCCGCTACTTTTTAAAAGCATTGTAGGTGGTTCTAAAGTGCAGATGAATTGAGAACCACTGGAGTGGCTGGCGGAGAACCCAGGCTATGAAGGTCACCTGTCTGATCTCCAACTTGTCTCCCTACTTAACAGCTCTGTGACCCAGGCAGGTTTCTTCGTTTCTCTGTGCCTCGGTTTCCTCGTCTATGAAGTGAGGATAATAAGAGTAATTACCCGTTAGCCTGTTGTGAAGAGCAAATGACATGATGTGTATTGTATCAAGTGTCTAGCACGTGCCTGGCCCATGCCTGGCATATGGCTCACACATGCCATCATTACACCGCAGGAGATGTGGGATGACATTGACTTTGTAGGAAATGACAGTTTTCACTGACTGTGCGGTTGTCCAGAATGCCTTTCCTGCCATCTTCCCCTGGAGTCCCAGCTGCCCCAGCCTGACACTCCCTCCCTCTAAGGCTGACAGCCAAGGTGCAAGAGACCACGGAGTTGGCCAACCTCCTGCCAAAGCCCTGCAGTTACTTATTCCTACTTCTGAATAAAGCATGAATCAGGTGGGCCCTGAGCTGTAAATCTCCTTGCTTCCTGTCTGGACCTGAGCCTCCTCCTGGGTCTGTCTCATGCAGCTGAGACCAGCAAGACATGATCTGAGCATTACCAGGATAGTCTTCCACTCCCTTCTCCCAGATCTGACCTCTGGTTCTCAAAGTGTCTTTGTTCTTTATTAGAATGTAGGAATTAGGCGTTTATCTGGGAGGAGGATCTGGGAGATGTTACAGTACAAGTCATCATTTATTGAGCACTTACTATGTCAGGCACTGTGCTACTAAGCACCCCACTTAAACACCATGCAAGTTCTGTGAGGCAGGCACAAGTAGTTAATTATGCCCATTTCGCAGAGGAGAAAACTGAGACTCAGAGAGGTTAAGGGCACAGCTGAGAAGTAGCAGTTCAGCATTGGCTCGTCCCACTCCGAGGCACATGGCCTTTCCATTGTGCCATGTCACTTTGCCCAGGGACTGTGGTGTGTGCACAGAGTCCCTGTACGTGCTCTCCTCTATCCTGCCCACCCTCAGGCTTTCTTCTCATCCTGCTCAGCTACAAGCACTCTCCTACCACTGGGCCTTTGCACAGCAGTTCCCAATGCCTGGAATTTTCTTCCCCTGCTTGTCCAGCGCTCAGTATCATCCTACAGTCTCAGCCCAAATGTCACCTCTCTGAGAGGGGACATCCTGTTAAAGCAGGTCCCGCCCCCTTTGTTCCCTGCCCCTTACTTTCTCCACTTCATGGCACTTTCATAATTTTTGGTTATTTATGTTCTTTATTGGCTATCTCCCTAGATTTAAACTCCTGAGGTTAGAGATTTTGCTTGGCAAACCATATACACATATTGAATATATATATACTTTTTTTTTCAATACATGATTTTTATTGCATCTTTAAAGTAATCACAAATAAGTCTGAGGAATCACCCGACATCTTGGTGTTTCCATAACTGGACAACTCAAATCTTATTCATCAGCCTGCTCAACTGTTCCTTTTTCAGGAACATAGATACCATCCAAACATTTTCTGATATCCCTGTTTTTAACTGTTGTGGCTTGTTGAAACAAAGCAGCTGAATTTGATACAAGTTCGAGATAATTTCCTTCAAGAATTATCTCATCTTTCTGGTACTGAGATACTGAACAAGCACCACCTGACTTCATCTGAACCCTGCGGATGTATTTTTTAACCAAGAAATGTCGGATTTCAACAAGAGAACCATTCTCCTGAATAACGATGTGGATGGGGAAGTGAGCACGCACAGATCTCATCTTGTCACCAAAGCCCGAGGTATCTGTGCCTGACAACAGATAGTGCAAACAGCTGCCACTTCCTTTCTATTTCCCCACCATTTGTCAACCAGGAGTCTCTTGTTTTTCTTTCCAAAGAGACTGAGCTCTACCTGTATATGATTGCAGTCCCTCCGCAGGGTGCATCAGGGACCCTTCCCAATAACTGTGGTCCCTTCAGAGTGACATCCACATTTTCTGGAAGGTCAACAATCTGATTGCTGAGAATGGTCTTCATTCTCGTGGTAGATGCAGCAAAGAGCACTCATTGGATATTTTTGAATGAATGAATGAGGAATAAAAAGGTGATACTGAACAATCTTTTGCTGGGGTAGAACTGGCCTAGTCCAGCAGCCTTCAAACTCTCTTAAAACCCCCACCCTGACCTTCTCAGAGTCAATGCTGACCTCTGTGTTGGAAGAACCATAGGGTGGGGGGGGGAGAGGGAGTTTCGCCACAAGAACCCAGGCCTCATCCTGGTCTCTCTGGGAGGGTTCCAGGCCCAGGAACCAGGCCCTGGAGGGGACCAGGCAGTGCAGGCTGGGCAGCTGTCTGGAAAGCCAGTGGCCCGTGGAGGTGACCTTTATCCTCAGGCTTGATGAAGCAACCCCCAGCGCCTTTAGGAGCCACCAGCCTGCACCCATGCTGTCCTAGCTGTCATGCCAGCATCGCTGAGGGTCCGTGACTGAGCGCCAGTCCTGAGGGAGGGCCCATCGTTGGCATCTTTCTCCTGCTGACTCCATGACACTCGTAAAGCAACTGAGCTGGATTTCAGAGGGGGCATGGGTGGTCCAGGTCACGATGGCCAGAAAGCCCCAGAGGGGCCTAGCTGGCTGTGGTAGGCAGAATAATGGTTCTCCAAAGATGTCTGTGTCCTAACCCCCAGCACCTGTGACCTTACATGGTTGCAGATGGAATTAAAGCTGTGAATCAGCTGACACAGAGATGATAGATTATCCTAGTTTGTCCAAGTGGGCCCAATGTAAACACAGGCTCCTTATAAGTGAAAGGGGAGGCAGAGAGTCAGAGAAATAGTTGAAGATGCTACACTGCTGGCTTTGAAGATGGAGAGGTGACAAGCCAAGGAATGCAGGCAGCCTCTAGAAGCTGGAAAAGGCAAGAGAACAGATTCAACCCTGGAGCCTCCAGAAGGAAAACAGCCCTTCTCACACCTTGACTGTAGCCCAGTAAGACCCATTTCAGACTTCTGATCTCCAGAACTGTAAGATAATAAATTCATGCTGTTTTAAGCCACTGAGTTTGTGGTAGTTTGTTACAACAGCAGTAAGAAACTAATACACTGGCTATACACTTCACTGTGTGGACATGCGAACGCCATTTTCAGTGGCTCAAACAAGGATTTCATTTGCTTCCTCTCTGCATTAGGTTAAGTTCCTGGAGCTGCCTGGTTGTCTCATCCACACCCCCCTAGAGCACAAAAGGCAAACTGGAAAAGCAAGAAGTTTCCAGGATTTTCGGCTAGGTCCACCCAGAGCCCCGTGGCTAGTCTGAGGACATCTGGGGGTGAGAAAAGCTTGCTTGGAAGATCACCCTGCTTCTCCTAAGTATAAACATGTGACGTCTACAGCGTCCCTTTCCCCATCCCAAACTCTTTCAAAAATTGGATTTTCTCAGCATTCTCGTTTGTTTCAGCTTCCCCTGGAGGTGGCCTTATTCTAATACAATCTGGTCATGTAAGGGGCATTGGGAGTCTGTTCCAGAGAATCTAAGCAAACTGTGTCGAGAAGGGGAGCTTGGGAGAAGTTTGTAGCATCTTCTCTAACCACCCGAAAGCAACCCAGTCCTGGGGCCAGCCTGAGTGTGTTTGTTTTGTACCTTGGAGAGAATGGGGGAACTGGAAGGGTGATAAGCAGGGGCAGTGATTTCCTGGGACTCTGTCGCAAGCCCACCTGGCCTTTTATGGGGCCACGGGCAGGAAGGAGGATGCTGATAAGGGCACACAGCAGGTCACCCCATGCTCCACACACATCAGCTTCCCCCCATTGCCACACTCACAATGCAACCTTCCGGCCACAGCCCATACCCTCACCCTGCCACGCTCCCTTGGTCCTAGCAGCCTTGCATTTGACCCTTGGGCTTGCGTTTATGTGATCATATCATCGCAACTGTCCATGCCAGGCCTAAGTCATCCTGTGGCTAAGATGGAGCAACCTCACAGTCTTACCAAAACATGGGCTTGTCAGCCCTAGATTCTTCGGGGGCCAGGCAAGCAAATGCTTCAGCTGCAAGAAGCTCATTTTCTTGTTATTGTATTCTAGGCCCAAAGAAGGAACAAAATTAGACTCAAACCATTTGTGTTTCTGTAGATTTATTAGTCAGTGATGGACACACAGCGGGACCCATACAGAACACGTATGTAGCTGACACATGCCTGGAGAAAACCATCCACCCACCTCTTCCACTCCCCCTGCACTCAGAGTGGTTCATTCCCAGAGCTGTCTTGTTGTGAGCTGTCTCGGTGGGTCTGGCCCCTGGAGCCACCCCCCACTTCCGGAGCCATAGCAAGACATAAGAACACTGACCAACAAAAGCCTAGGACTAAGCCTGCCGGGGGTCTCCCCTTCTGCAGAGAGAGGCCCCAGGGCTAACTAAGCACCCTGAGTATTATGAAGGCTGTTTCCACCCTTGCGTCCAGCCCTCCCAGTCTCCAGGAATTCCCCAGATACTTTCATCTCCAAGAAATGCCGGAGGTTTGCGGACAAAGCCAGATTTCTGAGTCACATGATGGGGAATTTCTAAGGCTAAGGGACAACTACCATTTCTCAAACATGCACCTAGAAGCATCTACTATGTTGAAAACTCATGCTGGGTACTGGGCAGGGTATAGAATTCAAGATCTGGTCAGGAGCTTGGCAGCTGGAATGATGGTCCCATCTCGAGCTAAGTGGACCCCCTCAGCCCCAGCTCCTTCCCTATGGGCAGAATCTCTCCTGTGGGTAAGGATCTGACTTTGGGGCTGTTCCCCTGCAGAGTGAGAGGCAACTAAACCAAGGCAGACCATGAGTCCTTCTTCCATTAGGACAGACAGGCCAAAGGGGCAGATGAGATGCATGGATGTTTCTAGACCTCCATGAATTTGGCGCCAAATGGAGGATGTGGGGGTGGGGATGTTTGGAGGAGTCCCCAGGGGTCATGTTGATCTACATGAGAGCCCATAAGAAATGAGGTCCTCCTTCTTGGAAGGCCAAGAGGAATCAAACCTGAGAACCAAATGGGTTGCAGGTGAGTCACGAATACTTCTAGGAAAAAGGCTTCTGAGAGGGACAGGTCATCCTCGGCATTCCATCTGGAAACTAGGGGTCTCTTGACACTTATTATTTGGGGACCTGTCTCAGTCTCCATCACCCGGGCTAATGTCCCACCCCAGGGGGAGAGGATGGTGGGTGGGACAGGCTCAGGGCACCATGTGCCACCACTTGAAGGAGAAGGGCTCCCGGCGCACGTTGGTGCCACAGTGTACCTCCCCGTGCAGCATGTGGTATGGAGTGAAGTCGTCGATGAAGGTGCAGTGGAGGCCCAGCGGCTCCAGCAGGGACCGCACCTTCTCCTCCAGGCAGCAGCGGCCGTTGATGATGGGCCCAAAGGGCTTGGGGATGCCCAGGTGCTTCCCCAGCACCAGCATGTTCACCTGCAACGAGGGAGGATCCCAGGTGAGGGGCAGCACTTCATCATCCGCTCCAACCCCAACACCTTCACTACACCTGGTGGGACCTGGGTTTGTCTTTTGGGCAGCCTTGAAAATAGCAACTCGCCCTTTCATGCAGTGGGGAAGGAAGTTGGGCTGGTAAGAACTCTAGCCAGCAATGCGTTTCCATAGGAGCATGTGCAGAGCTCACAATGGCAACTTATTTCTCTGGTGACTGCCCTCTTTATTGGTGGATTGTGGTGGCTGCCATGTTTGTGTTACAGAATCCCAACCTCCTCAGCTGTAGCTGATTGGGCCAGGGTAGACATCTGACCCAAGCTGGACCAATCAGAGGCTCTCTCTTGGGTATTTGACGCTGACATGGTGGGAGAGGCATCAATCTCTGTCTGTGTCTGTATCTATAATGTGTGGCCATATTCATATTCATCTCCAGGGACAGAGAAGCAAAAGAAGCCAAGATGGAGGACGGAGGAGGAGGGAAGAAGGAGGGAATGAATAATGTAGAAAGATACAGGACAAGAAATGGTTTCAGGTCCTCCTAGAGCCCCCACTGCAGCCATCCCTGCCCTCAGCTTCATGGTATCCTTATATTAAATCTCCATCTCTGGCTGAAGTTGGCTGGGGTGGCCCCTGGTTTCCTGCAAACACAAGAATCTGAACCCATGCACAAGCTTCTGGGAACACACACATAATTGCAAGGCTGTCTTAAACATGCAGGAAGGAAGGAGAGTAATCAGAGGCTTTGCAGGTGGAGAAATCAAAGAGGGCAAAAAGCCAAAGAGGAAGGAAAAAAGGGGGGCAGGGATGAAGCAATGGTGGTGTGGACGGGTTCCCTGCAAGGCTCTAATGATGGGTGACTTGAGTTCCTCTACAGGATGGAGGTGGGGAGGCGATAGATGTAGGGAGGGGATGCAGGGTGGGAGGGGGACATGTGGGGAGGGAGCTGGGTGATCTCCAGCAGAGCTATCAGAATGCAGCATTAGTGTCACCTGGGTGCTGGTTAGACTGGTAGCAGTATCTTAGGCCCTCCCCAGACCTGCTGAATCAGAACACCTGGGGTGGGTTCCTAGTGGTCCAGGTGTTAGACATGCATGTTCAAGTTTTAGAAGCACCAGATGAAAAATCCTAAGGGCTCAATCAAAGGCCATTTCTTCAATGAAGCCTTCTTGGATCTCCAGACCTGCCTCTTAGGCTGCAAGTGCTTTATCCCACCTTGAAACTGCTACACCACTTTATTGTACAATATAGATCATCGAGAGAGGACCTCAGAGAGGGGAAGAGTTTCCCCCTCTCCAGATTAGATTGAGAGCAGGGAGCAGCCTTTATCATCTCTGTATCTCCTACAGGGAATCCTAATATATGGCGGGTGGATGAATAGCTATAGGCCGGAAGCAGAATGGGCATCTGAGCCCCCAGTTGATGCTGCGTGCCTTACACACATGACCTCATGTAACCATCCGTTCACCCCATAAATATCAAGTGGGTGCCTGGGAGGAGGGAAGGGCTCTTCCCTGATGGCCAATGGGCAACGAGTTCCTGTGCGTCCATAGTGACCATGATAATCAACCAATGAGAAGCCCGTCTGCTGGGCATCATGAGACCCCTGATTTTCTCTGCCACCCCCACCAGCCACCACAATCCTAAATATGGCAGTGACCAAATATCTTGCCCCTCTGGGGAGAGCAGGCTTGAAGCCTAATTTGATGAAACCTTAAGTCACGATGGTGGCCTCACCAAGTCAGGGAAGAAGGCCACCGCCTTTTTCCTCTCGGTCTTGAAGAGCTGGGGGATATCCACGATGTCCCTCTCTGTCAGGCCCAGCTCCCGCTTCAGCAGCTCCCGGTTCCAGTCGATGCAGCTCTGGGAGGTGGGGAGTGGAGGCAGAGCGGGGGAACCCTGGTCAATGTGTGCTGGAGGCCCCAAGAGATCATGTCTGGTTAAGGACAGGTGGGCTGCCCAGGGGACCACGGGTCCACTCTGCACACAAACCTTGTCATTGTGTCCCTCCATCAGAATATACCTGTGCTGTGTCCCACCCTTCACAGTCCTGTCCTACTGGCTGGTGCAAAATGAGAGTGTTCCAGAGTGTTCCATCCTTGACCCTCTTCCTTTCTCTAGACGCTTCACTACTTAGAGGATCTCTTTTAGTCTCATATTTTAAACACCATCTCGACAGTGACAACTCCCCAGTTTCCAGCTCCTAGCCTGCCTGCCTTCTCCTTCACTCCGGGTCTACTCTCCGTTTCCTCCAGCTCTCTTCCTCTTTCCTGGTACAGGCATTTTCCCTGATAAAATCCTTGCATGTTTAACCCCATCTTGGCATTTGCTGCTTGTAGGATCCGGGATATTGTTTGCCTTTCCAGACACACCATGCACCTTCTCTGTTCTGTGCTCTGGGAGGCTGATTTCTGGTTAAACTTTTCTAGTTATCCAGCTTGAGGGACCATATGTTTTCTGCGGGGACCTACTGTCACCTCCCACACCCTCAGTCACGATATAATGATATAGTCTCAACACAGCAACAGAGAGATGCTTTCAGAGCCTAAGTCAGATCAGGTCCCTTCTCGGCTCCAATCCCCCAGTGGCCTCCAGTCTCACAGCCAATGTCCTAGCAACGTCCTACAAGGCCTCGTGTAACCCCATCGGCCTCCTGGCTCCGCCTCATACACTCCAAGCCCCATTGTTCTACCTCAGGGCCATCGTCTGTACTTTTCTCTCTGCCTGGAATGCTTGCCCTCCCCACATGCACATGGCTTACCCCGTCTTTTCTCTTGGGTCAAAGGAGAGGGTTAGACAGCCTCTGTCTGGGCCTGTTCCAGCCTGAACGTCCGTGAACTGTAAGCCTCAGGTTTCTCTCCCCATCCCTGTCCCCAGTCATGCCCACCTTCTACTCACAGCCCACGGTCCTTGTACCTGCACAAACTTATTGTAGCTGATGAGGTTTTCATTGGAGAGGACCTGGTTGATGGAGATGGTGTCCTGCACATTACCTGGGAGGGGGAGAGAGAGACATGAAAGAAGGGCCAGGAACACCAGTACTGAGGGCCACCTGCTCTGGGAAACAGCCAGGCGGAGGCCAAGTTCATAGCTACTGGTCTTGCTGAGTCAGCAGTTCCCTGGCCTTTCTGGGCACTGGTAGGTACCACCCAACAGAGCTCAGCTTGGCCACTGTGCAAATCTGGGTGTGTGAGGAGTGGGAGGGGGCCACAGCGCTATGAACTTGAGACTTTTATTTGAATTCACTGGAAGTGGTAATGCCTTTTATTAGAAATTTACCAACCCCCTCTCTCAGGGCATTGGGTGATGCTTCCTCTTCTTTCGTCTATTGGTGGTGGGGCTGGGTCATCCACCACCCATTAAAGCCGGCTCTGGTGGACAGCAATGGACCTTCTCCGTCCTCTAAGTGGTGAAGCATGGAGCTCCCCAGAGGCTCGGCTTTCCTGCCTGCTTGTTGGGGTGCCCAAGGAGACGAGGCTGGACAGGGAAGGGGAGGTTAGAGCCAACATCCCACAATCCTCACAGCTGCCGTTTATTCAGCTCTTACCACACGCAGGCCCCGAGGATTCTACATCAGTACGCCATTTAACCCTCACTGCAACCCCACAAGGCTGGGTTGCATTGTTATCCCCACTTTACAGATGAAGAAACTGAGGCTGAAAGAGGTAAAAGACATGCCCAAGGTCTTACAGCTAGGAAATGGGAGTGGGAGGCTTATGATCAAATCCAAGCCCAGTGCTCAAAAGGGCCTCAGGCTTTGACCAAAGGAAGGGAGATAGCTCTCCCGGACCCACTGCCATCTGCAAGATGGGCATCCCCTGCACATCGGGGAGCAGTGGGGTTGGAGGAGGCTGTGTTTCTTACACTCTGCAGCTGGGGTCCCATAGTGAATGGAGAGGGGGTGACCGTAGTGAATAGAGAGAAAGAGGGCATGGAAAGTTATACGTGGGAGTTTCTAAGTTCTGCAGAAGCTTTCCTCTCGGAATAAGTTTGGCCCAGGGTATTATTTACCTCCCACGAGGCCAAGAAAATCTACCATCCTGACAGCCAAAGGGTCTCTACCCTGAGACCCCCAGGGTCCCTGTCAGAGAGGAAGGACCCTTTAGGAGTCACAGTCTTGGTGGGACAGGGAATTTGACAGCCATCCCAGCAAGCTTAGCACCGACTCCAGCCCCAACCAGCAACCTCCCGAGCAGGAAAAAAGTGCCATTAAAGGTACTAAAATCTAAAGCTTTTTCTTTCTTCCACAGCCTTTCTCTTGCCCTGTCATGGTACTATTTGATGTCGAGCTCCTTTGGGCATGGGGACACCACGGGGTGAGTATAGACCCTAGCAGCGCCGGGAGCCCCAGCTGGGACTTGGCCCATCCCAGCCAGAGAGCGGGGGGCCACACATGGACATCTCCCCTTCACACAGGGCCACCACCCCAGCGATGGTGAATAGGCGACCTCCGAGGGTAATACAGACTCTGCACCAGGATAGACTAGGTACTCGCTGGGATCGGAGATGGGCAAGAGGCTCAACCCTACCAAATTGCCCACAATGTACCCCATGGCACTGCCTCTGTCCAAGACAGAGCAGACTGAGGCCAGGCCCCTCCCTGAGATGTTGAGGGGCATGTGCGCCCAACCCTCCACATACACAGGCTCCCACTGGGGGCAGAGGGCTGCAGCAGTCACTGGGCATGGGCCGGCAGGGGAAGCTTGGGGCTGAGGTTCCAGGGAAAGGGGGAGTGGGCGGAGGGAACTCAACCCTAGGAGGTGACAGGAGGTGAGACTGTTCATGGGACCTTTCATGAGCCCAGGCTCCAAACCCCCAAGAGCTGCTCCATTGATCAATCAGATTTTACTCACAACGCACAAATTATTTAGAATTTCAATACGGTGACTGTGGAGGATTAAACCCCAAGCGAGGGGCCCTTCTGAGCAAAGGGCCCTGTGCGACTGCGCTGGTCACATCCCATGAAGCTGGGAGTGTATCCGTTCTGTCCGTGCCCACCCCAGTCCCATCATCCACCACGGGGTTCCCTGCCAGTTTTGCCCCAGCCACAGGCAATGGTGGCTGCTGGAGCAAGGTGCACAGTGGCAGGAGTGGAGGTTCCTGAATTTTGAGGGGACAGCCCAGCTTTAAAATTTGCCATCCCTCTCTCAAACCACGATGTGTCTTGCTTTAGGTGAGGGAGGTTGGAAAGCTGTGATAAGGGACACAGCACTGGTACCCACCAACAACCCCTTCAAACAGGAGGGCCCTGCCGTAGCCCGACTTCCGCTTTTCCTGGAAGAGCTTGAAGCAGGTGCCAGGGCTGGCCAGGAGCATCCGGAAGCCCTGTGTGGAGAGAGCAGACTCAGCTGAGCTCCCTGGCCTCAGCAGGGCTCCTTGGACCTCACCCCCTGACTCAGACACCGGGGACAGTCATGTCACCCAAGTCCTCACCTTCCCATCGAGGGCAGGAACAAAGCTTAGAAACTCATCCACGTGGCCCACAGCCAACCAGTCCACAAAGAGCTCCACGGGTGGCTGCACCCTCTGTGCATGAAGGAAGTCCCGTACCACCTGGGTGACCCTGCGGCCACTCGACCTGGGGCCCAAGGGGATAAAAACAGTTGCTTAACTAAAAAAAAGAAAAAAACCTATGCAGAAATAGAATGACAAAAGTTTAAGATTTCTGCAATATCTACCAAAAAACAAACAAACAAACAAAACCAAAAAAACACCCCAAAACATGCATTGCTTGTGTAAGCAGGAAAGACAATAAATATATACATATTATAAAATTCCACTCAAGGTGAGTTCTCAATGAGGCAGACGCAGGACAGGTCAATCACAGCAGGTCAGTGACCCACCCAGGTCTTACCATCCAGGCAAATCCTCAGAACTACACTCAGACCCCATCCTCACATTCTCAGAGACTGATTTCATCCCTATACTCTGTCCCCCATATTCGGTCGTTCCTCTTTGAGTTTATCTCCCATTTTTCCAGCTGCAGCCTCACCTTCCTGTACATCACTGAAGAGAGAGGTGGACAAGATCACCCCCGAGGGGCCTCACAGCCCCAGCATTTTATGGTCGTGAACTTAAACCCCATTCTTCTTTGCCTTCTGAAGAAGGAGCTAATGGCATAGCTCAAACTTTCTCTTTCTGTGGGGTGATGTGTTTGAGGGCGTTCTGTCCCTCCAAAGCTTCTTGATTCATCAGTTATTTGATCCCAAGTCTGTTCTAACGGCTTTGCTGAATTTGGTTGGCTCTATGTCTTGGTCTATTCCACAGCGAAAAACCATTACCATATAATTTCTTTTCTTTTCCATTGGCACTCAGGTGTCACATGTTGAATAAGACATAATCTATTACTGTGTGTGTGTGTGTGTGTGTGTGTGTGTGCGCCATCTCACTTTTCCTATCCTATACCTCCTTTCTCCTGCTCTCAGGAAAAGACCTGATATGAGTCATTTGCACCATAGTATGAATAAGCTTTGACTTAAATGCAATTTCTCCCAGGACTGTTGAGACTGAAAGCTTTTTCTCCTGTAACGATTAATTGAAAGCAGCATCTATTGATTTCCTGAATCAGAAGACCTACGGTAAGTCAAGTCACAAGTTTGTATTCTGTGTGAACTTTCCAGGTCATTCACCCTCTCTGGGCCCACTTGTAAAATGAAAGAGTTGGGCTGAATGATCTGTTAGGACCCAGCTGGCTCTAGCCTTCTCAGATTCCCTGAAGTAAGTGTGGACAGTGCCCGCTGAACAGCCTACTACCCCCACTCCCACCCCATCTGCGATTACAATCTCATCACTCCTTCCTTCTGGTTCTCTTTGACGAGTGGAATGGCCACTCACCACCCCCAGCCACCATCACCACCCCCACCCTCAGACTCCACCCCAGGAAGCTCTCCCTACTCCCCTCTCACCCAGGCAGGTTGCCCCCAATGAGGATTCTCCCCAGAGGGTACTCTTTCCCGTTGGCCACCACCGGGGGGCTGACCTCCAGGTTCCCGAAGGAGTCCAAGCCACTCACAGAGCTGTCTTGTGGTTCCCGAGTCACATAGCCGAAATCTGGACCCTGGTAGGGGAAACTGAGTCAGGGTGGCGGGGCAGGGGAGGGGATACTCACCAGGAAGAGCCTGAACCAACTTGCTGGGTTCCGAGCTCCTTAAAGATGGGGCGGGAGTGGCTTCCCATTCTTCAGATGGGAATACTGAGTCAAAGACAGGAATCTGACCTATTCAACATTTCATGCATACACAGTGGCCACAGTTGGGAAACATACACAGGCCTTCTGGCCCTGCTGCCATATTAGAACATGTTATTCCTCGTGGTCACAGGGAGATAGCAGAGAGGGCTCTGGTTGCTCCCACTCCTCATTAGGCCATGGAGCCTGAGGCCATGGCCACCCCCTTACTCTCTGTACCTCCTTTCTGCCAAGTCCAGCCCAAGGGCAGGTAGCTGGCTGCTTTAGAGTGGCCTGTCCCTGGGGACCAAGAGGCTGGTGATGACCCTCCAAGCCTCAGTCTTTCAACTCTGGAAAAGGGGAGAACTCCCCAGAGTCACCTCTTAGAAGGAACTTAAGGGATGAGAGTCCCTACCACCGGTGTGATCCCATGGGACGTTGGTGAGGCCTTCTACTCTCTGTGACAGCAAGAGATGTCCTATCGGTCTCACCAATAATAATACTAACTAACTGTGTTGGATGCTCTCTCAATGTAGGCATAGAGAAGTCTCACAAACACCTGAGGCCAGAGCTGTAGTATCATTTTTACTGATGAGGATACTGGGGCTCAGAGAGGGGAAGTGACTCATGCAAGGTCACACAGCATGTGAGTGACAGAGCTGGGTTGCCCTGACTCCAAAGCCTGTGTTCTTGCTGTACCGCCCCACCTCCCCCATCCAGGGCGACCAGATTTAGTAAATAAAAATACAGGATGTGCAGTTAAATTTGAATTTCAGCAAAACAACACATAGTTTTCAGTATAAGCATGTCCTATGCAATGTTTGGGACATACTTATGCCAAAAAGACACTCATTGTTTATCTGAAATTTAACTTGAAGTACCTGGCTCTGAAGAAAAGGTTTCCCAGTGCTGTCCTCCATACCCCTCACCCCGGTGTGGCCCTCAGGGTAATGTCTCTCGGCCCTCAAGGCTGGGCCGTGGCCTGGACCACTCACCAGTATCCTTTTGAAAGGGAAGTCCTGCAGTTCCCCGTTCCTTGGGGAGTCAAAGACCACCGGGAAGGTCTTGTGTGGCGCCTGAACGTAGCCCAGCTCCATCTCGTCCTGCGAACGAGACAGACGCCCAGCTGTGGACAGTCTACAGCTTCCCCACTTGTCTGGCACTGAGCTCTTTGGGGAAGATGTTACGAGAGTTCTCTGCCTCAGGGAACTTTGCCCTTGGGGGTGAAGCGGGCAGAGGTGGTGATGGCTGCTGGATGGAGGAGGGGCTCGAGGCTCAGAGACGGGGTGCACTTGCCTAGTGTCACACAGAAAGATAGGTCAGGAATGAGCGGGAACATGGATGTGACCTTGGGCGTGTCCCCATGCTACGTCAGGGCAGAGTGGACACAGAGGGAGAGTCAGGGTGGCCTGATTTGAACAGGCAGGCTGCTGGGCATCAGCCACTCCTCTGGCCTCCACATGCGGTCAGGAGGGGTTGATGGCTAGACAGGGCTGAAGGGACCTTAGGAGGTACAGATCTATCTCCTTCTCAGACCCATAAACATGCCCTGACCCCACTGGTCCTGGAGGCAAAGATGGCTCAGCGCTGACAAACTACCTGTCCAGTGAGAAGCTCACTATTATGTGCCAGGCCCTGCCCTAAGCCCTTTATAAATATTGATATGGGCTTATTATTATTAATGGCTCATGTCACACCCATGCACAAGCGCTATTATTACCCCATGTTACAGATGAGGAAAGTGAGGAGCAGAGAGGTCTAATTTTGTGGGGGGATTTTTGTCCACAGGCACGTATCTAATCAGCAGCCCAGCCCATCGCACTCCACAATCCTACCCTGAACCGCCTAATTGGACGAACCTCCAGCCACGAAAGCTCCTTAGCTCGGCATTCAAGGACTCCCACTTCAATTCTTGCCCTTCACAGAGCCTTGGCTCTGACCAAAGAGAGCACATGACATTCTTTCTCATGCCTCCCACCCCTGGGCCTTTGCACATGCTGTTCCCTGCCAGATCCACCATCTACTGAGTCCCAGCGCGGCCCTTACCAGCTCTTTGGCCCTGGGGATTTGTCCCCCTGAGAGTTCCTCAGGTGGGTAATGACAGAGAGTTGTCAAGAAGATGGAATGACACTATGGTCACCACCCATGGCCTGCAGTAAACACTTGCTAAATGGCAGGAATTCCCATTCATTTACCAAATCTGGTCCAGTTCAGATGCCCTTCTTCCTGGAGGTCTTCACTGATCCCCCAGACAGAGGTGATGCCACCCTCCTCCAAACCCATCTGGCACTTTGGTGGCACCCCTGCTCCATCTTACATTGTAGGAGTGGGGATTTTTATCACAGCAATTCACCATATCAGGGCTCAGCCTCAGCACCACTGACATTGAGACCAGATAATTCTTGGTTGTGGGGACGGTCTTGTACACTGTAGGACATTTAGCAGCATCCCTGCCTTTACCGACTAGAAGCCAGTAGCACCGCCACTCAGCATAACAACCAAAAGTGTCTCCAGAGATTGCCAAATGTCCCTTGGGAGACAAAATTGCCTTCTGCTGAGAACTGCTGGGCCAGGCTTCTGAGGGCAAGGAGTGTGTGCCCACCCCGTGCCTAGCCCAGATCCTGAGGGTGAATGGGTGTAAAATCCAGTGCCAGGTGTGTGCCTGGGTCTTCAGAAAGTTCTGGAGAGAGTGGGTGAGCTCTAGGTCTAGAATTAGAAAGAACAGAGCCCTGGGGAGGACGATCGCAGTGCCCAGGTCCTCTTGGATGTGCCCAGCAGCCCCCCGCCCAGTTGGGATAGGCCAGCCTCTCCCTCCAGCACAGCGTCCTAGCTGGGTGCTGCCTGGTGGCCGTGGTACCTGGATCCAGCGGTCATTGCGGTTCTCAGCCTGTGGGCAGATGGTCAGCTTGCAGCCAGCCTTCCTGGCCAGCTCCGCCACTGCGTCCACAAAACACGTGTTGTTCCTCACACTGCAGAGTGGGAGAGTGGGAGAGTCCCTCACACTGGGAGAGTGGCTCAGGATGGAGCCAGGCCTGAGGCCAGAGGGGCCATCAGCATCAGAAGGACCCCCAGAGCCCCCAGACTCACCGGCACACGTACACCTCCAGGGGCGGCAGGGTGCTGGGCGTCATAATCCAGGGCGCCACACGAAACACCACCGTGTCAGTGAAGATCGGGGACTCGGAGAAATCCTGCAGGGGAGGGGCAGAGTGGACAGCACTGGCCTCGGAGTCCAGAGGCCTGGGCGAGCCAAGGACCTGGTGGCCCTCAGCAAACCACTCATGTCTTAGTTTCTAGAGAGGATCCAGGGGGGTGGTCGAGAAGTCTGGGGTCTTTCACACCAGCGGTGCCGGTCTCTCTCAGGAATGGAGCCCTTTGGTCGCCCTCTCTGCCTGGCCACCCCCTACCTCATTGGAGCCATCCAACAGGGTGACGTGGAAAAAGACAAGCCCTGTGAAGCCAGCGTCAGGGAAGGAGAGGCCCTCCACGAAGAAGCGCTCTTCGTCCCCGTGGGAGCGCGGCACCTCGTAGGACAGCTTGCCCTGGCCCAGCACATGTCTGTAAGCCTCGCACGAGTCCTCGGGACCTGGGATGGATGGAAGCAGCGGCTGTGACTCCCTGGTGGACCTGGGGAGGGTGAGCGATGCAGGAGAGCTATGCAGGCCAGAAAAATCCTGCCTCTCACCTCCCACTAGCAAAAGAGAGAAAGATACTTAATACCCAGTGTGGGCAAGGCTGGGGGTGGGCAGCTGGCAGGACAAGTTGGCAGCATCTAACAAAGTAATGTCTACCCTTAACAAGCAGTTCCACTTCTAGGTATCTTTCCTACAAAATACATATACAGGGGGTTCCCTGGTTGTTTACATATTCATTGAACAAATATTTACTGAGCACCTACTATGTATCTATGAGGCACAGCTCTGGACTCAGGATACAGCCATGAGCAAGGTCCCTGCCCTCAAGGGACCTTTGATGTTAAATCAAAACACTGTAAACAATCCTATCTTCAGGGGACCGGATAAGTTACAGAAGCTGCATGCTTTGGAATACTATGCAGCTGTGGGAAAGAACAAAACAACCAAATAAATACACAGAAAGAAATGTCGGATCTATAATTCAATGAAGGAAACAGGTTGGAAAGCAGAATATGCCCACACCACACACACACACACACACACACACACACACACACACACACACACACAGTTAGAGCATACAGAAAAAACGTCTGGAAGAATACATACCAAATAGTGAAGAGTGAATACGTTTTAAGAGACAGGTTTAGAGGCAGAGAGAGAGGATGCTCGTTTCTTACTTTACATACTTCTGTATTTGCTTTCTTCAAAAATGGGCATCTTATTACTTGTATACATTTGCATTTTTGAAAGGTATTTTATATTCTTGCTTGTATTTGTGATAATGGCATTGTGGCAATGTGAAGCAATCAATAGTCATTTTGTTCTGTTGTTTTGTGTTTTGGGGGATGCACACTGAATTTTTGTAGGGACAACATCCACGACGCCTGGGACTGGTGTAAAAATATTTCAGCAAGCAGGAAGGGACGGGTGAAGCAAGAGAGGTGAAGAGTGATCATTGTTGAATCTGGGTGGTTGGCCTCTGGGGATTTGTTACACTGTTTTCTCTACTTTTGTGTTTATTATCAAAAATTTGAAATTTTTGATAATAAACATTTCTAAATGTGCTTAAAATATATTTAAAAAATTCATTCATACAATAAAACAACGTCGGGCCAGCCAACCAGTTCCAGAGCTCACACATCTGACTGTGCTTACTCTGGCCCCCAAGGCCGCCCGAGTGGCCTGAGCAGGGCCTGCCCACCTGACCAAGGCAGGAAACGAGGCCCCCTGGCAGCGGCAAGGGGGGCATGAACTCACCGCAGGCGTGGAAGACCCGTGTCCTCTTGGCGTCATAGCTGGAGGTGTGGAGGACAAGTCTGTGGTCATCGAAGAGGGCAGCGGGGCCCTGGGTCCGCACCACCATAACGGACATGTCTTCCAGGTCTGTAGAGCCAGAAAGAGAACTTCTGGAAAGGGCCTGGGACACAGTAGGTGCTCAAATAATGTTAGCATTCTCTGCTCCACAGAGAGAGAAAGGTGGGCAGCTCATTTCCAGAGTCCCGCCCCGTGCATGACTGCCTGCTGGCACTCGGGGTGTTGGGAGGGGCAGCTGCCAGCCCAAGGCGGGTTTTGAGGAACATGAGGCATGCCCGGGAGTTGGAATTGTGACCCCGAGACCTGCCTTCAGAGCCACCCCTGTGGATCACAGTCCCGGCGGATACCTGAGCAATGAGCCTGGACTACCAGGGACACGGGCTCCCGGTCCCTCACCTTGCAGGGAGCGCACGTGCTGGTCATGGTTGTCCTGCTCATTGCAGTTCAGATCGTCCTTGTCACAGTTTACCAGCAGGATGGCTCCATATCCACTGGGCCCCCAGACCCACTGGCTCTGCCAATGACAAAGCAGAGCTGATGAGGGGGGCATGGGCCTCCCTCCTCGACAACCTCCTGGCCAGCGTCCTAACCCCGCCTCTGCCTCTCTTCACCCTACACTGAGAGGACAGGGCCACTCTCACTGGAGCACCTCCTGCTCAAGAAACCGCAATGGCTCCCCACTGCCCCCATCATCGAGTCCAAACTAACAGCTGCCTCTCATGGCTGTCTGTGATGAATCTCCAGCCAATGTCCTCTCTCTCAACGGGCAATCTCCTGATTCTAAATCCATCCATCCCTCCCTCCTGGCCTTGGCTCCTGCTGTTCCCTCCACCTGGAATACTCTCCCTCTTGCATCCCTTTAGAGCCCAGCTCAGGTGAACTCGCTTCCAGGAAGTCTCCTTTGCTCACGCCGTCCACCTCGACCTTCTCCTCTGAATTCCCACTGCACTAAGTGCCACCACAATGCAGCCCAAAGATCTTCAACAGTTTCATAGTTGGTAGAGTTCCTTTTCACCTAGCTCAGGGGGTTAGCACACTACAGCCCACAGGCCAAATCCAGCCCAATGCCTGTTTCTGTAAATAAAGCTCCAAACTCCACACCCCTTGCTGGCCCCAGGCCGAGATGCCCTACCTTGTCCACAAAGCTCCTGTTCTGCCTGCCCTCACAGTTTAGGTCGCAATCCAGAGTGACGTCTGCAAGGGGAAGGCAGAGGTTAAGTCACCACAGAGTTCCCAGGGGCCCAGAACAGGCCTGCAGCCTCCACCTTTGAGCCTCCATCTCTGGACCTGTCTGGGGCTGGGCAAGTGGAAGTCATTTCCAAGACGATACTGCTCAGAGGTGGGGGCATCTCAAGCCTTCCTTCCTGGGCTGGGGAAAGAGGCCTTGGGAAGGAAGCAGAGCAAAGGCCAGGTCAAACACTGCCCCTTCCAGGAAGCCTTCCCTGACCCCTCCCTCTTCTGCATCCCTACAGCCCTTCATGTCTGGGGCATACCCTGCCCTGAGCCCAAGGTGCCCTCTGCATTCTTGCTCTGTGTGAAGCTGCCACATCTCCTGGGGACTTTGGTGTCAAACAGATGTAGATGTGACTCTGGGCTCTGCTGCCTACTAGCTGTGTGACCTCTCTGTGCCTCAGCGTTCATCTCACACTCCCCAAACCCCAGCCCCCTTCCCACCTTCTCATGTGTCTCCCTAGAAACTGGGGGAGATTTTACAACAGCAATGAAACATTCAAGGAGGGGTAGAGGGGAGGAAGAATTTGAAATAATTTTTAAACATGCAAAAACATACCCAACCACCTCACAACAAGTGGATGTATCTCACAAATTTATATAATGTGGGCAAGAGAAGCCTAACCCAAAAGCATATGTACAATACGATCCTATCCACAGGAAATTCAAAGATTGGCAAAAATAGGCTATATAACTTGGGTATGCACATTGGGTGATAAAACCACAAAGAAAAGCAAGGAAATACTTATCACAAGATACTAGTTACCTCAGGAAGGAGGGAGTTATTATCAGAGAGGTGTATCGTTGGGGGTACTTTGGGGTGCTGGTCATATTCCATTCCTGACCTGGGTAATGGTCGCCTAAGTGTTTACTTTGTAATTTCATTAATGTGTGTGTATGAGGTCTGACAGTTAAGTTCACGAACTTTCCACCGTGCACTTACATTGGCAGCACTGTACAAACAGCTCAGTAAGGTTTCATAACCTTGGTATATCGGTGTCTCACAGCTGTGTTTGTGTTAACATGTGGCGGTGTCTTGCTGAGTGGCGTTCATTATTGTTGTGTGCTTTTGTGTGCCGTCGCGAGAATGTCTGAGCTTGAATTAGAGCAACAAACAAACATTAAATTTCTTGTTAAACTTGGCAAGAGTGGAGGTGAAATCAGGGACGTGTTAGTCCAAGTTTATGAGGCTAATACCATGAAGAAAACGGCAGTGTACAAATGGATTAAACGTTTTTCTGAGGGGAGAGAACGCGTCACTGATGAAGAGAGGTCAGGGCGGCCAGTAACAAGCAGAACTGGTGAAAACATTGCACAAATCCGTCGAATTGTATGTCAAAATCGTCGGCCAACTGAGAAGCATAGCAGACCGAGTAAATATTGATAGAGAAACAGTTAGGAAAATCTTAACTGAAAATCTTGGCATGAGAAAGGTGTGTGCAAAAATGGTCCCGAAGGAGCTCTTGCATCATGACAATGCACCAGTTCACACGGCACTGTCTATGAGGGAGTTTTTAGCCAGTAAATAAATAACTATTGGAACACCCTCCCTACTCACCTGATCTGGCCCCCAATGACTTCTTTATTTACCCGAAGATAAAGGAAATATTGAAAGGAAGACATTTTGATGACATTCAGGACATCAAGGGTAATACGACGACAGCTCTGATGGCCATTCCAGAAAAAGAGTTCCAAAATGGCTTTGAAGGGTGGACTAGGCACTGGGGTCGGTGCATAGCTTCCCAAGGGGAGTACTTTGAAGGTGACCATAGTGATATTCAGCAGTGAGGTATGTAGCACTTTTTCTAGGATGAGTTCACGAATTTAAATTGTCAAGACATCATATGTATAAAAGAAAGCTTTATGTACTTTTCTGTATGTTTTTTCTAATGAACAAGGGTGTGTGTGTGTGTGTGTGGGTGTGTGGGTGTGTGGGTGCGGGTGTGTGTGTGTTCAGGGAGGGAGAGGCAAAGAAATACCCCACCTCAGTCCTAATTAAAGGAAAGTGAATTAGAGCAACAATGAGATAATCAATCTCTCTGGCAAGAACAGAGAAGGCTGATAGTACACAGTGCTGGCAGGTATATAAAGTGGTACTGTGGTTTTGGAGAGCACTTGGCAATAGCTATCAAAATTTCCAATGTACATTTCCCATAATTCAGCAGTCTACTTCTAAAGATGCCGCCTGCAGATGGAGCATTTTCACCTTTCTTACTAATTGCTCTCCAAAGGCTTGTATCAAAGCAAACTCCCACCCATGGGGCAAGAGGCTCCCCAGGCCCACATTCTTGGCAACACTCAGTGAAGCATCTTTTCATTTGGGTTCTGATCATTGGGTCTTTCTTTTCCGTGAATTGCTTGTTCGTATTTTTGGGCTGTTTCTATTAATTTGGGTTGTTTTTCTTATTGATTGGAGTTTTCCATAATCTCTATGAGTCAGCCATAGCTATGGCACATTTCTTTTCCCAGTTGTTTTTTTCATCTTCTGTTGTATAGAAGTTTTAATTTTTTTTTTTTATTGGGGAATATTCGGGAACAGTGTGTTTTCCAGGACCCATCAGCTCCAAGTCAAGTCGTTGTTTTCAATCTAGTTGTGGAGGGCGCAGCTCACTGGCCCATGTGGGAATCGAACCAGCGATGTAGGTATTATGAGCACTGCACTCTAACCACTGAACCAACCGGCCGCCCCTAGAAGTTATACATTTTAATACAGCCTAACTTATTGATCTTTCCCCTTATGATCTGTGCTATTGTTTTGCCTTGTTAAAGAAAACCTTGACCTTGGGCTTACAGATATTCTCTTCTAAATACTTTTCACCTCAAGATTTTTAACCCATCTGAAATTTATTTTACTTTGAAATTTATTTTTGAGTATGGTATGAGATACAGCTCCCAGTTTATTGATTCTCACGTGATAACCACATGAGTGTGGGTCCATGTCCAGTTCTTGATTGGTTCTATAGGTCTGTATTTAATCTTGCACCAACTTCACACTACCTCAAGTACTATAGCTTGGGGAAAAAAGTCTTTAGTACCATGAGTTCCTCCACCGTGTTCTTGTTCAAAATTGTCTTGGCTATTCTTTTTCTTTTTCTTTTTTTTATTGGGGGAATATTGGGGAACAGTGTGTTTTTTCAGGGCCCATCAGCTCCAAGTCAATTCATTGTATTTCAGTCTAGATGTGGAAAGTGCAGCTCAGCTCCAAGTCCAGTCGCCGTTTTCCATCTTAGTCGCAGGGGGTGCAGCCCACCATCCCATGCAGGAATTGAACCGGCAACCTTGCTGTTAAGAGCTCACATGCTAACCCAGTGAGCCATCCGGCTGCCCTGTCTTGGCTATTCTTATCCTTTGCTCTTCCATATGAGTTTTAGGATCAGCTCTATGAAGTGCTATTTTAAAAAGCCATGTCAGATTTTGAGGGGAATGCCACTGAGTTTAGACTGTTTGATACTGTCCCAGAGCTATTGCATCTCTATTCTGTTATTTTGTTTGTTTCATTCTTTCGTTCTCTTCATGTTTCATTTTGGGTAACTGTTGCCCTATCTTCAAGTTCACGGATTCTTTCTTCATCTGTTTCAAGTCTACCTATGGACCCATCAAAAGCATTTTTCATCTGTCACCATGATTTATATTTCTAGCATTCCCATTTGAGTCCTTCTTGTAGTTTTCATCTCTCTGCTGAAATTCCCAATTGTTCATGCATGTTATCCACCTTTTCCTCAAGAGCCTTTAACATGTTAATCACCGGTACTTCACATTTCTTGTTTGATAGTTCTAACATCTGTGACATCTTGCCTGGAGCTATATATCAGTTGTGTGGAGAATTGGCAGAAAAATTTAAGTTGGAAAAAGCAAGGTCCAGTTCCATGTCTGTATATGCCTCCATTTGCTTACAAAAGGGGGGATAGAAAGGAATGCATGTGTCTGCTTGTATAAGCACAGCGTTCCTGTAAAAAGATGCTGGGCTGCAGAACTGGAAGTCTTGGGTTACAGGGAGGTAGGTTTACTTTTCAAAGTACAGTCGACCCTTGAACAGCTTGGGGTTAGGGGCACCAACCTCCCATGTATAACTGCAGTTGGCTCTCTGCATACTCAGATTCTCAACCGTGGACTTGACCCTTGAACAACACTGGTTTGAACTACGTGGGTCAATTGAATTGCATGGGTCAACTGAAAGAAAATCCACGTATAAGCGCAGTTCAAACCTATGCTGTTCAAGGGTCAACTGTACACTCTTTTGTACTCTTTGGATTTTTTTAATGTGCTTTTCTTACTTTAATTTTAAAAATAAAACTAGTTGATTTGTGTAAAAAGATCCTTGCTCAGGGTCATTCCCAACGACTCTCCATCGCCCTTGGCTGAGGCCCCTTGGCCACACCCTCAGCATGGCCTCCAACTTACCAACACAGGTGAGGTAGAGCACCGCGTAGGCCAGGGGCAGGGGCTTATGGCTGGAGTAATAGGAAATCTGAACCTGTAGAGAGATGGGCCCAGGGTCATGTTGGATGAAGCCAAGAGCCCCCACCCCAAAAGACAGGTCTTGGGCTATCTGGCAAGGACGGGAAGAGATCTCAGAAACCTCTGTGCACTGAAATTGAGTTTACCCACACTGCTCTTCCTTTAGTCTTCTCTGTGCCATTTGTTTTTCCAGGCCTCGGTTGGCTCATCTGTCAAATGGGAACTATTTGTGAGGGATTCTATGGCGACCTGAGTCCCAGTGTGGCTGACGACTTCTGTGTGGTTTTGGCGAGCCCCTGCTCCCCTTTGGGTCTCAGTCCCACCATTTGTAAAATGAGAAGTTCGGACTGGGCTGGGTTTAGGGATACTCTCCAAGCCAGCATCCTATTTGTGGGACTCAGACAGGCCGAGACTCGACCCCAGCACCTCTATTTCTGTGACTTTGGCCAAAGCCCTTCACCTTTCTCAGCCACCTCAGTTTCCTCATCTGCAAAATGGGGACCATACAGGTTCCTACCTTAGAGGACTGTAGTGCAGCTAAGAAACAAACATGTAAAAGACTGATCTCGTAGGAAGGGCCCAAGAAATCAGCTATTGTTATTGGTGGGCAGGTGGCATGGTGTAAGGATTCAGATTCTGGATGCACCATATGTAAATAGCCTGGGAAAAGTCACTATCCACTCCGGGCCTCAATTTCCTCAACTGTAAAGTCGGGATAATAGTAGTTCCTACACTGTAGGATTCATTATAGGCTGTAAGAATTAAAGAAGGAATGCATGTGACATGCTCGGCACGGTGGTCCACGGTGCCGGACCACAGCAAGCATGTAATAACTGTCAAAGTTGGGGCTGAAGATGGTGAGGATGATAAAACAATAACCGCCAAAGGTGGGGCTGAAGATAGTGAGGACAATAAGGCAATTGGAGGCCTGCCTTCAACCTACAGCCCTTTACTTGGACATTCCCTCCTGACGTGGGTCCCTCAACTGTCTGACTCTGATAATCTCATCTCAGCAGAGGGTTTAGAATCTTACAGAGGCGACTCACCGCTTGGTCCTGGGAGCCCCTAAATCCTGTAATTACTGACTCCCATGTGTCAAGCCTCAGCAATGAGGCTCGCTTCAGACATATAATTACCGGGATACTGGCCAAAGGTGAGGGAGGGGAAAGGAGCTACACTCTGACCCTCCTCAATCCTTGTGGTCCTCAGGGCCGAGGAGGTCAGGGTGGGAGATGTCTACACAGCCCCCGGCTCAGCAGGGCACCTCATAGGCTGCTGGTCCTCTTGCCCTGCCCTGGGGACTCTGTCCTGACGCTCACCAATTCTGTTACTCACTGGATCATGTGATTTCAGGTAAGCCATGTCCCTTCTTAGTCTTAGTTTCCTTGTCTGTAAAATGGGTTCATTGAGTCCTGCCCCACCTGTCTCCCAGAACCCAGTAGAGAGGCTCAATTCAGATACATGCATGAGTATAGAGGCGTGATGGAGGGACCCTGTCTCCAGCTTTCCTTCTGACTAGCCACATGGCCCCAGGACAGTCACTCTGAACCTTGGTATCCCCACTTGTGAAATGGGGTTCAGACCCTGCCTCTCAGGGCTGTTGTGAGGGCTGGATGAGGTCATGGCTTCCCAGTGCCTGGCAATGGTCAGTACTCTTAAAGGGCCAGCTTCCCAAAACATGACCCCTGTTATGGAGTGTAACCCCACCACTCTCACACACCAAGTCTGGTTCCCACCAGCCTTTTTAAGGCAGCATCACCTGTGCTAGGCTCAAGGGCCACCCCATTCCTCCCACTTTTTAAATGTCCCCTGTCCTGAAGCCAGAACATTGCTTCGAGCTGGGGCTTGTTAAACTCATTCTTGCTAGGTGAATGAGCAGAGAAAGGAGAGGAAGGGAAGTAACTCATCATGCCTCTGAGAAGGAAATGGGGACAGGAAGAGAGTGGATGAGGGAGGGCGAGGCAACTTGGGGAAATGTCACCGTGGAGAAAGGGGTCTCCTCAGGAAGCAGCATCCTTCCGCTGTCGCTTGTCCCTGTGTTCTCTCCTTCATTCAGAGTGGCAGAGATCACCTAATCAACCCTCAGCTTACAGATGGGGAAACTGAGGTCCAACACAGAAGAACTGGGGCAACTCCTTTCACAAGGAGTCTTAGAAAGCAAGAGTAAGAAAAAAAACTAACTCATGTTTCAACCGACACCAACACTAGGAGGAAAGTGCTGTGACTATCACCATTTTACAGATGGGGAAACTGAGGCCCAGGGGGTGATGCGTGTCCTATTTGCCAGAGGTCACACACTTTGTGTTTTTAAGTTGCAGAGCTGGCTGGCTCCAGAGCCAGGGTAGCACTCTGGGGAAAGAGAGGGCGCTGGGCCTTGGTGGAGCCAGATCACCGCCTCCCTACGCCGCCCCCAGACCAGGGGACGCACTCACATGGCTGTCATTGAGGTCATTGCTGGGAGAGTTCAGGACCACAATGATCTCCATCCCTGCATCACAGCGCCATCGCCTGGTGTCCGCACGCTCCCGGCCCCTCTCCATGCTGGGAGAGATGTAGATGTCCACCCCAGGGGTCCCGTAGACTTCAAACATCTCCGTTCCCTCTGGCACCGACCTGCGAAGAACAGATTGCCATGGGAAGTGCTAGACGGGGAAGCCCTTGTTCAGATGTTTGAGCTTTTTCTCAAACTCTTGCTTTCTCCTGGAAGCCTTCCCTGACCACCCCAGGCCTCTCAGATCCTCACAGGAAGCTCTTGGGAGTCAAGCTGGGAGCGCATTCTCACATTCCAAGGCTCTGTGTTCATTCACATTTCCCTTGTGAATTTCCCAGGCATTAACTGTAGGGTTAAGAAGTCTGTGATGTCATCTGGCCCTGGGACTGCATTTCTTCCACTCCAGCTAGTCTGGAAATCCTCTTTGAAATCAGTCTGTTCATCCTTTGATTGTTTGTGGGGTGCCCACTGTGTGGGCACTGCCAGGCTGAGGCAGATATACCCACTGCTTTCCCCAGAGCCTTCAATCCCACCAGGAGCTGAGGATACAGCACTGCCCAGGGCATCCAGATGGGGCTCAGGGCCATGGGGTCAGGCGTCAGTGGGATGCCACGTAGAGAGAGGTCAATGTGAGCCAGAGGGACCAGAAGGCTTCCTGGAGGATGCAGCACACACGTGCACCTGGGGGATAACAGGAGCCAACATTCCTTGAGCCCTGGTTATGTGCCAGCCCTGTTTGAGTTTCTTTATATGTATTACGTCATGTAATTCTCTCAACAACGCTAGGAGATAAGTACTCTTATTGTCCCCATTTTACAGATGGAGAAACTGAGGTTAAGTAACTTCAGGTCATGTAAGTGACAGGACTTGGATCCAAACCCAGGCCTTCTGGATCTTGAGTCCACATTCTTACCCAGCAACTCCCCAAGAGAAACAACAATAATCATAACCCTTGAGGCCCCCATGTCCTGCACACTTAGCACGGCAAGGCTGGCTACGCCTTTCCAAACATCAGCTCATCTAACTCACTGCAGCCCCAGCAGAAGGGGATTATTACTCCCATTTACACATGGTGAAACCGAGGCTAAGGATGGGCAAGAGACTTCCCCAGTGTTGCACAGCTGGTCACGTGACCCCAGGCCCTTTCCATTCCCCGCCCCCACCCGGAGGAGAGCAGACCTCCTTCAAAACACCCTCTTCGCTCTTCCACCAGCATGATTCTGATACTTCTCAAAGCAGCTTTTTTTAATAAAATGAAAAATAAACCAAATCCAAGCTCAGCTCCGTCAGGTGGGTCCCCCTCCACTGCACTGCCTAGTGTCCTCACACACCTGTTTCTCTTGCCAGATTCAGCAAATAAAAATACAGAACACCCAGTTGGACTTGAATTTCAGATAAACAACAAATTATTGTTTTAGTGTACATAGGTCCCATGCAACATTTAGGACATACACTAAAAAATGATTAATTGCTTATCTGGATTTTGATTTAACTTGACTCCTAGATTTTATCTGGCAACCCTCCTCCCACAGTCTGTAATTTCCAGGGCTGGTTGTGCCCTCTGTCCTGTCCCGCCCTGGGTGTGTGGGCCAGCCCCTCGGGGAACGTGGAGAACCTGGACAGAAAGGCATGGGACACAGAGACAGAGAGACCGAGACACGGAGAGACACAGAGAAATGGAGAGCCAGAAAGACGGAAACAGATTCAGGATTGCAGGGCCCCCAAAATACCTAGGGGTACTCTCCCCTCTGCTCCTTCCTCAGCCCCACTTCCCTAGGCACCTGGCCTCTAGTGCCCCAGGAAGCCTGTAACTTTCTGTAGAACTCCCCTCGGCCCCAAGCTGCCCTTGGACTCCAGACATACACAGCTAAAGCTGAGCACCCTTGATTGCCCTTCTGGTATGAAAGCACCACCCAATTCCAAGGCTTCAGACACTGGGTTTGGGGTATTTCAGCCCCACTTTCTGTACCTCCCTGGGCCAGGCCTGTATGAAGTGGTGGGGGGAAGCACCCCGGCCCAGGAGCGGCCCGCAGAAGCCAGGAGCTCCGTGGTGCCAAGACCAGTCAGGAGTCAGGTTCTAGGCCAGGCTGGGTCACACATCAGCCAGGTGACCTTGAATAAACCACCTAGCCTCCCTGGACTCAGTAACCGTGCCTATAAAGTGGGATAATGATCCCCACTTGGCCAACCTTACTGGCCATTGTGAGGCTCAAATGTGATAATTGATAGGAAAGGCTTGGCAAACGGCCCGCCCAGGATGGCGGAAGGAGTCATTAAAGTAAATTAAGGCACAGGAAGCTGGAGGCAGTTTGAGAGGGTGGGCTAGGGCATCCGGTGCAGGCTTCCCAGAGGAAGGAGGAAGGCAGGTGAACCAAGGACACAGAGCAGACCCATCTGAGGGGAAGGCGTCTTCACTGTGGAGCCTTGGGAGGTCAAGTTGAAACTCTGTAACATGCTCATTTGCATTTCACCCCTATGGAATGGGGGGCCCCGTGATGGTTCTTGATCAGGAGGGGCAAGACGCTGGAGCTGTGGCAAGGCGGCAAGCCTGTGGACTCTGGGGCTGGGGAGCCTAGGTTCAAATCCCAGTCCCACCACTCACTAGGTGAGTGACCTTGAGAGAGTGATGTGGCCTCCCTCTGCCTCAGTGTCAGTGTCTGTAAAGTGGGGCTAATGAGAAGATGAAAGGAGTAGGTGTGTGTAAACGCGCAGGATGAGAGAAAGTCAGAGGCACCTGAACCCATGCCCTCATTTCACTGCTGGGAAAACTGAGGCCCAGAAGAGAAGGGACTAGAAGGGAGGGCTCCAGGCGCCCAGTCCAGTGCTTACACCCTGTCACGGAAGCTGTGTGTTAGGAAGTGTGGCTGCTGAAAGGAGACCTGCATCATGGATTTCCCATTTCCTGGATGACGGCAGAAGTGGCCAGAGGCTCATCCTCCCAACAGGCCACCCCAAGCCATCAGCATGCTGCTCTGGACAGTGTCCCCCAGCCCACCCCTGGGAGGTACATGTGGCTTGGGGCCTTGGGTTCTCCCCAGCTGAGTCTGCCCACTCACAGGATAGTCCAAGATCCTGCCCAGCCTTGAGCCCTCCTGGCCAGCCTAGGAGGTGGTAAATGGAGGGTGACATGTAGCAGTGTGACCAACGATTCTGGTTTGCCAGGGACGGAGGTATTTTCCAGGGTGCAGACTTTCAGTGCTGAGACCTAGAAGGTCTCAAGCAAACCGAGACAGCTGGTCACCCTCACAGTGGCCAACCCCAGACCCACCTGGTGAAAACACAGACTCCAAACCGGAAGTGCTGCAGGCAGAACCTGGAACCTGCATTGAAAACCATTCGGACCCCCATTGAAGTCAGAACCACAGCTAAGGGCGGACCGACCGTCTCAGAAACACCAGAGCCTGGTGCCCCCAGGGCATGCGGGGGTGACTCTGTGAGCCGACCCTTTCCTGGGAACCAAGATAAGTCAGGTCTTCCCCTGTGTCTTGTGTCTCCCCATCAGTGGTGAGGAGGAGGATGGTGACAATGGTGATGAAGGTAGCTCCCATAGCCTTATTATCCCCACTTTACAGATGAGGAAACTGAGGTTCAGAGATGGCAGGTGGCTTGCCCAAAGTCACACGGCTAGTAAGTGACAGAGCCAGGACTTACAGCCAACTCTGTCCCCACTCCCTCGCAAACCCAAAGCCATCCTCTCCCTTCATGGACTCAGGGCCTCCACCTCTGGGAAAACAAAAGCAGGCCCCAGTGGCTGAAAACACACAGGTTGACAAGATGACCACCAAGCAGCCCCGGGGGCAGAGAAGACCAAGGCCCAGACAGCTCAGGCTCAGGGGAGCAGTACCTGCTGCTCCTCCCTGCTCAGCAAGGCTCCCAGATCCCGGACTCTGCCAGCCTCACCAACAGAACCAGGGGCAGGAAATCACTGCCCCTCCTTAATTCCACTTTCTTCCCAGCCCAGGAAAATGCAGCCCTGCAAACCCTTTATTTTAAAGCCCCAACAGTTAAGAGTTGGAGATGCATCTGTGGCCCAGGCCCCCCCGCTCTGACCAGCAGGTCAGAGCTCTCACATCAAAATCTGCTGGAAACAGAAGGGGAGCTGCTTTGTCAAATCAGGGAGGGGGCTCAAAAGCCTCTGCGAGCCTCTGTGAGCAGAGCTTGAAACCCACTGCTCTGTGCCAACTTCTTCAGGGTACATGTGGGGAAACTGAGGCCCAGATGACACAGCAAATGGTGACAGAGCTCGGACCAAACCTCAGGGTTGCTGGCCCCCGAGAATCCAAGCCTTTTGACCCCATTTTCCACCTCTGCTGAGCAAGGGGTGACATGAGCGGTTTTCCGGTCCATGAAGGACAGTGGTTCTCAACGCTGGCTGCACGCTTATCCCTGGACATGGCTCAGCACTCCAGTGTATTATCCTTCTTCCCTTTCCCCAACGGATCCCTGCTCAGGAAAACAAAGCCCCCTCACCAAGTCAGCGCCATCTCTAACTCAACGCAAGGCAGGAAAACAGGGTTTAATCCACTGCTGCAGATAGATGTCCAGCGGTCTTGCCTGTACTCATCCTTCAAGGCTCTGGTTAGTGCCCTTCCTCCAGGAAGCCTGCCCTGACTGCTCAGCCCATACTAATTTCTCTTTTCTCATCTCCTTCTTCTCCCAGTATGGTTCAGAGGTTGCACCCCAGTCATCTTGTGTATGGCAGGTTTGGGGACACTTGAGGCTGCCCACAAGGCCAGGACAAAGCCTTAAAATGATCACAGAGGTGATAATACTGGTGACATTTACCGTAATTGAACCTTCACCACATGACAGGTATTGTCTCCATGCTCTACAGGCACAATCTCATTCAATCCTCCCAATAGCCCTTTGAAGTAAAGGGCCAATTGTTTGGGCTGCATCCTAGCTCTGCCACTCCTCACTGGCTGTGTGACATGGGGTAAGTTAGTTAGCCTCTCTGTCCCTCAGTTTCCCCATCTATAAAATGGGGAGGATGATAGTACCACCTCAGAGAATTGTCAGGAAAATCAGTTAACCTAGGTCAAGGGCTTAGGGCCATGACTGGATGAAGCAGGTTCTAATCATTGCTGACATTATTATTATATTATCTCCATCCTACAGATGAAGAAACAGACTCAGAGAGGTTAAGTGACTTTCCCAGGGTCATACAGCTGCTAAGATTCGGAGCCAGGACTGAGGCCCATACCCGCTGCCCCTTCTCTTCTTGGCCCACAGTCCGAGCACCCAGGATCACTACTAAATCATGGCATCTCCAAGCCGGACGGGACCTTAGCGCTAACCCAAGCTTGCTCCCTTTGCAAGACAAGAGTCCCTTCCACAGCACCCCTGTGAGGAGGTCCAGCTTCCACTGGAATTCCCAATGACAGTGCTCCCAGAGGGCGGGGTCCATGCCTGTGTGTTCACCTTTGTGTCCCCATGCCTGGCATACTCTAGACCCAAATGTAATACCAAGGAGGTCTGGTCATCAGGACCCAAGAATCCTTAGTTTAAAGGTGCTGGAGGCTCCACGTCCCCCACTCTGTGGCTGCCTCACCCACAGCCTCTCTGTGAACCCCAGCATGGCCCACACACTCACAGTACCCCAACACACTGCTGCTTCTGCCTCTCGTGGCCCCAATCCATTCTCCATCTTCCCAGGAAACTCTGGAGGGGAGGAACCAGCCCCCCGGCTTCCTGGAGCAGGTCAAACTGGAGCACATCTGCCCTACGGGCAGGAGGCAGCCAGGGAAGATGAGTCACCCCCATGGGCACCCAGTGCTGGAGAAGGCGGTGGTGCCAGGCTGCACCAGTACCCCTCCTCCTTCAACACTACCCCTGGAACAGCCTCTCTGGCTGCCCTCGCCTTCAGAAGCCACCACGTCCCCTTCCCACTCCTCACTGCCCACCCACCCTCAACCAGGCTTTAGCTCCCAGTACCTAGCTGGGCTGGGCCTGCTCTAGACTTGGTTCCCTCCCATGACCAGCTCCTCACTCCCTCTCATCTAATACCCTGGGACCAACCCCATCTCTGCTTCCAGCTAAGTTCACTCCAATTTTTAAGTTTTAATCTAGGACACTGGTTCTCAACTGAGGGTGATTCCCACCTCGGACACATTGGGTAATGTCCAGAGACGTGGTTGTCACAAGTGGGAGGTGTGCTCCTGGCATCCAGTGAGAAGAAGCCAGGGACGCTACTCAACATCTCTCAGTGCACAGGGTGGCCCCACCCATGCCCACCCACCCTTCACCCCCCCAATAAATTACCATGTCCATAGTGTTGAGGTTGAGAAACCTGGTCTGAGGAGACTGGGAAACCTGTAAGATGGGAACATGACACAGCTCTGCCTTCTCCCCGCCCAGTCCCCAGCTCAGCCTCAGGAGCTGGGGCCCCTGAAGACTCCCCAAAAGGCTAAGCAGCCAGGTCCTTGGTGGTTCCCAGGGCCCCGTTCCCGAAACTCTACCCACTCTCCTTTTCTTCCTGGGAGAGAGAGGGAGAAGGTGGGGCCCCACCTGCAGTCACCAGCCTTAAGGACATGGGTATACAGTAGAGGCATAATGCATGGGCGCTGAATGGCTAAAGGAAACCAGATCGATCCTTCCTCCTCATGTGACAGACAGCTAAGATGACTCAGGACTACGAATGGGCTTAAATTCTGGCTTGGCCACTTAGTAGCCTGAGCAAACGGCTTGCCCTTTCTGTGCCTCAGTTTCCTCATCTGTCAAATGAGATGAAGCGAATAGTAAAGTTAGCTCATAGGATTGTCGTAAAAGTTAAATTCGAGAGTTCGAGTTCAAGGGTTATAGTCAAGAGCCCTGTCAGTCAGGCTCTTGGAACAGCACCTGCCACTGAGTAAATGCTCTAGAAGGATAAGTAATTTTTAAAAACATGGTTGATGCTCTGTTTTCAGGCTCATAGGCTGGAGGTGGCAGGCAGGGAGCAGAATGTCTCTTTCTGTTCCTGTGTGCTCAGCCAGACTCCTGGTTCAGCCTGCAGGATCCTCTGGACAGAGAAAGTGCCCAAGCCCTCGTAGCATCAGCACCCTCCAAGGCCCTGGCCAGAGCTCAGCCACCACAAGCCTTTCTACCCCCCCATTCAGTCTCCTACACTTTAAGTTCCCTGGCTGGGGTCTTCAAGAAACCCTTCTGTGAAAGCCAGGACCCAAGCCTTCTGTGATTGTCTGGTGTTCTAAGGTCAAGGCTCCAGAGAGAGCAGTCAAGCTCACATTGAGGAATGTGAATGAGGAAACCCTGTACAGCTCACAGGGAGAGCCCAGGGGTTCAGCACAAAGGTCCTGCAACCCCCCAGGCCTCTGGCTCTTACCCATAAATGTCCACGAGGGTCTCCACACCAGCCACACACACGGCGCTCGTGGGATGCTCCAGGGACACACGCACTATCCTCTGTAGCGACATGCTGGCCTTGAACTGGCCTTGGGCCACAAAACCCAATACTACCCCACAAGCCCCTTGGCAAGTAGTTTAAAAGACCCTGGCCCTGCCCCTATGGCCTGGGGTGCTAGCTCATTGGCTGCAGTCCTGGAAGCCCAACCCCTTCCCAGAGCCAGGAGCTCAGGATTGGCTGAAAGGAGCCTGATATTTGCATATGAACCTGTTGTTCCCACGCAGGAAATTGAGGTTGGAGCCCTCCTGACCAGCCTAGGAGGTGCTGAATGGAGGGTGAAATGTAGCAGTGTGACCAACGATTCTGGTTTGTCAGGGACGGAGGCATTTCCTGGGGTGCAGGGCTCTCAGTGCTGTACTGAAGGAGTTAATTTCTGGCTTTAAAGGGGAGCAAGTCACCACAGGTACCAGGCCAAGGCCCCAGGGCACACCAGGGCCTTGCAAGGGTGCAGAGATGTGGGGTATTGATCTAGGTCCCTTCCTCGCTTTCCACACTCATCCTCCTCACCCCCTTTTCCTGTATTTTCAGAAATGATATGCTTTAGTGGGGATATGCTTCTCTACCCTGATGGGGGAGCTGGTGAAATGCAGATTCCTGGACCCAGCCATCATCTGATGCAGCGGGTTAGGGGTGGGGTACAGCTGGCATCTGGATTTTTAACAGGCACCCAAAGCATTTTGATACTTCAAGAAACACCAGCTATTTTCTTAAGAGCAGGGACTTTCTAGACGCAGGACTGGATTTCAACCCTGCCTCAGCCACATCTGGGCTGGTTGACCCGGGGCAAGTCACTTTTAATTGCCCTGTGCCTCACTTTTCACATCTGATAAATGGTTGTTGTGCAGCTTAAATGAGACAACGTGGGTAGAGCTGTAGTACAGAGCTTGGCATTATTTTATTATGGGTTGTGTTGTTATTGTTATTATTTTTAGATGCCAAAAGCCTCTGGAAGGAGTAAGTGATGGGCGTGAAAACCCTCTCCGGCCTGGAGTTGCTTATGAGAATGTCAGAGTAGGAAGGCTCACTTTTCAGGTGGGGGCATTCAGGCACCTAGAACAGCAGGAGCAAGGGCTCTGGGAAGAGGAATCTTGGGTTCCGGTCCAGATTCCACCAAACATGGCTGTGGCCTTGGGCTTATGTCCCCTCTCTCAGGGCCTTGGTTTCCTCAGCAGTAGAAAATGTGGCTAATCCTCAGGCCTGGCAGATTAATCGCAGGGACACACCCTGCCCAGGAAGGTTTAGAAGGTGCTGAATAGAGGTTTCCTCCCTTTTCCCAGATGGTGCTGACAATTTGAGGCAGGGTGGGGACCAGGACCCGCTTCCCAGCTGAAGCACTTGCCTGGTTCAAGGGTCTCGGCAGGACTTTAAGAGGGGGGCTCCTATATCTCAGTGTCTGGGAGGAATGCTCTTCTCAAGGAGAGCTGCTGGGCTAAAGGGCCCAGTGACAGCTTCACTTTTTTGGCTGTAACATGGCTTAGCGGCTGACATAGCTGGGTGAGACTGGGAGCTCAGGAGGAAGTCCCTGGCAATCTCTCTTGGGGAATAGATGCAAAAAGTGGGCGCTCCCCCCAGGGCACGGGCCCACTGTTTTGGGGGCAGGACCAGCCTCCTGCTCAGAGCCCTGAAACTCCCTGTGGCGGTAGACCTATGCCTTCACCTCTTCCCAATTAATACCAGCTTTTAGAAACAGATCTGTGGTTCATTCAGACTAAAGTGTCAATGATGGATGGCAAAACCTTTTTGCCTCTTAGTCCACAACAAAAGCTAACATAAAGTGAATGCATGAGTGTGTAGGATGCGAGGGGCGATGTTTTCAGGCCCCTGAAATCAGATCACTGAGGCCATGTGACTTAGTGGCTTTAAAGCAGGAATGAAAGGGAATCGCAGTGGCCTGAGGGCCTGGCCACAGTCCTGCTGGGAACTCTCCCACCTCTGCCATAGGGCCCAGCTCTCCTGCCTTCTGAAAGATGGAGGAGATAGCCCAGGAAGGGAGAAGAGATGAAGAAGTAGGACCCACCCTCCCCTGATAGCCAGGCAGTCGGCTCTAGGGGAGTGGGCATGTGCCACCCATCCTGCTGGATCAGCCTGCCCGCCTGGCGCTGGTCCTGGGTCCTCTCCCAGCCGGGTAGGCGCTTCCCAGGGCCAGCAGAAGTTGAGCCAGGGACCTGGTGTGCGGGAGGTGGAACAGGAAGCTGGACCCCCGTCACTTTCTTCCGTCCTCCCCACAGCCCAACAAACAGAAGCTAAGGAGGCAGTCACTTGAAATGCATGTTGACATTTTTATTAATCAGAAAGGAGGTGACTGGTCACCCAGAACATTCTCAGATGGGACATCAGCGTGTCCCAACAGCCCCAGCAGCAATTCCAGCACTTTTTATACTTAGTGCCACTGTAGAAGCCATGCGCCCCACCTCCCCATCTCTCTGCAGTGCCCCCTCCCCTCTCCACCCTTTCTCTGGGGAGTCCCAACCCTGGCCACACACCCTTGGCCCCTGAAGAGCTTCTTTCCCCTCTTGGGGCAGGCTTCCTTGTAATTATTATCAGAGAGTGAGCGGGTTAGACCACGGGCTTGCACATGGGGTTCCAAAGAGCCTTCTGGAAGGAGAGGATCCAGGTACACTGCCCCCACCACCTTAAACCAGAGCAGTTCTGTTTTTTATCAGTTTCATGTAATCTTGGGTTTCCATGTAAACTTCTGATTACTAAGGGTTCCAAGGCTAAAAGGGTTTAACAGCAGCTGGCTCAATCTAGATCTCACCAGGGGCCACTGAAAACCCAGGAGGCGAAGGCCCAGGGGCTCAGGGCCCCTGAGATGGTCCCACAGGCAATGAGGGGGAAGGGGGCAGGCCAGCTCCCTGTTGCCCATGTCTGTCTGGGGCAGGGACCACCTCTTGCCCTTCACTGGCCAAGCCCACCTGCCTACGCAGACACCTCTCGGTGACCTCACCTGGGGCCAGACTATTAACCCCTGTGGCAGTTCCATCTTCCCTTCTATGGAGGGGACACAGGGCTGCCACAGGTGTTTGCTCACAGGTGAAACCCAAGCTAGGCGCAGGGGCTCTGTGTTGCTGAGCTTTCCCCCTCCCACTGCAGGGAGCAGGAAGGGGAATAATTAGAGACCATTAAAGGAAATTAAACATCGCCTTCAGAGATAACCTAATGGCCCCCGCCCTTTTGTAACATCTGTGCCCCCACTCCCTGCTACATCTGGAAAGCCAGCCATCTTCACATCCGGAGTCCAGAATCCAAAGCCCAGGAGTCCTAGGATGCAGAAGCAGGCCCCACTAGGCTTTGTCTTCGTGCCTCAGCTTCTCTGCCACCGTGGCCTCCTCCTGTCCTGCCAGGACTTCCTTCCTTTGTGTGGCCTCTTAGGCCTCACTTTGGCCTCACAGCATTTTTGAGCCGGAAGCAGCCAGCACACGTAATTACAGGCTTTTCAAACAGGCAACAAACACACTTCTGAGGATAGAGTCAGGTATTAAAGGGTTCTTGTTGCCTTTTTCTTTTCTTTTTAAAGCAGACCTTCAGAAGCTGGATTTTCCTGTCCTTATTTGCCTATGTAAATATGGCTGAGGGTGCCAGGAGGTTACAGCCTGGGGGTCCCCTGCAGGAGAAGAGAGCTGGTAGAGGAAAGAAGGTGCCTTAGGTCCCCCTTCGTGGTCTTTCAAGAGCCACAGGAGGCCTAGACCCAGGGCCCTCACACCAGAGCCCAGGCCGCCTGGGCCCCGTTCCTGATGCCAACACAAAGGGGGTGTCAGAACAAAGGGGGAGCAATTCAAAGTGGGGCACCTGCCGAGGCCATGCGCCACCGTCCTGGGACACACTAGGGCTGTTGATCTTCTCCAGAAACTTTGGGAGTTGTGGTTGGAGAAGAGGAGAGGGCAGGCTGAGGGAGGGCAGTCCTTCGCGGGCTGCGTGGGCCACTCCGGAAGCAAGGATGTGTGGGTCCATCCCTGTGTCCTGGGGCCCATGGTGGCTAGCACGTTTGCAGGCCTTCGGGGGGATGTGGCCAAGGCTCCCCAAGAGAATGGGGGCCAGGTGGAGAGTCCTCGCTCTCGTTCCAGTGGGGTTCTCTGGCAGGCGGGCAGAGAATGGCGAATAGCAGGCTCAGGGCACCATGTGCCACCACTTGAAGGAGAAGGGCTCCCGGCGCACGTTGGTGCCGCAGTGAATCTCCCCCTGCAGCTTGTGGTAGGACAAGTAGTCATTGATGAAGGTGCAGTGGAGGCCCAGCGGCTCCAGCAGGGACCGCACCTTCTCCTCCAGGCAGCAGCGGCCGTTGATGATGGGCCCGAAGGGCTTGGGGATGCCCAGGTGCTTGCCTAAAACCACCATGTTGACCTGTAGAAAAGAGAAGGCAAGAGGGGGACCCAGCTGACTGGGGACAATCTACCCATCGGGGCCCCTTCTGGTCTCTGGCTCTGGTAGACCCATCTCCAGGGCCTGTCTCATTCTTGCCTGCGTCCCTGGACCACCAGGGCGGGACTCACTCAAGAATGAAATAGATTCATGGTTGAAAGAGGATTAAGAACAGGCAAGGCTGCCAGTAACATACAATGGTAATTTTATATGAATTGAAGTCACTCCTTCCTTCTCCAATACTTTCTTCCATCTATCAGAAAATTGTCATAACAACTTGGTTAGAACGAGATTTTTACCATCACCTGTCAGAAATTTGTATAACAAAAACACACATCCACAAGATCTACGGTGTGAATGTCCTTTTAGGTGTGGTGTACTTGTGCAGTGCACAGCTTGCTCAACTGTCCCTGGAAGCCCTGATGGTTGTTATCATTTATTGAGCATCATCTATGTGCCAGATATATCGTCACTAAACCTCACAGCCTCTCTCTGAGGCTCTGGCTTGGACAGGTTCAGTGCCATGATCGACGCCACACAGTCAGAGAAGGGGGACTAAAACTTGGTTTGAGTCTGACCTGCCCAAAACCGTGCTCTTTATCCTGTGCCAGAATGTAGCACTGTCGCTGCCTGAGGGCACTGAGGAGTTGGGGCATTGGGCTGGGAGCCTTTAGGGGGCACCTGGGTTTATCTCTGGTGGCACCTCTCCTTCCCTGGTTGGGGGACCTGGCTGGGGCCCTAACGCTGGGGAAGGGAAGTATCCCCCTTCTCTACAGGGTGTACATGTTTCTGAGAGGAAAGCTCAGCCCCAGATTGATGGCCAGAGGAGCTACCCTTGGTGGTCAAAGGGGACACTCTGGACTCACTGTCTGAGGGTGGTGCTGGGTCATCCAGGTGTGGGGTAGGCTGCCCTCACATTGTCTATGCCCTGACCCTCACCCTCAGTCTGCCCTGCAGGGCCAGGCAGATTGGGACCAACATGAAGCTGGAGGGTCCTGGGGGATCAGTCCCCTGGCCTTGGCCCTGAGAGTTGCCTACTAATGGGCCTGAACATGCTAGGGTGGGAGTGGGGCACACAGAGGACAAATGGCAGGGAAAGGAGCCAGGAGTCAGATTTAGGACCAGAGCCAGCCCAGGTGGGCTTCCTCCTGGATGAAGACTCAGGAGACTGGAGGCCAGCCCACTGCTCACTGGGGGATCTCAGGCAAGTCAACCACTCTCCTCCGAGGGCCTCAGTTTCCCCATATGACAAATGAGGGTGTTAACTGAACATTCCCTGTCTTTTAGCAGGGCCTGGACTGAAAGTGGGAGATTCCCACAGAGAGGTGTGTATTGAGGAGGGAGCTTCCGGCAAGTGTGGGCAAAGCCACAGCCCAAGGGAGGCTACCAAGGTCATGGGCTCTGGCCCAGGCCTCCCCCTAACCCTCAGCCAGACCCAGAGCCAGCTCACCCCTTAGGGTTTTGCTGTCTAATACAGTAGCCACTCGCTACATGTGGCTGTTGAAATTAAAATGAAATGAAAGTAAAACTTTTGTTCCTCAGCCACACCAGTCACGTTTCAAGTGCTCAGGAGCCACATGTGGCTCAGTAACTCCCATGTCATATTGAGCAGATATAGACCATTTCCATCATTCCAGAAAGTTCTAACAGCACTGCCTTAGAACAGTGGTTCTCAACCAAGGGCAATTGTACCCTCCATGGCATTTTTGGTTGTCACAAGGACGGGGTGCTACCGGCATCTGGTGGGTAGGGGATGGGGATGCTGCCACGTCCTATGATGCACAGGACAGTCCCCCACGATAAAGGAAGTATCCAGCCCCAAATATCAGTAGGGCTGAGGTGGGGAAGCCCTGCCTTAGAGGCTCTGCCAGGACCCCAGTGAGGAGTCAGGAATGATGCACGTCCCGGTGGGGAAGCCCCACCCCCCATACACCTGCCTCCAATCAGCACGTGGACCCTAGCGTTCAGTCCCAATCTTTGGCTTGTCCAATGACAGGGATTCGAGTAAAAGGCCCCAAGCTGAACAGGGAAGGTTTCCCATCCTGAGGCTCCACCCCTCACAGCTGCCAACACCTAGACATCCTTTCCCAAGGGCTTAATGGGTACTTTGGCCAGGACTGAGCCGATAGCATCACTCAAGCCCCTCCCAGGGGCCCGGCTGGTGAGCTCATAATCTGTTCACCTGCTTGTCAGCTGCCTGAGTTAATGACAGCCAGGGAGGCAGCAGCTGCCTGCCCCACCCCACTGGGGAGCAGAGCAGGCATCTGAGGCCCACAATTGAAGCCCCAAACATTCGGAACCAAACCACGCTTCCTTTTTCCACTTGGGAAATAAAAGTCCTTAGTTGTGGGGGCTGCTCTGTAGGATGTTTAGCATCATCCCTCATCTCTACCCACTGGATGCCAAAAACACCCCCCTCACTGTGGCGACCCAAAATGCCTTGATTGAGATGTTCTATACCTGCCCAAAAAGCAAACATACACTGGAGAGGTCCTCTGGAAGCCCACCAGGACCCTGCCAGGCTCCAGGGACAGGAAACGACCCATCCTTCCTCCACACTCTCACCATGTCAGGGAAGAAGGCTTCTGCATGGGAGCCCCTCATAACGAAGAGCTGGGGGATATCCACGATGTCCCGCTCCGTCAGGCCCAGCTCGTGCTTCAGCAGCTCCCGGTTCCAGTCGATGCATTTCTAGGGGAAGAAGAGGGGCAGCCCCGTGCCCCCAGGGAGCCAGTGAGGATCTAACTGAGTGCCCACTGTGCGTTGGGCCCTAAGCAGGGCCCTCTGCACCCTTTAGCTCCTTTGCTTTTTGTGCCATTGCTAACCCAAACAGGGAAACTGAGGCACAAGTGACCTGCCCAAGAGCACAGAGCTAGGAAGTGGAAAAGCTGAGGTTTGGACCCAGACAGTTTCTGGTTGCAAAAGTGTTTGCCACTACACCACACTGTCCCAGCCACACTGCGCTTATGCTGCAGCCCATCTCAGCGGTTTAGGAGAAAGTGCCAGCACTGCTGGGGAGAAGGGACTCTGCTCCAGGCCCTGCACCAGGCATGTGACAGGCATTAGCCCGGCCCCTTCCTGAGACCCCACTCTGCCCAGTCTTCTCACCAGATCTCCTTGACTCCCACCCACCTCAGGGCCCCATTTCTCCACATCTCCTCATCTTACCAGATTTCTGGGGTGAGAACTCAGTTTTGTTTCCACAGAAACCCATCATTTCCTCAGAGCAGGGAAAGATCTCCCTTCTAAACTGGCATGGCTGTGTCTCTTCCATTAGACTGTGGGTTCCCAAGGGCAGAGGCCCTATTCTACACACAGGTTTCAGCAGCCCCCAGGACAGTCAGAGGCCCAGGACTGAACCCTGCACCCCCATCCCCACAGTTCTCCCTGGAGGGTGAGGGACCCTCAAGAGCAAGCAGTAGGCCTGCCCCTCACCTGTACATAGAGACTATCATTCTGGAGGCGTCTGTCGGCCAGCATGTCATTAATGCTTCTCTTTACCTGGTGTTCCAACCCTGCAAAAGAAAAAAGACAGTACATGAACTCAGGGAGTAATGCCTGAGGCTACCTCGGGCCTGGGGCTGCCTGATTCAGGCCTGGGACTGCATGATCCGAGCCAGGATTCTCTTCCCACCTCAGTGCCAGGCTGGGAAGCTAGGAGGGAGAAAGCCAGAGACTGGATACCCTGATGGGACTAGGCTCTGGTTGTATGTAAATCCTGGAGATGAATCACAGATTCCTTGGGAAGGGACTCCTGGGCTCAGGGTCTAATGATTAAAGTACAGCTACTACTATTGAACACCTACCATGTCTGGGCCCCCTACTGAATTTATTATTAACTTTTAAACAATGCTAGGTGGGGTTAATTATCACCCCCAATTCAGAGAAGAGGAAACTGAGGCACTGAGAGATTCATAACACATCCATGATCTCATAGCCAGCAAGTGGCAAGACCAGGATTTGAACTCAGTTCTATCCAGCCTGCAGGCTACTCCACATCACTTCCAATGCTCCATTCCTCAGGTGAGAGCACTGAGGTTTGTGGTGGGGAAGGGGGAGGTGCTCAAGGGGCCAACCAAGCCCTTGGAGGGTCTATCAATTCCCAGAGGAGGGGCCACAGAGGGGCCCTGACCCCCCACCTGGTTCCCACCCCTCCCTCCTTGAGCCCCTAGCCCTGATGAGTCCTGTAGCATAGCCCTGGGCAAGCCAATTCTCTCTGAGTCTCAGTTTCCTCCTTTTTGAAAAGAGATGAGGAGGGAGGAGTGGGAGATTGGGAGATCCAAGGGGCCAGAAGGGAAGTACCCAGCACAGACTGGCAGGCAGAGCGCTCATTGCTTTCTGTTCCTTTCCTTCCTGGAGTATGGCCAGGAACTGCCCACTGTACGGAGAAGGTTATCTCTTTGCGTGTGCCGAGGGCAAGCCACTGGTCTCCAGGCTTCCCTCCCCTCCCCCGAGAGAGAGAGCCCTCATCCTTAGCTCCCATGTGAGGGAGTCAGGAGAATTGGTGATTCAGGCTCTGAGCTCAGAGATCTGTAGACAAAAAGCCTATAAACAGGGCCCAGTCAGGAAAGGCATCAGCAGTGCCCAGGGCTGGCAATGAGAGGGCAGCGTCCCTGCAGAGGGACCGGGCCATTCGCACTCACCATCAAACTGGGCCGCCTCCCCATAGCCCTCCTCTTTCTTCTCTCGGAACAGTTTGAGGCAAACACTAGGGCTAGCCAGGAGCAGCCGGAAGCCCTGGCACAGAGGGAGGGAGAATAGCTCAGTGCACAGGTTCCCCCTACATGCAGGAGACCCCAAACTCAGGAGGGGCCTGACTTCAGAGGCCACATGACACATGGGACTCCCCTCTCCCCATCACTCCCATCCACCCGCCACAAAGAACTATCAGCAATCCCCCAATGTCCATGCTGGTTCCAGGCTCCAGGCTTCTGTCCATGACTTTCTCCCTGCCTGGAGGCCCTTCCCCACTTTGTCCACCAGGAAACTCAGCCTCCCCTCCCAGGCTGCTTGCTCCCCGAGGGCTGTGCCCTGCCTGGCCACCTCTGCAAGGTGGTGGAGCTCAGTGGTTAACATGTTGGCCCAAAGCCCACTAGCTGGGTTTGAATCTTACCCTACCAGTTAATTGCCCTTCTGAGCCTCAGTTTCCTCATCTATAAAATGGGGGCAATGATAATAATATCCACCTCATGGGGATTAAACGAATTGAAACATGTACACATAGTAGGTGCTCAGTAAATGTTACCCATTATTATCAGTGTCATTTCTGGGTCTTGGCCAAGAAGTTTGGATCAGAGCAAACACCCAGTAAGTATGAGAATAAGTGTATTAGTAGTGAGCAAATGAGTGCACTCCTGACCTGAGCTCTGACCTCCTCCAGGAAGCCCTCGCCGATTGACACCACCTGGCCCCGAGGGTGTTCTGACTCTGAGCTCACTATGGATACAGGTGTTGAACTGGTTCCAAGTCATTTTGCCTTGTCCCATCCCATTAGGTCAGGCAGGGGCAGAGGTGACTCAGAGAGGAGGAGAGTGAATGCACCTTTTTGTCGGAGGTGGGCACAAAGCTCAGGAACTCGTCCACGTGGCCCACAGAGAGCCAGTCTGAGTAGAGCTCCACGGGCGCCTGCACCTGCTGGGCCTTCAGGAAGTCACGCACCACCTTGGTCATTCGCCTCCCACCTGACCTGGGCGGGGAGAGAGAGAGAGAGCCAGTGTCACCTGTGGTGACCAGTGTGTGTGAGGGTTAGATTCAGGACTCTGATGTCCTTTACATCTCAGAGTCTTTGAGGATGGGGCACATCTGAGGATATGGAATCTGCATTTCGACAAACATCTCAGCTGATTCATGTGCAAGAGAACCACTGCCCAGTCATTTTGTGGTCAAGCAACACTGACTGTCTAATCCCCAGTAGTTCCTGGAATTGAGCATTTTCAAACCACCCTTTATTAGCAGAGATTGGGGAGGAAAGGGAGACTGGGGTGGCCCAGAACAGGGAACAGGGGAGCAGGATCTGGTCTGGAGTCCCAGAGCTGTGGGAGGAGACATTACCCAAAGCTGCCTGTGTATGCAGGGATTCTGAAACTGCCCCAGGCAAGGGCCATGTCCCCATTTCACAGATGAGGCATCTGAGGCCTAGGAAGTTCAAGGGGGAGACTTGTCCAAAGTCGGAACAATATATTATACTTTGGGCACTTTCCACCTTTCCCTGGCACATGTAACCATGCACAAACACACACACACACACACAAACTATCTGTATAGAGATTTTTTAAGAAATGTTTTACAAAAATGGCATCATATTTCTTGCCCTAGCTTGTCCGGTTTCAGGATATATGGGTGAACTCCCCAGCTCACGTCCAGGCTGGTGGTTCTACCTGAAACAGAACACAATCCAGCCCTTCCCCCGCTTCTCCTCTGCCACCACCTGTCCAGTGACACAGCCCTCACCTGAATAATCCCAGTGGCTTGCCCCCTTCCCCCAGTCTCTCTGCTCTCACGCTTGCTCCTTCTCAGTCTAACCAGAGGGAGGCTTTTAAATATGTCAAATCATGTCCCTTCTCCAGACTAAATTGTCACATCACTCCCATCTCACTGTAGAAGTCCTCACAATGACATGAATGGACCCACCAATCCCGATGACACCCCCCTCCTGCCACGCCCCTCTTCATTCATTCAGTTCCAGCCATGCTGGCCTCCTCTTGTCCCTTGCACATACCAGGTATATTCCTGCCTGGGGCCTTTGCATGTGCTGTTTCTTTTATCAGGAACTGTTCCCCATTCCCCATATCCCCATAGCTCACTCCCTCACTTTCAAGATTAACTCAAAGGTCACCTTCTTTCTCTATGAGACCTGTGAAAATTGCAATAACCCCTCCAACCCCTTTCCCAGCTTTATTTTTCTCTGTCACATATAATATACTATTTGGCACACTTGATATTCAAACCCAGACAGTGGGCTCAGGCAGGAGGCGATAGCTCCACCACCTTGCAGAGGTGGCCAGGCAGGGCACAGCCCTCGGGGAGCAAGCAGCCTGGGAGGGGAGGCTGAGTTTCCTGGTGGACAAAGTGGGGAAGGGCCTCCAGGCAGGGAGAACGTCATGGACGAAGGCCTGGAGGCTGGAACCAGCATGGACATTAGGGGATTGCTGATAGTTTTTTGTGGCGGGTGGATGGGAGTGATGGGGAGAGGGGAGTCCCATGTGTCATGTGGCCTCTGAAGTCAGGCCCCGGTCCCCCTGCGGGGGCGCTGCCCTCTCATTGCCAGCCCTGGGCACTGCTGATGCCTTTCCTGACTGCCCTGCTTACTGTCTGGCATCCCACTAGAATGTAAGCTCCACGAGGGCTGGGATTTTTGTCTACGTCCACTGCTGTATCCTCTCATATGATAGATACTCAAAAAATATTTGGGGATGATAATGCTTTAGAACAGCTGTGTGGTAGTCCGTGGTCTATCAAACTCGAATATGTCATAGACAGCGACTAGAAGGAAGAACCCACAAGCAGTGGCACATGACAACACTGCTTTGATTTTGGGGATAGGATGATGGGACATGTTTTTCTTGTATGTCTGTTATTTTAATACAGTGCAGGCAATTTTCAAAGACTTCTTAAAAAACTCGATAGAGAGTCAATAGAGAAGAGTTAAACTTTCGACATTGTTCGTCAGCAGAAAGTGGTAGGAATCAGAAACATAAGGCTGGGGGAAAGGCAGAGTCGCTCCTGGGGACACTGCAAATCTCTGCATAGAGGCAGGGGCATGGACCAGATAGCTCCAGCCCTGGAAGGCGGCAGACCTGGTCTCTGGATTGCATAAAAGCTACCACCAGGGGGCAGTATTGCTCAAAGATTGTGTTAAATGTGGGGAGCGGAGGGTGGAGAACCCAAGACAGCAGAGAATGGTCGGGGCATTTGTTGAGCACTTTGTGTGTGCCTGTCTGAGGCTCCTCACACTAAGTATCTTGTTTAACCCTCATGATAACTCGACGACATATGTACAAATCACCGGTCCCGGTTAATATCTGAACTCTGCTCTGCCAAGCAATCTGACCTCACCCCCCACTATGCCCCCTTTCTCACTCTGCCCCTTGCTCACTCTGCTCCAGCCTCACAGGCTTCCTTGCTGTTCTTCTAATGCCTCCGGCACACTCTTTCCTCAGAGCCTTTGCACTGGCTGCTTCTACTCCCTTGCACATTCTCCTCTCAAATAGCCACATTTTTAACCCCCTCTTTTCCCTCCAGGCTTTGTTTAAATGTCAACTTCTCACCAAAGCTTCTTTTATCTAACGTGCAAGATTATTTACTTATTTATTTGTTTGCTTATAATCTGTTCCTCCCTGCTAGAATGTAGATAGATTGTCTGTTTTATTAACTGCTGAGGTCAGAAGCCAAGATAGGAGCATAGGGCAGCAGCCTGGGTGTTAAGTTTCAGTTTGGGCCCCACAAAGTAGCCCTGGATTTTGACTATGCCCCTAACTTGCTGTGTGGTCCCAGGCAGTAGCTGTCCCTCTCTGAGCCTCAGGGCCCCATCAGTCTAATAACGGGCTATGTTCCTGGTTTTCAATACAATGGCCAATGGAGTAGGGGCACAGCTGCACTGGAGACCCCACACCTTCCTATCCTGGTGTCTTTCTGTGAGCCTGGGAGCTTCTAGAACATTTATTTTATCCCCAGCACTGGGCCCCAAACCTGGCAGGTGGGAAGTTTCAATAAATATTTATTGAATTGGTAAATGAATGCATAAGTGAGTGTGCATTCACTTCACTTTTCTGAGCCTCAACTTCCTCATCTGTAAAAAGGGGTAACAATTCCCCGAACTTCATGAGGGTGTTGTAAAAATTAAATGAGGACACTTGGGTAAAGCGTTATGTTTGTGGTACATAGGTGGTCAGTAACTTTTGTCCATGAGTTCCAACCTGCTTCAAAGCAGACACACTGCTAGGGGGCCAGCTAAACAATACCTCATGTGACTCCTTTATCCCCGGCAATGCCGGTTATATAGCCAGGATAGGGACTCCTAATAGGCCCATTTTACAGATGAGGAAACTGAAGTATGAAGTATAAAAGAATTTGTTCATGTAATCACGTATCTGTTATGTCCACTGATAAATCCCTAGAGCCTTCAACAGTGCCTGGCACATAGTAGGCATGCAATAAATAGTTTTAAATGAATCAATCGAGCACCTACTCTGTGCCAGGCACTGCAGTAAGCACTGGTTAGGTGGTGTACCCCAAATCACATTCTGTGACTAGTAAGTGACAGAATCCAGACTCGAACCCAAATCCATCCGATTCCAAAGCCTGTGCTCCCACGTCCCTCCCCTAAGTAGTGACCTGCCAGAGACCCCAGGCCCTTCTGCCTTGTATCCTGAGCAGCCACTTACTCACCAGCCTATGGTGACCTCTGGGCCCTTTCAAGCTATTGCTAGGACAGCTGCTATCCTGATCTCCTACCGGGAGAGGTCAGCAAGTCCATCTCCGGCCTCTGTATCAGATTGTACATCTCCTCCCAATCTCTTCTGATTTTTCGAAAGGAACCAGAACTCTGGCTTTTTATGGGAGGCCTCCTGATATGTATGTATTTAATGTTGGTGACAAAACTCATAAAATAGTACACAGGCCAAAAGACCATGGGCACTAGTTCTCTTCTAAGACTGTGACCTTTCAAATAGAAGATTCTAGGTCTCCGATTCTTTGACTCTAGGATTGCACACAGGATGTTAAGGCCACTTTTCAGACTGGAGACTTGTGTTTGAGGTGAGGGAGTTGGAGGGTGGATGCTGCAGTGGGTCCCCTGTGCCTTCCGCCACCCTCCTGCCCTGGCATCTCACCTGGGGAAGTTGCTGCCAATGAGGATCCGACCCAGGGGATACTCCTTGCTGCCCACTGTCACGGGTGGGCTGACGTCCAGGTTGCCGAAGGAGTCAAGGCCAGAGGCGCCAGCGAACGAGATTTCCCGGGTTACATATCCAAAGTCAGGACCCTAGAGGAGGACCAGCAAGACCAACCCCAGAAGGAGGAGTCAGTTGGAACAGGAAGAGACAGTTCTTGGGGTGGGGGGTAAGGGGGACATCCTGGGGGACTCCCACTTCCTTAAAAACAACCCTCATCCATTCTTCACAGATCCACTCACGCCCCCTGCTGTTCTCTGAGTATGGTGCGATTAGAGTCTGAGCCAATAACAGAACAAGAGCTAGAAAACCCCCAAACATTTGGAAATTAGGCAACACACTTGTCAAGAACCCATGGGTCACAGAAATAATCAAAGTGGAAATTAGACACTATTTTGAAGTGAAAGGTAGTAAAAACACAGTGCATTAAAACCTGTGCAGTGCTAGTGGGGCTGTATTTCTAGGGAATTGCCGGAGCTCTAAACACCTATGTTAGGAGGAGAAAAGATTGAAAGCTCTTAGCTTCTGGTAACAGGTAGGAAAAAAACGGAAATTAAACTCAAAGAAAGTAGAAGGAAGGAAATTATAAAGACGAGAGTGGAAATCAGTGGAAAATGCCCTGGCAAAGTCAAGCCCTGGTTGATGACGCACTCATCCTGCCGGGCTCATTGTCACCTCGACTGGATCTGGGTCTTGTCCCTGACCCTGTCAGGCTGGGGTAAATGCCCCTACTCTGTGTCTTGGCGCTCAAAAATTTCCCATCATAGCCCCTACCCGGACACGTGTTATCTGGGCAGTGAGGGAGTGGGGGCCCCTAAAGAGACAGAGACCATGAGCTTCTGGACCAGCCTAGTTTAGCCTAGCAATTAAGCTCAGAGGTTATGGAGGCATCCTGTCTGGTTTTGCACCTTGGTGCCAGTACTAACTGGCTGTGTGGCCTTGAGCTAGTTACTTAACCTCTCTGAGCCTCAGTAAAGAGGAACTTTAGGTGTGCCCCATGGATTAAATGAGTAACCTTGTAAAGCCTGGAACTCAGCATGTGGTTACTAGAACTGTTCTTGTTCATAGGAGGCACACAGTGCTTGGCACACAGTAGGTATTCAAAAAACCCTTGTTACATGAAGACAGGCCCTGGCTCATAAAAACAAGAATATTGAGGGCTCACTAAGGGTGCATCCCCCCAAAAGGCAGTTTGGTTTCTCCAGGGCTGACTCCTTGGGGAAGAAAGATACCCAATGAGGACTTTGCTGGCCAGCCCCTCCCCAAACAGGGGTAACTTGCATGTCATTTGCACATTTGCCCAAATCTCCCACTGACTCCCCATTTGCCAGAGCCCACCACTTGTGTCTTTTTGCCCCCTAAAGGATGAGGACCAGGCAAAACAAACTGGGGATCCTATAGGAGGGGCCACCCAAGGGTTCCCCACTCTGCTTTTTGCCACTTACCAGGATCTTCTTATAAGCGAAATCCTTCAGGCCTCTGTCTCGGGGAGAGTCGAAGACCACTGGGAAGGATTTGTGAGGGGCCTCCACGTAGCCAAATTCCATCTCGTCCTGGGAGGAGAAAGGAAAAGACCACAGTAACCTCCTCGGGCGTGATTTTTCAAAACAGGATGATCCCCCCAGGTCTGGGGCAGGGTGGGGCAGCAGATCCTCCCCAAGACCTGGAGAGTGCAGGGGGTGGGGGGCAGAAGTGGAGGTGAGGTTCCTTGGGGACCTGACCAGGACAGGATTCTATCTGGGACCAGGGCATTTGGAGGGGAGCAGGATAGACAAGTGATGTAGACAGCGGGGAGTGGTCCTATCAGCTGCATGCCCCCTACCCCCAGTCCTGGTGCCCAGGCAGCCTGGCTTCCCAGGGAGACCAAGGCCATTAGGAACCTGTGCAGGTCCCCTTCCCCAAAGCCAGGTGCAGGACGGGGTCCCTGGCTGCCCCCACTCTCCCAGGGTCACTTCCTGCACCCACCTGGATCCAGCGGTCATTTCGATTTTCAATCCAAGGGCAGATGATGAGCTTGCAGTTGGCTTTCGATACCAGGGCAGATATGTCCTTCAGAAATTTCTCATTTGAGCCATGACGGTCTAACACGCTGGAAAACACAGGGTGGGGGAGAGTACTAATGACCTCTAACTGTGGCCTTGGCCTTAGGGCAGAGAGGTAGGGGATGAACGGGATGGCCTTGATCCAGTCTGTACTAGGCCTTGTGTGCCTGCTGGATGCAGGGGTTCAAATGCAGTCCCTGCCCTAGAGAGGCTCATGGGCTAATGACAGAGACGGATAATGCCCCCAGATCACATCGGACGGTACGTGCAAGGTGAGGAGCAAGGCCAGGGCTACGGAGCCCGGAGGTGGGGCACTGAAGCCAGCAGGGACAGCTGTGGAAGGGGGACCTGGATCTCACGAGGTAAGATGGTAGTGAGGGGGCAGGTAGCCCACCTACTCCTGTTCCACACAATTGACCTAAACAAAGGAGTCAGGGTGGGGTTAGTGAGCAAAGGGAAAGAGAATTCCCTCTGAACAACTGCACACACCTAGACCCAGGTAAGCAGAGCAAACCTGTTTGGCCATACCCTTCCTCGCCTTTTGATTGATGTTCCAAATCAACCGTGACTTTTTCCACTGGTCCGACCTGTGATGCAGGAGCCTGGAGTTGCCTTGCCAATCAAGGCTCACCCGGCCATCAAAGGGCCTGACAAGGATTCTGAAAGATGGCAGAAGGACCAGGGACCTGGGATGGGCCAAGGCTCTCAATGGATGCTGGAGGCTGGGGTCCCATGTTCTCTGCAGGCCCAGAAGCACACCCACACCAGAGTGAGACTTGGTCTCCTGCAGCCTGACCAGGGCCTGGTCCCACTGCCTGGACTAAACCCAAAATGTTCCGGGGCTGCTTCAGGCAGGACAGGATGGGGGCAGGGCACTGGAGGTTAAGTCAGTGACCTCAGCCAGAGCCTTAGCTGCTCAGGGCAGGTGGGGCTGACAGACCTGATGCGCCCAGCTTGTGCCCGTGGGTGCCCTCAATGAATCCATCCAGTCTGAGTGAGGGGCCAACCCCAGAACAGCATTCTGTTCCTATCTCTACCAGTCCAGAGATGGCGGGAGAGCTGCCAGGGGGGTCAGGCGAGGCCTCACCTGCACACATACAGCTCCAGGGGGGGCTGGGTGTTGGGGGTCATGATCCAGGGGGACATGCGGAAGACCACAGTGTCTGTGAAGAGGGGCACCTCTTCAGGCAGGTTCTGGGGGGGAAAGGAGGACTCAGTGGGCCCTGCAGGAAGCCCCATCAGGCCTCAAGACCCCCAGGCGCCCAGCCTGCCCAGCCCTGGAACCTCCAAACTGGTCCCCCAAGCTCCTCAGCCCCTATCCCCACCTCCAAAGCCATACATACCCCCATGTCCACGAGGCTGACACTGAGAGAGACCAGCCCCAAGAAATCAGCGTCAGGGAAGGTGAGCCCCTCCACATAGAATCTGATCTTCCGCTCCCCTGGCTGCCGCTCCACGTTGTAAGACAGATGCCGGGGGCCCAGCACCTGCTTGTAGTCTGAGAGGGAATTCCCACCTGGGGGAAACAGAGTCAGCACTGGGGGGGCGGGGACAGTGCTGGGACAGGGGTGTGGGGCTGTGAGGACAGGAGGAGAGGAAACCAGGGGCAGAGCCACCTATGTGTTAGATCTGCTTGGGCTCCTCTCCAGCTCTGCCACACGTAGGCTGTGTGACCTTGGCTCAATGACTCAACCTCTCTGAGCCTCTCTCAGTTCCTCATCAGTGAAATGGGCTAACATTATATTTCTCATGAGGTCAGTATAAGGTTTAAATCAGGTAAGGAGATAAAAGCGGCTGGCACAAAAGGTGAAGAAAAGCCAAATGTCCATCAGCTGATGACTGGATAAACAAAATATGGTGCACGCATACAGTGGAACACTGTTCATCCACAAAAAGGAACGAAGGACGGACACCTGCTACAACATGGATGAACCTTGAAAGCCAAACACAAAAGGCCTCTTACTGCATGATTCCATTTATATAAAATATCCAGTATAAGCAAATCCATAGAGACAGAAAGCTGATGAATGGTTGCCAGGGGCTGGGAGCCGGGCGGGGCATGGAGTGACTGCTAATGAGTCAGGGTCTTAGGTACGGTGTGGATGTTGATGAAAATGTCTTGGAACCAGATAGAGGTGGGGGTTGTACAACATTGAGAAGGTACTAAATTCCACTGAATTATTCACTTTGAAATGATGACGTTTATGCGATGTGAATTTCACCTCAATTGAAAAAAATTGAGGGGCGGCCAGTTAGCGCAGTTGGTTAGAGCCTGGTGCGCTTAACAACAAGGTTGCCGGTTCGATCCCCGCATGGGCCACTGTGAGCTGCACCGTCCACAACTAGACTGAAACAACTACTTGACTTGGAGCTGATGGGTCCTGGAAAAACACACTTAAAATAAATAAAAGATTTTTTTTTAAAAAATGGAATACAAGTAAAATTGAGCTGAAAAATGTAGTAGTTCTTCCCTGTCCCCTTTTGTCTTCCTGTGAGGGTTGGGAGGAAAGTGTCACCCTGGCCCGTTCTTATTCACAGAAGGAAAGGTTGTCAGTTCACTCACTGTGACTATTTCTGTTCTGGTATCACGAGAAGTGTTTTCAAGCCGGCCTCTGCCTGAACTCCCACCTCTGATACATTCATAGGAACATTCTGGTTCCTGCCAGGTTCATTTAGCAAGAACAACAAGTTCTGGGTCAGTTTGAACAGAAGAGTGTAAAGAGGAAGAAGGAAGTGGCAGGAGAGGCCTCTTCCTATTTATAAAAATGAGTAAGGGCACTTCAGGATGAAGGACTTGTGTTTTCTTGGATTAATTAAATCTCTGGCAGAACAGCTGAGCTCTGAGGGCAGGCCTGGGCCTCAGCTTTGCTGGTTCCTGTCCCCACCTCACCCTGCCTGGACAGTGCTTGTCGGGCATTGAGAGCTCCTTTCACACTGACTGACCAGAGGAGGGAAGAGGGGAAGAGATGGGGGCAGTGGAAAGAGGGGGGGCTTATTCACATACAACTCCAGGGGGGGCTGGGTGTTGGGGGTCATGATCCAGGGGGACATGCGGAAGACCACAGTGTCTGTGAAGAGGGGCACCTCTTCAGGCAGCTCTTATTCACTCAAGAGACCTGTTCTAACCCAAATTGTGTGTGACCTGAAGACGGTGAATTCATGCATCTGAGCCTCAGATTTTCCCTCTGTAAAATGGAAGTAGTTATCGAACCTCTTTCTTGGGTAGTATGTTGTGTCCTGATGGAGTGTCTGTTTGTACATTGTAGTGAGAGTTAGGAAAGGTGATGGAAAGAAGGGAGAGATGTAGACAAGAAAAGAAAGAATTTGGTAAGCAGAGGCTGGATCAGGGTGGGAAGAAGCCCCACCAGTCCACTCACCCTGGGCACAGAAGACCCCTACTCTTTTGGAATCAGAAAACGGCACATTCAAGACCAGCTTGTGGCTGTCAAAGAACTTGTCAGGGCCATCACAGGTCAGCACCATTGGGGACATGTCCTTCAGGTCTGAAGACAATGACATCCTTGAGACAACCTTCCCTCCACCTCATCAATAGGCTTCCCCCCACCCCCCAACCCTTTACCACCCCACACCATCACCGTGGGCAACGCCACATAGCCCTTCTGTCACTCACCATCCAGCGATGTCAGGCGGCTGTCGGCGAGGTCAGGATGCCTGGACCTGGGATTGTCCCGGTCACAATTCACCAGCAGGATAGCCCCGTAGCCCTCGGGGCCCCAGTGCCAGGTTTTCTGTGGCAAAACAGGAGGTCTTGGAGTCAGTGGGACCCAAGGGGCTCTGGGAAGAGGTTCTGGATGTGGCTAAGGCCAGCCACTTTGTTAGCTTGGCGACTTTTGTATCCTGGGTTTGCTTAAAGATTTAAAGAAGGCTCACAGATTTGGGGACTGAGCTCCAGGTCTCTAGACCCAGAGCCATTCTACACTTGTGCAGTGAACAACCTGCACCACTGTACACAGTGGCCCCACTTAGCCATCACACTGGAGGAGGAAGGGAGAAACAGCCTTTGCCAACCTGCTCACCCTGACCTTGATGGGACTGGAGAATCCTGGGAGACTCTCCTCTTCCCACCACTCCCCTGGGTAGGTCCACCCATAGTCCTGCAGGTCCTGCAAGGAGGTCTGACTGAGGCGGGAAAGATGGCTGGAGCCCTGCCTTTGTGATCAAAGCTCTTCCTGACATGCCTCCACTTTATTCCCACCAGGGCCTACAAGGCAGGGCTCACGTTCCCATTTCACAGAAGAGGGAAAAGAGGCTCTGGGAAGTAAGCCCCAAGTCACATAGATGGGGTTCAAACTAAGGTCTGGGGGACCATACAGGGCTACCCTGGGCCAGGGACTGAGACATGATTTGTATCATAGGCCCCAGTCATCACCTTGCCCAAACAACTTTGTGCAGTGAACAACCTGCACAACCATCCACAGCATCCCTGCCCCATCTGCTCCACAAAGCCGTTTGATCCAGGCTTCCTCTCTGGGGTCTTTCCCTATAAATTACATCTTCTACCCTCCTAGGATGGCTTCCAGATACTTCCTGTGGGGTATTGCCTTGAACTTACCCCATCTTCCTCCTCACTCTTCAGGGTCTAACTGGCGCTGTCTACCCAGCCTCCACTACTAGAAGCCTTGTCTTCTTTTTGCCTTCATTCAGTCACTCAATAACCTTTTATGAAACATCTACCATGTTTGGGGTTTCAAATACAGCCCAGGAAATAGAAAAGGTATCAAGCAAAAGAACCAGTCCCAATGCTAAGGTAGCATAAGAGAGACCCAGAGAGGTTGAGCAGTTTTCCAGGAGTTACACAGCATGTCCATCACACCCCCTTGTGCCAATTTGGCAATCCCCGGATGGGTTCCCTACACTGTTGGATACCCAGACCCTAGGAATCCATCACCCTTCGGGTTAGAGGGTCCATCTCACCCCAAGACCATCCCCAGGTTTGCCTGTCAACCCTGCTGTGTTGGGGTAGCCAGGAGAGCCTCACCTTGTCACCTCGGTTCCTCTTCACCCGGCCTTTGCGGCTTGTGTCAACATCGAGGGAGATGTCTGGAAAGGGAAGAAAGGGGCACGAGGCACTCAGCCAGTCCCATCTTCACACACATATTATCCAGGGCTGGGAAAGCTTCGCCCCTCCCTAAGCCCATGAGGACCAGGAAGCCCTGTTCTGGGAGGCCCTTGTGGCAGCCCCATATGGTGCTGGGTATCCGAGGGACCCAAGTCTTCACGTCTTGAATTTCTTGCTCATCTACATGTGCTGAATTGCTAGCTAGCTCTTGGTGGCCCTGATTCTGGTGGTTGAGGTTTAGGCCGGAGGCTCTGGGTTCTGGTTCCATAGTTCTCAGAGCCGGCTGCCCGGGGCTGAGGCTGAAAGGGCACGGGACTGTCCAGGGTTTAGTGCCGGATCTTGGAGGTGGGATTCTGGACAACGGAGGCCCATTATGTGTCTACCTGTTGACATAGGGACAGTGCAGTTTCTAGATTCCTGTGGCCCTAGGTATTGCTGAGTCTCCTTCCCTGAGGTTCTAGAGTGGACAGAAGTCCCCTGAAGAAGTCACGCACCTTGATTGTGAAGGAAGCTGGCCATGGGCTTCCACTCAGTGCTTCTCTAAGGCCCTCCACAGCCAACACGGAGGGGTGAGGGGAAGTACCAGAGCCAGGCAGGTGGTACGTACCAACGCCAGTGAGATAGAGCATGCTGTGGCCCAGGACACTGTCCTCATGCTTCCTGAAGTAGGAGACCTTCACCTGTGGGGACATGGTCAGCCCTAAGCCAGCACAGCCGCCCCTTCAGAGATGGTGGTGTCGGGGCTGTGGGGGTGATCCACACCTCCCAACAGCCCTACTTAGAGGCAGGGCAGGCATGGGGGCCCCCAGCTCCTCCCCGAGGCTGAAGGCCCACATCTCACAGGATCCCGGCTTGGATTCCGAGCTGCCTTGTCCAGCTAGAGAGGTCGTGGCTGCCTCCCTGGCTCCTAGGGCTAGGCAGAAAGGCAAAGGGCTGGACAGGGTGGGGGCAGATCCCAGAGGGAGCAGCTGGACCCTCAGGAATCCACAAGCATGTTAGAGAGAAAGAACGAGGGAAGGGGCAGCTGTCACCATTGACTTAGGCAAGTTCCTCAACCTCTCCGGGCCTGTTTCTTCACCTATACAATAGGAACAATGACCCCATCCCCTGATAACGTCCAGTGGTCATGAGCTGTTCCCATGGTCCAGAGCTCACGCCAAGGGCTCTACCCAGGCCATCTCCACCGTCCCCCAGGATGGCTCTGGTAGACAGAGCCCATTTGCAACAAGGTCACTCAGGGCCCTGCCTGCAGGCACATGGCTAGTGAGCAGAGGTGGTAGGACCTGAGCCCATGGCAGGCTCCAGGGTCTCTGTTCTCAAAGGCTTCATGGTCCCTGCTTTGTTCCTGTCCACTCAGTGGGTCACTGTGTGTGTGTGGTGGATGGCTGGAGGTGAATGCGGAGGGTGTCATCTATGCGAGGAGCCTCCCTTACTCCTTAGATGTGGGAGATACACGCACATCCACGTATGTACGCGCGTCTGCATGCATGGGTGTGCACAGCTGTTGCTACGTGGTCCTGCCTATACGAGAGTAGGGGCTTGTTTGGGGGTCTGTGTTAGGTTGAGTCAGGATTTGTGTGGGGGTGTTTGTGAACCTGAGGTGTGAATAGGCAGGCTGTTTTTATAGGCGAATTCATTTGCATATATATGTGATGTTGCATGCTGGGGGGGTTTGCGTGTTTGAGGTGTCTGTGGGGTTGTATCAAGTTGTGCTGTGTGGATGCAGGTGTCAAATGCTTTGTGGGGTTTGATTGAGCAAGGGGATATGTGAATGGGGGTATGCTTTGGGGGTCTCTTACCTTGGGTGGGGGTGGGGACATGCAGCCCGTTACTCTGGGGAGGGGCCTCTTACCTTGAGATCGCTTAAGTCCTTACTAGCTGTGTCCACAGACATGATCACATCCACTCTGGCGCCCAGGGGCCACCGGGCCTTCCCTGTGGGCTCTGTCCCTCGTGCTGGGTCATAGACCACGGAGATCTTCACGCCAGAGCTCCCAGAGACCTCGAAGCTATCAGCACCCTTGGGCACATTGCTGACAGAGAAAGGAAAGGGCAAAGGGTCCAGGTCTCAGGAGAGAGGCCACCGCAGGGTGGTGGCTGAGGTAGCCAGGCCACGCAAACAGCACTCCCCACAGCTGGGTTGGGGAGCAGTGGGGGAAGTGCCACTGGCCAGGCAGCCTGGGCTCCATGCTAGCTCTCCACTGACCCCTATGTGACCCACCCTGGACACATCACCTCCTGGCCCCAGTCGCCCCATCTGTAAAATCAGGGGATTGGAGCAAAGCAATGGTGTTGAGATTTATTTTAGTGGCAGAATCCTTTTTGCAGAACTCCCGTGGAACCCAGGACATAAGACAGACCAAAGAGAGCTGGAGATGGAGCTGAGCCAAGACGTTTAACCCTCTACTCCAACCGCACCCCCAAGACTCCAGAGAGACCGCAAACCTCTGGGCACCCACCCCCATCCCAAGGCGTCCCACTCTCATGCTTCTAATCCAACAGGAAATCACTTGGTTGACCATCTCTTACCACCTCCACTGCCATCCCTGCCCCCTGGATTTCTGAGCAACTTCCTCACGGGTCTCCTAGGCTGCCAAGCCCCTTCTAGTCTGTTCCGCACACAGCACACACCAGATTGCGTTGTCCTGTTTTGCTCAGAAGAAGTGGTTCCCATCACACTCGGCAAAGTCCCCGCAATGGCAACCAAGGTCCCGCTTGATCTGCCCCTGCCACTTTCATGACTTCCTCCTCCCCACTATACTCTCCCTCGTCCACTCTGAACTTCTTGCTCTTCCATGAAGCTGCCTGGCTGTCCTGCCTCAGGGCCTTTGCACTGGCTGTTGCTTCTGCGTAGAATGCTCTTCCCCTAGATGTGCACAAGTCTCACTCCATTACCGTCTTCAGGGCTCGGCTTAAATGTCGCCTTTTCAGTGAGCCCCCCATCACTCCATTTAATGCTGCACCTTGCCCCGTCTTCTCCCCTGCTCTCCCCATCCCTGTTATTCTGCTCTGATTCTTAATCATGCTGTTGTCTATTGTCCATCTCTCCTGCTAGAAGGTCAGTTCCCCAAGGTCTGGGAGTTTTATCTGTTTTGCCCACTGCTGTATCCCCAGCACGTGTAATGGTGTCTGACACAGAGGCTGTGCTCATAAACCCTTGTTAAATGAATGAATGGGTTCATTTTCTCCGAGTCTGCAGGGTCCATCTGTACTCAGTTGTACAGGGCTGGACTAGTACCAGTACCCAGTGCAGCTTCTCTCTGTTTATCCGTGACAGCCCATCCAGCTGATACCCAGAGCTCTGGGCTCCATAAACGGGGGCCAAAAAGCTCTCAGTCTGCCAGGACCCAGCCTGGGGTTCTCATCTTCTGGGCCTCACACCACCAGCTGTTCCCAGCCACAGCATGCGGGGCCCAGGCTTCCTGGGCCATAGAGAAGGGGGTGCTCAGCAAACTCAGGCTACAGGCACCCAGAGCTAAGCCAGCAGGGCCTCTGTGAGCCTGTGAGCCTGCCTTCTTCCTCCCTGAATAAACACCCGCTCCCTCTGTGCTGAGCACTCTGCTGAGTCTCAGGGTTCCATGAGGCCCTGGGCCACATGGAGCTCACGGCCTAGTGAGGAAGTCAGATGAGGAAACCAGATGTCGGTGTTTCTCCCTCCCTGCATGTCAGGGCTCCCCACCGCCACCTGCCAGGGCAGAACCATCAGCCTCAAGGTCACCACCCAAGATCAAGTCTACTGACAAACACCCACGTGACTATAAAGATGTCAAGGCCAGAGGAGTCCTTTGATATATCCTCCTGCCCCCATCCTTTCCTGGACCCCTGAGAACCCACCCACCCAAACATTAAACCCTCTGGAGAAACCGGACACCTCCCCCTAACCCCACCAGGGTCACTCGGTCCCCATCAGACTGCCTCCATTGACAATGTTGACAATGGTCATAGTTACAGCAATCCCATCCTACTCAGTGCCTAGCTCTCTGATGGGGCCCCACAAGGCAGTTATTATTCCCTCATCTTACAGATGAGGCTGGGGTGGGAAGGGGCCCCTGAGCCCCACAGGTTGCTCAGGCCAGACTCATCTCGCTCACCCCACACTCGTGGCCTTAACCATCCCCAGGAACCATTACACCTTCAGGAATCCTCCCACCTGTCATGACCTTCATCACTATTTAATCAGTTGCCATAGAAACCCAGGTCTCCCACTCTGGTCAATTTCAAATCACTGAACTCAGAGTTGCAAAGCGTCGCATAGTAGCACCCCGTGTGTAACTATTTCTAGAGGTAAATGATCTCCGGAACATCAATAATGGTAGGATGTAGTAAAATAATAAGGAAGGGACGTGTTGTGAGTTTTTCTTACCTTTGTTTTTAACATGATTTATTTCATTGTAAGTATACGTAGTTTAATTTTAAATAATGGCTCTGTTTGACAACAGGCTCATCAACTTGCTAAAAAATGGACAATCAGTTCCCCTTGGAGAAGCGGGAGCCTGCTACACTGCTAAAAACTTATATTCTTCACCTTTTCCAGCCTTTCCCTAGGGGACTTACAGCCTTTGCCCAGGGTGACTGTGCATGGGGAAAGGAAATAATCAGACTTTTCTAGTGTCACTGGACACGGCTCTGAACCAACAATAATTTCAGGAGACCCAAAACGTCACTGTGGCCCCCCAGGCAGAGTAGAGGCGGTGGTCAGGTGGCTGATGGGTTTCGCCGAGGTCCCCCTCACAGTGGGTCCGATGGGTCCCCAAACCCATCCTGTGTTTTTCTTACCCCAATTCCAGAATGTGTAATTGGAATAGACATACTCAGTGATGGACAGGATCCCTCACTGTCCAGCTGGCTCCGGCCCCCCAGCCCCAGGACTCCACGCTCAGTTCTCTCTGTCGACATTCACCCTCTTGGTAACGTCCATTTCCCACATCGATATGCTCCCACTTGTCCATCTCCAGACTCTTATAGCTAACTGACTTTTTAGCATCTCCTTTGGGTGTCTAACAGGCATTTAAAATGTAATATGTGCAAAACCAAACTCCTATTTCCTCACTTCCGCCCCATCCACACCTCCTGCCCCAGCTCGTCAGCAGCCACTGCACCTTCGGGCTTATCCTGGTCTCCTCTCCTTCCCTCTCACTCACATCCAGCCCCTTGGCAAACCTTCACCACATCTCCAGAAGATGACACTCTCACCTCCTCCCTGGCTAACACTCTGGTCCACATGGATTTTTCCAATAGGCTAGTCTCCTGCTTTCTCTCCTGGCGCCCACCGTCTGCTCTCAATACAGCAGTAGAGGGATCCTCTTAAAACAAAAGTCACATAATGTCCTTCCTGTTCACGACCTTTCCACGGAACCTCTGTGGTCTGCCCTAAGATGGCTGCCTGACCTCGTGGCTCCCTACCCCTCACTCCTGCAGAGCCAGCTCCTTGCTCTCCCTCCAGCGTGCCCGGCTCACTCCCGCTTTAGGCCCTTTGCATTTGCAGTTCTCTTCTTCCCTCACAGATATCCCAAGGGCCACTCCCTCAACTTCCTTCTCAGAGAGGTCTTCCCTGACTGCCCTAGTAAGACTGTGACACGGATGGCGCCATGAACCCCACGCTCCCTAACCCCATGACCCAGCTTCATTTCTACCCATGGCACTTGTCACCTGACATATTATGTTGATTTGATGTATTTTCTACCACCCGTCTCTCCCATTTCTCCCTCTAGAATATAGCAACTTTTTATGTTTTACTCTCTCTGGCACTACTGTCATCTCCACACCCAGCTCAGTGGCTGGCATGGACCAGGACACCACGAATGCTTATTTTATGGGTGAGGACCAGGCAAGCCAGAAATGTGGGCTGGCTTTCCCAGGATGGCCTAGCTGGGAGGTGGCGGAGCTGAGATAGTGGCGGAGCATCTGCCTGGCCCCAGAGCTCTTGCCCACACATCCTGAGAGCAAGTAGGCACAAGCCCAGGGCACCCAGCTGGTGGCATAATGGTTTCCATCTCGTGGGAGACCCCTGATCCACCCCACCCAGGAATGCCATCACCAGACACAGCTCTTTTGAGGGGTGGGGAGTTCCAGGGAGCCAATCCCCAGGTTTGGTCAAATGTTGACATTTCCAAGTCACAGCCCGGGCCACACAACCCCTTATTTGAAGTCTTGGTAGAAAATAGTAGCAGTAACAACAACAACAACATTGATGATGATGATGATGAAGATGATGATGGAAGAAGAGGGGAAAAGGACCGGTATAATTCCTCGGGGGCCCTCAGGACCTTCCCAGCCTGGCCCGCCTTCCTGCCCCACACCTTCCTGCTCAGCAGTTCACCCTTCGCTGGGGTGCTAGGATCCTGGTCTCAGCTTCTTTATCCCCTGCACGTGCCAGGTGAGTCCCTACAAGGACAGGACGGGTCTTGGGGGAAAGCGGCTTCCTGCAGGAGACACCTAAAGGTCAGGGCTGAGGCCCAGGTCTCATGTGCCCTCTGGGGGAGGGGCCTGTCCGAGTCCTGGCTCCACAGCCTTCGAGGCCCCCCTATAATCCCATCCAGGTTGCCGTTCTCATGCTGCCTCTCAGGGTGAAAAAGACGCCTGAGAGCTGAGGCCGCCCCAGCAGGAGCTTTGCAAACTGAAGGAAGGGGCTGTGGTTTCCTGCCCGTGCCCATGCTTGGCAGGCTGTGCCAGGCAGGCACTTGGCTGCCTGGGTTTTGGGTTTCACACTGTCTCTCCTCTCAGGCTCCTGGATCTGTGGGTGGCGGCCACAGATTAAAGGCTGATCTTGGGGGGCAGGTCGAACAAGCAGGAGTGGGAGTTTGGGGTGAGCCCCAGGGTGCCCCCCAGTGGGGTTTGTTTCACCAGCTCTCTGAGCTGCTCGGAAGGAGCTTCCCAATCTCCCCCTGCTGCATCACTTTGGCGGAGCCTTGTGGTGCAGCCCCCAGACACAGCCAAACCCCCATAATCAGCCCTGGCTTGTCTCCAAACTCATGGCCAGGCCGAGTAATGGATTTGAAAGCACCCCTTTAAATGAAAGGAACTACAGTCATTACCACCCAGGAGACAGAAACCGCCCTGGCGGTGTGATTATCTGTAATCATCATTATTGTCTTTATCATCATTTCCAGGGTTATGCTGATGAGCCGGTGCCCTCACCTTGCCCTCTGCCCCCCAGTGCCTTTCCTCCATCTCTGCGGGGGGGTGAGGGCAGGGAGCTGTGAAAGGGGACAATCTTTTGCATTCTTGAGGACCTACTTCAAATGCCACCTCCTCCGTGGAGCAGGCTGTGGGCTCCCACAGAGCGTGGCCTCAAATCCAGTCACGTAACTGCTCTGAGCTTCGATTTTCCTCCCCTGTAACATGGGTATAATCCAAAGAGCTACTTCCTAGGGCTTTTGGGGGAGTCCATGAATTGATGCATTTAAAGTGCTTGGTATGAAAGTCAGTTTGGAGAATATAAACGATAATGTTGTAAAGGTTTTATAGGGTGTCCGATAGACACTTGTCTTATTAGGGAGACCACTTCAGGGATGGTGTAGATGCTTGATCACTGCACTGTACACTTGAAGCTGAAGCTGAACAATAATGAATGTCAACTATAATTTTATATACATATAGTCACAAGAAGCGGAGTACAGGATTAGGAATAGAGACAGTGGAAATGTAATGGCTGTATGCGATGTCAGAGGGGTAGTGGATGGGGGAGGGAGGTTGTCACTTTGTGAGGGGTATAAATGATAAATGTCTAACTAGTACATTGTTTTGTACACCTGAAACTAATAAAAAATGAAAAAGTGCTTGGCACACAGTAGATACTTAAGAAGTGTTAGATGCCACCATCGCCGTTCCTGTTACTCTTCCCCCCAACAGCTCAGCCCACTGGGGCCAGAACCCAGAACCCCGTGTCCTTTCCTCTGTCCCCACAGCACTGGTTCAGATCCTCCTTGGGGCCTCTTCACAGTCCGCCTGTGCCAGCCAGAGCAGCGTCCTGCCTGACTCGTCCTGCCACGTCCCCACACCCGTGCCAGGGCAGACCTAGTGCACCAGGTTAGTAAAGAGGCTGCAAGGACAATGGAGTCAATTCTTAGAGAAGCTCCCAAGAGGAGGCGAAAAGTGTGAAGCTGGAGAATTGCAAATCAACAGGTAATTCCCAGCCACGTCTCCTCGCTTTGGCGAGGTATATGAAGGCACAAGGCTAGAATGTCTCACAGGTAATATCGGGGTGGTGTTTCAAGCATCTACTACATATGCCAGGCACATGTTCAACTTTTGATACCTGTGGTCTCATCTACACTTCAAAACACCCCTCCCATCTCCTCTTTGAGCAGATGAAGAAATCTTCTCAGAGAGGTGAAGTAACTTGCTGGGGTCACAGCTAGGGCGAAGTGGGGAGGAAGCAACAGGTTTGTCTTCTGCTGTGTCTATCCTGGCTGATATTAAAATGAGCGTGTGGGGGGGCCGGCCCGGTGGCTCAGGCATTGGAGCTCCGCGCTCCTAACTCCGAAGGCTGCCGGTTCGATTCCCACATGGGCCAGTGGGCTCTCAACCACAAGGTTGCCAGTTCAACTCCTGGAGTCCTGCAAGGGATGGTGGGCTCTGCCCCCTGCAACTAAGACTGAAAGGACAACAACTTGAAGCTGAACGGCACCCTCCACAACTAAGATTGAAAGGACAACAATTTGACTTGGAAAAAAAGTCCTGGAAGTACACACAGTTCCCCAATAAAGTCCTGTTCCCCTTCCCCAATAAAATCTTTAAAAAAAAAAAAAAAAAGATTGTGTGTGCCCTGTGCCTGCCTCCAGTAGGACCAGAAGATGTAGGAAAGAAAAAAGAAAGAAAACTTTGAAATTTGTAGTACAAATTCTTCCATGTGCGTCCTTGAGAGCAGGCAGGGGAAGCCTAAGGCAGGATATAGGGGCACCAAGGCAGGAAAGCCATGTCCCTTACCCCCCATCAATGCCTGGAGCTGAGACCCGCCAGGGCCGACAGGCCAGCCCCTCACCGGCTAAACCTTGCAGGGGTAAGGCTGGTACAGGACAAGAGGATGGCACCCATGACCTGGCCTCTGCCTGCCCTAAGACAAGGAGACTGTGGAGTGCCTGCTTAGGCCTTGGCTCAGAGACGAGTCTCAAAGGTGATCTTTCTCAGTCCCTTGCCCAGCATAGGACTTGAACACATCCCGTGACAGACAGCTCACTACCTCACACTCCTCGATGCATCGACAACTCAGGTAATTAAAAAGCTTTTCCTTTTTGCTTGGCTGGAACCTGCCTCTCAGGAGCTTCCACCCACTGGGGCTCTGCAGGCCACACCTTATCTCAAGTTTACCGTGTGGTTTCTAGGGTGAGGAAAAGCAGCTGTCATGGTGAAGTTCCTTCCATGCCATCCACCCTACCTGCCACTTGGACTTCACCAGCCCTTAGGGACTGGGGTCTAGGCAGGGAGGATAGAATGGTGCTGGCCCAGCCTCCAGCTGGGTGGGTGGGTATGGGGAGTGGCAAAGGACCTGTGTGCCCTGAAGGTTTGCCCAGGGCACTGTGCTGGGGAGAGGCAAGGGCAGGAGGGGAGAATAATCTCGAACTGGATGGGAAGGCAAGCCAGTAGGCAGCCCTTGAGCAGACCAGGCCAGCCACGCCTGTGGCTCACATTCACACCTGGCCAGCACCTGCCTGACAGGCTCCCCTGAGGTGACACCCTCCAGGTGTCCTGGACTTGAAGATCCCTGAACTGAAGCCCCAGGAAGTGCCATGGGACCACCCAGCAGGGTCCAACAAATCCTCTTTGGTGCAGCCAGCTCTGTGGGTGCTTCTGCCTGGAGCTGAGACCCGCCAGGGCCGACAGGCCAGCCCCTCACGGGCTCCAGTCCTAAAGGATGGCAGCTCCCCAGAAGCATACGGGGCTCCTGTTACTGTTGCTGGCTGTTCTGCCTCAATATGCATTTCCTGAGCACCTACTGCATGTAAGGCACTGGGCACCGGAAAAGAGAGATGAATCACCCCAGGGTGACAAGGGTAGGGCCCACACGGAGCAGGTACATCATAGCCTACAGCATGCTTTTACTTCATTCTAATTCCATTCCCATGGCACCTGTATGCTGAGGGGGGCAGTTATATTCCTCTCCCCATTTTACAGAAGATGCACTGAAATTCAGAGGGAGGTCACATACAAGGTGACAGTGGCACAGCAGCGATTTGACCCCACTTGGGTCTGAATCCAAAGCTCATCCTCTGCCCTGCCCCCACTCTATGCTTCACATTAACCCAGCAACATAGAAAATTCCCAGATCAGAATCTCTTGGCCTCTCTGTGCCTTAGTTTCTTCATCTGTAAAATGGGGATCACCGTCCCTACCTCAAAGGCTTGTTGTGAGATCTAATTGAGATAATTCAGTGAGCACTGGAAGCATGTAAGTCAGTGCTGCCATCATTGTCATTACTGTCACAAAGGGTATGAGGGGACAGGCAGGCCCTGGGGAAGACAGAGGGTCAGTGGAGAAGAGGATTCTTGCACCTCCCTCCACTCTCCGACCTGACCAAGAAACCTGATTGGCTATGAGATTTTTAGCATCCACATCTTGAAGGTTTTTAGCTCCAGACTAAGATGGGAACCACTCATGGGCCGTATCATCTCCGAGTGCCAGAGCCCAAACCGGAGCTGGACACAGAGCAGGTAGCCAGTGACGTTTGTTAAATGACTGCAGTGGGGTAAAGGCCACAGAAGGCGCAGACCCCCAGCCTGGTGTGGCTTTCTCCTTGGTCTTCCCAGGGGTTGGCTGTGGCTAACAGAGGTCAGAGGAGGGCAATAGCTGACATCCCACAGACCCCACATCACGGGCAGGCATTTTCTCCAAAGTCCGGAGTCAAACAGGGCTGTGTCCTCTCCCTCTCACGGGTGCCTAATGTCCTGCCATTGCTCAAGGAGGGACACACCAAAATCCTGGAAGGAGGGCCCAGGCTGGCCAGGCCTTCCTTTAAGTGGACACTTGCCTGCCCAGGAATGGGGGCTGGCTAGGAGGGGGTGGCAGCTTGGGCCTTCCCAGCAGAGGCAAACGGGTTGGGAACCAGATCGTCACTGAGAGAAAGCCCTGAATGGAGAGTCAGGGTCATCAGTCACTTCCCTCTCAGCCACAGCTTCCCCACCTGCAAAATGAGGAAAAGCATCCCTGTGCTCTGTGGATTATGAAACTCCTCATCTATAGAGTGGGGGCCCAATTCACAGGTACAAACGACAGGCAATATTTATCGTCACCTGGCCTGGAAGAAAATAGGCTCAGAGAAGGGAAGTGACTGGTCAAGTTCACACAGTCTGCACACAGCCTGACCCCCAGCAGCTGGTGAGGACTACTGCCATCCTGTTCTCAGGAGTCATCGCAATGAATCTCAGATCTTTCCAGCCCCACATTTCTGAGCGTCAGGACCACTTGACAGAGCTGAACAGCTGCTTGGAAACCAGAGAAGGGAGTGGAAGCTTCTCTGGACAGAGCAAAGGAGAAGACAACACATCACAGGGAAAGCATTCTGGGATTGAAGAGGCATCTCCACCACTAGTGAGCGACCCCCGTTCTTTGCATCTGGAAGCTTCTCTCAGGGTCCACTGGCTCAGGAGAGTAGGCTTACCTGGCTGGCCCCAGCTACTGAGAGCGGAAGGGCGGGTCCTGGAGAGGAAAGAGAGAGCGCGAGGGGTTGGAAGGGATGGGTGCTGGAAAGGGAAGACAGAAGGTAAAGAGTCAGAGGAGATACCAAGACCTGAAGTGATAAGAGGGGGAGGTGGGGCACAGGGGAGGGGTTATGGGGCGAGAACAGGGGAGGAAAGAGTGACTGATAGAAGAGATTTCCCAGCGGTCTGAAAATGGCAGGTGGCAACAAGGACATCTGTAGCATTAAGGGGAGGATGGCCTCTGAGGCGCTCCCTGATGCCAATATTTTATGTTTCAAGAACACATACACTCCCCTATTCCATGTCCACAGCCCACAGCCCTCAGTCCTCTCGTGGCTCCGTGGAACTTATGAGGGACCCAGGCCTCTTCAAGAACCCTCAAATTTAAACTTTAACATTACTTCTGATGAAGGAATGCAATGTAGCAACAGGATGGAGCAAGGAGAGAAGGTCCTCACCTGGCTTAAACCTCTGTCCCAGCCTGGCTGTCAAGACCCGTCAATCACCATCATTAGTGCTGGCATCCATCTTATAATTACCACATGAGAAGCACAATTATGCCTCACTCTACTTCGGTGCAAGTTAAAAGCATTAATTTACTCAATGTAAACCTTAAGAAGATATTTACCAGAAGTTTTATAACTCTGTTTTGGGATTTTCGGGGTTTTTTTAAATACAGAGAAGAAGGAAGAAAAAGGAAGTGGCCTGGGTCTTCTCTCCAACTCATCTGAGAGGCCCTACACAGACCCTCCTCCCTGTGTTCGTGGGATTCCAGCAATCTCTGATCCAAAGGGTCTCTTTCGCATTGATGCTTTTGCAGGGCTGGAGGAGGTTTGGGGAGAATCCAGGAGACTGTCCCCATCTCCCGCCCAGCCAGCCTTCTCCTCCATTCCCTAAGAATAAAACGTTCATTATGGCTTCCAGCCTGGGGCTCTGGTTCTGGCCTTTGGGCAGACAAGGAGGACCAGGCTGGACCACTCATAGATTCCCCTCACTGCCCAGCCCCTCTTTTTTGGCATGAGTCCTCTGGTATCAACCTCCAAGCAAGGACAGGGCCAGCTAGGGCAATCTGGCCAGACGCAGGGGATCAGGGTGGTGAGCTAGCCCGTTGGGGTGAGGGGGACAGGATGGTAAGGTAGCCCACTGCGATGAGGAGGGTAGGAACTATAGCTCGTGCTGAGTCAGGAGATTTCTAAGGGTTCCTTGGGCTGGGATATCCCGGGGCATACAAGTACCGCAAACACAAATATTTCTCCAAATAATCAGTCCACGTAGCACCTGGAGAAATTAATCACTTCCTATGATGTCACCCCCACACGCACATCTCCACTGGCTCTCCTGGAGGGTTCAGACTCTGGGCAGCTCAGTGACTGGCACATCTCCTCTTCTGGGGGGCTTCCCCGCTTCTACTAGCAAGCCTAAATAGAAACCCCTTGCTTGACCAGAGCCGGCAAGGCAACTAGCAATGGGGTTGGGGAGACCCAAGTTCATTATCAAGTGTAGCCCCTTTCTCCTGGCCAGTGCAGTCCCTGGAGTGAGCTTCCATTTGACAATGCTACACCCTCTTCTTCCACCTGTCTTGACAATTCCACGTCCCCCTTTTTATACCTGTGGCAGACTGTACTGGCAGGAAGTGCTTCTAAGGTCTACTTCTAAACCAATCAGAATACACCAATGCAGGATAAACTTCTGTTTTCTAGTTTAGAGACTCTCAGTGGCTGTGGCCCTTGGGTAGATGTCTCTCAAAGGGTTCACTCAGGACGCCTAAGCATCAACCACTCCCAGAGTCAACCAGAGCACGGCAGCTACGAACAACCCAGGCAGCTTCCCTGTGCCCTGCAACTGTGCAGGGGCCCACATTTGAGGATGCTAAGGTGCTTGGTGATCCCAAAGGAGATTTACAGTCAGCCTCGTCCTATCTGTCACACATCCTGATCTGTCCTCTGCTCCTTCTACCTTCTGAGGCATGATGGGAAGAACAGATACTGGAGAAGAGGGAACCCACGGAGCCATCACTGCTCTGAGCACCTCCCACTCCCAGGGCACCAACCATGTAGGAGACCCTATGTACGAGTATCTCATTTATCCTCCCCTTAACCCATTAAGGTCTGTACTAATGTTTCCCCATTTATCAGATGAGGAAGCAGCTTGCCCAGGGTCACGCAAGCCACAAATGGAACTAGGATAAGAAGAACCCGTCGGTCCAGTTCCAGAGTCAGGCCAGGTAGGCCTGACTTGTCTCCACACTGAACTGAAGAAGATACTCAGCTCATCTTGTCGGGGCTCAGAGGGCCAGTGATTTGGCCCAGGCCAGATAGCAAGTCAGAGGCAAAGCTAGACCAGTACCCAGGTCTCCTGGCTCCCAGCCAAATGCTCTGGCCTTACCAGCACCCCATAGGGCCTGAGGTTCTCAAATTACCTTCCAGGAACAGCCACCTCCTGGGGAGGAGAACAGGGGTCTGGAATCAGGAAGATGGGGCTCACTAGAGACCTCTTCCCTGCCCTTGGTGTTAAAGCAGGGTTACTAGATAAAGTACAGGATGCCTAGCTAGATTTGAATTTCAGCTAAACAGCAGATTTTTTAAAAAATACAATTATTTCCCATGCAATATGTCCCTTTATTCGCAGGAGATACATCCCAAGACCCCCAGTGGATGCCCAATACCTTGGATCGTACTTATATATACTATGTTTTTTCCTACACATACATACCTATGATAAAGTTTAGTTTATAAATTAGGCACAGTAAGAGATTAACAACAATAATTAATAATAAAATAGAACAATTATAATAAGATACTGTAATAAAAGTTATGGGACTGTGGCCTCTCGAAATATCTTATTGCAGTGTACTCACACTTCTATTTCTTGTGATGATTTTAGATGACAAAATGCCTACGTGATGACATGAAGAGAGGTGGATATGCTAGACAAAGGGGTGATTCACATCCCAGGAGGAATGGAACGGGACGGCTTGAGATTTCATCACGCTACTCAGAGCAGTGCCCAGTTTAAAACCTAAGAATGGTTTATTTTAGAATTTTCCATTTAGTGTTTTTGGACCATGGTTGATCAGAGGTAACTGAAACCGTGGAAAGTGAAACCGTGGGTAAGGGAGAACTACTGTGCTAAAAAAATTATTTACCATTTATCTGAAATGCAAACCTAACTGGGCATCCTGTATTTTCATTTGTAGGTCTGGCAACACTAATGTTAAAAGGGCAGGAGACAGGGATGTAGAGTACAGCATAGGGAATATAGTCAATAATATTGTAATAACTACATATGGTGTCAGATGGGTATTAGACTATTGGGGTGATCACTTCGTCAGTTATATAAATGTCTAATCACTATGTTGTTGTACACATGAAACTAATATAATATTGTATGTCAACTGTAATAGAAAAATTAAAAAAAAAATTTTTTTAAAGGGGGCAGGAGAAAATAGGATCTCTGCTGGCCACCTAGTTCCTAGAGAACCAGCCCTATCCCAGGGCTCCCAGCATGACTTAGAGCCAAAGCCTGACCTCCAGGGCTCCTGGTTGTTCTTCCTCAGCCCTGTCCCTAGAGGTGGCTTCTGGGGCAGAGGTTCACCTGAGGCCAGGTGGGAAGCTGGGCCCAGCGTTCATGAAACACACTGAGAGAGCACAGGTACTGAGACCCAAGAGGGCAGTAGGAGCTCAGATCCCCACCGTGTAACAGCTCCCAGCCCCCACCTCCTCTGGGAGGGGGCTCCAGGCCTGAGCCCCCTATCTGCAGGCCCTCCAGCCCTATCTGATCCAGCAAGAATCCACAGCTAGTGTGTCAGAGCTGGAAAAGCCCCCAGAGGTCCCCAGGTCTAACTCCATCAGTGGCCAGGTGGGGAAACTGAGGCTGTCAGGTCCCTAGATCTGCCCCCATCTGGGTAGAGCCAGGACAGGGAGGCTTTGGGCCAACAAGAGAAGTTGAAGCTTCTGCTTCCCTCAGGTGTCATGATTGCCACCATTACCACCATCACCACCACCATCACCATCATCATCGTCATCGCAAACACAACCCCAGGTCTTGCTGCAAGTTCTTTTCCTTTTTTAAGTCATTGAATCGTCCCCTAACCACTCCCTCCTGATTATTATCACCCTACTTAGCCTCCAAAAATCAAGTTGCCACACACCCCAACTCTAGACCTCAGAGTTGTTGGCAAGAAATTGGGGGCCGCCCCGGCCTACTCTCCATCTTGAGCAACCGTTCTGATACTCCACACAAATTCCACTCAGATATGAGAAATAGAGCCCGGACCCCCAAGCCTGGCCCCAGGGCACAGAGCTGGAACCCTTATCCAAGGGCCTGAGGCCAGAGTCTGACCATGGTGCACAGGAGCCAGAGCCCCGAGGTGGACCTAACACCCTAGCCCAGCCCCTCCTCAAGGCCTCAAGGCCCCAACTCCACCAGCTCTGCTGTGAGAACAGGTACTGGGCGCCCACCCCATTGCCTCGAAGTACTCTGTTCTAGCCCAGCCCTCTGCAGCCAGGTGGGTACCTCTCTATTCTCACCTGTGAACATCCACGTACGTCTCCACTCCTACCACACACACTGCATAGGTGGGCTTCTTCAGGGACAGCCTCACAGCCCTCCGAGGTGCCATCCTGTGCCCCTGGCTCCGGACCTCCGCACACCCTGTCTCTCCAGCTCCTCTCCTGGACACCTCGTCGCCAGGAAGGAGTGTGAGTTCTGATGGGTTGGTGCTTTTCTCCTCCCTTTTAATTTCACCTTGTGACCTGATTAGCCTGCCTGAGCTAAGTCCCCACCTCCTGGCTCCATGCCCAGCTTTCCTCACTCAGGTCAGTCAACCTGGGAGGCCAGTCGAGGAGGCGCCAAGGCCACTTCTAGGGAATGGAGAAGGGGAGCTTCAGCTGGTGCCCCTGGTGGGGGGCTCAGCTGCCAACAAAAGACTACCAAGCTCCCCATCAGCCCCCGTTCCCCTTTCCTAGCTCTGCCTCTATCCTCAAACTCTTGGTGCCTGCACCCACACTGTAATGAAATCAGAGTTTCAGGAGTTCAGTTTCAGGAGTTCTGTCTATGTGCCAGGCACTGGATAAGCAGTTTGCAGATCTTATCTCATATGCTAGAAGCTCAGGTAGCATATAAAGTACAGTGCAATCAGAGTGCCTGGGCTCCAATCCCAGTTCTGCCTCTTATAGCTTATGACTTTGGGTAGTTCTTTTCCCTGTCTGTGGCCCCCCGTGTAAGATGGCAGTTGTAACCATAGTATCTGTCCTTTGGATTGATGTGGGGATTACGTGAGCCATGTGTGAGAGAGAGGCTCAGCACAGCACAGCACTAGGACCTAACATTCACTAGAAGAAATGCTAGTAATTATTACTAGTATCCCCATTTTATAGGGAGAGAATCATGGCTGCAGGTCACACTGCAAAGTAGTAAGTGGTAGAGCCAGAGCTTGCACCCAGCTCCAGCTGACGCACAGCACTATACCAGCCCCCAAAAGGTGAAGTCAGGCCCTTGTACCCTGACTCCAGAGATGGTGGAAGCCACCCCAGGAGAGCACCCTTGGCCAGCCAGTGAGAGTGGGAACGACATTTAAGAAGGAACCCAGAGCAATGTGCTAGGGAGGGCTGACTCGTTTCTAAAAATCCCCTCCTCTCAGCTCTGGTGAGTGCTGGCTCCCACCTGCTCTCAGGGTGTTTATGGAATTTCATTCATTCGTTTGACAAGCATTTGTTGCACACCTACTCTGTGTTAGACACTCCTGCAGGTGATGGGGACACAGGCAATGGGGATGAACGAAACAGACCACAACCTCTGCTCTGACGGCATTTATATTCTGGGGAAGCAGATGATAAGTTACATAAGTAAAGTGGGTAAACCAGACAGTGCAGCAACACTCTTCCCCATCACCCAGGCGAGAGGTGATACTGGTCGCTTGGTCCTGGGGGGAACAGTGAAGATGGGGAGAAGTGGTTGGATCCTGAATGTATCTTGAGGATAGAACTGATAAGGTTTGCTGATGGATTGGACATGGGCATGAGAGAGAGAGGAAACAAGGGTGACTGGATTTTTTGGGGTCCCAGCAGCCAGAAGGATAGAGTTGTCATCAGACAGATGGGGAAGGCTGGGGGTGGGCAAGGCAGGCAGGGGTGTTGTCTGTTCCATGTTGGACTTGTTAGAGGTGAAGTGTCTGTTAGACCTCTGAGTGGAGACAATGAATTACAAGTGACATGCTCCCTCCATATGGGGCATCAGGAGTGAAGAGAGGGGGAGGTCCCTCAGGAATCACAGGACACCACTCCTCAGCATGGGGTCCTCTCATTCTGGGCAGAATGAAATAAAGGACAACCAGAACTCCCCCAGTTCACAGGTCTGGGATGGGAGGATGGCAAAGAGAGAGATGGAGAAAGAAGGAACACTGCCTGTCTGGGGAACTACCAGTCTGATGGGGCAAGAGGGGGACACGGTCTCGGCCTCCAAGAGCCCCCAGCCTGATTAAGAAGATGGGAAACATATAAATGGCATAAACATTTCTTTGGTTACTTTCGATTTTGAAGATCTTCCTGGAATGATCTTTCTTACTGCCAACATACTGAGTACAAACATTCTTGATCTACAAAGTTCATTATACTCAGGCACCTAGACAAAGCCTAGGTTTACCCCATGAATACAGAACCCAGCAGAACAGCACTTCAGGGATATGTAGTTTCCACCTCCACCTCCACCCGCATTAACCAGGCTCTGAGTCATTTTGTTTGTATGTAATGTAATGTAATGTAATGTAATGTAATGTAATGTAATGTAATGTAATGTAATGTAATGTAATGTGTAAAAAGCAGGTTCCCTATTCCCAGTAGAGAAGGATGAATGGATGAGTGGATGGATAGGTGGATGGGTAAATGGGTGGGTGGGTGGGTGGATGGGTAGATGGATGGGTGGGTGGATGGGTGGGTGGTTGGGTGGATGGATGGGTGGATGTGTGGGTGGATGTGTGGGTCTATAAGTGGATGGGTGGGTGGATAGGTAGATGGATGGGTGTGTGGATGGGTGGATGGATGGGTGGACAGATAGGAAAGAGGGAGGAAGGAAAGCAGGTTGGTACATAAAGAACTACCTGCAAAGATAATAATAATGATGATGAAGATAGTGATAAACGACAGGATGACAATGATGAGGAGACACTAGCAAACACATATGCAGCCTTCACCATATGCCAGGCACTGTTCTAAGCCCCTTCCATGTACTGACTTATCTAATCCTCGTGACAATACCAGGTGGCAGGTACCAATTAAGCCTGGAATGCCAAGTTCAAACAGACCACAGCATGGCTGTGCAGGAGGAGACTTTTGCGGGTTGTGGGCAGGGCAGGGGCCCGGGCAGGTCATGGTGCCTTAAAAGAAATGTTCTCAGAGCTGGAGAAAAGAGTGAGGACATAGCAGAGAGTGGGCAGAGAAGCTGAGAAGACACCGAGGCACAGAGACGGTAAGGGACCTTTCAAGATCTGAAGCTGGAAAATGGTTGAGCCAGGATTTGAGCCCAGACCATCTGACCATAGAGGGGCTCGTAATTGTTGACTAGATCCCTGGGAAGTAGAATATCGGGTCCTTGTACCTTCTCCCTCGTGCTTTTGTGTATTGTTTGAACAGCTTTTGTGAGAAAACATTTTACTATTGAACAAAAATAAAGTCTCTCTTTGAGGAAAAATAAGAAGAGTTTCCTACTCTTGACCTCCCTTCCCACCCTCTGTTATTTGCTTCTTGCCTCCCTCCCTCTTTCCTCCGCTCTGAGAACATTTTTTTTTAAGACACCATGACCTGCCCGGGCCCCTGCCCACAACCCACAAAGGTCTCGTCCTGCACACCCATGCTGTGGTCTATTTGAACTTGGGATTCCAGGCTTACTTGGTCAGATTTGGGAGGAGCGGATGTGGTGGAGCGGGGTGACATCATTGCCCCCTGACCCCCCTTGGCAGATAGATAGAACATACCTCTGGGAGGGCCTGCCTGGCTTAGCCTGAAACACAGCCCCATGCAGGGAGAGAGGCCTGCCAGCTGCTAGGTGCCAGCTGCTAGGTGACCATAGGACTCCAGCACAACTCCAGTGTGTCCCTGGAACCGGCAGCCGGGAGAGTGTCTGGTGCTAGCGTTACCGTGTCCAGGGCCTGACATTCCCCATTCTTCAGCAATGTTTTCTCAGTACCTACCATGTGCGAGGCATTATTTTTGGTCCTGAGGATACAACAGTGAATTAGACAAACCAAGTAAGTCCCGGCCCTCAGGGTCATGCAGAGTAGCAAGAGAGACGAAATAATCTGCAGGATAGAGACTTGGATGTCGCGAAGGGATGAGACACAGTGAAGCAGGCGAAAGGGGCAGAGTGGAGAGGGCTGCTGTTTTGAGTAGGCAGATCAGGGAAGGCCTTTCTGGGGAAACGATATGGGAGCAGCGGTCTATAAATGAGACTGGTGATCTCAAGGGCTGTTCCAACCTCGATAATCTAGGATTCCATTAACTGAGGAGACCCCACCTCCTTTCAGTGTCCCTAGTCACAAAATGGGCTTGTTGAGCTAGATCAGAGTTTCTAAACTCAGATGTCTTCAGAGATCAGGCAGACAGCCATAACTGTGTGAAGTGGCCAGGTGCAAGGTAATAGGGAGGAGTGGCAACTGTGGCTAAGGGGATAAAATATAATATTTCTTAAAAAACAGAACACTATGGGTCAGGCAAAACCCGTCGGTAAGTCAGACCTGGCCCTTAGGCCATGAGTTTGAGACCCCAGCCTTGACTATTTATGGATTAGTGGGTAAGGAGGGGTGAGGAGAATAACTCTGGTTGGGGAAGTCATTTGATGAGGATGAAGATAAGCCACCTGGGCCCAGGTGAGCCTTGGCACCAGCAGGCATGGCACCCACCGGCCTCAGCCTTTGACCAATCACAGTGGGTTCTGGGCTATTCCCATGACTGCCGACACCAGCTGTGGGCTCTTCCACTCTGGGGGACGCCCTCCCCAATACACACACAGCCTGAGCTTGCCTAGTACAGCCATGGAGGGCCAGAGGGAGGACTTGTAGCCTTTCTCCACTCCTGGAACACTGAGCCCCGTAGGGACAGTTCCACCTGCTCTCCAGAATCCTCGACCTCAAGTTGGAAGGGCCCCTAGAGATCGTCAGTCCAACCCTTAATTTTCCAGCTGGGTAAACCAAGGCTTGGATAAGAGCTGTGACATACCTGAGATGACACGGTAAAGTCACAGGACGTCAAATCTAGATCCAAGGCTTTCATTCATTCCTTCATTGACAAAACATCTATTAGGCACTTTTTATATACAGGTCCTGTTCTGGAAGTTAGAGTTCTCACCACGTGTTGAGTTCTCTCAGCTTTTTATATTGACTCACTCTTCTGGGATCTCGCAGGTCACCCCCAATCCCTTCCTGTGCCCTTGGCACCCAGGGCAGGATCCTGGACCCCCGGGAAAGTGGAGGAGGAACCTCAGGGGTGCTGACTCAGGGTACCCACCATTTCCTGCAGGGCCAGAAAGCCTGCGGCCACTGGCTCTAATAGCAGGAAGTGGTGAGGGTCATGAGTCATCCCACTCAATCCACATGGTCCCCTCCGAGCCTGAAACCCCAGCCTAGGTCTCCACTGGGTACCATGGACTTGCAGGAATCGCCATCTCCTTCCTCAGCTCTGAAACATCCAAGGGTCTGTGTGGCAGCATCAGCAGCACTAATGACACCACATGTAGCGCTTGCTGGGCACGGTACAGGCCTGGAGGGCCTTGAGGTCAGGTGGAGTCAGCCCCACTCCTAGAAGTGGCCGACTCAGCCGCCTCCCAAGCACATCACCTCCTTCCCTGCCCCCAACTGGCTTTTTCCCTTCTCAGCAAGTGGAGCTGCTTCTACCTCAGGTGCCAAGGCAGAAACCCAGGCAACCTCTTTGGTCTTCCTCCTCCCACACCCTCAACATCAGTCACCCCACCTGACCTGTCAGCTCTCCCTTCCAAACCTCTTAGCCCCATTGCTTCCTCTCTGTCCCCACCCTCACCCCTACCACCACCCTGGTCCCAGCCACCACCATCTCAGCTGAGACCTGAGCAGCCTCCTGGTCTCCCTGTCCCCAGGCTCCACCCCGCAGTAGTAATGATCTGTCAGAAACATGTATCTGATCATGTCTGTCCCTGGAAAAGCCTTCTGCAGCTCCCGATGGCCCCAGGATAAAGGAGGGAGACTGAATGGATAAAGCCTAAACTATGGGGCCCCGCTGTCTGGGTTCCAATCTGGTCTTGGCCGTGTCTTAGATTTCAGGACACTGGGCAAATGATTCCACTTCTCTGACGCTCAATCTTCTAATTCATAAAATCTGGAATAGAGCCCAAGTTGTAAATGACATATGTAAATGCCTGGGGCATAGCTGATCCTCAAAAAAGAGACATTTAGCCTGGCATTCAAGGCCCCAGACCAGGGCCCTGATGAACTCCCCCTTCTCAGTGCCCGACCCCCAACCTGATCATTTTCCTCTGGGCCCCTCCCCTGCCCAACCCAATGCCCCCACTGGGGACTTGCTACCTGACCTGGGCTTTTTTATGAACCTCTGCCCATCCCCAGCCTTCCTGCCCTCCCGTTCCCTTTCTCACTTCTGCCTCTCTTCCTCCAGCACCCACTCCATAGGAAGACTCAACACTTCCACTCCCTGCATGGATTTATATCCCACATCCTGATAAAAAGGATTTGAGACAGATTACAAAATACACCCTGGATAAGAGTTTATTTTAAGTGAGAAAACAAAGTCAAACAGTGGGGAAAGAACAGGGGTGGACATATTATCTGGTTGGTAGACTTAGCTGTGAGTTCCCTGGTGGCTCAGGAGAAAAGGGAAATATAATCGATTCCATGAATCATGATACAAGGTAAATCTAAACCAGCTGAGGAGGGGAAGACTAGCTCTTCCAGACCCTGAGAACTGAGAAAAATTCCCCCACCCCTGGGTGGGGATAAATAAATGAGGCAAATGTGGGATAATGAACGAAGGATCCACAGCATCCTTTTGGTTGGGTCTGGCTTGATCCACAGGTGTATTGGGGGTGATGTCTATAAAAATATCTGCTTTGTATCCTTCAGGATCTTCTCCACGAGCATTGTTTATTTAGTCCAAACCTTGGGTTCAATAGGGAATGGTGATGAATTGGGGGTTTCCCTCCCTGATGTTCGCTCGTCCTTGCAACATTTTCCAGTGTCAGCCAACCTGGCTGCAGTTGAGATCCCACTGTGAAAATTAGCCTAGATCTAGTACCTACTGGCTCACTCCCAACTGGGGAATCATTCCTGGAAAGGGAGTGGAAACATTACCTCTGCTGGGCATCATCTAACACAGAGCTTCACGTCTTGGCAGGCCCTTCCAGAAAATTTGGTCCATTGCCTCGGTGAACACATGGAGGCAAAGAGACCCAGAAAGGGACAGTGACTTGCCTCAAAACACACAGCCTCGCAGAGGCAATGTGGGGTAAAGGACAGAAAATTGACCTCAAAGTTAGAAACTTGTATTCTCAGGCCACCTGACACGGTTCCTTGAAAAACTCTTCTTTCTTTCCACGAGGGCAGCTCTGTCCGGTGGAGACACTCCATCTAGGTCTGGCCCGTCCAACTGCATTCTCACCATCTATGTTGCTGATGAAATGTCATCTGCCAAGACCCCTAATGGGAAAAGTGTTGTACAGAAGGGTTCAGCATCTTGCCCAGAATTACTCACTCATTTATTCAACAAACATATCTTGGGTACCACCATGGGCCAGGCCATGAGTGGATGAATAAGACCTGGTCCCAGCTTGCTTTATAGGAGAACATGGTTTATGGGGGGACGTGGACCCATGAACACGTTGTTACGAGGAAGCTTTGTTAAGAGCCACAGGAAGGGCATGGGCTGAGGGCCGGGGATGCAGGCATGGAGGGCATGGACGGTAAAAACGGGAGCCAGTGTTTCCTGAGCACTTAGTGTGCTAGTCTGTGCTAAGCACTCAGTCAGCATTGTCTGTCATTCTTGCATCAAACCAAGGAAGTGAACATAGCTATTACTTCTGCTTTGAAGAGAAGGAAATCAAGTCTCATGTCCAAGGTCTCCTGCTAGTGAGGATGGAAGCAGAGCTGCAACCCCATTCATGGGACTGGTGTGTTAATTGCTACATTCTACTGCCTCCAACGCTGGCGAAGCCTGGGTAGTTCTTATCACACGTGTTGTTGGTGCTCATAGGCTGCAGGGGCCACTTGGCCTCAGCCCCTCACACCCAATTTCCACCCTGGGAAGGGCAAAACTGACCTGTGTCTGGCCTGCTGGCCCTAGGGCAGCCCTCCGCACAGAGGCCTGATGGCAGAAGGACTCAAGAGACAGCCATTCCCAGCTATCTCAGACCAGCAAGGCTCTTTGGGCACTGGCTGCCCAATCTGGCACCTCTTCAAGCCCTGGAGCCTCCCAGGACATGGGCACAGGCCACCCAGCCCCTGCTGGCATTGGCCTTGTCTGAGTTGTGGGGTTGGGACCGTGCCTGGGGACAGAGGCCCACCCCAGACAGGGTTCTGATGGCTGAGGCGGGGAAGTGGGGCCACCTACACTCATAGAAAATCAAGGAAAGAGGACGCTTTGGAGATAAACCTGGAAGTCCAGGGTTTCACACTTAAAACAGATCAAAGAATAGACACTCAGGAGAAAGCAGAATAGGGGCTCAAAGCCCACCCGCTCACCCTCCTTTTCCTCCCCCCCAGTAGTCCCTGTTAGCCCTTGTGCAGGATTCTGGGACTCCACAGGAACAAAGAAGGAAAGAGAAGTGACACTGTGAGGGGAGAACAGGCGAGAGTCCTAGGGGCAGGCAGAAGAAACCCAGCGACACCATGCGTCCCCAGTGCCCATATGGTCCCCTCTCAACTTCCTGCTTCGCCCCACGTCTCCCTTTCTCCAAGCCCCCTGGCTTCCTGCACTCAGACATGTACTGATCACCTACTTTGCGCTTGGCCTGGGTGCTGGGGACACACACCCCTGACACCTCCCAGGTGGTGGTTGTGTTTATCCCCACTAAGCAGATGAAGAAACTGAGGCTGAGAGCCTTCAGGTGACTCAGCCAATTAAATCGGATCCAGCACGGCAGGTGGGAAGGTCATGGACCGGGAAAGACTGAGACCCAGAGAGGAGCGGTGACTGACGCTGGGTCACACAGCAATCAGTTACAGATGGAGGCTGGAAGCAGCTCCTGGCACCTCGCCTGGCTCCAAAAAAAAACAAAGTAAATCTCGTTAAGTTCTTGGCAAGGAGGCTCCAGGTGTTACCGGATGGGCTGTGCCAACACCCTAGAAGCTGTCCACACCCTCTGCCACATCCATCTTACTTACCTGCCTCCCGCTGTCTTTTCCAGGAAGGGCAGTTCTGGGGCCACCTGAACTGGTCCTCCTCCAGGGACCAGCCCCCACAGGTGGCATCTCCACGTACCCACCCCCTGCCCTCCAACCCGGACTCCAAGGCAGAACTGACAAGAGGCATTTGCTACACTCCTAATGTTTGCTGACATCAGCAAAATGAGTCCTCAGGCTGCCCCCAAATCGTTCAGTTCCCCTAGAGGAACTGAGGGAGGACACACACTTGCTCCGAGCACCCATCTGAGCTCACATGGTCGCTTACACCCCAGCAAAGCAAGTACAGGTGAATAAAGCATGGCTCAGAGAGGGGTAGATGCTACCCAAGGTCACACAGGTCATTGAGGACAGTCGTCCGACCCTGAGCCCATGCTCCTACCATTACCCAGGCTCCCCAGGCTGCCACTCTTGACCATCCCTGTCCTGGTCCAAAGGATAGGCCGCCCAGCCTTGCACCCCTCTCCCTCTGCACACATACCCTGTGCCCCAGGAGACACTGAGAAGGAAGAGGGGCACTGTCCCTGGCTGTGGGACCTCAGACGAGTTAGAGCCTCTCCTATCTGCATATGTCATGTTTTTCCTATCTGCGTATGTCAGGGGGGCAGGGGATAGTTTGATGGTCTCACAGGCTTGCCTCTCCCGACCCTCACCTTGCCCCTGTGCCCTCTGGGGCCTGGGGTCCTCACTTCCACCCTCCACGGTGGCTGTGGTGCTTCATAGGCTGATCCCAGGAGACAGCACCCCCGGATCCTGGGGGGCAGGGGTTGTGAGAACCTGGGTGTGGTCATCTGCCGGGTCCCCCTGTCCCAACCTCCTGACTTAGGAAGGCAGAAGGTAGGGGTGAGAGCTCAGGGTCCGGTACGTTTGGTGGAGGCCATTTGTGGGTGCACCACACACCTGCATAGTGTTGCCTGCTGTGCTACATGTGGGTCTGGCAGGTGCTGGGACGGGACACAGTCCGTGCCCTCGTGGAGCTCTAGGGACTGGGAATATCTCACATAGATGCGGAGATTACAACACAGAGTGTTCCCACAAGCATAAAGGAATGCCCCCAATTGCCATGGTCTCCCGGTCCAGCCTGGGGTCAGGAGCCTTCCGATGGCCGGTGACACTGGAGAAATGGCACAAAGGCAGATGAGCCTCAAGTGCCAGGACTGGGATTCAGATCCCTGGGTCAAATGTGCCCCTTGCTTCTGTCAGTCCTCTGGGGAACCTGCTCCAAGGGGTTCCTGGTGCCTCCTTTCTGGGCAAGCTTCAGAGAACACCAGAGCTGGCAAGGCCACTTCCAAGACCACAGAACTGAGGTCCCGAGAAGGGACTTCATTGGCACAGGGCAAGCCAGGAACGGCCAGGGCTAGAACCCAGGCTGCTCGCTCCCTGCCTAGCACCCTATGCCTCAACCTTCTGTACCTACTGTCACTCTCCTGGACACACTGCCCCCACGCTGCACTTCCTGTGGCCTGGGCCCTGCTTCCACGCCAGGCCCACCTGACCTGGCCTCTGCCTGGCCCCTTCGCTCCAGGCGTTGGCCTCTGTTCCCAACCTGCTCACAGCCTTCAGAGTCCCTTTCAGTGTTGGTAGCCCAAGGGGCGGGAGGGGAGCCTGACTTTGCCTGAGATGACACACACTGACCCCAGGATGGGTGAAGACTTCAAAACTAGACCCAGCTTTGCACAGCATTCCCCAGGCCTGACCCCAGTCCTACTATCCACCAAAGCCCCACCCTCCTGTCTACGTGACTCAGCTCCACTGAGCAAGCATCAAGAACTGGGTTCAGGGGCCAAGAATTTGACAATGTCCTAGTGGGTCCTGTCGTAGCACCCAAACCAGGGTGGAAACCAGGGGAGAGGTCAACAGGTGAGCGCAAGTTCAGCTAATGGGGCTCATGGAGTCAACGAAACTTCTAGAAGCAGCTCTCACTGCAAAAGATGTAAAGGCCCAGCCCAGAAAACAAACATGGGGAAACTTTTCTCTTCACAGTACCTGGGTTCTGAGGAAATTCATCTTAATAAAAACCTTTTGTAAACAAAATCTTCTTAGCTTGATGAGAGGAAACGGCCCCTCAATACCTACCTTTATTTCCTTCTCATTCTAAATGTCTGTCTCCCGCTGCAGAGGTCAGGTCTCTTTGAGGGCTGGGGCCCCGATCACAGGTACTTCAGTACCCAGCACCCAGCGCAAACAGGGCCTGGCCCATTCATTACTGATGCTCCTGGAATGAGCTGACGACGAAATGAGTTCAACTTCCACATAGAGGAGAAGGTACTCATAATTCATATATCTGTCAAAGGACTGGTATCCAGAACACATAAGAAATGTCTACAGATCACCTTGAATAAGACAAATCACCAACCCTGTAAGTAGAGTGGAACTCGGAATTCACGTGCCACAGATATTAAGCAAGACCTTCCGGGAGAGTCTATGCTCATAGCTAGCGTCCCCGGCTATGACCCCAGGCCCCTGCAAGGCATGTAGCCACGTAAACCTTCACTGGGGGTAAATTTTAGAAAGTCTCATGCAAAGTGCCCAGAGAATGGTAAAGGGAAGGAGTGATGAATGATGCTGGAAGAAAGGATGAAAGGCACAGGAAATCTTCTCAGGCAGGCCCCAGCTGCGTCCCCTGGATAATCTGGGCTCAGTGCTAACAGTGGGGTATGAGTGGTGGGGGGAGTTCTCTCCACTCTCAGATAGGAGGGGAGGCTCCTAAGAGCACAAGCGGGGTCTCCTCAAGAAGTAGTCAGGCAGTGGGTCAGCAGTCAGGAGCCTGGGGTTCCAGCACTAACACCTGGCAAACTGGCTGGGTGACCTTGGGCACCCTCTCCATGACCTCAGTCTTCATATCTGTACAAGGAGAGGATTGGGTAGCTGTTCCTTAGAGAGCTGTCCAGCTCTGCCTCAATGAGACTAGACATACACCCCCCGCTACTCCTCTCTCACCTTTTCCCCAGCATCCTGTCAGTGCCTCTAACCTCAGTGACACTCCCCCCCCCCCCCCCGCAAGTGACCCACGGTGAGGCCAGTCTGAGAGCCAACCAGCCCCAACCCGGGTCTGAATCACTCAGCCCGACTGTGGCCCTCTGCCCTGGGACCTCACAATGTCGGCATGGCCTGGCAGAGCGGGCACCTCGTTGCGAGCCACTGTTTTTCTTTAATACGTGCTTCCTGCTCCACTTCACCTGACTCCACATGCAGCCTCCTTACTCCCTGACGGCCAGCACCAGTCGCCAAGTGCCAGCCATATACAACACCTACCCCCGGGTGCCAGCTGTGAAGGAGAAAGACAGAGGAGGATGGGGAGAGGCGGGGGGCCAGTCTGAAGGGGGAGGCACAGCCCATGCTCTGTGGGATCCCCAGACTAAGTGTAGAGACAACGGCCTGTCCCTCAGTAGCTACCTCTCTGATGGGGGAGGCATAGCCTGTCAACATAGATCATCCAGTCCGATGGGGGAAACACGGCTCCCACCTTATAGGACTTAAGGGTTAGGCAAAGCCCTTCTCTCCCTCTTTTGCAAATCTTCTGATCTAATGGGGAATTAGATCTCCAGTTTGATGGAGGAACCCTCAGGAAACTTTCTTCCTGTCGGTGGAAGGGATCCACTCTCTTAAATATACACTTCCTCACTTCTGGTAAAGAGCTTCCACACGCTGTCTCCCTTGAGCCTCACGACCATCCAGGAGCAAGGCCAGCTGGGGACTGGCCTCCGTATTTGACAATTGGGGAAACTGAGGCCCAGAAAGAGAAGTGGCGGGATAAAGCCATACAGCAAGGCAGGACTAAAGCCCAAGTTTATCTCCAGAGGGAAGCAGGGAAGCAGGAGAGAGGGGTGAATGACTAGGGAACTGGTTGCCCAGGCCTTGGCCTGGAAAGGCTGGGCAGCCGGGCATCCTTTGCCCCAGTGCCCCTGTGGTGACCTGACTCAGAGCTGCCTGGAGTAGGCCTTTCTCAATCCAGTATGGAAAACACTTTTTGTTTGAGGGAGGCTTGCTGCCCTGCTAGGCATTTTTGAGCCTGGTTTATTGATTTGGCCCAAATAGCCTACAGCACAGCTTTTGCATGAGCCAAGGGAAATGCCAGCCGGGGTGCAGCCTTAGCCCAGGCCACAGCTTCTCTGAAAGCCACGGCTGAGTAGAGGCTGGAAAATCTCCCATGGTCAGAGCCAAAGGAACCCCAGGGCTGAGTTGGTCCAACCCCTGCTTTTTAGAGGGAATAGTGAGGACCAGAGAAGGACAATAACTTGCCCAAGGTCACACCGCACACCAGCAGCAGAGCTTGGACCTGCCACTGGCCCCCTGGCCCATGGCCTCGGCTCTCACCAGCACTGGGCCAGGTGGAGCAGCTCTTTCCCTCACCCCTTATGGGACACCTCAGGATGTCTGAAAGATCTTCTATATTTGAGATATTTATGGACATACCTTGGGGCTTGACTCCCCACTCCTGGCTCTGCACCCCCTGTCCTTCAGGGCGTCCCCGGAGGGCTGCCCCAGATCCTAGCCATGGAAGGAATTTGCCAAGATGGGAGGTGGAGGGCATGGAGGGCCACATCACACTTCACCCCCTCAGCCACCCGGATCCCCCAAGCAGGGAAAGGCCCTCGCTGTTACTGAGTGCCTCCTGTGTGCTGACCCAGAGTAGAGTGTTTGAACATTACCTCATTGGAGCCTCACAGCCATGGTGAGTCCAGGCGCCTTTATGAGATTCAAAGATGTTGAGACACCTTGCCCAAGGCCACGTAGCGCCTACGTGGGGAGCTGGAACACCAGCCGGCTCTGTCTGCTTCCAAGCCCACGCTCTATTTCTCCATTGTCCCCGAAGCCCCCGGAACAACCCCAGGGGCGCCCGCCTCCTCTGGGAAGTGCCCAGAGCCTGCTGACAACCTCACCCCCTGACTTGGTCCTTGGCTCTACTCATGGCTCAAAGCTGGCCTTGCTGCTCCCTCCCCCAAGCTATAGCCTCAGGCACGGGACTCCCTGAGGAGGAGAAATAGGGCAGGCATAGCAGACCTGGCCTTAGGGTACACTCAGGCCCACTGAGTCTCAGGGCAGCTTCAGGGGCCCAGGGGCCCAGCTGAAGAGAGTTCACGGGCTAGACTCAAGTTTCCACAGTTGTTTCCAAGGCTGTGGTGGGAGTTCAGAGTTTTGGATTCCAGTTGAATGCTGCCATGTCCTGCTGTGTGACCTTGGGCACGTTGCTGGTCCTCTCTGAGCCTCACTTGCCAGAAGCTGGTCACGGACATTCTGTGATAATGAGTCTCCACATGCCTGATTAGGTTCAAAGTTTCAGGCAGGACCATTTCTCAGTACTGGTCCTCAGAAAGAGAGCCAGGCCAGGAGCAGGTGTGAGCTCCTGGGTTGCCACTCTGGGGACTCTGTTGGTGTCATCACTCTCAAGCTGCAGTGTCAGCGACTGCACCGGGGTGGAGTGTGGCTTGGTGGGGCCTCATCTGCAGGAAGACAGGGCAGGATTCCATTTCTTGGGTTCCAAGTCAGCGGTGTGCTGGAGGCTGGCTCTGTAAAGCTGATTGTGTGACTGTCTTCCCACTTCCACACTCAGCGGTGACACATTGGTAGCTTGGAACTGACCACAGTGGGACTGTTTCCACCAGGGACCTTGGTAAATGCTACAATCAGTGTGTGTGTGTGTGTGTGTGTGTGTGTGTGTGTGTTTGGTTGCTTTGGATTGCCGATTGTTGAGCATTTACAAGCACACCACTGACTGTATGGGTAAGTTATATTTTTCTAGAAATTTGTCCATTTCATCTAAGTCTCCACACTTGTTGGCATATATTTTCTTTTCATTTAAATTCAATTATAGCAACTAAAGAAAAATAGATAAATTGGACTTCATCCACAAAGACTTTTGTGCCTCAGAGAACAATTATTAAGCAAGCGAAAAAGACTATTGACAGAATGGGAGAAAATATTTGCGAATCGTATACTTGATAAGGGTCTGATATTCAGAATCTATAAAGGACTCTTACAACGCAACAATAAGAAGACAGCCCAATTACAAGATGGACACAAAGGATCTGAACAGACCTTTCTCCAAAGAAGATATGCAAGTGGTCAATAAACACATTGTCATGCAGGGAGGCCTGCGGGGTCTCTGCTCCCGCTCCCCATACAAGAATGCAGGACATGGTGAGGCCAAAAAGGAACACCCACGGAGCCATAGGTAGGGGAGTCATACCACTATATTCTCTCTGGCGGCACTATACTCTCACTGGAGGCTGGATCCACACTGTCCGCAAACCGCCATCCACACTTGCCAGCCCAGCCACCATCTTCTTGCTAGCCCCCATTCTTTCTCTCTCTTTCAGCGTAGCCACAGCAGTTATATTAGTGGCCAATGGCTCCCTGGTTACAGCTGACAGCCAACTAGCCACAGCTGATGGCCATGCAATCACAGTTGGCCATTTACTACCTGAGCCAGCACCTGTCTATGTGAGGCCAAGAGCCTGTAAACTACTTTCTGGGGCTCTGCCCCCACACACATACAAAGGTGCTCGATGTCACTAGTCATTTAGGGAAACGCAAATCAAGACCACAATGAGATTCCACCTCATACCACTCAGGATGGCTACTATTTAAAAAAAAAAAAAAAGTTAATGACAAGAGTTGGTGAGGATGTGGAGAAATCAGCACCCTCCCACATTACTGGTGGGGATGTAAAATGGTGTAGCTGCTTTGGAAATCTGCGGTGTGGTCTGGGGGTAGTTTGACAGTTCTTCTGCCTCCCAGGAGGAGAGTGAGGCTGGAGGGGGTGTGAGAGGAAGGGGCTACTTCACCTCTCTAAAAGCTTGGGCTCCTGTGTGTTTGCAGGTAGAAGTGTGAAGCTCCCAGAGGCACAAGTTTGGCTCCTGTGGCGACAGAGTCAGGAGTGCAGTTTCCAGGCTCTCGACCTCACGTGGTAAGGTGCTCACTTGGGTAGTAAATGGCCATCAACTGTGATTGGATGGCCATCAGCTGTGGCTAGTTGGCCGTCAGCTGTAACCAGTGAGCCATTGGCCACTAATATAACTGCTGTGGCTACGCTAGCAGGAAAATGGGGGCTAGCAAGAAGATGCTGGCTGAGCTGGCAAGAGCGGATTGCAGTTAGCACAGCGGATTGCAGCTAGCAAGTGAGATTGGTTGGCAGAGAGAAGTGGACGGCAGGTTGCGGGTCGTGTGGCTCCTGCTTCCTGTGTCTCCAACCCAGCCGCCAGCGAGAATATAGTGGTATGACTCCCCTATCTATGGCGCCGTGGGTGTTCCTTTTTGGCCTCACCATGTCCTGCGTTCTTATGCGGGGAGCGGCAGCTGAGACCCTGCATGACAGCTCCCCAAAAAGATCACAGAAGGCGGTGTCCACCCTCTTGGGGTCATTCAAAGGCCAACAGATATGAGATGGTACCTGTCCCCTCCCCAGGCACCGAGGTGGTTTCCTTGAGTTCCTACTGTACATCTTCATACTCTCCGGTGCCTCTGTCATTAACTCCCTTTATTTATGTCTTTCTCTTTTTCTCCAATGAATCTTGTCAGAAGTTTACCAATTTAACTAATTTTTCCCAAGAACTAACTTTTGGATTTTTTTAAACCCTATTTTTTTCTACCAACTCCCTGTTTTATACATATCTTTCCTTTCTTTGGGTTAATCTTGTGATTTTTCTAACTTCTCAGGTAAGATGCTTAATTCATTAATTTTCTGCCTTTCTTATTTTCTACCATAAACACTTAAGACCACGCATTTTGTTCTAAGAACCATTTTAACTGAGCCCGTGAGTTTTCAGGTGTTGTCTTTTGACTGTCGTTGAATTCATAATTTCTATCACACTGTCTCCTTTGATTGATGAGTTATTTAAAAGGCTTTTTTAAATTTCCAAACGAAAGGGTTTTTCTTATTAACTGAGTTCTAAGTTAACTGCATTAGAGTTAGAGGATGCGGTCTGGATGATGCAATTTATTTTAATTTTGTTGAGATTTGCTTTATGGCCAGTATCTCTATAGTCAGTTTTCATGTATATTCCTGTGCTTGAAAAGAATGTGTGTTTATCCATAGTTGGTACACAGTTACGTATATGTTGGTTGGTGGGAGCTTGTACTTTGTGCTTGTCAAGTCTTCTACTGACCACTGATTTTTTGGTCTGCTTTATCAGTTAGTGAGATGTATTAAAGTCTTACACTCTAATAGTAGACTTGCCCAATATTCAGAGTTCAATCAATTTTAGCTTTCTGTATTTTGATATTTGGGGTAAAGCTGGCTTCATAAAATGAATTGAGAAATGACCTCTCTTCTTCTGTTTTCTGGAAGATATTGTATAGAATTGGTGTTACTTCTTTAAACATTTGGTAGAATTCCCCACTGAAACTATCTGGGTCAAGATATTTCAGGAGTTTTTAAATTATGAATTGAATTTCTTTAATAGTTACAGGGCTACTCCATTTACCTATTTCATACTAGGTGAATTTTGGTTATTTGTGTTTTTTAAGAAAGTGGTCCATTTCATCTCTAAGTTGTCAAACTTATATGTGTATAGTCGTTCGTAGCATTCCCTTATTATTCCTCTGATGTCTATATTTATATCCTTGGTTTCATTCCTGATATTGATAATTGTGCCTACTCGATTTTTCCTTTGTCATTTTACTAGACGTTTGTCAATTTTATTGGTCTTTTCAAAGAACCAGCTTTTTGTTTCACTGATTTTCTCTATCAGTCTTCTGTCTTCAAGTGCATTGATTTTTTATCTTGTCTTTATTATTCCTTCCTTCCGCTTGCTTTAGATTTCTTTTGCTCTTCTAATTGCTTCAAGTGGGAGCTTAGAATATCAATTTGAGACTCTTCCTCTTTTCTAATGTGTAATGATGAGCAAGGAAAAGAAAGAGCACACACTAGAGTGGGACTAATGAATTTATTGAGCAATATCTAATTAATTTATTTAGCAATATGCAATAGCAAAAGGCAAAGGCACTTAAAAGAACGTGCTAATGACAGAAAGTAAAGGTGGTTAAGACTAAACTATATACATTAATAACAACGTCAAGTCAAAGGAGTACACATACATATAAGTTTAAGAGATCTCAACATATGTTTGCTATTGATCAAAAATCACTTGGTTAAATACACAAATAACATCAATAAGGAGTATCCAAAAACAGTAATAAACTCTATAGGATAGTAACTATTACAGTAGATGCCCAAAGTTCACCAAACCAGAGGAAAAACAGCACTGGAAAAGTCATAAATCAAAACCTTGCCAGGTCTGCAGTGGGGAAAGCCGAGGCGTCTCCCACTGCTGCTTGCTAATTCCCAAGAATGTTACTGCTGTTGTTCTTACTGTTGCTGTTATTGTTGGAAGTCAGGGCGTCTTCTGATGCTGCATACAAGTTTCTAAAACGCTAACAAGTTCTCAAGAATGTCGTTGCCGTTGCCGTTGCTAGAAGTTAGGGCCTCTCGATGCTACAAGCTGCAAACTGCAAACAAGTTTCCAAAATGCTAACAGTTCTTAAGAAGGCTAACCTGTGGGGAACAATACTGGAGAGGCTGGGAACCAGCCAGACCTCACCAGGTCCACAGCTGGAAGTCGGGGTGTCTCCAGGTGTTGTGAACTGCATGGTGAATACGAGTCTACAGAATGTTAGAATGATGAAGAATCACCAATGACAAATGACAAAATTACAAAATATTACACTGCCAACTGCGGTCTGTCTTATATATTTTTTCAGATGTACCCTAGAGCCAAGCTCCTTGTTCCTGCCTCTCCGTCGGGAAAGGACAGTTCCGGGAGGGTCCAGCAGTTACTGTGATAAGAATATTGTTTATTCTGCTGAAGGGCCAGTTCATTCAGACAAACAATACCTGCTGTTCTCGCCTGGGACCATTGGCTCAAGGCCTTCCAAAGCTTGGCAACATGCCTGTCATGTCATTCTCATATAACTTAGTCACTTCATCTGCTGATGCCAGCGAAACAGACAGAAAGCAACATCCTCCCATATCTCTCCTGCTGGGAACGAGATGAGGGAGAAATTTTCTTAACCCTAAACTAACCAATACCTCACGTGCAGTCTCTCACATGAGGGAAACCCTACATGCAGTCTCTCATGTGGGGAAACAAAGGAACAAAAACTAACAGACAAAAGCTCACATCAGCCAATGAAGGCAAATTTTCCTCAACATCTTCCCTACATAATGTAAGCATTTAGTGCTATAGATTTCCCTCTCAGGACAGTTTCTGCTGTGTCCCATAAATTTTGGTATAATATATTTCAATTCTTATTCATTTCAATGTATTTCTTTTATTTGAGACCTTCTCTGTGCCCATGTATAATTTAGAAGTGTATTGTTTAGTTTCCAAGTGTTTGGAGTTTTTCCTGTTATCTTTCTGTTATTGATTTTTATTTTAATTCCACTATGTTCAGAGAGCACGCTCAATATCATCTCAATTCTTTTAAATTTTTTGAAATGTGTTTTGTGACCTAGGATATGGTCTATCTTGGTGTATGTCCCATAGGTCCTTGAAAAGAATGTGTATTCTGCTGTTATCAGTAAGATGTTCTATAAATGTTAATTAGATCCTGTTGGTTGATTGTTGAGTTCTTCAATAGCTGCTGATTTCTGCCTAGTTTTTCTACCAGCTGTTGAGAGGGTGATAAATTCTCTAATTATAATTGTGGATTTGTCTATTTCTTTTTTCAGTTTTATCAGTTTTTGCTTCATATATTTTATAGCTCTGTTGTTTGGTGCATACACATTTAGAATTTCTATGTCTTCTCTGACATAGAAATTTATGACTCTTTTATAATTATGTAATATCCCTTTCTGTCCCTGGTAATCTCTTTTCTTTGAAGTCTATGTCATCTGATGTTAATATAGCCACTTCTGCTTTCTTTTGATTAACGTTGGCATGGTATCTCTTTTTCCATCTTTTTACTTTCAACTTAAATCATTATATTTGAAGTGAGTTTCTTGTAGACAGCATATAGTTGGATGATGTTTTGTTCTTTTTTTTAAATAAATTCTGCCAATCTCTATCTTTTAATTGGTTTATATAGACCATTTACATTTAATTCAATATTGATATATCAGTATCTGCTGTTGAGCCCATCCACTGAGTTTTTATTTCAGTTTTTGTATTTTTAAGTGCTAAAACTTCCACTTGGCTCTACTTTATAGCTTTTATGTCTTTGCTTACTCTATTTTTTTCATTATTTCAAGAGTATTCACAATTGCTCTTTGAAGCATTTTTATAATAGCTGCTTTAAAATATTTGTTGGATAACTCTAATATCTTTGTCGTCTCAGTGTTGATGTGTGTTGTCTTTTCTCATTCAAGTTGAGATTTTGCTAGTTCTTAGTATGGCAAGTAATTTTCTATAGAAACCTGTCCATTTTGGGCACCATGTGATGAAACTCTGTGTCTTATTTAAATATTATGTTATAGCAGGCCTCCTCTGATACTGCTACAGTTGGGAAAGAGGGATGCCACTTTGTGGCTTGCAGGTAGGAATGTAAGTACAGGTTCCCCATTCAGCTTCTGTTGACACCTGTAGGGGAGAGCTTCTTGATCAGTGCTCCCTACTAGGCTAAGAGCGTCAGGAGTGCCTTGTTACTGTTCTCTATGCGGCCTCTACTGATACTATGGGGGTGGGGGTGGGCCTCATTACCCTGGATGGTAGTGAAACTCCTGACCCTCTTCTAGGCTTCCTCTGATACCACCCATGAGGAGAAGCCCCTTGTGACTGCAGGGTGGTGAAAGACCAGGCCCCCAACATGGTCTCCACTGATACCATCGGGCCAGGAAGACACCTCATTAATGCCCTATGAGAATAAAAGTCCCAACTCCTTAGCCTGCTCTGACACCAACACAACTGAAGAGTTAGGGCCTCTTGTCATAGCCTGGCAAAGGTAGAACTCAAGGTTGCCAACTCAGCCTTTGCTGGTGAGGTGACACTGGGGTCACAGTGTTTTCTGTGATGTTTGGCTGCAGTCGAGTGGTTATTGTCTAAGGATTCCTGTCTTGCTCAGCTGCCCCTTTCCTGGTCCTTTGGTGAGAGAGCAGGGTCTTTACCTCTTGGTGCTTTCACGTTGCTGGCTTTTCCAGTACCCCATCTGGGATATACAAGGCAAAAAGAAAACCCAGGAAACTCAACTTTGTATATTTTGAACTTACATTATTAGATCATACAAGTTCAGAATTGTCTCAGCTTTTTAATGTATCGAACGTTAACATTATGTAGTAACCCCATATATATATATCTATGTATATATCACACACACACACACATAGAGAGGGTGCCAAAAAAATGTATACACATTTTAAGAAAGGAAAAAACTATTTAAAATTATGCTGAGGTAACCACTTTGAGCATCTCTTGTAATTGCAGAAGTCAAACGTGACTTGTATTCATCTTTGTTATCAGTGTGTGTAAAATTTACCTATATACATTTATAAATTATTATAAGCAATAACATTATTGTTACCTAATAATGTTTTATCCACGATTATTAAAGCTATGCCAGCTTCCTTGGGATTGACATTCCTTTTGGAACATCTTTTTCTATACTTTTACTTTCTAAACTTCCTGTGATTTAATATTTTGGGAGTTTCTTTAGTACAACGTTGTGATTTTGTCATCCTTTCTGACAATATATATCTTTAAAATAGATCGTATAGTAGTCCATTTTCAATTATTGTCATTGCGGACACATTAGTTTTGTTCATTCAAATGTTCAAGTGCCTACTATGTGCCAGGTACTGCTCTGGGGCTGGGATATGACAGTGAACCAAAGAACCAAAACTCCATGCCCTTGGGAGTTAGAGTCCGATTGGGGGAAACAGACACTAAACGAATGATTAAAACATACACTGTCCATGGATGACAATTCCAAATGATTTATATAGATGCTCTCTTCCCTCATGGAGGTAGAACCCATAATGACTTCCTTCCAGTGAGTAGAGGACAGAAAATGGGGGAAAGAGTGAGCATACTGTAGTATATTAATTTTGTAGGGCTGCTATAACAAAGTACCACAAACTGAGTGGCTTAAACAACAGAAATTTGTCTCAAGTTCTGGAGGCTGGAAGTCTGAAATTGAGATACCCTGTTCCCCCGAAAATAAAACCTAGCCGGACAATCAGCTCTAATGCATCTTTTGGAGCAAAACTTAACATAAGACCCGGTCTTACATTATATTATAGTATATAAGACCCGGTCTTATCTTATATAAGACCCGGTCTTATATTATAGTAAAATAAGACTGGGTCTTATATTAATTTTTGCTCCAAAAGACACATTAGAGCTGATTGTCCAGCTAGGTCTTACTTTTGGGGAAACATGGTATTAGCCCGGTTGTTTCTTCCTGAGGGCTGTGAGAAAAGATCTCTTCCAGGCCTCTGGAAGATGACTTGTAAATGGCCATCTTCATGTATACAGGCAACTCTCCCTGTATGCACGTGTGTTTGCAAATTTCCCCTTTTATTATGAGGACACTAGTCATATTGGATTAAGGCCCACCCTAACAATCTCATTTTAACGTGGTTATCTCTGTAAAGACCTTATTCCCAGATAAGGTCACATTCTGAGGTCCTGGGGGTTAGGACTTCAGCGTATGAATTGGGGTGGGGACACAATTCAACCCATAGCAAGTGGAGAAAACTGACCAACACACCCTCAGCCATCAAGGTCAACATCAATCGTGGTAAGACGTGGTGATTACCTTCACGGTGCAGGGCAAGGTTGCTGTTTTGTACAGGGGTCAGGAAGCCTCTCTAGCAGAGTGACATTTGAGTAAGGGCCTGAAGGAAGTGAGGGAACAGACAGTGGGGATATCTGGGGGATCCGAGTGCCAGGAAGGGGAACAGAATGTGCAAAGCCCCAACACAGCAGTTTGGTTGGCACGATCAAGCACCTGCTCAGTGACCTGGGGTGAGGGAAGAGGGGCAGGGCACTAGACATGTGGGCAGAAGAGTGGAAGGTAGAATCGCATTGACCCTCAAAGTTGAAGGAAGGGTGTCACACATCTGAGCAACGTGAGTCACTGGAAGGGCGTAAGCAGAGGAGAGACACGAGTTGACCCTCTGGCTGCCTTGCCGACCACAGATTATAGGGAGACAAGGGTGGAGGCAGAGAGACCAGTTAGAGACAGTGATAATAATCCCAGAAAGAAACAAGCAGTGGGGCAGGTAAATACGAGTAGTGGCCAGATTGAAACTATGTTTTGGAGGCAGATTCCGCAGGGTTCACCGATGGATCAAATGTGGGGCGTGGGACAAAGAGAGGAGACAAAGATGATTCCAAGTCATGGAGTTTAAAACATTCATTTGGTTCTTTTGTCCTGAGCTCCAGCCTAATGAGGGAAACACCATCTTTACCCTCCCAGTCCGATGGAAGAAGACAGAACAGGCTGGCAAGGAAGCACCTCCTCTCAAGCATCCTTACCGTATTTTCCCGAAAATAAGACCAGGTCTTATATTAATTTTTGCTCCAAAACATGCATTAGGGCTTATTTTATATTATGAGGAGCCTGAAAAATCATGCTATGCTTATTTTCTGGTGAGGTCTTATTTTCGGGGAAACATGGTAGGTAGCAGCTCCCCCGGGGCATTTTTGGGCTTCCTGGGCCTCCGAGATCACATAACTTTTTCATAATGACAATAATGGCTGTAATTAACTGTCATAAAAACGTGATGCACATTAGGCAGCTGGCGGGGCTCACAACCAGGGAGGTGGTGCTACATGACTCATGGCACTGCTGCTGGTAACAGCAGGGCAGCCCCAGGGAAGGGCATCCTTACCAGGCTCCCAAGATAGACCTGGAGTTGCACGGACACCCCCTGGCACCGGCGGGCATCAAGATACAGGACTCTGAGGATGGGCTTGGCTCAGTCAGTGTCGAAAATGGCCTGTGCTCCCTCAGACCAGAGGCTTGGGGTAGCTGACTTCAGAGCGGACCTGTTTTCCCCCCAATCCCTCACAGTGCCCTCCTGCTCCAGCAGAGGCTGCAGCTCTGGAGTCAAAGGTTTTGGAGTAGCTTTCAGAGGACAGAGCCTCCAGTCCCGACCTCCCACGTTGATGCCTGCCTAGCGCTTTCCCCTACACCCACCCCCCACGACTGGGGCCTGTCCTGACAACTCTCCCTCCAAAACCTCACTCCTGTCTTTTCTCTCCCCAGCACTTCCAGGCCAAGGCCCTGCTTCCTTCATTCTCTCAAGAAACACAGAGCACCTACTGTGTGCCTGGTTTTCATCCCCTGGTGCTGGCCACGGGGATCAAAGATGGCCCAGACACAGCCGTGCTTTAGGAATTCAGTCTGGAAAAGACAGATGGGCAAACCAATAATGACAATGGTGGTGATGGTGGTGAGAATGGGGGTGGTACATCCAATCTGTTGAGGGCTTACTATGTGCCGAGCACCGTGCTAAGCACTTGACATTCATTAACTCCTAATCTTCGTAACAGCCCTATGAGGTAACAGTAATTACTTTAATAATGGGTAACATTTACTACTTACTAAGTGTCAGGCACTGTTCTAAATGCTTTGCAAGGGGTAATCCATTCAAGGCGGGGTTTTTTTTAAGGCCCCTGTTTTTACAGATGAAGAAACTAAGACACAGAACAGAGACTTGCCCAAGATCACACAGCCAGTAACTGGCAGAGCAAAATGCATTTGCTATGATGGAGGAAGGCAGAGGGTATGGTGGGGGACAGAGGAGAAAAGACTCCATTCCTCCTGGGCAGATCAAGGAAGACGTCACGGAGGAGGTGACTTTTAAACCAAGTCTTAAGGGATTAGTAAGGGTTTGCTAGGTGGGCATGAGGACAGTGGAACAAAAGCCCAGAAGCAAGTTTAGGGATAGGATGTGGTTCAGCATGGCTAGAGGGTCAGGTTAGAGAGGTAGGAAGAGGCAAAGTCGCAAAGGGCTCTGGGGGGCCAGGCTGAGGGACTCAGACTCATCCTGAAGGCAGTGGGAAGCTGCATTCCCCTCATTTCTTCCCCTGCTAAAACTAACTCTCAACCCTGCTGGGTGCAGAAGAGATAAACCTTCCTTAACCAGGCCCACTCAGCAACTTCCACCTGGCTTTGACAGCAAGGACTTTCTCAGAAGCGGCTTTTTGGGGACACTGAGAGCTGAGAGGGTGTGAGGAATGGAGCCGGCCAGGACGGGAACCAGAGGAGGGAACCTCAGCACCACGTTTCCCAGACAAAGGGCTCTTGGTAGGCGCCTGAGATGACTGAGCCATGGAGGGACAGAGATATCCAGGACCATCCCCCGCTATTGGCAGATAGGGAAACTGAGGCCCAGAGAGAAAAAGGAGTGGTCCAGTGCCACACAGCAAGTGGGGGAAGGGAGCATGCTGGGGACATGGTGGAGCTGGCCTGTGGACAACCCTACAGGGTAGCTCCAGTCACCAGGTCCCACACACTGGGCTGTGTGGCTTCCTCTTGAGGCCCCATCAGGTCCTCATGACTGGCCGCCCAGCCTCCAGGCAGTTACCGCAGGCTTGTTACAGAGGCTAAACAGATGATGGGGGAGGGCCGAGGCAGAAGAGATTTGTCTTGGCCTCTCCCAACTCCCTACTCCAGCTTCTCCCCTTCGTTGGCCTCTGCTCACCACTGTTTCTTGTTTCCTGGGGCCTCTGTTGGCATCTGAGCTCCCCACTGTGGGGAGCAAGGGCCAGGGCTGAGCTTCTCTCATTAGACTGGCGTCTCCTCCATGGCAGGGCCTCCCCACCCTGGACTTCCACCCTCAGACTAGCAATTCTGACTGGACAGAAGCTGAGCCTGCCTGTCAAACTGGGGGCTTCTCCAAGATGGAACCATGTGTCCCCATCCCCTGGGAACTCCCTGGACCCCCGGCTCTGGCGACTGGCCAGCTCTGGCAAACTTATCCTTTCTAGGTGTGGTTTGCTTCAGGGCAACCATTTCAGGGCCTCATCCTGCTGAAGGCCATGGGCTGAGGGACAACCTCTGGACTCACTGACCTGGGTTTGCATCCCACACTGCCACCTCCCAGCCCTGGGACCTAAGGCCATTTGCTTAAGCTCCTCAAGCCTCTATCTCCTCACCTATAAAACACAGACAGTAATAGCCACCTGCCTTGGGGGGTTGGTGAGAAGTAAATGACACGTTTATCGAGTGTTTAATGTGGGGCCCAGCACATGGTGAGTGCACCACAAATGGGCACAATTATCATTGTTATAGAAAGAATCACAAGAGATGACCACACGTCAGCGGTGCCTGGCACACTGCAATTTACAAAGCTCTTCCCTCTGTGGTCACACAGGAGCCTCCGTGAGATGACGTGGGTGGGGGTTCTCAGCAGAGGCCCCAGAGGACCAGGATTCTTGCCCGGAGTCACCAAGTCTGTCCTTCTGCCTCTTACCTCATTATCCTGACCCACCGGTTGATGGGTGTCTGTGCTGCATCTGAGTATTTACAAGCTGGTGCCTAGAGCACATTACTTAACTTCTCTGGGCCTTAGTTTCCTCATCTGTAAAATGAGGATAATAGTAATATGTCTCTCATAGGCTTGTTGTGAAGAGTAAATGACATTATGCGAGTACAGGGAGTAGAGCACCTTCTAGCAGAGAGTCAATGGTATCCATTTAAGTGTTGTTCATTAATGTCATTATTTACTGAGCATCTACTATGTCCTGGGTGTTACACTTAAAATATCACATTTAATCCTGTTAACGATATTGTTTCAATTTTATAAAATGAGGGAAGTGGGTTAGAGTTTTCTACATTCAAAGATGTCCTACACCGAGGCGAGCATCCCTTACAGCTGATGTGACCATGTGAGCAAGATATATCCAAGTCATATAATAGGACTGATAAATGCAACTTTTGGATGGTGCCCTTAAAAAACAAAAGAAAGAAATCTGCCCTCCTTTTCCCCTTTCTCCCTTCTCACTAGATGGAATACACATATGATAAAGGGACCTGGGACCGCCAGATTAGATCATGAAGTGGAAGCAAAGTAGGAGGGCAGAGCAACAAGACAGAAGGAGCCTGGGACCCAACATGTCAGCTCCCTTGTCAGTCCTAGACTGCGTGTGTTCTCCCTGTTCTTCTTTCTGTGAAAGCCACTGCTTTTCTGGCCTTTGTTATGGCTTCAAAACCTGTGTGCCAACAGATACAAACGAGGGTGGCCCCAGCAAAAGGGAACTTGTGTTACCATTTGATATCTCTCCTTTGATTCTTTTTCCTTCGCATATCAATATGTACATGAATGCTCATCTATTTACATCTATTTAAATTTGCTGTGGGTGTGGATTTACCAGGCCACAAACACAGTTATGCAAGAAATGCAACTTTATTTTTCTGCAACCGAACATAATTTATGTCTCAAGTTGTTTCCTGGTGGTGGAAACTTAAACTGGTCAATGGGTAACCTTGTTCATTTCAGATTAATTTCAGCCAATCAGGATTTGTTTGTTTTGAGCAAATCAGGGTGAGTTCCATTAACGTAGGGCTCTTCCTCTCCAACCCTTACCCCTTCCTTCTTTCTCAGTAGCATTTAAGTTTCAGTTAATAAATACAGCATCCCAATATCACTGACCAGGGCTGGACCATCTGACATTCCACTAGAATCAGAGGAGGACCTCATGCCAGGTGACTCATGGCCATCCCGAGGAACCTGCGTCCTTCCCTGGTTTCCAGCTGTGGAATCTCAGCTGCCTTGGCCCAGTGTCACCTTGTCAGGACCCCACAATGCCACCACACACCTTCCTTGGAAGTTTTGGCTGTCCTGCACTCCATCTAATGTCGGAAAACTCAAGGCACTGCCTGGCAGCCCGCCCATCGTCACTGTTTCCCAGGCTCCAGACTCACATTCTCTCTGTTCTTGGGTCCTCAAACTTCTGTGTTTTCATCCCCTCTCTGAGCTCCTTTCTGGGGGTCGGGATGGGGGGGGCTGCAGACTATCAGTTTTCTTCTGAATCTCTCCGTCTTTTATAGTGGCACTGTTTTCCTGCTTTGAGGGCAAGTGGCCTCCCAAATGCAGGGAGGTCAGGAGTTTGAAAGGAAGTACAGTGTAAGACAAGCTGTCTTTTAAGAGATGCTGTCAACCCCTCCACACACACTCCTGCGGGCACAAATCATGGGAAAACATGATTCCCAGCAAGTCTGAGTTGAAAAGTGATTTGGAAAAGTCAGATTCTGAGTATGAAGATGTTTGAGGAATATCTTAACCAATTCACTTATATTTCACTTATATTTTCCTTTTAATGTATACACAAGACTGACTTCTGATAAAGAGCATTGCCTAAAAGAGCTCTTTCTGTAAGAATTTTAAAAAATCCTAACGATAAGAAAGCATTGTATCTTAGTTTAATCGGTGGTCTCTTTTCTTTACTTATGGTATATAAAATATTGGTGTTGGACAATTGATGGAAATCTTAGATTTGATGAACTTTGGGTAATTCTAATATTTTCCCATTTTGCAAATGAGGAAACTGAGGCCCAGAGAAGTGAAGTCAAGGTCATGTGGCTAGTAATCGGAGGAGGTGGGACTTAAACAGAGCAGTCTGCACCCTAACAATGAAGCCATTCTGCCTCCACGGGGCGTCTTTCCCTTTCCCCTATCTAGTTTTGTCCTTGTGACCTTATTTGTCATTCACAAACATCTCCTAAGGAAGATAGGGGCCGAGTTGAGGATTGCACCTGTTTTACAATTAAACTGAGGCCAACAGGGGAAAGGTTGACTTGGCCCTTGGAAACACTGGAACAAGGTCTAGACCCAGGCCTCCTCTGGGGAGAATCCCAACCCTGCCCAGTGACACTCCCCATAGTCACATACCACCGCCGCCACCACACACACATACACACACACACACACACACACACACACACACACACACACACACAGGATGCCAAAAAAAATGTCTACACATTTTAAGGAAAAAAAAACCTTAAAATTACACTGATGGTAACCACTTGGAACACCTCTCGTAATTGCAGAAGTCAGACGTGACTTGTATTCACCCAAACACACGTACACACAGAGCAGAGCTGGCCTGACCGCCTCCCCATGGCTCCATCCCAAAACACAAAAATCATTACCTGGCACTCACGTTCTGCCTCCCTCTCTGGGCAGCAGTGCCAGGCTGCTGGAGGAGAAAGTGGAACCACGAAGCCATGATTAACTCTCCACCACAATTACCAGCAGTCATTTCTGAAGGCCTGTCAGCTCCTGGAGCCAGGAAGAGCAACATTAAACGTGGCTCCTACGTGCACCAGAGGAAGTCTGGCCCATTAACCAGGAGGTGGCTACTGGGTGAGGAGAGGAGAGGTGTGGAAGGGGGTAAAGAGAGCTGAAGGTTCCAGGTTCAAGTCTCGGCTGTAGCCCTGTGTGGCCTTGGAAATGTAATTACCCATCCATGACTAGTGTGGGAGGCCCCTCTGGTATCAGCATCTTTTAATAACAAAAACAATGTCTTACCCTTGGAAAACTCTGGACCCTTTGGTCCAGAGTCACATCTATCTTGTTCATCATTACATCCCCAGTACAAGGCCTGGTATATAGTAGGTGCTTAATAAATAATTGCTGAATGATGGGGTGGCCATGTCTTTTTACTTGCGCAAACTTTTACAAACCTCCTCGCATTTAATTTTCTCTTCTCCATAATTTCTTTTTCATTTGAACGCAGACACACACATACCCGCACAGGGACAAACATGCCTGTTGCTCTGAAAGAGTGAAGCTGCGTGTCCTCACAGAGAGAACATGGTGAGGACTGGAAATGCCATACCACAAACTCCCCAGCATCCATTCTCCCTTCCTATTGGGACCCCAAATTTGCCAACCTGGTGTTTTGGGAGGAATGGACCCCAAATTTGCCAACCTGGTGTTTTGAGAGGAATGGACCCCACCCCCAGCTTCACAGGTAGGTACCAATGGGTTTAAGTCATTCAACATGTCACATGCTTCTGGCCACAGTATTGATTGGGAGATGGACAGATGACCCAAGGCAAGCCAATTGGAGCCAAAAACCCTCCAGAACTTTTTGGAGCCACCAGAGAAGTGAACTTTCTCTTTTTTTGCTGCATTTGTAGCTAGAAACAGAGTCCCCAAAACTTCTTGAGCCATTTTAGGAGCACAAGGGGCAAGACTGACTGAGCATGGACCTAATACTGAGCTACAGAACTGAGCATGAATGAGGTGCTGGATCAAGCTGCACCTGAAGGCCAACCTACCTCTGGCTTTTCAGTACCATGAGCCAATAAATTCCCTTCGTTGGTTGAGTTGGGCTTTCTACAACTTGTCCCTGCTGAAAAGTAGCCTAACAAATATAGTTTCAACAATATCACCGCGATAAGCACTGGACTGTTTTTATAGGGCTCTCATGACCCCCATTGTTATTGAGGTAGATTGTAGGAGAGCGAGAGCCGGGGGGCTGCTACTCCTCCTCCAGCTCTATGCATCATGCCACTTCTCTCCACAGTTTTGGCTGAATAATGACCGCAATTATACCCCCAAATGCAAATCTAGGGTGAAGCCCCGAAGGCTGCTGGGTAAGGGTGAAGACAGAGCTAAAGCATCCACAGTGGAGGACACTGGCCGGGGCCAGGCCAGTCTCCCCAGTCTCCTCTGAAAGGAGCCACATGTCACAAACAAGTGCCTGCCTCTCAGTGGCCTTGAGAGAAAGACTGGCTTTGCGTGGACAGCAGTGATACTTGAGCAGTCCAACGCCTCCATCCCAGCTTTGGCACTTCTGTCCTCCAACTAATCATATCTCCTGAGTACCACCTACCTACTGAGACCTCTTAGCTTATAAAATGATGTATTAATTTAGAAAGTTCCTGAAACCTTGGAGTGAACCTCACCCAGTCAATAGAAGTTACAACCAGAGTGGCAGAGGACTATAGTGGAAGAGGTCACTGGCATTTGGGTCTAGGGTTTGGGTTCAAGTCCTGGCTCTGCTGCTGCTAGGCAGTGTGATTTGGGGCAGATCACTTAATCTTTCTGTGCTAAGCAAAATAACGATTCCCCCAAGCACATCCATGTCCTAACCCCCAGAACCTGTGACCGTGGTAAAAGGAACTTTACAGATAGGATTGAAATTAGGGATCTTGAAATGGGGAGACTATGCTGGACGACCCAGTTGGGCCCAGTCTAATCACATGAGTCTTTCCCGGCTGTGGTCAGAGGGAGACATGACAACAGAAGGATCAGAGAGATGTAAAACACCGCTGACTTTGAAGCTGGAGGAAGGAGGCTATACGCCGACAAATGTGTGTGGCCTCTAGAAACTGGACAAAGCAAGGACATGGAGCCTTCTGCAAGGAACGCAGCCCTGTTCACATTTTGATCTTTGCCCAGGGAGACTCACGTGGGAATTCTGACCTCCAGAATCACAAGATAATAAATTTGTATTATTCAGTCACCAACTTTATGGCAATTTGTTGCAGCAGCCGTGGGAAATGAAGATAAACACTAGGCCTCAGTTTCCTCATTTGGGAACTGACCCCACCACCTCCTGGGAGAACTAGAAGCTGGGAGCCCAGTTGTGAAGTCACCAAGTCGAGGGTTCAAATCCAGACTCACATGGGGATGGTGCTCCTCTCTAGTCAGGCCATGCAAGAGGCTCAGCCCTGTGCTTGCCCCTTGGGAAGCCTGATCCCCACCTGAGTGAGCCATCTTGGCTTAGCACCACCCCAACTCTTCTTTTAGAGCTTTGATGTTGATGGGTCTCACCTGGCGGGGCCAAAGCAGTAAGGATTAAGGAAGAGTCTTGGGAGGGGATGGAAGACACAGGGGCAGGGCCCAGGTCCTGGCCCAGATGCCAGGTGCGTCCTGCGTGTTAGAGGAAGGATATGAGCTCTAGGAAGCTCAGCTCAATGGGGCCATCAGCCATAGTGGCCATGGACGCTAGCGAGTCTATGATATTGCTCAATGGGGCCATGACGGTGGAATTCCCAGAAAGGCAGTTAATCTCTCTGACCTCAGTCACCCCGTATGGAAAATGGGGAGGGTTCTAGAAATAACTAGCTCCCATTCATGCCTTGGGAAGTGCAGATCTCTTCGAGGTGCAAGGCTGAGTCCGAGGTCTGTGGGGAGGGGCCACGCACGGCCCCAGCCCGCTCTCCTGGGACCCAGGGAGGTGGCGGGGCCTCTTACTCGCTAGGAGCTCCGGCGTTTCTTCAGTGTCCCGGTGGCAAGGTGAGACCGGGCCTGGGATTGGAGGAGGGCGCGGCTGGGTCCCTCGGAGCTCGGGAGCCAGGGGCGGAGGCTCGGGCTGCGAATACGCGGCTTAGTCACTAATGCGTTTGTCGCCCGCCCTAATCCGGTGCTGATACCTCGCAAAGCCCTTGCTGCGGGCTCACTCTCGGGCCGGGCCGGGCCGTCAAGGGTCAGGGCCAGGCCGGCGCGCCTCTCTCACCCAGCTCATGCCACACGATTCACCCCTTCCCACCCCCAGGCTCCCAACAGCTGCAGCCAACCCCTGTCCCACCTCGCAGGCCAGAACAGGAAGGGCCTCGCTGCCAGCCTGGCCCACCACCCCCGTGCCCCCCCCCGCCCCCTCCACCCCGCCCCCCCCGCCCCCCCCACCCTGCCCCCCTCCACCCCCGCCCCCCCCCGCCCCCCCCCCCCCCCCCCCCCCGCGCAGTTCTGGTCCAGGCCAACATACCCGCATCACAGATGAGAAAACAGGACCAGCAGGACCAGAAGTCTAGCAGGGCTAGACTTCTCTGTGGAAGCCCTGGTCACCCGAGTCTCATCGCCTGCTCCCTTCTTAGACTTAGGCTAGGGCCTGGCACATAGGAGATGTTGAGTGAACCAGGGCTTTGGGGGTCATCCCAGAACTCCACATTGAATTGATGAAAAAGACAAAACTGACCTGAAGAATTAGGGGGAGAAGTGAGGGGATACAATATGCTGAAGGTGTGGAACAGACCAGTAAAATGTGCCTGTTTCATACAAACATCTGCTGGAAATAGGGACACTAGTGTCTTTGGAATTTGCCCGTTTTTCATTTTTGTCTTTTACTCTGTAAAATGGAAACTCCTATTTTCAATGTCAAGCACCAGGCTGGCAATTTGCTTGCATATTTCATTTCATCTTTTAAGCTGGAGATTATATTATCCTTGTTTTACAGATAAGGAAACTGGAATCAGAGAGGTTAAGTCACTGCTGGAAGTCACACAGCTAGAAAGAGGTAGAGCTGAGATTTGAACCCAGGTCTGTGCCCTTTTTCCAGCTGAACTGAATTAAACATCTGTTGAGGGCTTTCAGACTTGAGGTTCTGTGGCTTTGCTGTTACATTTAATGTTTTGAATTGATCTTTTTTTAAAAGGGCAAAGTCAGCTTTCCTATTGCCAGCCTCTCTGCCCAGGTCAGTCTGCAGCTTCCAGAAGGAGGCACCACTCTGATTCCCCAGCCTCCTCTGCAGGCTGTTCCTTTGCAGAAAATCTTCCAGGAAACATGAGAGATTTTGTGCACAAAACAGCCCCTTGTCCAATTTTAAAAGAATGTGAAACTTGAGACTTGGGAGAACTGGGCTATTAGTTTCATGCAAATCAATTTGACAGACTTTTTCTGACATTGTGTGATTAGATACTGTCCTGGGACTGGAGATGGAACAATACATAAGACACTTCCACTCTCTGTTCCTCAGCCTTCCCATCTATAAAATGACTAGGTCACAAATGGCAAGATGCATAGCATACAGGCTGTTCTCTCCATTCCAGCACTCATGGCAGACATTGCTAATTGATCACAGCACACTTTCCTTCTAGAACACATCTCAGCCTCAAATATGTAACTCTCAGCACCTGCTAAGCACCAAGGATGGAAGTGCCAGGGAAGATACAACATTTTGCCCTCTCTGGACTAAGGTGTCTCAGGTTCGGCCCAGCTCTGCCGTTCAGCTCAAAATCTTTCAATTCCCCCAGGACCCCCATCCCTGTGGCTTCCCTACTCCTCCCCCATGACAGGTGAAACTGTTGGGCCAAGCCAGAGAGCGGCAGGACAGAGTCTCTTTGTGCCTCTTTCCTTGTGGTGCCAAGGAGACTTGGCAAGCCCCCTAAAGACCTGCTCTCCCAGGCAGTGCCTCCTAACAGGGATGCTTCCCAGCCCTCCCCAAGGAGGCTCAGCATTCCTCAATCACACATTGGCTACCTGCCCAGCAAGACATTGGCTCAGGCTACAGCTGGAAAAGGAAAGAAGTATTGAAAGTGCTGGGGTCCGCCGGACAAGAATCCCGTGGAATCGTAGTTTTCCCATATCCATTGTTTTGTTGCGTCCTTCCAAACCTTTGCACACGCTGTTCCCTCTGCTATGGCTACCCTGGCCCCTGTCTGTCCTATTCATTCCTTCAAACCCTATTCAGATGTCCTCTCCTTTGGAAACCCTTCCTTTCCCTCCCCCTAGGCAGCCAGTACTTCTTGGGTACAGTGTCTATGCTTTGTGGACACACTTATTTCCCATAACCACTATAGTGGTTTGCATACTTGTCTCTCTCCCTTTCTGGACTATACACTCCTTGAAAGCAGAACTCTGTCTTAGTCTATCAGGGCCTTGGGCAGAAAGGGATCCCACTAAATATTGGTGGATCTGTTGATCCAACCCCAAACCTACCACCTGAAAAGTTTAAAAACACCCCAAGCTTATGAGCCAGGGGCTAACATCATTATCCCCAATTTGCAAATGACTGAGTTCAGGCAAAGAGACATGCCAAAAAGTCACCTGCTCACGCCACTAGCCAAGTCAGGGCAAGGATCTGGAAGTCTGAGCTCCTCAGCATTCCAAGGAGGGGAAGTGGTCCCTCCCTTTGAGTCTGCTTATGAGTTGGGCAACACTAAGTGTCCATTAGTAATTTTTTCACTGTTTACATTCCAAGGCTGGAGCAGTTAATCCAAGTGGTTAGAGCTAGGTAATCACACTACCATAATCAAAATTTTGCACCATTTGTTTCAGCAAACACCTCTTAAGAACTCAAAAGACCAAGTGCTAACATCCTTCACAAACAAAGAGCGCTTACAAATAAATAAGAGTAATAATTCAGAAAAATAGGTAAACATCTCAAAGAGGCAAGCCACCTAATTTAAAATCAATTCAACAAGTATTCATTGAACAAGTACTGTATGTCAGGCACTGTTCTAGACATTGGAGGTGCCTGGTGAACAAGACAAGGTCCCTGAACTCATGGAATGCTCTAGTTAAGGGAGATAGGCAACAACAAACAGGCAAATACATCTCATACAGCAGGCAGTGATAAGTACTACGTGGCAAAGTGAAATAGGGTGATATGATAAAGGTGACAGAGCTGCTCTGGGAGGGTGGTCAGGAAAGGTCTCTTGAGGTGCTGATGTTTGAATGACAAAAACAAGCCAGCCGTGCAATGGTCAGAGAGAAAAGCACTGTAGGGGAGGGTCCAGTAAGATAGTGCAAGGTCTCTAGGTAGGAATGAGCCTGAATGTTCAAGAAGCCACAAGAAAACCAGTGTGGCTAGAGAGAAGAGGGCAAGGAGAAAAGTGTCGAGTATGGAGGAGCCAGGGAGAGAGTTGAGATTTGAGGGAGGTGGGACATCATCGGAAGGTTTGAAGCAGCAGAGTGACGTGATCTGCTTGCATTTTTAAAAGATCACTTTGGCCACTGCGTGGAGAGTTGACAACAGTGGGGCCAAAGGGGAAGCAGGGAGTCTGGTTAAGAGGCACTGGGTCCAGGGCGGAGTTGATGAGGACTTGGAATGAGGTGGATGCATTGGGGGTTGGGCTGGGGGGGCCGGTGGAGGTGTAAGGATTCAGGATGTTTAGGGAGTAATTTGCAAGGATTTGCTAATAAGGGACTGGATTTGGGGATGAGGGATAAAGAGGAGTGAGTCAAGGATATTGTATATATTTTGCCTTGAACACAGGGCAGACGGTGGTACTTTTTCTTAGATGGGAAAAATGGCAGGAAAGGGGCAGGAGCTAGTTTGGACAGAATGTTTTTAATAATAGTGAGAGCTAACATGTATCGAGCTTTTCCTCTGTGCCTGGCGGGCTTGCCATCAGGGGCTGTCGATCTTGGCACTATTGATATTGGGGGCTGGAGAATTCTTTGTTGTGGGGCTGTTTGTACATGGTAGGATGTTTAACAACCTCCCTGGCCTCTACCCACTAGATGCGTGTACACACACACACCACAGCTAGACAACTAAAAATGCCTCCAGATGTTGCCCACTGGCCCCTGGGTGGGAAAATGGCTCCTGATTGGAAACACTGCTCTACATGGATTCTCTCATGTAACCTCACAAGCACCTTATGAGGTCAGGCTGATTATTGCCCCCATTTTACAGATGAGGAAAGTGAGGTCCAGAGTAGTTAAGTAACTTATCAAAAGTCACGCATTCTTTTTTGGCCAAGCTGGGCTTGAATGCCCATTAACCATCCATGGGGAGATAGCAAGCAGACAAGTGTATGGATGTGATTTGGGTTCAGGGGGGCAGTTAGGGTAAAGAAAGAGCCTCCCATTGGTGTCCAGATGGCATTTACACCATGAGACTGGAGGAGGTCACTTAAGGAGGATGCAATGTCCCCTGTCTTCTTTTGAAGGACTTCACGTCTCCTGTTATCTCTGCTGTCTCCTGCAGCACCACTTTCTCTCCCTTTACCAATTATCCCCATAAGCAAATCCAAGGAGTGTCACCCTCTGGTACCCCCTCCCCCTCCCGCTCCTGCCCGCTCTGCTCCACTCTGTCGCAATTCCTGAAAGAGTGGGTATGGTTTCTCTTCAAAATTTCACTTCCCATTCTCCCCTCCACCCACTGTAATTAGGTTTCCATCCCAACACGCCACTAAGACTGTGGCTCCCATGCCACCAAACCCAGGGGTCACTCCTCTGTCCTCGTCTTACTGGCCCTTTCAGCAGCCTGCCTTGGACACAACTGGCGTCCCTCCTTCTTAAAGCACTTTCTTTTTTCCAACTTTTATTTACTTAAGTGTGTTTTTCCAGGACCCATCAGCTCCAAGTCAAGTAGTTGTTTCAATCTAGTTGTGGAGGGCGCAGCTCACTGGCCCATGTGGGGATCGAACCGGCAACCTTGTTGTTAAGAGCACCGCGCTCTAACCAACTGAGCTATTCGGCCGCCCAGCACTTTCTTTCCTTGGCATCCACAATACCACACTGTCTCAGGGTTCCTCAACTTCTCTGTCCATCCTCCAAATGTTGAAGGGGCCCAGGGTCTGCTCCTGGGCCCCCTTCGCTTCCCCATTTACGGAGAACAGAAAATATAGATGGCCAATACGTTACACAAAGAAAAAGGCACTCGACCCCAGTTATAAGAAATGCCCAATAAAACAAATGAGATACATTTGTAACCTATCACAGTGTCAAAGATTCGAAAGATGACTAATACTCAGTATAGAGATGGGGGGACGAGCATTTTCATTCCCTCTTGGTCAGAAGGATAAATGGTCTCATCTTCTTTTGGAAGGCAATTTCTCAGTATCTATCAATAAATAAGTAGAATAGAATGATCAATCCTATACTTTGTCCTAAGCCTTTTTAATGGACATAATTTCAGATTAACAGAAAAATTGCAAGAATAATACAAAGAATTCCAAGATACCTTCCATCTAGATCACCCAGATTCCCCAAATATTAACACCTTACTACATTAATGTTCTCTTTCTCTCTATATATCTTTTTTATTTATATTATTTATATTTTTATATTATTATTTATATAAATTTATATATATTATTTATATTTTTATATTATTATATATTATATATTTATAATTTCCCCCCAAAACCACTTAGTAGTAAGTTGCCAGCATAAATACTTAATATGTTTCCTAAAAGTATGGAATTCTCTTACACAGCAACAGTACAATTATCAAAAGCAGGAAATTAACACTGATACAATACTATTATCTAATTCACAGATCTTATTGGGATTTCAGCAAAAGAAAATTCAAGATCATGTGTTGTATCCAGTCATCATGTCTTTTTAGTTTCCTTTCATTTGGAACGGTTCCTCAGACTTTCTTTGTGTTTCATGACATTGAAGTTTTTTTCATAGAATGTCCCTTAGTTTGGGTCTGTCTGGTGCTATCTCATGATTAGACATCGGTGGTGTACTTTTTTTGAGGGGGGGGAAGGGGAACAGGACTTTATTGGGGAACAGTGTGTACTTCAGGCCTTTTTTCCAAGTCAAGTTGTTGTCCTTTCAGTCTTAGTTGTGGAGGGCGCAGCTCAGCTCCAGGTCCAGTTGCCCTTGCTAGTTGCAGGGGGCACAGCCCACCATCCCTTGTGGGAGTTGTGGTTGAGAGCCCACTGGCCCACTGGCAACCTTGTGGTTGAGAACCCACTGGCCCATGTGGGAATCGAACCGGCAGCCTTCGGAGTTAGGAGCACGGAGCTCTAACCGCCTGAGCCACCGGGCCGGCCCTCGGTGGTGTACTTTGACATAATCACATTTGTGTTTCTTTTCCCTCTGCCTACAACACTGGTTGACTGGCTTTTCAGCTGTTTCCTTCTCCTCCTCCGTGAGTCTCACTTCAAATATCACTTCCTGTAAGGAGATTTCCCTGGTCATCCTACGTGAAGAGGTCTCATTTATTTTCTCTGTGACAGCATCTGGCTTCTTTCCTTCACAGTATAACGAATGACCTGTAGTTATTTTATTTATTCATGAGTTTGCTTGCTTAGCATCTGTCTCCTTGTATAAAGTAAGCTCTATCTGAGCAATGATGACTTTGCCTGATCTGTTCTTTGCGTTTTCATTCTGGAGCCTAATACCATGCCTGGCATACAGTAAGTAGGTGCTCAATAAATATTTGTTGAACAAATAAACAGTGATAGCGAATAAAAGCAAGTGGCAGAATAAGATATATGCACTTAGTAGGATCCCATTTTTTCTGGAAAAATTCATACATAATTATACGTCTATTAGGGACGCTCTAGACAGATTGACATGAAAGGGCTAAAAGTAGTCCTCTGGGGAGAAGGATTGTGGGGGAAGGCAAGTTTCCACTTTTTTACTTTATAAACTTCTGTGTTGATTTTTTTTCCCAACAAACATATATTATCTCGGCAATAATAATTTTTAAATGTTTCTTAAAACGATGCACTCCCCCTGGGAAGAGTTCCCCAACCAGTTCCCCTTCCTCCAGTCCCTCCCTAAGAACAGTTCATGCTGTGCAGAACAGAACTCATGCATTCTCAACGCCAGGGACTCCCAGCCCTCTCTCCTGGGCTCTCTCCCGCCCCACTCTCCGCAGATGCTGTGGATAAATAAGCACGTGGCTAAATGAGCATGACTCTGGAGACAGGGCCAACGTGCCAGACCCACTCCTCAGAACATTCTGGACTGCTCACATGTCCAGACAGTAGGCTGCTCACACCATCCTTCTGTCTACAGCACCCTTCTCTATGTTCTGCCTGGCAAACTCCTGCTTGCCCTTTAGGACCCAGTTCAAACAACACCTCCTCTGGGAAGCCATCCCAGCTTTCTCCTGTTGCTCTTTCCTTGGCACTCCCTTCCTGCTCTAACAGGTACTGAGTTGAAACCTCAGTTGGAGCGCCTTGAAGTTAGAACCTACCTGTATGTATTTCTGGATCGCAGCGTTCAGCACAATGTAAGCATTTCGGGTCTTCTGCCATCAGCCACGAGACTGTGACAGGCAGCATATTCGCTTAAAGGCAAGGTAAGATCTCTGACCCTTCACGCGGTCCACACAATGAGCAAGCAGCACAGGACCCAGCCATAAGTGTATTGCCAGGGTTCAGAGACTAGGTACTCAGTGAGTTTAACTGAATGAACAGGTATGTTTTGGTAAGGATGATTGACTGTCTCCTCAAAGGGATGGGTAGTGGAAGTCCCCCTGAGAAAATAGACTTGAAATTCTCCCACAACTCCAGAGCCAGATGCAATTCCTTTGTGGAAACACCTTGTTCCCTTGTCCGCTTCCCAGAGAGCTCTGTACCCATATGCATCCACGTAACTCTTGGGAGAGGCAACTGGCCATGGGCCCTAAGCATCTCCATGGCTTCTTGCTGCGTATCCCTAAACTGTCAAGTCCTGACCGCTCTTTACCCAGGCCACACACACCATCCCTCAGCGCTGTGTGTGAGGTAAGCAACCTGGAGTGTGAGGTGATGTGGGCAGGCTTGCTTCCACTGGCTATAAAAGCAGTGGGTCCCTCAGACTCAGTGTTTCTCCACTGAGGTATGTGTCCCTTCCACTTCCTCTGGGGCCCCACTTCACAGCTAAGGTAACTGTGATTGGACTAAGAGACCCCAAAGCCAGCACACTGGTGAGGGGCATAGATGAGCTTCTACCCCCAACATCCAAGAGTATACCTGGTTGTGGGTTCCTGTTTGGCACAGTCCTGAAACCCTATCCGCCCCTGAGTTCCGCCCCTAGGGAGTTGACCTGGGCCACAGTATCCTAGCCAGACATTGAAAACACCAGGAGCTCCCCTCCTCCGAGAGAGATGTCAGGCAAAATGCATGAGGTGGCAGGAATTCTTCCCTGCTCGCCTGGAGGCAAACCAACTCAGCCAGAGCAAATAGACTGCAAATCCACGCAGCCAATGACCAATTCTCCAAGGAAGCCATGAACCAAATTATGGAAAAATGTGATGTTTTAGACCAGGGGTCAGCAATCTACAGCTCAGGGGCCACATCTGGCCCACCACTTGTTTTTCTACAGCCCATGAGCTACGAATGGTTTCAACATTTCTAAGCGGCTGGGGGGAAATCGAAAGAGGACTATACCATGATGTGAAAATTGAATGAAATTCAGTTTCCCAGTTCATAAATAAGGTTTCATTAGAACACAAAGACTCCCATTCATTACCTACTGGCCATGGGTTCTCTCACCCAGTAACAGCCGAGTTGAGTAGTTACGGCAGCAACTCACTGCTTGCATCTCTTTGTATGGCTGCTTGGCCCACGACATGTCACTGTGACATAGCTATATGTTGACAGGGTGTATATCTCCCTAGTGCAGCCTTTTATTTTTGTATTACCACTGCACATGCGTCATGTCAAACAAGAAAAGTGGACTTCAACTGCTGCACTTTTTATTGTGGTGAAATACACAAAACATAAACACTTGCCATCTTAACCATTTTTAAAACAGACAGTAAAGTTCCATTCGGTCCCCAGAACTCTTCACCTTGCAAAACTGAAACTCTGTCTCTATTAAACACTAAGTGCCCATTTCCGCCTCCCCCACCCCCTGGCAGCCACTATTCTACTTTCTGTCTCTGTGAATCGGACTATAGGTGACTTAAGTGGAGTTGTACAGTATTGGTCCTTTCGTGTCAGGGTTATTTCATCTAGTCAGTGTCCTCCAGGCTCACCCATGATGTAGCGTGTGACAGGATTTCCTTCCTTTGTCAGGCTAAATAATGTTCCATTGACTGTAAATGCTGCAATTTGTTTAGCCATTCATCCGTTTATGGTCAAATGTTGCACTTTTAAGGTACAGTGGAGTGTGTATTATTTTGTTATAGAATTAGATGGCAAAGTGTTGTCCTTATTATGCAATGACAATATGTCTGTGCTAAAAGAATATATGTCTTGGTCCATAGCACCTGAGATAGTTACAATCTGATTGTCTATAGGAAAGGTTGGCCGACCCCCGGTGTTGCTTAATCCTGGTTTCATAGTAGCCACCGGGCTGGACTGCAAATTTAACTTCATTTCATACTGAGGTGGGCATGGTTTCCTTTTCAAATACAAGTTCCAAAGCGCGACCTTTTATCTGCAACTTTGTGTGGGCTTCCCACAAATGTGCGTGACTCCTTCCTCTTAACTGTGCCAACACAAACCCTGCACCTGGCCCAGAGCGAGCCCCGGCCTCCGGCCTCCGCCCTTGCGCCCGCCCCACGCCATCCCTGTCCTTTCTTGCTCGGTCAGTCATTCTGCATATATTTCCTGATTCCCCTTCTGTACCCAGCCCTCGGGAAGTTGACGTTTGAGAGGAGGTGGGGGGTGATGCTCATGCACCAGGCCTGTCCCTGCCTTCCCCACCCACACACTCAGCATCTTCCTGAAATTAATCATAGAATCTGTAAATTACAGGGTCTGAAGCGCAAAGGATCTTCAGCAGGTGTGAATTATGGAGCCTCCAAGCTTTTAAGCTCTAGGGTTAGTAGAAACTTAGCAGGGAAGAAATGCAGGACATTAGACCACTAGTTAAAATGTTAGGATTAGGGGATCTTTGGGTATTAAATTGTTAATAAATAAAATTTTAAAAATTAACATGTTACAGTAGTGGACTTGTTTAACCTGAGTACATTAGAGCCGCAGTTTCTTTTTTTTTTTTTTAATTAAAGTTTATTGGGGTGACAATTGTTAGTAAAGTTACATAGGTTTCAGGTGTACAATTCTGTAATACATCATCTATAAATCTCATTGTGTGTTCACCACCCAGAGTCAGTTCTCCTTCCATCATGATATATTTGATCCCCTTTACCCTCATCTACCACCCCCCTCCCCCCTTACCCTCTGGTAACCACTAAACTATTGTCTGTGTCTATGAGTTTTTGTTTCTCATTTGTTTGTCTTGTTCTTTTGTTGTTTTTGGTTTATATACCACATATCAGTGAAATCATATGAGAACCACAGATTCTTAGGACAATGGAATATCAGAGTGTTCTGGTGGAAGGGACATTCTAGATGGTCAGGAACCCACTTCTTACCTGGGGCAGGAATCCCTTACCGACCCTGAGAAAGCCCACCTGTCAGGGCTGCACTACAGAGGGTCAGCAGCCTTCCTCTCCCTGCCTGACTTCGCTCTCGGGATCTCATTGCCCAGTCACACTGAGCTTCTGCAATCAGCCCTGCTTTCCCCCCACCTTCCACATGTTCCCTGAAGACACCCAGAGCTGTTTCTGTCTTCAAGCCTTGATCACATGGCCTCCTCTGTCCGGCTTGCGTTTCCCCTCTCCTCACCTCCCTGCCTCTCCCTATTGACAGACTAGCCACTCGTCACCTCCACCAGGATATGTACCCTCCTTGCCCTGTGAGCAGAAGTCACAGCCCCTCTCTATCCTGAGGTGAACCTCAAGCCTATACCTCACTTTCATTCTTGGAGCCTCACTCTCAACCTATGCAAAATGGGAAGAATGAAAGTACCCCCTCTCAAAGGGTTGTTGTGGGAACGAAATTAGAGAAGACAGAAAACACTTGGTCTAGTCCCGGACCCATAATACTATTAGCCGAAGGTCCTGGGGGACAGTCTGGCTCCAGAGCACTTGCTGGCTGCTCCAGGCACACACAGCCTTCTTGGGCAAATGCGGAAACAATTGAACACGGTGTTGAACTTGAGCCCAGAAAAAGGACAGTGTACACTTGGCAGGGAGGTGCCGTCTGGTAGAAGATGGATTGCCTTTGCCAGGAACCATTTAGATGGTGATGAAAAATGAGGGTCAAGTGTGGGGTGAGGCCAGCACATGATTTCACCCCATCATTGCATGAGTGACAGGTTAGAGGGAGGGCCTGGGGTAGAAATGTGGGAATGTTTTGTGCTGGTCTGGCCTGAAATACCTGGGGGCACTCACCTGTCCCCTGTGAGCTTACCACAGACATCTCCCTGGTCTAAATCAATGTTACGACTGGACCAGCCCTTGTGGTTCTTATTACAATCACAAGACACCCTTCAGCAACAACCATCAGGAAACTCTGAAAACAAAAAAAGATTTATCACTTCAAGGACCTGGAAATTACATGACACACCTGGGGCCACACAGTGAGGTCACAGGTACAGAGAGAACACAGGCCTGGGGTTCTGTTCATCAGGGTCGAGGTCGAGGGTGGGGGCCTAGGGTTTCATGGGCTCACTATTGGTGAGCTTAAAACGTAAGAGCTGGAATTTAAAGTGCAGGAAGAGTAAAAAACAAGTAGCCCAAATGGTCAATTGTCAAAATCAACTAAGATTTCTAAAACCTAGGAGCCCAAAGCAGGGAGGGCCTGGCTTTTTATCTAGTCCGGTGTCTGGCCATGTGTTTCATGGAGATAGCCGTCTTTGAAGTGGATGCCTCAGCAATCAAAGCTTCAGTCAGGCACTTGCATTACAAAAAAGAGAAAGCCCACCTGTCAGGGCTGCACTACGGAGGGTCAGTCTTCTAACCCAGTGGAGGGTTAAGCTTTTAGTTCTGAGAAGTCACCCCAACAAGCAAGGAAAGAAACTGCATTTATTGAGCACTTACTGTGTGCCTGCTGCTGCATTAAATACTTGACGTGGGTTGGTTTGGTCGTCACCAAAGCCCAGTGTTCAGATTGAAAATGTAACAGAAGAACTATGCAGACCTGGGTCCAAATCCAGCTCTACTGCTCCATGGCTTATGTGACCTGGGGCAGGTCACAGTTTCCTCTTCTGTAACATAAGGATAATAGCATTAAGTTAAACCAACTAAATTTGTCAACATTTGACCTTTTTTTGGCCTATAAAAATAGCAATTTCACATGATTCAACCTATGAGTAAAATCTACCATGGCAGGTTACTGGGAGGAATAAATAAATTAATCCATTTAATTTCCTTGCCCCAGTGCTTGGTCCATAGTAAGTGCTTGATAAACAGTAGCTCATCTTATTTAATTGTCTTCCTTGTCCCCATGTAATATGAAAATACTGAGGCTCAGAGAGGTTAAGTAACTAGTCCAAGGCCACCCAGCTGGCAGGCAGCAGAGCGAAGATTCAAACCCAGATGCAAACCCACCCTTCTCTGGAGTGGGTGGGACGGGGAGCAATGCCCAAGACTGTGCAGCTCAGGCCTTCCTTCCACATCGACCAGCTGGATCCCTGGAGCTGGGGCCCAAGTTATTCCAGTTCCATTAACTATCTACTGGGTCCCCCACCCCACCTCCAGCTCCCTCCCCACAGGCCTGAATCATAACCAGCTGAGAGCAGGTGACCACAGCCTGGAGGGCACCCTGGATGAACATGGCGGGGTGGGGGAATCAGACAATCTGGCAGGCCGTGGAGGGATGAAGGGAGAGTGGGTCATGGTCAGAGCAATCTACAAGCTTTTCCAGACTCAGCTTCCTTTCCCGGCCCAAAGAACATGAATGACTCTGCTATGCACGGGAGACTGGGAGAGTGAGTGTGTGCACAAGTGCACTCGTGTGTGGGTGTGTGCTCACCTGTGTGAAGATGAGTGTTGCCTTGTAGATGGGGGGACTGGGGGGGGCATGAGTGCGTACGTGAGCCTGTGGGTGAGAATGCTAATAGAGATGCGTGTTTCTCACGCATGTTTCATGTGTGTGTTTGCGTGTAGTGGTGGAAGTATGTAAGGTGTATGGAGTACAACCAATTAGCAGAGCACCTGGAGCACAGACTCTGGAGCAGAAGGCCTGGGTCTGAACCTTGACTCTGCTACTTGCCAGCTGTGTGACCTTGGGCAAGTTACTGTCAAATAAAACCCAGCAATCCCAGACTTGGAAAGGAGAGACTTTATTCAAAAAAATGATCGCAGGGGAGGAAAGGGGCTGCTGCATTGGGCGTGCGGGGTCTATGGCTCTGGGGAGGACGCTCTTACCAGAAATTCTGCAAGTGTCTCAAGAGTTGGGCCAAAGGGGGGTTTGTCTTATAGAGAGGAATAAACAGGGCTAGAAAAATCAGGTGTGGGAAAGTGGATGAACGGGTGAGTGATCAAAAGGCAGATCAGAGGATGCCCTGCTATTTTCAGGAGGGGCTGTCTGCTGGCTCAGGCTGAGGGTGGGCCTGGAGCTCAGGAGCCTGGAGGAAGGAAAGAAGTATAAGTGTGGTTAACAAGCATTTAGTTCTGATTGACAAGCGAGGACAAGCAGTTCAGCTAATCATTTATCAGGCAAAGAATGGGAGTTTGGAGGGTCTGTGTCTGGCCTTGTCACAGGGAAACAAGGGGTGCATCCGTGAGTCTTAGCTCACAAAGGTGGGGGGCTTCTTAACCTTCACTGTCAGGCTCACAGGGGCTCAGGTAAATTCACCACTGTCTTCACTTAGCCTCTTTGTGCCTCAGTTTCCTCTTCAGTAATGTGAGAGTAATAGTAATACCCACCTCGAAAACTTGAGAGCACTGAGTTTGTACATGTAAAGAGCTTAAAACAGTGCCTAGCACAAAGCAGGCACTTAATACTTAATCTTGTTGCTGCGTAGGGACAAGATCTCTTACCTTACCCTTCATTAAATGGTTATTGAGCGCTTTCGAACCCCTTGCCAGGAGCTGGGGATAGAGATGAGTTAGAGGTCTCTGAATGCCAGGAGCTAGCTGCCGGGGAGAGGGACAGACCCTGCCATACACACACACACACATGCATGCATGCACGCACACACGCGCACACACACACAATCTCTCACTCTTACTCCCACAGAGTTGTGACACACAAGTCCAACCTGCCTCATGCCCATGAACTCCGTGGGACCTCCCCGGAAGTCTACTTGTGCCTTAAGCTTCTAATTTAAAAAAATTTTTCAATTACAGTTGACATTCAATATTATATTAGTTTCAGGTATACAGCATAGTGGTTAGACATTTATACGACTTACAGAGGGATCCCCCCCATAAGTCTAGTACCCACCTGGCACCATACATAGTTACTACAATATTACTGGCTATATTCCTTATGCTGTCTGTCCCTTAGCTTCTAATTTAAAATGCACAAATGACTTATTGATTGATTTAGACTTGTGGTTTTTTATAAGTTGAAATCTTACTAAGTTTGTCAACAGAATTAGAATAGTTATGAGAATTTAAACTAACCGTATTTGTAAAGGCAAGTTGTTGGATTTCTAAGAACTAGTTGAGTGCTTGGAAAAAAATGTTTGTCATTAAGGCAAGCGAAGCAGTATTTTTTAAAAAGAAACTAAATGTATAAAGTTAGTTTCGAATGCTTAAACCTGTTTAACTAACCAAGATTATAAACATTCACCTGATCTCCCTTAAAAATTATTTTAAAAGTTGCTATAGTCATAAAAAAAGAATTTTAACCCGAATTCAAAGGCTGAAGTGGGATTGTTGAATTTATAACTATAATAAACTGAATGTTAATTTTTGAAAACCAAAAGAGACTCTGAATAATCTTTTCTAGGCAGAAAAAACACCTTCAAGGGCACCAAAAACGCATGTAACCATAGTTGTGGAAATTAAAATCAGGTCACCCACTCCCACCTTCCCAGTGCCTTGAAGTCCCCCTGGAGTCGCCAGACTGTCCTAATGGACTGGGCACTCTCGGGCAGGGCCCTGGGTCTTCGGACTGCTTGTGTTACCTTCTCCGGACAGACCAGCCGTTCTTGGTCAGCCTTTTGGCTTCAGCCCTCAAGGGCAGTGGCTGTTTCCAGATCCTGCCCACTAGTAACAACAACAACTACCAATTTCTGAGCACCTACTATGTGCCAGGGGCTTTATATACTTTATCTTCTAACAATCATCTGAAGATGATACTTTCATCACCCATATTTTACAGGTGGGAAAATTGAAAGGTGAAAAACAGAAAGGTAAAGGCAGCACTAGGATTCAAATCCAGGCCTGCCCAACTCCAGGGTTTTCCTGACTGTGACGTGCCAAAATAAATCTCAAGCTCTCCCCTGAAGAATGGAATCCATCTAATTAACTGGCTGAGAGCCCAGCCCCTTCTTCCTTCTTTGAGCACTAAGCGGCAATGAGCGTACCTCGTGTCAGTGGCGCCGCCTGCTGGAAGCTGAGCGTATGGCATGGCCATACACAGCCACTCAGGAGTTCACCTGAGGTTTCTGCCCAGGGGAGGGGGAAAAAAGGGCTCCAAACTCCAAGATTTCTAGGACCCGCCCCCAAAAGTCCTTAAACCTCCACTTTGCCTCTCTCTAAGGTCACTTCCACTGTCCCATTTGGGCCCTCATCACTTGTCACCTAGAGCACAGCCTCCCACCTGTTCTCAGAAGTCCTGCCCACCCGCCATCACCGGCAGCCAGAGAGATCCTACCTTCCACGTGGTTCCCTACTGCCCAAAGAATCCAGCCACGATACTTTCTGGCCTGGCACTCTAGGCCTCCCCGGCTTAGCTCCAGACTGTTTTCTTGGCCCTGTCCCTAAAATATCCCCCCACCATTTACCTACACTCCCTGAGTTTCTACATTCTCCTTCCTGGGCTGTGCTCTGTCTCCTGCCAAGAATGCCCTCCCCAACCTCTGCTTGTCAAATTCCTACCCATCGTTCGAAGGTAAGCCCAAAGATCACCTCTTCCGTGAAGACTTCCCGTCTTTCCTTAGCTTGAATTAACTTTACCTCCTCTGTTGAAGCAGAGGATGTATTATACATAGCAACCAGGCTTCCAACAGCACCTGTATCTTTTTGCCTGAAGGCTTTCTCTATGGCAAGCAACAGATGAGGACTGCTGGGGAATGAGCCCGGCAGGGGTGGCCAGCATGGCGAGCCATACAAACTCAGAAACCAAAAGTAACCACATAGGATGGTCTGAACATAAAAATTCCTAACTAAAAGCAGGTCATGGCAGGTAGTCACATCCTAAGCCTGTAGCTTCCTTGGCGAAGGTCACTCTTTACCTGAAGTGAGCCTGTCCATTGTCTTTTTGCATCTAAAATAATATACCTTTGACGTGTCAGAGTACTCTCCTTTTCCAAACCCCTCAGGACACACTGTCCACGCCAGAGCATTGCTACCTTGTTCCCCGAATACCATCTCCATGTGCTGTAAATGTTAATTACTAATTGTCTTGTACCCACTAATGTAGAAGAGGTGGTGTGATCACAAAACATGGTGAATGTTTAAATTTAAATATATATATTACAGTAAAAGACGCATTGCCATTAACCCCCCTCAAAATAGTCCCCCACACTTCGAACACACTTATCCCATCGTTCTTGCCACTTTCTGAAGCAGTTCTGGAAGTCCTATTTCATGAGTGTCTTTAGTTGTGCTATCGTAGCTGCCTTGATGTCCTGAATCATTTTGATTTGGGGGAAGAGCCAGGAGTCGCACGGCACCAGATGCAGTGAATAAGCTGGATGAGAACACACCGTAATGTTTTATTTGACAGAAACTGCCATATACCAGTGTGACACAGAGCATTGTCATGATGGAGGATAAAGTAAAGACACTCACGAAAGAGGAACTTCCAGAACTGCTTCAGAAAGTGGCAGGAATGATGGGATAAGTGTGTTCTAAGTGAGGGGGAATATTTTGAGGGGGATTAATGGCAACATGTCTTTTACTGTAATAATTGTTTAAATTAAATATTCACCATATTATTTGATAATATCTCATATGTCTCTCCATTTTATTTTTTATTTCATCCCAGAGATTCCACTTTGCTTTCTCCAGCCCCTTAATCTACCACCAATGGATTTCATGTAACCCTCCTTAGTTTCCTCCTTTGATTCTAATGTATAAAATAAGCTGTAAAACTGCCATTCTCTGGAGCATTTTCTCAGTCCATTGAGATTTTGCTTCCCAGCAATTGTTGTCATTTTGGCTCAAGTAACTTCATATAGATGCTCTACAAGTTTGGATGGTTCTTACATCGACACATGCCATGTTTCAAGGTCCTTCCAAGGCTTTCATGTGACCTTAAGATAAAGCCAAAAGTCCTTCACATGACTTACAAGGCACTGTGTGAACTGGCCATGGCCAGGCCAGCCTCTCCTCCACCCCCCTGCCTCATTGCTCTCCATTCTGCTCCCCTACACCACCACCATCACCACCACCATCACCACCACCACCAGCCCGCCTTGCACTTTCCTCTGTCTGGAACACTCTCATCTCCCCTCCCCCCCTGACATCCAGCCCACCCTCCAGGTCTCACCTTCGACACCTGGCTCCCTCCCCTCATTCTACAAAGCAGCCATGCTCCCCTCCTCTGGGCCCCCAAGGCTCTTGCTCAGTGGCCCCTCCAGAACTTCTATATAAGAGAGCCTTAGACATGGCCATCTGCTGGGGTAGCTTTGGGGGGCCTGATGGTAATCACAAGCACTCCCCTGAGCCAAGCCTCCCCCTGCCAAAAGGGCCACAGCTTTGCTGTGGCTGCTTTTCACATCTCAGACCAGCTGGTGCCTGGTACAGCCTGGCATACAGTGGTGCTCACCAAATAGCATCACTCCTCCCCTGGGTCCCTCCATTTGCTGTGTGAATCATCCCTTCCCCTGTCTGAGTCTCCTTGGCTAATTAGAACCTTGCTTTGATTTGCAAGCTCTGAAATTCTGGCCAATACAAAGGGGGGTGATAATGGCACCTAGGAATGCATGCTCGTGACACAGTACAGAGGTTTTTTAAGTACGTTATAAAATAGCATATACAACCAAAAGCCTATTTTTACAAAAATTAAAAATAACTGTATATATATATATATATATATATATATATATATATATATATATATATATATATATATATATATATATATATGTGGGGGCAGAGCCCCAAAAAGCAGTTTCCAGGCTCTCGGCCTCACATAGAAAGGTGTTGGCTCAGGTAGTAAATGGCCAACTGTGATTGCATGGCCATCAGCTGTGGCTAGTTGGCCGTCAGCTGTAACCAGTGAGCCATTGGCCACAATATAACTGCTGTGGCTACGAGGAGGAGAGAAGGAGAGAAGAAGGATGGGGCTAGCAAGAAGATGGCGGCTGGGCTGGCAAGTGTGGATGGCGGTTTGCGGACAGTGTGTATCCAGCCTCCAGTGAGAGTATAGTGCCGCCAGAGAGAATAAAGTGGTATGACTCCCCTACCTATGGCTCCGTGGGTGTTCCTTTTTGGCCTCACCATATCCTGCGTTATGTGGGGAGCGGGAGCAGAGACCCCGCAGGCCGTCCCGCACGACAAATGGCGCAGCGAGCAGGGTCTCCCGCCTGACAAATGGCGCAGCGAGCAGGGTCCCCCGCATGACACATGGCGTAGTCGGCAGGATATGGTGCCGGCCAAAGCTCTCCAAAGGACGGTGGAGCGGTTTGTGCGTGTGAACACCCAGTCTGAGGAAGACCAGGAGGAGCAGCTGCCGGAGAGCTGGACCCCCGTGGAGGGGTGGGAGGACATGGACGGTTCTCCCACCAGCACAGGAAAAGCCATGCAGCTGCTGCAGAGATGGAGCCCCGTGGAGAGGTGGAAAGTTGTGGACGGTTCCCCAACCAGCACAGGCCGGAGAAAGCAAAGGTCGTTGCAGCCCTGTGGGCCGGGGAAGTTCCTGCTCAGGCAGCCCGGATGCAGGACTTGTAGTCCCAGGAGGTAACGCTGGTAACGCTTGCTGAGTCCTCCGTGGGAGATGAGGGTGAGGTCAAGGTCGTCCCTCACCCCCAGGACAGCCCTGGCGAATGACTATGGACTATGGGGAATTGCCTTCCATCCCTAATTTAATGGACTGCTTGACTGTTTGTTTGGGAACTGTTGTTAGTGGAACTGGGGGATATTTGCTTTTGTCTCTTGACTGGCCGCCATTGAGAATATGTAAGCACCTTGATTGTGAGTCGCTGATGTTCCAGCAGGGTACCCTGAGAGGCACAGAGAGAGTGGCAGTGCGCTGAGAGGTCTGGCTGAGCCCTGAAGATACCCTGGCTGTGCCCAGGAAGTCGGGCTGTTCCCAGAGAGAGTAGTAGAGCCCTGAAGGTACCCTGGCTGTGCCCAGGAAGTCGGGCTGTTCCCAGAGAGAGTGGCGGTGCCCTGAGAGCCCTGGCTGTGTCCAGGAAGTGTGGCTGTGCCCACAGAGAGTGGTGGTGCCCTGAGAAGCCCTGGCTGTGTCCAGGAAGTGTGGCTGTTCCCAGAGAAAGTGGCAGTGCCCTGAGAAATCCTAGCTGTGCCCGGGGAAACTAGTGGTACCCTAAGAAGTCCAGGAAGTCTGGCAGTGCCCAGGAGTACTGGTGGTGCCCTGAGAAACCCTAGCTGTGCCCGGGGAAACTAGTGGTACCCTAAGAAGTCCAGGAAGTCTGGCTGTGCCCAGGAGTACTGGTGGTGCCCTGAGAAACCCTGGCTGTGTCCGGGAAGACAGGTGGTACCCTAAGAAGTCCAGGAAGTCTGGCAGTGCCCAGGAGTACTGGTGGTGCCCTGAGAAACCCTAGCTGTGCCCGGGGAAACTAGTGGTACCCTAAGAAGTCCAGGAAGTCTGGCTGTGCCCAGGAGTACTGGTGGTGCCCTGAGAAACCCTGGCTGTGTCCGGGAAGACAGGTGGTACCCTAAGAAGTCCAGGAAGTCTGGCAGTGCCCAGGAGTACTGGTGGTGCCCTGAGAAACCCTGGCTGTGTCCGGGAAGACAGGTGGTACCCTAAGAAGTCCAGGAAGTCTGGCTGTGCCCAGGAGTACTGGTGGTGCCCTGAGAAACCCTGGCTGTGTCCGGGAAGACAGGTGGTACCCTAAGAAGTCCAGGAAGTCTGGCAGTGCCCAGAAGCACTGGTGGTGCCCTGAGAAACCCTGGCTGTGCCCAGAGAGCCTGGCTGTGTCCAGGATGTTGCGTTCACCCCCAGGCTCCTCGCACAGGTCCCCTCGCGGAAGACGCTTGTCGCGTAGATTGTGAGGCGAGAGCCTGTAGGGGTGGAGTGTGGGGGCAGAGCCCCAAAAAGCAGTTTCCAGGCTCTCGGCCTCACATAGAAAGGTGTTGGCTCAGGTAGTAAATGGCCAACTGTGATTGCATGGCCATCAGCTGTGGCTAGTTGGCCGTCAGCTGTAACCAGTGAGCCATTGGCCACAATATAACTGCTGTGGCTACGAGGAGGAGAGAAGGAGAGAAGAAGGATGGGGCTAGCAAGAAGATGGCGGCTGGGCTGGCAAGTGTGGATGGCGGTTTGCGGACAGTGTGTATCCAGCCTCCAGTGAGAGTATAGTGCCGCCAGAGAGAATAAAGTGGTATGACTCCCCTACCTATGGCTCCGTGGGTGTTCCTTTTTGGCCTCACCATATCCTGCGTTATGTGGGGAGCGGGAGCAGAGACCCCGCAGGCCGTCCCGCACGACAATATATATATATATATATATAGAGAGAGAGAGAGAGAGAGAGAGAGAGAGAGAGAGAATAACTACCATATAACTACCATCTGCTAGGACTTGTCTCAGCACCAGGCCCTAATATGCTAAGCATTATACTGTGTATCACCTCATTATTCCTTACCTACCCTCTGAGCTGGGTACTGCAAGTACAGTAGTTCCCCACTGATCCGCGGTTTCAGTTTCCACAGTTTCAGTTACCCGCGGACAACCACGGTCCAAAAATATTAAACAGAAAATTCCAGAAGTAAACAATTCATAATTTTTCAATTGCATGTTATTCTAAGTAGTCAGGGTGAGCAGAGTTTGCCACCCCCAAAGATGTCTTTTTGGGGATATTGATTATTTTAGCGGGTTATTTTTAAGAAATGAAAGACTCAGGAAAAATCTTTGACCTTCCTGCTAACTGTCTAAAAGAATTTAGATAGAGGACCTGCTCCAGAAAGGGAGCTATTTGCCTAGATATCTATCATTTAACAAGGACTAATGTGTGATAGACGGGGAGGAACCTAGCAAATCCTGTTTGATCAAAATCCTCTGGGTGTCCCACTGTCAAACATTTGCTTCTCTTATCTCTATGTGAATTGCCTTCCTGCCCTTTGAAGTCCCAAACCACCAGCCTCCCCTTTCTCAAGATGGCATATAAGCTTCAACTTTCTGATTTGTCCTGAGGCCCCATATTCTTATGGAATCCCCATATGTACATACGTAATTAAATTTGCTTATTTTCTACTGTTAATTTGTCTCATGTTAATTTGATTATTAGACCAGCTGGAAGAACTAAGAGGGAAAGGAGGGGAAATTTCCCCCTGCCCCACAGTAACTAAATGAAATCTCACGCCATCCTGCTCCGTCCTGCTTGGGGTCGTGAATCATCTCTTTGTCCAGCGTATCCAAGCTACATGTGCTACCCGCCCGTTAGTAGTTGTCTTGGTTATCAGATTGACTGTCTTTGGTTATCAGATTGCCTTTGATTATCAGATTGACTGTCACAGTATTGCAGTGCTTGTGTTCAAGTAACCCTTATTTTACTTACTAATACCACATTCACATAATTTTTATTACAGTATATTCTTATAATTGTTTTATTTTATTTGTTGTTGTTCATCTGTTACTGTGCCTCATCTATAAAATAAACTTTATCATAGGCGTGTATGTATAGGGAAAACCATAGTGTATATAGGGTTTGGTACTATCCACATTTTCAGGTATCCATTGGGGGTCTTGGGACATATCCCCCATGGATAAGGGGGTACTATTCTATCTCCTATATGGAGGAAGAAGCCGAGGCCTGAGAGATTCCTCACCAGTGAGGGGCAGAGCTGGACTTGACCCCAGCTTTGCCAAGTCCAAAGGCCATGTAAGCTCTTCACCAAAAGACGGGTCGGAGGCGCTGTGCAAATTGGAGATAATAATAGCTCCCATCTGATAGGGTTTGGGAAAGATTAAATGAGCTTAGAGGTGTGAAGCCTTTATATCAGCTCCTGGCACAGCCTGCGGGCTCGCCCACAGCAGTATGACTGCCTCTGGGTAGCCCCTGCGAGGTCAGACTCCGCGAAATGTTAACAGCGCTCTCTCGGGTCCTGGGATCAGGAGTGATGAGATTTTTAAAAATTTTCCACAATGATCAGGTGTTACTTGTATATTTCTTTCTTTTTAAATTCTTGCACATATGATGCCCTCAGTGAGCTGTTGTTCTCCTCGAAGCAGGCTTATGAGTTGTCTGAGTCACCTCCCAGGTTCCCCCAAGGGCCTGGCACAGAGAGACGCCCCCAGTAAAGGATCATAGCAGGCAACAGCGCAGACGAGCCCCTCCCAGCCCAGGTTCCCTGGTCACATGCTTGGCAAAAGTCAGAATAGGGGGTTTGGGATGCAGGTCAGTGCCAGGAACCAGCCAGAGCTAAGCCAGCCCTTTGCTGGCACTCCCCAAAAGGCACAATGAGATGCCTCGGGATCTTCTGGGCCCCAGGGGAGCAGTCGGAGCAGCCTGAGACCTCCGGCCCTGAATCCACCAACAGCTGTGGCCACTTCAACTATTTTAAACCCTTGGACACCAGGAGGTTCCCGTCATACCAACCAGGCCCTGCAGCCCAACGTCTCGGGCCCTGAGCCAGCGGCAGGAGCCCTGAGGGTGGGCTAGTCAGGTCCTCGTTAGATTGTTAAAGAGAGGGACCTTCATTTTTTGAGCACTTGCTTTGTGCCAGACACTGAGCTAGTGTCTTCCCTGTGTTATCTCATTTAAAGTCATCCTTATATCTTTGCTGCGAGATCAGTTATTCACAGATAAGGAAAATGAGGCTCTGAATGGCAGAGTGAATTTTCCACGGCTTCACAAAGGCAGGGCTGGGGCTAGAACTTGAGTTTGGTGACCTACTGATCAAGAGATAACATTCCTCCTCTTTTCTTACCTGCTTTGTCCCCCTGCCCCTTCCCCCATGGTTGTGCAAGTTCCTATCCTGGCTCAACCACACTTAGGAGCTATGGGACGAGGGCATGTTCTTTAACCTTTCTGCTGCTCATTTTCCTCATCTGTAAAGTGGTGGGGACATGGGGAGGGTATAATGATCTCAGTCAAATGCATGAAAAGTACCACTAGCGCAGTGCCTGACATGCAGAAAGAACCCAGTAAGGGCCCGCTCTCATTCCGTCTGTCCTGGCGATCACCGCCTTGCTCCTGCTGCGACCTGCCTGGGCCTCTGTGGGGGTGCAGTGTTCCTTCCCCGACTCAGCTCCATTTTCCCAGTGGGTGAAATGGTGTCATGCTCTCCGATCTCCAGGAACCCTGGCATATACCCAGTATCTGCCACATAGTAGGGGCTCAAAAGTCATTCCTGGTAGAGAAGTGCCCAGACAGGAGCCCACCTCGGGGGCCTTGAAGTCAGCTCTGAGCGGCACCAGTCTATCCTCTTTGGCAGGTGGCCACCAGCGAGCTGTCTCCTGAATGCATGGTGCACTCCTGCGGCAGCCAGGAGCCAATCAGAAGTTACCAGCATCTCCCTGAGTCCGTGCGCCTTTTGGGGCAGATGTCCCCCTTGCCCGACTCAGGCTTTCCTCCTTCCCCATCCACATTCCTCCCAGATTCTGGCCATCCAGGAGCAGCTGGGCTCTTCACCATCTGCTAATTTGGGCCGCCTCAAGGAGGCTACTGGGGTGTGTCTCAGCTCTGGGCACTTCTGAGCCTACATCCTCTTGTTCAGGGGCACCCCTCCCAGGGTTGCCATCCCTCCAGCAGCCCTACCCACTTCTCAAACATGCATCCCCTCCAGCCTGCCCTTTCCCTCATAGCCTCTGCCCATTTGCCCCCCAATTCGGGTCCCTAGCAAGCACCACTTACTCCCACGTGGCTGAATTATCTGAACGGGCGCTGGCTTGGCTTCAGAGCTGGAAGGCTCTAAGGATGACGTCTGGTTCATGCCCTTTCTGGATGCCGTCGCGAACCTGAGCCTCCACAAGACACAAACTGAGGTCTGCAGTGGCACCCTCCGGCACCCCCCTTCTCCCAGTGGCCCAGGCCAGAATGGTGCCCCCTAGTGTTTCTCTAGTGGAACACCAATATTTCTGCCCACAAACACTGGTCAGACCAATCCCCTTCTCTCCAGCCCTCTGAAGCAGCCCCGGCAGGGGTCTTCATTGACCTTCCCCAGGGGCACCTCCATCCACAGCATTCACAATGGCCCCTTTCACTTCCACACCTGACCACTCCTGAAGAAGACATGCCAAGGCCCCCATCAATGCCAAGACCCACCAATGCCTTGGCTTGGCATTTTGACCCTTTAGGCTGCTGGGTTCCCACTCCCACCCCTCTCGCCATTTCCTTCTGGTAATACCCATATGAGTATGGGGGCGTAAGGGGTTCAGGCTATATCTGGCTTCCTGGCTTCGCTCAGGCAGCTCCCTCTTCTCACTTCTCCTTAGTTTGCAAACACCTCCTTTAAGAAGAAGGCTCGGGTCCTGGACCCCAGGCTAGGTTATTGCACCTGTTGCCTCTGGGCTCCCACTACCTCCTACCCTCTCCGCTCTGGCAGCTCCACGCTTGCATTATCTACCGGGCAAGGCTGTGGGCGCCTGGAGGAGGCGCTCATCCTGCGTCCTGGCGCCCGGCAGCTGTCGAATGAATGAATGAGTAAACTAACCACGGAAAGGAGTAAATTGACCATGGCTGACTTCAGCCTGACCACAGGGGGGCCTGGAAGAGTTGAAGGCGTGCGCATACTTGACGGACGTGCCCTCAGTCCACTAGGAGAGGAGCAGGCGGGCCCTCCATCCACGCCCCGCCCACCAGGGGGCCAAATAAGGGCGCGCCAGGCAGCGTCTGGCAGCAGCGCCGGGCTCCCGCGGCTAGAGTTGGCGCACCTGCGACAGGTGCTCCGGGTGAACCTGAACAACAGAAGACCCGCACAGGGCCTGGCACGGTGGGGAGGATGCTGCGCGAGCGGACGGTGCGGCTACAATATGGGAGCCGCGTCGAAGCGGTGTACGTGCTGGGCACGCACCTCTGGACCGACGTCTACAGGTGAGCCGGGCCACCGCGCGGGCCAGACAGCCCCCGCCCCGGACCCCGGGGTTTCCGGGAGATCTCCACCCCAGACATCCTTAGACCCTCCTGGGACTCCGGGACGCGGACAGCCTTCCTCCAGCCCGAGCAGCCCCTCATCCCGAGGCCTCCCGCGCCAGAAATCCTAAGAATTTCACCCAGAAACCTGACATCCCCAAACCTTGTGTCAGCCTCCCCCAAATCCTGAGACCCTCCCAGACACCCTGACAGCCCAAGCGCCCACAGTACCCCTTTCTCACATCCCCTCCTTTGCACCCCAGTCTTCCCACCTGGCCGTCTCCAGCACCCAGGGTGACCTCAGCACCCTGCAGCTTCCCCACCAGCCTCTCCCCTTTCACTTCCCTCCCCCCCCCCCCAGAACCACCCTTCTCCCTCACGCCCAGCTCGTCCCCTGAGACCCTCCTGGCTCACCACCCACCTCAGCCCAGCCCCTCAGCCACACCCAGATCAGCTGAGCTTCCTGGGACTTGCTGGGGAGCTGCCCTGGGGTGGAATCTGGCCCTGGGGGTTGCCTAGGCTCCGATTTCGCCCTGTGGGGGCTGCTGGTGGTTGCCTGTCCACAGACGCTGGCTGTGAGCTCTATGTCCCCAAATGCCTTCCCTTAACTTCACCCTGGGGTCAGGGAAGGACCTTGTACCACACCACTGAGGGTGCAGAGCTGAGGAGTCTTTATCAGAAGACCCCCCCCCCCATGCAGGATTCTGTTCCCTCACCTTTCTCCTGTCCACGAACTTGGTGGGGTCCAGGATTTCTGAGGTCAGGGCCCCACCCCCAGCCCAGAGGGAGCCGCCAAGTCCAATGATCCCTCCCCCTAGAGTGTGGGGTGGGCCTTGCCAAGGTGTGACTGGTGTAAATGGAGCAGTGGAGAGAGTCCAGCGGAGAATCACTCAGCCCTCTATTTCAAATATTTGAAATAGTCCTCATTGCCAGGGTGGAAGGGGTCTGTGCTGAAAGGGGGTAGCATGCAGGACTGAGGTGGGATCCGTGCTGATAACCTTGGGTGGGTTCCCTAACCTCTCTGTGCCTTGAGCTGAGCTGGAGGTGCCAGTGTGGCTTATTGCTCCCAAATCATTGTCAGCTGGAGTGCTCTGCCTTTCTCAGGCCCCCACTAAACCCCATCCCTGTGTCTTCCCACATACCCTCCCAGCCCATTCTTTCTGGCCCCTTCAGTGACCCTGGCAACCCTTCCCAGCCAGTCTCCTGCCACCTCCTCAGCAGGCACTGGCCATGAGGGTACCATCAAAGCCCCTTCCCTGAAGGCAAAGGGCCCGGTCACCTGCAGACCAGGTACTCTCTCCACTCATCTGCCCCTGGCCTCAGTTGCCCCACATGGAAATCTCAAGGGTGGTTTCCGAGGGTCATAACACAGCAGTGGGGTGTGGTCCAGTCCTCAGTGGCCTGGGAGAGCTCCCCTGCTTTCCCCACCCCCAATCCTAAACTTGGGCTCTGCCAGGGAGCGGGCCGGGAGCCAGGAGGCTCAAGTCTCTAAGCCTCAGCTGTCACCATACCCGCCTGTTTATTCACTGAGGCACTTTTGGTGCAGGCTGAAAGGCTGGCATGGTACCCCCAGGGGGGGTAAAGGGTAAAGAAGAGGGCCTCAGCCACAGTGACCCGCACCTCCCACCTGCACTTCACTTAAGACTCTCCACCACCCCCGAGAGAAGAAGGGCAGTCCAACAGAAACAGAATGCAAGTCACAAATAGAGCCACACGTGTGATTTGAAATTTTCTAGTAGCCACATTTTTAAGGTTAAAATAAACAGGGGCAAATTAATTTTAATAATATATTCTATTGAATCCAATATATCCAAAATATTAGCATTTCGATCTATAATCAACATAAAACAATAAGATAGTTTGTATATTAAGTCTTTTTCATAGTAAGTCTTTGGAATTCAGTGTGTGTTTTATACTGACGTCACATCTCGGTGCGGACTAACCGCACTTCAGGTGCTCAGTAGCCACCTGTAGCTGTGGCCACTGTACTGCACAGTGCAGGTCTGGAGCAGGGTGTCTTAGCCTTGGCTCTAGCCCATTGTGGGCCACATAATTCTTTGTTGTGGGGGCTGCCTTGTGCCTTGCAGGATATTTAGCAGCATCCCTGGCTTCTAATCCCGAGGTGCCAGTAGCAGCCCCTAATTGTGACAACCAGAAATGTCTCCAGGTAATGCCATCAGTCCCCCTGGCAGATGGACAAAATCACCTCCAGTTGAAAACCACTGGTCTAGTCAAAGAAGAACCTTCTGGAACTAAGGAGACTGGACTATTACTGCTATTGTTACTCCTAATACCTGTAGTGGTAAGAGCTCTTAAAGAGTAAATAAGTCAATATTAATAATCGCAGGAGATATTAGTGAACACTTATGAACCAAATGCATTATCTCCTATCTTCCTGACCATAGACCTTGGAGGACCTGCTGGGATCAACCCATTTTGTAGATGAGAAAAGTGAGGCTCAGAGAGGTGATGCCATCTGCCCAGTGTCACACAGGACTCAGGTCCAGTTCTGACTCAGAACTCTTACTCTTAACCACCACTCTAGCTTGTGTGAACCTAAACCAGCAGATTGAACTAGATGACCCCCTCAGCCTGAGTCCCTTCCATCTTCCACTCGGGCCATTAGCCCACTGTCCCCAGAAATTTCACCCATTTCCCACTGAGTCCTTCCTGACCCAGACACAAGTCATGACTTAAGACCCCACATGATGCCCCCCACAGTCTCTGAAGAGACATCAAGGGACAAGGCCTCATGGACCCTGGGCCATTAGGGACTGGTATCTTGACCCCTTACTCCTGAGTCACAAAGATGAGTGAATAGGCCTCAACACCCACCCCCTTTCCCAAGGGCCCTGGGCCCCCCCTCCTGAGATGCACACATAGCTTTCCTCCCCTCCAGACAGAGCAGGGGCCTCACCTGCCCACCCCCAGCAGACCCTATGGTCCACCCACCCTCTTCCAGCCAAACTGGCCCCTTGGATGCCCGCACCCAGCCACATTCTGATCACCAGTCTCCAAGAAGCTATGAGCAGATGCACAGAAAGAGGGAAGCGGGATTTTTTGTGTGTGATTTACGTTTCGCTAGTCATTAAAGATGACTCTGGTGAGCGATGTTTTCTTGCATTGGAGCCAGGAACACCCACAGAATCTGGAGGGATTAGAAAAAGGGCAGCCTTGGAGTAAAGTAATGGGGTGGTCACACTGCCCAGCTCTCCCACTGACCCACAAGCCGGCCATGGAGACAGCTTCTCCGTTCCCTCCTTCTGCTCTGTCCAGGAGGGTGAGAGTTCCCAGTTGGGCAGGTGTCCCCTTGTCCCTGGTGGAGAGAGGTCAGGATCTGCCTTTGGAGGTCTGCAGGAGCTTCAGAGCAGAGATGTGTTAACCACTGTTTCTCTTGCCTCTGCAGACCAGCAGCCTGGTTACCTTTGACCTCATGAGGAGCCCATGAGGTGGGAGGTGGGGCTGATCCCCGCCCCCTTCTCTGGGAATCCCTAAGGCAGAGGCTTGCCCATCATTCTCTGGCAGAAGATAGGAAGAGGGTAGCAGGGCAGGAGTGCCTAGACATCGCACAGGAAAATGATGGGAAAGCCAACAATACAGTTATGTATCGTGCTTCGGAGAAGAGCCTGGAGAATCTAAATTCGTTCCCCTCTCACTCCCTCAACTTCCTCTCTCTGTGTCTTGGTGTGTGTTTTAGAAAGGAGCCTTTGGACAAAGGCCAGGGAGGGCCTGGGGTCCAGTCTGAAACGATGGGGACTCGGGGTGCCATGGTCTCCCCTTCCCAGACTGCGCCAAGCCCCAGCTCACTGACCCTTCTGCTGCCAGCTCCCCTGCCGGCTCCACTCTGGCCACATGACTTTGGGGTGCTCTCGGCCCTTGAACGCACCCCGCTCACACCCACCTCAGGGCTCTTGCAGGTGCCCTTTTCTCTAGAGCAATATCCCACAGACCCCTTTAAGCCTGACATCATCTGTCACATCTTAGCTCAAATGTCGCCTCCTCCAAGCAGCTTCCTTGACTACCCCCATCTTGTGGTGCCTACCCCAAACCCCAGGGACGCTCTACCTCATCTCAGTACCTTTTTCTTTGCAGATATTATTATTATTTCCTTACTATGCCTAGCCAACATTTATTGAACACTTATTCTGTGCTAGGTAACCTTCTTTGCATCTTGCGTGTTCATCTCGTGTGTATTTAATAATTTACATGTGTTTAAATCTCCCAACTTTATGAAGTAGGTACTATTAGGGGCCCCCTTTTATAGTTGGGGAAACTGAGGTAAGGAATGCTTGTCCAAGATGACACAGCTGCTTAATGGTGGTGCAGAGGCCGGGCCCCTGACGCGCTGCCTTTGGCCAGCAGGGCTGCCTTCGGAGACCTGGGTTTTAGGCATGTCCTCCTCCGTGCTCACTGATTTCCTCGTTCCCACGCGGAAGTCAATGAAGGGCTCCTTGGTTGAATAAATGAATGAGTGATGTGGCCTGTGAGATGTGTGGACTGGCCTATCATTAGGCTGAGCTCTTCACCCCCAGCCTCCAGGGAAAAGCACTGTTGGATGGGCCAGTGGAAGGTCAAGGGCATGTGGCCGAGCTTGGCCAGAACAGCACTTGCTCTTGAGAGAATGATGGTAGGAGAAATCAGGCCAGGTCAGGTGGCCCCATAAATCAGAACAGCACCCACAGCCCTCAATCCTAAAGAGGAGGCCCTGCCAGGAGCTACTTCAGGGCTCAGGTTTCAAGCGAGTTCTCAGGGAGTGGTCCCCTGTGGTTTAAGCCCACAGCCTCCTGCACACCTGGGGTCCCCAAGAGCCTGCCTGCCCTTCCTGCCCACAGGGCCCCGAGTCAGGACGAAGCATGGTGGCAGGGGCTTACCCTAGTGCCCATCCCCCAGCTGGGCACACCTGTTAAATTTTGGGGGAGGCCAATTTTCAGAGGCAGCTCTCTCCTGCCCAGCCGTGCCAGACCCTGTGCCCAGGGATTTTGACTGGTCCAAACCTGATTATCCCAGCCATTCACCCAAGAGCCCAGAGCAGGAAGCCAGCCTTTGCTGTCCCCTTTCTGGGCGTCGGACTCCCACCTAAGAAATAGTAGGGGCTCTAGATGTTCCTAAGAGCTTCTCATTTGATCCTCTCCTGAGCCAGGTTGCTGCTCACCCCACCTCCCACCAGGTATCCCTTCCTGGCAGACCTTTACGAGAGGACTGTAACCAATAGATTCTCTCCTAGGAAGGGAGCAGCCAGGCCCAGAGCTCCCCTCACATTCTGCCATTACTGTCCCTGAGACTTGGAGCAAGTGCTCGCCCTCTGTGGGCCTCAACATGCTCATCTGTGAAATGGGATGACATTAATACAGCCTTCATGGGGTTATTGCAAGGATGGACTGAGATCATGTGCCAAAGTCTTGGAACAATACCTGGCACCTAGTACTCAGTTAAGTATTTATCATGAGTTAGTATTGGGTTCATTATATATTATGAAACAAATAATAATGAGATGCGGCCTAAAAGAGTTCAGTTCTCATGGGAGAGAAATGTGGAACCACATTTGTTAAGTGTTGTTTGAGGCACCAGCAAAAGGAGGGAGAGATGAGTCCCGATGGATGGGATCAGGGAAGACTTCCTGGAAGATGTGGCAACCAAGCTGAAGGATGGACAGGGGTTCCCAATGTGGCCAGGATGTGCTACGCAGGAGCAAAGGTACCCAGCAGGAAAGTGGGGCCACGTGGGGGTGGGAAGGGCATAGTTTCTGTGTCCTAGAATGTGAGGCTAGAGAGTCAATGAGCTCAGACCGGAGCTTTGACTGCCAGGCTCAGGCAATGGACTTGGTTCTGTAGGCAGTGGGGAGTCACTGGAGGTGTCTGGGGAGAGAGTGACCACAGATTAGATTGTTTCTTCCCTAAGGAGAGGGCCCGGGGCAGCTAGAGGCACCAGTGCCCAGTGAGGAGGCTGCTGAGGTTACCAGACACAGAAGGAGGCTGGAGAAGACAGACATCATGGTTACTTCTACCAGTCTCTGTCTAGGAGCACCCGTCCCGCTCAGAACTCCAGCCACCACCATGCCAGTTGTGAGGCCTTGCCTCCCTGTCCTTGTCCCTCTCCTTGAGGGTGCTCACCTGGGGTTGCATGCCCGGCTGGCACCCATGACCCCCCTCAGACTCCTGCAAAGCCTTGAAGACAGCGGTCCATACCCAGACTCCCAGGAGCAGGGGTCACTGTGGGGCTGAGCCCCAGCTGGTGTTAACGAGCCTCAGGACAGGTGGAGAAGCTGGGAGAGCCAGATGCCAGCGAGGAGCAGGCACGTGATGCCCTCAAGTCTGGGGCTGAGTGAGGCCAAGTTGATGAACTCACCCGCTGATGGAGCAAAGAACAGAGAAGCTGGGTGCCTCCCCAGCATTTGTGTGGCTAGGCAGATGTTAGATCACAAAGCCCAGAATTCCATTGGGTTGGACTCAATGAACGTCCCACTTCTATTAATACATCTGAGGCTGCTTTCCGGTCTTGCTCAAAGTTCCTTTGTCTGACACCAACCGACCGGCCATTTCTCGCCGCCACCTGGTCCCAGACCACCATCATCACTTACCTGGACAGGTGTAGTCACCTCCTTGCTGGTTCCCCTACGCCCAATATTGCTCTCCTGAAATTCGTTCTCCACCCTGCACCCTGGGTCCTCTGTCTACAGCGTAGAAATGACCATGCCACTCCTGCTTAGAAGCCGTCAGTGCTCTCAGGAGAAAGGCCAGCTCCTCACCATGACCCGGATCCACTCCTCTCCCTCTCGCTCACAAAGTCCAGCCACACAGACCTCCTTCCAATTTCTCCAACGTGCTGGGCAAACGTCCACCTCAGGCTATCACCCCAGCGGTCCTTGCTGCTTGGAAATCTCTGCTCTGCTTCCTCTCCTCACTTTGTTCAGTTCTGGGGTTCTCAGACTGTGGTCCCTGGCCAGCAGCATCAGCATCTCCTGGGAGCTTGTTAGAAATTCGTCTTCTCATTCATGGTGTATATGTGTATCAAATCATCACATAATACACTTCACATATATACAATTAATTATATGTGTCAATTGTTCCTCAACAAAGTTGGGGGAAAGTAGAAATACAGCTTCACAGGCCCCAGCCCACCCCGGCAGAATCAGAAATTCTGGGGGTGGTCACCACCTGTATCTTAACAGGTCCTGCAGGGGATGCTGGCATTCGCTCAAATTGAAGGAGCATTGGTCTATGTAATGCTTGTCTGTCCTTCAGAGTGAAAAGTTTAGACCTTAGCTCAAATGCCACTTCCTCCAAGAATCCTTCCTTGACTGCCAGATGAGGTCCTCATGGCACCCCATACCTCTCCTTTATAGAAATTACCACACCTGTAATCATACAATTAATTGTGTAATTCATTGAAAGTCTTTCTCTCCCACTAGGATGTATGTTCGGTGGGCACAGGAAATATGTTGTTTTTCACCAGTCTACCCCCAGCACTTAGAACTGTGCCGGCATATAGTAAGTGCTCAATAAACACATGTGGCGTGAATGACTAACAGCATAAGAACGCCCTCCTCTTCCAGCCCTTCCTGCAGCAAACATTTATATTGACCTTGTGTCTGTACAAGGCCAGGTGCTGAAACAAAAAGAAAAGGCGGTCCCTACCTCCAAAGAGCTAACTGCCACAAGGGAAAATAAACATGGGGACAAATCAACTGAGTTGGGGCTTTAAGTCGGGATAGACAGTTGCCAGGCAGAGAAGTCAGGGAAAAGTATTATAAGTAAAAGGAACAGCATGTGCAAAATGCACGGTAAGATGGAACAATGCAGGGAGTTGAGAGGATGGAAGGAAAATGAGGCTGGAGAGTCAAGGTGAGATGTCACTGGGTGTGTACCAGGCTACAGAGTTTGGATTTTATGGTATGGGGAGGCACAGAGAGACCACTGAATAATTTCAAGCAGGCAAGTGACCTGATATCTTTTTTTTTTAATTAAAGTTTATTGGGGTGACAGTTGTTAGTAAAGTTACATAGATTTCAGGTGTCCAATTCTGTATTACGTCATCTATAAATCCCATTGTGTGTTCACGTTTGTTTGTTTTTTTTAATCACTTTAGTAATAGAGCTTAGGAAACCAAGAAGGGTGGATTCATTCATTCATGTATTCCCAAAGTGTATATTAAGCATAGCCATGCGCTGAGTGCTGGGGTACAGTGGTGGGCAGGGCAGACGTGGTCCCAGGACCTAGTAGGCTGTCCTTCCGGCCACACTATCTGTGCCTCTTCCCCATAAGCAGGTGATCATAGCCGCTGCCAACGCCCCGACTTTCTCACCCTGGATACTGTCCTAGGCCCCTCCCTGCCACCTCCAGGGACAACAGAGATGCCTGCAGCCCCTGACTCGGGTTTCTGCGGGGGATTCTGAGAGGTTCTTCCCGGAAAGGGAGGCAGCCAGCAGGATCCGCGGGACACAATGGGCGCCTTTGTTGCTTCTGCCAGGGCCGCTCCAAGAATAGCTGTTTGCCCAGCTCTGAGCAGGGCTGGTGCTGGGATAGTAGGAGGGTGTGGGGCGCTGGAGCTCCAGTGTGGGCCAGGCGTTAACCCCCTGAGCCTCTGGGGCCTCCTCCAGTTTCCGACTGGCCTGGAGAAAGGAAAGTGCCACTAAGCATCACTCAGCACTATTGACCGAGTCCGGATCAAAGGATCCAAAGGATCCACCTGCCCTGAGAGTTTGTAAAGCATTTTTTTCCTAAATAGAATTGTGTGTAGAAACCGAATGAAATAATATTGGTTCTATTTATAGTTCAAGAGAAGGCAGGGATCCAACAGAGAGATCCCCAGCTCTTCACTTTCACCCCATCCCTTTGCCCAAGACCCACCCCCTCTGCACTCCCCGGACTCCGGCCACCTCTGACCTGGTCCCATCCTTTCATTTGGTACTTGATGAAATGGAGGGAGGAGCAGCCCCTTGCTCAAGGTCACCCAGCAGGTTGATGATCAAAACCGGGACTTACACTAGAGGAATGTTTCCCAGACCCGAGCCCACAATTGCCCAGGTTCTCGTGAATTTATTGACAATGTAGTACTATTAACATTTTTCCTTATATCCATTTTAAATGGAAATCTTGTATCATATTCCATTTTAAATGGAAATCTTGTATCATTACCATAAAGGGCAAGTCTTTATCAATTGCTATAAAAAGAAAACACATTTAATCAATACATAAATCTTCTTTTAAACTGTTCATCCACGTGCCACCTAAAAGCGTCTTACACGTGTACCCACGCCTCCCTTTGGAAATGCTGCCTGGCGCTTCTAGAAGGCTCACCTCTGTCCTGCTCAGCTCCACACTCAAGGCTCCCTCAGCAAGTCAGTGGCACGTTGGGCTCGAACCCAGATCTTCTGCACATGGACCCCCAATCCAGGCTTTTGGCTTAAGCTCTGTGCTTCGCCTATGAGTGGACAGAGGGCAACAGGCCAATGCCAACAAGTGTCCAGCCTCAGAGCAGCCCCGTGTCCCCATGACAGGCTGCGGAGTTTAGAAGGGGGCAGGTGGACAATAATCAGAGTCTTCCCGGAGCTTCTTTACGGAGCTCCTTTCCCAGGACTGGGCATGAACTGCCGGACACTTGCCCACTCTTTCCTGCTAGTACCCACAAGCAGTGGCCTTGGCCAGTAGCCCCTGCAGTCTGTGGCCTGGGTCAGAGAGACCCTGCCTGGTGGCCTCAATGGACTCACACTCGTGACCTTGGCCACCCCTGGGCTCTAACCCCCAGACCACCCTGTGGGACATCTAGACCAGGGGTTCTCTAGACCGCTGGCCCTGCAACACCAACAGTTCCTGGAAACATGGTAGAAATGCAAATTCTCAGGCCTTACCCCAGATCTACTAAACCTGAAATTCTGAGGAGGGGCCCGGCCATGTGTTTTGACCAGCCCTCTAGGTAATGCTGCTGCTGCAGACCTTTGATAGCCCCTGGTCTAAACCTCCCATTCAACCCCGGCCACTGTTCACATCTTCAGTTGCCCAGCCATACCTCAGTCCTGACTCTCCAGGGATGGGATCCACAAATCTGTCGCCTTAAAATAAACCCTGAAGATTTAAACAGCACCCCTGGTGATTATGATGCCCAAACATAGCAGAGAACTGTTCTGGAACCCAGGAACACTGAGCCCTCAAAATCTCAGCTGTGGGGCCAGCCCGGTGGCTCAGGCGGTTGGAGCTCCGTGCTCCTAACTCCGAAGGCTGCCAGTTCAATTCCCACATGGGCCAGTAGGCTCTCAACCACAAGGTTGCTGGTTCAACTCCTCGAGTCCCACAAGGGATGGTGGGCTGCGCCCCCTCCACTAGCAACGGCATCTGCACCTAGAGCTGAGCTGCGCCCTCCACAGCTAAGACTGAAAGGACAACTTGAAGCTGAACGGCACCCTCCACAACTAAGATTGAAAGGACAACTTGACTTGGAAAAAAATCCCGGAAGTACACACTGTTCCCAATAGAGTCCTGTTCCCCTTCCCCAATAAAATCTTTAACAATAAATAAATAAGTTCAGGTCATCTAACTTTCATGCAGCCTTTTTTAAAAAAAAAAAACCTCAGCTGTGCCTTTGAGGCAGACGCTCGTACCTATGTCTTAGTCCCAAATCCCATGAGAATCCCACTAAATCCCTCTGAGCTCTCTTTGGCTTTGGGGAACCTTCAGACCATGGGCTGGATGTTGCAAAACCATCACCTTGGGTACCTTCCTCCCCTCGCCTCCCTGTCCTTCCCGGTTACCTCCCCTTAATGCCAGTGTCAGGCAGCTCGAGCTGCTGTAGCAAAATACCATAGGCTGGTGGCTTAAAAGCAGAAATGTATTTCTCACAGTTCTGGAGGCTGGATGTCTGAGATCAGGGTGACAAGAGGACCAGGTTCTGGTGAGGACCGTCTTCTTGGCCTGCAGACAACTGCCTTCTCACGGCATGTTCACCGGGCCTTCCTCGGTGAGCGTGGAGCCCTCTCTCTCTCTCTCTTCCTCTTCTTATAAGGTGACCAATCCTATCAGATTAGGACCTCATGCTCATGACTTCATTCAACCTTAATTATCTTCTAAAAGCCCTATATCTTCAAGTACAATCACATTGGAAGTTAGGGCTTCAACACGTGAATATGGCAGACGAACATTCAGTCCTTTACAACCAGATCAAACCACGAAGCTCCCTGCCCTGAAATCTTGACAGCTTTTCAAGAATTCCAAGTTATTTCCAGTTCAGTAGAAAACCACGCTGGATACCCAAGGCGTGATTCTCAGCGGGCGGAATTCCAAGCCATGAAAGCTGTGGCAGGCAGGAGGGGTCTTTGTGACGGAGCAGCTCACCCCTGCCCCGTTAAGACCCAAGTTCCAGGTCTCGTCCCTGTGCAAACCCAGCACCTTGACAGTTGCCTCTTGGCCTCCAGCTCAGACACGGACAGGATTTGGGAGACAGAGTCTAGCCGTACGGCTGCACTTGGAGCAAATTCACTCTTCTGTCTGGGCCTCAGCTGTCCACCCTTACAGTGCCACGTGGCTCCCAAAACTGGCTGCCTGTCAGAAACGCAAGGAATCTGTTAAGAATTCATATCTCCCATCCCCCCCCTCGAACATTGTGACTCAGTATGTACGAGATTGGCCCAAGAATCTGTATTTTTAACAATGTCCTCTTCACCAGCAGGTGATTGCAGTACAGCTGGGTCCTTCGGGGTCCCCAGACTGGGTGACCTAGGAGGGTCCTTGCAGCCTTGCCCCTCCAGGCGTCTCCTCCTGAAGCCTCCTATCCCACCTGTCCCAGGGGGCATCACAACTCACTCTCCTCTCTCCCTGCAGCGCAGCCCCAGCCGGGGCCGAAACCTTCAGCCTGAAGCACTCGGAGCATGTGCGGGTAGAGGTGGTGTGTGACGGGCAGGCCGAGGAGGTGGCCACCAATGGGAAACAGCGCTGGCCTCTCTCACCCAGCACCACGCTGCGGCTCTCCATGAGCCAGGCCAGCACCGAGGCCAGCAGCGACAAGGTACCATGACTGGGCCAGTCCACCTCTGGGGGCCTCCAGAGCCAGGGTGGGGGGGCCATGCTGGCATCAAGACGGGCTACACCAAAGCTGTCCCATAGAGACAGAATGCGCGCCACACGGGTCCTTTTCAGTTTCTAGCGGCCACATTAAAAAATAAAAAAGAAATGGGGATTTCATTACAATACTATATTTTACTTAACTCCACATATCAAAATATTATGATTTCGATATGATACCAACACCAAAAAACATTGACAAGATAGCTTACACAGTTTTTCATACCAACTCTAAATCTGGTGTGTGTCTCATATTTATAGTACGTCTCAATTTGAGCTTTCCGCCTGTCAAGTACTCGATAACCACGTCCAGCTCGTAGCTATTGGATAAGACAGCTCAGGGTCAGACCATGGAATGATGGCTTCGTGGAAGGTTAGAGTTGTGAGCTGCTGGATGATGAAATACTAGAATCCTTAGAAGTTACAGCCACAAACGTCCTTGTTTTCATTGTGTATAAAATGGGGTGCTGGGCACCCATGCAGCAAAGTGATTCACCCCAGTGGTGCAGCCAAGACCAGACTCTCTCCTTGCTGGGTTCTCGAATTATGAACTTCATGTGCCCCATGGCAGTGATCACACTGGGTCTTATCCAAAGGAAAGAACCTCAGCCCTATTCCCTGGTCCCTTAGCGGGAGCTAGACATACACGTTGGTAGATGTGGGGCCCCACAGGCAGCAGAATACACCAGAGGGCACAGGTAAGCACACGTGACCCTGGATGCACTCTGAGAGGAGGGAGGTCCCCTATCTAGTTCAGTAATATGGGGAAGTAGCCCACCAACCTAGGCGTGCTTCCTGGAGGAGAGGGTTCAGTTGTCTGGAGAAGATTGATTTGACAGGCTGTGAGGTGTGAGTCAGGGAAGGTCGTCACTAGGTTTTCCTGCCTGTGATCTGTGATCTCTGCTCTTCTCTCCCTCCCAATGTACCCCTCCCTACCAAGGTCACTGTCAACTACTATGAGCTGGAGGGGAACACCCCCATCGACCAGGCTGGGCTCTTCCTTACAGCCATTGGTGAGTTGACAAGGCTGCCGCCTGGGTGCCTTCACCCCCCCGGGTCTGGCATTGCCACCCTTCTCAGCAGCACTTGGGCTGTTTCCAATGCTGCCGGCCTGGCACTTGGAGCTTCCTCTGAATAATGCAGGACCAAGGAGTGATGCCACAGGTACCCAGGCCCTTCTCTAGTAGGGTGGGGGATGTCCTGCAGATGTGCCCTGGTCTGCCAGCGACTCCCCCAATGCCGGGTCCCCCTCACAGGCTCTGTGGGTCATGACGAAGAAAGAGCAAAGTCTGCTCCTCCGTCACTTCTCGCCTGCAGCCTTGAGAAGAGCTTGCCTAGAAACAGCCTACCCCCAAATCTGTGCTGTTCTGGACAATCCTAGCTACCCCTTTGCCCTCCCTAAGCCCAGAGATGCAGCCTGGGTCCTTAATCACCTACTTCAAGTCCTTCCTTTAACTCATGAGGGCAGTGAGACCCAGATCGGTTAGGGAACTCATTCAAAGTTACACAGCAACTTGGTGGCTGGTTGAGTCCAGAACTCAGGATTATTTCCCTCCTAGGTTCTTCTATCACACGGTCCTCCCCTGCCCTGGGTGCCAGGTGGTCAGGTGAAACGCAGCCTGGCTCAGCAAGGCCCAGGGATGTGGTCTTCTGACCCTTCAGTCGCTCAGCTCTTCTGCAGTTGAGGTGTTGATTGTATATATTTTTTAAAAATTTTAATTACACAATGTGATTATATTTCATATATCATATAATGATATGTGATTATGTATCAAGTGTCCATCCAGCCGTAGTTTAAAAATGACAGAGCTGCTAATTGGTAAGGGGAGGGAACTATCAGTTACTGAGAGCCAACTACATGCTAAGTGCTTCAAAACTAATGACGTCTTCCATTTATTGGCCACCTCCTCTGTGTCCAGGGCTATGCTGGGTGTTTTGAGCAGGAAGAGAAACACCTGCCATTTAATGAGCACCTACAGTGTACCAGGCTCCGATACAGGATGTCTTACTGTCATGATCCCAATCTATTCTTGCCACTATTCCAAGGATAGACACTATTAGTATTGTCCCCATTTTACAGATGAGAAAACCAAGGCTCCTAAAAAGTCAAACACACAAAAACTTGCCTGAGGCCACACACCTGAAAAGTGGTTTGTGGGACACCAAGTCAATTCAGTTATCTTATATTCTCTGGGGGTCTTAGAACTCCCCCCCGGAAAAAAAAAAAACAGCCAGCCCCTCCTTCTGCCCTGTGCGCTTAGCCTCCAGAACAGGCTCAACAGCAGCGCTCTTCTGCTCCTCAGCTTACTCCCAAACAGGCTTGATTGCTGGTCACTCCAACCATCTTTCTGCACCGAGGGGGTGCCCAGCCCTGGAGCGGGGTTCTCGGGACAACTTCAGGGACCCTTGAGAGATGGAAACGAAAGCCTACCTAGTTGCAGCTGAGAGCTGGCACCAGTGTGGACCTCACATGCACACGTAGCCCCCAGGTTGTCTCAGGTGACCGTCCCTGATAAAACCTGATCCCACAGAGATGGGACACCTGAGAACATAAGCAGGAAGGGCAGCGGCCAGGGACCTGTGAAATGAGGGTGACCCCAGAGAGCTGACTGCACCATTAACGAGATTTCCACCAAAGCAAGGCAGACTTGGAACAGATGGCAACTAACGCACTATTAGAAAGCAGGCCTAGACTTTCCCCTCCCCTGGAAGACTATAACGCTTGTGCTGTGCCCTCGGAAGATACCAGACATGCTCGTGGTAAATAACCAGGCTCATCCTTCTAAGGTTCTGAGGTTGTACTTTCACTGAACAATTATTTACTTAACTGCTGCAAGTTCCAGATATTTAGATTCTACAGGCCAGTGAAATGTCTACCCCAAAACTATATAAATAAGGCTCACATCTTTGATGCTTGACAAAAAAGACATTAATAAAATAACTTGTCATCAATTATCACCATCATTTTAACATCTGAACACCTAAAAAGTAGGCAGGGCATAATTTCAGAATAAAGCTTTATGAAAAACTCACCCCACTGAACTTATGTTTCCTGTTCCACCAGGGACCCAGGTGAAAATTTGGTTTCCCTTGGTACCCACTGGTCTATCTGACCCCTGCAGGCCTTGTCTCCCCTTGAGCATCCACCCCAGAAGTGCTTGAGCCCCACATCCTGAATAATCATTCAGGGGCTGCACCTCAGAGCAGGAACACCCTGAATGTCCCAAGATGGCGGGGCTGTCCCCCAAGAACATATCTGAGTCTGTCCCACCTTAGTTCTGTCCTGAGCTCATGCAGAGCAGAAAGAACCCTGGCTTCAGAGTAGACAGAAATAAATTTCAATTCTGGCTCTGTCCCCTCCAGCCACATTGTCACCATCATTCCTCAGTCTCAGTTTTCTCATCTGCAAAATGGGATCACAGTGCACTCTCAGACAGTGCTTACAAGGAGTCAGTGGGATGGTATGTGCAAAGGGCCTGGCATGGAGTAGGTACTCAGTTGATGCTTTCTTCTGGTCTTTCCTCTTAGGGTAGCCACATTTTCTCTCTGTTGGGTGACATTGAAGAACCCTACTGTCCCTCAGTCTTCCTCTTGGGATTTGGGAATAAATGCATGGTGCCCTGGGCCAGATCAGGTTCTGGGTCTTGGTCGCAGTCCTGCCAAGGAGTTGCTGTGTGACCTTGACAAGTAGCCCAGCCCCTCTAGACCTCACTGTTTTCTAGCTATAAAATGAGAGGTTTGAGCTCATTGATCTCTGAGGGCATTTAAGACTCCAGTTAGGGCTGATTTGCAAAGCCCTCCCTGTTAGGGGGGAAAGAAGGAGGAAGACAGTCGAGAGTCTCACCCTCTGTGCTGTAGTCCCAGCAACAAGAGCAGGACAGGTACATGACCCTTGAGAAGTTTTAGCATCAACCTGGGGTCCTCATTCCTATTGCCCCTCCCCAGAGTCTAGGATGGCTGTGGGGGAGAGAATCCTTCTTCCCTACTACACCCCAGGCTGCCCGGTAAGGCAAGAAGGCCAGGTACCCTGTCACTGTCCATGGGGGCGGCAGCCCGCCAAAATGCCCATGGCTCTGTGTCAAAGCTGAGGCCTCAGTGGCTGGATTCTCGGGACACACTACCTTGAACCCAATTTGACATTTCCCATTAATCTGCCCCACACCCCAGGCGCCACCTGACACTTTGGGGCTATTCACAGGAGCTGAGGTAGGACTCAAAGCCTCTGGGAAATGTCATCTGGAACCCAGAGGCCCTGAAGCAGATGTCCTCTCCCTTCTCCCCCAGGAAGGCAGAGAGCCCTCCCAGGAGGGCGCGGCTCTGGGCCAACCAGACCAGCCTTGCTCTCTGTCCGCACATGGGTCATCCCGTTGGAATCTAGTTAAACTGGACATTGGGAGATGCTTTGAAAGGGAGAAGTCCTCAATGGATGGCTTATAGTTGGAGGGGTGGGGTCCCGAGTGAGAGAGGACAGGAGAGAGGCCATTTCAGTTGACTGTGGAGATGAGTCATCGTGCAAGAGAAAATGTAAAGCCCTGAGGGAGGTTGGAAGGTGGGTGATATGGGTGCACAATTGCATAATGCCCGAATTGCATAACAGGAAGTCAATGAAACCTCTCCGAGTTTCATAAATCAAGAAAAAGCAATAAGCACATTATTTAGCAGTATTACGGAGACTGCCTCAGGCAGGTGAGGGGATGGGCCCAACAACAAACTGCTGGGTTTCTTTAGAAGCTGTTTGGTACTGTTCGATTTCTTTTGTACTATGTGCAAGTATTGCTTTCATATCATCTTTCAATTTAGAAAATTCGTAATGAAGTAAAGCACAGAGAAGTGCTCTATCATTTGTCTCCGGTGACCCACCGCTCTCATGGACACACCATGGGAGCCGAAAGTGGTGCCACCTTGCAGCGTAGAGTGGAAGGCCACAGGGCTGCCGGGGAGGGCCGGGTGGGGATGTGGCCGACTCCTCTGGGGATGACCTTCAGGGGGAGCAAGTCTTGGGTGTTTGAAGGTGCACTTGGCTTTTGGAAACAGCCTAGGGCAGAGGTCAGCTGGAGTCAGAGGCCCGAGAGGGACGCCTGGCCCTGCCCTGTCTGGGGACTTCCTGGTCGCTTCCCTGCTGGATGCCTCAGTTTCCTCATCTGTATGGTGGGGGTGGCTGAGTCGGGGAGAATCCTTCCTCCTGTTGTGATTGAAGTGAGAACATGCTCAGAAGGTGCCTGCCGCTGGCAGAGTGAACAGTACACACGGGAGAGATTATCTTGAAAGCAGAGCGTGATCCCTTGAGGAGACTGGGTCTGCGGCTGCTTCCCAGGGAGGAGCTTCCGGAAGCCAACCTCCCGGAGAGACAGTATGCAGTGGGGAGTGTCCGGCTGGAAAGTTCATGAAGGTCTGGGAGCCAACACCAATACTGTTCCTCCGTCTGAGCCTTCAGCCTTTTTGACAGTTGGTGGTTCTGCCTTCCCCATTTTCTCCCTAAAATTCTTATCCTGCCCTGGCCTCCCAGATTACCAGCCCAGTTTCCTCACAGGGGACGTCTCTGAGCCTGGGTTTGCTCACCTGTAAGATGAGAACAATAGCATTTACTTCACAGGACTGGTGAGTCATCGAGAGCAGGCATTGTGCCCTGGTGGCCCACGCTAGGTCCCCGTGCCCACGGTGGCAGGGACACAGCAGATGCCCAACAGGACTCGCTGAGTGAATGGGACCGTGAGGAGTGCATGTAATTATGCCTCATGGCATCTAACTGGCAGGAGGGCTGCTTCTCCCAAGCACCAGGCGCCCTTAAAGCCTCCCCTTTCCTGCCTCCTTCCAGACCCAGAAAAGCCACATTCAGGGTTGGGAGGGACGCGGACTGTGGGCAGAGGAGGGACTTGAATGGAATCCCCAGACTCAGGGTGAGCTGCCTGGGGAGGAACGACGTCAGTGCCCATTCCGAGCCAGGACCCTCCTCGCCACCCAACCCAGGGAAAGGGCATACCTGCCAAGGAGACTGACCAGGAACTTATTTATTCTCACCCAACTCCCATCTCCGTCCAAGTCATGTCCTGCAGGAAGCCGAGCCCACTGGGAGTTCCGGGGCGGGGATCTAGCTCATCTCATTCTGTGTGATGCTCCAAAACCTTCCCAACAACTCGCCTGTCCGCTCCCCCCCACCACCACCACCCCCATTAGGCTCTAACGCAGGGGGTCACTTTGCCTCCCAGGGACATGTAGCACTATCTGTTGTGACAACTGGAAGATGTTACTAACATCCAAGGGGTGGAGACCAGGGGTACTGCTAAACATCCTACAATGCGCAGGTTGGTCTCTTCAACACAGAAGTATCCAGCTCAAAATGTCCTTCATGCCTACTATTAAAATTAGTGCAACTCCTTTAACTGGAAAGGGCCCCATTTGCAGGTAAAGAAACTGGGTTCAGAGAGACTGTCTAAGCTGCCCAAAGTCACACAGCTTATAGGCAGAGAACCAGGGTTCAAATCCAGCACTGTCTGATGCTGAATCTTGGGCTCATTTCACTACCCCAGACAGTTTTCACAAAGCCTGTCTCCATGGCAGGGCTAGTCCAGCTAGGATACTGAAGGTCCCTTTCCCAAGAGACAGGATAAACAGGGACCCAGCCCTGGCATCCTCTATCTGGCACCCTCAGATCGATAGGGGTTGGAGACCAGTTTCCCACCCAAAGTAAAGCCCTCAGTCCTTGGAGGTGGGATCTAGACCACCGAGAATTCTGGGAGAGATACACATGCGCAAACACATGTGTGCATACAGGCCCAGGGCAGGCTGGGAAAAGCAGTTCAGGAATCCTATGACAGTTTTCTAAATATGAGCTTCAAATCAGATCAACTGCAGTGTGTGCCGCAGTTCCGCTAATGCTCCCTGTGTGACCCTGGGCAGTAATTTGGCCTCTCTGAACCAAGGCTCCCAGATGTGTACAGTGAGGCTCACCCCATCCACCCCAGAACTCTAACAACTGAGGAACCAGGAAGTGGTGGGAGACCCAGACCTACCAGACAGCACTTCTTGAAGCCCTAAGCTGCAAAGTCTGCAGCGTCTGCCCATGTTCTCCCTCGGGCAGTGGGGTATTGAAGTAAGGGGTTGGGTAAGATGCCCGTCCCCTCTGAGGACCAAGGAAGCAGGTGAGCTGCACGCTAACCCCACAGGGTTTCCTCTGCTCCCTGCCCCACCCTCTGGCAGACTCAGCAACACTCACCTGTGTGTCTGTTCCCAGAGATCTCCCTGGATGTGGATGCAGACCGGGATGGCATCGTGGAGAAGAACAACCCCAGAAAGGTACCTAGCTACCAGGGCAGGTGGCCCAGAACTGGGGGGCTTCTGGAGCACAGCCCCAGGCTGGGTCCTACAGGCATGGCCTTCCCAGCAAGGAGACTGTGGCCGAGACAGGCTCCCAGACACAGCACATGGTGACAGACCCACAGAGGAGCCAAGCTCCTTATGGGAACAACTCTGGAGCAGGTTCGCAAGTCTTAGTTTCCCCACCCACAGGATGGGGACCCCCAGTTCATAGAGTTGTGGAAATTGCCCCCAAAGTACTTGGTCTTATTTTGCCTATTTTCTTTTTCTTTTTTTTTTTTTTCATTTTAAATCTGAGTGACAGAGACCCTGCGGAGCAGAAGGCCACGCTAACCAAGGCATGTGGTCCTTAACGGTGCATGCACAGCCCCTCCTGTTTTGTTCATTCATTCATTCATTCATCACTCATTCATTCGTTCATTCGTTCGTTCATTCATTCATTCATTCACTTATTCATTCTCTTTTATCCCACAGTCCCTACTCCCATTCTGCTCCCCCACAAGGGACCATTTTAATGGGTTTAATGTGTCTGGTTGGTGTGCATGTATTTTTAACTTGTGCAGCAGCAACTATTGTGTTCTTGGTCTTGTCCTGTTCTGTATTTTTCCATCAACCCCGTGTTTAAACTCCACTGGTTTTGCTCTGTGTACATCCAGGGTGTTGCTTCTATTTTCTATAACAGTCTAAAGACTGGTTTACAGTAGATAGATAGATAGATAGATAGATAGATAGATAGATAGATAGATAGATAGATAGATAGACATATAGATGGATACTTTAAAAAGTTAAATAAATACAGCCCAGTGGGAAGCCTGGGGCCTAGTAGCCTGCTGCTGGGGGCACTTCAGACTGTTGGGGAGCCCCTCCTCCCAGGTTCCTCAGTGGGACTCTGTCCTGGTCCTGCATCCCCGAGGCAGCTGAGTCAGCCCCACAGACCGTTCTCTGTGTCGGTGGCCAAGTCACATGACAACAGAAGCGTCTGAGGCATCCAGCCACCCCGGGGAGTTTTGCAGCCTTGGTGACTTCACAGCCCTTGTGGGCCTGGACTTACCCAGGCTTTCTCCATGTGGGCCGGTGATGTTTCATGTTTTCTTCATCACCCCATAAATATTTGTGGAACATCTTTTATGTTCCAGGACCAGGTCAGGCCCTGGGGACACAGAAAGAACGCAAGAAACACAGTTCCACATTAAATAAGGAATGACAGGGGTGGCTGTTTCATAACAATTGTCTAAGTCTGCCCCCAAAACAAATGTGTACATTGCCAAGTATAAACCCAAAGCAAGCTGCTCTGGTCTGGAGAATCAGAAAGGCTTCTGGAAAGAAGGGGCAGTTTTGCTGTGACCAGAAGGAGGGGAGGCGTTGGCTGGGAGACAGAACAGTGTCCAGGCAGAGAGCCCGGCACTGGGAAGGTCTGAGAGCTTGGAGTCTTTGGGGAGCAGAAAGGCAGCCAGTGTGAGAGGAGCCGAGTGAGTGAGGCAAAAGGAGAAGGGAACAGATGGAGGGTTGGGCAGGTCTCACTGGGGCTTGCAGGCCACCATGAGGGACGGGGGCTTTATCCTAAGTCACCAGGGAGCCCCTGACACGGCTAAAGGCAGGAAAGCAACATGATCTGGTTGGAGTTCGTCCCAAACTGCTCTGGTCACAGCGTAGAAAATGGATGACCTTGCAGGTCCCATTTGGAGCACTCAGAGAATGTCTGGAAACAGCTGGGTGTCTCTCCATCCAAGTGTCTTCTCATAAGCCCCTCTGGGGACTTCAGAGACTGTCCTGGAATGTCTGTCTGCCCATTTCTCTGCCCCCCCTCTATCTGCCTGCTTCCACTCTCCCCCAGGCACAGGCACACCGGACCTGAGGCTCAGCCTCTGTGTGTCTGTCTGCCCGTCTGCCCCCATTCATTCCCCTCCTGAACTTGCCTTTGGTCCTTACACCAACCCTCTCTGGGCATCAGACATGGGATTCACATTTGCCAGGTCACAGCTGCCCCAATGGGTGATGGCTGTTCTTTATTCTCATCCTGGGGATGTCTCCCCAGTGTCCTGTGAGGTCTGCATGGGGGCTGGGGTATCTGCCAAAAGGTCGAAAAGAGGGCACTGAACACTGACCTCTCTCCCTGCCAATGCAGACGTCCTGGACCTGGGGCCCTGAGGGCCAGGGGGCCATCCTGCTGGTGAACTGTGACCGAGACATACCCTGGTTGTCCAAGGAGGACTGCAGAGATGAGAAGGTCTACAGCAAGGAAGGTGCCAGCAGGACCCACGCTTGGGGTTGGGGGCAGGGAGGAGCTAAGTCCTAGGCTGAAGGTGAGGCCGAAGTGACCTTGGGTCTCCTGGGGATGGTGGACTCGAATATCCACTCTTGCTGAAAAAAATCAGAAGACAAGACTATTCATATAGTTTAATTGGAACCATGTTTTTTAAGAAGTTATCTATCTATAGAGAAACAACTGGAAGGAAAGTCCCAAAAAGTTGTTAGAGATGACAGCCGTTAGAGATGACAGGTTTTAATGCTTTTCTATAGTTTTCATAATCCACGTATGTGGGGGTTTCTTTGTCCTGATTATAAAAAAGTAACAGTCATTTGTAAGCCAACATTCCAGCCCCACGTCCCCTCATTGTAACTGCTTGTGTGTCCGGCCCTCAGACCTCAAGGACATGTCCCAGATGATCCTACGGACCAAAGGCCCGGACCGCCTCCCCGCCGGATACGAGATCGTCCTGTACATCTCCGTGTCGGACTCGGACAAAGTGGGCGTGTTCTACGTGGAGAGTGAGTGACCGGCTTAGCTCCCGGGCGGTTCCGATCCATGCAGCGCTCCTGAGCTACCCCCACTGCGGCCCAGCTCTGCCCTCTAAGGTTCCCCACACCCCTCCCCTTAGGGGTCGTGGCCCACAGCTGCAGATGCTGGACAGGGCCAGGACTAGCCTCTTAGTAATAATAACAGAACCGCTCCTGCGAAGTCAGGAGGCCCCACAGGACAGATCTCTCCTCTCTCAAAGCAGTCGGTAGTGACCCGGGTGTGCAGAGAATCAGATGCCCTTGTTCCCCATGAACCAGGGCAGGAAGGGCTTTTGAGGTCCGTCTTCTCTGGAGTCATGTCCCCTTCATGCTGCCTGAAGCAAGTACTCCCCAGGGGTTTTCTGCCCATCTCAGACTCTCTGACTTTTTTTTAAAGAGCCCCTGATGATGCTATAGAGACCATGAAGGAGCTGACCCCTTGCTCCTCTTGATGGTGACGGGGGGCATCCTGGGTCCCCACCATGAGGGGAATGCGCTTCCACCCCTGAGCTAGTCCTCGCAGCTGAGTGCTCAGCCTTGTTCTTTCTATAAGCATGAGTCGGTGTCAGGTGACACAGCACCCCTCAGTGTCAGGTGCTGTTCTCAGCACTGGGGTCCCTGCAGTGAACTCTGCAATCACACCCTGCCCTGGGAGGTAACAGTCTGGTGAGGGAGACATAGGCAGTAGCATGCTTGGAGGAAATGACACAGACCACGTAATAGAATGGCAGGGGCAGAGGTGAGGTACTGCTAGCCTGGGTGGTGCGGAAAGGCTTCTCTGAGCAGGTGACCTTTGAGCTGAGACCCAAACCAACAATGAGAAGGAACCAGCCATTCACGAGCTGAGGGAAGAGTATTCTAAGCAGAGAGAACAGCGTGTACAAAGCGTGGAAGCGGGAACCCCCTTGGAGGAGCAGAAAGAAGATGAGAGCAAGGGGATGTGTTGGAGTCAAGGTCAGCAAACTGGGTAGGGGGCGGGGCATTCAGAGAAGGCTTAGCTTTTATTCTGAGGGTATGGAAAGCCATTAAAAGGTTGCAAGCAAGGGACTGTCAAGATCTAATGTAAGTGTTAAAATGCTCTCTAAGCAAAACAGTTAACTTTGCAATTTGCCATGGATGCAGGGTGGGGCTTCCCCTGTGTGCCAGGCTGTCTGGGGGCCCTAGCTCTGGGGACCACCTCTAACAGGGCCCTGGACGCTCACCTCAGGGAGTGATTTAGCCAGGACAGCAGTGGACAGCTGCCACCTGAAGCCAGCTGGTCCTCCTTCTGATCCACCCTGGCCTCAGGGGGTGACCTCACACAGATTGGAATGTCCCCAGAGTCAGGCAGGCTCTGCTGCCCCAGGGGGCTGGAGATGTTGGTGTTTACCCTTTTCCAGGCCAAGGTTACCATGGGGGGGGGGGCTGCCAGCAGGGGTGGGAAGGGGTACAGGCAAGAACTCCACCTGGGCTTCTTGACCATGGCACTGAATTGTGACCTGTGACCTGTTGCTAATAGTGACACCTGGATATAGTCCAGAGGATTCTTTTTAGGGGGAGGGGGGAGAAAGGTTTATATCTGTACAGTGGAACTAAATTTTAAGAGATACTGGATGTCATTGCTTTGGATATCGTTAGTTTATTACAAAAGAGACACATGGAAATTATTTGCATGATAAGATTTCACATCAGCGGAATGGGCATCTTCACGTGGTGCCATGTCAATGGTGATTTATTTCCGCCCACATGCTTCCCAAGAATGTCACCATCTCTAAATAAGAAATAATCCTTGCCACCTAGAACTGCTTTGGTGCCTCCATATTCTGGAAGAACTTTATCTCCAACTTTCACGCTAACTCGTTGAATCTCTCCGCCCTTTCCTTTAGAGCCTGGTCCAACAGCTACTACTGCTACTTACAACACTTTTCCTTGAGACTTTTCTGGAAACATAATGCCTCCCTTGGTTACCGTTTCTGCAGCATTCCTTTCAACTAATACTGGGTCAAAGGCGGGGAGAAACTTTCTAAATGCCTGCAAGGACTCCAGAGGGTTCTTTTTTTTTTTCTTTAATTGGGGAAGGGGAACAGGACTTTAGTGGGAACAGTGTGTACTTCCAGAACTTTCTTCCAAGTCAAGTAACTGTTGTCCTTTCAGTCTTAGTTGTGGAAGGCGCAGCTCAGCTCCAGGTCCAGTTGCCGCTGCTAGTTGCAGGGGGCACTGCCCACCATGCCTTGCGGGAGTTGAACTGGCAACCTTGTGCTTGAGAGCCCACTGGCCCATGTGGGAATCAAACCGGCAGCCTTCAGAGTTAGGAGCTCTAACTGCCTGAGCCACCGGGCCGGCCCCAGAGGGTTCTTTTTATTATTGGGAGTGGATTGAAGTCTGGCCTGTAGTCACATCCCTCTCCTTCATTTGCCATCGGAGATGGGTCCTGAGCAAACAAGAAAAAGAGGAACCACTACTGCAGGTGCGGTTCTCAGTCTGTCTTCTCTGGGCTGCTGTCCTGCGGGTGGGGTGGGGAGGAGGCGGGGCGGGGGTGCATTACTGATGCAGCAATGACCCCAGAATAGTCAGTTTCCCAGAAAATGTACAATCCTGATTGGATACTCTGCGTCACACTAGAGAACAGGATGAAGGAGAATCCATCTGTGGCACAGTTTTCTTCTGTGCAATTATTTTGGGGTTTTGTCAAAATCCAAGTACACCTGTGGAGGAGAATGTATTATGTTACAAGAATGTCATGTGTCACCTGTGTCCCCCAAGGGCAGGGGGCTGGATGAGAGGCCGAGGGACCCCTAGAGGTAGCTCTGGAGCCCAGGAGGTTCAAATCCTGGATCTGGGCACATGTCCTCACAAGCCCATGCCTTGGGTTCATCTGGGACATGATGTGGGGAAACGAGAGACCCGACTGTCCCACTGGTGAAGCGGATTAAAGAGGGATGTGTGTCAGACACTCAGCACAGTTGCCAGCCTGTGGAATGCTCTCTATAGATGGTGGGCTTATTTTTATGATTATTTTGCTTTTGTTGGGCTTATTTTTATGATTATTAATTACAATCATTGAATGGACAGAAGTTTCCAGTGCTGTTAGGAAGGCCCAGGTGTCTCTGCTCCAGCTTCAGCTTCTGCCCCAGGACCCCAAAGTTGGTGCCTGACCTCTTCCTACAAGGATACAGGGACCAGCCTGTCCCGGGAGCCCAGGACTTTCCTGGGTTTTTAGCACTGAAAATCCCTCATCCAGGAATCCCCTCAGGCTCAGGCAAAACAGTACGAATGGTTACACTATCATATCAACGAGTCTCCTTGGGAGGTGGAATGGTTCCAAAGTGACCAGAAGGTTTATGCCAAACCAAACCACATGCCTGCCCTGGGCCAGTGCCCAGGGCTAAGGAGAGGTCAGGGTGGCCAGCAGGCCCAGCCCCAGGCACGTGGGCTGCTCAATAGAGGGGTATTGTTGGTTCCTGCGGGGAGAGCCAGCCATGCCCAGGCGGGCCTGCACCGAGCTGGGGACGGGCGCAGGGGAAGGAGGCTCCTCAGGACAGTGGCTAGATTGTTCCCACCGAGGAATCAATCTGCCTGGAGCTGGCCCAAGCCACCAGAAAGAGGGACACATGTCCATTGCAGGCCATGGGAAGAAAACTGCATGCAGATGGACAAGCTCAGGTCCTTTCACCTAGCTCCGCTCCCCTGGCCAGACCCCTGCCCTCTCCAGGCCCTGGTGGAGCCCCCGGCTGCCCGGAGCCCTGGGAAAGCTTTGGAGCTTTCTGCAAAGACAAGGCAGCATCTAGGCCTGCGATCTCTTTCCCTGAGCGTCAGTTCAAGTGCAGCCTGGGGTATGTGGGTGTGGGAGGGTCTGAGTGCCTGGGGGAGAGCTTTTAAATTACCCGTGCAGATCCCTCTGGGTCTGCTTACTGATTGGGACACAGGGCACATGCTGCCGTTTCTGAATGAGAAGAACTTCCCCTTCCGGGGCAGGCTGTGTAGTGCGCTTTGGAACATCTAGTGCCTGACTATACATGCCTCGTTTCTTGGGACCACTCAAGGGAAGGGAACCCGAGGTTTTATTTCTTTGCCTTTTGTTCATAAGCCATTCGATGAAAAGGTCATGAGTTTTGCAGTAAGGTGGGTGCTGACTCATTCACAGGCTGTCATGGTAGTAATACCAACAGGTCCCCGTTGTGTTACTGGTTACCCAGCTTGGTTACCCGTGGTTTCCAAGTTTACCAAAGTTACTAGTGTTATGTCATTTTGTCTTGCAATGACCCTGTGGCGTAGGTATTATTACTCCCCCCTCCCATTTAACAGATGAGTAAACTGAGGCTCAGGGAGGTTAAGTGAATTCTCTGAGGTTTTACAGCTTGTAAAGTGAGAGTGGTATTTGAGCCCAGGACTCTGGAAGCCATAACCACTCAGGTAACCAGCCCTCAGTAAGTTATATGACTATAAGGTCTAGTTGAGCACACAGTCCTGCATGAGGGACTATCCTGAGCCTGGGCTTTGGTGGTTCCTCCATTCATTTTGCACATTTTAATCCAGTACCCCATTCGTGCCAGAACTATTCTGGTTCCATGTTCTAACCCTTGCGTGACTGGTTATTCACCATTACTGTTGTTGGCACTAGTACTAAGCTGAGCCTGATTCTGCCCTTCCAGCTCTGCAGGGCATAAAGAAACTCCTTCTGGAACTGCATAGGGTCCTACCTTCGTGCCTTTGCCAATGCAAGTATCTCTTCTCTTCACTGCACCCCACCTCTGCTGCCCCAAAGGACATCTCAAAGGCTGCCCTCTGCTCAAACGCTTCCCATCCTGCCTCCTTCCCCTGTGCTCCCCACCCCCGTAACCCTACAGGACCTCTCACCGTGTATCTCTGTTAGGGTGCTTCCCAGCTCCGCGCTATCTTATCATCAGCTGAACGCTGCTCGTAGACAGATAACAGATAGAGATGGTGCATCTTCGCCATCTCTGTCTCCCCCAAAGTCCTTGCCCATGCAGGTCACAGAGTAGTAATTTAACACATGGCTCTGAATTGGCCTGAAAATTCTCCTACAGGGAGTGGCGTGGGAGCCATTGGTTCATTCAGTAGACATTTACCAAACACCACCACTTGCTGGGCCGGCACTGGGTCCAGCTGGGCGTGTCTCTGCCCCCACAGGTGGCAGCCTCGGGGCCAACAACTAAACACTGAGAGCATACCCAGTTAGAAAGGCTGTGATGGGGAAGGACGGGGGCTGCGGAAGCGCCAAACAGAGTCCCTGGCTTGGTCTCTGGGGGATCTAGGCACGATTCCCAGAAGCGACACAAATCAAGGCTTGAAAAAAGGAGGGAGACGACTGTTCCAAGCAGTGTGAACAGCACTCGGAAGAGCTGGGAGATGCCAGAGGGACCGGAGTGCTAGAGAAACCTGCCTTTCCTCCCAGCCACAAAAATGTACAACCTGCACCCACGCGTGGGTCTTTACGCCAATATGGCTTCCATTATATGGAGGGGAGTTTGGGGTCCAAATGGACACATTGGTGTTTAATTTATATAAAGGGGAAGGGAGCTTGGGGTTCAGAGTTAGATGTGAACTTGAGTCCTAGCTCAGCCACTTACTGGCTATGTGACCTCGAACAAGCCATTTCTCCTTTCTGAGAATTGGTTTCCTCATTTATAAAATAGGAACCATCGTATCTTTCCTTGACACCACTAGCTGCTCAGCCATCCTCTGCCTTCATTGCGTGTGTGCTATTCCTGGAAGAGTCAGCTCATGTTATAGACGAGGAAGCCAGAAGCCAGAGAGGTTGTCTGGTCCACCGCCATATGGCTGACACACAGCAGTGCTGGGACGATGACCAGGCCACGGCCCTTCTGGTGGCATTTTCTGCTTGTGCTTTTCTCTCTTCATCTGGAGGACAAGTTGCCCTGCCATCTTGTCCACCATCAGTGACCCCACCCCACTGACCTCTTCCTGGTGGGAATGGGGGCGTGACATTGGTCCTTCTCCCTCCAGACCCGTTCTTCGGCCAGCGTTACATCCATATCCTGGGCCGGCAGAAGCTGTACCACGTGGTCAAGTACACAGGTGGCTCTGCAGAGCTGCTGTTCTTCGTGGAAGGCCTACGTTTCCCCGACGAGGGCTTCTCAGGCCTGGTTTCCATCCACGTCAGCCTGCTGGAGTACATGGTTGAGGTGAGGGCTCCAGGCCTCCACCACGAGGGGCTGCCCCTGGGGGCCAGGTGGGGTTCCTTCCAGAAGGCCACTCCCAGGAGCCCCCACAATGCTCCACTCCCCTCAAAGCACCAGCGGGGTATCCGGGCTTGGAGACCTAGAAGCCCCCACCACCCACATTCAGGTGAGGATGGGGCTACCTTAGATTTATGAGGACAGGCTCTGGAATCAGACTGCCAGGCTCGAGCCCATGAGACACTGGGCAAGTGAATTGACTCCCTGTGCCTTAGTTTCCCCATCTGTAAAACAGAAACCACAAAAGCTCCTGCTTCCCGGGATGGTTGTGAGCATCCAAACTTGTAAGGACTCATTCCAAAGCACCCTTAAGTCCTTGGGAAAAGGGAAAGGCAGAAAACGTACAGCTAACAGCACGGGGGCGGGGGTCGGGGGGGGCGCTTCTGCTCCCGGTAGTACTTGCAGCACTCTGGCCAGCAGGTCTCTCAAACTGGCTCCTCCAGGGGCACCAGCAGTGACTCAAAGGGCAGACCCGGGCAAGAAAGGCCAGCGCTGCCCACAGTCCCACCCACCATCCTCCCTGCCAAAGGCAGGGGCCAGTTTCCCGTAGCTTTTCAAAGCCAGTCGTGCAAAGGAACCCTGGAATCATATTTCATTTTCCCTTATGTTCCAGCCACGCTTCCTGAGTCTTTTCCTTAAAGAACAATCTGGACATAGCAAAATATCCCCAAACAACGTTAAAAAAAGAAAAGGGCAAGTTGCTCAGAGCAAAAACAGAAGAAAGCCCGGGGCTGGCTCAGCCATCATGTGGGTCGATTTCAGGAAGAGAACTTTGATGGGGCAAGATCAGACAGTGGTTAAGAGTGTGGGCTCAGCAGCCAGGCTGCCTGGGTTTCCATCCAGGCTCTACCACTGACTAACCATGGTTACATAAGAGTTCTGTGACTCAGAGCTCGGTGACTCAGTTTCCCTATCTGTAAAACAGGGATTATAATGTATCTATCCCCTGGGGTAAAGCAGAAATTAATTGGTACATATAAAAGCACCACAGGATCTAGCACAGACTAAGTGCTCAATAAATGTACTGTTGTTATCAGTTTCACCTACTTTATCAGTGAAAAGCACTCTGACAAGACTTTTTGATCCCTTCCCCTTCTCTCCCACACCCAGGAGATTCCCCTGACACCCATCTTCACGGACACCGTGATATTCCGGATTGCTCCATGGATCATGACCCCCAACACCCTGCCTCCCGTGTCGGTGTATGTGTGCTGGTAAGCAGTGGCCATGGCACATAGGGGCAGTGTGGTAGAGCAGCTAACGCTGGGGCTCCAAGGGCAGACAGACCTGAGATCAGATCCTGCCTCTGTCACTTACTAGATGCGTGACTTACTAGATGCATGACCTTGAGCAGCTCACTTGGCCTCTCTGTGCCTCCATTTCTCTGAAATGCTGACCTCACAGAGTCACTGGGAGGATTCAATGAGATGAAACAAAGTATTCATCCATGGTTTTGGCAGCGTTTGTGTGCTCTAAAAATCATCGTTACCATTTTTCTTAGTCTTGACCCATACCATGGAGTTGGGAACCTCCTATGCATTGGATATTCATCTCATTCATTCAGCAGTTTTTTATTGAGCACCTATTATGTGCTAGACGGCTGCAGCCAGATGAGAAGCAAGGGAAAGGAATGCCAGCAGGTAGATGCTGGCCGCACCAAAAGGACTCCTGGGGTCCTGAGCCATCCCCTGCCTCTATGCCAGGCAGAGCTCCTCTCTGGAAATGGGGGAATCAGAAATGTAGGGCTTTGGGGCAGTGGAGGTGAGAGTTCCCCTCCTTGTTTTATTTGTTCATGACCTTGGCAAACACCACATGAGTGAGTGAGTTTGCTCGGCCCTTGACGCCAGTAGCCTTTGCAAAGGTGACTTTGAACCCAGATGTGGCCTCATCTGCCCAGTGCAGCCCAGAGGTGCCAGCTGCTGTGGCTATGTAGGCTGGCCCTCGTCCCTCCTCACCCTTCCTCCTGGCCTCCTCCTCTTCCCTAAAATTCTCAGCATGAAAGACAATTACCTGTTCCTGAAAGAGGTGAAGAACCTGGTCGAGAAAACCAACTGCGAACTGAAGGTCTGCTTCCAGTACATAAACCGAGGTGACCGCTGGATCCAGGTGAGAAACCCCACACTGGGAAGGATGTGGCCCAGGGCTCAGGCAAAAAGAGTTCACTTACCGTCAATACCCTGGGAACCAGCAGTTCCATGTGTGGGAATTCTGCTGTCAGCTCATATGTGCACATGCACCCAGAGACATAAATGTATAAGGCAATTCACAGCAGTGTTGCTTCTTAGAGTAGCAAAAGACTGTAAAACAACCCAAATGTCCATCCACGGGGGATTGGGTCAACATATGATGGGACAGCCTTACTATGGAGTACTATACAACAGCTACGAAGAAGCCAATCTATAAATACAGAATGCACTTCAAATTAAGGTTGTACTTGCAGGAAAAAGTATACATGATGTTACCAATGGGGTTTTTAAAAATGGGATCAATATGAGTACAGACATGCTTGGGATGTACGGAGACTGCTGTGGAAGGATAAGTGAGACTCACAGCCACCACTTAATGCTGGGAGAATTGGGGTGGCTGGCCGGTATTCACCGGCAGCCCTCTGGGCTCATCTGATGACTCTTCTTGGTGTCCCCGCAGGATGAAATTGAGTTTGGCTACATTGAGGCCCCCCACAAAGGCTTCCCCGTGGTGCTAGACTCCCCCCGAGATGGAAATCTGAAGGACTTCCCAGTGAAGCAGCTCCTGGTGAGATGCTGAGGGCCACCTTGGGACAGGGGTGGGTGGTGCAAGCCTGGGGACTCTTACAGGACAGAGTAATCAGGAGATCTTGGGCACCCTTAACAAATTAGTCTGTTGCCCAGAGCCTTCATCTTCTCATCTGCAAAATGGGTCCATTGGGATGGTGACATCTAAGGTCCTTTCCTGCTCTGATAACTGATGCTTTTCCAAAACATGGAGAGTGTTCTCATAGGAACTATAGGAAACAGGCAGGGCAGGGGCTCTGACTCCTGCCACTGCCCTCCCTCCAACTTGCAGCAAAATAAGTTTCAAAGAGGAAAATTATAGTTAAGCAATTATCAAAAAGTCATGATTGCAGCTTCAAAGCTCATTAAAGCTGTGGTTTGCAGAGTGTGTGCTTTTTAAAGCAATCTGACACCTCCCCCCGAATTCTTGAAGCCATTTCCATTCCTCTTTGATGCCCTCCACGAGTCTCCAGTCATGAGAGCTACTGAGGCCGACACCTTGCCAAGTTCACACCTGCCTCTTAAGAACATTCACTAACCTAGTCCCCTCATCACAGGGAGATGGTGGAGCCCATGGTGTGGCCACTAAGCTCTGGAATGTCAGGCAGACCTGGTCTTGAGTCCCAGTTTCACCCCTTAGCATCAATGTGACCTTGAGCAAGCAACTCAACCTCCTCAATCCTCAACTTGCTTATCTGTAAAATGGGGATAGAAACGGTATCCATTTCACAAGATCATTGTGAAGATCAAAGGCATTCTATGAGGCATCTGTGCTGCACTTGATACAATGACCACTGTTAGCTGTTGGGATGATTATCGTAGCCCTGGACACTGTTCTCAGTGAGGACCATCCACTTCCTCCAACAATGTGAGGAGTAGAATCCAACAGGCCACTAGCAGTGGCTGCCACAGTCATGAGAGCCAAGGCCTCCCAGATCCTGCCCTCTGCTTCTGGGCTGCATTGTTCCCAGAGGCCTGTGCCAAGCCCGGATTTGTGCTGCATGCCTGCCTGCCTGTGTGGTGCTGAAAAACCCCAGCTGCCCCAGCCTCCTGCAAATCGCATCTTGCTATCTGAGGCTCCCAGGCGAGGAAGCGCTAATCTGCAGCCATCCACCCCGCCTGGCACAGCTGTCCCTAGAGCCTCTCAGCTGGGCACAGACTTTTTTAACAAGGATTTTTGTCAAGCAAGTTTAGTCCCAATCCCAGTGCAAGTTCCCAAGCAAAGCCCCTACTTATTTTTTACCAAAAACAAAAACTCATCAAAGGAACCTTAAAATTCAGGGAGTCACTGGCATTATATCAACTGGGGACCACTGGGATGATGCCAACTCGTCTGTTGGAGCTCTGTGCCAAGGACTGAGGCTACCTCTGGGCTCAGTGAACAAATATGGTTCGTTAGGAATAGGTTGGAATGTCATATAGGTTACATATCCGCCATTCCTACACGTACCGGTCAGCTTTCACTAGGTAAGGCTATGGTAACTACCCCCAAATCTCAATGCCTAACAACGGCAGAGGTCCATTTCTTGCTTACACTTGTTTGTCTGCAGCTCTGCTTCCTTATGCCTTCCTCATTCTAGAGCCCAGACTGCAGGAGCTTCCCCCGTCTGGGATATGCCACCCACCTAGCATGAGGAGAGGAGAAAGAGAGTTGGCATACACAGTGGATCTTCTGAACTGGCATGGGTCACTTGTGCTCACATTTCATTGGCCAAAGCAAGTCACATGACCAAGTCTGATACTGGGCAGGGAAGTATATTCCTTTTACAGAGAGATACCAGAAGTCACACAGCAGTAGCTCAGGATGCGAAATCTTACTGGGAAGGAGGTAGCAAGTGTCTGGGGACAATGATACAATCTACCATCCTGCCTGAGGTCACCTAATCCGACACCTCTTTGACAAATGGGGAAACGGAGGGTCAGAGAAATGAAGAGATGAGCGGGGATATCCATAGCACAAAATGAGGACTAATCCTGAAATCACCGATGTGTCTCTGTTTGGGAAGTAGTTAGAGGCACATGTCGAGACTCAGATGCATACACACTCATGCACACTCAGACCAACGTGCTTACAAACTCAGCCTCCCTGTGCCAGGCCCTGCTCTTTGGTGGGAATAAGAAGACCATGGGCGACCCCCCCAGAATCTAAGTGTCCACGGTGCCAAACCAAAAGCGGTCAAAGGTGGTCATCAGAAGCTGGCTAGGTTGGGGCTAAGAACTCCTGGCGACAGGGGACTAATGACGCGTGTATGCCCCCTGCCTAGGGCCCAGATTTCGGCTACGTGACCCGGGAGCCCCTCTTTGAGCCTGTCACCAGCCTTGATTCCTTTGGGAACCTGGAGGTCAGTCCCCCAGTGACCGTGAACGGCAAGACATACCCCCTGGGCCGGATTCTCATCGGGAGCAGCTTTCCTCTGTAAGAGAAGCCACGGTGGGGCTGGGGGCAGGGGCCGGGGTGGTTACTGTCTCTTTAGGAGTGGCCTGGGTTGCTCATACCTAGAGCGATTGGCTGGGAGAATTAGCTCCTCCCATGACTCTCAGATAAGATACAGACACTCATGGAAAGAAAACCAAATTAGCCTTTACATCTTAGTATAAATCAGGACTGAATATAAAACTAAATAAATAACTCTCTTTCCAAAATGGGAGAGTACATAATGAGATTATAAACCAGGAAGGGAAGGGATGAAGGAGTCCAGAGAAGGAATACTGAAAGAGGATGAGTGGGAGCTCGCCAACAAATCCTTGGGGGTGGGTGCCCATACACAAAACAGGCATGAGAAGGCATAGTCCTGCCCCAAAGCATGAGTCCCTGCCTTCATGGCCTGTCCACAACACCCTAATTCCATCCCCAGATGACCTACCAATCAATGAAAAGGCACATTCTTCCTTAGTCAGGGCAGTTGCTGGGGAGAGAGTACTGTGGGTCCTCACTTTACAAAAGGGCTTTTAGGAACCTGCACGCATAGGAGCAGCCAGGATGGGGGCTCAGCCACGTGGCATGCTCATCGATTCAGCAGGTATGTCCCAAGCACCAGCCACGGGCCGAGCCCTGCATCAGGTATGGGGTTCCAAACATGAAGCCCAGCCCCCACGTTCAACAAGATGATGGAGATCACAGGCATGAAAAGGGGGTGTCCACTGAGAGAAAGAATGACAGGGAGCTGGGGGAACCCAAGGAAGGGTCCCTAACCCCTGTGGGGCGTTCAGGGAGGGCTTCTTGAGACAAATATATATTGAGGGCCTTCTCTGTGCCCGGCATTGTTCTGGACTCTGGGGATCGAGCAGTGAGCAAAACAAAGTTCCAGCTCTCGGGGAGTTTTCAATTAGGGTGGCGGAAGTATAGAAAATAAACATGGAAGCAAGAAAATACATAAGATACTTCCAGGTGCTAATACCATGTTTCCCCGAAAATAGGACCTAGGCAGACCATCAGCTGTAATGTGTCTTTTGGAGCAAAAATTAATATAAGACCTGGTCTTATTTTGCTATAATATAAGACCAGGTATAATATAATATAATATAATATAATATAATATAATATAATATAATATAATATAATATAATATAATATAATGCCAGGTCTTATATAAGACTGGGTCTTATATTAATTTTTGCTCCAAAAGACGCATTAGAGCTGATGGTCAGGCTAGGTCTTATTTTCAGGGAAACACGGTACGTACAGTGAAGAAGGTAAAATAGGGTGGTGGGGCAGGGGTGCTTTAACTTTTGTGGTTTTGAGGAAGTGACTTTGTAATGGAGGCTTGAATGATGAGAAGGAGGCAGTCAGAAGATTGAAGGAAAAGAGCGTTCCTAATAGAAATAACAGCAAGCAAGGGCAAAGCCTTGAGGTGGTAACAAGTTTAGCAGGTGGCTAGAGCATACAGAACAAGGAGGAAGGAAAGGAGATGAGGTAGGAAGGCCAGGTAGGGGCCAGATCACAGAGGAATTTGTTGTCCACTGTAAAGACCTTGGGTTATATTCTGAGGACAATGGGGAGATTGAAGATGTCAGAGGGTCTAGAAATCAGGAAGGGCTTCCTGGAGGAGGTGTCACTTGAATTGATTCAAGATGAAGTTGAGTAGAAGTTAATGTAGCAAATAGGCACATGGGCTATGGCAGATTTTGGAACCAGGTCTATGCCCTAGCCGCCTCCAGCAATCCAAGCACAGAAGCTTCTCAAACCCACTGGCACCCTTGCAGGCTGAAGGCTGGGCTTCATGCCATTCACAAAGGCCATGGCTACAGCTAACATCTCCCTCTTTCTGCTTGGGTTCAAACGCCTTCCTGCCTGTCCCAGGATCTGTCAGCCCTGTGCCTCAGGCTCCTTCCTGTGATTTCTCTCCTAATGCCACACTGGGTTCAAGCTGGGTTCCAGAGGCCGCAGGTCCTCTGGTGAGATAGGCACAGTGGACAACCTTCTGAAAAGCTGCCTCCTCCTCAACCCTGCTCCAGGTCTGGCGGCCGGAGGATGACCAAGGTGGTGCGGGATTTCCTGCAGGCCCAGCAGGTGCAGGCGCCTGTGGAGCTGTACTCGGACTGGCTGACCGTGGGCCACGTGGATGAGTTTATGACCTTCATCCCCATCCCAGGCACAAAGGTGAGCTGGCTCCTAGGCTGGACTGAATAGGATAGTGGAAAACCCATTCACTATCAGCTCTTGTCAGCAGAGGGTGGGATCTAGAGGAAACGGACCGCATAAAGGAAGAAGGAAGTAGGCTGAAGCGGGTGTGTATGTTGTCGCTGTAGCAGGTCAATTTTGAACCCAATATATCCAAAATGTTAGTATTTTAACATGTAACCAATACAAAAATTAGTAATGAGGATTTTACATTCTTTTTTTCATCCTTTAACTTTTTTTCATCCTTTTTCATAAGTTTTTAAAATCTGGTGTGTATTTTACTCTTGCCAGTACCTCTCAATTCAGACTAGCCACAGTTCAAGTGGCTACTCACACAGGGCTAGTGGCTACTGTACTGGCTGTAACGTCCTAAAGAGCATCAGGTATGGGCCTCTGGGCTCTGGAAAGAGGTTCTTTCACTTTCTGAAGTGAAAGGAATGGCTGCAACCTCCTACCCTGGAAATTTTGTGCAAACGGCCTGGCCTGTCCACAACGTGGCGAAGCTCTTCCCCTTTGTTCAAAGCCACCTTTGACTCAGTTTTGACTCGATGGCGTTGCTGAGGTGGAGGAATTTCTATAGCCGGAAGGGTGAGAAATATTCCTCTGAAACCCTGCCAAGCAGCCATTGCGTCTCCATGTGGGGAGGCTTGAGACGATACGCAGACAGGGCTCTGGGTCCCCAGGGCAGGGGCTCCCTCATGCTCCTTGGCCACTTCCCCTCTGCTGACACTGTCCCTCTGGACGGTCTCTTGCAGGAATTCCGGATGCTCATGGCGAGCACCTCAGCCTGCTACAAGCTCTTCCGAGAGAAGCAGAAGGAAGGCCATGGGGAGGCCATCATGTTCAAAGGTGAGTGCCCACAGAGCCCTGGCAGAAAGTGGGCCTGAGCCCCTAGAGATACTCAGGAGGATGGGGCAGATGAACACTTTGTGAGCACCCAGCTCTACGTCCCTGGGTGTCTGGCCCGCTCCGGGGCTGTCAGCATGTGGGAAGCAACCCTAGCTTCTCGTGACCCTTGCTATGGCGGCTGGACCCTGGAGCTGCCCACTGCTCCTTATTGTCATCCACAGTGCCACATGCTTCTTCAGGACCTAGTGTGCACTTTCAATGGCACCAGACCCAGAAGAGAGTTACATGGTTCAAAACTGACGTACGATCTGCATTCAAGGAGCTCGTGTTTTAGAAAGGGAGAGAAAGAAATATACATCATGCAGTTTAGGGACAGGAAGGAAAATAGGAGTCAACAGACATCGTAGACAGGCAGACACCATCACTGTCAGTCCCAGAACGAGAAGTTACCTGTGCAACTGAGACATCCACAGAACTGGGACAGGCATAGATGGGAGTGAGGTTTGCTCTTAAATTAATCATGGAAAGAGGGAAAGCTGATCAGGCGGAGACAGTGAGCCAGGGTAGACAGGCCGTGACAGTTCCCTATGTTTTGCTTAAATTACTTTTTGTCACTTTCAGGTAGGTTTCTCCAATCTATAATACCTACTTCCAAAAGTCTGCATGCGGAAGGCTGGTTGATAGACACATTACTGCCCTTCACGTCCAAAAGCAGTGCTGCTACTGGTGACTGGTGTCTAGGGCGGACAAGACAGTCCTTTTTGAACTCCTCACCGATGGGAAGTTTTATCTTGGATTGGCAGGCATCAGTCTTGACTTTCTGGAGGCTTCTTTCTATATTAAACATACCTCCAAAGCTACCCACAGGATCTATAACCATTATCTTGGTACAAATAGGGACAGTGGTGGTGTGGAGACAGCTCAGGTCTAGGGTTTGACAGCCCCAATCTGTTTGCCACCGACAGGCTCTAAGACTGGGAAGTACAGTGGGCCAGCAGACTCTTCCCAGATCAGGTTGTTCCACTAGCTATAAGATCTTGGACAAGTCACGTAACTTCTCTGTGCCTCAGTTTCTTCATCTTTAATGCTAGCGGCTACCTCATAGAAATATGGGGAAGATTACTGAGTGAATCCACGTAAAACATCTAGAAGAACGCCTGCCACGTAGTAGGTGCTCAGTGAGTATTACTAATCAGGGCAGAAGCCACATGGGCCACCATAGTGGGATACGAAGGAGGCAGATGTCAGCATAGACCAGGGCAGGGGGCAAGCATGAGGCAGGTCTGGAAAACAGGAAGGTGACACCTCTGGGCATCCTGCTTCTGCTGTGCTCACCCTGACCATCTGCTCATCCTTAGAAGTAGGCTCCAGGTGGGAGACTCAGGTGGCTAATTGTGCACCCCAACCTCTGGCCAGAGAGCGGGCAAAGCAGCTGCCACCCCTTCCCAGGTGACATGGGCAACCCTAAGGAAAAGGGTGTATGCTGCCCTCCCCAGGCAGAGAGGGCTTTGTTTCTGCTGGGGTTGTCCCCCTCGGCCCCAGCCTATTCCCAGCCCCATCTCCCTCATCCTCGCAGTTAGCCCAGAGGCTGGTGGGCCTTGGCAAAGGGGAGCACCCAGGCTGGGTACTTAAGGCTAGACTGTTCCCTGTCTTCTGACCCCCACAGGCTTGGGCGGGATGAGCAACAAGCGAATTACCATCAACAAGATTCTGTCCAATGAGAACCTCGTGCAGGAGAACCAGTACTTCCAGGTGAGGTGGGGCCAGGGCCCAGCTGCTGCTGGGGGGCTGGGGCAGGGGGTCCCTGGGAGGGATGAGGATGTGCCCAATGTCACTTCTCACATCCTTGGGGCTTCCATGGGGAATGGCCAAGGGTTCAGGACACGTGACAGAGGGAAGGGCTTCATTCGATGAGCATTGAGTTCAGCCTCCCTGCTGTACTCCTGTGCTAAAGCTGGGGACTAAATAGGCACAATGTATAGGTTGGCAGAGGCCAGAAGCAGACAGGGGACTTGGAAAGGAAAGCATATCAGGCAGAGCTAAAGAGGCAAGGGCTCTGCAAGGCTAGAGTTTGGGGAGACACACCCCTTTAAAATATGATGAAAGTGACAGATCTGCTCTCCAGAAAAATGCATATAAGTATATGCCCTGAATTTTTATTTGTTTTAGGGGCTCAGAGATCCCTGAAATTTTCTCTCTGTGAATGGATCCCACCTTCTGAGTCCCTAAATCTCAAAGGTTGTATCCAGAAGTAGGGTCAACAGGGTCGTCTTTACTTGAATTAAATCCCTCTTTATTTGCATGGGCATATTTAAAGTACTGTTAATACACGCAGTCCCAGGGAGAGGTCCTGAGACTGAAAGTCTACCTCCATAAGCATAGAGCAGGGAAAGACTGAAGAAAGCGGTGGGTCACTCTGGTAATTAGTAGAGTTTATTAAGGGAAACTTACATGTGCACGTCTTGAGTGACTGCAAGATGAAGTGGATCCCGGTGCCACTTGGCAGGCGCCAAAAAATGATATAGGGTAAAGGGGGGAATGCTACCAGGTATGGGAAATTACATGCTTCATGAAGTCAGGACAACAACCTGTTCCAGGAACTAGCAGTATTGTCATGGAAGGCAGGGAAGGGGTGCTGACTTATGTCAGAATGAACATCAGTTACTATCAGACAGCCCCTAAGGGGGTTGTGCAGTGAACCAATCTCTGTTCTGGCCCCAGTCCAGCTCACGGATCTAGCAGAAGTCACGTCATGGAAGAGGCTCTCCTCCTCAAGTACCAAGTTAAAAAACAAAACAAAACAAAACCAGAAAGGCATGATTGTCTCATATATGTGGAAAGTCCAGCAGTGGTGTGGATTTCAGGCACAGGTTGATCAGGGCTCCAGCTCAATTTCTCTGCATTTCTTGGACTCTGCAGGGACTCTCATGGGTAGGAGCACAGCTACTACAGTTCAAGGTGTCACGTCTACCCAGCACACACCATCCCCAAGGGGAGAGGTCTTATATGCCCCTGACAATTAAACGGAAGCTTTGCATTTCACTCTGTGCTGATCTCAACCAGTTACCATACAGTGATTGCTTTAAACCTGGTTTATTGCCCATCTGTGAACCAATCACTGGGGCGAGGAGGTAGGGACAAGAGTCCACTAATCAGCTCTCACCAGATGGTGGGAGTGTGATTAATCCAACCCAACAACATGTTGCTGCATTGCAGGGGGACGGGTGGGGTGGATGCTGGAGAAGTAACTATAGAGTTTCCCAAAGATCACAAAACGCTTCACTGGCTTTTGAAAGTTGACTCTATTATATTAATAACTATGTGTTCCATGGTCATTTTTTGGCATCGGGTAGCTCTGAGGTCAAATCATGACCCCCCACTTTTGGCAGTAGGACTTTGAGCAACTCACTAAGGACTCCGGGTCCTCAGTTCCCTCATCTCTAATAAGGGATACTAACAGTGTCTATTGTGGGGTTGAGGATTAAGTAAGTAATACATGTCAAGTACACTTAGGGCACGTATACATGTTAGATGTTATGGGTATTAATCAAAATCACAGTCACTGTTATTCTCACCTCATGGCGCGGCCCAATGACTCAATGAGATACTGTGTAGCAAGCACCTAGCACAGGGCTGGCTCGTAGTGTTATTTCTGTGCTCTTCTCTCTTGTTCTCTTTATAACTGCTGTACTGAGCCCTGGTGAAAGGGGCCCTGGAGAGGTGGCAGGGGCGCTAGACGAGCACTGAAAGTCTCCTTGGAGTGCCAGGGCCCTGGGTCTGACGCTGCTGACAGGAATGGGGTTAACAAAGGTGGCAGAGCTGCCCCTCACTTGCCTGCCCTCCCTTCTTCCCCCTCTCCCAGCGCTGTCTGGACTGGAACCGTGACATCCTCAAGAAGGAGCTGGGGCTGACGGAGCAGGACATCATCGATCTGCCTGCTCTGTTCAAGATGGACGAGGACCGCCAGGCCAGAGCCTACTTCCCAAATATGGTGAGGCGCTCCGGACCCCATACCTCATCCAGGCCAATCAGGGGGCAGCTAGATCCAGAAGGACCCCTTGGCTGAGGCCCTCCAATCGGGAGGCCCAGGTCCCAGTCCTGGCTAAACTGTTGTGTGGCCCTACCCACCCACCTGCCCTCTCTGGGCTTCATTCCCTCTGAGGGGAGGTATGCTTATCCTAGCTGCCTTGCTGGGGTTCTGGGAAATCCTTTACCGTAACAGGTAGGAAAGGGCTGTAAAGTAAATAGTAAAGGCCTTCACAGGCAGGAGGGATTCTTGTTATCATTGAGAAGAGCCTTCTATGAGCTAGAAAGAGGTTAGAACACACACACGTAGATACATATATATATACACATACACATATATCCACGCGTATACACATTAATACACGTGTGTACATGCACATGTTGATGTGTATATATAGCCACATGCACACGCATGTAACATACACATGCATTCAGAGGTAGGTTGCCTGCTTTCCCACTTCAGCTCTGCCCTGTATGAGTGACTTAGTCTCCTCTGTGCCTCAGTTTTCTCATCTGTAAAGTGGGGATAGATCACAACACCTATTTCATAGGGTTGCTGGGAGGGTCCAATGAGCTCAGAACAGGGCCGGGTGCTTAGTAGGTGCTCACTAAACAGAAGCTCTTGCCCCGCCCCGTCCCCATCACAGGTGAACATGATTGTGCTCAACAGGGACCTGGGCATCCCCAAGCCGTTCGGGCCCCAGGTTGAGGAGGTGTGCTGCCTGGAGACGCACGTGCGCTCCCTGCTGGAGCCCTTGGGCCTCTGCTGCACCTTCATCGATGACATTTCCGCCTACCACAAGTTTCTGGGGGAAGTCCACTGCGGCACCAACGTACGCAGGAAGCCTTTCACCTTCAAGTGGTGGCACATGGTGCCCTGACCCACAGGTGCTGCTGTGTGTGGTCTCAGTCTATCAATAACCAGTGTTGTGGCTGGACCGCCCTTGTGCTTTTTATTATAATCACAAGACACCCTTCAGTGATAACCATCAGGAAACTTTGGAAAACAATTTTTTTTATTACTTACCGGACCTGGAAATTACACAGCACACCTGGGGCCACACAGTGAGGTTTCAGGGAGAGAGAGAGAGAGGGAGAGAGAGAGAGAGAGAGAGAGAGAGAGAGAGAGAGAGAGAGAGAGAGAGAGAGAACGTGCACGAGCCTGGGGATCTGCTTTTATTGGGGTCAAGGGCGAGAGAACGTGCACGAGCCTGGGGATCTGCTTTTATTGGGGTCAAGGGTGGAAGCCTAGGGGGTTTCCCAGGCTCACTCACTATTGGCGAATTTAAAATATAAGAGCAGGAATTTAAAGCCTGGGAAGAGACAAAACGAGTAACCCAAATGATCAGTTGTCGAAACCAACCAAGATTTCTAAAGCCAAAGAGCCTGAGGGGAGGGTATGGTACAGCCTGGCTCTTTAGCTAGTCCTGTGGCTGGCAATGAATTTATTGGCGATAGCCATCTTTGAAGCAGATGCCATCTTTGAAGAGGATGCCTCAACAATCAAAGCTTCAGTCAGGCACTGGCTCTACAAAAAAGAACAAACCCAACTGTCAGAGCTACACTACAGGGGCCTTGAACTTCCCCCCTTCCCTGAGTTCTCCGGACTCCTTGCATCCTCCCAGAGCTTCCCCCTGCGTGACCTGGCCTGGAAAACCTCCCACTGGGAGACATTGGAGAAGCAGGGAGGGATGTGGGATATCTGTGCCTTGCTCTCGCTCAGAAGGGCCCCAGCGTCCACTAACTCACCCACAGTGAGCCTCAACTCTGTCCTTCCTGAAAATAGCCACTGTCTATATAGCCCTGACATGAAAAAACAAAACAAAAACCCAGGTACCCAAACCAATCCCCAAAGAAGCCTTAGTCTCTTGTCCAAAATTGAAGGAAAGTAAAAGGAAGGACGTTCTGTGCTCACCAGTTTTCCCGGTAGCCATGCTCTGAAGGTCAAAGTAGATCGCATGGAAAGGGACCCGGGGACCCTGAACCGCCATCATCATTTCAAATTCACCTCCCTTGGGGTGTCCAGGTGGCTGCCCCAATTATTCCTTCCTTCCCAGCCTCTCTCACATCTCCTTGGCTTTCTCTCTACAGTGCAGACACCATTGGCTAGCCTCCTCATTCCCTGAGGGTCCAATTATATAGTTCAGAACCTTTCCTGGAAGCGAATTTTATCAGAGCTGCCTTCTCCATTTTCAAGATGCTCTTTATGCCCCATCTTTCTCATGGACACAGGCTCTCGCAGATGCTTGGGGGTTTCGTCCCCGACTAGCATCCTTATGCCTGAGAGTTCAGTGTGTAAAGATGCCCCGGGGTCAGCCACACCTATCTTCTCTCGCCTGGCCTTCAATCCTAGGGCCAGTCCCTGACCTCCCTCCTCTCACGGTGCCTCAACTTCCTATCCCTGATGCCAGCTCTCCAAGCAGCTATACAAGGATTTCTTTACCACCAGCCAGGCTCAGACCTTCCCCCAAGATATAACTAAACACGTGTCCCTCTTCCCCAGACATCAGACCCAACACATAAGGACCCTGGCCTGGCCTCCAGCCAGAACAGCCAGTTCTGGGCCAGCTGCTGGCCTTAGAGATGGATTGATTATCCCATTGAAGTTCACCAGTGCATTTGCCGAAGACCCTCTCATGTGGACATAACCAAATTAGTTCCCTGGCTCCCACTGAAAACCCTCAGCATCAACTCAAGAAAGTTCCGTTAGGGCCTGCTGATGTCGGAAGAATAAGTGAATTGTAAGTCCACGTTCAGGGTTAAAAAGAACCGATTTATAACCTATGAAAAGGTTATACATTTGTATTCTTGAGCAAATGGGATTTTCTTCTTGGATTATTTCATTCATTCAACAAACATGTTGTATGTCGACTAAGTGTCAGGCATAGGGCTGGGCTCTGAGGCTACCGTGGTTAGTAGCAAACCAGACCTGGTCCCTGCCTCATGAAGCCAGTCAGTTCCCAAGAGGCAACACCCACATTTAAATAGCCAGCATTTGCCCTTTCAGTGGTGTGCTCTTTAGATATGCCAAGCTGCTGTATTCAGAAAAATACACAGGGCACAGAGCTTCCCGAAGGTCACTGTCTCAGTGACATGGGTGGGGTGGGGTCTTCATTAAACAGGCCTCCTTCAGGTCCAGCTGGGCCATGACTACCTGAAAAATCAGATCCCGGAGGCTTTAGAAGTTGCTGTGCCCCCGGTAGGGACAGTGGCCCCTGCCTTTGGAGGACAAAGCCCCAGATCTTCTCCCCAAACCCAGAGCTGGAGATACCAGGTGCCTATTTGAGGGTGTTTATCTGGAGACTTTGAGTTTGTTGTGTGTGTGTTTGGTTAATGTGGGTTTTCGGGCTTTCTTTCATTTTTTTCTATCGTAGTCTATTTTCAGGGGAAGTAAGTACCTCCCAAGTGAAGACAGGGTGTGTTTATAGATTTTTTTAAGGCTCTCCCCATCTATAAGTCGATAATTCCTGATGATTCTGGAGCCCCCAGGACTCAGACACCCATTCCCTTCTTGCTTGCTCACCCAGTATGACTACCCTCGGGGTGGACACCTCCGCTCCCCAGGCCCACGGACTCATTGCTCTTCCGCATCCCCACTTCCTATAAATGTAGGCCTAGAATACACTTGGGTGTTGCAAAACTCAGCAATGTTCCTGTTTCGATCTTTATTTTGAAATATTTTATGTAAGAGGGCAAAGGTGTCATGAAGATGGCACAGTTTCAACGTTCTGAACAAGATGCCACGATGGAGATCAAAAGATGTGTGGGGAAGAGCCTGATTAAACAGCAATAAAATACATGGTCAGAGGGGAAGTCACATGGCTATTGATGTGATGTTCATTGCTACTTTTAATAAACACAGCCTAGAGTGATGCAGACCACACACAGGCCCTCTCCTGGTCCTACAGCCCCTGCTCTTCTGGGCATAGGGTCAGGGCTCTCAGCAAGGGTGTCTGTCTCAAGGGTTTGGAATCCCACACACACTCAGTGGATGTGTATTATGTGGCCACCACGCAAAGTCAAGACCAATACCCACAATAAAGTCTATGTTTTTCTGGTGGGGTTCCCCAGAAGCAGACCCTGAGATGAGTATGTGGGGACAAGTGATTTATTAAGGAAGTGGCTCTAGGAGAAACCAGGAAGGAAGTGGAGGGAGCAGAGTGGGAAAAGAGAAGAAGCCAAACAAGAGTGTGATTTCAGGTGTGGCCTCAGCCTAGTCACTGGAGAGCACTGGAGCCTATGTGACAGATTAGAGTTGTTGCACCTGGAGGTGGAGTTTTGCACCAGTCAGTCAATGGCTTATGGGGACTGTGGTTCTCTGAGTGGGCACAGGGGCACCAGTAACCTATGGGTAATCACCTAAAAATGATCAGAGCTATAGTTATTAGCAGTAAAGTCACAGGAGCTGGGGATGGGCTCACAGAACCAGAAAAGGATCTAGGCAGGGCACCAATAGTGCCCACTGCTCTGGATAATATGTTCTCATAATATGGAATTGTTACACATAGGTATTTGTGACTTGACCCATGATATAAAAATCCATACAACATAGCTATGGTCTAACAGGGTCTTTGTGAACAGACTCCTGAGGCCCTCAAATAAAGCCACCTCATTGATTGCTGAGCCTAGAAGCCACTTCCAAGCTTTTTGGGATATACCTGGGGGCTGCCTACCCCTCAGCCCTACCTTGGTATTCTAGACTGATGTTTTGGTGCAGCCTTTTTAAGGCGGTCACTGCAAAGTGAAAATTACTAGTTCTCTTCCTCCCAGACTTAACTCCTGGGTCCAGCCCTCTGAAGTCACTCTTCTCTTTTATACCCAACTAATGTGGCCCAAGCCACTGCAAGGCCAGTCTTCAATGGGGTTTCCTAACCCACCTATTTCTGAGACTCCCCAAAGGATGCTGGTGTGTTAAATCCACCCTGGTAGTGTTTTCACATCTTGGCCACTGACCCACCTAAGAATAGCTGAAAGACACCCTGAGACTTCTAGAACAGTACTTTCCAATAGAAATATAATGTATGCCACACATATATAATTTTAAGTTTCCTAGTACAAACATTTTAAAAAGTAAAATTATTAGTGAAGTTAACTTTAATAATGTTTTTATTAACCCAATATATCTAGATTATTATTTCAACATATAATAAAACTTTTAAAATATTAATGAAATATTTTACATTCTTTTTTTGGTAGTAAGTTTTTTAAAGTTGATGTATATTTTATACTTATACCACATCTCTATTCAGACCAGCCACATTTTAAGTGCTCAATAGCCACAAATGGCTATCACATTGGAAGGCATAGTTCTAGAATCCTCTGTGCCATGCTGAGTCCCAATTGTAGAAGTAGACACATTCCTGAAATCCCCAGTGTCCAGCAAGTCTGACAGCAATGACTAACAAAAGTTTATTTTAAAAGAAGAAAGACAGGCATACAATAAACATTGGCCCTCCCTGGCCCTGGTATGCAGAGCTCTGCTCCCCCAGAAGGTCCTCTTGCCTGAACCATGGCTGCTGCCATGTTGTCAGGTCTGGTCTCTCAGCAGGGGAAGTGCCTTTGGCCAGGTTAAGGTGGGAATCCCACCAGCCCCCTGGGAAGACAAGACATAACTCCCTCACCTCTAACGTCCTTCCCCTCTCCATTCCCTGGGACACAACTTCATTCTGCATTTTAATGAGGCTCAGAGAGAAAGCGATTTGCTCAAGGTTACACAGGATTCACGCCCAGTTGATCTGACTCCAGATCCCACCTGTTGAACACCTGCTCTTGACGACCTCATCCTAGAAATAACTTCCTAACCCAAGTTCAATGAGTCATCATTCTTTTATTCATAAGTATTGCCTTTGCACCAGTCATTTTTTAGTATACTACATGTCCTATTAAAGTCTTACAATAAGAAAACCCCACTACCTGCAAGCAAGATGTCTGGACATTACAGGATTCCTATAAACCTCTCAAAGGCAACAGGACCCAGAGAATAATGACGTCTACCTTGCACAGTATGGGCAAGGCTTTAGCTCACAGTAAGATGACATCTCTAAATCATGAAAATCAAATTATATTTATCCACCCATTCATTTTTTCCCACTAATATTTACTATAAGTATCTATTGTATGAAAAACTAGAGAGATCATATAATTTTTCATCTAAACCACAGTGAAAGGAGGGACAACAAATAATTTCACCTGGATAGCAGGTGAAAAGTAGAACCATGCTGGATGTTTATTGTCCCTGGGAAACCCCATGCATGAGACATGCTCTCAGCCCCCAAGGAACTGACAGCTGAGTCAGGGAGACAGACAGGAGAGCAAAGAGGCAGCCTGAAGGAATAGGCACTTGATAAATACTTACTGAATGGAGAAATAAATAAGGCCAAAAAGTTGTGGATTCACACACACACACACACACACACACACACACACACACACAATTATTTCCAGCTGGGAGAGTGACCAAGGGTAACCTTAATGTTCATTTGGGCTAAGATGAATGACTGTTGAATGAATGTAGAAACGAATGACTGGGGAGAGAAGGGAGGAAAGGCTTCCAAGCTGAGTAAAGATACAAAGGGGTGTAAGTGTGTGACATGTTTGAGAAATGGTGATCATAGACTGAAGTCATCCTGGAAATGCTAGGGTTTCAGCAATGGGAACCCCCTGAAGGTCTGGAGCAACTGCAGTCACATGACCAATCTTGTATTTTAGAAAGAGAACAGTAACATATTTCTCTATTGCTATTAAGCTAATAGGAAAGGCATTTTCAAGAAACTACCTGAGAAATGATCAAACCATGGTACATCCCTACATTTAAATATTTTGCAGCATAAAATGAAGTAGATCTATATATACTGACATAGAAGGAGCTCCAAGACAAAGCCCTTGAAGTTGGTATTTAAAAAAAAAAAAAAAAAAGAAAGGAGGGAAGAAATAACATCAAACAAAGCCATGGATTTCTGTAGAAACATACATATGTATATACATGCAAAGTAAAAGATATAGAAGCAATGCCGTGAAATTGACAATAGTAATTCTGGGAAAGGAAGTGTGACAGAACTGATTTAAACTTTATGTTGCTTGACATTTTTACATAGTGAGAACATAATTACACATGTATTTTTAAATAATTGTTTAAAGCTGCCTGAAATCTTTGGCATCTTATTTATGCTGAAGTCTTCCCATGCTGATTAGCATAATCTCTTTTCTCTAATAATTCACAGTTCTCTTTTACCTCTTTCCTTCCCCAAGCTGGGCTTCCCACCACCAGTTTAAGATTGACAGCTCCTCACAGATACTAATTTATGTACTCCTCCCTGTGAGGTGACTATGATTCTTTTCCCCATTTTACACAACAGAAGAATAATGCACAGAGAGATTAAGTAACGTACTCAAGGTCACACAGTAAATGGCTGACATAGCAGGATTTGAACCCCCAAAGGCCTGCACTTGACCCACCTCCTGCCTCTCTAGAAGGTTGACTTGCTTTTAACATTTGCATTCCTCTGACTTGTTTTGTTGCCAGTGAACCAATACACACATATGTTGTCACTACAGATGAATATTTACCACCATTCCTTTTTTACATTTCGTTACATGGCTCTGTCTCTGATAGAAAGGGTTGCTCAAAATTCAGATTTAGCTGGAAAGGGAGTTTTAGCATGTATTGTGTTTACAAAGCACTCACCCACACACATCCAGAGAACCAAATTAACCGCTAATTTGAGAGTATGCTGGTGATGTGGCAGGCAGATGAGAGTGACACAGAGGTTAGCAGGGTGGGTGAGCTATAATTTGTGTGGTGGGGGGGGATGCTATACGGCATAGCAACGTGACAGTCCCCAGAAGGCCTTGGGCCACTTGCTAAGTCCCAGCAGCTGAGCTGATTTCAGCTGTGTGAAACACAGCCCCATCTGGAGTGGGGGTGGCTCGTGACTTTTGCTCCAACAGTTTCATAGAGGCTGCTCGTGAAATTGGAGAAGCCTGTAGCATATGATTGCCCCCATCCCACTCAAACAGAATATTTTGAGAAGTCTAATTATATGGTAGGGTTTAGAGGGAAGAGGGCTTAGATAAATAAGCCCTTTCTAAGGGCAGGTTGGAAAGGGCTGTTAGGGAGCCCTGGGCAGTTCCGTGGGGTGAGGGTACCCTCTGCAGGTGGACCAGAGTGGCTGCAACCACTGCATTCCCACTAAGCTTGGGTGTCTGCCCACAGCATAGCCATTTCCCTAACTGAAGATGCTGACCGCCTAGCTGTGTGACATAGGGCAAGTTATTGACCCTCCTGAGACTCAGTTGCCTCAACTGCAGACGAAGGGCAAAACTCCCTACCGCGTGGGGGTTGCTGTCATGATTAGAGAGAGAAAATGTACCTGAAGTGCTCCGCAGAGGGCCTGGTACGTCCTAAGTCCTCCAAAGGTGGCAGCTACGAGCAGCAGCAGCAGCTCCGAGCAGCAGCAGCAGCTCCATCGTCACTGTCACCGGCATCTTGAACAATAGTAAAGACGACCACTGAGTGTCTAGCAGAGGGAGAAGGGCTTCTCTGAGAGCAAGCACAGGCAGAGTTGGGGCAGGGACCGGAGGAGATCTGGGCCAGGTGACCAGCTGGCATTTTGATTCAGCAACTATGTCTACTCCGATGCTGGGAAACTGTTTTCATCTCCTCTTCTCCCTAGAGCCCCCAAGTGCTGAATTACTCTGCTCCCTGGAAGAAAAATACCCCAGCCAGACAGCTGGGATGTACTTGGAGGGGACAAGATGTTTGCAAATGTCACAGTGGTGCCGGGCCTGCTTGGATTGATCCACAGAAGGGACTCTTCTACTACTGAAGGGAAGGAAGACGGCTTTTCCTCCTGTCATGACTCGGTCCCCAGCCTCATGGTGGGTCTCCTGCTTTCCCCCTCCCTGGAGTTCAGAGGACTGGACCAGATGGAGGCCTGGGCTGTGATCACTACCCTCCCCTTCCTCCTGCATTCCTGCCCACCCAGGCTCACTCCTTCCTTCACTCTGGTCCCTGAAAAAGCACCCACCCCCCTAGATATACCCTAAAAGTTCTTTAAGGCTAATAAATCTAGGGAAACAAACAGAGGTCAGCAAGACTAAGATAAGATGGAGACATTATAAAAAAATAAGGGAGCATAGTCTCTCCCAGGACAAAAAGGAACCAGGGTGATGGCTCCCTGTCCTTTTGACTCACTCAGTCCCTCTGGTTTTTCTTGGAGAATACTGTCTTAAAATTTGTACATTTTATTCATCATGGATTTTTTGTATTTTTATTTTTTTAATATTGCATTAAAATATTAATTATCTTTTTATTTTATTTTATTGGGGAATATTGGAGAACAGTGTGTTTCTCCAGGGCCCATCAGCTCCAAGTCATTGTCCTTCAATCTGGTTGTGGAGGGCGCAGCTCAGCTCCAAGTCCAGTCGCTGTTTTTAATCTTTAGTTGCAGGGGGCGCAGCCCACCATCCATGCGGGAATTGAACCGGCAACCTTGGTGTTCAGAGCTCACTCTCGAACCAGCTGAGCCATTTGGCCGCCCCTCCAGCAGCTCAGTGGCAGCTCATTGTCTTCAATCTAGTGGAGGGCGCAGCTCACTGGACCATGTGGGAATCGAACCGGCAACCCTGTTGTTCAGAGCTCACACTCTAACCAACTGAGCCATCCAGCCGCCCCCAAAATATTATTTATCTCAATGACCAAATTTTTTGATCCTCTTAAATCTATGCACTCACCTTGCCCTGGTCCTGGCCCAGATATTAAAGCTGCCTGAATCTCCACTGGGATCCCTCCTCCCCTAATCACCCACCCCCACCCCCAGTCTCTCCTTCCACCTTCTACAAGGAACAGGGAGAGCGCATCCTCCGTTTTTATTTATTCTTTCATTCAGCCAACCAACACTGACTGCATATCCATTATCTGCTAGATCCCAAGCAATCCTCGGAAACAAAGATGGATTTGTTCTTTCATTGAGTTTGTATTGGTCACTGGCTATGTACCAGTCACTGTGCCAGGCTCTGGGGATAATACCGTGAACAAGACAGACATAGTTCTTGACCTCTGTTGTGGGAGGTTCACACAAAAAATATATTCATGAAGAATTTAAAACAAACTTGCAGCGAGCAATAAGTTCTACAAAGAAAATAAAGTGAATGGGCCATGTGATCAAAATGCCCATGGTCTGGGGAGACAGACATATAGATGAGTAATTGTTAAACCAGGCATTGTGTGCATTGATGACAGATACAGAGGATGTTTTAATGCGGATGGTAAAGGGGTGATTTCCTAAGGAAAGAGAAAGTTGGGACTGAATCCTAAATGATGAGGAATTGACCGTGTGGAAAAGGAGGACAGGGCACTCCAGATCTAAGACATGGAACTGAGCAAAAGCAAGGAAGGGAACACAGCGGGTTTTATCCCAGGGAAAGATGAGAGTGGAAGGGCCAGTCCTGGAAGCCTTGGAGGCTATTCTGGGAGTTGGTGATTGGTTGGATGTGGAAGGGGAAACATCAAGGACCACCAGGTTTCTGGCTTGGAGATTGGGTAGACGGTAGTGCCAATAAGAGGGGAGCTGTGAACTCCTCAGGTGATATGTGCAGTTGGGGGCAGGTGGAGTTTTAGAGACCACTGGGACACCAGATGGAGACGCTGAGGAGACAGCTGGACAAAGAAAAAGGGTCAGCCAGAGAGATGGAACAGAGCAACAGCCCACTGGTTGAAAGCAAATGAAATCCTGAATTTTAGATGAAAAGGCCCCTGACTTCCACCAGAGGGATTCATTGGGTGAGTTGGATTTTCAATCAGAGACAAATAAATTTCCCTAAATCCAACCCTCCTTAGATCTCTGGCTGCAGGTTGCCTTAAATCACAAGACCCTAGAAACAGTTCACTGTACAAATGACAGTTGATATAATACAATGCTTTTTGGTTTTAATTTTTTATTCTGGATTTGATTCCCAGCCCTTAGGGAAGAAAGAGCTCCTGAAGAAAGGTTCCCACCCAGGGTAGTCCCACCCCAGGCCTCTAAAAGGTTTATCTTTGCCTTAAGTAAGCCCTGTTCATTGTTCTTGTGCATCTAGGTTAACACACCTTTGAAATGCCAGAAGTAATCCTCTTTTTCAGATCCCCTCAGAGGTGTTACCACCCTCACAAGAGCACATAATCTTGTTAACTATCCTGTAATCCAGTCATAGAGATTTCCCCACCTTGTTTCTCCCACCTTTATGTAACCTTCCTTATGCTTCCTCCTTAATTTCAAATGTTTAAAAAGAAATGCAAAACTGTCATTTGCTGGAGCATTTGAAATGTTGCTTCCTGGCATGTAATCAATTTGGTTCAAATAAACTCTTATAAATATTCTCTACAAAAAAAAAAAAGATTCCCACCCTAGACTGCTCCACTTTGTCATTATGCAAGGACAAAACAGTCTATAAAATGGGGACAGTTATTCCAACCCAAAAGGGTGGTGACGAGGACTAAAGGAGACTGCTTATATAAACTCAATTGTACTCTGTTTCCCTGAAAATAAGACCTAGCCGGACAATCAGCTCTAATGCTCTTTTGGAACAAAAATTAATATAAGACTCGGTATATTATATTATATTATATTATATTATATTATATTATATTATATTATATTATATTATATTATATTATATTATATTATATTATATTATATTATACTACTTATATTATATAAGAACCGGTCTTATATTATAGTAAAATAAGACAGGGTCTTATATTAATTTTTGCTCCAAAAAACGCATTAGAGCTGATTGTCCGGCTAGGTCTTATTTTCGGGGAAACACGGTAAATGATGAAGTTCAGATAGACTTAAAGTATCTAGCAGACTGGTGAAAAGCAATACTTCACTAGCTAGACAAATGGAAACAAACAAACAAACAACCTTGGGTCTTATCATGAGGACACCTTGGGAAGATATGTCAGGAACAGGCCCTGAAAACCTCTAAGTCCTTCTGCAGCTGTGCCTTTCTGGAATCCCAAAGTTCAGGGCGGAGGTACAGCTGCCCAGGAATTTATTCCTCCATAAATTTGAGCTCCCCAAATCCCCATGAAGCCCAGGAACGATGTGACTGCAGGGTACATGGGCCCATTGGCACCAAGAGCCCCTCCATAAATCAAGGTCTCAATTCTGTTGGCCTGGGACTGCTTTTTCCAAGGTGACCTAGGGAAAGTAAAAGGGGAGTCACTTACCTAGGAGTGGCATCTGCCTTTGAGATGAAAGAACCCTGAAAATGTCAGGAGGACCGATTCTCTAGAAACACGTCCCTTGGAGAAAGAAGACACTCTTCCTTCATCTCAGAAGACAATTCAGCCAGGAGGAGTTAAAGGGAGAGTTACAGTGTTCCCATGATTTCAGCCAATATGGGTGGTTGGAAAAGGCCCCTTGGGGCAGAGGCGGATTCCAGTGCTGGGTCAGCCCCAGTGAAAAGTCAAGGTGACCTCAGCCCTGTCAACAGTCAACCCCCAGGCAGCCCCCCAAAGCAGCCATGGGAATCACAGAATCTTAAATCAGCTGGCCCATCATCCTGATGTCAAGGAAACTATAGGCCAGAGATGGAGACGGACTTGCCTGAGTTCATCAGCCTTGAGGGGAAGATTCAAGGTTAGACCCAGGGGACTAGGCTGTTTCTCTTGGCCTCACTACACACCTTCTTCATGAGGCCACATGGCAATGTAGCCAGGTTCCAGCCCAAGACTCCAGAAACTTAGCCCTATCCGACCAATTTGTTTGACCAATTTCTCCAGTATCATTTAAATGAGCTATCAATGTAGAAACCAAAGAATATAAAAAGGTGCCCTTGGTACATCAAAAACAAGTGGGCAGAGAAGGAAAAATATCATTCCTGAGAAACACTAGTACCTGCAAAGTAACTACCTACATAAACGCCTGAGGTGACTTAAGAGACCAAGTGACTTGGAGGACTGAGGCCACACCATTCCCAAGGTAATCAAGCCCCCGGAGTGAGACAGGCTCTGAGATGACCCATGAAAGCATCTAGAAAAAGCAAGTGAGATGACCAAAGTGAAGACTGAAAAAAAAGCAACACTCAAAACTCTCTTAGAAGACTGTTGTGGGGATTAAGCAAGACATGAATCATAACGTTTGGCATACAGTAGGCATCCAAGAAATGGTTTCTGACGCTAAGTGGCTAATTAGGCGACCAAGGGTTGGGTTCTGTTCACACCCCTGCTTTATGGAGTTTAGTGTATTGTATAATTGTCCCGTTACTTGCGTATGAGAGAGGACATTCAGTGAAGGCAATGTCTGAGCCTGGTTTAGTCACTCACTGTAGCACCCTAGCACCTGGCACATAGCAGTGCTCCATACGTATTTTTGAATGAATTGAATAAGTGGATGAATAAGTGAATTCCACCTTTGCCTGTCATCTTTGAAATCCTCCTCCATTCATGCACCAAGCCTCCCCATTCGCCCGGGAATGAGCTGTTCCTCTGGACACGGGACTCGGGACTCTCAGTGCTGAAACCCGGAGTCACAGGCAAACCGCGGTGTCTGACAAATGTCTGGCTAAAGCCACTAAGCGACAGAGCTGAGTGATACGACTGTTACATTTTCAAGAAGAAAGGGGTTAAAATCGGGACTAGACTCGGATCGGATGGCTCCGCCCCTCATGATCTTAGCCCCACCCCTTCTTACACCCTCCCTCTCTGACTCCGCCTCCTTTTGGGAAGGTCACCTTAGAAACACGGGAGGCCAACTGAGCATGCGCCGGTCCTCCGCAACTGGGCGCACTTTATCTGCCTTCCCTCCTCCCACCCGGGAAACCGGAAGCCTCTTGTCACTCGGTGGCTCCTGCGCGGCTAGCAGATTCTGGGTGGACGCCGGCTCCGCGCCGCGGTGCTCGGCGGGACGGCGGCGGAGGGCGACCTCGGGGTTAAGGGGTGGGGCTGGACTCCAGGAGCCAAAATGGCGGCGGTGGTCGGAGTCTCCTTGAGGCGACGGTTCCCGGCCACAGCCCTTGGCGGAGCCTGCCTGCAGGTGAGCTCCGGGGTCGCAGAGAGAGGGCAGGCATGAAGGTCACGGAGACGGCCTGAGGCCGAGAGGGCCGTGGAGGAGGCTGAGGGAGTACAGGTCAAGGCCTCAGGGAGGGAGAGGACCGCTACCCGCTGCGCAGTGCTCCGTTTGGCCTGTAGCATCCCTGTCGTTTTCCTTCTGCGCCTGTGAGTTGGTGAGGGCGAAGACGACGTTTAGAAATAAAAGGAAAAGAAAAAGTTCGGAGAGGGGACTTGAATTGCCCAAGGTCACGCGGCACGTGAGTGACAGGTGGAAGCAGAACTCGAGTCGGAACATGGGATCCGAGCCCTTTTTCTGTCACCTAACTGTCGCCTCTGGAAAAGACAGACCTGCAGGAGAGTGAGGGATAGGAACTGGGACGCGAGGTTACTCATCCCGGGTGCAAGATTGAGGGCTCGGGAAAGAGGGATTGGACTGGGATTGGTAAGGAAAGGGCCGGTGAATTGTTGGGGACAGGGCAGGGGAGTGGAGAAATGGAGGAAAATCCGTTCAGTCCCCTGAAGGATCTGGACCCTTTCCCTAGTTGGGGGCCGCGGGATAGACTGGGCTTCTTAATCCTTTGGCCACTACGGTCACATATATACAAATGAATATTTCCATCTGCTGACTGCGGATGGAAACTTCCAGAAAGGAAGTTTAGAAACGCAGATGTACATTTTTCTATATTTTTGTATTTTTCAAGAATGAATAATAATAGGAAATTTTTATACATAAAAATGTCATTTATATATAAAGCAGCTCAAATTGTTATTAGTAAATGCATAAAATAGTCAGAATATCATCTTTTTGTTTTTTTTGTGGATTTCTGACACATTTTGGGGGGAAAAACTTGAAATCAACACAGCAAAAGAGTTAAATCAGTGTCATCCTCTCCTGTCAGTAAAGGACGTGTAATAATACCGACCTCACAGAGTTTGGACATGGATCACATAGGTACAGAGTTCGGTATAGCTCTTATTTTTATTATTCAGTGTGCAGTGATAGGTATCCCCACACCTCTTGTATTTTCAGGAAACGACACACTTCTCATATGCATTCTGAATGGGAATATTTAGAAAGGGAAGGGAAACCGCCATTGCATACATAAGGGACTGAGAATTTACAAATCCCTTTCAAGTCTGTTTACTTATCTGGGCTCCTCAACAACTCCAGTAAGGTGGACTCCTAGAAATTTTTACCTCCTTTTTAGAGATTTGAAAACTGAGGCCTCAGAAATTGTTTACTTGCTCAAAATATCACGGCCATGAACTGGTAGATCTAGGACTTAAACCCAGTTTTTTTAACATAGTACGTGAAAAACTCCTAGCACAGATCTGGGCACGTGATAGGTGTACAAGAAGTATTAGTTCCTCTTGACTTTTGCACTCACATGAGAATATCTGTCATTTGAAGTACCTGCTCTGGCAGCATAACACAGGGCACATGGCCTGTTGTCTAATGCTACCTCTTTCCAATATGCTGTATATGAACTTGGACAAGTCATTTTACAGTCTTTATGAAAAGGGGAAATAGGGGAAGAGCACTGCCTACCAGAGCCTCAAGCTGGTGTCTTCTGAGCATTAAATTGTGAGAGCCCCACCAGTGAGAGGGAATTCTAAAGTTCAGCTCCCTCTTCCAAGAATGAACTGTGGAGAAAGCTAGTTAGTTTCAAAGGTCAGTGTTGTGATTCCAGGGGAGGCCATTGGAGGGCCTCCTGAGAGCAGACAAATAAGAGTCCCTCCCTCACCGCCTTTATAGGAATGAGCATTCATACCCACAAAAGCCACCCCCAAAAAAGTCAACAGTGAGCTTGGTGTATTACCTATGGGTAGTATGTAGGTTCCTAGGACTCTAGGACACAGTAGGATTTCTCTTCTGAATTCTTTTTATGTGTTAGTCTGCACCACTGAACCACAGCTTTGCCTGTCAATATATAATTGTATTAACTGTTGTTTGTGTTGCCTTATTCATGTAGACTATGAACTCCTTTAGGGCAAGTAGTACTTTCAGTTGTATATTTCATTGCTCCTAGCACTGGCAGGGCTTCAGCTGACTATCTGCCAATCAGAATAATACAAGAACTGAGAATGTTGCCAACATGGAAAAGCAGAAATTATTTTCTGGGCTATGCTAGCAGCTTAACCCTCCAGTTAATCTTACGAAGTAGATTTTAATATACCCTACCCCTTTACAAAAGAGGACATAGAATCAGAGAGGTTAAGTAATTTGCCAAAGTACACACAGCTAGTAAGTGGTAAAGCTTGGATTTGAACCAGTGCCACTCACATTTCAGAAATAAGCCTGTACCTTCTGCTTGACTCAGGTTCATACAGACCTCTTTGCCTTCCTCCTCTGCATTTCCACACCTTTCTCTCCTACCTCCAAATGTGTATCTGGTTTTCTAGCTCCAAGCCTGCTCCTTAAGGAAGCTTTCCTAAAGGAATAACAAGCAGCCTTCAGCATGATCCAGAATTCTCCCACCTCTTCCTCGGTTTAGTTCAGTCCAGTTGTTGATTATCTTGCTTCTTTCCTTAAATTATAAACTATGAAGTGAATCTTATCCAAGATTTCCTAGAAAGGTACACTCAGCCTTGAATACTCATTATTTTTGTAGACTGAGGTAGAAGTTCTTTTCAAGGACCTCCTCCATCGTGGTTTTGTAGTAAAGTGCTGGACAGGCAACAAAGGGGGGAAAAAACTCAAAATTTTGCCCAACTCCCTGCTTTTGCCCACATACTCTCCTTTTCTTCCTGTTGCTGGAGAATGGACAGCACTCCTTTGGCTAACCCTACACTCATACTCTACATCCCATCACTATTTAAAAATAGCTTTCTAGTAATTCTTCCCTCTCCTCTGCATTATCAGTTTGTCCTCTATCAGACCAGCCCCAGCAGCACACAAGCGTGCTGTAATTTCTCCCATCTTTAAAAAAAAAAAAAAGCCATATCCATCTATCACCCCATTTCTCATCTTTATAGAAAAACTTCACGTGAGATGTCAAAAACCCAAGGAGTTTATATAAAAAGGAGGACCAGTGTTTAGAATGGGGCTCAGTTAACATTTTCTCTCAAAACCTATTACAGTCAGGCTTTTCACCCTCGCCTCCTCCCTGAAATTGCTCATTTCAAGGTCGCCAGTGACCTTGACTTTGTTAAATCCAGTGGTCATTTCTCAAGTCTCACGATACTTCTCTCTCTGAAGCATTTGTCAGTGGTTCACTTCTTCCGCAAAACACTTTTTTCACCTGACTTCCAGGACAGCCCAATCTCCAGATTTTTCTCCTCACACACTGGCTGTGTCCTTTTACTGATTTCTCCTCATTAGTCCAAATTGTAAACATTGGGGCTCAGTTCTTAGTCCTCCTTTTTATATAAACTCCTTGGGTTTTAGATACCATTTCCCTGTATATGTTGATAACTCCTAAAGGTTTGTCCCCAGCCCAGCCCTGACCCACGATGTCCTGATTTAGATGGCTACCCAGTTACATTCTCAAAACCTCCACATAGATGCCTAATAATACATCATATTGACAAGTATGCCCCAAACCAAAATCCTGACACTCCCCCACCACACACACCAACTTCCATCTCAGTTCGTGGCTTGGGCCAAAAACTTGGATGTCATGTTTGCTCTTTGCCTCACTCTCACATTCAGTCTGAGCAAATCCTGTCAGTTCCTTCTCAGAACGTGTTCAAAAACTAACCACTTCTCCCCATTTCTATAGCTACCACCCTAGTTCTAGCCATCATCCTCTCTTAGCTGATTATTGCAGTTACTTCTCTTTTTTTGATTTGGGGGAGTTACTAGCTTCAGGTATACAAAGACAGCATAGTGATTAGACATTTATGTACCTCACAAAGTAATAACCCCAATAAGTCTATTACACATCTGGCACTGGACATAGTTGTTAGAATATTATTAACTCTGTTCCCTATGCTGTACTATATATCCCTGGACTATTTTCTTTTAATTACAGTTCACATTCAGTGTTATTTTATATTAGTTTCAGGTGTACAGTGTAGTAGTTAGACACTTACATAATTTATGAAGTGATTGCCCGAAAAGTCTAGTATCCATCTGACACTGTACATAGTTTTTATAATATTATTGACTGTGTTCTCTGTGCTGTACTTTACATCCCTGTGACTAGTTTGTAACTACCAATTTGTAGTTCTTAATTCCCTCACCTTTTTCACCCGGGTCCCCAACCACCGTCCCATCTGGCAACTCGCAGTTTGTTCTCTGTATCTATTGAGTTTGTTTCTGTTTTGTTTGTTCGTTTATTTTGTTCTTTAGATTCCACATACAAGTGAGGTCATACGGTATTTGTCTTTCTCCGTCTGACTTACTTCACTTGGCATCATACCCTGTAGGTCCACCCATGTTGTCACATGCAGTTACTTCTTACCTGGCTCCTGTTTTCATCTTTACATCTCTACAGTTCATTTTCAAAACAGAAGCGAAAGTGAGCCTTTCAAAACTTGTCTGGCTTTTTCACTCTTTTGCTCAGAACCTTCCAGTAGTTTCCCATCTTTCTCAGGGTAAAAGCAAAAATCCTTACAAGGCTACGCGACCTGGCTCTCCCCTGACTTCCTGATTTCCTGTCCTATTCCCGTCCCTCGTACCCCATTCTCAACTCCTCTGCTGCCTTGCTGCCCCTCACACACATTCCCGTCTCAAGATCTTGGTGCTCAGTGTCCCCTCTGCCTGATTTGCTCTTCCCCTGGGTGTATGTATGGCTTGCATAGTCACCTCCATCAAGTCTTTGTTCTGCTGTCACCTTTTCAGTGACGTCTTCCCTGGACACCCCACTGAGAATTGTAGAATTATAGCCAGGATCCTCACCCCCCTTCTTTTTTTCCCTCTTTTCTATTGCACTTTTCTCCCCACCTGACATACTATAGATTTTATTTGTGTGTGTCTCTGTGTAAGCTCCACGAGGGTGGGGGTGTATGTCTGTTCTGTCCTGCATCCCCAAAGCCTCGAACAGTCCCTGGGACATAGTAGCCACTCCATAATTATTTATTAAACAAGTAAGTGAATGAGTATGTTGGGGACAACTGCCACCTAAAATCTTGCTGAGTGTGTGACTAGAGTAACAACTCCTATTATTCCTCAGATCTGTTTAGGAAAAGGAATTCTTTTCTTGTACTTTTCTATTTGGATTTGCATTTTCACCACTTACGGTATAGTGGCTAAAGGTTGGGCTTTGGAGTCAAATGACCTGTGTTTGAAGCCTGGCTCTTCATTACATGATCTTAGAGAATAATAAGAATGTCCTTGCAGAGATGTTGTAAAGATTAGAGATAACTTAGTACAGTGTCTGACACATGATAAGGGCTCAGTGAACAAAAGCTATTGTTATTGCTTCTACTATGAACACCTACGTGACAAATTTGTAGATTTCTATTGTTGGAGGATTTTTTTTTTAAAGATTTTATTGGAGAAGGGGAACAGGATTTTTATTGGGGAACAGTGTGCACTTCCAGGACTTTTCTCCAAGTCAACTTGTTGTCCTTCCAGTCTTAGTTGTGGAGAGCGCAGCTCAGCTCCAGGTCCAGTTGCCGTTTCTAGTTGCAGGGGGCACAGCCCACCATCCCTTGCGGGAGTCGAACCGGCAACCTTGTGGTTGAGAGGACGTGCTCCAACCAACTGAGCCATCCGGGAGCTCAGTGGCAGCTCAGCTCAAGGTGCCGTGTTCAATTTTAGTTGCAGGGGGCGCTGCCCACCATCCCTTGCGGGAGTCGAGTAATTGAACTGGCAACCTTGTGGTTGAGAGCCTGCACTCCAACCAACAACTGAGCCATCTGGGAGGCAGCTCAGCTCAAGGTGCCGTGTTCAATCTTAGTTGCAGGGGGGCAGAGCCCACCATCCCTTGCGGGACTCGAGGGATTGAACTGGCAACCTCGTGGTTGAGAGCCCACTGGCCCATGTGGGAATTGAACCGGCAGCCTTCGGAGTTAGGAGCACGGAGCTCTAACCGCCTGAGCCACCGGGCCGGCCCAGGATATTATTATTTTTTTTTTTTTATTTTTTTTAATCACAGCTCCCATAATCCTGTGGATTAACTTTAGTGCAGCCCTCGAGATGAGCAAAGCTCCGTCACTTTTAGACCCACAATCTCCTCTGGTCGCTTGGATTCACATATCTTCTCGTTCCTGTTAGCTCCCCCTTACCCCACCAAGTGTTGTATAAAATATGTGTTTAACTCAAAAGGAATTTAGATAAATTGTGTGTTTTTAAATTAGTGGTACTAATTTGGGGACCCCAAAACTTATGTTGGGTTTTATTGCCTTATGATACTCTGCCGTTGTGCAGCCTTGCACCGCTTTTGTCTCACGTCATTCGTATAAGACTTTTTAAATGATTTCTAAATAAACCTAACCCCGTTAGGAAGCTCTGCATGGTCTGGTCTAGACCTTGGTATCTTTGTAGAGTGGATATGAAGCACACTTTTAAGTATTAGAAAGAGGTGTTAAAGTGAGGACCGATTGCAGGTAACCATGGTCGTCTTTGACAGGCCTGTGAGAGTGAGCCTGAACTTGACGGAGCCAGACGCCTATCGCCCGCTGACAATACTATTTAATCGGGCTTTAGAACCATGAAGTCATAGCTGACAGCCCAGAATCCAATTCTGTTTAAAGTCCAAGTCTTACTAATGTTTTGGTTAAAAAAAAAAAAATTTGAAGTGTATATATTTTTAAAAAGGCATTTATCCCTCTCTCCGCGCCACGTACTCTGGGAAACAGTTTGCCAGTTTCTCAAAAAACTAAACATGTAACTACCAAACAGCTCAGCAGTTATACTCTGGGCGTTTGTTCCAGAGATATATTCACACAGAAACCTGCCCACAAATGTTCCTTACAGTTTTATTCATAATAGACAAAAACTGGAAACTTCCAAGATGTCCTTCAGTGGGTGAATGGCTAAGCAAACTGTGGTCCGTCATACTATGGGCTACTACTCAGGAGTAAAAAGAAACAAGTATGGAGGTACACAGCGGCCTGGCTGGGTCTCCAGAGCGTTGTGCCGAATGGAAAAAAGCCAATCCCAAAAGCTTCCATACTAGACGATTGCATTTATATAACACTCTTGAAATGACAAAATTATAGAAATGGACACAGAGTAGTGATTGCTAGGGGTGAAGCAGTAGGCGAGGGAGGCCCGAGGGCTGTGGGCACGGCTGTAGCAACACTCGGGACCTTTGTGGTGATGGGACTGTGCTGCCACTTTATCACCATTAGGATTCTGGTGGGGATATCGTGCTGTAGTTCTGTACAATGTTACCAGGGGGAAAACTGAGTAGGTGGGATCTCAGCATTATTTCTTATAAAGTCATGTGAGTCTACAAATACTTCAAAATGAAAATTTTAATTTAAAAAAGCTACTGCAGATGTACGCAACAACATGAATGAATCTCAGAAGTATTGTGTTGCATGACAGAAACTAGATGCAAGATACACTGATTGCATTTATCTGAAATTCTATAAATTTTGCATAAATCTAGTGATAGAAAGCAGATCAGTTGCAAAGGGTAAGGAGAGGGCACTTTTTATAAAGGAGCACTAGAGAACTTTCTGGATGGAAATGTTCTCTCATGATTGTGATAGTAGTTACACCACTTACTAAACCTCACCAAATTAGTCATGTACCACATAATGTTTTGGTCAACAACGGACTGCATATACAATGGTGATCCCATAAGATTATAATGCAGCTGAATTTCCCGTGTGAAATGGAAGGATGTGTGGTTCAGGAGGAATTTGTTTTCTCTGACGGGAGCAGTATCTTGTGGGGGTGGCAGTAGATTCCCTGTCACTCACAGCACCTCAGTTCTGAGTGCACAGATGACATCCCAGTCAGCCAGCCATGGACCCGTTTCAGCACTGTCCCCCAGCACTGTGTATTCAGAGGGTGCCACCGCCCCCCCAGATCTAGCTTGACGGTCTTCAGAACACACTGCTGTAAATTCTTTGTCGAGGACCGAAGATCCTGCACAAGGACGCAGGTCCACAGGAGCTCCCTTAACACGTATGAAGTGCCGCGGCCACTTTAGTGAGAGCTCGGTGGTCGTGTGCAGCCAGCCTGTCCCTGACTTTGGAAATATTTGCAGGTTGTCCTGGTGTAAAGCACAGCTGAGTTTTATTTCTTCCACAATTCAGTGGCAGTGAGAGTCTTTTATGCTAAAGAGGGTCAACCGAACCAAAAACAAATGACCCAAGTCTAATACTGAGTCCTCAGTTCTATACCCTCTCCGTGTTAAACACCCTCTTTTTCATGAATGCACCACAAAGTTCCTTACTCTGACCGCTGCTCCAGCACGCGACAGCCCAAACCACACTGCATGACCATCCATCCCTGTGTTCCTTTCTTTCCATCTTGATTTCTTATTGCTACTGATCCTCAGGCCACCTTTCACTCCCTCCTGACAGTCACTGTTAGGTGATGGACGCCTCACCCAGCCACTTTCTCCTCGATATTTCCAATCAGCCAGCCCACAGCCCTGTTCCTGGAGCAGCGCTGACAGCTTCGATGTTCTACTTCTGACCCTGTTGGAAGGAGGTGGGGGGGGTGGGCAGAGTTTATAAAGCCTTACATGGTGTACAGTGAAGTCCGCGGCCGTCACGGTCACTCCCCACTCGCTCACTGACCACCCCCAGAGCACTTCCAGTCCTGCAGGCTCCGTTCATCCTGCGTGCCTTACACAGGTGAACCATTTTCTGTCTTTTGTACTGTACCTTTTCTATCCTTAGACATGTTTAGATAAACAAATACCATTGTGTTACAGTCGCCTGCAGTATTCAGTACAGTGACACGCTGTACCGGTTTGTAGCCTAGGTGTGCAGTAGACTGGACCACACAGCCTAGGTGTGCAGTAGACGGGACCATCCAGCAGGTGTGCAGTGGGCTGGACCATTTATGTTGTTGATGTGCACTTTGCAGTGTTCGCACGACGATGAAATCACCTAATGATGCATTTCTCAGAACGTACCCCATCATTATTAAGTGGTGCGTGACTGTATACACTTAAAATTGGTGAATTTTATTGTAATGAATTAAATCTCACCAAAACAAAAACAAAAAAGATTGGGGGGGGGGGGCACTAAGCAAGTAAAATGATCCTGGAGCTAATACCTTCATGAATCTTTTCACCTCCTACACTTCCTCTTAAATACCACAAGGTGGCGATAGCCAAATGTCCCTGTCATTTTACAAAATGGAGTTCATAGTGGAAAATGTTCGTTTGTAAAACGACTTTCCTTTTATTAATGATCTCAGCCACCTTGGTGATAAAGTAGACTACAGTTTTCATCTTCACCTTAGCTTTCATGTTCTTCATATATTTTCTTTCATACTGAGAGCTGATATATTTTCTGCTTCACTTAATTTGGGGTGATTTTGCCAACAAGTGACAAACACCATTGCATTTCTTGCAATTACTCAGTTAACCTTCAGAGTTTTTACTCTCTTTAACAGTTTACAAGAGAATTAGCTAGCCTGGAATATAGTCTGAATTTTTCTATATACAAATTGAGTGCTCACCTTATAATTGCTATTCGGACTGACAGGATCCTCCCCTCCCGATCACCATAGTATTGATAGAAGCTCAGCAGGACGTCGCTTGGTCTCTGCCGTGTTTGCTCTGCCTAAATGGAAAAGGGCTGCAAGGACTAGCAAATGGGAACGGCTTAGCTGTTGACTTAGCATTCTAAGTACATGCCACATGCAGGCGTGTTTTTGTTGTATTTGTTAATGGCTTGATATGGGTTGCATTGTTCAGCCTTGTGAGGTAGACTTAAAATAAATCACATTTCTAGTTTAAATGCTCAGTGTTTGTGCTTTTTGCTTCGATCTTTCCTAACCATGGGGAACTGCTGTATGGAAAGGCCTGGATCAGGTATTACTGGGAGATGTAAAATATAAGCTGTTGCACACTGATGGTTCATTTCATGTGTCATGCGGCCATGGGGCACCCAGATAGTCGGTCAGACGTTATTCTGGGTGTTTCTGTGAGAGTGTTTTGGATGAGTTTAACATTTACATTAGTAAACAGATTACATTAGTAAACAGATTGCTCTCCCTAACTGGGTGAGCCTTACCCAGTCAGGTGAAGGGCAGACTAGAAGAAAAGGCTGGCCCTCCTCCAAATAAGAGGGAATTCCTCCTGCCTGACTGCTTTCAAACTGGGACGTCAGTTTTTATCCTGCCTCTGGACTCTGAAACATCAGCTCTTCCTGGGCCTTGAGCCTCCTGGTCTTTGGACTGGACCTGCGTCATCGGCTCTCCTGTGCACAGACCTTCAGGCTTGGACGTCGATGGCTCGTCTTGGTGCCCTGCTTGCCAAGTGAGATCCTGGGGCTCGTTCTCCTCCATAATCACATGAACCAATTCCTTATTATAAATGTCCTTTTCATATGTGTGTGCACATAGTTATTCATGTATATGTACACACTGTTGGTTCTGTTTCTCTGGGCAACTCTGCCGAATAAATATGCCCTCAAGGAGTTTAGCACCAAGAAGAGACTGAGAATGTCCACAACTAAGTGGGACAATGCCATGTTTAGGAACATGGGTTATGGAGCCAGACAGACAGACCTGGATTCCAGTTCTGGCTCCACTCATCAGCTCTGGAATCATGGGCCCGTCACTGTATCTCTGAGCCTTTTTTTTTCCTCTTTAAAATGCAGCTTCAGTGCAGTCATTCATACAAAGTATTTAATACAGTACCTGGCAATAATAAATAGTGGTTTTAAAAATGAATATGAATTTAAATATAAAACTTTGAGCAACAGCACCCTTTTTGCAAATATGTTCTTTCTTGGTGTAAGCTGTCCTGGTTGAAGGAGGGAGGGGAGTCAGAGCCCCACCCTCTTGACCTGACTCACGGCAGCCCCTGAGATGGCACCCCAGGATTCCTTGGCTCACTGTGAAACCCACTGACAGAGACTGTAAGTGACCAGGAGGTGTAATAGAATCATCACAGAGAGCAGGACTCAGCTGTTTGTTATTTATTTTGTTTTAAGGTGCAATATTGTTTATCTGCTTTCCTGGGGTAGTGCTATGGACTGAACATGTTCCCCCCAAGTTCCCAGGTGTATGTCCTAATCCCCAGTATGATGGGGCCTCTGAAAGAGAATCAGGGTTAGATTAGGTCGTGAGGGTGGGGCTCTTATGATGGAGTTAATGCCCTTATAAAGAAAAGAGACATGGGATCGCTCTCTCCGCCACGTGAGGATACGGCAAGAAGTTGGCTGTGGACAAACCAAGAAGAGAATCCTTACCAGACATGAAATCTGCCAACTCCTTGAACTTCGTAGCCTCCAGAACTATGAGAAATAAATGTCGCTTAAGCCACCCAGTCTTCCATGTTTTGTTACAGCAGTCCAAACTGACCGACTATGACAACTAATCTGAAAACACCAGCATCTCATTTTGGCAACTGCAATAGCTTTCTAATTGGTTTCCCCAGATGTCATCTGACAATTCTCCCTTTGTAACCAGTGATAATTCTTCTCAAAAATAAAAACGATTATGTCACCCACCTGATAAAAAATTTTTGTTAGCCTCTCATTGCTCTTAGGATAAAATCAAAACTTAGACGTCTTTCCTGATTTCCCTACATCTGCTACTCCATCCTTTCCCCTGTCACTCTGCCTCATACTGGGTTTCTCAGCTCTTCAGAGGCTCTGTGCTCTCCCCCAGCTAGGCCTCTACACGTGTTCCCTCAGGTTAAATACCTCTTCTCCTTTTCCTTAATCTCTATTCATCACGTTCAACTTAAATACCATTTATGGGGCTGCCCTGATTTCTTGCATTAGTATAATTCTGCTGTATTCTCCTAGAGCACCTGCTGTATTCTTCCCTCTACACTTTGCTGTAAATATTTCATTCCTCTCTTGGCTCAGTACAGAGTAGATTCTATGAGGGTGAAGGCTTTGTCTGTTTTATTAAGTGTCATTTCACCAGCCCCAGCACCATGTCTGGAATATGTTAGATGCTTCATATTTGTTTCTTGGATATTGGATGACTGCCTTTCTCAAGAAGACCGTGTGTCAGTAATATGTCGATTTGTAGCCAGTATTGCGGTTAAATAGAAGGATTTAGCTTGCATTTTAAATAATTTTTTTTCTTCTTGTGAACTTTGTAAATTTCAGGCCTGCCGAGGGGCCCAGACAGCTGCAGCCGCAGCTCCCCGAATCAAGAAATTTGCCATCTACCGATGGGACCCAGACAAGACTGGAGATAAACCTCATATGCAAACTTATGAGATTGATTTGAATAAGTGAGTATCTCTGTGAAAGATATTTGATAAGTAAAGGTGAGCGCCTCGTCTGATTCAGGGGCATGCTTTCCACATCGTTGGAAGATTTAAAAACACTCATCCAGTAACTCTGGAATTTATCATCTCTTTTTAAAACAAGAATGAGGTAGGTACCTGATTCAGCGAGATAATACCAAAAAAAAAAAAATTTTTGTAAAATATCTTTTATTCCCCTAAATCAAAGTATGACAAATTTCTAGGAATAATGGTAGAGTTAGCTTTATGCATAACATTTGAAGTCATTTAACACATCATCAGTGTAAATAGCTGAATGCTTTTGTGTTAATTTTTGTGTATCTGGACGTATGTATTCTATAATAATGATAAACACCGTAAACATGGATGAAATCGTGATAAGGCAAAATAGGGATGTAGTTAAAATATTAAAAACTATCTGTACCTATGTTTTAGTTTTATATTTATATCATAACAAATAACCACAAACTTAGTGGCTTAAAACAACGCAGATATATTTATTCTCTTATAGTTCTGTCGGTTGTAAATCTAGTAAAGGTCTCTTCAGACTAAAATCAAGATGTCAGCAGGCTGCGTTCCTTTCTGGAGACCAAGGGAGATCCCTTTTCTGTTCTTCGGGCTGTTGGCAGAACTCAGTTCCTCGTGGCTGTAAGACCCAGGTGCTTATTTTTTTGTTAGCTATGAGCCGAGGGCCATTCCCAGCTTTTAGAGCCGCCGTGTCCCTAGGCTGGGAGTTCCCATCTTCAGAGCAGCAGCAGCAGGTGGAGTCCTTCACATCACATCTCTTTGAAACTACTCTTCCTCCACCATCTTCACTTGTAAGGATCTCCAGGTGGCCAAAGGGGATAAGACCTATAGGGTCATCTTTTGTTATAAATAACATTTTAGTTTTGTTCCCAGTTCCTGAAATAGCTCCAGATAAATAATAAAGGAGGTGAAATGGGTATCTTTTGTTACTCATAACAAGCCCCTCTCACCCACACCAGAGTTGATGTTAATGAGGTGATTTTCAGAGAGCCCCTCCAGAACCACGGAATGGGGACTGGTTGCTAGAGGAAGCAACCCTGTTACCCCTGATATCCTGGGAAGAGTGAGAGGCTAGAGGTTGAATCACTTACCAATGGCCAATGATGTCATCAATTGTGCTTATGTGATGAAGCCTCCGGAAAAAAATCCCTGAAGTGTGGGGTTCACAGAGCTTGGGTCAGTAAATTCACGGAGGTGCTAGGAGGATGGCCTGCCCGGAGAGGGCATGGCAGCTCTGCTCCCCATCCTGCATACTTGGCCCTGTGCATCTCTTCCAGGTGGCTGCTCCTGAGTTGCATCCTTTTATAATTAACCAGGAGTCTAGTACGCAAACTGTTTTTCTGAATTCTGTGAGCCACTGTAGCAAATAACCAAGCCCAAGGAGGGGCCGTGAGAACCTCCCATTTATCGCCAGTTGGTCAGAAGCACAGGTGACAACCTGGACTTGTAGTTGGCATCTGAGGGGAGAGCTGGGTAGTCTTGTGGGACAGTCCTTAACCTCTGGCATCTGATGCTACCTCCGGGTAGATAGCATCAGAATTGAGTTACATTGTGGGACACCCAGCTGGTGTGCAGAATGGCTTAGTATGGGGAAAACACCCACATATTTGCTGACCAGAGTGTCAGAAGTGAAGTATTGGGTGTATTACAAGATAATAGGCCCAGATCTTTTTAAAAAAATTCCCAGGACCTCAGTAAACTGATAAAGAACATGGACAGACTGAGTCTATAAAATTAGTCCACTAGAATGAACGCTCTCTGCGGGGAGGAACTTTCATCTGTGTTGTTCTCTGGTGTATCTCCAGCACCTAGAACGGAACCTAACATGAAGAAGACTTGCAATAAGTAAGTGGTGAGTGAAGAAAAATTAATGAATTTATGACAAATACTCAACCACTGTAGTATTCAAAGATGTCAAATTAAGACGCTAACGATAATAACATTTCTCCATTCTCAGAATCACAGAGGTTTTTAAAGGTCCCGTTTCCCAGTGTTAGCAAAGGTACAGAGCAAAGGGTGTTTGCATTTTGCTGATAGAAATGCAGATAATGCAAACACAGTAACCTTATTGTGGTGATCATTTCACAGTGTGTGCATGTATCAGATTATCATGTCATACACCTTAAATGTACACGATGTTATTTGTAGATTTTACCTCTATAAAGCTGGGGGGGGAAGAAATACAGAGAACACTAAAGGATATTTGTGGAGGGGTCATTTTTTAAAAAATCCCATGCATAGAAAAATACTGAGGGATGGGAGCGGCAACCAGGAAATAGATCTGTTGAGCACGGATCTGTGTGCCGGGTACAATGAAAATCACATGTTTTCATGTAATCTTCATAATAATCCTGTGGTACAAATATTAACTCCATTTTACAGATAAAGAAACTGAGGCTCAGAGAGAATAAGCCATTGCCATAGAGTCACGGCCTCTGCATGAGGACAATCATAGTTTAAACATAGGGGGCAGACCCTCCTCCAACTAGTTCATGTCCCGATGTCCTCTCACCTGCGACAGTCCTGTGAGACATAGGCGTGCTTTATACGTGGGAAACGGATGAAGTGATTTGCCTGTAACCTAGTGAGCATCCAGGTCAGGATGCAGACCAGGCTCTCGATGCCGGGCCTGCACTCTAGGTGCCGCGCCCAGGGCTGCTGCCCTGCCGTCACGTCACTGCGCCCACGTGCGTGGAACACCCGGTGCTGCGGATTAGGGCACTGTGGTTGATTCACTTTGTTTGATCCTCTGTACCCCATTTTCTGTCATGGTTAAGCATTATTATTATTATTAACTAGACATTTCAAGCTACTTACTGTCTGGATCCTAAAATTTGAAATAAACTATTTGGGAAAGCTTTGCAGGGAGCTTTAGAGGAAAAAACAAAATCTGCCAGTATATGGAAGTTGTTTCCTAACCTAAACGCTTCTTTAGCTTTCCACTTCCTAGAAATGTATGTTCAGTGTGGTCATCGAAACAGAACTCGGCAATAATGTGCAAAATTAGAACTATGGGCGAAATTCTGAATGTGGCCTGAGAAGGCCAAATGGGTAAGAGCAGCTAACTTGTAACGTAGGCCGATGTCTTATCATTTTATGCTAAAAGTGTGGGGAGATGGAACGTCACATAAATACGACTGGGATTTTCTTGCTGTTGTTGTGTTTGGTTTTGGCTAGATGTGGTCCTATGGTGTTGGATGCTTTAATCAAGATTAAGAATGAAATGGATTCTACCTTGACCTTCCGAAGATCGTGCAGAGAAGGTAAGCGTTTCCTTCCCTGTCAGGTTCCAGACACTTATATTCTGGTTCCAAAAGAGGTGTGGGCTGGCCCAAACTGACAGAAATACCTAGAGAGCAGCTGCAGTGCTCTCCCGGGTGACCTTGCTGTCCACTGCACTTCCTTTTCTTGTCGGACGTTTGAACTGTGGTACGAGGTCTAGTGTCTGAGTTTACTTCCCTTTCGGAGCTTTCTGTCACGTGGTTGCTGCATCTGGCGGTCCCTGAGAGCTGCTGCTCCCCTCGAGCACTAGCTCAGGTGCCTAGCTGGCCACCTCTGCACTGCTGAGCTCATATATTAGGGGGCAGGTGGAGAGGGGCTGGCTGGTGCTTCTGCACACTTAACATTTGTCCACCAGGAGGCATATGTGTCCACCTCCAGCTCCCAGCATCATGTGTGCGGAGAGCAGGTACTCAGTAGGAATGTTCTGGATGGGAACAGCGTTTCCCAGTGTCGTCCTGGTGCCACATGAGCAGATATCAGGCAGTGTGCGAACCAACATCTTTTACTTTAATAGCCATTGATGGAGCATTTTCTCAGTCTGTTGAGACTTTGCTTCCCGGCAATTGTCATCAATTTGGCTCAAATAAACTCTTATAAGCTTTCTCTTAGGCTGGATGTTTTTCGTCGACATAAATCATCTGATGTAGGGGGTTAAAAAAAAAATAGCCATGTATGTATTTTACATACTAGGAAAAATATAATTACTGATAGTGTAATAGTGATATAAATGGTTTTCTAATATGAATGTCAGTAAAAATGATTGATTTCAAGAAAACCCCTAAATAATCATTCAAGTGGTACTCAAACGTGGCAAAAACTACACGGGTGCTGTGAAGGCGACTGGCCCTGATGGCCGTGGAGCACGTGTGTGTGCTGGGCTCCATTCAGTGCACGTTACGTGAAATAGACAGGTGCAGTTATTATTTACACTCAGTGTACAGATGAGGAAACTGAGGCCCAGGGAGGCTGAGGGACTTCTCAAAGGACACAAAGATGGTGAGTTGGAGTCAGCCAGAGTTGTTAGATTCCAGAACTGCACTCAGCAGTGCAGTCTGGTCGGGCTTGGAAAACGTGGGATAAAACCAAAACAGCGTACTTGGGCCAAGACCAAGGACGGGGGTTGAACTTTTCTTCCTAAAATAACCTCCCATAAAAGGAGAAGTCACTACAGATATCGGCCCATCGCTTTTTCTCTTCGTTCTGCTGTGTATGTCAAGCATTTAAAGTCCTTTTCCTAAGACATCTGTTTTGATTCAGCTAATCTTACAGGATTGGATTTAATGTAGCAAATGCTGACAGATATTATGATGGTTTGGCTGAGTCCTGCTGTTCAGGGAACATTCTGCTGTAATTAAACACCCAACTTCCCCACAGAAATCCTGGCAACACAGGAAATATAGATGCTTTTTAGTAACCTTTCCCCATAAGAGTCTTTCAGAGCCAAGAATATAAGGTGGGGCCCATCTGGATTAAAATATATGAGGCAGAATGATATTAACTGCCACCCCTTTTTGTTCCCTTACTAAGAGAATTTCCAGGAGAGTCTTTTTAAGAGAAGGTTCACTGAATTTATTTTTTTAATTGTATACCATTTATAAGAGTTCACTGCCCTGGTTGAATACCAAGCATACATAAATATATTGATAACATTCAATCTCTTGAGGAACTTTGGGAGTATTTGCTTAAGACAGATCTTTGTGTTCTCTTGTACTCTTATTAAGATTTACAGGAGAGGGAGAGGGTAGAGTCTTATAAAAGTGAAAACCCCATGCAAGTTTCACAAGTAACCACATTCCTCTGGCCTGGTGACCTTCAAACACCAGCTTCAGAGAAGTGGCACCAGAGGTTGAAATTGCATAGTCATTTTTAAACTCTGAAATACCTAGGATATTTCCACATGCAGGAAATGAGTCCAGGCTAAGAAAATTCTCATTTCAGGGCACCTTATTTTTGCTTGCTTTGCTTTGCTTTGCTTTGGTTTCACATTAGTTCATTCTTCTCCTTGGAGAGTCAGCCCTCAGGCAGCTTTTGTGGGTTTCATATCCCCAGGGCAACTTGCTACTTGTTTTGTGGAGACAATAGAATAAGAGCTACCTCTGGATAATCTGTACCCAGGCCTCAGCCCTAAGATGACCAAAACAGTGTTGATTTGCTTTTGGGTGGTGTATCTGTTAGAGTTTGAGTTCAGATAACAGTGACTGAAAAAATACAAATAAAAGAAACAGGCTGATTTTTCTCTCAAAATACACGAAGGGTGGAGGTAGGACTGGTGTGTTGGGAACTCCGTGATGCCAGCAGCATCCAGTGCCATCCAACGTCAAGGTTGCCTCAGGGGCACAAAATGGTGTTTGCAACTACAACAGTTAGATCTATATTCTAGGCAGGAAGAAAAGGCAGCAGGTACCTCTGCCACATGTATTGCCTGTCAGCGCTGCTCCTGATGGTAGAGAAACAACCATCCAGAAAAAAGAATGTGAAGCTGGATGGCTGTGAATGTGGCTAAGGGAGTGTGACATGTCTTTCCTCCCGCAGGTATCTGTGGCTCCTGTGCAATGAACATCAATGGAGGCAACACTCTAGCTTGCACCCGGAGGATTGACACCAACCTCAACAAAGTGTCCAAAATCTACCCTCTGCCTCATATGTATGTGATAAAGGATCTTGTTCCTGTGAGTTTCTGCATCTCCCTCCCCCCTTATTTCATTTGCCTGGGGAAAGGTGTGTGCGTGCAGTGCTGTCAATTCTGTAGGGCAGGCTTTTCTCCTGAGTTTAATTATGCAGTTTGAATGTTGGAAGATAAACACGCCTGGAAGATCCTCCAGCAGCTCATTTGGTGAAGACTGGGAATAATGGCACAGAATTACAGAGTTGGAACAATCCCAGAAATGAAGAATGTGGCCATAACTACAGAGAATTCATGTGGAAAATACCAATTTGGAAAGCAACAGTTGTTACGCTTTTACTTTAATTTCCTCCTCCCTGTACCTGACCACCTTCACTGACCGGGTGTCTTCAAGGGCAAAGGGGGTTGGGAGGCTTCCCAAGGAGGTGAAGCAGAGATTTCCTACCCACACGTAACACTGTGACCATTTCCCCTTTCAGAATCTCTGCACATACCAAGAAATAGGGCGGAGAAGAAAGCTGAGGGGTGAAGGGGGAATCTGACCCTTTTCTTTCTCTTTTCCTCAGGATTTGAGCAACTTCTATGCTCAGTACAAATCCATTGAGCCTTATTTGAAGAAAAAGGATGAATCCCAGGAAGGCAAGCAGCAGTATCTGCAGTCCATAGAAGATCGGGAGAAACTGGTCATTACCCCCCATTGATTGTCTTGATTTGAGGGATTTTGTTGCGTAGATGTTTGCGGGGAAGTGTGGGTTGAAGAGGTGGGGGGGGGGGGGTAGCAGCATGAGGTAATGCAGACCATGTAGTGTGTTCTGGAAAGGAACTTCAAAAGCATCTGTCCAAGGGTGAGACACCCATCCTCTGAGGGCCGGGGGGTCGTGTGAACACACGAAGGGCCCAGAGTAGACCAAGGAGCTGGAGTGCCCACGCCCTGGGGCAGTGGCTACCAGGTTGTCTTTTTCTAAGGAAACCCGTGTGCGAATCGCCCCGTCGGTGTAAGTTGACAGCTAAATCGGCGGTGCTCTTTAACGCTGTGGGCAGATAAAACCCACTGGCCGTTCACGGTCCTGCTGCCACCGCCCTGTTTTGTAGATGGATGGGAGCTAAAATAGTTAACAGGAAATCTGGGACTAGAACCGAAATGATATTTCCTAACACCACGCGTCTGGTGACTGCTTCTCACTCTCTTAGAGTTGCAGCTCCTGTGTACAGGCTAGGAAGTCTTTGAAAGTGAAGGAGTTCTTCTCAAGTGTTTGGTCACCTTCTCTTGTACACCTTTTACCTCCTCTGAGAAGTCTCTGGGTTACACGCTCACCCCTTACACTCTTAGTGTCCCTGTGGAGAAGAAGCGGGAAGGGGACCAAATGGAGATGGGTCCCAACAGCAGGACTGCACGAGGCCCAGGAAGTGCTCTGTGGGACGGTCACGGCTTCATGCGTGCCTCCAACACAGCCTGTCTCCTAAGGGAGCAGGGACATTCCAGTCCACGGGCAGATTGAGTACGGGGAGCGGCAGTGTCTTACTCCTTTCTGGATCGTGTTATGTCATCAGTAATTAGTTGTGTCAATGAATAAATGAATTCTGCCTTTTAGGTCTGGGGAATAGTTAGCCCTCTCTTCTTCCCCATAAAACATTAAGAAAGGAGAGTCCTTGTAAGAATGCCTGGCTCATATGGAGATCATGAGGGTCAACACATGATGTTGTGAGAGCAGCTGACTCCTCTTTCAAGAGTTTCTTGTTCTCAGGACATAGCTCTGCCCCCCATTTCTAACTCCCAGGGAGCCTGTCACATCCCAGGGCCCAGGTTGAAACTGGCCACTCCTGCCCAACTCATCATCTCACATTCCTCAGGTAGCTCGTAGCTAGTAAGCATCTCCTTGATACGGTATTAGGGAATGAAGGGTTCCCTGAGCCTGCTTTCTTTTCTCAGAAATCATAATGTACCTATTTAAATACCAAACATCTGTTTGTTTAGTATTTTTCACTTCCTTAAATTAATATGCTGAACATAACTTTTTTCATGGTTTTAAAAGCCATAATGCTCATTGTAGATAATTGGAAAATACAGAGAACGAATTTTTAAATAATCGAAGATTCTACCACCCAAAGATAACTTCTGTTGACAACTACCTTTGTTTTTCTTTTGTATATTACATCTTCATGTAGCCAGGATCAACATGGAAAGATGCTTTTGTATCGCTTTTTCTCAATTATGTTATTGTGAGCATTTTTCCATGAGTGTTCTTGAAAATTCTTCCTAAGCGTTAGCTTCCACTTGGCTTCTTACGACTGCAGGTGTAGGTCCTATGCATGAGCTAACAACCATTCCCACTGCTGTGGAACAGTGCGATTATTTCCCGTTCTTGACTGTTACAGGTAAGGCTAGATAAGCATCTTTATCCTTCAAGTTCCATCCAAAGAATTCTAATTAATTTCTTGTTACAGATTTTCCTACAAGTGAACTAAAGAATCTAACTATCGTCAAGGCTCTGCAGTCCTCTTCCCTTACTCTTTCTAGACCAATGGGCCCAGTTTGCACTCCTAGCAGCAGCCTCAGTAGTACATAGCTTATGTGGAAGACTCATGGTTACAATCATCACCAAAACTGCTGCCTCTTCAGATGTCAGCGCATCCTTCTGTTTTGCTGCTTTTAATCAGTTTCTGTTTTGCTGCTTTTAATCAGTTTCTGTTTTGCTGCTTTTAATCAGTTTCTGTTTTGCTGCTTTTAATCAGTTTCTGTTTTGCTGCTTTTAATCAGTTTCTGTTGTTCCCCAAATCTGGAAGTCCAGTTTGATAGAACTGGTTGGGCAGATAATGTCAGAGTTGCAGGTGTTAAGGAGCAGGGATTTCAGAGTCAGACCCCCTGGGGTCCCATCGCAGCTGTGCTACTTGCCACTGTGTGACCCTGGGCAAGTGACCTAACCTCTGTGAGCATCAGTTCCGTACCTGTAAAATGGGACCCTGATAGTACTCGCCCATAGGATTATTGTGATAACCAAATGAGGTTCAGTCCGTAAAGCACATGGTGTTCCACGCAGGTCGGCTGTTATTAGGGTGATGCTGATGTTCCCATCGAAAGCGTAAGGTCTCCTCTGCTGGGCCAGGCCGAAGCTGGTGCAACTGCCAGGTGCCTCAGCGCCCAGGGCCTTTGAGTTTCTCTCTGACTGTGTTCTAGGTGGTAAGGTTTCTTCATGGTCTTTTTTGTTTCCTTTGTTTTTGTCTTAGATAGGCGGGGGTATTGATTAAAGAATAAGTACATTGTGCTTGGACTTAAGAATGCTGCACTTTCACCAGCAAATGTTTCTTTTTCAATTCTAAGGTCTTTTTTATGAATCTGGTAAATCTCGGCAAATTACTGCTAGGATTTCACCAAGAAAACATACCTGCCAGTTGGCATTTCGTTCATGCACGGACCCCAGACATCACATTTAGTCAGCTAAGGATGTGACGGGTCCTTTCTTTTCTCCCCACCCAGGATGGCCTGTATGAGTGCATTCTTTGTGCCTGCTGCAGCACCAGCTGCCCCAGCTACTGGTGGAATGGAGACAAATACTTGGGGCCTGCGGTTCTTATGCAGGTAAGCTGCTCCGTAAGTGCTTTAAGAGAAGTTTAAACTCAAGCATCCAGGAATCCCAGAGGACAATATGTTGTTGGACACCAGACATTCAGGGGGTGATGGCTTCCTTCATTGGCATTCATTACAAACAGGGTAATCGGTTGCGTTGTCTTCACTTGGCTTTCAGTAAATCTAGGGCTTCATCTGCAAAAGGCCTTCATTGCAGTGTGGTGAGGGTAACGCCCGGGGTGGTGGCATGCTGGTTGGCAAACCATGCCTTGCAGATGTTTAAAATGTGTTTCCTGTGCAGCTGGTTCTTACCTATCCACTTGCCTGCTTCCCCCAGACTGCCTCTGTCATGGCTCCCCATCTCCCTCTCACAGGGATTTTGAAGGTGCGAGCAGGGGAGAGAGAAGTGTTGTTGAGGGGCGACTACCCAGCTAGCTGTCAGGTTGGAAATTGTTTCCAGGCTGATGGAAATCGGGAGAACTGCGTTTAGGGATTGCAGAGAAAGTAGTATTGCTTTTCGTTTCCTTTCACTCTATGAAAGTCACTGTCTTTGTTCCCGGAAAAGTTATACATTGTAGATTATGGTCAGTGTTTTTCACAGACTCTTGAGCAACTCGAAACAACTTGTCATTTTCCCACAAAAAGAGAAATGATGTGGTTGTGTGACAATTGAGCAGTATTGATTCCAGCCATGGTCGAGATTGAATAATGAGGTACATTCAAAGCTGGCACTTGAACCAGGAGCCTGAGTTGGTGGGAGACATGGAAGTTCTCTCAGTAACGCTCCCAGAGCAGGCCCTGTGGTCAGGAGGTTAGTCAGTTTTCAGCGGGCTGGTCGCAGGCTTCTGGGACGGGTGTACTAATATAAAGGCTCAGTAAGTGGAGCAAATATTATCTCTAGTCACGTCTGTGAGGTCATCAGTTTACTCAGAGACAGTGGGTAGGTGCCGGGAAGACAGATAAAGAGTCATATGACACAGTCCCTGCCTCCACTAACTCATAATCTGGGTAGGAAGCTAATGAGCAACTTGAAATAATTAGAAGATGACGCCTGATTGTGTTTAATGAAGCACCAGGTGCAGTGTAGTTCAGAGGTTCATGGGAGCCATTAATCAAGAGAGTTGGGCGCCTTTCCTTGGAAGACGGCCAGAACTAAAGGGTATGGAGACAAGGCAGCGGACCCGAGAGAACCCCCTTTCTTCTGTGCGCCCGGAGCTGGGGTGCACCAGAGGGCTGCTCTGGCCGGTCAACATGACAGCTCAGCCCATCCGTCCCCATTTCCCAGGCCTATCGCTGGATGATCGACTCCAGAGACGAGTTCACAGAGGAGCGCCTGGCCAAGCTGCAGGACCCGTTCTCTCTGTACCGCTGCCACACCATCATGAACTGCACACGGACCTGTCCCAAGGTACGCGGGGCCCGCGGCCCTCAGCTCTGCCTCAGAACTGAAGTGTCAGGAGTGGCGTGTGCTCATGAAGAGGCAGCCGGCAAAGAGCAAACTTGCGTTGGAGGTGGGGAGGAACCAGTTTCCTCCGCACGCCTCTGAGAGCTTGTGTGTGCTGATTTCTGCTGATGACGTAGTGAGAGTGGTACTTCCTGTGTGACACCGTTAGGGATGCCTGGCTGATTTGGACACCAGCTGTAGTCAGTGGAAGAGACGCTCGGCCCTGGGCTTGTTGGCCTGCTACGGTGAGCCACAGCAGCAGGAAGAAAACAAGACAGGGCTCTTGCCAGAGAGAACCGACCGTTTTTAAATGTCTGAAAGTAGACATGGAAGGGAGCTCTTCACCCAAGCCCCTGGGTTTTAGAGGACCTGATTTGCATTCACTCTGCTTTGACACTGTACCAGCTGGGGGAGGAGTTTCACCCAAGGTCATGGGCTTCTTCCATTCAATCTCACCTATCATTTGCTATTGATTCTGTTCTCTTTTTTCAAGGGGCTGAATCCAGGCAAAGCTATTGCTGAAATCAAGAAAATGATGGCAACCTACAAGGAGAAGAAAGCTTCAGCTTAACTGTTCTCACGCTAAACGTGACTCATAATCAGCTCAGCTGAACATAATTTATATCTAATTTGAGTTCCTTCAAAGTTCTTGATTTTCCATGAATACAGCATGTATAATAAAACTTAAGAAATAAATAAATGTTATTCTACTTTATTAACAAAAAGCATGCTTGTTTCTTTCACTTGCCGCAGAGGAACGTGAGGGTGCCGGAAGGAGGAGTCCTTGGCTTTAAAGAGGGGCCAGGGCTCCAGAACCCCTGGGGGTGGGGTGGGGTACAGCGGGTACAAACATGGAGTTGGTATCATGCAGGACCCAGGGCTTGTTTCCAGCTTTGCCATTCACCAGCTGCACGACCTTGGGCAAGTTCCTTCTCGTTGCGACTCCATCAGCCCATCGGTAAAATGGTGCCTACGTCACCCACCTGCTGTGAGAAGGCCTGGCACTTACTCTGGGTGCTCAGTAAATGTTAGCTTGTCATTATGCAGCATCCCGGCTTCTACTTGCAACCTTAGAAGTATTTAAAATCAAAGCTTGCTGAGTCTTTTTTATCTCATTGAGGCAAGGTTTGAGATTCCTCCAGCACAGAGCAACGACCCACATCAGCTGTGAACTTGAATTTGTTCCACAAATGACCTCACAGGACCTCTCAGGGCAAGCCTGAATTCCCACCATTGCGGCCTTGGCTCTGCTGCTTGCTGCAAAAGTAGTAACACTCATTGAAAAACCACAGTGCAAAAGTATGTCAAGTAAAAAGTGGAAGCCCCCACAAAAACCTCCCCAAGTCCTACATCCCCCACTGACGGTTTATAATTTCCTTCCAGACCTATATGTCATTACAAATGTGTGGCATAACAAAACTTTTCTCCTTCAAAAATAGAGTATGATATAATCTGTTAGCAGCTTTCTGGTTTTCCAATTTGCAATTGTGAAATACATAAAATTTACCATCTTAGCCATTTTAAGTGTATATTTCAATGGTATGAAGTACACTTGCATTATTGCGCAACCATCACCACCATCCCCCTCCAGAACTCTTCATCTTGCAAAACTGAAACTGTACCCATTAAACAAAAACTCCCCACCTCCATTCCCCATTTCCCTTCCCCCAGCCCCTGGCAACCACCCTTCTACTTTCTGTTTCTGTGACTTTGCCTGCCTTACGTAAATGGAATCATACAGTATTTGTCTTTTTGTGACACTTGCAGTTAACATAAAGTTCTCGAGTTTCATCCATATTGTAGCATGTGTCAGAATTGCCTTTGTGGACGAAAAAGGGGTTCTGTGGGAAGTAATCTCACATTCCTAACGGGGCAGGTGGGTCATAGTGGGTAGTCACGCCCCAGGCATATAACTTTTTCAGTAAGAGTTTTATCTTTGCCTTAAGCAAGCCCTGTCCATCGTTTCTGTGCATCTACAATAACACACCTTTGAAATGCCTCCTTCCAGACCCTCCTAAAGCGTAACCACCCTCACGAGAGCACATACTCTATCCAATTCTTGTCTTGCTCTCTCTCACCTTCATGTAATCTTCCTTACGTTCCCTCCTTAATCTAAAATGCATAAACAAAGCAGCAAACTTAATCTCTGAAGCATTTATCTCAGTCTGTTGAAATCTTGTTTCCAGGCATATCCTCTGTTTGACTCAATAAATTTCTTTTTTTTTTTTTTTGTTATACAAGCAGGGTTTACTAGTGATACATTTTCAGGGAAGAGGACGGGCCTAGCCGAGGTGGGAGAGGGGAAGAGAGAGAGGCCTAGCCAAGGTGGGGTGGGAGAGAGAGAGTGAGAGCTCAAATAATTTTTTTTATTATTGGGGAATATTGGGAAACTGTGTTTTTTCCAGGACCCATGAGCTCCAGGTCAAGTCGTTGTCCTTCAATCTAGTTGTGGAGGGCGCAGCTCAGCTCCAAGTGCAGTTGCTGTTTTCAGTCTTAGTTGCAGGGGATGCAGCCCATCATCCCATGCGGGAATTGAACTGGCAACCCCACTGTTGAGAGCTCGCGCTCTAACCAACTGAGCCATCCGGCCTCCGTCAAACAAATTTTTATAAAAATCTCTACAGGGTTGGATGTTCTTACGTGGACACCTTCCTTTTCAAGGCTGAATAATATTCCATTGTGTGTGTATACACACACACACACACACACACACATATCACATTTTGTGTATCTGTTCATCCACTGATAGATGTGTGTGTAAAATGTATTTTCTACCTTAGCCCTTTTTAACCACTGGTTGTCTGTGGTTGTAGATGCCACACAACTTTTTTACAATTTCCCCTGCTATTTCACATTCAGATAGACCCTATTTTCACTCAGGAATATCCCAGGGCTGCTTTTTAAGTTGTAGCAGTGAGGTTGTCCAGGAAACAAAGGCTTCTTGTGTCATGAGGCAGGCGGCTAACAAAAAATGTCTGATTCACTGAGAAAGAACCCTTAATGAGCATTTCTGGCTTTTAAAAGGGACAGTTCAAAACCACTACCCGAGCATCTTGGGAAGTGAGGTGCTGATGTAATGAACAAGATTTGTTCCCTGCCACCCAGGAGCCCAGGTCACTAAGGGGAAAAGAACAAGCATTGAGTTACTGGAAACTTAGAGAACGGTCTTTGCCCTTGGGTAGAGTATCTCAGAATTCATGACCACCTCCGTAAGACCACACAGAATACAGTCCTCCAGGGTTAAAGCTCAAAATTCAGAAGAGAACTGAAAAAAAAAACCTCAGGCAGACCCCATGCCACGTGCCTGGAGGGCAGTTGGGCAAAAGCTGTACCTCATTGATTTCTGTCAGTCTCTGGAAGGTCCCATTTCTTGGATTCATGGATAATGTGACTTTGCTTCTAATCTCGGGGGCTGTAGGGAAAATTGGGTTTTTCTTGTGTGTCACTTCATGGCTTGTAAAGACAGCTCTGCAACCCCAGCCACTGGTAAAAGGCAGGGTGTCACTGAGGAGTTGCCATTCAGATCGGCTTCATCAGATGTCAAGTTTGCAACTGTAGTCACTCTCATTCAAACCCCAGCTAAACTGGAATATGCTAGCAACAGAGCTTTTAACTGGCTGCTTATTTACTCTTTCATTGGCTTACAGGCACATGTTCTATTTCAATAGTCACAAGGACTTTTCTAATAAAACTGCTGACCTGACCAAAGAAAGACAGTATTTTATCCTTTACGCTGCTTCTGTACCCTGATTGTGTCCAGATGACGTGCCTTCACACAAAAATAATACTGTGGAATGAATGCTTCACGTTTCACTCGGACTGGAGCCGACCGTCTCTTCTTACCCGGCCTTCTGGCAAGTTGTTGAACCTCTGTGCCTCTGTTTTCCTATTTGTAAAATGGGAATTAAGAACATTCATTTCTCAGAATTGTGGTTGAAGTCTAGATAAGAATAAATGTGAGTTCTCACAAAACAAAACAAAACCAAACAAAAGTAAATAGGAGAGGAGATGGATGTGTTCATTAACTCAATGGGGGGGTCATTTCAATCATTTCACAGTGTATACGTATATCAAAATCATGTCATACACTGTAGGTATCTTACAATTTAGTCAATTATACCTCCATAAAGCTGAAAATTTTAAATAAATACTTAACGCATGTTAATATTCAAAATATAAAATAAATGTGAAAAGCACCTCGTCTGCAGTAGAGCAAATGCTCCATAAACACAGTTTAACTGATTTGTCTTGAATACCTACTGTGTGAAAGGCCGTCTGCGGAAGGCTGCGGGGACTACAAGGGTGATTAATTGCCAGCCCTCTGGACTTGACAGTGTGGTATATTTCTGGTATGACTGGCCAGAGTGAGAGACCTCCTGCTCAGCAGATGCTTTTTCTGTGCAAAGCTAATTAATAATGCTTAATTTTCAGCTCTCAGGTCACAGGGACTGCTCTGTGCAGGAAGGGCGCGCCCCCAACTGACTCCCAACACAAATTCTCTTCCGGCCCCTTCTCCTCCTTGCCCAGCAAACTACACAACAAATTGCTGAAACTCCACTTTATGTGTTTAGACAGCCATAATCTTGTCATGGGGTTTGTCACTAGGTAAGAAAATCCCTTTTGTTGCAAAAGTCTAGTGAAATCTCGAGAAATCGAGAAGTGAGGCAATGCTCTAGAATAAACCAGTCCAAATGAGTAACTTCTCAAGCCTTTTGCCAGACATATTATGTTCTTCCTATGGGCTCCCAGGGGAGCAGCAGCCCAGGAAGGGAAGTTCTTCAAATTGGTCCTGGCCCACAGGTGACTGGAGTCTAGCCCGCAGACCGCACAGTGAGAGAGCCACTTCCCCAAAGGTAACCTCCCACATCCTCTGTGGTTTGGAGGGAAGCTTCCTCTGGATTCCTGCCCTGTCAAGATGATGGGCTGAGGGGCAAGTGCGGCTCATTCCCAGATGGCTCAGAAGATGGAGCTTCTGGAATGCCAAGCAGCGTTAACAGTATGAAGAATGAGGCGATGTTTTGCACTGCCATCCCCAAGCCCCCTGCTTTTATGAAGCTTCTAGCCCAGGACCAGGATCTAAAGAAAGTAACTGGCTCTACCAAGCACCTGCCACTTTATTTCATCCTCTCGACAGCTTTCATTTTACCAATGAGGAGAGAGGCTCAGAGAGGGAAAGCAACTTTTTTAAGCTCACACAGCTAGAAAGCAACTGATGCACATCCAAATCTAGGTTTCTCCAATGCCAGAGCTCAGTCCCTTGCCACTGTACCACACTCCCTCTTGGCAAGGCCATCTGCCATCTGTGCAAGCCATTTTTCTAAACACAACCCTCCTGCCCGTCGTGGGGATCTGGGTTCCCCTGGTTAAGTGGTCTACCAGGCATTGGGCTGAGCCCTGGGGAGGGAAACGGGGACTCTGAGAAGGTGAGTAACCTGTCCCCACTGGAAATGTCATTTGCAGATGAAAGAAGTTTTCTCATCTGAACTGAGAGCAGCCAGTTCAGGCCATCCTACCACTCCCGCTCCACCCCAGTGGTCATCCTGCTCCACCAGCAGCCGGCCCCAGCTTAGTAAATGGCTCCACTGTCCCCCCAGCTGCTCAGACCAAAACCCTGGGGGGCATCTTTGATTCCATGCATTCCAGCACCTCCACATCCCATCCATCAGCAAGTCCTGCCAACATTTACCCCTTTGCCAAATTTACTTACTGAGTCTTTGGTATGTATCAGGTACAGGCAAGGACTTCCCCGCTTCCCTTTCTTTCTGCAGACTATCCACCGTTACTCTCCATGGCAGTTCTGTCTCCTTCTAGCTCCTTCCTCAGGAGGTTATTGTTTACCTTTGGGAACTCTCATGTCTGTTTTGTTCGCCTCCATGTCCCCAGCAACTAGAACAATATCCAGCACTCCATAAATTCATACTGGATGAATGATGATGGATTGGGTCCAGTCCTATGCTTGGCCCTAATGTTATCCTTCCCTGGTTTGCCCCAGAGCCTGGAGTCTGATCTACCCTCCACCTTTGGAGGTCCTTAGTCCAAAGGCCACCGAACCTGGGGTCAGGAGAACACCATGTCTTTCTGCCCGTCGCTGCATACAAGTATGAGGTCTCCTTTGCCTTCCGGCCCTCCACACTTCCGACCTGTGCAAATGTGTCTGTGTGTCATGCTGTGAGGCTTCTGGAGTCTGGGTCATGCCTTTGCTATTTCTCTGGCATTTTAGAGGAATTGTGCATCATCACAGAGTCTCCCTGTGTCCACACATATCTCTGTGGGGTATATTTGACCATGGTGCTTCGGACAAGTGTGTCTCCCTTCTTTGACAATTACTGAGTAGTGCGAGGCACTGTCCCAAGTGCTTTACATGCTTTTTCTCGTTTGATCCTCACACCAATTTTATGAAGTAGGCATTTCTAATGTCATTGGAACCCTATAGGTTAAGAAATGAATCCCCCTCAAATTCTTTTTAATAAATAAATAAATAATTAAGTCTACGGCCATACCACCCTGAACGCGCCCGATCGCGTCTGATCTCGGAAGCTAAGCAGGGTGGGGCCTGATTAGTACTTGGATGGGAGACCGCCTGGGAATACCGGGTGCTGTAGGCTTAAAAAAAAGAAATTTAAGAAATGAGGCCCAGAGACGTTAACTGACTTGCCCAGGGTCACACAGCCTAAAAGAGATGGAGGTCCCCTTCAACCAGCATGCATAGTCTGTCTGTAACCACTATGGTAAGCAGCTGGGCTGACGCCAAGTGTGGAGTGTGTGGTAGGTGGGTGGAAGGTGTTACATCTGTGTTTCTGAGTGTCACCCACTGTGTGTGTGTGTGTGTGTGTGTGTGTGTGTGTGTGTGTGTGTTGTCTCTCAGTGTCACCTGTGTGAGTGAATCTGTGTGTGTATGTGTGAATCTGTGTGCTGGGCGTCCGTATTTATGTGTGTGTCTGAGGTTGTCATGTACCTGTGTATTTGTGTGCCAGAGTTGTCCTGTTTCCCTGCGTCCCACTTATGGGTGTGTATGCCTAATGGTTATTGTGTCTGTATCTCTGTGTCACACCTCTGTATGTGAATTGGTATGGGGTGGGAGGCGTGGTACGTACTTGTGTTTGTGTGTCTGAGGGTTTTCTCCGAGTATGTATCTGTGTGTTCATGTGTCTGAGGGTTGTCCTATCGGATTCCCTGAATGTCACCTCCTATCTGACTGTGGATGGTCCTGTCGGATTCCCTGAGTGTCCCCCACTCTGTGTGAGTGTGTGTGTCTGAGAGCTGTCCTATCTCTGTCTCTGCTCGTGCTGCAAAGGGGTCTCGGACTACAAGTCCCGGCAGGCCCCGCGGCGCGGAGGGAGGACGTGGGGCCGCAGTGGGCGGGGCGGGGCTTGGCGGCGCTCAGAATCTGACTGCGGCATCTTTCCAGGCGTGCTCGCTGCTGGCCGCTGCAGCTGCCCCAGGCCTCCTTGCTCCGCTGCGCCCCCGCCCTCCGCCTTGCGCCCCTCTGCGGGCCATCGCGACGCCCGGGCCAGGGCCACGGGCCGCAGCGCCGGGGCCGGCGATGAGCGCGAGGAACCAACATGAGCGCAGGTGAGGGAGCGGCATGGGCCGAACAGGAACCGGGCGCGGTCTCCGGGCCGCCAGTCGTCGCAGCTGCTGTGGGGCGACATCCCCACAGTGGGGTCGCGAGCCAGGGGAGCGATCCCGGCGTGATCCCCCCGCCCGTTCCCTTCCCCGTCACGAGGAGTCAGCGGTGGGGCCCTTCCCAAAGAGGCCAGGAGCCCCGGATGGCGACGGGCAGAGTCGTCCCCTCCCCTCCTTCCTACAGCCCTGGGAGAAGAAGCCCCCGGCGCTTGTGCGAGGGGTAATTGGAGGCCCGCGATGGTGGGGGTTAGATGCCCCCACTCCCACAGGACTCGCTCTCGTGAGTGTGACGGATATCCAGGTGGGGGAAGAGACTTGGAGTTTTTCATCTTGGCTGAATTAATGAATGGGGTTGGAGAAGCCAGGGCTCCTGAGTCCCTGGGTCAAAGTGTCCCGGCGCACGAAACGCCACTCTGATCTCCTGCCGCAGGCCCACAGAGGAAGCCTTTCAGCACCCAGGTCCAAGGACCACACCTTCCATGTTACTTATCCCAGGCCAGTTGTCGCAGGCCCATCCTTTTCAGAGTCTAACTTAAATGCTACCTGTTGTGAATGAGGCCAATAGACCTCTCCTATAGGGGGGGAGGGGAGTCTCATCTCTGTGTGGGTCACTCAGACTCCAGACCTAGCAAAGGCCCCACCAGGGCTTAACCATCCTCTGTGTAGCTACAGACCCCCTCAGTTTAGATCTCTCCTTTCTTATCTGCTCCCCCAGTCTCCACCCCCCCAAAGTCTAAAGTGCACCCAGGGTGAGGGAAGGGAAAAGCTGAGGAAAGATGGCCCCTGGACTCCAGATTCAAGGATCAGGGTGCTGCTGGCAGATGGTCCCTCACGCCCCTAGCCTGGCAGTGGAAAGGAGCCCCTGGCCACAAGGGAACCACAGCAGTGCTGCCCTGGGCCTCTGCCAGCAGGAAGCCAGGGCTTCCGCAGGAAACAAGAGGTTCTCAAAGGTCTTTTGACTCCAGCCCCTCTGCTCTGCTGTGCTGATGCACTGCCCCAGGGCCGTAGAGTCAGGCGAGGTTCAAGTCTAGACTTGGTCCTATTAATCAACCTGTTTGTGCTTCATTTTAAATGGGGCCCTAATCCCTGCTTTTTATGGGGTGGCTGTGAGGATGAAAGGAGAGGCATGTGTTCATTCAGATCGACTCCTATCCAGCTTCTCCCCTTTCGAGCTGTATGATCTGGGCAAAGGACTTGGAAGCTTTGTTCCTCAGTTTTCCCAGGTGTAAAATGGGGCTAATAGTAGTCCCTCCCTCAGAGGGTTATGTGTGAAGATCAGTCGCTTTTATTCCAAAGAGCAATACAATCATGAAAGTATTCTCATCCCATGTGCTGCCTGCGTGTGCCTGCCCTGAGCTGTTGGTACAGGAGGGATCAGATACTGGCTGGCCTGCCCTTCCTGTGCCATCCCTGGGGAGACTGAGATGTGACTAGAGATAAACAAGCACATCAGAGTGTTTTGATGGGTGTCCTGCAGGAGAGAGCTCCCCGGGCTTGACCTTGACTGCTGAGAGACTAGTTTTTCCACAGATGTGACTTCCTCCTCAGGCTCCTCTCCCCACAGTTGACTGGGAGAGCATCCTTGTAAAATGACAGCTGTGTGATAGACACAAGAAAGAACTTCCCACAGGGGACATTGTTTACATCCTGGAGGAAGTGAGCAAGTGAGAGTGGCACAAAGTGGTCACTGGCGAGGCCCCCTGAACTTCACAGCTGATTGACCCAGAGGCAAGAGGTGGACACAGTGACTCGTAGCATGATCGCTTCCATGCTGTCATGCCAGTGAGATGTGCATTCATTCATTCATTCATTCATCCATCCATCCCATAAATGGTTCCTAAGCCCCAGCCATGTGCCAGGATGGGCGATGACGCCTGTGCGAGCCTGATGTCATGATGGGTGTTGGTAGATCTGGGGGAAATGGGCAGAGGGGACTTTGGAGTAAGACGTGCCCTTTCCAGCTGCGAGACAAATCCATGGGCAGACTGCTTCTCCGAGGCTCCGTTTTCTCAGGTGTAAAATCGGACAAGTTGCAGGATTGTTGCAGGATGAAATGAGATCAGCACGAACACAGTGACAGCTGAGATGGGCCCAGCATGCTGCAGGCTTCCTTCCTGTCCGCCTGAGGATTTTAAGGCAGAAGCTGTCAAGTGCCTGTGGGAGCAGTGGCACAGCTGTGGGTTTTCTGGCAGGATGACAGGAAAATGGAAGGGAGCCTGAGAAATGGGTCAGAGCAGAGCCACGCCTCCCTGGCAGGGGAGCCGGCAGCGCCCACCTGTGCAGGGCCAAGCTTCTGGAACTTCAGACACCGTGGGTGGTGGTCGCTTGTGCTTCCTCCTGTGCCAGCTGCTTCAGGGCTATGATCGTAGAGATAGGAAGTGGAAACCCAGAGAAGCTAAGCCACTTGCCTTGCAAAACACGGCTTGCTTATAAGAGCCAGGAGCGCAATTACTGATGGAGACGACGCTGATGGTGGTGGTAGTGCCAGGGTTCAGAGCATGGACCCTCGAGCCACACTGCCTGGGTCCACATCCCACCCCTCGCTGGCTATATGGCCTTTGACCCACTTACTTCACCTCTTTGGGCCTCAGTTTCCTAATTTGTAAACTAGGGATAAAAATAATACCCACTTCATAGGAATAAATGAATTAACATATGTAAAGCCCTTGGAGCAGGACCTGGGCTGTGTCAGCCCCTTACAACCCGAGGTGCTGTTTCCCCTTACACCATAGAAACATACAGAGAACAACCATAAGACATGAAAAACTACCCACCCTGCCCCACTCAGTGAGTTTCCAGGGCCGGTGAGGGACTCCAGGAACAAAGGGGACTTCGGCCTTTTGAAGTGGGGTGAGGAGAGGTCTGTGGCTTGTTGGTGGCCAAGGACCGGAGAACCCAGTGTTACCAGACTTGTTAGTTGTCCTGAATGCCTGCTCCTCTGCCCCCAGACTGGGAGCCAGGTCTGGAGCCAGCCCAGACTTTCCCCTGCGCTCTCCACAGAGCAGGGGGACCCAGCTGTTTGTTGTCTATGGGCTGGCCTGGGAAGGGAAGGAAATGATGTCACGACAAGCCTCACTCACAGACTGGACTGGGCTGGGACCAGAGAGTGAAAGGGACCACTCTAGGGGAGCCGGGCTGGGCTGACCTGTGAGCCCCAGGAAAGAAGGCTGACCTGGACTCCTGCCCCTCCGGCCTTGAGACTACCGCTGGCCAGAGACCCTGATGGTTGAGGGCTGCAGGCCCCACGCATGCATGCACTACAGGCTTCGTGTGTCTGTGTCTGTGTCTGTGTGTCTGTGTCTTCTGTCTGTCTTCCTGGAGCTGGTGGCTCCATTTGTTTCCTGAGTCACCTGAGTGGATGGGGAGGGATTGGCTGTAGGCAGGGCTTGGGCTAATTTGGTTTTTGAGTCATCAGGTTGAGAGGCTTCAGGAGGTGCAGGGCTTGTGCCGTTTTCTGAAAGTTCCCACAGGGGCCCCAAAAACACAGGAGCTAGGCTCAGAGTTCCCCGCTCCCCCATTTGTTAAGGGGTCTTTGTGCCTCAGCCTCAACTCCCTTATTTGTAAAATGAGAAAAAATGAGTTCCCTCATCATGGTGCTGGAGAGTTAAATGAGCTAATTCGTGTAAAGTCTCAGAGTGGCTCTTGTCAGCTGGGAAGTGCTTAATGGATATTGGCTGCTCTTATTATGGTCATTACCATAGTAATTATTATCACCATCATGAGGCAAGGAGGTGTGGGGGCTGGGATAGGAGAGAACAGACTGCCTGGGCTGATGGGGACACATGGCCCCCAATCCTCAGGGTGTTCCCAGCTGATGCAGCAGAGGGATTAAAACCCACGTGGGCCTGCCTGCCTGGGCTTACATCCATCCCGACACTACCATGGACTTGCTCTGTGACCTTGGGCAAGTTACTTCACCTCTCTGAGCCTCATTTCCTTCCCCAAAAAAGGAGATAATAACTGTACTGTTTTGGTTGCTGTTGGGCTGGGTGGGGAGGATGGTGGCAGGATGCTGCAGAATCCTGTGTGTTTGGGGATGGAGCAGCTCAGGGGCTGAGATGTTGTGACAGTGGCAGCTGCCTGGGACACCCTGAGCGGCTTGTTGACTGGAAACTTTTAGATCAGTTCTCTGCAAGGCTCCATTTGGGGAAGGGGAGCGAGGGAGCCCAGATCATCATCAGCCCTCCGCCCTCCTTCCCCTCCACCCCCAGCATGGCTTCCCATCCCCCTTAGTGAACTTTTCTGGAGGCTCTCTGACTTGCGCAGATGGCCAGCACCACCATCATTGCTCCAGGTCTGGGGCGGGGCCCGGGCACCTTCATGTCTAACAGGTGCTCAGGTGGTCCAGGGACCACAGTTAGAGAAACCCTGGCAGAGGCTGCTCAGGGGTGGGAGCAGTGAGCCCCATCCCCTGTAGGGCCTCAAAACACCCACTGTCTGCCTGCCCCGCTAAGACCACAGCTCCACAGTGGAGGAGACAGGAGAAAAAAGAATTTCTGCAATAAAGCCACATGGTGTTGTTCCCCGAGCCTCAGTTTACCCATCCGTAAAATGGGGATGATATAGTAGGGGCTTCCTCACAGAAGGAACGCTGGTAACTGTTCAGCTGGTCCCTAGCACATAGCAGCTTTTCTCCACAGACCTGGTGGGGATTTGCTCAGCTTGCCCGTCCTCTCCAGCCCACCTCCAGTGGCTGGGTTTCTCCCTCACCCCTGTTCCACCTTTGGAGTGGGGCTACCCTCAAAGGCAGGCCTGATGTTTTATCAGCCCAGACTCCACTTCTCAGCATGACGTCACTGCCAGGCCTGTGCTGGGCAGGGGTGTGTTACATAAGGATCAACAGCCAGCCAATCCAATTCTGCGCTCAGGGTGGGGACTGGATGGAAAAGTGGGACACAGAACTCCCCGGAAGCTAACAGCTGGATGTGGAGCTCTGTGGAAGCTCATGGTGCTCACCGGGCCGCATTCCCCCAGTCTGGGCCCACAGCCAGTCAGAAGTCACCAGACATACAAGGAAACAAGACACTGCGTGAGAACCAAACAGACCAGCCGGATAACAGACCCAGGAAGACTTGAGCTATTGGATCTATCACACCAGATTATAAAATGATGATGCTTCTTATAGTTAAAGAAATAAAGAGGGGCCGGCCCGGTGGCTCAGGCGGTTAGAGCTCCATGCTCCTAACTCTGAAGGCTGCCGGTTCAATTCCCACATGGGCCAGTGGGCTCTCAACCACAAGGTTGCCAGTTCAATTCCTCGAGTCCCACAAGGGATGGTGGGCAGCGCCCCCTGCAATTAAGATTGAACACGGCACCTTGAGCTGAGCTGCCGCTGAACTCCTGAATGGCTCAGTTGGTTGGAGCGTGTCCTCTCAACCACAAGGTTGCCAGTTCGACCCACCGCAAGGGATGATGGGCTGTCCCCTCTGCAACTAGCAAGGGCAACTGGACCTGGAGCTGAGCTGCACCCTCCACAACTAAGACTGAAAGGACAACAACTTGACTTGGAAAAAAGGCCTGGAAGTACACACTGTTTCCCAATAAAGTCCTGTTCCCCTTCCCCAATAAAATCTTAAGAAAAAAAAAAAGAAAATAAATAAAGAGGAGCACCCTCCCCCCTCCCCAATTATGACCTTTTTTTTTTCTGTCCACAGACAGCAGCCCTCTCGTGGGCAACACGCCCGCCAGTTATGGGACCCTGACGATAGAGACATCTCTAGATCCCCTCAACTCCTCAGTTTCATCCGTGGTACGTGGGCAAGGAAAGGGCGGGGGAACCCCAGGTGGGACTAAAACCCCAGCCCCCGCTCTGCCCCTACCTCGGCCTTCTCTCACCTGTGTCCACAGAGGCTCAGCGGCTACTGTGGCAGTCCATGGAGGGTTATCGGCTATCACGTCGTGGTCTGGGTGATGGCAGGGATCCCCTTGCTGCTCTTCCGGTGGAAGCCGGCATGGGGGGTGTGGCTGCGGCTCCAGCCATGCAACCTGGCCCGCGCCGAAACACTCGTCATCGAAATAAGAGACAAAGAGGTAAGAGGCCAAGCAGGGCAACCCCGAGCTGAGGAGCAGTGGTGGTGGGGCCGGTGGGGGGTGGAGTACACTCAGGTTCCCAGCCCCCTTTCTGTGGGACCTCGCGGAGGTGGTTCTTGCTGGACCTCAGCTTTCCCGTCTTCGCTGTGGACAGAAGCGGTAGCTTGGGTGGTTCCTGAGGAGGTCACCTACATCCTTGATACCTGGCTGTGGGGAAGGTCTGGGAGGGGAGGGCTCTCTTCCAGAACTGAGTCCACACCTACATGTTCCAGGATAGTTCGTGGCAGCGCTACACTGTCCAGGTGCAGACGGAGGCCCTCAGCGAGGGCAGGTGAGGCAGCCCCGTCGCCCCTTCCCAGATGCCTGTGCTCCTCCAGCCCCCCACCCACAAAAGCTCTGACCTGGTGCCTCCCACCCACGGGAGGGCAGGGGAGGCGCTGGGGCAGCTTCTAGAGCTCCACGGTAACTCCCACGGCCTTCCCCAGCCTGGAGCTGCCCCCACAGGCCCAGACAGAGGACGGCCGGAGCCAGGCAGCTGTGGGGGCAGTACCAGAGGGGGCATGGAAGGACACCAGCCCGCTCCACAGGAGGGAAGAGGCAGTGAGTGGACAGGTGGGTTCTGGACAATCCTTGCCCCTCTCTGGTCTTAGTTACACACTCTGTACAATGAGGGCGTGGGGTGGACTCCATGTTCTCCAGGCACCTCTGGTTCTGTTGTCACAAACATCCGGGATGCTGGCTGACCTCCTTTGCACTCCAAGCCTCTCAGCCTCTTTGCTGTGACACTGGGCCCTCCCCTCCCCCACACGCACACTGCTCCTGGGCTGCCTGCAGCCCCACCTCTCTTCTCTCCCACCCAGCAGCAGGTCCTGCGGTACTACCTCTTCCAGGGCCAGCGCTATGTCTGGATCGAGACCCAGCAGGCCTTCTGCCAAGTCAGGTAGGGGGCAGGTTTCGAGGCTGACCCCACCTCCCACCGCTGTGCTGCATTGGGCAGAACAGGTGGCAGAAAGTGGCCTGGCCTGGGCTCCCCTCAGCTCTATGCTTTGCCCTCCTGCAACCACGGGGCCATGGGGTCTCTGTAAGTAGGGGATGAAGGGAATCCCTGCGTCTTGGGACTATTTTGACAGTGAAATATATTCATTAGCTTCGTGTAAAGCTGGCATAGCCTCAGGCCGAAGTAGGCACAGGGCTCAGACCATCTGTGTGGGGTCCGGTCCCTGTTCTGCCCCCTATTAAGTGCTTGATAAATGTGAACTCACGACACGGCTGAGCTTGAGCCCCAAGAAGCAGACCCCGAGACAGGGATTCAAGTGCAGGGAGTTAGTGTGGAAGGTGATCCCAGGAAGCACTGTCCCCTAGGGAATCTCCTTGGGCACACGTAGAGTGAGGAGGCCGGGGTACCTGTGCATCACCTCCCTACCATTGCTGGTGATGGGCTGCTCCTGGGGAACTCCTTTGTGCTTCACGGGCAGAGCGAGCTCCCGCAGCCAGCAGAAGCCCTCAGGTAAAGATAGGTGTTTGCCATAAGCTTCTGCATTGTGCAGAGGTGAGTGTCAAGGTGTGGGGATGGCACCAACAGCCTCTGCTACAAAGAGCAGCAGAAATCTCTGATGTGTTTGTCCCTTAGTAGGGCCAGGCCCTGTGCAAGCACTTTGCATGGCTTATCTCATTCAGTCCGTCTGTTCCCTTGTGAGGTAGGTGCTATCACCACACCCATATTGCAGATGAGAAAACTGAGGCACAGAGAGGTTAAGTGACTTACCTAAGGCATCATTCATTGCTGTTGTCATTATTAAATATTACCATCGTCTCTCACTGTTCTCCTTCCTCACTGAAATGGTTTGGGGCCCAGAGGAACCAAAGAGGGACCTGCTTTTTCCCGGTTAGCTCAGTGTGGCAGAAGTGGGCCCGGAGGGGTGGGGGATGCGGAGCTCAGGCCCCGTCACCTACACAAGTGCCCCCTTCCCACCTTTCCCAGCCTGCTGGACCACGGCCGCACCTGTGATGACATCCACCACTCCCGCTCGGGCCTCAGCCTCCAGGACCAAACTGTGAGGTGCGTGTTGCCTTGAACCACAAGTGCCCTGAGAGCTGGGGACTCCTATCTACCCGGGTGTTGCCTTCTTCCAGTCATCTGCCTTCTCTGGGCCTTGGTTTCCCCAGCCGTAAAATGGGGAGCTCTGTGGCCCCTGGAGGGTCCAGTTGCCCCAGCTCCCTCCAGCTGATGGCTCTGCCACGTCTCCTTTCACAGGAGGACCATCTACGGCCCCAACGTCATCAGTGTGCCTGTCAAGTCCTATCCGCAGCTGCTGCTGGACGAGGTAGGCTGTCTCTGGGCCTGATAGTGGCAGACCAGACCAGCTATCCCCTTCTCCATAATACTGTCATCTCAGACCCAGCCTGTCAGCTCAGGGCGAGGACTTAGAGGTTCTGCTCCAGAGAGGGACTGGAGGCCAAGAGGTAAACCCACACAGCCCAGGTGTCTGTTCTGTGCCACAAGCCATGCTCCAGAGCCGAGGTCCTTTCTGTGCACCATCCTCTTTCGTTCTCCCCAGAGTCCAGTGCGTAGGGACTAGTAGGGACACTCGGTTCAGGCATGAGGACCCTGAGCTTCAGAGGTAGGTATGGCAAAGGCCACACAGGGACAAAGGGAAGCCAGTGACCCAGACACATCTGGAGTACAGTTACCACTCTGAGTGAGGGCTGATACCTGTGAGAGGGAGAGGAGGTCTCGGAGTCTGGCCTCACGTAAACCCCAGTCAGCCACTTGGGAGCTATGTTTTAGGAAAGTGATGTAACCCTTCTGTGCCTCAGTTTCCTCATCTGTAAAATAGAGCTGGTCGTAGCGTCTGCCTTGTGGAATTGTCATCACCGTTGTATAACACTTAGATGAAGTACTTCTCGGGGGCCGGGCATGTAAATGCTAGTGTCTTCTTCAGAATGAAGAAGCTGGGGGTTCAAGGGACGTCCGCAGGCACTGACCAGGAGAAGCGCCTGGCTATAGGCCTGTGGCAGTTTTTGGTCCCTTTGCTCCTTGTGGCTGGGCTGCTCCAGGGTCCACAGGCCCTGACACTGCCACCTGCCCCTCCCGCAGGCATTGAACCCCTACTATGGGTTCCAGGCCTTCAGCATCGGGCTATGGCTGGCGGACCACTACTACTGGTACGCCCTGTGCATCTTCCTCATCTCCTCCGTCTCCATCTGCCTGTCGCTGTACAAGACCAGAAAGGTGGGCGATGGGAGGTGGGCAGGGTGGGGCAGGTGGGTCCCCAAGGGGGCCCTCGCCCACCCACTCCGCACTGGTCCCCCTGTCCACAGCAAAGCCAGACCCTGAGGGACATGGTCAAGCTATCCGTGCAGGTGTGCGTGTGCCGGCCTGGGGGAGGTGAGAACTGGGGAAGGGAGGGAGGCTGGGGAGGTAGCCAGGCACGGGGGAGGGCCTGCGCCATACTGAGGCTCCCGCTTGCCCTCAGAGAAGGAATGGGTCGACTCCAGTGAGCTGGTGCCCGGAGACTGCCTGATGCTGCCCCAGGAGGGCGGGCTGATGCCCTGCGATGCTGCGCTGGTGGCTGGAGAATGCATGGTCAACGAGAGCTCTCTGACCGGTCAGCCCCAGCCCCAGGCCCGCGGCCTCCTGCACGTCCTTCCCTGCCACCTACCCGCCCCCACCAGCCTTTTAGCCTTTTAGTGGCAGAACCTTTAGTTTGAGTTCTCTTTTCCTCTTGTGCTCAGCTAACAATCCTGGCTTCAGCCCTCGCTGATCCTACACCCCTTAGGCCCTCAGTAGGAGATCGCTACTCTACCAGGCAGTGGGCTCAGGGCTTTACAGAGGTTAAGTTCCCTCATGTCGATATCTTTAGTGGTTTGAATTATAAAAATACTACAGCTTGTTATAAAGTAACGCCGACAGAAGAAAGGCTTTCCCAGCCTCTGTCCCCCAGCTATGCACATGTGTGTGCATGCACGCTTTGTGGCTCCCCTAAGAGACGGTTCCTGGTAATTGGCTGGCACACACCCTTCCAGGATTGTCTCACTGTGTCTTCGTGTTTGCTCTCTCTGAGCCTCAATAGCCCTCTCTGTAAATTGGGGGCAATGATTTCTTCATACTTGGTTAGAAGAGTTACACGAGACCATGGGCTTATGACACAATTCTGTGCATAACTCTTGGTCTTGGTGGGAGGGAGTGGCATGGAGGCCGTCATGGATCTCACACCATGTCCCTCCCAGGGGAGAGCATTCCAGTGCTAAAGACAGCCCTGCTGGAGGGGCCGGTGCCCTACTGCCCAGAGACCCACCGGCGGCACACACTCTTCTGTGGGACCCTCATCTTGCAGGCCCGGGCCTTCGTAGGACCCCACGTACTGGCAGTGGTGACCCGGACAGGTAGGAGTCAGGCAAGCAGGAAGTGTGCTGGGCCCAGCACCTTGACAGAGGTGACGCAGGGCAGGGGGGGACCGATCTATGCCATTGCCCTGCTGCAGGACCTTGGGCAAATCCCACCCCAGCTTGGGGTTGGCTGGAATGGGCAGGGATGTGGCAAGCAGGAAAGAGCCCACCCCATAGGAAGGGGGCAGTGCTATACAGGAGCCCCCCCCTTTTTTTTTATTAGTTTCAGATGTACAAAACAATGTAATCATTAAACATTTCACCCCTCACAAAGTGATAACCCCTCTCCCCCAATCTATTACCCCTCTGACATAGTGTATGTCTATTACCATTCCATTGACTCTATTCCTTATGCTGTACTCTATGTCCCGTGACTATATATTAAGTTATAGTTGACGTACAATATTATTCAACTTCAGCTTCAGGTGTACAGTGCAGTGGTCAGGCATCTACCGTGTTTCCCCGAAAATGAGACCTACCCAGACAATCAGCTCTAATGCGCCTTTTGGAGCAAAAATTAATATAAGACCTGGTATTATATTATATTATACTATATTATATTAAAGACCCAGTTTTATATTATAGTAAAATAAGACCGGGTCTTATATTAAGTTTTGCTCCAAAAGATGCATTAGAGCTGATTGTACAGCTAGGTCTTATTTTCGGGGAAACACAGTACGCTGTCCATGAAGTGGTCTCCCTAATATGACATGTTCTTGTCTGACACTCTGCAAAATCTTTACAACATTATTGATTACATTCCCCAAACTGTCTTTCATATCCCCGTCAGGAGCCCCCTCTTATCTGTGGTTTCCGTTACCTAGTCAACCAATGTCTGAAAATATTACATGGAAAATTCCAGAAATAAACAATTCATTTGTTTTAAATTGCACACCGTGCTGAGTAGCGTGATGAAATCTCTGACCATCCTGCTCCGTCCTACTGGGGACGTGAATCATCCCTTTGTCCAGCGTATCCACACCCTATATTCTACCTGCCTGTTAGTCACTCAGTAGCCATCTCGGTTCTCAGATCCACTGTCACGGTATCACAGTGCTCGTGTTCACATAACCCTTATTTTTACTTAATAATGACCCCAAACTGCAACAGTAGTGATGCTGGCAATTCGGATATGCCCAAGAGAAGCTGTAAAGTGCTTCCTTTAAGTGAAAAGATATGTACCTATATAAGAAAAAACAGTATATATAGGATTTGGTACAATCCACGGTTTCAGGCACCCGCTGAGGGTCTTAGAATACGAGGTGTGATCAAAAGATACGGTGAACGTTTAAATAAAAAAATGTATTACAGTAAAAGACACATTGCCATTAATCCCCCTCAGAATACTTCCCCGTGCTTTGAACACACTTACCCCTCATTCTTGCCACTTTCTGAGGCAGTTCTGGAAGTTCCTCTCTCGTGAGTGTCCTTACTTCATCCTCTGTTATGACAACGCTCCATGTCACACATCACTTCTGGTATATGGCAGTTTCTGTCCAATAAAAGCATTACGGTGTGTCCTCATCCACTGTATTCACCAGATCTGGCACCGTGCGACTTTCGACTCTTCCCCAAAGTCAAAATGACCATAAATGGAGGGGCGGCCGGTAGCTCAGATGGTTAGAGCGTGGTGCTCTTAACAAGGTTGCCTGTTCAATCCCCACGTGGGCCACTGAGCTGCGCCCTCCACAACTGGATTGAAACAACTACTTGACTTGGAGCTGATGGGTCCTGGAAAAACACACTTAAAATAAAATAAAAGTTAAAAAAAAAAAAATGACCATAAAAGAAAAACATTTTGAATCGATTCAGGACATTGAGGCACCACCACAGCACAACTAAAGACACTCACCAAAGAGGACTTCCAGAACTGCTTCAGAAAGCGGCAAGAACGATGGGATAAGTGTGTTCGAAGTGAGGGGGAGTATTTTGAGGGAGATTAATGGCAATGTGTCTTTTACTATAGTAATTTTCTAAAAAGTTTTAACATTCACCGTATTTTTTGGTCACACCTCGTATGTCCCCCTCAGATAAGGGAGGGCTACTATACAACTCTAGCAGGATCTTGCCACATGGGAATGGGACCCAGTGTCACCAGATCTGGCTTTCTAATTCAGTTTTTACTAAACCCCAGAAGGGCTGGGCAAGGCCTGTGGGCCATCATATGTGACCCCAAACGGTGTGACTTTTAACCACAGAGTATCATGTCTGAGAACCTCAAAGGTGTAGATAGGGTGGGTAGACCTGTCTTGGCCCTCAGTGTCCCCTGCCTCAGTTTCCCCATTTCCTCCCAGGCTTCTGCACAGCTAAAGGAGGCCTGGTGAGCTCCATCTTGCATCCCCGGCCCATCAACTTCAAGTTCTACAAACACAGCATGAAGTTTGTGGCTGCTCTCTCTGTCCTGGGTGAGTGTCCGCTGCACCCCACTCTGCCGGTGGCCCCGAAAGCCCCATCCCAAATCCCACTGAGTTCCATGCTGTCTCCCCAGCTCTCCTCGGCACCATCTACAGTATCTTCATCCTCCACCGTAACCGGGTAAGCCCTGGGGGCCAGTGAGGGGGAAGGCTGCTGGTGGGAGCCCAGGGCCCAGCCTGGCCCTTGGCATTCCCGGTGCCTCTTGCCAGGTGCCTGTGAATGAGATTGTGATCCGGGCTCTGGACCTGGTGACGGTGGTGGTGCCGCCTGCCCTGCCGGCGGCCATGACTGTGTGCACACTCTACGCCCAGAGCCGGCTGCGGAGCCAGGGCGTCTTCTGCATTCACCCTCTGCGCATCAACCTGGGGGGCAAGCTCCGCCTGGTGTGCTTCGATAAGGTGGGGGCCATGGGCAGGGCTGGCACGGGGCTCGGGCATGGGCACCACGGCCAGGCCTCCACACCTGCATTCTTCACTCAGCAACTTTGACTGAGGGCCTATTGGATGCCCAGCCTTGTCCTGGGGCAGAAATACTCAGGGGAACTGTGCACCCCCGCCCCCAGCCCTCACCCACATCAGGCTCGAGGTCTGGCAGATGAAATGTCCGAAATCATTAATTCATTTGTTCAAGAAACACTGAGGGCCTACTGTGCGCCCAGTGCTGCTTTCAGTACTAGGGACCTATCAGTGACCCACACAGAGATGTCCCGTGGACATGGGGGTGTGTGTGTGTGTGTGTGTGTGTCCCACCACAGTGAATGAGCCAGGGAGAACAGAGCCACAGGTGGTAATGGGTTTTAGGAAGGAAATGAATGGGGTACATGATGGGTGGTACATGGGCGTCACTTCCTTAGAGGGCAGTTGAGGCTCCTCTGAACAGGTCTCTAGGTGACCTCAGTGAGGAGTGGGCCACACCCAGATGTGGCAGGGCTTGGGGGCAGGGGAGTGGGTAGAAGGAAGCATTGTGGCTCTTTGGGGGAACAGACTGTGGAGTCTGGGGAGCAGTGGGGAGAGGGGGGCAGAGGCTGGTGGCTCTGGTGAGGAGTTTAGATGTTATCCAGAGGGCAGTGGGGGTGACAGAGAGGTTTTCAACAGAAGGGGTGGGGCATGGTCATATTCAGAGAGCTCCCAGGCTAGCAAAGGAGCCAGACGTGTAACTGGGCAGTTGGAATACAGTGTGGGAAATGCAGACCATTCATTCATTCATTCAACAATGACATTGAGAGCAGCCATTCTCCCTGGTACTGCAGTGAGTAAATGATGGGGTAGCAAAGAGGCCATGGGTGGGAACCCAAAGTAAAGACCACCTGACCCAACTGTAGGGCAGAGGAAGAAGACTTCCTAGAGGAAATGATGCCAGACAAAGGCCCAGAGGCGACAGAGGACCTCTTCCGGCTCCCGCTCTGGCTCCTAGGGCTTCCATGGGACCCGCCTGGCCTGGGGTGTGGGAGCCCAGCCCAGGCGGGCACAGCTCATCCCAGGCCTCATCACTGGCCCGCCCCCTTGCCCCCTGCAGACAGGCACCCTCACTGAGGATGGCTTGGATGTGATGGGTGTGGTGCCCCTGAAGGGGCAGGCCTTCCTGCCACTGGTCCCAGAGCCCCGCCGCCTGCCCATGGGGCCCCTGCTCCGAGCACTGGCCACCTGCCACGCCCTCAGCCGGCTCCAGGACACCCCAGTGGGCGACCCCATGGACCTCAAGATGGTGGAATCTACTGGCTGGGTGAGGAGGCGAAGCAAGTCAGCCCCTGCCTCTGGGCAGCTGGGCCCTAACTACACCCACCTGGTCTTCATTCTAGGACTTCCAGGGTGGTCTCTTATGCCCACCATCAGTCATAACAATGGCCGAGGCCACTGCTGAACACCTACTATGTGCCAGCACTCTGTTGTACATCCCTTGTCTCACATACTCCTCCCCATAGCCCTAGGAAGGAAGCGTAAAACCTGCTCCTGAGGGAGGAAACTGAGGCTGAGGGAGATTTGGAATAACTTGTCCCAGGTCACCCAGTAGCTTCTAAGTGACAAAACCAGAGTTTGAACTTGGGTCCACCTGACCTCAAAGCCCACAGTCTTCTGTTCTTTCCAGTCTCCCATTAAGGAAGTCATGCATAAGTCTAACTTGAATCTTTCCTGCTGCCTCTCCATGGGCCGACGATTGGCTGCCCCAGCCCAAGCCAGCGCCCAGTCCCTCAGATGCCAACCTTCTCTGCCTGCCTCCCAGGTCCTGGAGGAGGGGCCAGCTGCAGACTCAGCATTTGGGACCCAGGTGTTGGCTGTGATGAGGCCCCCAGTTCAGGAGCCCCAGCTGCAGGGCATGGTGAGCTGAGGGTTTGCCTGTGGGGTGTGGGATGGGAGTGGAGGACTCCATAGGCTGGCCCCTCAGCTGCCCCTCCCACCCCGCAGGAGGAGCCCCCGCTGCCAGTCAGCATCCTCGGCCGCTTCCCCTTCTCATCGGCCCTGCAGCGCATGAACGTGGTGGTGGCGTGGCTGGGGGCCGCTCAACCCGAGACCTACGTCAAGGGCTCCCCTGAGCTGGTGGCAAGCCTCTGTAACCCCGAGACAGGTGAAGGGGGCGGGCCACAGAGTCCGCTGGTTGGCATGGGCATAAAATGGGGTGGGTCCCCCGCCTCTGTCCTTGTATCCACTTTCTTGTCCCTGTGACACCTGCCTCTGCCTGGCAGTGCCCCCCAACTTCGCCCAGATGCTGCAGAACTACACAGCTGCTGGCTACCGCGTTGTGGCCCTCGCTGGCAAGCCACTGCCCATCGCACCCAGCCTGGAGGCAGCTCAGCAACTGACCAGGTGGGCCTCGGGGACCAAGCCTCAGGCCCAGGCATGGCCAGAGGGAGGTCCCCGTGTAGGCAGAGCCCAGGGCTAGGGGAGGGGCCTTGGCTGCTGCATGACCTGTGATGCACCCCGCAGGGACGCCGTGGAGCGGGAGCTGAGCCTCCTGGGGCTGCTGGTCATGCGGAACCTGCTGAAGCCACAGACAGCACCGGTCATCCAGGCTCTGAGGAAGACCTGCCTCCGCACCGTCATGGTGACAGGTACCAGCAGGGTCTGGTGAGGAGAGAAGGTAACCAGCATCACTTCCCCAGGCAGCCCTTCAGGCCCTGCTTCAGCCAGGTCCTTGTCAGACATGCCGTGGATCTTTACAGTGTCCCTGCCAGGTGCTCACGGTTGCCCCATCTGACAGGTGAGGAAGGTGAGGCTCAGAGGAGTAGAGTGGCTTCCAGAGAGCCCAAGGGTGGTGTCGGACAGCCTGGGTTCCAACCCGACTACGTGCCTGCTGGGTGACCTGTCCGAAGTCTAGTTTCCACCTCTGAGAAATGGGGGAAATTACTTCAGCCTCAAAGGTTGTGACAATTTCATGGAGCAAGAAAAGAAAGAGTCTAGCTGGCGTAGAGTGACACAGAGGGGCTCAGGAGGTCTGTGATACACACACACTCACTTTCCAGCAAAGTCCTATAGCACTAAGTAGTGTATGTGCGACTCGAAGCTAGGCCCCCAGTTGCCAAGACCTTCTATGCCTAATTTTATAGACAAGGAAACCAGGTTCAGAGACGTTGATAACCTACCTGAGCTCACTCAGCCAGTCATGGCAGACAGATTCCATCCGGCATCAATTCCCACTTAATAAGTGTCAGGGTGAGTGAGGATGGTTTCCCCTGGATAGCAGCTGGACCCTGACGTTGCCCCATGCCCCCCAGGGGACAACCTGCAGACAGCTGTCACTGTGGCCCAGAGCTGCGGCATGGTGGGCACCCACGAGCGTCTGGTCATCGTCCATGCCACCCCTCCTGAGAGGGGCCAGCCTGCCTCCCTTGAGTTCCTGCCAGTGGAGTCCTCTGTGGCTGTGAACGGGGCTAAGGTGAGGCTGACCCAGAGTTCCTGCCGCACACCCCACTGGTGACCCCACCCCTAGGTCACCTGAGCCAGGCCCCAGCTCTCCGGGGTGGGCAAGGGGAGCTGAGCTGAGCTTTCTGGGCCCCCAGGATTCTGACCAGGCTGCAAGCTACATCGTGGAGCCAGACCCCCGATTCAGCCACCTGGCCCTCAGCGGGTTCACCTTTGGTGTCCTCATGAAGCACTTTCCCAGGCTGCTGCCCAAGGTAGGGCTGGCCCGGGCTCCCTGGTCGTCCCACACCCCCTTGCTCTGCTTCCTACTCTCGGCTCCCCCACCTCCACCCTGAGTGTACCTCAGCCCCTCCCCCCTCACTGTGCTCCCAGGTTCTGGTCCAGGGCACTGTATTTGCCCGCATGGCTCCTGAGCAGAAGACGCAGCTGGTGTGCGAGCTGCAGAAGCTCCAGTGAGTGCACGTGGGCGAGGGACCTAGGGGTGCGGGCGGGTCCCTGAGTCCCTCCCTCCCACCTCACGCGTTAGCGTTCCATGGTCCTCAGAGAGAACCCGTGCAGGCTGTCCTGGGGCTGTCAAGTGAAAGTGGTAATTGCACTTAATTACTGAGCTCTTGCTATGTACCAGGCACCATAGGGCGGTAGGGATCCAGCCATCCCCATGTCCTGCCAGCAAGCCCGTGAGGTGGGTGAGATCCTCTCACAGATAAGGAGACGCCTCGCAGGCTCATAGCCAGCGTGTGAATCAGTCCACGCCTGCCCACTCCCTGTGTCAGGTACTGCGTGGGCATGTGTGGGGACGGCGCCAATGATTGTGGGGCCCTGAAGGCGGCAGACGTGGGCATCTCGCTCTCCCAGGCCGAGGCTTCAGTGGTCTCACCCTTCACCTCGAGCGTGGCCAGCATTGAGTGTGTGCCCATGGTCATCAGGTGAGGTGGACAGGAGGCCGGTGGGTGAGGGCTGGTCTGTCAGCCAGCCGGGCCCTCTAATGCTCTTACCTTGCTACCCAGGGAAGGCCGCTGTTCCCTCGACACGTCCTTCAGCGTCTTCAAGTATATGGCCCTGTACAGTCTGACCCAGTTCATGTCCGTCCTGATTCTCTACACGGTGGGTATCTGCAGAGCTCCCTGCACAGAGCTGTGCCCAAGAGCAGGCCCAGGCCAGGCCCAGGCCAAGGACACTCAGCAGCATGGTTAGGAGCTCAGCTGTGTCTGGAATAGATGGTGTGGCCTCAAATCCTGCTCTGCCACTTGCTAGCTTTGCGGGGTGGGCGAGTCCTGAGCGTCAGTGGCCAGGCTTGTGCGAGATGATGGAAGCATTGAGCACAGAGCCTGTAGGTCCTCAGAAACATGACAGCTGTCTTGTGCTAACATTTCGTCCCTGTCCTCTGGGAGCTCCCCGTCCATGGGGGACATTGACGCAGAGCCCAGGCAGGACGGAGCAGGTGGAGGCGAGAGTGGGACAGAGCCAAGGCCCCTGCCCTTTCCCATGGATCCACCTGTCTCCCTGCTCAGGGCCGTCTCAGCCTGTCTGCTCTGAGCACGTTCCCCCATGTAAAGCAGGGGACTGTGGAGCAGTGCAGATCTTATACTAGAGTCTGTCCCTGTGTCCCCTTCACTATAGGGCTTCCTGAGGGCAGGATCTGTGTGCCCCTCGTTAACCTAGGGGCTCCACAAGGCAGAGCCTAAGCCTCCCCTCAAGCTGGGAGTTCCCTGCAGGTGGGGGACCTGCCCCATCTGATTCAGGCTTCCCAAGGTCAGCGGGGGAGGGGTGCCTTCTGCCTCAGACCGGGAGAGGGGCGTTGTCAGGGCAGGGCTGCTGTCTCACTGTCAGACACGGGGCTACCTTTCCCTCTGCCCTCTCTCCCCTGCTGGCAGATCAACACCAACCTGGGCGACATGCAGTTCTTGACCATCGACCTGGTCATCACTACCACGGTGGCCGTGCTCATGAGCCGCACGGGGCCAGCACTGGCGCTGGGGCGGGCACGGCCTCCAGGGGCACTTCTCAGCGTGCCCGTGCTGAGCAGCCTGCTGCTGCAGGTGGCGCTGGTGGCTGGCGTGCAGCTGGGGGGCTACTTCCTGACTGTGGCCCAGCCCTGGTGAGTAGGGAGCCACCCCCGAGCCCCACCCTTGCCCTGTCCTTTGTACACGTGTTCCCTGAGCCCTGGTCTCCACACCGCCAGGTTCGTGCCTCTGAACAGGACGGTGCCCGCGCCAGACAACCTGCCCAACTATGAGAACACCGTGGTCTTCTCCGTGTCCAGCTTCCAGTACCTCATCCTGGCTGCAGCTGTGTCCAAGGGGGCGCCCTTTCGCCGGCCGCTATACACCAACGGTGCTGCCGCGTGGTGGGGTGGGGTGGGGTGCTGTGGGGGCTGGTGCATTGGGGGGCTCCCACTTGGCTTGCATGTGAGTGTGCAGGGGCTCCCTGGCCTGACAGACTCCCCCACCCCCAGTGCCCTTCCTGGTGGCCCTGCTGCTCTTGGGCTCCATCCTGGTGGGCCTCCTCCTGGCCCCTGGCCTCCTGCAGGGGCCCCTGACGCTGAGGAACATCGCTGACATCTGCTTCAAGCTGCTGCTGCTGGGCCTGGTTGCCTTCAACTTCGTGGGGGCCTTCATGCTGGAGGTGGGGCCCGCCCCGAAGCCCCGGTCGGGGTTGGAGGGGCTCTCGGGATGGGACTGTGCCGCAGCTGGCCCCTCTGCCACTGTCCCTGTCCTCTGCAGAGTGTGCTGGACCAGTGCCTCCCAGCCTGCCTGCGGTGGCTCCGGCCCAAACGAGCCTCCAAGAAGCGTTTCAAACAGCTGGAGCAGGAGCTGGCCGAGCAGCCCTGGCCGCCACCCACTGGGCGCGGGAGGTAGTGCACCCTCTCCGGTACCCTGGACACTGGATCTCCCTGCCTCAGAGCCACCAACTGGGCCCCATCTCAGAGACACCACCACCCATCCCACAGCCCTGAGGTTGGCAGTTGTCACACTCCTGCGCCAAGTCTGCCCAGCCTGGCCTTTCTTGCCCCACCTGGGGAAATACTAACTATTATTGTCCCCCTCTTCAGACCTCCCACGTAGAGACAGCAGCCACCAACCAACCCCTCTCAGAGCTTCTGTCAATGTAGCAAATAAAGTCACTATTTTCCTGGTTCAGCCATGCCTGTCTCCTACTTAATACCACTGAGTCAGATGCTCTTCTGGCACCTCCTAATTTTTCAGATCACATTAGGCAAACCCCCTCTCTGGGCCTTTGTTTTCTCATCTGATAGTAATAATACTTCCAGGTTGAGTACGTGCCTGGTGCTTTGTTACACATTTTGTAGCATTGTCTGTCATTTAATCCTCACAACTGTGGGTTACAATCCTCATTTTACAGATATGGAAACTGAGGCTCAGAGGTCACACAAGTAGTCAGAGGTGAGGTCAGATTGCTTTGACTGCAGTGTCCTGTCTTAACCTTCCTTCCCTGCTGCAGGAGCAGAAAGACAAAGGACTTGCCTCATACAAGTGCCAGCCCCTAGGAGGCACAGGGGCAGTTCCCTTCTCTTCTCCCCATCCCCCACGTCATGGGACGTGTTTGTGGCACAGTTCTTCCCTTAGATGAGCCCACATCCCCCAGCCCAACCATGTGCACTGTCCCCCAGGGAAGGGTGGGTGCTTCTGCCCTTATCCCAGCAGTGGGACATGAGCCAAGCCCTACTCGAGATGCAACTCGGTCATCTGGCCCATCTGAGCCTGGCTGGAAACCAAGGCTGATTTCTGCCCTCCAAAGTCCTGCCAGCGTCGTTATTGGAAGCCCTGGTGCTATCCCCAGGCCCCCCTAGGAGCTCAGTAAATGTTGAATCAAACTGAGGAGGAGGGATATGGGGTGTGAAAAGGTAACTGGTAATAGGTACATCCATCCACATACCTGCACTGGGCACTGAGTCTTCAGCCAGCATCAGTTCAGGGTGGCATTTGCTGTTCAAGGGGAGGCCAGAGGACATAGGGAGAGGCCTGGGTTCGAATCCCTCCCCTCCCCTTAGCCAATTATTCAGGCATTGCTGGGGCAGTCATGTGCCAAGCACATGGGCTACACCGGTGAACAAAAACGGCCTCTGCCTGTGTGCAGTGTGTAACCTGATGTGAGAGATGAGCAGGGAAGGAACAAATCTCCATGGACGTTGGGAGAAGAGCACCCACATCTGCTACCCCCTCGAATAGCTGCCACCTCTGCTTCGGTTCGTCGAGCCAGGGGAGTGGGTAGAAGCAGCAGAGAGGACCTGGAAGCCAGGACTCCAGTGTTGGCAGCTTTGGGGCCTCAGTTCCCCCCTTTTGTTAAATGTAGAGGGCAGGGTTTCTGCCAGGAGGTTTCCTCTCCTACTCTACTTGGATCGCGCCTGGCAGCAGTGAAGGGCTAAGGAGGGCACAGAGGCCTGGATTGGCCCCCAGAGCCCTTAGCACTCCAGGGGACAAAAGTCCCTGCTATTCTGTGATAGACACTGGAGAGGGGGGTGGCAGATGGTTATTCATTCGTTCATTCATTTGACAAACCAGCACAGAAGAACAAATGATGCATGAGACATAGAGCAGTCCCCCCTTATCCACAGGGGTTACGTTTCAGGACCCTCAGCAGATGCCTGAAACCACAGGTAGTACCACACCCTATTAATACTACAGAGGGTGCCACAAAAATGTATAAACATTTTGGGGCGGCCAGATGGCTCGGTTAGAGCGGGAGCTCTGAACAACAGGGTTGCCGGTTCGATCCCCACATGGGCCAGTGAGCTGCACCCTCCACAACTAGATTGAAGACAACGAGCTGCCGCTGAGCTTCTGGAGGGGTGACCGGATGGCTCAGCTGGTTAGAGCGCGAGCGCTCAACAACAAGGTTCAAATTCCCGCATGGGATGGTGGGCTTTTAGTTTTCAACTAAAGATTGAAAATGGTGACTGGATTTGGAGCTGAGCTGCGCCCTCCACAACTAGATTGAATGACAGTGACTTACAGCTGGTGGGCTCTGGAGAGAAACACACTGTTCCCCAATAGTCCCCGATAAAATTTTTTTTAAAAAAGTAACATTTAATTATTCAAAAAAAATGTATACACATTTTAAGAAAACCATTAAAATTGTAATACTCAATATATACCGATAACAAAAGATGAATACAAGTCACATTTGACTTCTGCAATTACAAGAGATGCTCAAAGTAGTGACCATCATCAGATTCTAGACACTTCTGATTATGGCGAAACTACTGCTTGAGCAACGTTGACCAAAGTGTCCACCTGTATACATCTTTTTGGCACCTCCGATATGTTTTTTCCTATACATACATACCTATAATAAAGTTTATGTTAGGTACAGTAAGAGATTAACAACAATAATAAAATAGAACAATTATAATAACATACTGTAATAAAAGTTATGCGAATGTCTCATCAGTAAGCAAAATAAGGGTGACGAACACAAGCTCTGTGATTCCGTGACAGCGGATCTGATAATTGAGATGGCTACTTAGTGACTAATGGGCACAGAGCATATGCGTGGATACGATGGAAGAAAGGACAATTCATGTGCCTGCTAGACAGAGCGAGATGGTTTGAGATTTCATCACGCTATTCAGTACGGTGTACAAGTTAAAACTCATGAACTGTTTATTTCTGAAATTGTCTATTTAATATTTTCAGACCGTAGTGTTTCACGGGTTACTGAAACTAGGGAAAGCAAAACCACACATAAGGAGGGACTACTTTCTAAGAGCATTCAGTCTAGGGGACTGGCAGCTGAGGGTATGAGGGGGCGAGGAGATCTGATGACCAGGGCCTGAATCAAGGGGCATCCCAGTCTCCCCCCCCACCCCGAACCCCCTGCCTCAGGACCTCAGCTCCCATGACCAGGCAGGTCTGAGGACTGCCCTAGAGGCAGGGGACATCCACCCTCCCACGACCCTCTCCCACAGCCGATCTCTCCCGGGAGAATCAAGTGTACATTCATTCATTCCACAAATATTTACTGAAGAGCTGTTCTGAGCCTGGCACTCTGTCTAATGAGCAAAAACAGGATGAGAAAAAAACAGACCTAGTCCCTGTCTTCCTGTGGCTGAAAGGCTCATGGTGGGGGGAAGGGGCAGATTTCAAATGGTCCCACAGACATAGGACAACATGACAGCCATGAGCAGTAAAGCAGAAGATGCTTTAGAAACGTGACAGGAAGAGGCAAGGCTCCTCTGAGGAAGGGTGTGTTTGACCTATAACTGGAAGGAGGTGGACCTCACCAGCCATCCAGGAGGGAGAAAAGCTAAAGCAAAGGCCCTGTGGCAGCAGAGGAAGGGGTTTAGTGAGAGACTGCCAAAAGGCGGGGCGGCTGGATGGGGACCCGGCAGGGAATGACAAGGCTGAGTCAGACCACGATGAAGGGCCCTTGGGGGCCACAGGGGAGATTAGCCTTGATCCTAGTTACCATGGGAAAGCAGTGAAAGGCTTTAGGTAGAAGTACAGGCAAGGTTTGAGGTGGGCCGGGAAGGGCAGGGCTCACTTGGGAAGGCCCAGATTGGAGATTATTACAGAGTCCAGGCAAGAGACGGTAACTTACACCACAGTGGGGGCAGTGGACAGACTCAAAAGCTATTTTGGAGGCAGAATTAGTGGCCAGGTGCTGGATTGAATGCAGGAGCTGATGGCAGCGGATGAAGCCTGAGTAAGGTAATGTTAGATTGGTGGTGCCACGCTGAGTGGGAACACCTTTGAGGGCTAAGTCTGGGGGAGGGTCAGGAGGTAGTGGACTTAGATCCTGGTTGTATCTGAAGTGCCTTGGGGACATTCGTGGGGCCAGACCCAGTAGGCTGGAGCCCTCCAGCTGAAAAAAATGCTGGTATGGAAGCCAGGCATGGCCCAAAGATGGCTAAGGAGACCCAGAAGGCATAGCCAGAGAGGTAGGAGGAACACCAGGCCAGGGAGGGTATCCCGGAAGCTGGGAGAAGCCAGAGGGGAACGCAAGGCTTACTTCTAGCTGAGTGGCTGTGGGTGAACTACCTTTATGAACCTTGGTTTCCTTCCCTGTAAAATGGGGCAAAACACTCACCTCACCCACCTCACCACTGACTGAGGGCCAGATGTGATGGGGAGATGAGAAAGCGTTCTGCACAGTATGAAGTGTTGAGCAGACCTAACGCTGGCTCCTCAGGCGCCGCCCACTCCCCCAGGGCCGCCCCAGAAACGGGTTGAAGACCCCAGGGCGCGGCGACCCAGACGGCAGCGCTCGCGTTAGGACCCAGCGGATCCGGGGCTGGAGGGCGGGCGCCGGCCCGTCGGGGGCCAGGAGCGGGGCTCGCAGCTGGCAAAGGGGCGGCTCCAGCGGGCGGACTAGGAGCCGGCGGTGGAGTGACCCGGCCAGGTAGGCGCGGGCCTAACGGCGGAACCGGGCGGGAAGAGCTCGGGGTACCCGGGTCGCGGGCAGGGGCGTCGGAGAGCCTCCAGAGGCGGGTCCCCGACCCTGGGGGCGGCTGCCGGGGTCCCTGAACTCGGGCTGTCTGAGCAGATGCTAAGAGGGCACTTGGAAAGTTTGGGGTCGCTTTAGGCGGAGGGCTCGAGTTGCGAAGGGAGGAGAGTCCCTGTTTGGGGGGCGCCAGAGGTGGGGGCGTCGGGGATGGGGGTGGCTTTTGTTTGTTCTCCCTGGGAGGCTGGAATGTGGCGGGTGGGGTGGGGGTGTGTGGCGGGAGCGCCGGCACAGAGACGGGGAGAGACAAAGAGAGATCAGAGACTGGGAGAGCGCGCCGCAGCGCTTCCGTGGCTGATTGTTCCCAGCTGTGCGGGCCGCAACATCTGGTTTCCTCCAGCCGACCCCAGCCCGGCCTCCTGAGCTGGTAGAGCCTCCGTCTGAGTGAGAGTGGGGGCAGGGGGCTCCGAGTAGGCCCTGCCTGTGTCCCTCCCCCCGGAACCCAGAGGGGAGGGGGTCCACAGCTGTAGAAGGGGTGGGTCGTCTCCCAGGCAGGTCCTGGCCTCCCCCGCACCCCAAAAATCCATAGTGTAGAAGTGCTTGGAGATGTCCCCAGCTACAATTCATTACTCCCACTGGAGTCTCCTCTTTACAGCCACACCCCTTGCCCTGGATCCCTTCCCCCAATAAGCCTGGGCCTGGGTGCCAGACCTTCTGGGAGGAAAAGAGTCTGTGCAGGGGGCTGAGGAGCCAAGGAGGGGCTTTGGAGACTGACAGAGGCCTCTTCCCTCATACACCTCTCACTCAGGGCCTCCTCCTGAGTGGTGACAGCTTCAAGGAGCCTCACTACCACCAGCCACGGGGGACAAGGATGGGAGAGCGAGGCCCTGTGGGGAGTTGCAAGGAAGGAGCTCCAGGTCTTTCAGTCACTCCGTCCAGGAGGAGGCCAAGGGTTTTTGGAATGGGGATGGGGGGAGCCAGATGTCCCCTGCCTCTGGGGCAGCTTGTGACATGAGTCTCATCTCCTCCACCCACCCATTCCCCAGTTTCTTCACCCACCTCATCTGACTTCAGTGAAGGTTAAGGAAGGGAGTGAGATGTTACATGCATGAAATGGGCAGGGGGTCACGGAAGTCTCAGGACTGGAAGGAGGAAAAGATGCCTACGTTTCTGCTCCTTTCTTTCCCCTCTCCCTAGACTCCCCAGGGGAAATGGCAAAGTTAGGTTTCCAGTTAGCTTTCTGGAAGACCTCTCTTTGCTGTGGCAGGGAGGGGGCTTCTGGATAAATGACCCCTGTGGGCTCTTTCCCAGCCCTCCCAGCAGAAGGCTGACAGTCTGAGGTTGCCCTCCACTGAGCTGGAACTGGACGTGGGGACCTGTAGACTCTGCCAAGTCCACTGTGGGGCCAAAGGCTGGAGGCTAGACTCAAGCAGGGGTTCTTGAACTTCAAGAGCCTGGGAAAAGCTCTTATGTGTGTGTCCCCCCAAAATCACACACATAACACTTGTCATACAGTGTCAGCACCCCTAAGCTGGGTGACGTTATGGTCCCCTCCAGCGTTGCCCTTCTAGGAGCCAGAGAAACCCTCATTAGACTCCACCCTAAGTGCTTCCTGCTGCCGCAGACAAATAGACCACAGTCTCGTGAGTCTGATGGACAGCCAGGTCTTGGGAGGCCTGGCAGAAAAGGAATCTTTTGGGGGTGGGAGCCCTGCCCAGGCCTGACTCCCTTAGGGACCCTGGGGCCTATGCATGCAGTTTCCTGCCGAGCAAGGGCCCAGGCCTTCATTGGGAGCAGGTGGTGGGTTTGGCAGATGCTGCTGAGTCTGAGCTGTGATGTTAGCTGGACAGGGCTGGGGTCCCAAGGATGGGCCTGGGATCAGGGAGTCACATGATCAGTGTATTCGACACCTGGGGAGGTGCTGAACCAGAGGGTGGGTGTGGTAGTGGGTACAGAGAGTGGGGTCAGGGCTGGTGGGGGATTAGAAATGTCTCCTTACTGAGCAGGGCAGGGTAGGGTCTGTCCATTGGTCACGATCAGCCTTGGAGCCAAATTGGAGGTCTTGTCCCTTGGGACCTGAACACCCAGAGGGCCATCAGGGACAGCAGATGTCCCACCAAAGTAGTTCCCCCTTCAGATTCCCAGGCCCTCCATATGCCTGGCTTCTATTCCGAGGGCCTCCTTCTCCAGGCTGAATTCAGGGGAGCAGAGGTGGGTTCCACGGTCCTAGGTTAGTGGGCCTGGGATACAGCTTGTCCCCTCCTCTTCCTCCAGCTGTCCTCTGACACCAGCCCAGCCCGCCTCACCGTGTAGCCATGAGAGCTGCCTACCTCTTCCTGCTATTCCTGCCGGGTAAGTGGCTACTGGGGTTGGAGTGGGGGGCTCCCCTTATGTGGGTGAGAGTGAGGTTTGTGGGTGGAGAGAGCTGGCAGGGCCCTATGGACAGAACTCAGCTGCCCGGGCCCAGTGCCTCCTGCCTCCTGGACTACAGACTGGACTGGCCAGCCCCTCCCAAAGTCTGAGGCATTTCCTGGGCCCTCACCCCAACTGTCCACAGCAGCAGGCAGGCAGGATTCTGGAAAGTGGGCACACAACCAGGCTCCAGGAGTTCATGCATTTCCTCTTACTTACCGACCCTCCAGGAGCCTGTGTGCCAGACGGAGTAGGGAGCACCCCAGGCAGGGAGTCTGGAGGCCTGGGTTTTAGACCCATTTGGGGCCCAACCGCCCTATACAATCTTGACCTTAGAGGGGTCCCTGTTGGTCAAGTGAGGAATTATCAGCGGGGATCAAAAGGCCCTTCTAGGTCTAGGATGCATTCATTTAACAGATATTTTTTGAGCTCCTACTATGTGCCCAGCACTGGGCTAGGCCCTGGGGATATAGCAGTGAACCAGGCAGGGAAATCCCTGCCCTTGTGGTGCTGCCAGCGTAGGGAAGGGAGGCCAATATTATCAAGTAGACATGATAAATGTCTGATTGTGTTGAGTGCTATGATGGAAATAAACAGTAGGATGAGTTGGAGGGTGGGTGGACTAGTGAGAGCCTCTTAGCAGAGTTGAAATTTCAGTTGAGATCTGAAGGAGAAGGTAACTAGGATCATAGGCCTAAGGAGAGTCAAGTGCAAAAGCCCTGGGGCAGGCAGGAGCATGCGGAGTCCCAGGAACAGCCTGGAGGCCAGCATGGGGGAGATGGCAGGATGATGTCAGTGAGCTGACACAGGACCAGAGAGCGTAAGGGGCTTTATGGTTGAAGAAAGAGTTTGGATCCTGTGGGTCTGAAAGTCGGCTTATTGGCTCTTAGGGTTTTGCAGGCCTGCCTGACCTCTAGCTCCCCTCCCAGAAGTGCCTCAGGACCCTGCGTCCTGCCCTGCTGGGCACCCCCTCATGTTTTGCCTCCCCACAGCAGGCCTGCTGGCTCAGGGGCAATATGACCTGGACCCATTGCCACCGTTCCCAGACCACGTCCAGTATACCCACTATAGTGACCAGATCGGTAAGGCCTCGCCAAATGTCCCCCCAGGCCCTACCTCCCCTGATGTCCCCCCAGCCCTTGCCAAATCCCTTCGTGTGCACGGTTCAGCCAGGGACCGGGGAGGTAGGGTGATGGGAATCTCAGCAGGAGTGGTCCCTGGCTCACCTGTGACCTCCTTTCCCCCTGGGGCTGGGAACTAGCCTGACCCCCGTTCCATATTCATCTTTGTTTTCAGACAACCCGGACTACTATGATTATCAAGGTAAAGGGCGGGTCAGGGTAGAATGGGCAGGTGTCTGGGTGGGGGAGCCCATGGAGACCTGGGGGGCGGGGAAGGAGCAGACCCCTTATGACCTGTTGCAGAGGCGACTCTTCGGCCCCCTGAAGAACAGTTCCAGTTCCAGTCCCAGCAGCAAGTCCAACAGGAAGTCATCCCGGCCCCCACCTTTGGTAGGTCACAAGCTCTCGTCAACCCTGGGAGTAGGGGGTCTGTGCCAGGGATGGGAGAGGTGACCCCCGCATCCTGCCCTGAATAGACTTCCCTCAATGACCTCTGCTTGCCCCTTTCCTAACACTAGAGCCAGGAAATGCAGACACAGAGCCCACGGAGCCTGGGCCTCTTGGTAAGAGCTTTCCTGACAGCTGGAGAAATAAGCATGGCCCCGGAAGTTGGGGTGGAGTGGAGTGCAGCCCTGGTAGCACAGAGACAGCCAGGTTTTTTGCTCTTGCTGGGTAGGTGGTGGGGGTGGGAGGCTTGCAGATGTGCCCCAGCTTTAGGCCAGCACTCCAGGGCCCCCTAGGCAGCTCTGGGAAATCCCCCTGGGCCTGGCTGGAGACTGAGTTGGCTGCTGCCCTGGGAGGGGCCCCTGCTCCCAGACACTGGGGAGGGGCAGGGAGCATGCTGGGGGCTTCCTGGCAGCGGTGGTGCTCTGGCACGGGAGATAGGAGAGGCAGGAAGCCCAGGCTGCCCCAGCCAAGAGCCTGAGAGAGCGAGACTGGGAGGGGTCCTGTCTCCCCCTCCTGAGCTCAGGGGGGTGGTGTGTGTGCTCCTGTGAGGTTGGTTTGGACTTTTGTGACCCTGTGTGTGTGGGTGTGGATTTGTGTTTGAATTTATATGTTTGAATATATGCTTCAAGGTGTGGTTGTGAATTTGTGTATCTGTAAATACATTGTATAGAATTGGCAGCCCCAGAAAGTCCAATTTTGCGTATGCATGTGTTGGGCATGTGCGTCTAGGCTGGGCCCGGGGGTGCAGGGCATCCCTAGACCCTGAGATGAGAGGCAGGCTCCAGTGGAAAGGTTGGGGGCTGCCTCTCCAGCCCTGGGCCCCAAGCTGAAGCCCCCAGTCTGATCTCGCCTACCACCCAGACTGCCACGAGGAGCAGTACCCGTGCACCCGCCTCTACTCCATACACAAGCCCTGCAAACAGTGTCTCAACGAGGTCTGCTTCTACAGGTGAGCGTGGGCAGGGCCCTGGGGGCGGGAGAGGGAAGCAGCTCCAGCCAGCCCGGGTAGAGTTTGGGGAAAGAGTGAATCCTGAAGTTGAGCTCAACTCTGGTTGAGCCCTAGCCTGGGGGCTGCGACTCCCAGCTCCAATGCCAGGCCCTGTCCAGGCTCCCAGAGGCTGGGTGCGGGTGGGACTAACTCCCCCGGCCCTACCCCCCAGCCTCCGCCGAATGTATGTCATCAACAAGGAGATCTGTGTCCGCACAGTCTGCGCCCACGAGGAGCTCCTCAGAGGTAGGAACCCCCCCCCCCCAAGACCTTCCCCTCCCCCCGCCCACTTACCATTAATCCACATTGTCCACCCACCTGATATTTACTAAAACGTGTGTTATGTGCCCAGGGCCACTTCCAGGGGATCCTGAAATCAGGATCACCAGGGTTGGGGAGCAGTTTCCATTACCCAGCCCCACTCTGACCCCAACTCCTTCCTGCCCCAACAGCTGACCTATGTCGGGACAAGTTCTCCAAATGTGGCGTGATGGCCAGCAGCGGCCTGTGCCAATCTGTGGCAGCCTCCTGTGCCAGGAGCTGCGGGGGCTGCTAGGGTGGAGCTAGCACCCTGAGCCCTGGCCCCTCCTCGGATCTGGGGCCCTCAGGCACTGCCTGACCTGGTGCTTTTCTCCCCAGCCTGACATTCCTTTTATTCGTAACGTTAGTGGACTGCGTCTCCAGGGGTTGTGTCCGGCCCCTCCTCCAGCATATGGCTACCCCTGGGACACAACGGGGGCTCCCCACTGCCCAGTCTTTGCCCCCAGTTGGGGGGCATCCCAAGCCTCTTGGTGGAACCTGAGCCCCCGATATGCCTTCTCAATCCCTCTGAGGAGTCAGTCTCCTGAGGGCAGCTCCCTGAGGTAGGCTATGCCCCTCGCCCCAACTGGTCTGCTTGGATGTCCTACAGCCCCCGGGCATAGAACACCTCTGTTTTATACAAAATTAAAAACAAATTTTTACAAAAGATTCAGAGTCACTTTTCCAGATCAGAACACAGAGGGGGCAGCTAGTGCCTCCAACACTGCCTGTCCTCATTGAGCAGCTACCTGGCCCCTTGGGGAGAAGGGACTGTTCATATCAACGGTGGCCTGGCCTTTGCAGTCCTGGCCCTGCCTCCCCACCCACTGGCTTTAGTTCTGACCTTCCAGAAAGATGTGTGTGTGTGTGGGTTATAAACAGAAGGTTCAAGGACACAGCTTTGTCATTGTCAGGGCATGAGTTCCCCATCATCAGAGGGGTGCAAGCCAAAATGAGAGGCTACCTGTGTGGAAGCATAAGAGTGCATATAGGGTGTGAAGCAGGAGGTCAAGGTACATGGATTCTGAGATCGAGGCTTTGGGGGGAGGGGCTGGTGCCGTTTAGAGGGCAAGCCAATATAACACCTCCCTGTGACCAGCACGCAGGGACCAGGCTCTGCATGAGTGCTCAGCATACAGTCCTATTGAACCCTCCAGAAAGGCCTATGTGATGGGTCCTATAAATATCCCCACATTACGGACATGGAAACTAAACCCAGAGGCATTAAGTAACCCACCCAAGGGGCCACAGCTAGAAGTGGCAGAGCTGGGGCAGAACCTGACTCCATGGATTTGGGTAATTTCTCCTTGCAAACACTGAACACCTTCTACGTGTACTTCCTCATAACCATCCTATGGGGCAGGTTCCCATTTTACAGATGAGCAAACCGAGACTGACAGGATAAGCAGCTATGCCCAAACTCACTCAGCGGAGCCAGGCCAAGGTTCCACATTCACTCCCAGGCCTGCATTTGTTCACCAAGCTGCCTGGAAAGCCTGTCACTATCCAGAGGCTGGATCCCGTCCTGAGGAGGGGCCAGAAGGCCTCGGCTGGAAAGAGTCGAGCTGCACGGGTTGGGTCATAGCTCCAAGCTTCAACAGCCCATCTGTGAAATGGGGTGGGTGGCACTGGACCCTAGAGCCTCCCCACCCCGACATCCAGAGGTTGGTGGTAAGTGCCACACGCCTTCCTAAAGCCTCTCCACTCCCTGAGCCTGTCCCTGGGGACCCCATCCCTCTGGCCCCAGGCGTCTCCCTTCCCGTCTCCCAGGGGAACGCAGCACATTGATAGTAAAGGGACACGTCTGTACAAAACCGTTTTTAGAAAATGGGGTCTTGTTGCAAAAACACAGCAGTTTTGAACAGTTAACATTGTAAAAAGGTACAAAAATACAGGGACTCTGAACTCCAAAGAATTCCTGACAAACACTGAACTAAGGCGGAGAGATCTCTGGGAAGCCAGGGCAGAGCCTGGGTCGCTGACCCCTGCCCTAGGCCTGGGCACCCCTGTTCTTCCCCATGAGCCAGAGATTAGGGGGTCTCCCTGACCCCTGGCTTTGGCTCAGCCACTCTCAGGAGGGATCTTGTACAATCTGGAGTGGCTCATTGGTGGGCACCAAGGTGGTGGCCACAGATGGTGGGTTGCTCTGATGTTACCGGGAAGCCACAGTGGGCCTGGCCTGGCACCGAGGCCTTGCCCGGCAGAACTGCCCACCTGGCTCCTCCTCACCCCCAGGGGAGCTTTGGTGGCCCCAACAGGCCCAGTCTCTGAGTGGATTGTGCTAGTGAGGAGGTCCCCGTCCTGCCCCAGGCACGGGGCTGCTCTCCAGGACACCAGCTGGGAAGGGACTCATTTCTCCGGGGGGCCGGAGGCAGGGGAGAAGGATGCTGAGCTCCTTCGAAGCTCTTGCTGCAACTGTCCCTTCAGAGTAGACACCTGGAGAAGAAAGAGAAGGTAGGGCCAGCCCGGCCAGCCCAGGTCCTCAGTCTGATTTCAGAGAAAGGGGGGTAACTGCAGCTGGACCCCAGAAAGAACCGAATGCTGCCTTTTCCAGGAAAAAACTGGTCTCACTAAGAACCAGAGTATTTTCTCCCCTTCTCATTCTGTTCCATGGCTCAGTCAGGTATCCTTTGACTACTCAGCATCAATTTGGGGGCCACTCCATCTCCACTCACCACTCAGGCCCGGCCCTAGCCTGACCAGGGGTGGACCTGTGGCCCAGGCTGGCCCTGCAGACATACTGGTCAGGGACGATCAGGAAGGGGCATCCCCGCGACTTTGGCTGTTGCTCTAAGAGAAAGACCACCTCTCTCCTCTGGGATCGAGGGTTGTTGGGATACCCTGAAATCTGGAGCTACTGAGGCCACCTGTGCCACCCAGGGAGAGGGCCTGCCTGGGCATGGGCCAGAGGCGAGCAGAGCCATGGCAAAGGAACTGAGTTCCAAGGACCACTTGAACCCGTGTCTGCCATGGCTGACACCAGCATAGATCCACCAGACCGTTCCCGTGATGGGTGCCATTGACTTTATACCCAAAAGGTCACATTCAGCCCTCTTCCCCTTCTCCCCCTCTCCCTCCCCTTCCTCCTCGAGGTTCACACTCCCATCCTGGCCCAGACTCCCAAGGGAGGGGCAGGGGGAGTCCTGCTGGTTCTGCAGCCCCGGGGAGGGCCGGAGCCCCGTCAGACCTGAGTACCTGCTCCTCCAGCCCACGCACCCTCTGCCGGTGGGCCCGCTCCCTCGCCTCCAGGGTGCGTTCCGTCTGCACCTGGGCACTGCGCAGGCGCTCCACCTCCTGCTGCAGCTCCAACTGCTGCTGCTCCTCCACCTCCAGCCGGACGGGGCTATGGTCCTGCTCCAGTGCCACCACCTGGGCCTGCAGGAGAGGCCGTTAGTCGGGGCCTGGCCCTGTGTGTGCATGTATGTGTATGTGCAAGGGGGTGTCGGGCACCCCAGGGTAGGAGCCTGAAGGCCCCTGGGGCAAAGCCAGTGCAGGCAGTGGATGCAGGAGAGATCCTTGCTTGTCCCTGAGCCCCTGGCCCTCCTGGCCTGCATGTTAGGGTACCCAGACAGGCACGTGTGTACACACACATACACAGGCCCATATGCATACAGGCACAAAAGCAAGCATGTAAATACCTGTGTTTACACGGATGCAGGCATATGTGCAAAAGCCCAATAACTCCTACATACACCTACATACATGCCTCTATGTGTATGTGCAAGGCATGTACACACTCATGCCTCTACATGGCTGCAACACATGAACACAGGCTCACGTGCTAACCAGCCATTAGCATCTCTCTTCTCTCTGCTTTGGGCCGCCCCCTCCAGAGTCTGGGCTGGTGGGTTGTGAGGCTGGGGGCCCTGGGCTGACTATCAGTAACTCCTGGGACTGACTGCCTGGCACTCAGCCTGGGGTGGGGGTGGGGTCCAGGGCTGGTTGGGCAGGCGCAGGACCTCCAGCAGCTGGATCTGCCTCTGGGCCTCGGCGAGCTCCAGTTCTGCCCCTGTGAGCGTGCGGTCCAAGCGGCCCTTCTCTGCACTCAGCCGCACTGTGTCCTCATGGCTGCGAAGCTTCTCCCGCTCCACCTAGGTGGGGAGAGCAGGAGGGGAGCAGGGTGCCCAGGAAGGAGGGGGGTCTGGGGAGGGGGAGGAGCTCAGGGAGGGGTGTTAGGGTAGAGGCAGCAGGACCAGGGGTCCGGGGACCCAAGGCCCCCAGACCCTAGGGACATGCAGTTAGGACCAACCATGGCTAGGACCCGGAGGCAGTGCGGGGAGGACCCTGGGGAGCAGCCTACCTTGTCCAGTGTCTTTTTGAGCGCAAGCCGGTCCTTCTCCAGCCGCAGGGCTGACCGCTCCACCTCCCGCTTCTCGGCCTCCAGCTGAGCCAACCCACGCTGCAGGCCTCCCAGGCGCTCCTGCAACAGCTGCCGCTCGTCCTGCAGCTTCTGGACCTTGTGCAGGGCTGCAGCCTCAGCCTCTTGTCGCTGCCGCAGCACCTGCAGCAGAAGCCAGCAAGTCCCTAACCATCCAGGCCTCAGTGTGCACGTCTGACGCTTGGGCAGGACGATGCTACTCTAGTCTGCTGTGCCCGCTCACTCGGCGAGGTGACTGTGAGGGCTGCACCAGGGCACCATCACCTGAGGCCAGACAGCTGTCCTCTCTGCCCCTCAGTTTCTTTTTTTAAAATTTCATTTTATTTATTTTTAATTGGGGAATATTTGGGGACAGTGTGTTTCTCCAGGGCCCATCAGCGCCAAGTCGTTGTCCTTCAATCTAGTTGTGGAGGGCGCAGCTCAGCTCCAAGTCCAGTCGCCGTTTTCAATCTTTAGTTGCAGAGGGCACAGCCCACCATCCCATGTGGGAATTGAACCGGCAACCTTGTTGTTGAGAGCTTGCGCTCTAACCAGCTGAGCCATCCGGCCGCCCCTCCGGCAGTTCAGCGGCAGCTCGTTGTCTTCAATCTAGTTGTGGAGGGCGCAGCTCACTGGTCCATGTGGGAACTGAATCGGCGACCCTATTGTTCAGAGCTCACGCTCTAACCAACTGAGCCATCCGGCCACCCCTCTGGGCCTGTTTCTTCATCTCTATAATGAGGGTACCATGCTTCATTCCTGGGCCCATGGGTTGTGGGGGTTCCTTCTCCCAAGAGGCTGAGAACTGGGTTTGGATAAGGTTGAGATAGGTGGGAAGGTGCCCACCCCACCCCGTGAGTCTCAGAGTCCTGGGAACGGAAGGGTCTCACACTGGTCCTCACCTCCTGCAGCTGTTGCAGCTGGCCCTCAGCTTCCACCCGCTGCAGCTCCAGGTCTGCCAGCTCGCCCCGCATTGTCTGCACCTGCTCGCCCAGGGAGCTGTTCTGCTTCCGGGCCTCAGACAGCGCCTGCCGAGCAGCCTCCAGCCGTTCCTGGGAGATGGGAGTTGATGGTGCCAGGCTGGCTTGGGAGCCCTGAGGCAAAGGGCTCTCCGCTACTCTGTACCTCAGGCCAGACTCACAGCCCATACAACAGGTAGTCATCTCACCTGGAGGGTGAGCCAGACAGCAGGTACCCACTGACTTGCATAAGGTGGAGACCCCTCAGACCGGAACTCTCCTCTGGATCCCTCCAAACCTATACTGGTAGGCTGTTCTCTTTTTGCCCCCTAGAACCTCCTCTCATTGGCTGATGCTTTTATTAGGCCCTCCTCTCCCTCACTGATTGGCTTCTTTAGAAACACCCAGGGTTTCCAACTAACTGCCCATTGGCTGGCTCTCTCCCAGTCCCTCCAAGCCTGCCCTGTTGACTCACTCTCTCACTGGGTCCACAAGCAGACAGATCCGGAATCCCCATACCTGGAGCACTTGGCGGTCATGTTCACAGGCCTTCAGGGCCTTCTGCAGTTGCAGATTTTTGTCCTGGGTGCTGGTGAGGCTGGCACTGTTCTGGGCCAGGGCCTCCGTTAGACCCTGCACTTTGTCACGCAGGGCGCCTTCGCTCTCCTCCATCTTGGCCAAGGCCCCGCTCAGCCGGTCCACTGTCAGCTGCAGAGTCCCCGCCTTCACCTCACTGTCTGCCACCTGGCAGGAGAGCAGACCAGGCGGTAAAGTGGCTGTGCTCTCGTGGTCTCCAGAAAAACATCCAACCCAACCCAAGCTAATCCCACCTCTCTCTAGGCCTTCATCACTGATCCTCATTGTTCCCATGTGCTCCTACTGGCTCAGCCTACTGCCACCGAGGCCCTGTCCCACTGCTGGTTAACTACTCTCACCCAAAGCGTCATCAACCTGGTTGTCTCAGACCCTGTGGTCTCCTCCCTGTTCTCATTCCCCTCTCCTCCCTGCTACGGAGGAGAAAGGGTAGGTACCAAAACCCTGGAATTTTCGGTGTTCTTGACGTTGGTGGGTGGCTGTGCAGGGCTAGCAGAATTACTGAACATTCCAGTTAGAGATGAGCTTCCTGGCAGCCAAGGCAAGAGGGGAAATGAGCGAAATCTACGTCTCTAATTTGTCCCACATGTTTCCTATGAATACAGATTGTCATCAGCAAGTCCTAAATTCTAATTTTGGCTCTGCATCTTATTAGCTACGTGATCTTGGGCGATGACATCATCTTCCTGAGCCTCCATTCATCTATCAGTGAAATGACAATGATGATAAACATTGCCTCACGGGGCTGCTGGCTGGGAGGATTCCGTAGTCCCTGTAAAGCACTTGGCACTGGGCCTACAGATGAGGAGCCTCCAGTGGGGGAGGGGACCCACCTGTCTCTGCAGGGAGTCCACCCGATCCTGTAGGGCCTGGGCCTGGGCCTCACGGTCGCTCAGGCCCAGGCGGCTGCGCTGCAGTTCCCCCTCGAGCGAGCGCCGCTGCAGCTCAAGCTTGATGGTGCGGCTCTCAGAGGCGTCCAGTACCTCCTTCAGGCGCCGCTTGTCACTCTCCAGCTTTAACTCGTTGGCCTTCATCTTGCTGATCTTCTCCTGTGGGTGGGGGAGGGCTCAGGCCCCAGATGTCCAGCCCACCCCACACCTTCCACATCCCTCTGGAACCCTTCGGAGAAAGTGGGGAGCAGTCTAGAAGCTGCAAGTGTGTCCTGAGTTGATTCGGGCAGGAGCCCTGGGCTCTGCTGGGTTTTAGGGGATGATGCTCCTGCTTCCCCAGCATGGAGTCAGACGATGAAGGAGGCTTGGGGAGAGGGGAGAGAATAGGAAAACAGACTGGGGTCCTTCCATCCCTGTTACCACCCTGGAGACAGGACGGGGCGAGGGGGTGTTCTTACAACAGCCTCCCCAGGCCTGGCCCCTCTCCTGCCTGCTCAGAGCCCCAACCCTGCCATGTCTACACCTGGCAGCCCCACTCTGGCTCCTGCCCAGCTTTGTTCCTGGCCTCCTCTTGCGGCCCCTGCGGCTGGGCCCAAGGCCAGAGCTGGAGCCGCAGACACAACAACCCAGCTCAAGCTCGGCCTAGAGCCAGAGGCAGGGGGTGGGCTGTACAGGCAGCAATGGAGGGCCAGGGGAGGAAAGCGGGGAAGGGAGGGAAATCTGTGGCTGCAAGAAGGGCTCATATCTTTGGCAGCCTGGACTGTCACCACCAGGGCCTGTGCTTCCTGACACACACACACACACACACACACACACACACACACGCGCGCGCGCGCGCGTCCCCCAAACACAAAACCCCCAGAACATCACTCATGTGGCTACACAGAGATGAAGGAAACAGAGGTCCCCTGAGGACCGCCTATGTGTGGAGAGCTTATGTGCATCACCTCTGTAAGATAATTATCGGTCTCCCACTTTTACAGACGAGGAAAATAAGATTCAGGCAGCTAATAAGCAGCAGGGTTAGGCTTGAACCCAGGTGTGTCAGGTTCAAAAGCCCAGCTCTTTTCTTCTGTAGCTTAGTGACCTCAACGTAGAACAAGATGATGGACTCTGAACATGCTTTTGGAGAAAGAGTCACAGGCTGGTCCCTTCAGTGGGTGCTGAGAGATAAACCCAGGCAGACAGAAACAGATGCACACAGTAGGACTTACAAACATCCATTCAGGCAAGCACAGATTCCCACCTCGCCCCGCTGGTCCTCAGCTCCTGCCTACCTGGTTGGCACGGAGCTCACTCTCAGTGGTCTGCAGGCTCCTCTCCAGGGCGGCCACCTGGTCCAGCGCAGCCCGGAGCTCCCGCTCACTGCGACGCACGCTCTCCTCCTGCAGGGCCAGCTCCGCCTGGGCCCCACTCAGCCGCCCATCCACGGTGCGCCGGGCTGTGGACCCACCCCGGGTGTCAGGCCTGGCCAGGCACAGCCCCAAGGACTGAACCAGGCCACAAAATGCTGCCCTGTCTCCCACCCACCACAGGGCCTGGCTTTCTGAGTCCTTGAGGATCTGTGGGTTTGGACATGGGGTAGGGCTGACCAGGGATGGCCCCCCAGAGAAGACAGCCCCTGACTCAGGTCACAGTGGCCAGGGCAGGGATGCAGGAGCCACGCAGGGCAACCCCACAGCCTCCCACTTTAGATGCTAAGAGTACGAGAGAGCAAAGCAAGGACCCAGGGGGTCACACTCACCTTCCTCACTTTGGGCCATAGCCTTCTGCAGCTGCCTTGCTCGCGAGGTTGCACTGTCCCTCTCGGCCTCCATCTCAGCCAGCTGGTGACTCAGGGCACTCGTCTGGGCCCGAAGCTCATCCTGCAGCCCCAATATCGGGGGAGAGGGAAGACCGCTGCTCTGACAAGCTGCAGCCTCTCAGCCACCCGGTTCCCTAACCAGTCACTCATACCCAGCCTCACCCGTTCTCTCTGGGCGCTCCGCAGCTCCTGTATGAATTCCCGGAGGGCCCCCCGCACCGCCTCCGGCTCCAGGTCTGGAGACGTCGGGGAGGTAGCAGGTCGTGGGGATGGTGGCTCAGATCCAGGGCTGTGTTCCAAGGGGCTGGGGCTGCTGAGCCCTTCCCCACTTCCTAGAGGAGGAGATGTACTCAGGGAGGGAGCCACTGGCCTCTTCTGCCAGGATGGTGCCGGCAGGGTCTTAATGCATCCCCCCGTCCCTGCTGTACCCCATGAGCGTCCCACAGCACAAATCGGGTCCCCTCGCGCTCCTGCCCCACCCCTCACCGGCCCCCACAGCCCTCAGAGTCAAGGCAACTTCCTTGCTATCACTTAGAGGCCGTGTCCTCACCCCAGCATCAGCCTCTCACCCTTTACCAGCTGGCCACTCCGCATCACCCTTAGCTCCCATGTTCTGGGACATTCCCTCTTCCAGCACCAGGGCCTTTATACATGCTGTCCTGTTTTCTCCCCATAGCTTCTTTGCCTGGACCATTCATTTAGGCCTAAATGTAAAGACCGCTCCCCAGACACCTCCCTGGCCCCAGGCCTCACTGGGGTGAGCTCACCCAACCCACATGGAGCTCTGATGTCTGCTCCCTGCCCGGACCACAAGTGCCACAAGGGCTGTGTCCCGACACTCCATTACTTCAACATCTCCTTGTACTGAGTGCTGGCACTGGGCCAATGATTTCCCTACATCGCCTCACTTCATCCTCACAGTAATTTCCTGAGAGGTAAGGTAAGGACCAATTCCTCCCTTCATAGGCTGGGCGGGAACAAAGCAGTTACTTGGTCTCAAAGATGGGATGATGGGAACAGAGGCGGGAGGGGGCAGGGTGAACAGAGACACCTAGAGGTCAACATCGGAACTGCATGACCGGGTTCAGCCTGTTAGCATTCCTTTAGCATTCTCCTGCCTCTGCCAAGTAATACCCAAATTGTCGCACAGCACGCAAGGGACCCGCAGCAGGGGATCCATCCCCTCAGGGTAAAAGCCAACACTCTTGTAGTGGCCTGCAAGGACGTTTTGTGTGTTTTTTTAATTGGGGAATATTGGGGAACAGTGTTTTTCTAGGGCCCATCAGCTCCAAGTCATTGTCCTTCAATCTAGTTGTGGAGGGTGCAACTCAGCTCGAAGTCCAGTTGCTGTTTTCAATCTTTAGTTGCAGGAGGCACAGCCCACCATCCCATGCGGGAATTGAACCAGCAAGCTTTTTATTAAGATCTCACGCTCTAACCAACAGAGCCATCCTGCTGCCCCTCTGGGAGCTCAGCGGCAGCTCGTTGTCTTGGATCTAGTTGTGAAGGACGCAGCCCCCTGGCCCATGTGGGAATTGAACCGGCGACCCTGTTGTTCAGAGCTCGCGCTCTAACTAACTGAGCCATCTGGGTGCCCCTGCAAGGACTTCTTGAGCAGGTCCTTTGACCCCATGCCCTCACCCCCCCCTCCTCTCACCTTGCTCACTACACTCCAGCTACTGCTGCCGGTGTTGTTCCAGGACAGAGGTACTTCCCTCAGGGCTCTTGCACTTGTCCTCAGACTCTCTTTTCGCATTCTTCCCTTACCTATCACCTCCTCAGTGAGGCTCTCCCTGTCTCCCCCACAAACACCCCTAGTACACCCTGCCTTTGCCTTATCTTTAAAAAAATTTTTAAATCTGATTGGTGTCCTTACAAAAGGGGAAATTTGGACACGCACTCAAGAAGATCATGCGAAGACTGGAGTTATGCCGTCATGAGCCAAGGAACTACCAGAAGCTAGGAGGCCTGGAAAAGGTCCTTCCCTCGCACCTTCAAAGGGAACATGGCCCTGCCCACACCTGTATCTTGGTCTTCTGGCCTCCAGAAGCATGAGACCTAAATTTCTGTTGCTTAAGACACTGTTTATGGTACTTTGTTAGGGCAGTTCCAGCACACTAATACACTCTCAGACAAAACTCTGTACCCATTAAGCAGGAACTCCCAATTCCCCACTCCCCCAGCCCCTGGTAACCTCTAATCTACTTTCTGTCTCTATGAATTTGTCTGTTCTAGATATTTCATATAGGTAGAATCATACTATATTTGTCCTTTTGTGACTGCCTTATTTCACTTAGCATAATGTTGTCAAGGTTCCCCCATGTTGCAGCATGTGTCAGAATGTCCTTCCATTTTAAGGCTGAATACTGTTCCTTTGTATGGATACACCACATTTTTGTTTATTCATTCATCTGTCTACAGACACTGGTTGCGTCCACCTTTTGGCTATCATGACTAAAGCTGCTTATGGTCCAGTCCCTGTTTTCAATTCTTTTGGGACTATACCTAGGGGTAGAATTGTTGGGTCATGTGGTAATTCTAAGTTTAACTTTTTGAGGAATTGCCAAACTATTTTCCACAGTGGCTGCACCATTTTACATTCTCACCAGCAATGTCCCTTGACTTATTTTTCCTTACCTATTTTCCAGCCCTTACCACCACCCAATACATTCTATATTTCATTTATATATCACCTTTCTTATCTATTTCCATGCCTAGACTACCAACGCCATAAAAGCAGAAACGCTTGTCAATTTTACTGTGCCATCCCTATTGCTTAAATTGTAGTTGGCACATTGTAGGTGCTTAATAAAGTAATTGAATGAATGCATGTGATCCTGGAAGCTGAATCTGCAGATTTGAAAAGGCAATGACTCAATATCCCATAGTGCATTTCACACAGTTCTAAAATTCCACAGGTTCTATTCTAAGTCCTAGGAATCAAGATGTGACTGTTAGGCTGAGACAAGATGAATGCTCCCTAAAGGGGTGCTCAAACGCCCTTAAGCACAGGGCTGATTTTCCCAGTGTCATTCATGGGGCCTTGGGAGCAGGTGGAGCTGGGAGATTTCTGAAGGTGTTCCTAAGAGGGGTGTTGGGTTGGATGTGTATCTGTCTGGGGAGATATCAGGGTCAGAAGCCTGGTATGAACGGGGGTGGATCCAGGATGGTAGACTGAAGATGGGGTGCTGATGGAGAGAGGGTGGGGTCAATTATAGAGCATGGAGGCTCAAAGACTTGGAGGAGTTAGGAGCATCAAGAAGAGGCTCCCGGGCAGCCGGTTAGCTCAGTTGGTTAGAGCGCGGTGCTCTTAACAAGGCTGCCCGTTCAATCACCACATGGGCCACTGTGAGCTGCGCCCTCCACCACTAGACTGAAACAACTACTTGACTTGGAACTGTTGGGTCCTGGAAAAACACACTTAAAATAAATAAAAGTTTAAAACCAAAAAAGGGGGGGGTTCCTTCCATCCCACCACCCCCCTTTAAGAAGAAAAGACCTTTAAAAAACAAATTTAAAAAAAAACGAATTCCCTGGAAGACAGGATTCGAAAGGGAGGAGCCTCGGTGAGGGGACAGAGTTAAGACCCAGTTTCAAAAGAGGGGCGGGGCCCAGATGGGCGGTCCTCCGCTAGGAGGCAGGGACTAGCCAAAGGGGCGGGGTTTGAGGTTGCTCATCAAACGAGGGGCGGGCCTAGCCTGCGGCGGGCTCCACAGTACTAGACTTGGGGCGGAGAACAGGGGCGGGAACTCCAAGGCTCTGGCACACGGCTCACCTCCCGCGGGCGCGCTCCGGGTAGGAGATCCCGACACCCGCCGCGGGGCAGGGCTGGGTGTGCGGCCGAGACCCAGGCCGCGGCGCAGGGCCGAGCGCAGGCCGCCCAGCTGGGCCTCGGCTGTGCGCCGCTGCGCCTCCACGCGGGCCAGCTCGGCCTCTAGGCCTTGCGCCCGGCCCTCCGCCGCGCTCAGCCGTAGCCCCAGCTCCGCGACCTCGGCCCGCACTGCCTCCAACTTCAGCTCCAGGCTGCGGGCATGGCCCAGCTGCTGCTTCTCAGTGCCACGCGCCTCCTCCAGGGATCCCAACAAGCCTCGTTCCCGGGCCCGGAACTCGCCCTCTTGCTCCTGCAGCTTCCGTTGAGCTCCCTGGAGCTGGGGCAGGGGTGAAGCCAGGAGGTGGAGGTCAGCAAGGCCTCCCCCCTCCTCCCGCCAACCTGACGCCCCAACTCCCAGTCCCAGCCTCGAGCCCACCCAACCAAAAGTGGTGTGCACAGCATCTATTCCTTTAGTGGTCACCAAGCAGGAAAGGAATACACGGGAGTGTGGGAGGAAGCTATTAGAATTTTTTTTATCTCCCTTCTGTGTATATGCCTTATAATGTACAGTTTATAAGTAATAAACAGCTAACACTTCCATAGATAAGACTTCGTGCCAGGCACTAAGTAACTTTCAAAAAAAAAAATCAACTCTAATTACCACTATCAATCATCTGCATTTTACAAATGAGGAAACTGAGGCACAGAGCAGTTAAGTAACTTGCCCAAGTCCTCACAACTGGTAGCTGAGAGCTAGGATTCAAAGACAGGCAATCTGGCTCCAAAGGCTGTTCTCTTAACCACGAGGCCATACTGCTCTGAGTGCACATAATTTATCAATAAATCACACCATGGGGACATATACTGAAAAATTATTTACTGATGGAGTACATGATCACACACACATCCCTCTCTCTGGTTTAGAGAATGAGTCAACTTCTCCCGGTCATCAGTTTCACTGGACATATTTACTGAGCACTACCTAGATACCAGGACCTATGCCAAGGTCCTGTATACCTCCCCTGCTGTGCTAGCCCTTATCCCATGAGTGCTGTGAAGTACAGAGAGGTTAAGTGACTTAGTCAAGGTCACACAGTAGATTCAATGCAATAAAACAGCCAGAAAAAGCAGAGTGGAAAGAGTGCAGGCTTTGGAATCACAGACCTGCATGGTTGTGTGACCTTGCGTAGATCCCTTGACCTCTCTGAGCCTCTCTGTAAATTGGGGCGAACTGTACCTACCTGATGAGGCTGCTGGGAGATTCAAACGAGGTTGTCTACAGAGCGTCCCTCACCCCACTCCCACCTCTGCTACACAGTTCATGCAGTTGTTATTACTACTATTATATCTGGGGAAGAATCTCAAGGAGTAGGGGACAGGGACTAGTCCTAGGGAGCAGTTCCCACCTGCTCCTGCCGGGAGGGGGGAGAGAGGCAGAGCACCCTGCCTGCCTCCTAGGACCCACCCCACTCCAGGCAGCCAGCCCACCCACCTAATTACCTCCAGCCTCATGGCCTCCAGGCTGGCCTCACCCTTCAGCAGCTTCTGTCGGAGGCCCAGGGCCTCCCGTCGGCCCTCCTTTTCTGCCCGCTCACCCAGTGCCAGGCGACCCTGCAGCTCCACCAGCTCCCGGCTCAGCCTGGCATTCTCACTGTCGAGCATCTTCATCTGTGAGAAAGTGGACATAGGTAGGACTCAGGACCCATTCTCAGCATCCACAGCCCCTTCTAGGCTAGGGTGATGGTGAGTTGCCTGCAGGCTCCAACAGCAGCCTGTTCAGCTCTGCCTCTATACTCTGCCCAGTCCAGGCCTGGCACAGGGGACACTCAGGACCCACTGCTCTAGGGACACATACATCAAACACCACCCCAAATCCATGGGGTGCCCCAGATAACTCCACCAAGCTCAAGCCATGCCAGGCACCTGGGAACCAATGACCTCTGTTTGCCACCTAATCGTAACTACCTATCATGGGGACCAGGGGAGGGAAGGAAGAACCCCATCAGACCAGGAGTTCTGCAGGGCAGGAACCACAGCTCCCTGGGTCACCTTTCACCTATACAATGCCGGCTTGCTTAACATGTATCCAGCCCTATTCTACGCACTTCACTCATATTAACTCATTTATCCTCCACACAACCCTGTATGGGGTAGGTACTAACATTATCCCTATTTAAAAGATGAGAAAACTGACGCTCAGAGAAGTGAAGTGACTTGCCCAAAGTCACACAGCCCCCAAGCAGCAGACTGGGATTTGATCTCAGACAGATAAAAGGCAAAGGTGTGTTCTCAGGCCCTATTTCCCCACAGGAGTAGGTGGAGGGTAAGGCCTACCTACCCCACCGCCATATAGCGAGAACATGAGATCATGCTGTGGCATGCAAAGCACCCAGCAAGAGCCACAAATTTCAGGGACTACTCTGGTTTCCAGGATGTCACCCAACAGGAAGAGCCTGGGTAGAGAGGGCCATGGTGGGATGTAGAGAGGATTCGTTATTCATATCTCTGGGTGATGCAGAGCCTAGGCGCCCAATGGGGCTGAATGGGACTGTTTCCTGTTCTGCGAGCCTTCCAGACTGGGAAAGCCTGCACTCACGCCGTCCAGGGCGGTGCCCAGTATACAGAAGGGACTTTGTGTTGTTGTTGTTGAATTATTCTTTTTTAAAATATATATTTTATTTTTCAATTAGAGTTGACATTCAATATCATCTTATTTCAGTTTCAGGTGTAGAAGACACTTGTTCAATGCTTGTTCTTGTTGATGAGTTTGGAGATCATTTAGTTCAGAGGCAGCAAAGTACAGGCCAAATTCCACCAGCCACCTGCTTCGGTAGGGCCTGGCGCTAAGGATGCTTTTCACCTTTTCAAATGATTGAAAATGGTTCATTTTGTAAAAATAGTTGAAAGAAAATCAAAAGAATAGTATAGTATTTTTGACACATGAAAATTGTGTATAATTCATATTTCAGTGTCCATACTAAGTTTTAATGGGACACACTCCCACTCATTTACGTATCGTCTAGGATTGTGTTCTCACTGCAACGACACAGCTGAGGAGTTGAGGGAGAGTCCGTATGGCCCATGAAGCTGGAAGTACTATTGGGCTCTTTACCAAAAAAGTTTGCCAGCTTCAGATCTAGTTCACGGGTCCTGTACCTCTTGTTGTTTACAGATTCCTTTGAGAACTGGGCAAGTGCTTCAGACCCTCTCCTCTGAGAAATGTGAATCATATGTACACAAATGTACACACACACACACACACACACACACACACACACACACACAGTTTCAGGGGTTCAAGGACTCCTCAAAGCCCATCCATTAATACCCAGGTTAGGTAAGAAGGCTTGTTTCAGTTTAAGCCCCCAGTTTTATATACAGGGGAGCCTTGGCTCCAGAAAGGGGGTGCTATTGGCCCAAGGGCACACAGCTAGTGCCCAGGGAGGGTGCAGCGCTGGGGAGGGTACCTGCCGCCGGAGCTCCTGCAGCTCCCGCCGAGCCTCCAGCCGTGAGCGCTCCACCTCTTGCAGCCCAGCTCGCAGCTCCCCAGCCTCCTTGCCCACGGCCACCCGTGCCTCCTCAAGCAGCGCCAGCTTCTGCTCCTTGTCCTCGTTGGCAAGCTTCAGGCTGGAAGGGGCAGAGGTCAGAGGCAGCCCCAGGTTCTGGGAAGAGTGTGTGGCTCTACACAAAGTCCCTTCCCCTAATTCCTGGGATGGGTCAGACCGGCTCTTGGCCTGGGAGGGGAAGGTGCCCCACATTCTGCTGGCTCATGTGGCCCACTCCTGAGCAGACCCTACCAGGGCTGGGGCCCAGGCCCTTGCCTGGGAGATGTGGACCAGTGACTCAGGGTGCAGGCGTGTATACCAGTCTCCAGGGTGATACCAGCAGGAGGGGGGAGTCAGCATCTGGACCCAGCCCTGCATGCTGCCACCTTTCCCCTTCCTTCAGGTAGGAAAAATCACCTAAAATGACCCAAGTGCCAGGCTGTGGTTAGAGGGAAGAGACTCCCTACCTGTACCATGTCCCCCGAACCTTGTGGGGTCAAGTTAGCTTCCAGGAACTAAATTTAGTGAAGGACTTGTGGCTGGTGCCCCCCATGTCACCCCACCTGATCCGCTCGCTCTCAGCCTTCTTCACGGCAGCCCGCAGCTCCTCGTTGGACCTCCGCAGGGCCTCGCGCTCCTTGGCACCCTCACTCAGGCTGCGCCGCAGCTCGCCCGCCTCCTGGCGTTGGGCCTCGCGGCCATCCTGGCTCTCGCGTATCTTGCGCTGGGCCTCCAGCAGCTCCCGCCGCAACCCGTCGCGGGCCTCCTCCAGCAGGCGCAGCTGAGTCCGGAGCTCTTCTGCCTGTGAGCACAGCGGCTTGTCACAAGACAGGGGTTGCGCCCCACTAAAGCTGGTCCTTGGTGGAAAACTGGCCCATACCCATATCTCTGGCCACAGGGCACCGGCCCCATTGCTCTGCATCATTGACTCAGACCATAGGCATGAGTTATGATATGGGGCAGAGCGTGCTGGAGTCATGCTGGGGTTTTGCTCTGGAGTAATCAATCAGGATCATCCTATGGGTGACAACAAGACGGCAGGGACCCCACCAGCTCCTCCTTCAGTGCCCCGAGTCCCACATGTACACAACACACACTTAAATGCTTGCTGCCTCCTTTCTCAGTTGGCCGTTCATTTATCCTTGAATGCAGGGGAGAATCTTAACATTCTTCTGGGCCCCAGACGGACCAGGCCCCAGCAGCACTGAGGGGGTGCTGCCCAGAAGAGGGTGGGGCGCACGGCTCACCTCACGCACACAGGATTCCCGCTGCCTGCCCAGGTCTCGGGCCTGCTCTTGCAGCCTCTTCACTTCCTGGGCATGGGCTGTGGCAGCGTCCTCCAGCTGAGCCCGGAGGTCCCGCAGCTCAGATGTCAGAGCATTCACGGTGCTCTAGGATGGATGGGCTCCTCAGATGGTGCTGCGCCCTCCTTTCCCCTCTCCCCCCACCACTGGTTCCCAGCAGGGCCAGCTGAACTATCCACTTTCAGCTCCAAACACGGCCCCTCCCGCTGGCCTGCCAGACCCTCCGTGATCCCTCAATGCCTAGTGAGTACTATCCACGTAGCTGGTCTCTCCCGCAGACTAGGGGACTCGCAGAGCAGAGCTGTGCCACCTCCCTCAGATGGGGACTCCCAGGGAAGGGCTGAGGCTCCCCACACAGCCTGGAGTCTCCCCCAGGGCAGAGCCATGCCTCCCCTCAGACAAGGGGTTCCTCCAGGCAGGGCTGTGTCCCCTGGCTCAGATGGAGACCCGCCTACCCAGTCTACCTTACCCGGTCCTGCTCCTGCCGGCTCTGAGCATCTCGCTTCTGTCGCTCCATCTCCAGCGAGATGGTGGCCAGGCTGTGCCGTGTACCCATCAACTTTTCTGACAGCGCCGTCTTCTCGGACTCCTTCAGGGACAAGGCCTGGCAGAAGCGGGGAGCAAAGGGCCTGGGGTTGGTTGGTCTTGGGGGCATGCTCAGGTCTTTCCCCTACCCTGTGCTGGGAAATATGCCCACTGGGGACCTAGGGGCCTGAGTGGCCCACTACAGGTGGACCCATGGCAGAGGTGCGGGCTCAGAAAAAGGAACAGTAACTCTGGACATGGACGCAACTGATAGATCTTACTAACTGGCTACAACAGCCCTGAAGCAGGGTCTTTCCTTATTGCCATTTTACAGATGAGGAAACTGAAGCTGAAAGAGGTAAAGTGATTCGCCCAGGGTGACACAGCTGGTGAGGAGAGAAGGATGCAGTCTGCCCTGTCTCTGTGACATTATGGAAAAGTCAGGAGTTAGTTCTTTTTGAGGAGGGTCGGCTGATACATGTGGGCATCACAGGGATTGCTCGGGAGACAGCAATGGGGACTCCATGCCCAGTCTGGGGCGGAAGGAAAGATGGGGAGCTGTGGGTCAGCTTTACTGGAACTAGTACTCATGGGGTACTGTGGCTGCCACTCAGGAAACTCCCACTGTGTGCCAGGCATGGCTTACTGACATGGTTCTCAGAAATGCTTCACAAACACCCGTTGCATGTCCCCATCCTGCAGATGGGAAAACTGAGGCCCAGAGAGGGAATCCTAGCTCCTAGCTGTTGGGTGGCTGAGCGGGGACCAGCCCCAGAATAGGCTGATCGAGCAGCAGTGGGGGCCACACGAACCTGCTGCTTCTCACTCTCGGCCAGGAGGAGGCCTTCGTCACGTTCTTGCTGTAGGGCGGCGATCTCCTCACTCAGCTCTTCCTTCTCGGCCTCCAGCCGGGCCAGCAGCTCCTCCCGCTCCCGCTGCAGCTGACTCTGCAGCTGGGCCCGCTCTGCCTCCAGCTCCCGCCATGCTGCCTCCTGGGGGCCAGGCCCAGGCACATGTGACCCACAAGGCTGGGCCCAGGGAGCCTCTCGCCAACCTCAGGGCAATAAGGGCCACCTGTCCTCCACACCATGAGAGACCAGGCAGGTGACCAGGGAACTACCAGGTGGGGTGGATAATAAGGGCCGTGATGGGGACATGCCAGGGCTGTGCCAGCCCTAGGGGCAGCAGCCCAGGTCTGGGGCTCAGAGAACATTTTCTAGAGGAGAGATGAGAAGCAGTCAGCCAGAAAAAGCAAGAAAAAGGAAAGAACCCCGGGCCCAGAGTACAGCCCCAGAGACGGCCTGGAGGGAAGAGGAAACAAAATGTACAAGGAAATCATAATATTTAAGGGTCACTGGAGCTTGGACTACGAGGGGACGTGGTGAGCAGTGGCGCCAGAGCCACAGGCAGCAACCAGGCCAAATCAGGCCACGTGGGCTGTAGGGAGGGGCGGGCCTGATTCTGAGGACAGTCGGGACAACAGAGAACCTTAAGCCAGGCTGATAAGAAGCAATCTGAATTTTAGACTAGGGGGTGGGGGTACAGGGGAGATGGATTGGCTGTGAGAAATGCAGGGGGCTCGGGGGGTGGGGGGTAGCACAGTAGCAGGAAAGAATACCGATTTGGTGACTTAACTAAGAGCACAAGTTAGGTGAGGCAGGGGGACTAAAGAGGGCACGGGTTTGCTCCCTGGGGCCTGGGCGGGGTAGAACCCACAGGCAAAGAACAGCCCACTTGGGGTCTGAGGGCGGTGCCTGGCCCCAGCATCAGCCCCTAACAACTTTGTGAAACTTCAAATGTTTCACTGCCACTTGCTGGAGAAGTGTGATACGCTCTACCCAAATCCAAGAAGACTCCGGGGTGAATGGCGCCCCCTGGAGTCGAGCCGCAACAGCATGAATCTCTGCCAGAGGCAGTACTGTCCAAGATGGGGGACTCAGGTCCCCTGTCCTGAGGCCTAGTCTGGAGAGAGTCCTAGTACTGCAGTAACCACCAGCACTTAGGGAGCATGTTTTACAAAATGCCAGTTACTATACTGAGCCCTTTATATGGATTCTCTCACCTCGTCCTCACAATACCCTATCATTATCCCCATTGTCACAGAGGTGGCATGAAGGCAGAGACCTTAGGCACGTAACCAGTCTGTGGTCCAAACCCAGGCTATGTAACTCCAGAGCCATTGTTCTTAGACAGCTCTGTTCTGTCTCCTAATGAGCAGGCCCCTCACCTTTCTTATGTGCAAACAGTACTTCCTAGCAAATAAAAGTGCTTTCCTACTATACATTAGGTCAGCGTTTCCCAGTGTGGTTATGGACCCCTGAATCAGGTTCACCAGGGCTGGACCAGATTTGGGGCCTGAGAATCTGCATGTTTGATAAGGAGTTCCCGATGGATCCTCCCAGCAGCTCTCTGGGCCCCTGAAACAGAGATGAAGTCCCATTTCACAGATGTGGAAACTGAGGCCGAGTGAGAAGAATGACCTGCCTAAGGTCACAGAAAAGACAGTGGCTCAGAGCCCTGCCCACCCTGCCCTGAACCTTCTCTCGCTGGAGTCGCTGCAAGTCCTCCTCGTGGGCTGCCCGCTGCTCCCGCAGAGATGCTTGGGCCTCCCGTTCAGCCTGCACCAGCTTCTGGGCCATCAGCTCCTTATCCAGAGCCACCTTCTCTTCTGTAGTTGTCATCTGCTGCCGCAGGCCTGCCAGCTCCCCTGTGCAGGAAGGACAAGGGAAAAGAACAGGCTTGGGTCGGAACCTCCCTATGGGCCAGCAGACTCAGGTCAGTGAGCCATGTGGACAAAATCCCAGAGGGGAGAGGGCCCACCTGGTACCTAGGCTGAGTTCCCTGGAGAAGCTTCTCACCCTCTGTGCCTCAGTTTCCCCCATCTGCTGCCTGAGCTCACTGGTCCTGTCCCCCTCCCTCCCTCCCTCCCTGGAATGGCATCCGAGGAATGAAATGACTGACAAGGAGGCCCCCCAAATAGGGAGGGTAGCAGAAACATAACAACCCCCATTAGTGACTGGGTGCCTGGCTGAGCACGTGACAGATGTAATCTCATTACAGCTTTATAACACGCCAAGTTAGCTTATCTCAACCCCAATTTACAGATGAGGAAATGGAGGCTCCGAGGAGACTGGCAATTTCCCAAAGCAGCACAGCTTTCTTTAATGACTAACTGCCATGAACATGTGTATACTTGGTGGACAATTACCTGACAGCACCAACGGAGATGCCCACAGGGAGGGTACACCCCACTATGAACAACTTAAAAACCATCTCCTGGGTTGGAAACCCACCAGAGACTGTCAGCATTTCCCTTCCTGGTTCTGTCTATCTCAGCTGGACATGGACAGGAAAATTCATTTTCACATTCTTACCGTGTTTCCCCAAAAATAAGACCGGGTCTCATATTAAGTTTTGCTCCAAAAGACTCATTAGGGCTTATGTTCAAGGGATGTCATCCTGAAAAATCATGCTAGGGCTTATTTTCCAGTTAGGTCTTATTTTCGGGGAAACACGGTAGTAAATGTTTATTGAATGAGAAGAACCCCTGAATTCAGAGACTGGGTGGGGCATGTGGGGAGAAGCAGGGCTGGGATTGTGGGGCCGACAGTCATTCAGAAAGAAAAGCATCGATGGCTCCAGAGAACTCAGAACTGTCTAAGCGTCCTGACAACCACAAGCGGGAGGCCCTGTTAGCCAAGCCAGGCACCGTGCCAAGCCTTTGCATGCTTTCCTCACTGCATCCTGGCAACAGTCTTAGAAAGTGGGCATTATCACCTCTAATTGTCAGATGAGAACCTGTGGCCCAGAGAGGGAAGGGGCTTGCTCAGATCTAAGTGGCAGTGGCAGGATTGGAACACAGGTCAACCAGACTCCAAAGCCAGTGCCCCCAATTTCCATGAGACCCCAGAACTTGACAGGTTACAGTCCGGGCTGGAGCGTGGTGTTCCCCACCCATCCTCTGCCCTGCCATACCAGTCAGAGTCTCCTTGGCCAGCAGCAGGGCCTGCCCATCAGCTTCCAGCTGCTCCCGGCGGGCTTCGAGCTGGGCCAGCTGCCGCTGCACCTCAAACAGGCTGCTCTCCAGGGCTTCCTTCTCCAAGCTGCAGCACACACAATCCCTCAGGCCTTGGGACTCAGCCTCCTAGGCCCCAGGAAACGGTGGATCCCAGGGCGTGGCCAGCCGTGGGCCAGGTGCCAGCCTACCTGCCCAGCCGGGCCCACGCTCCCTGGGGAAGCCTGAGCCATAGCTAGGACGCGTTGGCAAGCTCAGCTCCTCAGTAACTATGCCTGTGGGCCAATGCCAGGGTGTGGCAGGTCACAGTGTGGCCCCAGGCAGACCCCCTCAGGGTGGGCTAGGCAGAGCCCAAGGCCTTACCGAAGGCGTGTGGCCTCCTCCAACAGGGTCCGGCCTTCACGCTCAGCTGCCGCCAGCTGCACCGCCAGGCCAGCCCTCTCCTTGGCCAGAGCCTCCTTCTCCCGGGCCGCCCGCTCCAGCGCCTCCACCTGCCGTTCCGACTCCCGCCGTGCCTGCTCCAGCTCCTGCTCTCGCCCATTCAGCTGTCGGGAGAGCTGGCACCCACCCAGACACTGTCAGAACCCCTCAACCTGCTCATCATGCAGCACCCCAAGCCTAGGCCTGACCCAGCCCTAGCCTGGCAGGCAGAAGACCTGGTTTAAGTCCAGGCTCTGCCCTAATGTGCTCTGTGGACTTGGACAAATCACAGCCTTCTCTGAGCCTGAAATGTACACACCTGGAATAACGAGGACCCTCACTCAGTCTGGGTCGTAACAGAACCCTTTCTGCACCCCAAAACTTCCAGAGAAGCTGAGTATACAAAACAGACCAAGGGAGAGCTGCTTTGCAGGCCTTAGAGTGGGGACCTGGAGCTCTGCTCCCTGCACCCCCGTGGCCCATCCCCTAGAGGTCTGTGTCAGGAACGCAGGCCCTCCAGGACAGACACATGGATCCCTGAAACCCTAAGGTCCCTTCCCGCTGTGATGTCCCAATAAGTCTAAGATTCCAAATTCTAAAATTCTCCACATAGTATATCAGTAATCTTTAGTGAGTGGTGACTCAGCTGTCAAGTGCTTACACAGGTGTCCTCTTCAGAACAGCCCTTTGTGGTAAGAACAGTTAGCCCCATGTTACAGATGGGGTGACGGAGGCATGGGGAGGTTGAGTAGCTTTCCCAAGGCCGCCAGCTAGCAGAGGTAGAGCTGGATTTAAACCCAGATTCAGGCTCCTGAGCCTGTGAGTTACCCCAGGACAGGGTGCAGGAGGCTGGGAGCCTACAACCCCTTCCCCACCCGCTCCCCATCCCCCACATACACCCACCTGGGCCAGCTGCTCCTGCAGTCGGCAGCGCTCCTGGTGCAATGTGGGGACCTGGTGCTCCAGGGCCTCCCGGGCCTGCTCTGCCACCCGCAGGGAGCCCTCCAGGCCCTGACGATCCACCTCCTGCTCCAGCCGCAGCTGTTCCAGCCGCTCCTGCTCCTCCCGTGCCAAGGTGGCCTCCTGCTCCACTCGCCTCTGCTGGCCTAGCAGGGCTGCCTTTTCCTCCTCCAGCTGTGGGGGCCCGGGGGGGTGCAGGTGAGTGAGCAGATCAGTCCAGACCCTCCACCTGGGGAAGAGGGTCCCACCCAGGTCCAATGACCAGCCACCCACCTATCAGTCAGCTCAGGGGAGGCTCCCTGGGAGTAAGGGATGGTGCGCTTGGGCATGTGGACACTGGGGAGGGGGAAAAGGGAGGAGGGCCCACGGAGCGTCTTTTCTCTCAGACCATGAGAGAGGAAAGACAGACAGATGGAGTCAGAGGCAGAAGGACAGAGACACAAAGAGGCAGGGACCAAGACAGATAGGGGCAGGGAGAGAGGGAGACAGGGAGATGTGCCGCCAGGCAGGGGGTGGGAGGTGTGGGGCGAGGCTGGGCCTGGGTCACCTCTGTGGGGTCTCCGAGTGGGGAGCACAGGTAGGTGAGGCAGGTGGGTGTGCTGGCACATGGCGTACCTGGGCGACAAGTTGGTTCAGCCCCAGCTTGTCCTGGGCGAGGCTCTCGTTGAGGGCGCTCAGCTTGGACAAGGAGTCCCGCAGAGACGCCTCTTCCGCCCTCAGCTTGGTCATGGACAGCTCGAGCTCCACGCGGCCAGCCTCAGCCTGCAGGGTTGGGACCAGGGAGGCCAAAGACATTCAGGTGAGGAGAGAAGGGGAGAGAAAGGGAGAGACGGGAAGAGATTGGGAATGGTGTACAGATGTGGAGAGACAGGTGAGATGGGGAGAAAGGCAGAGAGATGGGGAGAGGCAGGAGGGCAGGGAGAAACAAGAAGAGGCAGGGAGAGACAGGACCCCCAGAGACGGGGTCGGGGGACGAGGCAGACACTAGACAGAACAATCACTGTAGAAAGCCTACTGCCTACAGAGCTACTTGAAAGAAGCCGCACACCACAGAGGTGTGCAGGGCAGGGCCAGAGGTCAGAGGGTCCCCCAGAGTGGGGTCTAGGGGTGGCACTGCTCTGGGCCCAGACTACAGAGAGGGGGACCGGCATCCACCAAGGACTGTGCCCCCAACTCTCACAGACCCTAGGACCTATGTCCAGAGATCAGACTCGACCTGAACTACAGACACTTTCCCAGGAGCATCAGGAAAAGCTGGGATATGATCACTAGTAGAAGTCAATTCACATATGTATGGGATCAGAGGTCAGTCTGTGGCCTGGGTCAAAGGTCAGCCTGAGTCCAGAAGGAAGGGATCTGTGATCAGGGTCAGAGGTCAGCCTGAAATAGGGGTCAGTCTGTGGCCATGGTGAGAAGGCCTGGGGCCTGTCGTTGTGCAGCAAACAGGGACCCACCTTGGTCAGTGCCTCGGCCACCTCGGTCTTCTCAGCCTGCAGCATGTCCCGCTGCAACGTGGCACAGCTCAGTGCCTCCCTCACCTCCACCAGCTCCTTCGCCAGCCCTGAGCGCTTCACCTCCAGCTGCTCTAGTTGTCTATGGCTGTGGGACAGAGGGCAGGGGGTGCCCCCATGTCACTCTTCTGCTCTGAGTCTCCTGTAGCCAGGCAATCTGGAGCAAGCCAGGGGTTAGGCCCGAGGCAGGAGCCTTGGGGTCAAGAGCCTCACCCACAAGGACAGCCAGACCCACCGCCTTTGGGATCTATGACTCTGGGCCTCAGTTTTCACATCTGCAAAATGGGTAACACCAGTCTCGTGAAGTTGTTATAAGGATACATGACTCACTGTATATGAAGAGCTTAAACTAGTGCCTGGCATATCTCCCCAATGGCCTTCAGAAACAAGAATGATACCCACGACCGCTATGACTGTGACTTATGTCTCCCAGAAGTAAATAATGCAGTGGTTAAGAAGTTAATTCTTCAGAGTGAGGGGCAGAATGCTATGTTTGGGTTCAAATCCTGGCTATTCCATTAACTACCTGTGACCTTAGGGAAGTGACATGACCTCTCTGTTCCTCAGTTTCACCATCCATCAAATAGGGCTAATAATAGCTCCTACATCACAGAGCTAGCGTGAGGACACCCTAATGGCTTAAAATGGTGTCTGGCACATAGTAATATTAACATCAATACTGTAACTTTAGTTTTTTAAAAATACTAAAATTATTACTAATATTTTAATTATCATAGTTACTACCATCCACACACTACCTCTTACCAATTCTCTGATCCCAGGTGACTATACCCCCTTGAGCCTCAGTTGACGAAAACGGGGCTGGTGAGAAGCCTCTGCATCAGAGGGGTGCCACGAGGACTCCTCGGGATGGTAGGAGCCCAAGGACACAGCAGGTGCTCCCAGGGGCACTGCCGGGAGCCCCGAGGCCCATTCCAGTAGCCCTGGCAGGGAGGCCAGAAGCGCTCACCTACGCTCCAGCTCCCTGCGTGTCCGAGCGCTGTCCTGCACTGTGTCCTCCCGCTCTTCCTCCAGCTGGTCCCGCTGACGACGCAGTTCCTCCTGAGTCGCCTGCAGCTTCTCCCGCTCCTGCCGCAGCTCCTCAGCCTGCTGCTGGGCTTCCTGCAGGCTGTGGGCCAGGCTGACCTTCTCCCTTCAGGACAAGGGGAGGGGGAGCTGAAGGGGACGCTGGGGCTGCTCCCACTGGGGAAGATGGTCTTGCTGCTATCCTCCATTTGAGCCATATCCTCTGTCCTCTAAGGCACCTGCCTCCAGGAAGCCTTCCCGGATTCTGCCTGGGGCCGACTCATTTCATCCACATGTCTCTGAGCTGACTCTTCCCGGCAAATGGAACCTGGCTTCCTTTCTCCCCCAACCTACCCACTTGGAGGCCCAGTCGAACAGATGGAGGCACTGGCCTTATCGCCAAGTATGTCACCAGGCTGAAGAGGCCAGCCTAGGCTCCTGGGACATGTGGGCAATTTTGTTGCCAGCCCTGCTCGTCTATATGACCAGGAAATGCCACTATTGCACCCCGTGCCCCTCAACTCTGGGAGGCCAAATAGAGCTGGGTGTGTCCAGGTGGCACAGGTTCATGGTACATAGGCCGCAGCATGTGGTCGCCAGGACAGGGCAGGGAGGGGGCAGCAGCTGGGAAGTCTGAGGATCTGTGGAGCGTTGCCGTTTTCCCAACTCCGGCACTCAGAAGCAATAGAGGAGGCGTCTGGAGCACCTCCTTCCCAGCCAGCTGGGGTTTCCAGCTCAGGCTTAGGGCTGACTGCTGTCATACCCTCCACTGCCCTGTCTCTTCACTCAAAGCGGCAGCCTGGAAGCTTACTAGATATGAAGGCTGGCAGTAGGTGGGAAAAAGCGTGCAATGTGACAGTAAGTAAAAACAGAACGCAAAATGAGGTGTTCGCTGTGAGTATAACTATATAAAAAGCCCTTCTCCTTCTAAGGTATGGGAGGCATTGGTTTTGCTATCAGACGGACCCGAGTGCCAATTCCTATCTCCAGCCATCGCTGTGTGAGCTTGGATAAGCCTCTCAACCTCAGGACACTAACAGTTCTGCACTTTGTGAGTTTGGCGGGAAGACTAATTGAGTAAATACACGTAAAGCACTTCGCAGTAAGGCTGGCACACAGCAGGTGTACGGGAAACCTTTGCTACCTCGCTGCCAGGAAACACGAAGGGAAGCTAAACCAATGTGTTAACAGTGGTTAGAATGGGCAGGTGAGGCTGTGAGGAGGTCCCCCTTTTTTATTTCCCCTCCACTTTTCAAACTTTTTATTACGAAGAAAACCACCTAGAAACAACCACAACATCAAAAATAACCAAGCCGCTAAGAGTGGATAATTTCCTGTCTCAAAAATTTCTAAGAAAAAAACAACAAACAATTTTCTAAGAAATAGCATCTAGAATAATAGCACTGTCAACCAAACTCTTTGAAATGAGCACTTGAAACGTGGCTAGTGCAACCGAGGGACTGAATTTTCACTTTTTAAAATGTTAAATTAATTTAAACATTAACAGAGCCACATGGCTACTTATGACCATATGGGTGCAAAACCACATGCTGACAGGCTCAGGCTGGAGCTAGGCCCAGACGCTGACTTATTCTCCAGGACCCCCACCTCTGACCTCCCGGGCACCTGCTGAGAAGCTCAATGTTACTCCGGAGCCGCTGGGCCTCGCGTTGGGCATCCTCCTGGGCCTGGGTGGCCCCATTGCTCTTGTCCTGCAGACGCTGCAGCTGTTCCTCTAGGGCACGGCGTTCACCCTCGCTGTCACTCAGCTGCTTCCGCAGCGTACCCAGGAGGTCCTGGCTGGCTTCATAGCGCCCACGCATGTCCTATGCATGGGAATCACTGAGTCTGGGGGAGCCCTAAGAAGCCCCCAGAGACCCCTGGCTACTCTCTACTGGTTCCAGGGATGTACACCAGCCTACTCTGTGGTCAAGGCTGGGGAAAGGAAAGTGGGGTGAAACCCTCAGGATAGGTTTCCACTTCCCTTCATTGGGCCCTCACCACCCTTCTGTGTCCTCTGCCAGGGCTCTGAGACTATCCTCCTGGGGTGGAGTTCCAAGCTGAGTTCCAAGAGAAAGAGCCCTGGGCTAGCAGGGCCTGGCTACCCTGACCTAAGCCCCCAGGATGCCAGCCAAACTGCCAAGCACACTCCTTATCCGGGGTTCTGACTACCCCAGGACTCCTCCTCTTTGTATCCTGCTTCTGACTCTACCCCCAGGCTCCTCACTGCCCCCAGTTTCCAAGTTCCTCTCATCCTAGGCAGACTCCTTCTCCCAGGCCTTTTCCCAGGGTCCTGGCTCTGTCTGTCCAGTCAGGGCACCTCATCTCCCTTTCTATACCAAGCTCCTCCCTCCCTAGGCTCTGCCCACAACTGCCCAAGCACCTCCAAATCTGGGCCCAGAGTCTACCGGAGTTCTCAGCTACCTCCATGGATCCAGACTCAGTTGCCCTTTCTTGGGGCTCTGACTCCACCCCGGGATGCCTAGGCTCCTCCCCCAGACCCTGGCCCCGCCCCCAGGACACAAGTTCCACCCCTGGGCTGCCCAAAACCCTCTCCAGTACTTTGGCTCCACCCCAGGATGCTCAGGCTCCACCTCAGAATCCTGGCCCCGCCCCTAGGCTGTCCAAGTCCCTCACCCAGAAAACTCCGGTCCTTTCTTACCTGAACCTGCAGCTGGCGCTTATGCAGGGCAGAGTGGATCAGGGTGAGCACGGAGGAGTCAGAGCAGGCTGGGGAAGGGCCCCGGCGCGGGGAACGGCCGCGGCCAGGCGAAGAGCGTCGCTGTGGGGACGGGGTCCGGGGGCCGGAGAGCCCCCGCAGGCTGCCCTCAGACGCTTCGGCTTCGGCCGTGTGCTCGGAGCCGCTTAGTTGGACGCCGCTCTCCATGTCCGATAGGACTGCCTGAGGGTGGGGTATAAAGGCAGAAGGAGGACAGCGCAGGGTTAGTGGGTAAAGAAGCCCAGGCGGGTCAGTGGGGCCGCTGGGGGCCGTGTCCAGCTTCCTCCAAAAGCCTGCAGCAAATTCTAAGCTCCCTTCCTACAAGTCTTCCTGATTCCACCTCCACTAGCTCACAGCCCTCAGCCTGGTGTATAAGGCCTCCCATTTATTGCGAAGGCCTCATTCAGCCTTTCTCACAGATGGGCCTAGAACCTGCGGTGCCTCTCCCAGGCTGGGTCCCCAGGTTCCCCAACCACTTGCAGTTCAGCTCAAAGCCACCAAAGGATGTGGTGGCCACGGATTGCTTGGCCTTGCCTTGCCCAGGGCTCCCCCCCTTTCTGGCCTATCCCGGCTCTCTCCCACCTCACACCTGTGCCAGATCCCTCAGAGTCTGCTGCAGCCCCTCTCCCTCCTCTGTCTCCAGGGCCGCCTGCTCCTGGAGCCGCAGGGATTCCTGGAGTGGTGTTGGGGAGACAAAGCAAAGGTGGTCAGGGTCTCTGCCCTAGTCTAAAACTCCACTCATCTCCCTCCCTGGCTCCCCACCCATTAGGTGGCCTCTAATGCCAGCAGCCCCACAGTGTCCTCACTGCAGGCTAGGCCCAGAGAAATGCAGTGTCCTGCTCTAGGTCACACAGCCTATTGGAGGAGAGCTGGACATAGAACCGGGCCTGGCGCCACACAGGATGACCAACCCAAGCAGTACCCTTGAAGGCTGTCCCTCTGGTGGGGAAGCAGCTGAGTTCCAAGAGAAAGAGCCCTGGGCTATCAGGGCATAGGCATGAGTTTAAGTCCTGATTCCCCAGCTTACTGGATCTGAGACTCTGGACAAGTATTGCTCCTTGGGCCTCGGTGTCCTCATCTGTATAATGGGGATCATGCTATAGGGCTGCTAAGAGGATTAAATGGGATAAAGGAGGTGAATGTGCTCACACTAGGCCTGGCACATACTAGGTGCTCAATTAATGAGGGGTGAAATTGTCTGAGTGGGATGCTCAGGGGTGGCCCAGCAGCCCAGCCCTCAGCCTGTGTCCAGTGCCCCCATCCTGCCCTGCCACATCTCAGGGGCATCTGCATCTCACCAGGGCCTCAAGCTTCTCCGTGAGGGCCTTGTTGACTCGATCCTTCTCCAGATTCTGATTCTGAAGGCACTCCACTGTCAAGGTCAGCTCTGTCACCCTGGAGGTAGGGAAGCAACAGAGGTAAATGGGAGACCACCCCAGCTTCTCCTCAAACCCCCAGCTCTGTGTCCTTAATGCTTCCCCAAACCTAAGGTAGGGACCTTAGGACTCATCTCCATAGCTGTGTGATCTTGAACAAGTCACTTCTCTCTGGGCCTCAGACTTCTCATCTGTCAATGAGAATGCGGTTGTGACCTACTTTATCTCATGAAAAAGCACTCTGGGACTTGTCTAGCTCATAGGAGCTAGGAGCAAAACTTCTGGCATTGGAGGTTCAACTACTCGTGATGTACCCTGGGCAAAAGCCCTCTGGACCTCAGTCTCCCCTTCTGCCAAATGGGGTGCCTGGGAAGACTGGCTGAGCTCATACAGGGGAAAGGCCCGACCCCAGTGAATGTACCCCGTTCCTCCCTGCATCTCCAAGTGCACTCTGCAGGGAAGCCTGCCTCGTGTGGTGCCTACCAGGTCCCCTGGTAGGGACCCACCTGGCACTGAGGTCGGCCTTATCCAGGTTGCTTTGCACCTGCAGCTGGGCTAGGCCCTTCTCCTGGAGCACCTTGGCCCGTAGCTGCTCCTCCAACTGGGCCTGCAGCAGTGCCTGCTTCTCCTGGGCCGCCTCGGCCCGGCTCTCGGCCAGCCGCAGGCCCGTGCTCAGCCCCAGGCCCGCCTCCTGGACAGCTCGTGAAGTCCGGGCCAGCTCCCCTCCCAGCTGCAGCAGGTCCCTGGTGGAGAGAACACAGGACAGGGATGGAATGGGGGGTGGCCTCCCAAGGGTCAATCAAAATTACACTAGGATGTTATTTGTCACTATCAGATTGGGAAAAAAAGTCACCTACTGCACACTGTAGGTGAGGCTATGGGGAAACATGGCCTCCCCCTACACTGTTGGCGGGAGGGTTACCCCAAAGGAGGGCAATTCATCTCTGATGAATTATTTTTAATCAGTTCATTTTATTTTTTTTTCTGTACTGTTTTTATTTTTATGTAGTTTTTCACATATTTATTTTACTATTTTTTTATTTTCAATGACAGTTGACATTCAATGTTGTTTAACATTAATTTCAGGTGTATAGTATAATGGCTAGACATTTATATAATTTATGAAGTGATCCCTATCTATCCTGATTAGCCTAGTACCATACATAGTTATTACAATATTACTGACTATCTTCTCTGTGCTGTACTTTACACCCCAGTGACTATTTTGTAACCGCCAATTGTGCTTCTTAATCCCGTCACCTTTTTCATCCAGTCCCTGAAACCCCCTCCCACCTGGCAACCATCAGTTCTCTGTATCTATGAGTCTGTTTCTGTTTTGTTTGTTCCTTTATTTTGTTCTTAGATTCCACACATAAGTGAGGTCATATGGTATTTGTCTTTCTCAGTCTGACTTATTTCACTTAGCATAATACCCTTTAGGTCCATCCACGTTGTAGAGCTCACAAATTATAAATGGATCAGGTCTTTGACCCACCAACTCCACTTCTAAGAATTTATCCTACAGATATGCCCCAATGCATGGAAAATGACCTGTGTATAAGGTAAGGTGATCCACTGCAGCATTGCTCAGGTAAGAAATATTGGTAACAACCTCAATGACCATAAAAGGGGGCTTCTATGAAATAAATGGTGACACATCCATTCAGTGGAATATTCTGTAGCTAAGAAAAACGAATGGGGAACCTCTTGAGAGCCTAAAACGGAGCCACTTCCCAGTTATAACTATGAGATGAAGAAAGTATCTCCAAGTATTAAAAGATGAAATTCTACCAAGAGCACATTTTTTAAAAAGCGGTGTGTGTGTGTGTGTGTGTGTGTGTGTGTGTGTGTGTGTGAGACCTGCTGTATTTGCTTGTATAAAATAATCCTGGAAGGTCACTTAGGGAAGTGACTGGTCATACTGCTTGCCTCTAGGAGGGAAGAGGAGTGTCCGGGACACCGGTAGGAGGGAGCCTTTTCACCGTACACCCTTTTGGAATTTGAACCTTGTGAGCATACGAGTTATTCCAAAATAAAATGTTAAATTTTTAAATGCTAATGAAAAATAAAGCATATTTAGAATTCATCCTCTCCTTTCCTGAATGAACTGTACCACTCGGTATCTAATAGTAAAAAGAAGTGCAGGGCTGATCCAGTGGCTCAGGCGGTTGGAGCTCCGTGCTCCTAATGCCGAATCCTAACGCTGAAGGCTGCCGGTTCGATTCCCACATGGGCCAGTGGGCTCTCAACCACAAGGCTGCCAGTTCGATTCCTCGACTCCCACAAGGGATGGCGGGCTGCGCCCCCTGAAACTAACAACAGGCAACTGGACCTGGAGCTGAGCTGCATCCTCCACAACTAAGATTGAAAGGACAACTTGACTTGGAGAAAGTCCTGGAAGTACACACTGTTCCCCAATAAAGTCCTGTTCCCCTTCCCCAATAAAATCTTTTATAAAAAAAGAAGTGCCTCATATGGAAGAATTCCAATTAATACATGAAGAAGTGACAGAACAAGACAATCACGACTGTGCAACCTCTGATGAATGTCTGGATCTTGGCATTGACCATCAAGGGCTGCCAGCGCAGAAAAAGAGAGACACCCAGGTATTACGGCCTCCTCTTGCAAAGCACACAGCACTTAAGAGTCTTACAAAAGAAACCCAAAAAAACAAACAAAAGTACCCCGAACCTGAATCTGATCAAGCCTTAAATCCAACATCCAATTGACAGGAAATACAGGGGATAAAGGTGTTAAATGACACCCCAGAATCCAGACTGTGGGAATCTCTTAGGACAACTGTCCCAGTTTCCTGAACAAATAATTAAAAGACACTTAAAGGACAAATCAACCCATTGCATTTTGTGAACGTCTACAGATCCTGATTCAAGCAAATCCTAAAGATAAAAAATGAAGCGAAACCATCGGTGACAGGGATGAGTCAATTAGAAATTTGGACACTGATTGAATATTTGATGATTTTAACAAAAGATCATTAACGAAACAAAATTTTAATGTAAAAAGGGAAACACATTGGTCTACCTGCCTCTAGGCATTCTGCTTACCTCTGCTGCTCAAAGACGAAGCATAACCAAGCTCCCCTGCTTTTGATGCTCTCCTTTCCTGACCTCCCTTCACCTGCCTTTTGCTCCAACCCCACCAGCTGCCATATTCTCCCACCCCCAAGCCTTAGCTCAGGCTGTGTTCTCTGCCTGGCATGCCCCCAGTTCTGCCAGTAAAATCCTACCCACCCCTTGAGGTCAGTGCAAATTCCACCTCCTCTATGAAGTGTTTTTCTGACTTCCCTACACCTCCCATCCTCTGAGCATCTGGGACATTCTCTCCTTTCCACTTTCATGTCACTGACCGTTCACTTCCTCAGCCTAGAATTTTGGTCCGTATCTTTCCATCACTCGAGGCGGTGAGGATATGAGATGAGATAAAATGTACAAAGAACCTAGCTCAGAGTCCACACCTAGTAAATATGGACTGCCACGCTCATAGTAAGACTTTTCATTATTACTAGTTGCCTCTGCGTCTCCTAGGGCCTGGCACACAGTAGGTATGTTGATTTGGACTAAAGTTCAACCAAGTTCAACTTAAAAAGCAGGGTTGCCTCCCAACTGCTGCTGCAGCGTCTCCCCAAACCGCCCCCTCCGTCAGCCAGGCCTTACCTCTCAGTGGACATCTTCACGTCGCTGACCAGCCGCCGGACCCCTACAACCTGCCTCCAGAGGAGGAGCAGGCGGCTGTGCTCGTTGCTGAAGTAGGCATTGAAGGACTGAAGGGAAGACAGGCTGAGTAAGGGCCCACCGCTTCCTCCCCAGCTCCGACCACCCTGGGAGGCACTGTCACCCAGGGAGGGGGTCTTCCCATGCCAGCTCTGGGGCTGTGCACAGGGCTGTGTCAGAGCTGCCACTTCCATGCTCTCAAGCCTCCCTCTGGCACAGTGGGTTTCACTGTCTTCACCAGCTACAAGAGGCAGTGAGAAAGGGCAGAAAGGGCCGGGGACCTAGGTTTGCATCCCAGCTACCAGCTGCATGATTGTGGGCAGGTTACGTAATCTCTCTTTAGAAAGAGGTTGACGGCACCTACCACATACGATTATTATGAGGAATAGAAAAGAAATGCACACCTGGCATGTAGTACGCGCTAATCAAGGCCAGTTATTATTGAAACTATTTACCTCCCCTAAAGGGCTCCCCTGGCCAGCTGGGCACTCCCGCTCCCTCTCCTGAGGTCTGAGTCCCCCCCACTATACAAAGGCCCTTCCCCTCGGGTCAGGCTGGGCCCACGAGGCCCCACTGGCTTCCCAGCACCCCTTTGCCCACCTCTTCCTCGCGCCTCCATGCAGCCTCCCGCTGTTCCAGTTCCTTGCGGCTGCGTGTCCAGTCGCTGGTCACTTTGCGTATGTCCTCACTCAGAGCCTGGTTGGCTGAGTTCGCCTGGTCCAGCTGCTCTCGGAGCATAGCGTTCACCTGGGCCAGGCTGGCACTCCTGGGTGATACAAAAAGGGAACAGTGGGCACGTGGCCGGAGAGGACTGCTCTGCCAGCCGTGACCCCTCTCTGCTGTGCCCCACCTCTGCTGTTCCTCCTCTAGGCGAATGAGGGTGCTCTCCAGGTCTCGGCTGTGCTCTGTGTCCTGGGTGGGAGAAGAGAGGCATCAGGTTGGGCACGCAGAGGGAAGGGCCTGCCCTGCTCCACCCTGGCACCCACCCTCAGCCTCTGCTGCTCCAGCTCTGTGGATCTCTCCAGCAGCTGCTGCTCCAGATCCGAGCACTTCTTCTTATACTGGAGAATCTGGGGATGGGTGGGGAGCGAATGGTTAGCCCCGGGGGGTGGGGGCAGGGCAAAGTGAGCACAGGGTAGGCAGGAGCAGGAGTGGGCGGCCCTGACCTTGGCCTGCAGCCGCTGCACAAGCTGGGCCTGCCGCTGCTGGCCCTCCTGGTAGGCCTGCAGCTTGCGCCGGTAGGAGGCCTGCTCCTCCTGCAGCTGCCTCCGCAGCTCCACGCTCTGCCGTGCCAGCCCCCTGGGCTCCTGCGTTTCCAGCTCCCCAGACTCCAGCCGCACAGCCTGCTCCAGCTGCAGGGAAGGGCCCTGGGTGAGAGTCCTGGGCCTCCGGGGAAGGCAGGCACAGGCCTCTGCAGGGGGTGCCAGGCTGGGGCCAGACCCACAGTGCCTTGCAGGCACATGTGGGCAAGCCCAGGATGCAATGCACGTGTGCACAGGTTAATGCAGCCATGCGTGGACACACAGACAGGGCGTGCATGGACACACAGGTGGGGTGTGTGTGGACACATGTAGGTGGACCCACAAACGTGTGCATGCAAAACACAAAGATGCACCTGGGGGTAAACCTTAGCGGCCCTGGGCACGGCGAGCCTCTCCTCCAGAACAACCAACCCAGCTGTGGTTGATAAATATTAGATCTGTGCCCCTGTCCCCCAGCCCCGTCCTAAGTGAGCTCAGCAGAGCCCGGCTTTTTATTCCCCCTTGTATCTTAGACCTAGAACAGTGTTAGTGGCACATTTGTTGAGATCATGAATTAATGGCATAAGCACACGTGAAAACATTCAGACAGGGGCATCTATACATACATGCCTATCTGAGGGGACATGCACCCTCACAAGGCACACAGGCAATGCCAAACATCCCGAGTGACACGGATGAACTCGGCAGCCTGCCCCCACTCCCTGCATACACAGCGCTCCGATTTGTGAGAGGTGAGCACAGATGTTCTAATCTACGGCTTAAGAATACCCTCCCAGCCCCGGCCCGGCCTCAAGCTCCCACCTCTCCCTGACCTCAGGGGAAGCCTCTGCTGTAAGCCGCTTCCTCCACCCCCAGGCAGCGTGCAACCCCCTCATCATCACATCCTGTAGGCAGAGGCAAGAGGCCTGGCTCTGGCTGCCCCCACCAGCCTTGGAACCCCCTTTGCCCCTTAGGCACCTGCTGGCCCCACCTGTTGGGAAGGCTGCTGAGGATGAGAGGGACTAGCAAGAGTGACAGCGCCCAGGGAGCACCAGTGGATGACAGCCCAGCCCAGAGGCCTCTGACGTCAGCCCACACTCAGCATCCACCTCCCTACTGCCTGCTGCTCCAGCCTGGGTAGGGCATTCATACACCCACCCACGCCGGGTTCCAGGCAAGCCAAGGGCAAGGCCAGCTAATCTCACCCATGCTAATAACAGGGCCGGGCCAGGTTAGTGGCAGGTACAGGTTTCCTCCAGGCGTGGAGGGATCCAGTAGCCCAGGAGATGCTCAATGAATCCATGAGAAAGCTGAAATTGGCCACTGGGGTGCCACCCACAGGGAGGGGCTGGTGAGGGCTGCTTGGGGGCCTCATCTCAAGTTGGGGGGAATATGGTCTGAAGGTGTGAGGGGAGGTAGTATGCAGGGGGTCTCTGCCTGGAAGGGAGGCTGCAGGTCCATGACCAGTGTCTGCAAGGAGTCCACCCATGTCAGTGTCCACATCTGAGAGATGCTGTGTGTTATGTGCGTCGATGTGGGTGTACCTCACGGTGTGCGTGGGGTGTGTGTTGTCATTTGTCTTCACCTGGGACCGACCCTGTGTGTCTCTGTGTCTGGGCCTTCCTGGGCCAGGGTGAGGTGGCATCTGTGCTCGCAGGTCTATGTCGTGGTGACGGCGGTGGGTATGTCGGTGTGTCCCCACGTGTTTATGTGTTTGTATGTCTGTATGCACAACCGTATGTGTATCTGGGCACAACCATAAATGTAACCGTGTGTGTGTTGGTGGTATACATATCGGTCACTCTATGCTTTGTGCACCTGTATGTACCTTTGTCTGGCCGTGTGTGTCCATGAGATGTGAAACAATGTATTACTGTCTACGAATCGGGTATGTCATGGTGGTGTGACCGTGCGTCTGGGTGACACATTCCACGCCTGGGTGGGACTGTGTGTGCCTGGGTGGGACTGTGTGTGTCTGGCTTCTGCGGTGCCCAGTCCATCAATCTGAGCGCGTCCCTGGGGTGAGTTTGTGTTTCTGTGTGGTATGTTTTGTGCATCTGTGTGGGTCTGTGTGGGTCTGAATGTGGCCTGTGCAGTGTGTGATTTGCAGTTTGGACCAGGTGCTGTTTGCTTCTGTGATTAAAAGGGGTTCAGGCAGTTGCTGGGTGCTCCACCTGCTTCCCCAGCATTCACAGCCAGGCCCAGGCCACTCTCAGCCACACCTCACCCCTTTCCACAAACTTCTTCCCTCACAAAACAGCCTTTCAATTTTACTTGTAATTCAAAAGGGAAGCAGGGTGCCACCAAGCTTGGGATGAAAGAAGTTTACGGTCTCCCCTAGCAACCGTTGCCCTAGTATCCATTATTAGAGTCACTCTATCCAGGTTGCCATGGACACGGGGAGCCCAGGGGGTCCATCATGTCCTATGGAGCCAAAGGGGCAAAGCCACTCCCTCCTTCCCATCCAGCTGCCTCACCCAACACCTGCTCCTCAGGGACAAAAAGAAGGGTGGGCTCCACAGAGACCCTGAGGGCCTCCCTCTGAACTAGGAAGTGGCGCCTGGGAGCCCCTGCCTCAGTTTCCCTACATGCGATCAACAGGACACAGATCCTGACCTCGCCTCCACTCTCTTTTCCCAGGGATGCTGTGGGGTTTAAAGGGTCCGAACAACCTTGCTGACTGCAAGGTTGTCCACATGCAACAGTTTCAGCCACGGTGGCAGCGTGGGGACAAGTGGGCAGAGGGAGAGGTAGTGCCACAAGACCACAGAGCCCAGACCATGGGCCACATCCCAGCTCCATAGCTGACCTTGGGCCTATCGTGCCTGTCTCCCCATCTGAATAAGGTCCTCCAGGCTCCGATGTTTTCTGTGCGCCACTCCCCCACCCCCCAGGAAAGGCCTGCCGGTCATTCTCATCCAATCCCTGCCTCCAGGTGGGGCTGTGCTGACACCATCTCAGAGCACAAACACTAGGCTGCACATGCTATTCAGGGGCGTCCCCAGCCACATGCGGGAATTTTCAAGACTTCACACAGCCCCACTCTCTCACACTGTGGCCCCACCCCAGCAGCTGTGTCCTAACAGACAAGAGACCTGTTACTGCCCACCTCTTCTGCCCTTCCCCTGCCAGCCAGTGCAGCAGTGCTGGCTTCACTGTCAGTCAGAAGATGGCATTTCAGAGGCAGCCCCTGCCCCCGTGAACCGGACACTGTGCCAGGGGCCAAAAGGTGAAAGGCTGGGAGGGGGCTGGCTCAGGGCCCCACCACCACCGACAATGTGTAACTCAGGCCAGCCCGCCCTCCACACCCCCCACAAACCCTGGGAAAACTAGCTGCTCTGTCTCCAGTGCTGGGGCCCACTGCAGGCCCCCCACCCTGCTCCTCTGCAAGTCCCAACAAGTCGGGGGCTTGTCCAAGCGGGCAGATACCAGGACACGGGCACAGCCCACAACCACACACAGAAATGCATATCCCTCTTCCCAGTAACGGTATTCGAGACCCTGTGTGGACAGGCGGGCTCAGCGGCCCTTGGCTAATCTTGACTCTGCCAGTACCACACAAGGGACCCTGGGCCAGCTTCAGTCTCCCATTTCCAACATCAGACAGTCATGTCTGAGGTCCTTCCAGCTTTCCAGGGGCCAGCTGCCCTCCCTGGACCTCCCAATTGTCTCTTCCCATACCCAGGAAACTGCAGAGCCCTGGGTTGGGAGTAGAGACGTAGCCTTCAATGGCTGTGTGACCCCAAGCACAGTGCTTGCCCTCTCTGAGCCTCTGTGAAATGAGCATCACAGTGGTTCCAGCCTTGGTGCATTAAATGGAAAGCACCCAGCCCCTGCCTGGCACACAGTAGGCACTCAATAAACAGTAGCTACTATTAGGACTGTCATTAACACCCACACGTCTCCCATCTGCACACATACTCCCTCCTTCATGCAACCTTCCCACCAACTTTCAGCCATCATCAACTCCCCAGGGTCACCTCCCTCGAGCCTAGAGGCCCAAAGGAGACAGTGCACTGAGAGCAACCTGCGCCCCTGGCCCTGGCCCACCCCTACCGCCTGCCGCAGGCCCTGGGACCCCCACAAGCCTAAGCACAGTCCCCAGGGGATGTGAATCCTGTCTGGACTTGGAGGCAGGCCTGGCTTCTCCTCTTCCGTGGCTGGGCCTCGCCCCACGGGGAGGGCAGCAGGTCTGTGGCTGCCTGTGCCTAGCCCAGCCTGCCCTAGTGCCCGGCCACTGTTAGGTGGACCCCAAAGCCCATGTAAATGGGAGCATTAAGGAGATGTCCAGACACTCAAGAGGTGCCAGGGGCCTCTAGGGGTCCTATTCTGTGTGTCCCTGACCCCAAGCAGGTCCGGGACACACAGGAATGAAATACCCCTTGTGCCAGGCACTTTATTCCATTATCTCACTGATTCCTCCCAGCTCCACATCATTTTACCGTCCTCACTACAGAAAACAGACTTAGACAGCGGAGTGATCTGTTCAAGTCCATTCTAGTTGGCAGAGCCACAGGTCAAACCCAGGACGGCCTGAGTCCCCGTGTGCAGGCCTGCCCTGGCCTGGCCGTCTCCCTGCCCTCACAGCAGGGGATCCCCTGCCCCAGCTCTCAGCCCCCGGCAGCACCCACCCTCTCGCTGACCGCATTGTACTTGATGGCCAGCTCATCGCGCTCGGCACGGCTCTGGGCCAGCAGGTCCTCCACACGGGACAGCTCCTGCTGCAGCAGCTGGTTCTCCTCCTGCAGCGACATCATCAAGGCCATCTCTGTGGCTGGCAGCAGGGCTGGAGAGGGACAGCAGACACATGATTAGCTTCTATCTGGGTCCAGGGGGACATCCTCCCCCTACAGGTGCCCCCCGACCCATGACTGGAGGCAGGAGGACAGACCAGGCCCCAGGAGGAGGCTTGGTGGGAGTGGAAGCAGCACCAGACCACACAAACACAGCTGAAGAACAGAAAGGGGCAAAGCGACAGACCTAGGGCTAGACTTAGAGTGGACACAACTACAGCTTAAGTGTGACCCCAGCAGGCCTGGGAGGTGCAAGAGGAAGGCTCAGTCTCTAGACAGGAGACTAGGACCCAAGGTCTAGTTCCTTCCTCCTCCAATTACTACTCTTCTCTGGGCCTCAGTTTTGCTGATCTGTAAAATGGGTGAAATGGTAACCAGACCCTGCCAGGAAAGCCTCACTTAAGGGAAGGGTTTCACGTAACTTCTGAGGCGAGGGCTCAACATAGTGTAGGTCAGATTGTGAGGAGGAAAAAGAGGAGAAAAAGAAAGGCCAGAGGGAAAAATATTAGTGTCCTCCCTGTCTTGTGGGCTCCCCTTCCACCCAGGAGAACTGGACACACACCACAAGCCTCTAGGCTCTTCCGGCCTGGATGAGGGCTCTCTAAGTCCCTGTCTGGGGCTCCTACAGGCTCCAACATTCCTAGTCTCCCAAGAAGGCTGAGGTTGAACAAGGGCTGTGGCAGGAGCCCCAGAAACACCACCAAGGAGAGCTGCTTACATGCCAGCTGATTGCGTGCCCTTCCCAGACCCTCAAACCACATATGCAGTCGGGGTGCCACCCACCAGGAGGAGCAGGGGCCCATCAGCTGGGGCAGGGCCACCCCTCCGGCTTCTGCAAAGCCCTGAACTAAGCTGAACGGCCCTCCTCCTGTAATCTCAGGTTCAGCCAACTCACACCTTCCCTGGGAGGGAATGTGGAATTTGGGGTCTAAGTCTTTGCAGCAAGGAGGGGATGCTTTGCCCTGCCTTCTAGCAGCATGACATGGGAACAAGTCCGGGCAAATTACTCCTCTGAGCCTCCATTTCCTCATCTGTAAAACGGGTCCTTCCACCATAGGGTTCTGCCTACCTGCCAGTGAGTATTCAAGAAATGGAAGCTGCAATCATTATCATCACCCTGACTGTTGAGGGGGGTGTGAGAAGAGGTGAGATGCGGGCAGTGTCTATGCAGGGGAGAGGGCGAGGTGGTACCTGGGCTCTCAGGCTGGGAGAGGTTGCAGGTGACGATCTCCCTGACGCGGGCGGACAGGCAGGTGGGCTGACAGTCCTGGGCCGGGTCCTGTACACTCAGGCCCTTCTCCTGGCCCGGCCCCAGGACACTGCTCTCCAGTGTCTGCAGGGAAAGAGAGAGGGTCTGTGGGGGACCTGAGTCCCTGGGCTCCCTGGCCTGGGGGGCAAGGAGCAAAGTCCTGCCGCCCAAGATGTGGGTGCCCAGGAGGCCGGCAGGAAATCCCTCAAATGGAGGGAAGTCTAGGAGTTAGAATCGCAAAACGCCCCACGGAAGGACACGCTTGTGTACCCCCTGCCAGGGAAGGAGGCCCCCGACGAGGGCCAGAGAACCAAACCCCATCAGGGCAGCAGAGTGTTGGGGCGCCAATCCAGCTCCAACCTAGATGGGTGAGAATCCCCCTGTACCAGGAGAGGTTACCCCAATCCTAAAATCTGGGAGTAGGGACCCCCCACACCCCACAGGCCACAGGGAGTAGGGAGCCACAGTAGCTGAGCCTTGTGCAGCCCCCTGCCCCACGTCTGGCTAGGAGCTGCAAACCAGGGTCCCTGTGCGCCCCACCACCACACCACTCGACACCCAACATGCGTGTATTCCTCACCCACTCTTTCCAGAGCAGCTGGACAGGGGAGGGCACAGCTCCCAGGACCCACCTGGATAACCGTCTCCAGTGCCAGCTGGGCCTCCAACGACCCCTCCAGCCCCGAGCTCATGGGGGGAGGCTGTAGACACCCCTCTCCAGGCCCTTTTCTAGGGCCCCGAGACTAGATCAATCCGCCCAGCCCACCCCACAGCCAGACTGCTGAGTTGAGCACAGGGCAGATTAGGCTTAAATCCGGCGGCGCCCCCATGTGACCACGGCTGTGGGAGGGGCTAAGAGGGGCAGGGGGTGGGAAAGCAGAGGGGAGGGAAGCGAGTCAGGGGGGAACAGAGGGAAGAAGAGGGATGTAGAGGGGAGAGGAGTAGAGAAGGAAGAGGTGGGGGAGAAAAGGAAGGAGCAGAAAGACAAGGGAAAGGATGGACAGAGGGAGGGGGAAGGGACGGGACCTGGAAGTGAGGCTCCCCAAAACACACACACACACACACACACACACACACACACACACACACACACACTCCCCCTCCCCACACTCTCCAACTGCTGGGTCCTAGAGCCCTCCAAGCTCAGGACGGGGTCAGCTTTCTGGAGACAGGAACGGCCAGAGTCTTTGAGAGTTTGTTAAGAATGTATCTACAGGGTGCTAGGTGACTTTTCCCATATCCAGTGCAGGGAATAGAACACAGGCTGTGGAATCACCGAGACCATGCAAGGAAGGGAATACCCCTCACCCCTGTTCCCACACCCCTCAGCTGTGTGCCCCAGGAGAGCAACTTTGCCTCAGTGTCCCTAGTGTAAGATGCGGATACTACTGGCACCCATCTCATGGAGTTACCTGGGGGATTTATCGAGAACGTGTGACTCGGGCTGGTTCACAGCGAACATTCAATAAATACTGATTTCGCTCATTCGAAAATCCAAAATGTACAGTCTCGGTACCCCAGGGCCCTGGGGCTCAGTGGTCCACCTACCACCTCTCATTTTTCCTTCCCTGTGCCAAGGACGCTGTACAGCCTAGAGGTTAGGCCCACAGCTTTGGCCCACAGATCTGGGGGTCACATCAGAGTCCACTCTGCCACAGGTTGGCAGTATGATCTTGGACCTCTCTGAGCCTCAGTCTCCTCATCTCTAAAATGGGACGCATGGCACTTACTACATAGAGTTGTTGTGATGATTACATGGGTTGAAAGTTGTAGGGGTTTCAAACCACAACTGGTGTCTAGTGAGCGGTTAGTAGATGGCAGCTGCTGTCATTAGCATCAAGTGTCTGGGCTCCTGCTACTTCTCCACCCTTGGCCTCAGGGCACCCTCCACTCTACATGCTCAGTCCCATAGAAGGCATATTTGCATTCTCTCATTAAATCCTCAACTCAACCTATTTCCAGATGAGAAAATCGAGGCTCAGAGAGGTGGGGTTCTTACTTATTCAAGGTGGTAAGCCCAGAACCCCTTCCACTCAGGCCAGGCAGCTTCCCAGTAGTGCCTCAGGGCAAGGCCGGAGCCTTTGCATTTCAAGGCTCCACTACTGTGTCTAGGTCAGACCCAGGAATGCAGCAAGTGCTGCATAAATGCTCATCAGTCCAACCTGGACCCCTCACCCCCAACTAGGGAATCTGTCCTGCAAACGAAAGCCAGAAAACAGGACACACCAGGCCACAAAGAGAAGTGCCACCAAGTTGCCATGGCAACCAAGGCCAGATTTAGGCAAAACTAAATTCAGCCAGAAGCAGAGAGCTGCCACTACAAAACCCTGGGACCCCCATTTTCCCACCTCTTGACAGCCTCCAAAAACCCAGAAATGCCTCTACGGGCTACACACCTATAACCAGAGCAGAGGGGAGGCCGCAAACACTCCTAGGGGAGGATCTCCACTCCTGCTTACCCAGCTTGGCAGAGAGGGGTCCGCTAATGAACTGACGTATTGGGTGCCTTCCTCCAGCCAGTGCCCTAAAACACGGGGGAACGGAGCAAGATGCCTGAAGCCTGGGCATCGGATGATACCAACCCGTGGCTCTGCCCACAAAGTTCTCCCTGTAGAGTCCTACTGGGTAGTATAGGTCCTAAGAAATCATATCTAAACCCCGTGTGTATGTATAATTCTCCAATACCTGCAGTTTCCAACCCATTCTCAAAACAATGATGGAATTCCTCACTGGAAGGGCCTGGATGTCATAGCTTCAGCATCTGACTGCCAGAACTCCAAATTTGGTATGCCTTCCCACCAGCTGTGTGACCGTGGGCCAGTGACTTTGCCTCTCTGAATCTGTCTCCTCATCTGTAAAATGAGATAATGACAGTGCCAGCTTCTATCATGAGGATTAACTAAGATGACCCATGCATCACTGTATGCTTCAATATGGTGTGGCAGGCAATGCTATGTGTTCAAAAATATTTCTGCTTTTTCTTAGGAAAATGGCTAGAAGCCATTTCCCAGACTCCCTTGCAGTGAGATATGGCCATGTGATCCAGTTCTGGCCAGTAGAATTAAGACAGAAAGAATGTGTGCCACTTCAGACCTGGCCCATAAAAATGTCCCATGAGGAATTGTTTATCTCCTTGCCTGTCCACTAGCTGAAAGGAAATAACTCTGCGGTCCTGGGGGATGCCAGAGCCACAAGCTAGAAGGGATTTTAGGTCACCATGTAGAAAGCCATGTGCCAAACACCGAACAGGGATTTCCATAAATGAGAAATAAACTTCTGTTGTGTTGAGCCTCTGATATTTCTGGGTTTCACTATCTCATCACCTAGTGTTAACTTAATCATTACACACTGTTAAATAGTGGTTAAGCGTTGGCTATGATTAGTGTACTCATTACAATCACTAGTATCATTGGCTCTTACCAGGACCTAACCTAGAAGCCTGTGCCTGGTATACAGCAGACTCTCAGGGCCTTTGCACCTGCTCCATGGGTGGGAGCTAGCCAAAAAGACCCTCAAAGATGCCTTATGAGTGTCAAATATACCAGCTGCTCTTGCCCTCTTATGCCTTCTTTATTCTCCAGTGGCTGACTAGAAATTATAACAAAAATATTGAACCAACCATGAGCCAAGCCCTGTGCCCAAAACTTTGCATCTGTACCTTATCTATTTTAAACTTCTTGACAGCCTCGTGATGTGGTACTGTTCTACCCATTTTACAGGTAACAACACTAAGCCTCAGTGAAGTTAAATAACTTGCTCAAAGTCACCCAGCCATGAAGAGCTGAAGCCACAGGTGAGACCCAAGTATGCCTGGTTCCAAAGTTTAAAACAAAAACAGCAACAGCTACCACTGTGTTCTGCTTATTGGATGCCAGGTACCACCCTAGGTCTCTGGTGTGTATTATATAAGCCACTGCCATCTCTTGCTTGGACTGCTGAGATGGCTCCTTATGGGTCTCCCTGCTTCCCTACTTGTCCCCCACTCGTCTGTTCTCACAGTTGAGATCACTTCCCTCTTCTGCTCCAACTCTGCCCCCACTGCTTCCTATCACACTCAAAATAAAATTCAACGTCCTGCCACAGCAAACAAGGCCTGCCTGATCTGGCCCCCCGCTCACCTCTCCCACCTCATCTCCCACCCTCTCCCCCTTGCTGGCCTGCTCCAGCCTTGCTGGCCTTACTTGATTCTCAAACACACCAGACACACTCCCACCTCAGGGCCTTTGCACCTGCCATTTTCTCCACCTGGAATGCTCTTCCCCCTTCCTTTTATGGCTGACCCTGTATGCTTGTCAACCAGATAAAAATGTCACCTCTGAGAGAGCAAACCCTGACCTGCATCTAAAGCGGTCTCTGCCAGTGGATATTCACTATGTTCTCCTACACGTGTGCTGTCTGTCTCCTCCAAGGGCAGGGACCAAGTTGGCCTTATTTGCTGCTATCTCCACATTGCCGAAAGCCCAAAGTGCCATGAACAGCTGTTGAGTGAATGAATGCAAAGAGAAAAATAACAATATAGGAAACTAAATGAAAAAAAAAAAAATAGAAAAGAGACAATCCCCCTGGGCTTTGGTGGCCTCACACTGGGCAAGTCTTGGCCACAGATGATGTTACCCCCAAGACTGGAATCCAGGAAGAACTCCCAGTGAACGTATTCTAGCACCTGCCACATCCCAGGAGTTCAGGGTAAAAACCCAGCACTGTCTCTCACAACGGACCCCTGGATGGGAGTGGTGCCTAGTCTCCAAGGGCTGGCCTCCATCCCCAGAGTTTGAGAGACTGACGGACAGCTAAGGGTTTCTGACTTCTGAGTTTTTTCCTGAACCCCGCTTCTGACTGAGGAGGAGCTGGGTCTGGCCTTAACCTCTGGTCTGCTCCTGGTTTCTTGATTAAGCACCCGCTGTGAGCTCAGCTAAGGAAAATAGGAAATCTCAGGTAAAAACAGAAAGAAGGTACTTTCATGGAACCCTCCCCCACTGTCCCATTCACCCAGACAAATCCTGGCTTCTGGAGCTGGGGAGACTGGCCACCATAGCACGGTGGCCTCAGGCCCCATTTTGAGAAATCCAAGGAGTGAAAGGCCCAAGTCCCTGTACAGTCTGGCATCTTGGGCGACGAAATTGATGGCTCTGAGCCTCAGTTTCCTGATCAGTAAAATGGAGCTACTTTCGACTCGGCAGGGTTGCACTGAGATGAAATGACATCCCTCAGGAGAAGGACAGGGAAGGTGACCGGCCCTCAGTCAGGGATCTGCTGTTTGTGGTGACAATTGAGAAGGGCTTCCCACCGCATTTCAGCCCGGAGGAGCAAGGAGACCCCCGGGGCAGAGGGGCGCTCGTCGGGTGCCTGCAGGCCCCAGGGCCCGGGCTGGCTCCCGCCACGGCCCGCCCACAGGGGCCTGCGAGACCGGGGCAAAACTGCAGCAGGACGCGGCAGGATGTCTGCAGAGCCGGTGGACGCGCGCTCCCGGTGGCCGGGAGGGGTAGGGGGAGCAGCCGGTACGCCCTGAGCGCCCCCAAGGACCGAGACAAGGCTCCAGCCCGCCACTGCGCGTGCTCGCCTTCCCGCCCTCCGCGCGCTCGCCTTCCCGCCCTCCGCCGCGCCGCAACCTCAGCCCTGCGGCCCCATCCGCGCGCCCCCGCCGACTCCTCCCGCCGGAGCGCGCCCCGCGTGCTCGAGCCCCCGGGAGCGCGCGCCGCTGGCCTCCTACCTTCGTGCGCTGCCGCTGCCCCCGCCGCTGAGATTGAGCGGGTCGGACCGGGCGGGGCCAGGGGGCGGAGCCCGCACCGGACCCGCCCGCGTCCCGGGATCGAAGGGCGCGCCCTAGGGCGCGGGCGGGGCCGCGGTCGGCGTGCAGCGGGGTCTTTCCTTTTAGTGCTTACTGAAGACCGGTACAGGGTGTGGGCTCTTCGGACACGATCGCACTTACCGCTCCGGACAACCCAGCAAATAGGGATTATTCGCTCTTTATGTATAAAGGGGAAATTGAAGATTAAGCAAGTCGCGCAAGGTCTGGCTGCTGCAAGGTGGCAGAGCAGAATCGGAACCCAGAGCCAAATCGGAACCCAGAACCAGCTGCAGAGTCTCACTGAAGTCTCGGTTCGTACTCCTTGGCCTTAAAGGTCTTAAATTCCTAAGCTCTGGCCTCGACCGATCGCCCAACCCTCCTGAGGGAGCATTCCTGCCCGCCCCTTCGGCGCCCACTGTAGCAATACTGAGGCTTCAATGACATGACCTATCTTTGTTTTCCTGCTTGTCCAGCAACCTTGGATGAGGTCCTCTGGCCTCAGTTTGTCCATCTGTAAAATTGTGTAACCCCATCCACTGCCCATTTCTTCTCAAACTCATGCCGCTACTGTTGGGACTGAGGGAGTGTGATGGTGGCACTAAATCTATTTCTGAGATTTGGATCTCTGGAATAATTAAAATTAATAAGTATAACTTAGTTTGGGACTTTCTGAAAGCTTTCTTTTCTTTGCCTCTTAATGATTCTGCTTCCTATACATCGACTATCCTGTTTCAATGTTTCTATTTACTTACGCCCAGTGCTAGCCCAGTGACTTGGGAGAGGTTTTGCATCTGTATGGGATCCACTCTCCTGGCCCCAACTTAAATCTACATAACATATGCAAAGGTTGCCATAATCAGCTTTACCGCACCTTCTCCCTCCCCTGACTATAGGAAAACTTAAAACTTGAGACCAAACACTCGATGCAGTAGTTTCCAGCAGACTCTGCCCAGTCTACTCTCCTTTTACTTTAATAAATCTATATTTCTATCTGACTCGTGAATTCTTTCACGATCTGCGAGGGAACAGCTACGACACCTACCCCACCTGGGATGGTTAGATAAGACCATAGAGGAAACCATGCTTTAGAGGCTAAACAGCATGTGTGTTTCTTTTGTAACAATACATCAGACTCCATCTGTCTCCCTCTGTTCTTGAAGACATTGAATCAAATCATCCGTTTAAAGGGGGAGGGGGGTCTAAAGCTGTTGGGCTGAGTGAGGGAGGGACGTGCTTTGTTTGAAAGAGCATGTTGAATTTTATAATTTTATATTTGGAAAACAGCAAATACCCAGAAAAAAAAAGCAGCAGGCCTGCGACTAATGGTTCTGCGTTTCCCGTGAGGGGAAGGGATGAGTGTGAGTTTATCTTCCTCAAAGAGGAGCCTGATTTTTACATCTGAGAAACCACACTATAGGCTGCCTCTGTGCCCTTTGGGCTCTGTCACCCAGAGATGGCACAGGCAAGGCCAGGGCTGAGAGCTATTCGTCAAGGACATTGTGGTCAATCCCTGTGACTTGGGGTAAGGAGAGGTGCAAAGTTGGAAGAGCAGTTTCCCTGAGGTGTCCCTGGCCCAGCCAAGAGAGGCCTGACTGACCTCTGCCATAAGCACTGCTGACCCTCAGGTGTCCCAGCATGCCCCAGGTCTATATCACCCTATCTGGAGTCCCCAGACCTGCTGGGTTCCTACTAGCCTCTGACGGGCTCGTGACCTCACAGTCTACTTCTGACTCTGCCTGTCCCTGTGGAGCCCTCACTTCAGAGTGTTTCTCACAGCACCAGGGTCTTGCCCCTCCCTCCAGGAGAACTGCCTGATGTCTAGGTCCCTCTCCACCAGGTCTCTCTTGGTGACCAGTTCCTGAACCTCACAGGCAGCCTGCACTGGCTGGGTACCACCGTGCTGGCTGCTTCCTCTTATCTTTTCGCATTCTGTCCTCAGTCCCCTCTGAACACTTCTGTGAAGCAGGTTCTAGAATTATTTCCATTTTACTGAGACTCAGAGAGGTACAGTCACTTGCCCAAGGACACACAGCGGGGGGTTCAGCAGCTTCCAAGCCCACGCTCTTTCCTCTACACCATGCTGTCTTACATGAGATTCTGGGAAGGCAGCAAACACAGCTCCTCTCCTTGACCCTCTTACCCAAGGAGCCCACAGGAGCCTGCTGTAGGGAGGCACATACTTACACCAGCCTCCTCAGGAGGCCTCTGGCTCTCCTCTCTGAAGAGGCTGGGTCCCCTGCTGTGCTGACTCAGTGGCTTTGTTCAGTTCAGCCTGGCCTGCGGTCATTTGAGTCCCCAGGGCTGACAGCCACCAGTCATCCTGCCCCATACTCGGGTGGTGCCCACTCCAGCCACCCCAGGACCCACTACCAGAGGGAGTTGTGCCCGGTGCTCACCTGCTCACGGCAGAGGGTTCTAAATCTGCAACTCAGGTAACTGGGAAACAAGTGACTGAGTTACCACCCCCAGGTTGCTAAGGCCAAATGCCTGCCAAATCTGGGTGCTAGGCTGGGTGGACTCTGCCCACCATCAGCAAAACCACATTAACCAGGAGGCTTAGAGAACAGGACGTTCCGGTTAACTGGATTTGTGGATAGCTTTTGGTTAACTTGCCAAGTCTTTCTATAATGCCTGACTTTAATAACAAACAATGAGAAAAACCAAACGTCAGTCAGTAGGGGACTTGTACGTGTAAGTCATGGGTTGTTCATTTAATGGAATACTATGAAGTCATTCCAAATACTACAAAAGAGCATTCAATGACTGGAGAAATGGTTACAAGATATTAAGGGAAAGGCTTCAGAATAAGCCCATATTTGTAAAAGAAAAATATTTCTGTTTTTTAATATTTCTTATATATGGATGTAATAGGAACAGGATGAGAAGGCAAGGCACTGAAGTGTTGACCATGCTCTAATACCTTTGGGTGTTGGTATGACAGATGACATTTTAAATGTAGATTTTTCTTTCTTCGAAAAGATGGTCCATTTACATGATTGGAATTCAAATAATACAGAAAGTTATAAAAAGTCTCTCTCCCATCCCTGTCTTCCTGTCACTCTGTCTCACCCTGCAGGCAAGTTGTGGGGGGCTGTTTCCTATATAGCTTTCCAGAGCTATCTTAGACACATAAAGTATTTTTCCCTTCCCATTTTTTATGAAAAGAGAGCATATTGTATCTACACATTATTCTGTATCTTGCTGCCTGCCCTTGATATAGCTTGGTGGCCTTTCCTTATCAACATATACAGAGCTTTTTCATGCTTTGTTTCCCCCAAGGATCTAGTATTCCACTGTTCGGATGTACCTAAATGTATATAACCCATCCCATAGTGATGGACATTGTAGTGGGTAGACTGTAGTGAGTTGTATTGTATCCCTCCCAAAAGATATGTTTAAGTCCTGACCCCCGGTAGTTATGAATGTGACCTCATTTGGACATGAGGCCTTTGCAGTTATAATTAGTTAAGGATTCTGAGATGAAATCATCCTGGATTTCGGATCCACCTAAATCCAGGGGTGGGCCCTAAATTCAATGCAGGGCACACAGAGACACAGGGAGGAGACCATGAGTGGCTGGATGCAGAGATTGGAGTTAAGTTCCTGCAAGCCCAGGAATGCTTGGGGCCATCAGAGTCCGGAAGAGGCAGATTCTTTTTTTCTTTTTTTTTCTTTTTAAGGAGGGCACAGTTCACAGTGGCCCATGCGGGGATCGAACCGGCAAACTTGGTGTTATTAGCACCATACTCGAACCAACTGAGCCAACCAGCCGCCCCAAAAATTCTTGCTTAGAGCCTTTGGGAGGAGCCTGGCCCTGCTGACTGACATCTTGATTTCAGATTTCCAGACTCCAGAACGGGAAGAGAATACATTTCCGTTGTTTTAAGCTACCCAGTGTGTGGAAACTAATATGTAAGCTACCCAGCCACAGGAAGCTAACATGTAAGTAGGCTTCTAAGGCGGTGCTTCCTGAGCCTACCTCCTGGTATTCACTTTCCTGTAATCCCCTCCCCTCTGAGTGTGGATGGGACCTGCAACTTGCTTCTACTTAGTAGAATCTAGCGAGGTGATGGGATGTCACTTCTCAGATTAAGATTGTGACTGCTGTCTTGCTGGCACTCTTGCTTGCTCACTTCGATGAAGCAAACTGCCAACTGTGGGCTATGGAGAGGCCCCTGTGGCAAGAAAATGAGTGACCTCTGTCCAACAGCCAACAAGGAAAGGAGTCCTGCCCTCCCTGTTGAGCCCTAAGATGACACTGCAGCCTCAGCGGATTCCTTGACTGCAGCCTATAACATCTGCGGAGGACCCAGCTGAGCTGCGCCTGGATTCGCAACCCACAGAAACCGTGAGACATAAATGTGTGTTGTTCTAAGCTCAAAGTGTTGGGGTGATTGTTACACAGCAAAAGAAAACTAATGTAGACATGTAGGTTATTTCCAATCTTTGCTCTGACACTATTACAGATGATTGTTGATATTCTTTGTGTTGTTTTCATATTTACAGTACATCAGTACTCAGGAAGAAAACATTGAAGTATCTCTGCATTCAAGTAGCAGTGAGGAAAAACTGGCCTTTTCCCTACTCCAGGCGGTTCTGCCCAGAGCATGGTATCTTCCTGTCACTTCCTGCTCAAATCAACTGCTATTGAGTACGGACTGTGTGCCCAGGATGCACTTCAGTGGCTTCCAATCACCTGTGGAATAAAGCCCTTCCCTTGGCCTGTATTCAATACCTGCCATACTATGGCTTTCTTTCTTTTTCTTTTTTTTAAGATTTTATTGGGGAAGGGGAACAGGACTTTTTTTCCAAGTCAAGTTGTTGTCCTTTCAATCTTAGTTGTGGAGGGTGCCGTTCAGCTTCAAGTTGTTGTCCTTTCAGTCTTAGTTGTGGAGGGCGCAGTTCAGCTCCAGGTCCAGTTGCCGTTGCTAGTTGCAGGGGGCAGAGCCCACCATCCCTTGTGGGACTCAAGGAATTGAACTGGCAACCTTGTGGTTGAGAGCCCACTGGCCCATGTGGGAATCGAACCGGCAGCCTTTGGAGTTAGGAGCACGGAGCTCCAACCACCTGAGCCACCGGGCTGGCCCTCATACTGTGGCTTTCTTAATCCACGTGGAGGGAATAGGAACTTCCATATGTTAAGTAGGTCTCATGTACCATCCCTGTAGACAGCACAGCTCAAATAGATCAACTTGATTAAAAGCATGGATGCTGGAGCCAGACTGCCTGACTTCCAACCCCAACTCTGCCACCTAGCAATTATGCAATTTAGGGCGAATTACATAATCTCACTACCCTTCCATTTCACCATTTGTAAAACTGGGATGAGTAGCAACCTCTTGGGGTTGTTGGCATGGTGAAATGAGTTTTCTGTTTAGTGCACAGGGCCTAGCAGAGTAAGCATTACATACTAGCCACTATCAACAATTGGAACAGTAAGGCCCAAAGGAACATGTTAAGTGACCTCTTGAGGACATGCAGACATGAAATCTGTCCAGATTCCTTTCTCACACACTGACTCCCACCTCAGAGACCCTTCGCTCACCTCCTGTATTAGTTATCTATTGCTATGGGACAATATTACCACACACTTAGCAGCTTAAAACAACTCATTTACTACCTCAGTTTCTGGGCAATTTAGCTGGGTCCTCTGCAGTTGCAATCAAGGTGTTAGCCAGGGTGGGGGGACTCATCAGAAAGGTCAACTGGGGAAGTACCAGCTTCGAGCTCACAGGGTTTGGCAGCACCGGTTCCTTGCAGACTGCTGGACTAAGAGCTTCACTTCGGGCTGGCTGTCAGCCTGCTCTTGCCACCTTGACCCTCTGACTAGGGCAGCTTCTTTAAAGACAGTAAGACAGGTAATTACAGCCTCATGTACGTAATCATGGAAGCAATACCTTGTCATCTGCCTTATTCTATTGGTTAGAAGTCAGATCTAGCCTACACCCAGAGGGGATTACACAAGGGTGTGAACACCAGGAGGTGGGGATTGTGGGGGCCACCTTATAGTCTGCCACACCTGTGTATCCAGACTCTCCCACTGTAGAGAACAGCTCAGGCCTCACAACCCTCAAACCCAACCCCCACCTCCTACCAGTTTTAGCCAGCCCCCGCCCCCACCTGTCCCATTTGGAAACTGCCTTCAGGCGTGAACTTGAAGAGATGCCGGTCCTGTAGCAGCTGTTTTTTTCACTTGGGAGTCCAGTTGGTGATGGAGAAGCACCAATCTGTCCCTTACCCTCCAGACCCTTCAAGGTACTTTTCAGGTTTGATCCTTGATGTTTGTTTCCTCATTATCATGAGTGACGATTCTGGGCATGCTACCTGATTCTAGATAAAGGTGATTACAGTCAAACTATAGGATGGGCACCTGTTAGCGCTCTATACACCTCGTCTGAGTGATGCTTGGGTTAAGCAAGGAGCCTGTGGTCATCCATCTAACCAGGAGACAGCCTAGATCCAAAGCCCAAGGTCTGTCTCCAGAAACTGGTGCTTAACTTAGAAATAAATGAACAGATTTTTCTAAGTCTAAGCTTTCTCATTTCCAGCTTCTAAGCGCTTAGAAAGATGGGAAGTAACGGGAAATAGACAAAAAAGCTTTATCCTCCTGAGAATCCTGATGCAGTTTCCTTATCCTTATTAAATGGGCATGGGGATCCTCAATTCTAATTGTCTTTTCCGCTCTATACTCTTCATTAGCCAGGGTGGCTATTTCCATAACCAACAATAAAAACTGCATCTTTCTGGGAGGCCGGGGGGTTCAGTTAGTTAGAGCGCGAGCTCTGAACAACAGGGTTGCTGGTTTGATTCCCACATAGGCCATTGAGCTGCACCCTCCACAACTAGATTGAAAACAATGAGCTGCAGCTGAGCTGCTGGAGGGGCGGCTGGATGGCTCAGTTGTTTAGAGAGCAAGCTCTCAACAACAAGGTTGCCGGTTCAATTCCCACACGGGATGGTGGGCTGCGCCCCCTGCAACTAAAGATTGAAAATGGCAACTGGACTTGGAGCTGAGCTGCGCCCTCCACAACTAGACTGAAGGACAATGACTTGGAGCTGATGGGCCCTGGAGAAACACACTGTTCCTCAATAAAATAAAATAAAAACAAAGAAACCCAAAACTACGTCTTTCTTACAGAACCCTCAGGCAGAAGTGCAGGGACCTTTTTTAGTGTTTGTTCTCTGTGTGCCTGTGTGCCCTTACTATTTAGGGAGGTGCTTCCACAGGAGGTTTTGGTGGGAGGCAGGGGCCCTCTCCCATGTTAGAAGGCAAAGAGCGCAGAATGTCCCAGAATGGCAAAAAGACTATACTCTTCTAGATACATAGAAGTAACTGGTTGCCTTCGGGCAACAGGACCAAATTCTCTTATTTTGGCCAATGTGACACCCTGGCCTAGGCTTTGTATCTGTACCCATGATCAGTGGTGAGAGGTGGCTGAAGAGTCCAGTTGCAGTATCCTGTAAGGGTCAGGGGGCCATACTGCCAAAAACATGTTCGTCTTTGACATACATTGACAGAAGTAAAAATACTGATTTATTTTTTCATCTTAAAAATCTGGTCCCATGAAAAAGGCGAATGAATACTTTTTCCCTCAGAGCTCTGTTATGCATAGTCCCTGAAGGAGAAAAGAAAGAGGATATCTGCAAACAAGGCACTTCAGAAACCACCAAGAAAACCCCAGTCCGCCAGGAACTGCACGGTGAGCCGGTGAACCCAGAGAGCTGCCAGAGGATAGGAAGGCCGAATCCCCCACCCAACCCCCCACCTCCAAGAGGAAAGCTTCTGCTTTCCTGCCCAGACGCTGTTCCTCCGGCTTCCAGGGCCCACCGTGGTCCTGCATTGCTGACCTGGCCTGGCAGACATGGAAACCAGGCCACGTGGCTGAGATGAACACTGCGTCCTGAAGCGCGGAGCAGCGCCTGTGGCCAACAGTGAGGAATGCTTTCAGAGGAACTTGCTGGGACATATTGCAGGAACGGTCCCTTTAGCAAAGATAATGAGTTAGTGCAGATCAGCATGTGAGCCAAGCAAGTATTAAAATGTTTTAAAAAGCTGGTTAACACTCCTGATTTCCCCCCGATTGTCTGTTCAAGCGGCAGCCTAGAAACCTGCTCGAAAGCAGGAAGGAAGCCCTCCTCCGAAGGTGCCTTGCCGGAAGTGGCTACAGCCAACCGGAGCACAGAAAGCCCCCGTTGTGAACAGAGATCACGTGACACCTGTACCCCCTGAGAGCACAGGGCTGATCGGAATCCAGGCAGCACATGCAACTGTTTCCTTTGCTGTTGGTGGCTGGTGTTTAATACGGGTCATTGTGATGGAAGAAATAGTCTCAGTCTCTCTCACGTCAAGAGAACAGACAGGGTAAGGATCCCGGAGTGTTTCTTCCCGTGTTCTGGTTGCATACTTGAATCCCAGGAAATGGAGTGATACGGTGCCAATTTACTGCCTCACATGTTCAGTCTGTCAAGAGAGTCAGGCAAGGAGGAAAGGAGAGTCATGCTCCAAACAGAGGCTGGTCAGGGAGTGCTTCGGCCTCCTTCCTTTGGCCCAGATGAGGCAGCTCCTTTCCAGAAGTTGTATGAGGATAAAAAGAGTTGTGCTCAGGTCAGAATTGGACCCAGCCGGTGCCTGACTGAGTCTGGCTGGAAGTTGACCTGTAAAGGGAAGATAGGGAGGGGTGGAAGGGTTTAGATGTTTGAAAATACAAAGCAGATAAAAAGGTGGCTCCTCTCTGGACAGAAAGAGCTCCAAGATGTCAGCCCTGGAATATTCCAGAGCAGAGGTCAGCAAACTATAGCCCAGGTACCAAATCTAACCCTCTGCCTGTTTTTGTAAATAAAGTTTTATTGGTACACAGTTATGCCCATTCATTTACATATTGTTTGAGGCTGCTTTTGAGTCAGAAGAACAGAACCGAGTAGATGGAACAGAGACGATATGGCCTGCAAAGTCTAAGCTATTTGCTATCTGGTCTTTTAATAGAAAATGTGTGCTGACCCTGTCCTACAGCCTGTCCATATAAACAATGGTATGACAGGTTGTTAACCTCTTTTCATCCTGACCCCAAGTAAAGGCTTGAAATTTTATGGAGCCAGAGAAGGCAAGAGACCTTGTCTTAGAGATCTAATGAGGATGGGCCAAGGCTAGACCCAGGTTAAGTCTCAGGCCATTATTCTGGGGTAGCTGGGGGAAGGCGGGGGGCGGGAGGGCAGGGAGGTACTGGTGACAAGCCGAAGCACTTAATGAGGTGGCTTAAAGACCAGAGAGTTGCCCAAGGTTGCTCCAGGCCACCTAGCAGTGGAGAGGAACAAAAAGCCTTCAGGGAGAAAAATGTGCCACCCAAGCGCACACTCTGGGGCTCTGTCCTCTGGCTGGCCTGATAAAGCCCAAATCAGAGCTGCTGCTCCCAACATCAGAAGGATGGCTTCTGGAGAATCATCCCAGGTTTTTAGAGAAACAGAGAATGTGACCCTCCTCACCCTGTGGATTTCGTGAAGTCTCCCCAGATGTCAGCAGCGGCAGTAGTGGCAGGCGTGGGTTGCGGCCAGGACACAGTGGCACCTCCTACTGATGTCCCCAAGTCTGATGGGTAGGAAGAGAAGAGGAAACAGGAGTCAGATTTCTCCTTTTGGTTGTCTCAGTGACCCTGAAATCAGTGTCACGATTCCAGGTGGCTGAGAAAGACACACACAGAGACGTGCTTTCGGGCAACAAAATAGCAACAAGCTGCCACGTTTCTACCCTCTTCTCAAGAGCCCTTGAGGGCTCCTGGAGAAAAAGCAGAATGCCACATACGAGGTGGAGGGAAGGGGTGCTGGTGCGGGAGAATCACATGTCATCTATCACGCATACCTGAAGCTGACCCTGCCTTTAATGGTTTATGTTGGAAATCTGTTTAAAATTTACTATCTCCTGGCCTGGCTTCTTGAATAGAAAACTGCCCACCCAAAATGCAAGGTCATCTTCACATAAAACCCTCAGTCCAGGATCTGGATCAACCAGCTAAGAAAATTATGTCAGACTTGTGCCAAGTCCTGGGAGCCCAACTAGTTAGGGATCGGAGAGAACCTTCCAGAAGAGGTACCACAGCAGCTGGTATCTGTGTATTTCTTCACGGACGTGGCTGGCATGAGGGGGCTGCAGCACCTGCTTCTGTGCTTTGCTGGCACCTCCGCCAGTGCTGTCAACTGTCCTTTCTGAAGGCCCCATGCCTGCCACTCTCTGCCTTCCTAGCCAATAGCTATTTCTAATCTGCTCTGGGTTGGGAAACCAGATAAAACTTGGGCTCTCAACGGTTTAGTTTTTCAGTTCACCAAGTGCTGAATGTCCATTATCTCACTGGAACCTCACCACAGTCCCTGGGGGAGGATAGGCCAGGACCAGCTATGTGACTTATGCAGGTCACGTATGTCTCCGTTTCCTTATCTCTAAAACGGAGACAAGAACAGCGACTACAAATGTTGCAGGACATTTGGTCTTTGTGGAACGCTTAGAACAGGTCCAATACAGGGACGATAATGACGATAATATTAATAAAATGAGGATTAACAAATGTGAGAAATTACAAGGTTATGGGGCATTACTCATGAGGGCCATACGTGGATTACCATCTTTGATACTCACAAGAAACCTATATTGTAGGTATCATTACTACCCCCATCCTACAGATGAGAAAACTGAGGCACAGGGAAGTGGCAATTTTCTGAATATCACACGACTGGTAAGCTAGACTTGGAACTCAGCCAGCATATAGGCAGCGCTCAATAAATGTCAGCTAGTTATGACTCTTATTACCTGACACCATGTTGGTTGCAGACATGCTAACTGCCTGTCCTGTACATTAGAACAGAAGCCCTTGAGGGCAGGGATTTGGCGCTGTACTGACAGTATCCCCAGGGCCTAAAACGCTACCTAGCACATAGCAAGTTCTTCATATTATCTGTTAAAAATGCACCAGCAACGAGAGAAGGCCTGTCAGTGGCTCTCAGACCTTAGTGAGCATACAGATAGCATTAAGAATGCAGATTCCTGGGGCGGCAGGATGGGCCGGATGGCTCAGTTGGTTAGAGAGTGAGTTTTGCACAACAGGGCTGCAGGTTCCATTACCACAAGGGCCAGGGAGCTGCACCCTCCACAACTAGATTGAAGACAACGAGCTGCTGCTGAGCTGCTGAGGGGCGGCCGGATGGCTCAGTTGGTTACAGTGTGAGCTCTCAACAAGGTTGCCATTTCAACTCCCACATGGGATGGTGGGCTGTGCCCCCTGCAACTAAAGATTGAAACAGCGACTGGACTTGGAGCTGAGCTGCGCCCTCCACAACTAGACTGAAGGACAACGACTTGGAGCTAATGGGTCCTAGAGAAACACACTGTCCCCCAAATATTCCCCAATAAAAAAAAATAATAATAAAATAAAAGAATGCAGAGTCCTGCCCCTGCCCAGGGGGTCCTATGACCTCACTCTGAGAACTAACTGCTTAAAGAATAATTCCTGGGGCGGGGGGCTCACTGCCTGCTACTCCTGCCACCCTCCTGGCCTGGGGTGTTCCCCACAGGGCTGAGGCTTGAAGCGCAAACACCTGATAGGGGAGCCAATGCTGTGATACTTAAATTGGCAGGCTTCCGGCCTGGATTCTGCCTCCAAGAACCTGGTGAGTGCTGTGTGGAGAAAGTGGGCTGGTGACAATCACCCAGCCTGGGGAAGGCAAGGAGTACAGGCTGGACCATCCAGCAGGGTGGGGAGGTCAAGGCAATGGAATGGCATCCCAGCTCTATCAGAGGCTAGCACCAGGCACTGCCGTCTAGAATTCTGGGGTCTCTAAAAGGCATTCCTTACATCCTGAACAAGCACCACACAGCTTGCTGGGGGAGCTGCCTCTCAACTGCTCAGCCCCCTGATGGCCTCACCGAGGAGCTTGATCCAAACTGAATCTCCAATTTTATTCCCCACCACTCACCTTGGAATACTTATGCTGCATTCACCTCCCCAAATATACCAGTGGCTAAAAGTCTGAGCCCTATTCAGCTCTTCTCTGTCTTGAATGCCAAGCATCCCCTGCCCCAATCTCCTTTCCTCAAGGCCCAGCTCAATGCCACCTCCTTCATGAAGCCTCCCCAGATCGCCAGCTGGTTGAGTCTGGTCCTCATACATTTGCTCTTTGTGCCCGTGACTCCTCTCTCCTACTATACATGAGAGCCCCCTGGGCAGAGACCGCGTCTCTATCACTCACTCACTCAAATACTCACTGAGCACCCTCTGAAAACCAGGAAGCCACGTGAGGACTTCACAGCAACGAAAGAGTTGAAGCCCCTGCCCCTCAGGGGAGGCCAGACACCCAGAAAGGGTAAGTGGTGGGTATCGGGACAGAGGAACCCCTTACGCAGTGTGGGCAGGATCAGCTTTGTGGCGCTCACATTCCAGTTTGTCACATACAGGTACTGAATGACGGATTCATGTGAGCGAAGGAGGGAAAGCCATGGGGCCCCAGCTGCCGGGGGAAGAAGAGGAACCCCCAGGTGTACACTTAGCAGCAAGTACAGTCACCTCTGAGCACTGACCTGAACCAGGAGCAACTGCTGGCTGGACCGGGGACCCCCCCACAGACAGATGCTCCCCAGGGGGAGGGACCAGGGTGGGGATTTTCCCCCCGGGGGGAGGGGGAAGCAGGCTCAGTCCTCCTGTGCTGGCGGGCCGGGCTCGGGGACTTCCGGCTGCTCCTTCCTTCTTCTTCATGTTCTAAAGAGAGGAGAGGGATGTGAACCCATCAGTTCTGCTGGAGACCCACTGCTATCAGAAAACCCCACGAGGAGGGCCCAGGTGACCCGCAGGCCCCCTGGTGTCTATTCAACCAAAAGATGGTCAAGAGCCATCCAGCACTCTCATTGTTATGAGCTGTATTCAATGCCTCACAATTCCAAGGCTATCACAGATACATTTGATTTTAAAACGCAGCACCGGACTTTGTAAGTCATCAGGGAAATGCAAATCAAACCTACAATGATATACCATTAGGCACCCACCGGAATGGCTAAAATATAAGAGTGTCAAGTACTGAGAAGGGTGTGGAGCAATCAGAACACTCACACACCAGTGGTAGAAGTTCCACGAGGAAAACTACTCTGAAAAACTGTTTGAAAGAATCTATAAAGCTGACATATGAACCGGTGGCCTTGCAGTACTCCTCCTAGACAAACGAGCTCTGACAATTAAGTTTGCAAACTTGTTGCAAAAATGTTGCTAACCTTTTTTGATATCAGAAGGATTATTCATTATGAATTTGTACCAACTGGACAAACAGTTAACCAAGTGTACTATTTGGAAGGGCTGAAAAGGCTGCGTGAAAAAGTTAGATGACCTGAACTTTTCGCCAACAATTCATGGCTCTTGTATCATGACAATGCACCAGCTCACATGGCACTGACGGTGAGGGAGTTTTTAGCCAGTAAACAAATAACTGTATTGGAACACCCTCCTTACCCATCTGACCTGGCCCCCAATGACATCTTTATTTACCCGAAGATAAAGGAAATATTGAAAGGAAGACATTTTGATGACATTCAGGACATCAAGGGTAATACAACAGCTCTGATGGCCATTCCAGAAAAAGAGTTCCAAAATTGCTCTGAAGGGTGGACTAGGCCCTGGCATCGGTGCACAGCTTCCCAAGGGGAGTACTTCGAAGGTGACCGTAGTGATATTCAGCATGAGGTATGTAGCACTTTTTCTAGGATGAGTTCGCGAACTCAACTGTCTGACCTCGGAGACCCCACAGAAATGCACACACGTGTGAACCAGAAGACATAACCTCAAACATTCACTGCAACACTGCTGTAACAGCCCCATCCTGGAAACTACACAAATGTCCACTACCAATTAAATGGGTAAATAACTGGATACAGTCTCGCAATGGAATATGTCACCACACGAGGATGAACAAACTACATGCGACGACGGGGCTGCTCTCACAAATACTACATAAGAGAAGGAAGTTATACACAAGAGTACCATGTGTGTGATTCCATTCATACAAGTGGAAAAGAAACTCCAGGGTATCAAAGGCAGGACAGTGGTTCACTCGAGGTAGGCAGTGACTGCAAGGCAGCAGACGGGCTTCCAGGATGCTGATATCTGCTTCCTCATCTGGAGGACAGTCTGTGAGGGTAACTTTGGTTTTTAAAAATTCACCGACTTCTCCATTTGTAATTTGTGCTCTTTTCTGTATGTGTGTCATACTTCAATAAAACATCAAAAAAAAAAAAAAAAAAAAACCTGAACACCGAGGGCGAGCCAGAAACCAGTCCCTACTCGTAAGGAAAGCGGCTGCTTCCTCAAATGCTAAGACCACAGCCCCAAGTCAAAACTGTCAGAGAGCTCAAGTGAGTCCAGCTGTGCCCGTTATTTCTAGCTCTATGACCCTGGGCGAGGCCCGGAACTTCTCTAAGCCTCAATTTCCTCGCCTGTAAAATGGGAGAAGGTTTAGTTTGTACGACAAAGTGCCTGAAGACACTACCTGGCACACAGTGGACGCTCAGTGACTGTTAGTTTCCTCCCAGCAAGAGAAAGAATCACATGCCAACCAGTCCACTGGTATGACCTGCATTTCCTCTTAAGGGCCAGCTGGCCAACTTCAGGTCCCAAATCATCACTAGCACGAAGCAGAAGAGAGGAGAAAGATAGGAAGAAGAAGAGCATTATTTAAGGGTTACAAAGTTTCTTCAAAATCAAATCCATTTGGTCCTTGGTTTCCCCCAAATCACTCCAACTCCACCCCTGCAGTGCGTCAAGGCAAAGCCTTGGCCACCTGGCCAGTCCAACTTGTTCCTCTTCTCAACAGGAGCTGATGGGGAAAGCCTGAGCGGGGCAGCTCAGGACGAAGACACAGGGAGCCAGGACCACCACCAGTAGAAGCTGCCCAGGACTCCCCATGCCCACGCTGATGCCCTCCTGCCCGAGCGCTCCCGAATCTTCCTTACTCAAGGCGACAGGCCAAGACGCAGCTTGGGATGGGCACATTGACCCCACTCTAATAGCCAGGACAGAATCTCCAGCTCTGGCAGCAAGTGACTCACGTTCCTTCTCATTCAGAAGCTTTGCACATGCTGTTCCCTCTGCTTGAACCACCCTCTGAACCACCTTCTCTTCCTTACAGGTCACTTCTTCCAGGGAGCCTTCCCTGGTTCACCTAACTCCGGGCTATGCGCCTTTCCTCTAGGAACTCATGGCACTGAGGACACCCCCCCAGGACATAGAACCTCTCCGGCCATGTTGTAATCACATCCTGACCTGTCCATCTTAGCTCAACTCTGAGCTCCACGACAGCAGGTGCAGTTACCTGGCACAAGGCAGCTGTTCGATAAACATCTGCTGAACTGATGGAACTGAATTGTGAGAGAGAGTGATGGGCTCGGGGCTGGGCTTGGTGTGGTGGCCACAAGTATCACCTAATCAGGACCAACCCAGCCAAGCAAGGGTGGGACTCACCGCAATGTTGAGCTTGATGGTCTGGCCCTCCTTGAAGCCTAGGTCCAATTTGGGGCCTTGGTCTGGGTTCTGGGCTTGTTTTGCAAACTCACACTGCTGTTTTACCCACCTGGGGAGAGGAAGACAAAGGTGAGGAAGAGACGAGCCGCCCTGCCTGAACACACTGACTTCACTACTACCTGCTATCGGTCCAGGACGAGGCTTTTATTGCAGCAGGGTGGTAGAGCAGCACAGGCTTGGGAGTTAGGCCTGACACTGACACTTAAGTAGCTGTATGCATATCAGTTTCCTCATCAGCAAAATGGGATGACAATTCTATTACGTCTTAAAGCCTGCTATAAAAATTCAATGAGATCACTTATGTAGAGGGTCCTAACGCTGGTCTTTAGTAAATCTGAGAACCTGGCCCTCTACTCCCCAACACTTGGCATAAGACAAAGTCTCCCCCACCCCCACCCCCCGGCCAAGGGCTCATGAGGTAGACGGTGAGACCAAACAGAAGTTCAGGGAGGAGAGAGCGACACAATGGTCCCCCAGCCCCCACAGAACACCCATCCAGCAGCCAGCTGGGGCAGGGAGACCAGGACAGGGAAGAGCCAGAGGCATCCTGTGAACAGCTGCACATTTTCCACTTGCTGGAAGCCGGAGGTGAAGGCCTGCAGATGGCAGGGGAGAAGTCTTTCCTGCCCTGTCTTTTAGCTTCAGAAAGGACCACTGGGGCATCTGTTGGGTGGCCTGGAAATCCAAGCACTACTTAACTATATCACAGAGGAACAGGCCCAGAAAGGCCACAGGAGCCTGACAAGGGAAGAGATGTGACCCCTCAGAGGCTGCGCCAGCTGGCTGGGTGACCGATGGAACGCGGGAAGAAGAGGACTTCGCAGCAGAGATGAGGACCGGCAGGGCACTGAGGAGCCGGCCTGCCCCAAAGGAGAAGTCAGTTTCCCTGAGGCTCTGCTAGAAGACACACCACACACCACCTCCTGGGTGTCCCAACCTGGGAAACCACCCTGTCCAGGGACAGAAGGGAGGAGCACGAGCACGTACGTCCTGGAACCACTCACTTGAAATGGTCCTGCAATGCAACATTGAAGTCGAAGGCATCACCTCGGTCCCCAAAGCCAATTCCAATAAACGCCCGTCGCCCTGGGGGACAACACATGATCAGTTCCACTTTTCAGAGGCTGAGAAACTTTTCTCATGAGGAAGCACCAAGACCCTCACGTACCGTTTCCATCTTCAATGCGGATCACGAAGTACCTGCTGGAATCCGTCACGCTCTCCACAGCTGTGCCAGGAAACTGATCCACTGGGGCCTGAGCAAAGAGCTCCCCTGGAAGACAAGTTAGGGTGAGCCTTGAGCCCCCTCCCAGCCCGATGTTTCTGTCATACTACTGGGGTGTTTTTCCTGCGAGGCACATGGGCAAACCGTACTCTGGGATGCAAGTCAAATTCATTCTGGGTGAAGGGGAGACACAGGACTATAACTGAAGAAAGGTTTAAGTCAGAGGTGGTTTACAGTGTTAGTATTTTCAATTTAACTGCCAAACATTTCAAAATCAAATTACATGTAAAAAAATCCATATTTCTGGCTTCTCTTAAAATCAAAAGCTCTAGCAATGCTGGGCCTCCATTCCCACGTGAGAATAATGGGCTGGAGCTGCTGGCCACCCACCCATCTGTCTCACCCTCTTATATTACCTGCTTGCACCCTGATGGCCCTGGAGCAGGTGGGCCCTGGTCCAGGTATATCACACCTGAAAAGGCCTGGCACCTGAGGAAGGGCTGTAGAGGAGCCAGTGAACACAGTGGAAAGGAGGGAGGAAGGTTTTGCACCCACAGGAGAATCTGAAGCAGGCTGACTGAATTAAACTCAGGGCAAAATAATGATTGGTCTTAAAGGAGCCCTAGTGAAATGTACCCCGTTGTCAACTACGGCTCTCCAGGAGGCAGTGCAACACACGCCTTTTGTGAGTATTTCTAACTGGTATCATTCTCCCATGTGCTGATCTTTGTTGATGCTTTAAGTATTTAACCAAATATTTTCTACTGAAACCTGTGGTTCAGAGGTTACTGTGCAATCAAGGCTGAATTGAATCAAAATCGGTGGTCCTAGAGTCTCTAGCTTCTTGTTAATTTCTCTGCCCCCTTTGTTTGGTACCTGGGGATCGAGGACTCACCTAGATGCCTTCAAACTAGAGCAGTGGTTCTCAACCAGGGGTGATTTTGTTCCCTTTCCCCAAGGGACCCTTGACAATGTCTGGAGGCATTTTTGGTTGTCACAGCTTGGTGGTGCGGATGGGGGTGTGCTACTGGCATCTAGTAGGTAGAGGCCAGTTTCGTTGCTAAATATCTTAAATTTGACCTGACAGCCCACAACACTCACCTCGCCTCAAGTGTCACTAGTACTAAGGCTGAGAAACTGTGGCCTAGCGTGACTGGAAACAGAGACAAACGTGACCCAGTGGGCATGACCCCCCGCTAAGAGCATCCTCTCAGCTCTGAGCAGGGGCTGTTCCTCTAGGGGGTCACCTTAAAGTCAGTTCCCAAGGCCCCCAGAAAACAGGTGTTGCCGTTTCCTTGTGATACCACCTGGGACATCCCTGCAACTCTCAGAGTCGGAGTTCTCTGGCCTGGCCATGGCGGCTGTCCCTTCTAATTCCTCTGCAGACAATGGTCACCCTGCCACCCCCATGCTCCACAACCAATCAATGCTTTGGGTCACTCTGCAGTTCACAAAGCAATTGAATGGGTTTCCAAACTGGTGAAGAAGAAACTAATGGGTCCCCATTTCAACAAAAACAAGGCCAAGGTGCCAGAGGTCATGGGGCTCACCCGAGGTCCCGTAGCTCAGACACAAATGATGCAGTGCTGAGAATTCATTTGCCTATGAATCTTTGCACTTTATTCCACCCCACAAAGAAAAATTTCTACGTATTAGAAAAACAGATGACCAAATGCCGAGGCGCTGCACCAAGCAGGCACTGTGCCCAATCCCTGCTCTGGGGGCCGGGCTGCCCTCTGCAGCTCACCCAGAGGCACTGGTGGCACAGGACTTCTGGAGAGATTTCCCCTAAAGTGCATGTGCCAGCTGACCCCAACACTGCCCAGCTTAGCTCATCTTCTCACCAAAGAAAAAGCTGAGTAGGCCAGTTTCCAGCTCATTCAGTTAACGGGCGTGGTCAGTCTGGGGAGTTACCACTTAGCTGATAAACAGAATTCCTGAGTGAGAACCAGAACTCCACAGCAGAGGGCTGTGCGTCTTCACCCAGCTTGTCTCAAGACAAGCTTTGGGGCTTCCCTCTTGGGACCAACCTGCAGGTCTCCTCTCCTTAGGCTCCAAAATTAGTATTTTCTTAAGGACCCTCCAAAAGAAAAAGTGCTTGACAGGAAATACTGCCTTTAACACCTGGGGATACTGGTTACTACAACCAAAGTTGGGGAGGATGGTACACTGGGGTCTTTAATTTCCAGGACAGGTTCCCATGACCCCGGAGTGGCCTGGCCAGGCCAGGGCTGCCTCTCCCTTCACAGAGTGGCACGGCACCTCAGCCCCACACAGACTTCCCTTGCCTTTACCTGTGGTTCTGTCCTCCAGCTTGATGTAGGCCACCTGCCCTTTTGCAGTGATCCGCAGCCGGCCACTCCATGATGGCTGGTCCAGCTGCCACTCCGCAGCCCTAAGGGTACAAAAACCATTGAGCCTCTGCTGGAGGCTCCCTTCTATGCTGAGGATGGGGATGGGAAGAGCATGTGGAAGGCTTGCGCTAGACATTGGCGAACTTTCTTTGAAAAGGGCGACACAATCTGTCACAAACACTCACTCTGCCATTGTACAGTGAGAGCAGTCATAGGCTGTACGTAAGCGCGTTGGTGCTTTAAGTATTTTAAACGAATGGTTTCTATAGAGTGTGGCTGTATGTCAGTGAAACTTTATGTAAACACCGAAATCTGAATTTCATGTAGTTTTCACATCATGAAATAGTCTTCTTTAAAAATTTCTCCAAACACTTAAAAACATAAAAACCATTCTTAGCTTGTGAGCCATACAAAAACACAGTGGAACGTAGTTTGCTGACCCCAGTTCTAGATTACAAGTCTAGAGATCTTCTCTGAAGTAGGAATTCCAGTTTTATTTCTATAGAGGAAGCAGCTCCTGGGGCTTGTTTGTTGAAGACAGTGCTAGGCTGATGTGGTCAGAGTGATCATTTGGGACCACTGAGACCATCGTGGAGAAAAAGTAGAGAGGGGAGCAATCATTAGTAGAGAAAAGGAGAGCAACAGTACACGAGAAAAGTGAATGGGTATTTAAGAAACATTCTCAAAGGTATCCTAGGCAGAAAGAAACCAGGAAACCATGGACCTATCGCAATACCGTTTTGGCTCTTTTAAAGCAGTAACTTCACATTTTAGTTCTAAGAAGCCGCTCAGTAAAATCCCCTAATAGCAAGAACCTTGGGTGTTTCCAAGAGGCTTTTCTTGGAAGTCCCGAGCATACGGGACACACTATAACTGTGGACGTAGGTTGTTTGGAAGGCCACACAAATGCAGACTCTCAATTCACAAGTCAGAAGTCAGCAGGCTCAGTTTCAATTCCTCTTACTGGGGTGACAGGCCTTAGATTCAGGCTAAGCAGAGCTCTGAGGTTGAAGGACATTTTCCTCTACGCCAAACCGGCCAGTCCTGACACTTGGTAATCTTGTTCTCTGGGGGTCCAAGAGGCATCAAACCCATTCTACTGAAAGTGGATGGGGGCAGGCAACCATCACTGGTTTGGTGCTCCCTCTCCAGTGATGACAGAAAGCAAATGTGTTTTTGCTACTTTTATACTATTTTTATACTATTTTTAAATTATGTTATGGATGTAGCAGGTGTTCAACAAACTATTTGTTCATTACCCAATCAGCTATGATCCCATTAACACAACTGGAAATTAACAAGCGGAGAGATCTGTCCACACTCCACCATCCTTTTGCAGGCCAGTCCTGTATTTCCAAATAACTTGAACAAATACTCCCTTCGAGAGCACACACACCCCCTCACCCCCCCAACCCCCCCACCCCCCCGCCCAGTGGCACAAAATAGCCATAGGCCAGGTTGTCTTTATCAGGTACTTTTTTTTTTCTTTTAATATTTTTCGTCTTCTTGTGATAGGTAACACATACACATGGTAACAAAATGCAAACAGTACAAAAAGGTACACGGTGAAAGTGAGCCCCTTTCAACCCCCGTTCCCTTCCAGATACTCTACGAGTATATGTGTTTATTCGTCTCAGGAACATTTCTCCAGAGAAGTGTGGATGGATTCCTCCCAACTGCCACAGGCAGCGATAAAGTATCAAGTTCACACGAAGGGAGCTGGGCAGGGAGGGGTCCCTGGGCTTCCGCCATCAGTTTAAAAGCTCCCGGGACCTGTCCTTTCGGCCGGTTCTGGGCTCCCTTCCTTCCCCTCCGGGATTTCCGCCCGTGATAGGTCCCCTCCCCCCTAAGGCTTTTCAAGGATCCCTTCAAGGCCACCAGCTAGCTCTGAAAGAAAACAGTTTGTGACACCACCACTCCCGACCACGTTTAGGGTCCCTGGCAGCCCACCGGGTCCCCAAACACTAGACACGGCTTTAACGCCTTTCCCGCAGCCGGGAGCTCGGTGCGCTGGACCTAGACGGCCAAAAATCTGGGCTTCCCTTCCTGCTCTGACCAAGAACCGGGAGAAACCTGAGCATTACCTCCCCTCGCCCCTAAGCTGGCCGTAACCATCCTCAGCTCCCAACAGTGGGCGTGCCGGGCGGCGGGGAAGGGATTAAGTTGGGGCTAGCCTGGCCCGGTGGTGGGCAGTCACCTGTAGCCACGGTTGGTGGCCCGCGGCGGGATGCGGTAGATGTGCACTTCTGGCTTGACGCAGAGCACCGACTCGTACTCGCCCTCCTCCATTGCGATGCCCGGAGCCCGCCAGACTTCCGGCTCCTTCGCAGCCTGGGGCGGGCGTACCGGAAGCGGCGCGACTCTATGACCTGGGTCAGGCTAGAGCGGCAGCTCGGGGCCTCAGCACCTCATCGCTCCGGCGCCCTCTGCTGGAAGCCCTGGCTCAAGACATGCAGCGGTCGGACCCAGGAATCCCCTTGATGGGGACCGGGGTTCTCCAGGGGCTTTCCCCTCCCACAAGGCCTCGTGCGCGGCAGAGAAAAAGTGTACAAATACCTGTTCGAGTTCTTGTTTTCACTTCTCTTGAGTATATATCTAGAAGTGGACTCGCTGAGCCATATGACATTTCTATGTTTAGCTTTAGGAGAAGCCCCCAAACTGTTCCACTCCAGCTCCACCATTTTACATGGTCACCAGCAGCGTACAAGGGTTCCAATTTTCCTCATGTTCACCAATACTTATTTTCTATCTTTGGTCATAGTCATCCATGAGAGTGTGAAGTTAATCTCTCATTATGTGAATTGGCGTAACTTCTAATTTCAATTTTGCTCATTACCCGGCTTCTGCACATTAAAGAAGAAATTGAGAAATGACCCAGAAAATGATATTTCTTCCTCCCAGTTCTTTGATCCTGACTCTCATCTTTCTAAAGTCCTGGAGGGGCAAAGACAGAACTCCCCTTAGATGATAGCGGGGGAGAGGTATTAAGAGGGAGGTGAGGACACACTCCCATGCAATCTTATCCCCTCACATTCTCACCGGTCTGTTTACATGTCTGTTTTCCCACTAGACTGTGAGCGTCAATGTAGGGCCCCGTCCCTGCCACCTGTGGACTGCATTATTTAGTATCCTGGCAGTAAGTGCTCAGTGAATGAGTAAATGACTGTGTGTGTGTGTGTGTGTGTGTGTGTGTGTGTGTGTGTGTGTGTCCTGCGGGGCAGCATGCGGGCCTCTGGTCCCGCTCCCCGCATAACACAGGATATGGTGAGGCCAAAAAGGGACACCCACGGAGACATAGGTAGGGGAGTCATACCACTATAGTCTCACTGGAGGTGGGGCGAGACATATGCAGTAGTAGCCTCATGATCCACAGTCCGCCATTCACCTCTCTGCCTGCCAACCAACCAACCAATCAACGCAGCCCCACAGTTACATCAGTAGCCAATTGGCTAACCGGTTACAGCTGATGGCCAACCAATCACAGTTGATGGTCGTTCACTACCTGAGCCAGCACCTCCCCACGCAAGCCCCACAGCCTGGAAACTCCTCACTGGGACTCTGTCCCCACAGTGTGTGTTTTCAGTTGGCTGCTTTCCAAAGCCAAGGGGCAATTTGGGAATGGGCCGCTGTGTTTTCTCTTTCATACTCTGATTCCTTACATGTGCTGAGTAACATGGGAAAATAAAGTATCACAGAAGGAAAGCACCTGGACTCACTGAGTCAGAGAAACTTCCATCTTGGAGAGCACCTAGGACCAGCTTTGGGGTAGTGTCTACCATCAGCTCCGAGTTCCATCATTTCCTCTCTGGAAGCCAAGCAGTGGGAAGCTGGCCCTCAGTGACTCTTCTGGGCCTTGCCATGTGGCTGCCACAGGTAGGAAACCTTTCTCTCATCAGCCTCAAAGGGGATCATCCCTCTGTGCCAGGGGCAGCCAGGCCTTACAATGTGTTCAGAGCATTTTCAGTTCAGTTCAGTCTAACAAAGATGGGCATTGAGTGAGTACCTACCAGATGCCAGGTGCTGGGTGCTAGGGCCACAGAGATAAGGCTGACCCTGCTCTGCCTTCCGTGGAGCTCACAGACCAGAGAGGAAAAGAGTCATTTGCAATGCAAAGTGAAAAGTGCTATGACAGAGGAAACTCACAGGGGCCTGTAGGAGTGAAGAGAAGAGAGACCCACTCAACCTGGGGGCAATCAGGGAAGGCTCTCTGGAAGAGGTTACCTTGACAATAATCCCTGTGAGGTAGACAGGGCAAGGATTGTTATCCTTATTGTGTAATGGAGGCCACGAAAACAGTGACAAGCCCAGGGAAACTACAGTGCCTTCTAGTTGGAGGTCAGACAGTCCCGACCACATGGCTGGACATTCCCTAAATGCGTTCCTAAACCTCTGCTGCTGAGAATAATTGGACCTACCATCTACTCCCAGGTTAACTACAGTATTTACCAAACAAATTCAATTCAACCCAACAGGCAGAGAATAGGCTCAGAGAGAGCCCATCCTATGTGTGAGGAGGTGAGCAGGGTTGTAAAATCTCTCTGTGATTTATCCAGCTGTTTTCTTTTTGGTCCAGGGCCAAGGGGAGGGGGGGTTGGATGTGAGCAGTTTTCCTTGGTGGCCTCCAGACATATATATTATAGGTCACTTATCATCTTTCTCTGTTGTATTTTGCTACCATCACAAACATTTTATAAGAGTTCACCCGTTTCTCAGATGGGGAAAATACTTATAAAAGAGCACTCAATACCAAAACAATTTTGAAAAAGAACAAAGTTGATGTGTGGAATCTGAAAATACAAAACAAACAAATAAAACAGAAACAGACTCATAGATACAGAGAACAAACTGATGGTTGCCAGAGGGGAGGCGGGTGGGGTATGGGTGAAAAGAATGAAGGGGCATAAGGTGTACAAACCTCCAGTTATTAAGAAAAAAGTCTCATGGATGTAATGTACAGCGTAGGAGAAATAATAAATATTATTTTAATAACTTTGCACGGTGACAGATGGTTAATCGACTTATTGTGATCACATCGTAAGAAATATGTCGAATTACCTGAAACAAATATTATATTGTATGTCAATTATACTTTAATTAAAAAAAAAAAAAAAGAACAAAGTTAGAGGACTCACACTTCCAGATCTCAAAACTTACTAATGAGCTACAGTAATCAAGACAATGTAGGACTGGCATAAGGCTAGACATATAGATCAAGGGAACAGAACTGAGAATCCAGAAATAAACTCTCACATTGACAGTCAGTTGACTGTTCGTAAACATGCTAAGAAAAGTCAATAGAGAAAGAACAGTCTTTTCAAATGATTCTCGGATGATATATCCACATGCAAAAGAATGAAGTTGGACCCCTACCTCAAACCATATTCAAAAATTCATTCAAAGTGGATAATAGACCTAAATGTAAAAGCTAAAACTATACAACTCTTAGAATAAAGCATAGACATAAATCCCCATGACCTTGGCTTTATAATAAAAAGAATCTAATGGAGTCTTAAATAGGACACTAAAAACATAAGCAGCAAAAGAAAAGTAGATAAATGGGACTTGAACACAATTGAAAACTTTTGTGTTTCAAAGGACAAAAAAGAGAAAATACAATTCACATAACGAGAGGAAAACATTGCAAATTATATATCTGACAAAAGACTTGCATCTAGAATATACAAAGAACACTTACCATTCAATAATAAAAAGACAAATACCCAATTTATATATGGACCATGGACCTAAATAGACATTTTTCCAAGGAAGATATACAAATGGCAAGGAGCATATGTAAAGATGCTCAACACCATTAGTCATTAGGGAAATGCAAATTAAAACCACAGTGAGATACCACTTCACATGAACACATAACTCTAGGATGGCTAGAATTATTTTTAAAAGTTGGGTAATAACAAGTCTTGGTGAGGATGTGGAAAAATTGGAACTCTCATACACGGCTTGTGGGAACGTAAAATGATGCAGCCACTTTGAAAAGCAGTCTGGCAATTACTCAAGAGGCTAAACATAGAGTTACCATATGACCCAGCAATTCCACTGCTCGTCCGTATGTACAAGAGAAATGAAAACCTGTTCACACAAAAATTTGTACACAAATATTCATAGAAGCATTATTCATAATAGCCAATAAGTGGAAACAAATGTCTAGCAACAGATGAATGGATATACAAAATGTGGCATATGGGCCATAAAAAGGAATGAAGGGCTGATACAAGCTGCAACACGGATGAGCCTTGAAAACACTTTGCTAAATGAAAGAAGCCAGTCACCACAGACCGCATATTGTATGATTCCATTTATATGAAATGTCCAGCATAGGCAAATCTATGAGACAGAAAGTAAATTGGTGGTTGCCTGGGGTGGGGGGTGGGGTACAAGAGATGAGGGGATGGCTAAGCGGTGTGGGCTTTCTTTTTGGGGTGACAGAAAATGTGCTAAGGGTGGTGATGGTAAAATTCTGTTAATATACGAAAAGCTGTTGAATTGTATACTTTAAATGGGTGACTTGTATGGTCTGTGAATTAAATCTCGATAAAACTGTGAAAAAAAGGGAACCAAGTGTCCTGAAAAGGGGGCACAGTCTATATTGGCCACCCACCCCCCTCAAATCTGTCCTCAGATTCCATGCCTTTCTGCTGGGGTTGGGGTCTTCCCCTTCTTGCCCAGATTCCCACAGTTTGTGAGATTCCAATGGGAACAGACACGGGGTGCTGGATCCCTTCTGGAGCCTCTGCCCTCTTCAAACTTCAGCTTGTGGAATATTGGGGCCTGAGAATTCTGAGGTTGAGACTGCGCTTTCTGAGGTGGAGAGAGTGAACAATGGGGGGCGTGTTTGAGGGGTCTGGCTGGGGGAGGTTTCTCCAGATGGGTCATCCACCCCCGGCGCTGGAATGCTTAGGGAGCCCTAATGGGAGAGAGGAAGGGAGAAGAAGAGAGGAACTCCAAAGGAAGAGAGAGGGACTTGGTCATAGTACGGCCTTCTCTGAGCCGGGTGAGAGCCTAGGTCCTTTGGGATGCGGGAGCTGTCACCTGGGGTGGGGGAGGTCACCTGGGAGCAGAGGTCTTGTTTTCATTGTGAGGGTGCAGGCCTAGCTGCAGGAAGGACTGGAGGGCAGGCAAAGGTGGGAGGAAAGGAGGAGAGAGGGGAGATTTGGGTCAGGAGCTATTCGGGGCACCTCCTTTGTGTTCCTGATAAACTGAGAGCCATCAGAATCCCTAGTGTATTTCCAAGGCCTGATGCCGTACCTTGCATGGGCACGTGTCCGTTAAACAACTCCTGACTGCGGGAGTGAATGAACGAACGGCTTCTTTGGAGGCAAGGTAACATGGCGAGATAAGCAGTCTTAGGCGTCTCAGAGCTCTGGGTTTGAATCCAGTTCCTTTGCAGGCCAGCCGTGTGGTCTTGGATAAGACACCGGGCTACCACCTCTCAGCCTCCGTGTCCTTATCTTTAAAACAGGGCTGAACCCACTGACCTCCCAGGGTAGTTAGGAGAATACCGTTTGCCAACATGGCCAGTGAATAGGAGGTTCCTCCTTGGATGCTGGCTGGCCTGCCATGACCTAAAGTGGAAGAAGCACTATCAAGAGCCTCAAGGTCACATGGTCTCACTGGGGGGGTAGGAGTTACCCCTAGAACCTAGTTAACCGTGAAAAGGGGTCTGGGATGCACCCGTCGTGGTGGTGTTGATGTTGCCTGAAAGGAATTGAGAGGCTGAGGTGGTTGGAAGCTTGGAGAAGAGGTGGCAGCTTGAAGGATGGGGCGGGGGAATGTTGGAGGGACAGAGAAGTTGGAGACGGGCACAGAGGCTGGGGGTCTGTGACATTAGGATTGCAGAGTCTGCCCAAATTAAAGCAGAATGTTCGTGTAGGAAACGGCTGTACAGCGTAATATGAGGTTAGAAGGGAGAGGCAGGAGACACACTCAGAAAGGCTTTAGAAACGGATGTGTCCAGGGCAGGGTGGGGGTGCTTTGGCAAACTATATATTTCCATTGGAGACCTTAGGGTTCCCCCAGGCAGATGTCCCCAACTCCTGTTCCTTAGCCCCAAGAAGAACTTGGAGTTTTCATCGATAGCAGCAGCAACTGTGATGTTCTTGGGGGGGGGGGGGTCTCTTTAAAAATGCACGTTAGTATATTAAAGGCTCTGAGAAGTCCTGCAGGAAAGAGCCTGCTAAGTTTAACTTAACTTCGCACACTCCAAACACATTTGGCCTCAGAACACGTCTTTTGTGCTGGGACCAATATTCCAAAGAACACCATTAGGAAATGCTGCTGTAGGGGAAAGTTCGTGGGTTTTGGGATCCAACAGGCTGTGGTTCGATTCCTGCTCTGTGACCTAGTCATGTTGGACCTTGGGCAGTCACTTTGCTTCCCAGAGCCTCCGTTCTCTCAGTCATTGTGAGAATTAGGAAACATATGCGGGTAAATTGCACATGGCTAGCTCTCTGGTTTTACTGTGTTTGCTTACTGTGCTGCCTCTTGAGTCAGGTTCTCTGTATTACAGGCTCCAAGTGGATTGCTGGAGAGGTGGTTAGGGAATGGGCTTGGTGGAACTTTGATTGGACTTCTCCTGTGGTACCCTCGTTGGCCCTGGCACAACAGACAACAGAAACACCGAAAAGTACATGGAGGGTAGGATCAAGTCTCCAGGGATCCAGCCAAGTGCTGGCCTGAGAACCACCAGCAAGATGGCTGGTGTTGAGCCCGCCATGTTAGGAGTCAGCCAGGTAAGGACCTGCACCTTATGTTCTGACCCCTCCACTCCCAAGGGCATTTTTCCCCTGCCTTGCCCAGCTTCCTTCCCAAGTGCTTTAATTAACACTCAGTTATAAGTGACACCAAACCCAATTCAAATTGGATTAGGCAAGCAAGAGAACACATCTGCTTGGGTAATTGCCAGATCTACCGGTAGACTTCAGGTATGGCTGGATCCAGGTGCTAAATGAGTGTCGCTTGGCTCTGCTTTCCATTGTGCCATTCCCAGGTAGGCATTCTCTGCAAGGTAGCAAGGATTGCCCTGGCCACTCCAGGCTTCCGTCTTCCTAGCTTACATCCTCTGACTTAGCAGCCCCAGCAGGAAGAGAGCCTCTTTGTAATAGTTGAAGAAAGTCTGGTATCACTGTCATTGACCCAGACAGTGGTCACCTACTCATCTGAACCAGTCACCGTGGCAGGGCTGAGTGGCCTGGATCTCTTGGTATAATGGAGCCAGAGGTGACACTCAGGTAGCGCCACTGAGCCCCATGGGCTGAATGGAAAAGGGGAGGACCCCATAAAAAGAATGCTGGCTTCTGTTACCAGAGAGATGCTGGGGTACAAAACGGGAATTGCCTTCCGTGGCCTCCAGCTCCCCCGTACCACCTTTATTCCCCTGACAACTGCTCATGGCTTCCATCTGTGCCCCTCCCCAGCCCCCAGAGTGCCTCCTAAACCTCCATCGCACCTCTCAGCCTCTTTCCATCAATTTTTTTTAAGTGCCAAGTGCCATGAACTGAGAAGCACAGAGAAAAGACCCTCCGCCCCATCTAGTGCCAAAAATGTCACACACAAAAAAAGTCATTTTTTGGGGTTAAAAAAAATGGGTTAAGTTTCATCCTCTCCCTGTTGCGTCTGTTATAAATCATGGCTTCCCCCTGGGGCCGAGGAGAGGCCCTGAATGGAGAGTCTTGACAGGAGGCTGGGGTAAACATTCAGGGCTTCCTTCACCCACCCATTCATTTTTTTCAACAAGCATAGTCAGGGGTTCCTGCCATTCAACCAGTCATAGGACCTTGGGCACGTCACTGCACCCCTTCATGGGTGTGTCATGGTGAGGACCGACGGGGGTGACATCTCTGAGGCACCTGGCACAGGCCCCACCTACTGGTCGGTGCCCTTACTGTGGGCTCACTTCAGAATCTTACAACAATTAGCATCAAGTGATTGAGTCAGGTTGCCCAGAATTTGCTGACTCAAGTGAGGCTTGGAGCTGGCTCTAAGTCACCGGCTCAAGGTCACCCAGCTGGGGAGTGATAGACCAACATGGGCATCACAATCCGGTTCCAGAGCCTGACCTCTGGAGTGGTGGAAATTGTGGCAATCTCTCTCGGACCTCATGAGGGTCTCGAAGTCCCTGAGGGTGCTCTGTGAAGCCATCCTCCGTGGGATACCCTTGGCTCAGGTGCTACTCTGGACTTTAGGTTCTTTCCAGAGCCACGAGTGACCGATAGCCTCTCAGCTGGGTCGGGCCCTGCACCCCAGCCTCTCTCTCCCTGCCTCTCATCTCCTCTCCTCCCCCCACCCCCACACGTTCCCCAGTTAGGCACGGGATCTCCCTGTCCCTGAGGCTGGGACAATGCCCACAAGTGAGGCGAACCCTCCAGAATGAGGTGCCAGTGCCATGGGCATCTTTGTTTCAGGTCGTGTTACAAGATGCTACAGAGACAGGCAGTGGGAAGGAGCCCTCGTCAGCCCCAGAAGGGCCAGAGAAGGGGCCCGGACACAGAGAAGCATCAGAGGAGGGGCTTCCAGAGCTCAGAACCCTGGAGCAGAGGCATCCAGCATACCCAGGGTAAGCTGGGGGCTTCCGAGAGAGCAGGTCCACCTGGGGCGGGGGGAGAGGGGAATGAGAACTCCCAGACCAAGGTGGACCCTCTCAGACACTGTCCCTGACCTTCTCTTTCATCACACGAATCACACTAAGTAATTATTTGTGTTAGCCTTTGTCTGAGCTCCCCCACTGTATCACAAGCTTCTGTTATGTGTCTTGGTCAGCCATAAGTCCCTCACGCCTGGAGCTGTGCCTGTCACATAGTAGATTCTCAATAAATATGTATTCACTGAATTAATAGAAGAATGAACAAAAGAGAGGCTGAACGACACAGAAACACACACTTACATGGAATTACTGTTATTATTTTCTAAATATTGTATATTTTTAAACTTTTCTGCAGTGAGAATGTATTCTTTTTAAAAAGAGAGAAAAAAGCGAGAGCCAGAGAGAGGCAAAGTGAAAGGCCTCAGAAATAGGAATAGTCAAGATGGGTCAGCTTATTGTTTAAATTTGATTATAACCGAAAACCTCTAAATAATCTCTTCTACATGAAACATTATGGGACTCAATAAAAGCCAGGTGTGAGTGCCCCGAGACAGGTACTGCATATCACACTGATGAAAATGAAAACCATTTCACACATCTGCTTAAACAACTGGGCAATTTGTTTAAGCTGAGTTACAACAACAGTTTTTCCCTTCATCCATTTCTAGAAATATGCCCTAAAGGCAATAATTGGAGATTCAAGCAAAGTTTTATGTGGAACGATTTTCACTGTCATATTGTTTTAACTAAAAAATTGGAAATGCCAGGTGCTCTAAATGCCCACAGTTGGGGAATGGTTAAATAATTATGATTACTTATAAGATATGGAGTTTTCTGCTTTCATTAAAAAGCATGTTTATGAAGGATTTTTGGCAGGGGGAAAATTTAGGCTATAATGTTAAATGAAAAAAAGATTGCAAAATTGCATATGCAATCTAATTTTAACTATGTAAAATTAGGCAATTACTTGAAGGTGGTAATTAAATAAATCCCCATTACAAATATGCCTGTGTATCCTCAGGAAGAAGACTGGGGGAACTACTCCAAAATACTGAAGTGAGATTGATAGATACAGATTCAAATCCTGAATCAGTTCTCTCTGATTTCTCTTCCCCCCCAAAAAAAACCAATAAATAATAATAAAAATCTTAAATCTTAACTCCCCTAAACATTGACACCAAAGTGTCTGTACTTTGGGGAATTCATGTCAGTCCTTCATTTGTTCTCCCAGGCATTAAGTTTGCACCTATGGTGTACCTAGTCCTGCACAGGTACTCTGGGAACTATAAAGAAGTATAAGAATATAAGAGTAGACCCCAGTCCAGGAGCTGAGGTGACCCTTTGTCTGTTCTCCCCAGGAAGAAGCAGTCATCTTGGGCCCCCCAGGAAGGCCCGGAGGAGCTGCAGGCAGGCCAGGCTCAGGTCAAGCCAGGAAGTGAGCTGGGGGTGCTACCTTCCAACGTGCCGGCTGCACCTGAAGAGCTGCAGCAGCAGGGCTCAGGGAAGGAGACCGAGGACCAGCCGGAGAGACAGCAGAATCCCGGGACAATGGAGGGTCAGGCCCCTGAGAGCTGCCAGGTAAAATCTGCAGAGACCTGGGCAGGAGGGCATGGAAAGGCTTCCTCACAGGGGAGAGGAAGGAGGCCTGGCCCCGTGTCCCCCATTCGGGTGCACTTGTGTCTGCTCCTCTCTGTGCCCTGGAGATGTCAAGCATGCAGTTTGTGTGGGTCATTGGGATATTCTGGATAGTCCTTGATGGTCTACAGCAAGCCTTTAAAACTTGTTTCCAGAGTGGCCCCGTAGTGCGTCAATGGGTGCTGGAGGCAGGGAGGAGGTGTATGTGGGGGGGGATTGTGACACAATTAAAATTGGGACATGCTGGGTTTAACGAAGCTCAAACAGGTGTCTTTGTGCCAGGATATCCTAGAAACTGTCTTAGCTGCTGAGCCTTGTGAGACCTTGCAAGAGATTATTAGAATATGGTGGCTTTTCTTTTCTTTCTTTCTTTCTTTCTTTCTTTCTTTCTTTCTTTCTTTCTTTCTTTCTTTCTTTCTTTCTTTCTTTCTTTCTGTCTGTCTTTAAACTTTTAGTTATTTTAAGTGTGTTTTTCCAAGACCCATCAGCTCCAAGTCAAGTAGTTGTTTCAATCTAGTTGTGGACAGTGCAGCTCACAGTGGCACATGCGGGGATCAAACCGGCAACCTTGTTAAGAGCACTGCTCTCTAACCAACTGAGCCAACCGGCTGCCTGTGGCTTTTCTATTAATAACTTATTTCACTACAGAATATCTTTTGACTTGTGTTCATTTTAAGGTTTTGTGTTTTTAAACAGCTTCAGTGAGGTGTAATTGACATACACTTGCATATACTTCACGTCTACAGTTTGATATTTTAGACATGTGTGTTTATATCCATGAAACCATCACCACAATTAAGAAAATGAACATATCTGTCACCCCCCCAAAAGTTTCCTCGTGCTCCTTTGTCATCCCATCCCTTCGCCCACCCACCTCCCATCCCCAGGCAACCACGGATTTGTGTGCTGTCGCTATAGATTTCTTTGTATATCCTAGAATTTTACATAAATGGAAGCATACAGTATTCATTTTTTTTATGTGGCTTCTTTCACTCAGCACGATTATTTGTCGATTCATCTGTATTGTTGTATGGATCCATACCTCATTCGTTTTGTTGCCGAGTAACATTCCATTGTATGGACATACCACAATTTCTTCATCTCTGCCCCTATTAATGGACACTTGGCTTGTTCTCACTTTTTGGCTATTACAAATAAAATATTCGTGTCCATATGGCCACATGCTTTCACTTCCCTTGGGCAAATAAATGCTTAGGAGTGGAATGGATCGTATGTATGGTATGTGTATGTATAACTTAAGAACTGTCAAACTTTTCCCTAAAGTGGTTGTCCCATTCTACATCCCCATCAGAATTCCAGCTGTGTCCCCCACCCCAGGTTGGTATAGTCCATTTTTTAAATTCTGAGCATTGTATTAATAGGTGGGTAGTGTATAGTGGAATCTCATGGTTTTAATTTGCATTTCCCTAATGACTGATGAAGACGAGCATCTTTTCATGTGCTTATAGGCCATTTGTATATCTTCTTTGGAGAAATATCTCTTCAAATACATTGTCCATTATCTTAATTGGATCAATCATTTTATTGCTGAATTGTAAGAGTTCTTTATATACTCTGGATACTAGACTCTTATCAGATATCCAATTTGTGAATTTTTCCTTGCAACTCTATGGATTGTCTTTTCACTTTGGGCCCTTTATTTTTTTTTTTAATTGGGTCGTTCGCTTTCTTATTATTGAGGGTTCTTCTGTATTCTGAATACAAGCCCTATATCACATATGTAATTTGTAAATGTTTTCTCCCAGTCTGTGAGCTGTCGTTCCCATTCTCTTAACAGTGATTTTCAAAGAACGGAAGTTCTTAATTTTGATGAAGTCTAAAATTAAGACTTTGTGCTTTTGGTGTTATTTCTTAGAAATCTTTGCTTAACCTAAGGTCACATCGGATTTTCTTTCATGTTTTATTCAAGAAGTTTTATAGCTTTAAGTTTAACATTCAGGTTTGTGATCCATGTTGAGTTAGCTTTTGTACAAGGTCTGAGTGTTTTTCACATGGCGATCCAATCATTCCAGCACCGTTTGTTGAAGATTACCCTTTCTCTGCTGAATTTTCACCTTTGTCTAAATCAGTTGACCACATAAGTATGAGTTTGTTTCTGGACTCTGTGCTTTGTTCCATTCATCTATTTATCTATCCTTATTCCAACACCACACTGTCTTGATTATAGTTGCTTTATAGTAAGTCTTGAAATCAGTTAATGTAAAAATCCCCTTTTTAGAGAGTGCCACGAAGAATTCTTACCCTGTGAAACGTCCCTTAGGGGATCCCATTTACAGGGGATCATCTCACTTTCTCTAGGTTCCCATTCTACCTCCACAGAGAAGCAGGGGCTCTGCCTTTGGGTAGACTCTGCCTCCTGTGGGCCTCAATTTCCTCCTCCCTCAAAATGGGGCCACCAACTTGTGTCACCTTCTAGGGGTACTGGGAGAACTCAGTAAAATGATGCTTGCGGTGGCTGGACCAGAGTAAGCATGTGGTAACTGGTCTCCAGGTGAGTGTTGAGGTTCACCTGGGAGGCAGGATAGGGCTCCTCATATTGGTGTCCTCGTCCTCAGCAGGGCCCGGAGTGTCAGCCCACCCCAAGTCACCAGGCAACAAATGGGGCAGATATAGTGCAGCCAACAGAACCTTCTTGCACCTTGGACAGCTGTGCAGAGCAACTGGAACACAAGTCCCCCAAGGAGACAGGCACCCCACACATTAGGCCCCAGGGGGCTCTGCCAGAGCCTGGCTCAGGTGGACATGGGGACAGTTTCCAGGAAGCGATGCCCCCAGTGCCCGTGGCAACTCCGAAGGAAAAGACTGCCAACTCCTTCCCACCATCCACGCCAGGACCTAACACACCCAAAGAAAGGTAAGCCATCCTCTGATGCCACTCCCTACCCCACTCCCTGACTCCAACAAGATTGTTCTTCTGCTAAGTTATGGGTGAGGTGAATTCTAGTCCTGGCTGCTCCTGGCCTGATGTAGGACCTTGGGCACGTCATGCCTCAATTTCCCCATCTGTATAATACCGTATTTCCCAAAAAATAAGATCTAGCCGGACAATCAGCTCTAATGCGTCTTTGGAGCAAAAATTCATATAAGACCCAGTATTATATTATGTATATTATATTATATTATATTATATTATATTATATTATATTATATTATATTATATTATATTATATTATATTTATTATATTATATTATATTATAGATCCGGTCTTATAGTAAAATAAGACTGGGTCTTATATTAATTTTTGCTCCAAAAGACACATTAGAGCTGATTACCTGGCTAGGTCTTATTTTCGGGGAAACACAGTAGCTCTGATACCAGAATTCTTTGTTCTGTGGGCCTAACATTAAGGGTCACGTCCCCACATGCGTATGTGAGGGAACGAGGCGCTCCTCTGAGATGAGAAGGCCGGGGGAATGAGGCTGGGGTGGTGGACCTGAGTGTCCTAGGAGCTGAGAGAAGGTGGGTGCAAGGGGCAAGCCTTGAGCTGAGCCCCTCTCCCACTGGGGGTTTCTCCCTTGTTTAGGGGCAAGACTGTGGAGACCAAGCAAATACTGGGTCCCGTTCCTCTACCAGTAAGTAGAGCCATAGTGGGGATGGGGGGCAGGGAGATTTAGGAGGTGGAAGGGGCCAGGGGCAGAAATGGAACAGTATTTGGAGTCACACTGGGGAAGGGGTGAGTGTGTGCCTGTGTGTTTGTGTGTCTGTGCACATATGTACATGTGTATACCCGTGTGTGCATCTTGGATGGGAGTCAAGGATGTCCTTACACTCTGGAGCCCGTGGGTTCACCCCAGGTCATGGCTTTTTCCACGTCAGCATGGATTTCTTCCTCCCATTTGCTCTCAGTCACAGCACACAACCCAAAGCTTCCCTGAACACCTGGGGGGCTTCCAACCCCTTCCCCACTCCCCACCTCCACCAGCTCTGCCACTTCCTAGTTCCTTGACTCGACTGGGCAGCCCATGAATGCCCCCCAGTTGTCCTCAGCCCCTGTCTCTTTCTGCTGTATTCGCTAGCCAAACCCCAGCCCTGGCTAAACCCAGTCACCCACTTATCCTCCGCCTGCACCTGAGCAGGTCAACACAGTTGGAGAAGAACCCTGTCATTTTGTTTTGTTTTTTCTTGTTTTGAAAAGCCCTGTCTTGTTGATGGGTTTCACTCTCAAGCAATGATCGCTAATGTCAGAAGCTCTTGACAGTGCTTTGCTGTTCCCCGGCCAGGCCGCCCTCCCCTTCTGCTCCAGGATCTCATTTCACACAGCATTCCTCCTGCCATGTATCTGGGTGGATGATCTGTCCTCATGAGTTATTAAAAGCTGAGGAGCATCAGACGAGAAGAACCACTGCATCTTCCCACCCCCACCCCACCACTCCTGCCTTCACCTGATGACAGTGGAAGCCATGAAGATGGGCCCCTGCCCCCCTCAACCGCTGGCCCCCCATTTACTCATTAGATTCCATCCCCCACCCCTCTCTCCCTTATGATCGATGCCTCCATTTCTATAGGATCAGTCCCACCAGTGTACGAACACGGGCTAGTAGCTACACTATTAGAAAACAAACACAAACCCTTCCCTTGGCCCTCCCTCCCCTCCAGTTACTGACTGTATGTGTTGTTCGGGTGGATCTGAAGGTCACGGAGCCACTGCAGGCTCAGGAGTAGCAGAGCAGTGGCAGAAAAAGAGCTACACAGCGGTCAGTCCGGCAGCATGGGCAGGACACGTGGTACCAGGTGGTAGGGCTCAGGGCAAGCAGAGAGAGGAATCCAGAAAAGTGGCCAGGAAAGATGTCGGGGCTTTGGCCTCATCCTTCACCCGAGCTGAGCACCTGCCTGGAGCCAAGCTCAGTGCTGGGTGTGGAATAATCGAGGAGGTTCTGAGACAGACCCCTACCCTCCTGGGGCTCAGGCTCTAGATCTGAGATGTGGCCACAGGCCCTGGACTTTGGCAGCCCTGAGGTCAATGGGAGAGGTGATGACAGACTGGGCTCATGGCTGCCATCTGGGCTCCCCACCTGGGACCTCTCCCACCACAATGGAGCACGGGTTCCAGAACTGTTTTTGATGCTTGTTTGTTTTAAGCCTGACAGAAATTGAGCATTTGCCCTTAATTCAGGAAAACAGTCGATGGAGTCTTTGGCAAGGGGAAATCTGAGTCTCCTTTCTGGGCTGCAGAATTCTCAACTGTATTTATTTTCAACACCTCTGTTTGCTGAGCACTTACTTTGCGCTATGTGCTTTATTCACATATCTCACTGCTCAGATGTCACTGAGAAAAGTGACATCCTCAGATTCGCTGGGTAACACCAATTTAGTGTGGACGAGGTGGCCAGTCATGACACTGGAGACTGAATGCTGAATGGAGCTTACGTTCTAGTTGGAGGGGGGACCATTAAGACGTGAACAAATAACTCCTTTTTCTATAGACAGCAATACTGCACATGAAGAAGGACAGGGGGCGGGTCTTGGGGGCAGGTGATGGATTCTCTGAAGGAGGGCTCAGTGGTCCAGGAGGTAACACTGAGTCAAGGCCTTAATGGCAGAAAGGACCGAGCCATGTGCAGATCTGAGAGGACATTCTGGGCAGAGCCAGCAGGAGCAGCTAGGCCCTGACGGACATGAGCTTGTCGAGACCAAGCCCAGCGGAAGGCCAGAGTGGGGGAAGGAAGAAGCTAGGGAGGGAGAGGATCGGAGATGAAGTCAGAGGGGTGGCAGGGGCAGATCACCTACACCTTGAAGTCCAGGCTGAGCGTGTGGAATGAATTGTAAGTCCACACTAAGCCATTGAAAAGGTTTAGGCAAGAGAGTGAGAGGAGCTGATGTAAGCTGGAAACACTGCCGTGGCTGCCGGGTGGATAAGGAACGTGAGTGGGGGCCGAGGGTGAAGACGGGCAGCGCACCAGACAAGCGATGGTCATATGCCTCGGCTCAGCGTGGTAAGAGCAGAGGTGCAGGAGGTGGATGGCTTTGCCATGGATTTTGGAGGTGGTGCCGTAGGACTTGCCGACGGGCTGCCTGGTGGAAAGGGAAGTTGGAGAAAGAGAGGCATCAAAAGCGCCTCCCGGTCTGGGGCCGAAGGAGCAGGTGGTGTCATTGACCGAGTTGGTGACACTGGGGAGGGAGTGCATGGGAGGAAGCTATGGTTCTGTGGGGGTCAGGTTCTAGACACCCAAGAAGAAATGTCAACGAGGACGTCTGGAGTTAGAAAGGACGGAGAAGTCAGGATTGGAGATGTAGGTGGGAGCCAAACAGAGGTGAGCTCTAGGGAGGGAGTGAACATAGGCCGGGAAGGAGTCTGAGGAAGGGTCTCCACAGCATTTAGAAATGGAGCGAGAGCAAGGAAGAGCCAGCAGAGGAGGCGAGGGAGGAGCAGCCCATGAGAGCGGGGGAGTCCAGAGAAGAAAGCGTTTCCAGAAGGATGGAGGGCTCATCCGTGGCTGTCACTGCTGAGAGCTGGGCTGTGAGGAGGGCAGAGCCCTGACCATGGCCTTGCAAGAGCAGCTGTGGGGAGTGATGGGCGGAAGCCTGTTTGGAGATGGGAGGATAGTGGAGACGGAGGACAGCCAAGTCTTTCAAGGAATTTTGCTCCAAAAGAAGAGTGGAGAACTAGGAGAGTAGCTAGTAGCTGGAGGGGTTTGTAGAGTCTGGAGAGTTGTTTTTTTTTTTTTTTTTGTCTTTTAAAGAAGGAAGATAATATAGCATGTTTACATGCTGATGGGAGTAATTGGGTGGGGAAGATAGAGCTGGCACTTTAGAAAGAGACAGTGGCAAGAGCTGCATCTTTGATGGATACTGGAGCCCACATGGCATGTATTGGTTGGAGGTGGGCTGGGGTCAGCTCATCGCTGTAATGGGAGGGGTAGATGCGCATGTTGCTGGATTTGCTGAAGGCATGAGTGCCGATTGCTGGCTGGATGTGGATAAAAGAGGCAGACAAGGTCCTGCCCTCATGAAGCTTACCTCTGGTCCGGTGGGCAAACAGCGGGCGTGGACAGGTCACTGCAGAATGTGCCAATTGCAGCGTAGGAAATAAATGAGTGGTGAGACCCAGAATAATTCACTCAAAACCATAGCTCGGAGAGATAGGAGGTGGCAGAGCCCACGTCAAGTGCAGGGGAACACATGGCCTGGGGGCCTACTGGGAAGCATATGAGGTTTGGGGGACATCCTCCAGGGGCCCAGAGAAGAATCCCCTGGAGAGTGGGTGGCGGGAAGAAACTTTGTGGGACAGTTTGGCTGGCTGGAGGCCTCCCCCATTCCCTCCCCCTGTTCTGTCCCCAGGAGGTGAGGGACATTGGAGAAAGGAGGGAGCTGGACAATGCCCAGAAGCAGCCTCAGGAGACCACAGTGGCCACGGGTGCCCAGAACCTCGGGAACACCTGGCAGGGTTTCATGAAGTGCTTGCTGGAGGTGGAGGAGGAGGAGGAGGCCACACAGCGGAGGGCCACCAAGGCCCTGCCAAGCCGGAAGTCCCCCAAGACCCTGACCCCGGTGCCCACCTCAGCCCCAGTTGGCAACTCAGCCCCGAACCTGCCTCTAGCCCTGCCTCAGACTCCTGCCTCGGCCCCTGCCATGGCCCCATCCTGGGCCAAGCTGCCGGTCCCTGGGCCAATCCCTGCTCCTGTGGGAGCCCTGGTCCCAGCCTCTGTACCTGTCACAGTCCTGCCAGCGCCGGCCCCAGACCTGGGCTGGAGAAGGGCAGAACTCTTGCACCAGGGTGGTGAGAGGAGCTCGAGCTGTGCCAGGGCACGGTAGGAGCCACCCCCAAAGGGGCGTCCAGGATCGAGCCTGTGTCCCTGTGGCCCTGGCATCTCTCTCCCAGACTCCTGTCTCTGCCTATTTTCCTCTTGTGTCCCTCTCTCCATTTCTCCTCAGCAGCATGTACTCTGGCGTTCGCAGCTCTGTATTCCCGTATCTAGGTCTCCTTTCCCATTTCTGGCCCCTTTTCTCTTTCTAACCCCCCACAAGGGTGTCCCTTCTCTCATCTCCCTTCATCTCGGTCTCGCTCCTCCTCTGGGTCACTCAGCCCCTCCTGACCTCTCAAAGCCTCCCCAGGGTCCTTCCCATGACCTTCTCTGCCTTGGCTTCCCCCCTCGCCACCCCTAGCTCTGGGTGGCAGCCTTGGGGGGTGGGGAGGGGTGACTGGATGTGTACCCTGGACCCGAGTTCTGTCCTCTGCAGGCAGGAGCTCGGAGAGAGCAGCCTTCTAAAGTTGTGTCAGAGCTGGGAGGAACGGGCTGAGGAGCAGCTCACACTGAAGCAAGAGGAAGGTGAGGCAGGCTGGGCCAGCGAAGCCCCTGGCAGGGGCACGCAGAACCCTCAGTCCTTTGGGGTTCACAGACGTGGATTGGGGGGTGGTTTACAGATCATACCACTGCCCTGTGCCTGCCACAGCCCTGGGGAGTGGACCCAGCGGGATTCTCTGGCTAGAGGGACAGTGCAGAGTGAGACCCAAACTCACACACGGCTGGGCGGGGGCCAGAAATCATGCTGGGTCCTATCCCTTGGGGTCCAGTTCTCTTCCCAGTTCCAGGGCCGCCTCTCTGAGTGATTCAAGCAAGACTGCCAAGCGCTTTAGGTTACAGAGGTGTTTCTGCCTCTCTCCACCCGAGCCCACCTACTCTGTTCGTCCTCTTTAGAAGCAGTCTGGATGGGACGCAGAGCTCCAGGCCCCCCACCTGTCCTAGACCATCTTTCACCCTTTAACAAGACTGCCTGGACAGGTCCCCATTTCCCACCGCATCCCACCCCCACCCCAAAATGTAAAAGTCCTGAACCCCCACCCTGGGCAAGGCACCGTGCCCTTTGCTCTCCATCGTCCTGGGGGTGGACCCTGTGACTCCACTTACCCGCCCTGGGAGGGGAGTGATAGCTGCTTCCCTGGGCGACCCAGCTTTGACACTGTGTCCAAAACACCATGCAGTTTAGTTGATCAGATCTGCTGCTTTTGAGAGTTGTTCTGTTTTTGTTTTTTCTTTTTCAGCTTAGCTGCTCACAGCATGTCACCACTTACCCCACCCCATATCCTAGCCCTACCACTTCTCCACGTTTCTGTTCTGTGCGTCAGAGGCTTATAGTGCCAGGCACTGAATGAATGCAACCACTCTTGGAGGGTATACTGTTGTTACGTCCATTTTACAGAGAAGGGAATTGAGGCTCAGAGAAATACAGCGACTTGCCCGTGGCAACTGCATGAGTTTGCTCCGGCGGCTGCCCTAACAAAGTACCGCAAACTAGGTGGCTTAAAATTTATTTTCTCATAGTTCTGAAGGCTGGAAGTCCAAGATCAAGGTGCTGGCATGTTTGCTTTCTCCTGAGGCCTCTGTCTTCGCCTTGCAGATGGCTGCCTTCTCTCTGTGTGTTCGCATGGCCTTCCCTCTGTACACATGCATCCCTGGCATCTCTGTGTGTCCAAACCTCCTCTTGTAAACACGCCAGTTAGATTGGATGAGGGACCACCCTAGTGGCCTCATTTTAACTGAATCACCTCTTTAAAGACCCTCTCTTTAAATAGAGTCACATTCTAAGGTGCTGGGGGTTAGGGCTTCAACTTATGAATTAGTGTGGGGGGGGCACAATTCAGTCCATCACACAACCCAACTTGTTATGAAATGGCAGAGCCAGTCTTCTTACTAGAATCTTGATTCTAACCCACATTTTGCTGTGGGCTGAGAAACGAGACATCACACATGTTATGACCAGGACACAGCTTTTGTACAGTTGGCACTGCTCTGAGACTTTCTGGGTATCCTTCCCGGTCCGGGGCTCTGGTCCGACAACTGAAGCTATCCTAGAAGCCATGTCCATGCAGGAAGTGACCACAGAGCACCAACGTCAAGGGCGCAGACAGTCAGCAAGTCTGGTCACCTCATCGCTGAGCCTCAGTTTCCCTATCTTTACAAAAGGAACAATTATTCTAATTTTGCAAAGCTGTCGTAAGAATTAAATGAGAACATGGTTATAAAGAGAGCTTAACACAACACCTGACACATAGCAGGGTGCCCTAAAGTGGGCGTGCTCCTGAGGCAAAGTGAAGGGCGCTAATTAACGTAGCTTTGCCACACCAGCTGAGCCCATGGCCTGACCTTGTATAGAGAATGGAGTGTGTAGATGGGACCACACCCCTCCACTTTCACTCTGTTAGTTCCTTCTCCCCTCCACCCGGCCATGGAGGTAGAAGACGCAGGGCAGGTGGGTGGTCGGAGGGGATGGGATAAGTGGTGGAAACCAGAAAGGTCCCCACTTCACATAACCCCCGCCTGCCCCAGCCTTCCGCAGTTACTTTGAGATCTTTAGTGGCCAAGGCGAGGTGGACGCACGCAGCCTGGAGAATATTCTGCTCCTTGTGGGCATCTCCCTGACGCCGGCCCAGGTGGAGAAAGCCCTGAGGAGTGCTGACATTGATGGTGAGTGGAGGGGAGGCTTCATTCTGAGTCCCAGGCAGGGCCAGCCTCACGGGCTGTGTGAGACCTGTGCGGTCACACAGGGCTCCATGTTTAAAGGGCCCTGCCCTTGATTTAATGCTCGCTGTCTGGAAATTCTTCATCATTTTTCTTGCATTTTCATTTTGCCCTGGACCCCACATATTACGTAGCTGGTCCTGGCCCTAAAAGTTAATGTTCTCTGAGTACCTACTCAAGGCCAGATTCTGGGGACCCAGAGATGACCAAGTCCTATCTCCTGACCCCAAGATGTCCGTGAGCTCTGAGATCCCTTCCTTTTAGGTCCACGTGTGTGCTTCATCACACATTCCCTGTGACTTGGTCACTCATTTTACCGGCTGTGTGACCTTGGACAAATCACGGAAATTCACCAAGCCTCAGTTTCCCCATCTGTACAATGGGGCTGTTGGAGGTGTGTAAGACCCATCTCACCAGGCTTCTGAAAAGATTAAATGAGATAATCTAGGCAAAGCATTGAGCACAACACCTGGGGCACAGAATGTGTCCAAGAGACATTAGCTGCTGGTATTATGCGTCCACCCCATATGAAATGCCCACTGTGTGCCATCCCTGTGCTCCATACTGAGGATAAAGAGATGTGCCAGACCCTCATGACCTGCGCTGGAGGTGCTCACACAGACGGTGACACAGAAGGAAGAGTCACCCAAGGAAGCGGCATTGAAGGCTTAGAGGAAGGGAGCAGGAAGGAAGGCTTCTGGAGGAGGTGGTGCCGGAGCCAAATTTGCAAGATTCAGCAGGAGTTAGGCAGGGAGACGAGAAGGAAGAAGGATGTCCCCAGTGGTAGAAATAACCGAGACAAAGGGAAGAGCGTGCAGGGCACGGTGAATCACACATGGTTTGGTTGGCTAGACTCCGAGACGGGGAGCAGCGGGGCTATGGGGGGGCCTGGGCTCCTGACCACTATATATCCAATTCTGCTTCCTTCATTACTGCGCACGTGCGAATCCTCACACGCAAGCCAGGAACTGACCCCAGCGCTGCCCCAGTGGGACCCTAGGCAACGGCCTTCTTTTGTCTGCGCTTCAGGCCTCATCTGTGACTTGGGCATAAGAGTATTAAGCACCCCCTGAGGGTGGTTTCAAGGCTTAGAGACCATTCATTCATTCGTCTAGTAGTTCAGTGAACATTTGCTAAGACCTACCTGTCTTAAGTCCTGAGGACACAGTGCAGAACAAACCAGACCCAGTTCCTGCCTCCCAGAACCTCCATTCAATTCCAGATCTTCCGAGTGTGTGGCTAAGTACAGGGGTTTTATGAGAGTGTTTGATGGGGGATCTGACCTGCGGTGATCCTGGGGTGGTCTGACTTCTCTGAAGAAGCAGTGTCAAGGAGGGAAGCATTAAGTGAAAGAGTTGAAGGGTGGTGGGAGAGAATTCTAGAAAGAGGAAGCAGCATGTACAAAAGCGCTTAACAGGGAAGAAGGTGGCCCCTGGTGAGGGAACAGGTTAGTGCTGGGAACTGGGCATCAGGTGAGGCCGGAGACAGGTAACAGGCAGGTCTAGCAGGGCCTTGAAGCACAACATGGGAACCTTGTGTGTATATAGGTGTTCTCCTGCAGTGACCAGCACCCAGTAATAATAATAGCCACTGACATTTAGTCCGCATGTATTCTACGTATGACCCTGTTCTAAGCACTTGGCCTCATTTTAGCTTCCGTGAGATGGGTGTTATGGATGGGAAAACGAAGGCTTGGTGGGGATGAGAGCCTGCCAAGGTCACATGGGTAGTAAGTGGTGGACCTGGGGTATGAAACCAGACTGCTTGCCTCTAAGACTTAAGTTCTGGCAGCTTCTCACCCAGGAGATTTTAATTTTCACTTTCTACTTCTCGGTGTGCACCATGCTTTCTGCATTCAATATGAGTGACTTTTATAATCAAGACCAATGAATAAATACTAATGATGACGCCTGGCTTGTAAGGCCTGAACCCGCTTTGGGAAGCCCTAGCCACCCGCCCACACACCCTATTCTTTTGGCCTCCACAGGAGACGGTCGTGTGTGCTTCAAGGACTTCTTGGCCGTGATGACAGACACCAAGCGCTTTTTCTGCTCCATGGGTGAGCAGGGACAAACCCAGGGCAGTCAGAGCTGGGGGAAGGGGCATCCAGGGCTACCACATGCTAATGGCAGCCACCATCCCATGTCCCCAGAACAGAACGCCCTGACGGACATGGCTCCCCCGAACCCCCACACTCTGCTCTTTGAGATCCTGTCTCTGCTGGTGGAGATGCTGGCCTTACCCGAGGCAGCCTTGGAGGAGATCACCAAGTGAGTAGGGCTGGTGGCTGGAGGGGGGAGGGTTGCGAACACAGAAATGGCACCTAGTCTTTGGCAGCTGAGTACTTTTGATAGTTAGGACTCTTAGTGGCAAGTGAAAGGGACCCAAATAAAACTGACTTCAGCAAGAGGGGAATGAATTGGCTTGTGTAAGTGGTCGGGGCTTCAGGAATGGCTGGATCCAGGAGACCAGAAGATACCATTGAGGTTTTATCTTTCCTGCTCATCTCTGTTCATTGGCTTCAAGCTCAGCGAGGCTCTTCCCACAGGGAGAAGGATGGCAACCGGCAGCCCCACACTCACACCCTCTTAGTTTAGCAACCTCAGCAGCAAGAGAAATTGTTTCTTGCAGTACCCATACAGCAATCCCAGAAAAAGAATGCGATGAGGCCTGCCTGGGCCATAGAACACAGAGATGGAAGCCTCCCCATATTTCCAGGGTGGGCTGGTTGGGGGTTTAGTGGCTCATCTAAGGAAGAGATGGCTAAATACAACATGAGCACTTGGGCGCTAGAAGCAAAGAGTGAGGGCAGAATGGCCCAGCTGATCTGTGTATCACACAGAGGCTTATCCTTGACATTCAGTAAGTTGAGTCATTTTTTTTCCTACCGCAGACAGAGCCTTTTCCACATGGGGTGGGGGTGGGGGTGGGGGTTGCAGGCTGCTCCAGGAACACCAACTTAGCAACCCCCAAGACAAGAGATCTACTTTCCTCCCAGCATCTATAAATCACTCTAAATGTATATCACTCTAAAGAACATTAATGTATAATTTTAAGACCAATAAAATAAATTCCCATGTGTCCATTTTCCCTTTAAAAATAGATCATTTCCAGTAATCTTGAAGCCCCCGTGTGCCCCAACCCAATCACAAAACTTTCTCCCAAACACGAACTAACCATTATTTTCTTGCTTTTTGTTTTAAAATTTCACTGCTTATTTTTTCCCTCATTGCTTATTGAACATTTCAAACATACAGGAAAAGTTCAAAGAATTCTATAGTGAACACTTACATGCCCACCATCTGCCAAAGGTTCTATTACCATTTTGCCATAGTTGTTTGCTCTCCTATCTATCGCTCTATTTCTTCATCACTCCATACTGTTCTTTATTCATTTCAAAGTAAGTTATAGTCCTTTCCCTCTAAATGCTTCAGTATACATATCATTAACTAATGATCAATATTTGCCTAGGGCTTTTTGTTGTGAAGGTATAATTTACATTTAGTGAAATGCACACGTCATCATTATGTGACTCTCAACAAATGCCCACACCCCGACAACCTGAATCCCTCTCCAGATGTACAGAACTTGACTGTCACCCCACAAAGGGCCCTCATGACCTGCAGGGGCGAACCCACCCCTGCAGAGGCAAGCCCTCTTCTAATCTTTTCCTATTACACATTGGTTTTGTCTGTTTTATGACTTCACATAAATGGAAACGTACAGTATGTAGTCTTTTTCCAGCTTCTCTCACCCAGCATAATGGTTTTGAGACTCATCCACGCTGTTGCGGTACCAGTCGTCCACCCCCTTTTTATTGCCGTGTAGTATTCCATTATAGGGGCGTCACAGTTTGTTCATCCCTTCTTTTATTGCTGGACTTCTGGGCTTTTCGCAGTTTGGGGTTGTAATGAATAAAGCAGCAATTAACATTTCCGTACAAGTCTTGTTATGGACACCTATTTTTGTTTTCTTAGATAAATACCCAGAAGTGGAATTGCTGGGTCACAGGGTAGGGGTATGTTCATTTACAAGGAACCACCAGAACTGTCTACAAGTGGCCGTACCGTTTCACACTCCCACCAACGAAATAAGAGAGCTGCAGTTGCTCCATCTCTGGTACAAATTCGGTATTGTCAGTCCTCAATTTTAGTCATTCTGGTGGCTATGTAGTGGTGCTTTTTCTTTCTTTCTTTTTTAAAACTCACATTTGTTTGTATTCCTGCATACTTCACTTAGTTTTTCATATATTTGAACTTTATATGAGTGGGCTCATACTGTAAGTCTTCTGTCACTTGCTTTTGCTCCTCAACATTACGTTTTTGTGATTCATTCATATTCTTGCGCATAGCGATAGATCATTTATCATTTTGACTGCTACCTACTATTTTGTAGTATGACTACACACGTAGACAGCTTAAAAGAAAAGGAAAAGGATTTCTTAAATCTGGAAAACAAAACATTAAGAAACCAGCAACGTTTCAAACAAAAAGTCATAAAATTATAATCACCCTCATCAGTTCAGTCTTATGTACCTGAGTTCTGTTCTGCTTGAACTTGGATTAGCCGTTTTCTGAATCCATCAGTTTTTTTCATCAGAGTTCTGGAAATTCATACCCAGTAATATGATTTTAAAGTTATCAGAAACCTGTAATCCAGAGTACTTGTCAGTCTTTTTCATAAATTTCCTTGAAGACGTAGTATTTTTGCCTTCAGTTAACTGCAAAAGCTTTCAGAGAAGAATCAGAATAAAACCGTAACTGTGAATTACAAAAGACTTAAAATGGCCCTGGTTAAAGATCAGATGAGCATTCACTTAAATGCAGTTAACAAGGATATTTGATTATTTTTTGTAATATACATTTTAACATAATTGGAATTATGACTGGTAACAGTATACCAAGACATATCAGATTCCTAGGAATTTTATACAATTTCTGGTACACTTATGTTGACAGAAGAATGTTTAAGTGTGTAGAGAATTTTTGTAATATTTTATTTGAGCCCAAACTGACAGCATCAGTCCGGGAGCAAGATCGCAAATGCTCTGTGGAATAACAGTTTTGCGGCTCTTTCATGCATTTGAAATAAAGGAGGGAACGTAAGGAAGATTGCGTGAAGGTGGGAGAAGCAAGGCAGGGATTGGATTACAGGACAGTTAACACAACTGTGTGCTCTCTTGAGGGTGGTTGCACTTATTTCAAAGGTGTGTTATCCTAGATACACAGAAACAATGGACAGGTCTTGCTTAAGGCAAAGTTAAACCTTTTACTAAAAATGTTATATGCCTGGGACATAACTACCCACCATGACCTGCCCAGTTCGGAATTTATGATCAGACCATCCTGTGAGGTTACTTTCCACAGAACCCCTTTTTCGTCCATACACAGGTTAACAACATGTATCCATACAAATATAACTTAAAGATTTAGTATCACTTATTATTTTAAAATGTTTTCCATGTAATTTAACATTAAGTAAACCTAAATAGTTTAATATCTTGTTGTATAAGGTGAGAGGACAAATTCTTTTGAGAATTTCCAGGAACCCTCTGTTATTACAGACTCAAAGGGTCCACTTGCCTGTGTGCACTCAAGCCAAATAAGATACAAACAGGAGACTGCAGCAAAGAAAGAAAAGGTTTATTTAAGGAATTGGTGTCAAACCCGAGACACAGGTGAGCGAGCGACTGCTCTCATAAACCTGGCTCCCCAGTGGCCTCTAGTGGCCAGGTTATATAAGGGAAAAATCATTCACCGTGGTGACTATGGGCGTTGGGGCTGGGGGCTGGCTTTACTGATTGGTCAGGACCAATGCAGGGAGCAGTTGATCATGGCTTCAGATCCTGAGGTGAGTCATTGCATTGTTTGGTCCCATCTCCAGGGAATGCAGTCCGTGGGGCCGTTGCGCTTTCATGAGTCCAGAGCTGAAACATAACTGATGTCAAGCTGTTAGCTTTGTTTTATTAACACCTTCTTCCAATTTGAGGTTTAGTTATTATATCCTGGTCATGGTTGATAGACCTGAAGTTTTATTCTTAAACGAATTTGGTGTTGACCGGAACCTAACGTCCTCAGGGCCTAATGATTAAAAGGAGTGGACATACAGAATATGCATAGGTAGGAGGGTCTGGGGGACAGAATGCAAGTGAGTCATAATTCTCAGGATAAACAAAGCCGGCTCGTATTAAAGCAAAATGCTTGCTAAAGAAATGAAGTTCAGGGGCCAGCCCGGTGGCTCAGGCGGTTAGAGCTCCATGCTCCTAACTCTGAAGGCTGCTGGTTCGATTCCCACATGGTCCAGTGGACTCTCAACCACAAGGTTGCCAGTTCAATTCCTCGACTCCCGCAAGGGATGGTGGGCAGCGCCCCCTGCAACTAAGATTGAACACGGCACCTTGAGCTGAGCTGCAGCTGAGCTCACGGATGGCTCAGTTGGTTGGAGAGCGTCTTCTCAACCACAAGGTTGCTGGTTCGACTCCGGCAAGGGATGGTGGGCTGTGCCCCCTGCAACTAGCGATGGCAGCTGGACCTGGAGCTGAGCTGCGCCCTCCACAACTAGATTGAAAGGACAACAACTTGACTTGGGAAAAAGGCCTGGAAGTACACATTGTTCCCCAATAAAGTCCTGTACCCCTTAAAAAATTTAAAAAGAAAAAAAGAAATGAAGTTCAAGGTTTTGGTGCCTCTTGCTATCTGACAGCAGGGGAGGGGCTGCAGCTTTTAACACCCCCACCCGCTGCCATGGGTGTTTCTCACAGGCCCTGAGGAGAGACTTCTTAACCACCACAACCAAGGAAGGATATGAAAAGAGGCGAGTAGACATAACTCCTTTAGAACAAAGGAAATTAACTTTTGATACCCATGCATTGGTTCAGGACTTGGAAACTCAGGGATCTGACAAAGCACAAGCAGAAACAATTGTATCAGCATTAACCACTTTCTCAAATGTCAGCTTGGATACTACGGTATCTATAAGGAGATGGTCGCTCAAGTTCAACAGGAAATCACAGTACAACAGCTAATGGCTCATTTGGACGCCATCAGGAAAGATATGGTCATCCTAGAGAAAGTGAATTTGCAAATCTGAGAATGGAGAACGAGAATGAAACCAGTCGAATCAGAGTAGATAATAAGCTGGCTACCAACCTAGAAAGGAGCACAGGAACAGATATGTTTACAGAGCAAGAAAAGAAACTTATCAACTATATGGTGATGGAAAGAGAATTGACGCTGGGTGGTGAACACACAATGTGATAGTATATAGACGATGTATTACAGAATTGTATACCTGAAATCTATGTAACTTTACTAACAATTGTCACCCCAATAAACTTTAATTTAAAAAAAAAAAAAAGAAACTTAGGGAAGCAACCACAGAATTTACCAAAAAGGATACCAAAACCAAAAGTATTATTTCAGAGACCAGTAATAAAACCGACTCTGAAATTGCTTCTTTAAAAACACGAATGGAATCTAACAAGCTTGAGACAATTCATTATCTTGCAGCCTCAGTGTTTACTTGCCTGGCAAGAGCATTGGGATTTTATAGAATCTGGAAATCGCAGCAAAACGACTATTTTCTGCCCCTATTGCTGCTGCTGTTGACTTCTTAGAAGCTTCACGAGGAAAGATTTACTTTGACCATTGAAAGTTGTAGCAAAACTAAATACAAGATTATTCAAAGTACATATAGACTAAAAAGAAATGTTTTAGAATGAGATGTCTTTTGTCTGTTGATGTGTCTTTATTACGTTGAAAGGCTGCCATTCAAAACCTGATTAATTTTGTCTTTACCCTTTTGATAGTTCATAGAAGCTGAACCAGAGTTTTCTTGTGTTTGCTTGAACAAGAAATTGTGTAAATCATATAGGATTTCTGCTGCCTCCATATTCTATTATTCAACTTTCCGGACAACTATTACACAATTACCTTTTCATATAAAAATATAACAAAGTTGTTTGGCTTTTAAAAGTGATTTACCATATAGCTGCAGATTGTTTTGTTTTGTTTGTAGTGAACAATAAAAACAATACAAGGCGGCCAGTTGGCTCCGTGGTTAGAGCGCAATGCTCATAACACCAAGGTCGCCGGTTCGATTCCCACACGGGCCAGTGAGCTGCGCCCTCCACAACTAGACTGAAAACAACAACTTAACATGGAGCTGATGGGTCCTGGAAAAACACACTGTTCCCCCAATAAAATAAGTAAATAAATAAATACAATACAATACAATACATTTTAAATAAAAAAAAAGAAATAAAGGTCATGTACGGTTACATTAACTCTAGGAAGTCTCAAAGTTTGAGGTCAAAAGACTTTATTTGGAATTTGATTTTGGGAAGTTTGTAAAATATCTGAACACTTCATTAAATACATAGGATCACAGATTACTATGAAACAATACTTACATATTTAATAAGCGACAATAAATGATTTTAAAAGGCAACTATGGAAAGTTACATAGTTGTAAAAACATCTTAGCTCTTTTAATATTGAGAAGACTCAGTTTTTTTTAAGTATTTAAAGACTTGACAGACAACACGAAGCATAAGAAATTATTTTGATAAAACATGGAATCTTTGCCTTTTAGCGAATTACTTAAGCGGTATAGAAAAATATTTAACAATAATCCTTTGGACAACAAGAATATGTCCTTTTAACAGGTAAATAAAATAAAATTCTAGTTTTGTATAAGTAGTTGCTATTAAAGCTCGTTGTTAAAAACCCTTATAATAAATAAATATATTTAATTTTAGCTAGCATGACCACACAAGATATCTTTCCCTCCCTCCCTCCCTCCCTCCCTACCTCTCTTTTTCTTTCTATATCCATTTAGGCTTTTCTCCTTTAGTTTCCCCTTTTTTATTTTGAAAGAACCTTTAAATATCCTTCAAGTAGGATAAAACCACTCTTTTTCCTTAACAAAAATACATTTTTCGTACCTTCCCTTACCACAAATGCATCTTATTTTCCTTGCATACTTTTTTTTATCCTTATTATTCTTATTTACTTATAGTTGTTGATGTAAGAAACGTCCACACCTGTAAAGAATTTTTGTAAGAGTTATTTGAGCCAAACTGAGGACATATGCCAGGGAGCACAATCTCAAATGCTCCACAGAATAATAGTGTAGCAACTTCTTTTATGCGTTTGAAATTAAGGAGGGGACATATAGGGAAGATTACGTAAGGAAGGAGGTGGGAGACAGCAAGGTTGGGATTGGCTCTCTTGAGGGTGGTTACATCTTAGAAGGAGGGGTCTGCAAGGGTGGTTCATACATCAGTGTACCCCATGCATATTTTGCAACTCTTTCTCTGCAGAGCTCCCGTCTCTTTGGTATTCTGATACACTAATTCATCCCAGTGGCTCCATCCTCCTAAACTCCAATGTCTGTCTCCTTACCTCAGTGAGTCTACTGTGTTCTGCTTGGTATATCACCACTTGCACTGCTGTCCAGAAAATATCTCCAGAAAAAATTCCAGGGAGATTATAAGGCTCACCTCTTGGTTTCTCTTCTGTCTGGGATCCCAGTTTTGTGCTGGCTGTTGTCTAGTGTCTGACAACAGTTTCATATATTTTGTTCATGTATCTATTTATGGGATTTGGACAAGTTTAGCACCAGTTTCTCCATCATGGCCAGAGACAGAATTCTGTTCATTTGTCTTCAATTTTTTTTGTTTTCTGTTTTTCAGATTGATTTCTATTGATCTGTCCTCCAGTTTACTAATTGCTTTTTCTGCTATCTCCAACGTGCTGTTAATGTTAAACCCATTCAGTGACTTTTTCATTTGTTATTATACTTTCTTGTTCTTGAATTTTCCATTTGTTTCATGTTTACAGTTTGTTTCTCTGTTCATTAAGATCACATTTTCCTTCAATTATCTGAATATATATATAATTGGTTTGTTTTTTTTAACTTTTATTTTAAGTGTTTTTCCAAGACCCATCAGCTCCAAGTCAAATAGTAGTTTCAATCTAGTTGCGGAGGGCACAGCTCACAGTGGCCCATGTGAGGATCGAACCAGCAACCCTGATGTTCAGAGCTCGCGCTCTAACCGAGCCAACCAGTCGCCCGTCTGAACATATTTTTGATAGCTCCTTTAAAGCTGTTGTCTACTAAATCTAACATCTGGGCCATCTCAGGGTTGCTTTTTATTTGAGTTTTTTTTTCCTTACTATGGGTCACATTTTCTGTTTCTTCATATCTGATTATTTTTTATTGTGTCCTGGACATTTTGGATAATATGGTTTGAAGACTAGATTCTGTCATCTTCCTTTGATGAGTGCTAATTTTTGTTCTTATAGGCAGTTCAGTTACTGGCTGATCATCTTGAATTTGTGTAAGCTTCATTTTTTTAATTTGTTAGGGCATAATTGTAAAAATCCAGGTATTTTTCCTAAGCCCTCTAACTTGGTAACACGCAACCTCCAAATTCTTTTTCTCTTGTAGATATTCGTTTTCAGGCAGGTCTGTCATAGGCAGGGGTTGGCAAACTATGGGCTGTAGGCCACATCCAGCCTGCTCTGTTTTTATAAATTTTTATCAGAACACAGCCACACACATTCATTTACATATTGTCTATGGATTCTTTAATGTTACAATGGTAGAGTTGAGTAGTTATTTTTCATCACTTCTGTGGCGGTGAAATTTATTTCTCCTTGTAATTATGCCAGGTATTGCTCTTTATTTCATGTTTAGGATTTTGTATTCCTTGAATATTTTATCATTATAATCATTTGTGTCTCTAGTATGCTTTTTGTCTTAAGGCCTAGTTTTCAAAATATATATATTTTAAATTGTTGGGTTTTTTTCTTTTGTAATTTTTTTTTTATTGGGGAATACTGGGGAACAGTGTGTTTTTCGAGGGTCCATCAGCTCCAAGTCAAGTTGTTATCCTTCAATCTAGTTGTGGAGGGTGCAGCTCAGTTCCAAGTCCAGTCACCATTTTCAATCTTTAGTTGCAGGGGCACAGCCCACCATCCCATGCGGGAATTGAACCAGCAACCTTGTTAAGAGCTCGCGCTCTAATCAAATGAGCCATCTGGCTGCCTCATAAAATATTAATATGAGTATACCAATTTCCTTTTGCTTAGTGTTCAACTGATTAACTTTAACATTTGAGTTAATTTTTAAAAATTTAAATCAAAGTAATAAGTACATTGTTTAAAAAGCCAAATAAAAATTAATTAATTTAAAATTTTTAAAAATAAATAAAAAGCCAAATAATCCATAAAGGTTTATAATAAACATTTGTAGTTCCCTATCCCAGACCTTACCCCACTCCCCACTCCTTGAAGTCTTCCTTCCAAAGGCAAATGCTTGTGACATCTTCCTTCCTTCTAAATGATACACATGTCCTACAGTATTTTGCTTAGCGATTTTTAGAGTCTATTGACTCCCTACGATGGTAAGGATTTAGCTGTCAGATACAACTGTCTCCTGAGCCCCTCTCCCCATTCCAATATATTATCATTTTTGATTAAATAAGTATTTGAAGTTTTTATTATTATGGTTATGCAATTATTCATAGCTGATCATTTTGGTATACTATGGTTTCATTTCTTGTTTATTTCCTGAAATAGGCAATTGCCTTTTTTTTTTTTCCTTTGTACCACTCTTGCACCTTCCTAGAACTTTTTTTTCTTGGAGGAATGTTCTAAATAGTTCAATTTTCCTATTTTTTGGATTGATTTCTCTTTAAGCCTGCTGTAGAGCTACCATTTTGGAAGTCTGTTGTCATCCTAGGAATTCTTTCTTTCCTCTGCTTAGGATTCTCTGTTTGCTGAATCACGTCTTACTCTTTCTTGGTTTGTTTAGTTTCCTTTTTTCAAAAGGAACAAGGGAAGGGCATGTTTCCCCAGTAGCTGTTTTTGGGTTAGAAAGGCAGTAATTCAGCAAGAGGTACAGAAATGTCATCCCTCGAAAGCTCTGTCTTTTCAGCCATAGCAACCCAATCTAAACTGGTTGTTGTATATGGCAGTTGCAGTGCCATTGTGGGATCTCCTTCATCTTCCTTTACCTTTGCCTCTCTCCTGTATTAGATTTCCTGTTTTCTGTATGTATCTTTTCTTTTTTGGTTTAGGCCCTCATTTTTTGGAAGAACATGCCCTCCAGTAGCTTCTTGAGAAAGCATGCATGGGAGGTGACATTTTTGAGATTTTGTACATTTATTCTACCCTTAAATGTACTGACTAGGTTAGCTGGGTATAGAATTCTAAGTGTATTAGTTAAGGAATAGGCCCCAGTGTACTGTAGTTCAAACAAAATAGTTTATTTCTTAGATTGACAGTCTAGAGGAAGCAGGCAGGAGGACAAGTTCCCCCCAAGCACCCAGTTTCTTCCCAACTTATTGTTCCACCATTCCCTAGGTCAATCCTATAAGCCAACCTACCAACAACACACCTGAATTCAAGCGCACAGAAAGGGCAGAGGCAGTGGAAAGCAAGTAATTTCCTTTAAAATTATAACCAAGAGTTGCACACACACTCCTCATGTCCTACTGGCCCTGTGGAGTGAAGTTATTTTCTAGTCCATCATTTTATTTGGTGTGTTGCCTTTTCAGGTCCCACTTTTACACAGGGGTCTAGATCCAATCTCCATATGAGAGCTCTGGTATTCATTTTCTATTTTCTGTGTGTGAAACCCAACAAAACCCCAAATTTCAGGCCCCAGGGACTGGCAAAGGCCCCAGTAGAACCATCAGCTTAAGGGTTTCTCAACGCTCTGAGCAGTGTGCCCACCCCTCACCACTGCCTACAAAGCCCCAGGTTATCTGGCCCTGCCATCTCGCTGCCCACATCTCCCCTTCTCTCTCACACACCAGGCTCTAACCCCTCTGACTTCCTTGCTGTTCCTAAAGTTCACCAAGCTCTTTGCAACCTCTTGGCCTTTACACATGCCATTCTCTCTGCCTGAAAGACTCTTCCCCCAGATATCCATTTGGCTTGTTCCCTCCCCTCATCTGCTCAACTGCCATCACCTCCAAGACTTTTACTGACCACTATGAGCAAAACAGCCCCTCATCACAAGCCCCTACCCAACTTTTACTTTCCCTCGGAGCACCCATCACTACTGACATGCTGTCACATTTTGTTTATGGTCTGACACTCCTACTTGATACATGCCTAGGTAGTAGGTTTAGAAAGTGATTCCAGGGAACAGGAGTGGGGAAGGGACGTGAACAGCAGAGGAGCCAATGCAAGGATACATTATTGAGCCACCCACACCCAGGATACAGGAGGTGCTCAAAGTGGTTCCCATCAGCGTCCAGACACTTCTGATTACGGCGAACTACCGTGTTTCCCCGAAAATAAGACCTAGCCGGACAATCAGCTCTAATGCATCTTTTGGAGCAAAAATTAATATAAGACCGGGTCTTATATAATATAAAATAAAATATAGTATAAAATACTGGGTCTGATATTAATTTTTGCTCCAAAAGATGCCTTAGAACTGATTGTCCAGCTAGGTCTTATTTTCGGGGAAACAGGGTACTGCTTGAGCAACGTTGACCAAAGTGTGCACTTGTATATATTTTTTGGCACCCCCAGCATGCCCTGTACCACTCTTTCCCAAGCACTTACATGAGTGGCCAGCACACAGCAAACACTCCTTGAATATTTGTTGAATAAATGAATAGTGCTGCAGACTAGTGGAGAAAGGCAAGTAGTGGTGAGTTAAAATAAAGTGGGCTGTGGGTTACCATGGAGTAAGTACAGGTTGTCAGGGAGTCCGCAGTGGGAGCCTAGCTAGTCTGCAGGAGAAGAGGACTTCCTGGAGGAGATAGCCCTTAAGCTGGAATCTGGAAGATGAGAGGGAGTTAAGTGCACAGTTGACATACAAAACACTTGCACATCTAAGTAAAAATACGAGCTAATCGGTGACAGAAATCTTAGCTAACATTCACCAAGCTCTTTCCATGGGCCACACACTTTGCTGAGTGCCGATGGGCCTTGTTATTTAACCCTTTCTCATGTGGACTATTTGATCCGTTTTACCCAGGGGAAACCTGAAGCTCAGAGAAGTGACTTGTAATGACAGGGAAGAGAGAACCATTTCCGCCCATTTTTACGTAGGGGTGACAGGCCCAAAGCAGAGCAATGACTTGCCCGTGGTCACAGGAAGTTAACGGCAGAAGCTGGAATGAAAACCCAGGTCTCCTAACTCCTGGGCTTGTGTCTGCTCCAGAGCTGGCCGGATAGAACAGGCGTTCAGTGAGGGCAGAGGGTGAATTAAACAGGGCCAGGCTGAGCTGGGTGGGCACTGCCTCCCCAGCTATTACCAGAGGAAGCTGAAGGAAGGCACCAGTAAGGCCCGAGAGATGGAATCGACCATAGGCCAGCTGCGGTCCCGGAAGAAGCTGCCCCACAACCTGCAACAGGCAGACACCTTGGAAGTCCCAGAACGAAGGGTCCTCAGAATCCTGAGCCGGCTGAAGCAGCAGAATTACGGTGAGGGCCCTGGGCATGGTGGGGGCTCTGCTCTCCTGCCCACCTGGCCTCTGTCCTGGGGCCCCCACACAGCCAGGCCCGGGAGCTGAGACACATGCTTGGGCCGGTGTGCATCGGTCAATGGGCTGATCACTCCGCCACCTCCAGCCCTCTGACAAAGGCCTTCTGCACGGACTCGTCCCAGTGCCTGAGCCCTGAGCACAGCTTGGTCCTCGGTGCCAAGAGCCTGGACTGAGAAGGGAGGGTGATTAGCATTCCCAGCTTATCATTTGAGCACCCACTGGGGTCACTCGCTGTGCTAGGTCCTTTGCAGATGTGCTAGAGTTTAATCCTCATAATACGTACTTACTCCATTTTCCAGATGAGAAAACAAAACGGTAAGTTTTAGCAACTTGCCCAAGGCCCCACAGCCAGTGTGTCAGAAAGGGGAGTCTATACTTAGGTCTGACTCCAAAACCTGTGCTCTTTCCACTGTGCAAGGGGGCCTCCCCGTAATAGTAGGTACCATTTATTAGATACCTACTGTGTGCCAAGTGATGGGGCTAGGAGCTTTCCAGAGTAGAGTGGGCCTACTAGACTTTGCCAGGACCCATCGCAAAAGACATCCGCTCCTTTTTAAGCTCTTAGCCCTTACACTGTGTTCAGCACTCAGCAGAACACTTTGCATCACTGTACCTTTCATTCTCAACATCTACTGTGAGATGGGTACCACTGTCATCTCCAGCTTATAAAGAGGCGCAGAGGTAAATTTACCCAAACCCACCCAGCAAAGCCGGGATTTCACCTGGGTATGCCAGGCATGCTCTCATGCATTCCCCTCTCCTGCCTCCTCCTCCCTTGCCAGCTGCCAACCTGCAGAGCCCCTATGCCCAGGTGCCCTGCATCCCACTCTGCCCGAGGCTGGACAAGAAGACGGTCCGCCGGAAACAGGGCAGCCACTACATGCTGGACCAGTTCACCCCCACCAGCCTGGGCCCGGACATGCGTAACCTCTTCTTCAAGTCCAGGTCTCCAGGAAGCAGGTGGGTGCCTGAAGGGTGGGGGCCCAGCCCAGGCCCATCCACTTCCTTCCTTACGAGGCCCCTGGCCTAACGTGAAGGGACTCCATCCTTCCAAGAAATGATGCTTGGGAGACTTGCTCCAGGGAGGAAAAAGGAGAAAGGACAGAAGTGGGGGGAAAAACTAACCTTTCTTGAGGGCCTGTGTACCAAGTAGACTGTAAGTCAGGGTCCCTAAGCTTTCCTGAGCCTGGGACTCAGTGGCATATACCATCTTTCTCTTAGGCTGGCACTCCCTGCCTTTCTTGTCAGGGGGTTTAATTCTCAAGTCCTTACCCAAGTCTGATTCCATGTTCGGAGTAGCAGGAAACAGGCTTAGCAGCTGGGAAGCTTCCCTTGCAGCATTCCCCTTCCAGCGTTTTGGGGAGATAAGAACACTGGACTTGGAACTAGGCCCAAGCCTGACTGCTGGCTCCATCACTTCCCAGGAAAGGGGTCCTCTCCCCTCGGGACATGGGGATGGCTCATCTCCTCCCAGCCTTCTCCCCCCTCTCTCCTTAGGGAACACAGCTCGGATAGCCGGAAGTGGCTCAGTTCAGTGCCGGCCCGAACCCCCTGACCTGCAGCGTCCTGACTGGGCAGCTGTCCCGTTCAAGCCTGCAGACATAGGGTATCAGGCAGGGACGGCTGCTGCATTTTGCTTTTATGGCCTGGTAAGCCAATAAATATCAAGAAACTCAGCCTCTGTGCCTGGTGCTCGGGCCTCTGCCCTCTGGGCACCCACTTGCTTCTTTGAGATCTTGGTATCAAGAAAGACGCCCCACCCTGGCCCCCAGGTTCTCACCCCTCCACTCAGCTGAGTGCCGTGCCCCAGGCTTCCTTGGGCTTGGGAGCCCCTGGAACAAGATGGACCTCAAAACCCTGCCCAGGGTCGGGGGCTCCTGCGAGAGGCGGCCTGGGTACAAAGTCCTGATCTTCGGTGAACTCTTGAAGGACAGAGCGGACTCTCCTCAGAAGTTTTTGTCCTTTGGACTAGGAGCCCCACTAGGACAGGAAACCTCTCTTCCCTCTTGCTCGGAGCGGTGAACATAAGAGAAGTACCTGGGAAAGACCTAGGCCCCTAAAAGGGGCAGACCCCATGGAAGGACCCGAGGGGCTTCCGCCACGCTCTCACCAACAGCCCAGGCCCTAGAGGTCCCCTTCCCCTGGAGCCTAAGGATGTGGGTCCTTGCCCCCCAACCCACAAACCACCCCAGGCCTCCTTCTCCAAGAGAGAGAGAGGGAGCACCTCCCAGGGACTGAGCAGAGGCCCCCCAGCGGTTAAACAAGCAGTCACAGCAAGAGGTCAGGAGGCCAGGAACTGAAACGAGGACAAGGCTCTGACAAGTTTAAAACATGTATTTAAAATACAATTTATAAAATGCTTAATCTGCCGACTCAGGAGCCCGCGGTGCGGGGTGGGGTGGGCAGCTGCCGCTAGACCAGCAGAGCAGGACTGCAGGGGTAGGCCCTCCCTCCCCTGCCCTTCTGTTCAGACACCTAAGGAGCCCATGTGCACCCTTGGGATCACATGGCCAGAAAACAGGACCCCAGAGGCTTCCGGAGTTTCTGCTTCCCAGGGAGGCTGGGGCAGCCCTGCCGGCCCATCCCTGAGCAGAGCGTCCCCAGATGGGGCAGAGCCGGGGATGGCAGGGCTGGACAGGGCAGGGCGGGGCAGTGGGCTCTGGAAGGGGCTGATGGGAGCAGATAGGGTGTTGCCTCCTGCCTGCAGGTGGGGAGCACCCTGATTGAGTGGGCTAGAAGGGTTGGTCACCAGGCCCAGACCCCCAGCTCCTTTGGTTATAGGCTGACAGAGTAGTGGCTCATGGGAAGCGGTTAGCTGGAAGGTCTGAGGCTGGCTCATGGGGTCAGGGAAGAGCCGGGGGAAGGCGGACAAAGGGGGGGGCAGCAGCCTCAGGTTTCTGCCCCCCCTACCCCCGGGGGTTTTCCGAGCCAAAGCCTGCAGCTTCCTTAAAAAAAAAAAAAAAAAAAAAAAAAAGGAAAAAAAAAGCACTTAAGGAAAGTTACAGCTACCACACACACACACACACATACACACACACACACTCCAAACCGTTCTCCCATCTCCCCTCCCACCTCCCCCTAATACAATAGTTTCCTGTTTTCATTTCTTTCTTAAAAAAATTTTGCCTGCCACCTCTCCATCTGGGAGCCAAAGGTATGACTGCTGGTGGGTGGTGACAGGCACACGGCGGGCAGAAACCCATCTTTGGCCGGAGGGAGGGGGGAGCGCCAGTCCCTTCTACATCTTCAATCCACACACACCCATCAGCCATCTTCCCTCTGGCTCCCGGCAGGGGAAGGCGGCAAGAACAGGTGGTCCCAATGGCTGAGCAATCAGCACTTCCGGCCTTCCCAACTGGCCTACCCCTACCCTTCTCCAACTGAAAGGAGAGTCTCACCTTGGGCCAGAAACCACTCTTACACGAGGGACGGACGCTACACAGTTAGAATGAGGAAACCTGGTCAGGACAGTGGAGCTATAAAGACAGCAGCCAACATTCTCCCTTGCCCACTCCAGGAGGTAATTCCCCATCAGAACAGTCTGTGGGCACAACTCAACACGCTCGGGTCCTTACTGACTGAAGCTCCATTCCAGCTCTGCTCATGGACCATTTCTGGGCTTCACAGTTAGAAGCCTGTGCTGCGGACTAGTTGCTGATTCAACTAGCAGCTGGCCCTTCCTTCTGAGGGGACGATGGAGTGTGACATGGCTTGCTGTGCCTGGCCCACATTCCCACAGGGCAAGGCTGAGAACCAGGCGAACCAAAGGGGAAGTGAGCCTGCAAAACCGAGCCTGCCACCTGAGCCACCACAAGCTGCCCTAATCACAAAATGTCACACCAACCACTCCAAAACTCATCCACTGAGTGGGGAGGCTGGTGGCTGGCTGAGGGATAAGGCGCAGTGCAACGGAAGAAGACCAGAAAGCCTGAGGAGCCAGACGGAACACACACAGGGCTGTCCTGGGCAGCTGCCCTCTTAGCCTCTTCCGCCTCCAGGAGCCAGAGCAAATCTCTAGGCTCCAGGGACAGAGGCGAGACTGCCTTCATTCCAGGCCCTCACTCTGGAAAAAGGGGGAAGGGTAGCCTAGGTCTGTGGGGAAGCAGCCTGTCACCACCAGGCTTCGCAATGCACAGCCCATCTTCCCACATGTATTCAGAATGGCCTCCTCCCCGGGGACTGATCTCACAAAGGAAATGTGCCAGCTGTGGTTACAAGCTGATGCCATCCAGAGATGGCGTTCCTCAGACACCGTCTGACCACCCCAGCGGGAGGCTGAGTCCTGGAGCCAGACTCTGTCCTGGCTTTCCTTGTGCTGATGCAAAATACTGAGCGAGTCTCACCTCCCTTACTTCTAAGCTCAGGGGGGCGGTCTCACTCCCTGCTCTCTTCTAGAAGTAGCAAGGCTGGCTGGTAGGGAACCACCCTGAGGGGTATGAGAAAGGGAAGTCTGTTCACTTTCCCCATCTCCCAAAATACTAGAGGTGGGGCTGGCACCCTCCCCAAGCTCTCTGAGCCTGTAGAACGAGCCCAGTCTCAGGTAGGGCCAACATGCCCTGGGACTTAGCTGGGGGTAGGGAGGCATAGGCCTGGGGTGCTCATCTGTCCTGGGGGCAGAGAGCCCTGCCCCTTTTCTGGGCGGCAGTAGGAATACAGAAGCTAAGCTCACCAAAATCCTATTGGTTCATGTTCCTAGTGAATTTCCTAGAAACATATTTAAGTAGAATATCAAACTACCCCTTCTCAATTAAAAATTCATTAAACTGCTAAAACTCCTCCCATGCACTTTTTCTTGCAAATCAGATATTTGTATAAACAAACAAAAATAGAAAGGAAAAAAAAGGAAGGGTATTTTTAGCTAGAACTCGCTTTTAGGTGATAAGGACGTGCACTTGGGGTGGGTGGACGGGAGTTCTCATTTGAGCTTTGAAATCCCAAATTAATGAGCATGATAAACTTATTGCTGGCACTGGCTTGACCCCAAGTGGCCAAGTGGCACTGCCTGACTCTCTACTCTGAGTCCTCGGTGGGTCCCCCCAACCCTTCCCTAAACCCCACCCTTTCCCTTTCCATTGACTTGGGACAGCCCTTATAGATGTGCCAATCACAGTGGGAAGGGGGCAGAAGGGGGGAGGTCACAGTGCATGGGGTTCAAGGTCACAGTGGGCAGAGCAAAGGGGATCACAGTGCAAGTAAATCAGGTCGTTCCCTCTGCTCAAGTCCAGCTGTCTGCCACGGCAGTGTGACCCGTGGCAGACGACCCAGGAGGTGGTGACGGCGGCAGCAACCGCATCTTTCTTCGCCCGCATTTATCTGCGCTGTTTGAAGCCTTGTGACCCATCGGGACCCAAAGGCTGTCTGATCACGTTATTCGGCTGCCTGCTGTCTTCGGGTTGGGAGATCCTGGGTGGCCTGAAAGGGAGAAAAGCAGAGGGAAGCCTGAAAAAGGATATAAAACAGGTCCCCAAATCTTAAAACCAACCCCCCCTGAAGCTGGGGCCAAAGTCACGGTGGCTATTAGCCAACTCTGGCTTCCTGGGGCCTGCTTCTTTGGCAAGCAGACACAGGGCACCTCCAGGTTGGGGAGCCCTGGTATGGGGCGGGTGCCCCACGTCCACCTCTTGCTCCTGGAGCACGCTTCCCCCCCGTCTGGCTCACCATCCTTTCTCTGCAGGCAGAGGGAGTGCTCAGGGCCCAAGCTGTCCCGAGGCAGTGACCACGGGCAGCGACCCTGCATAGAGCCATGTGGCACCAGATTCCTGAGTGCTGGAGCCAAGGGCAAGACCCCTCACCCGGAGCTCAGCAGTGCCCAGCACCTGCATGGCTGCCACCCTGCCGCTCTCCAATTATGGGGTTAGTGGCTGACTCCTGTTGCTACGGAAAACTAAAAAGAAAAGGACTTTTTCTACGCTGCCAAGTGAAGGCACAGAGGAGAGACGCGGAAGCCTAACTACCAAAATAATGAAGAGACGTACAGAAGGTGCACAGATTAATTCTTTACGTGCCACGTGCCAGAATACCGAGCCCAAGTGGGCTCTCAAAATTAGAAGAGGCTGTTTGAACAAATACTGCTTTACCAGGAGGTGACAAACTTAAATACAACCTCTAGAACAGCAGAGAAAAAAAGCCCAGGAATAAAAAAGAATTTAGAAAATTCACAAAAATATCATTCGGGGCTATTATGAGACCCAGAGGTAACATTTCAGCACTGAACTGGGCATTTTCCATTGTGCCAGGCAGGTTTCCTATACTCATGTAATTGCACATAACTTGATGAGACACGTATTATCGTCCCATTTTTCAGATTAGGCTATGAAGGCACAGAGAGGTTAAGCAGCTCTATGGTAAGTAGAAGTAAGTGGCAAAGGCAGGTTCCAACCCCAATAGATTTTGACACCAAGTCCATGCCTTGAAGCTCTAGGCCACACTGCCCCGATGCCCCAACAGTGTAGTGTGCCAGCAAATCACGACTCCTCCAAGCTTTCGGAAGCATCCAGCCAGTGCAGTACAACGAACCAGCCCCACCAGGTGGGCCAATGGCCAGAGCTGCGATGGTGCCAGCCCTGACTCCCTGGCTTCTGCTCCATGCAGCCAGGCTGCTCTCCGCCCCTCCCCTTCCAGGTGGCCTGGTGGTGGAAGGCTGGATGGTCAGCCCTGCCAGCTCCACTCACCTGTCGAGGATGGGTTTCTCTTGCTCCTCCTCAGGGCTGGCACTGCCCAGGATCCGCTTCCGGGCCTCGGCGTACTCTGCCTCCCGCTGAGCTAGGGACTTGACGGGAAGGGCTGGCCTGCTGGTGGAGTTGGGGCTGCTGACCACACCGTTGCTGGTGGGCCTCTTGAGGATGCGTATCTGTGGGGGGGGCCCCGTGGGAAGGCTATCGTCCTGAATCACAATGGGCACTTTGGGAGGAGATTTGGATTTCCTGCTGACAAAGAGCAAACATGGCTTCACAAGTCCTACCCTTGACTGCGGAGGCCCCAGCCATGCCCCACACCCACCCCTCATCACTTTCCTCCTCCTCCCCTCCTATTTCTACTCATTATTCTCTGGTCTCTGACCAGACATCAAAATTCTCACTCCTCAAGAAGGGTTTCTCGAAAGAGCAACCTTGCCAGAAGCTCACACAGTCTGCTCCTCGGCCCTAAGCCCGGGCACAGGGGGCTGGAACACCGTCTCACTTGCTGGGACTTCTCGCCCTGTTCATCACAGTTACACCAACCACTGTTTGGCCCCTGTGGCAAAACATGTCATGTCCAGAATCCGGTGACTTCCATTAAAATCCCAGCTTCCCTACACAGACCAGAGTGAACCAGGCTGGTGTGGTGGGAGCCCTGTAGCTTGGGGGTCAGCGGGAATCTTCCAACCAGCAAGGTCTTCCACCACGTGTGCTCAAACCAGTCACACCCTGCCAAGCAGCCCACTCCGCCATCCCTGCCTGGCATCAAGACAGGATTTACCAAACTGCCTCCGCCTTCCGGTGAGTGACCTGAGCCTCCCAGACACACTGGGCAGAGTCACCTGCCTCGCCAGGGCTCTCTGGGACCTGGATGCGGCGGGGCTGGGGTGAAGGACGAGCCTGGAAACAGGCTTGGCAGTGCTCAGAGGAGAAGCACTGTCCAAGGCTGGTGTGTGTGCACATCGGGCGATGTGTCCACAAGGACAGGTGGAGAACACCAAAGAGGAAAAGAAACAAAAGCCACGGGAGGAAAGGGATGCAGGCAGGAATGACCGCCCTCAACAGCCACGGAGACACACCCCCAGAGCAGTCAACGAGCTTCTCTTCAGAACCAAACAGCCCACAGGAGTCTTGTTTTCAGAGCCTTGGCTGTCAGGAGGGGTAGGGACTGGAGGAACTCAGCTGTCAGGGGAACTGGAACAAGTCGTGGGTTGGGCGGGAATGTCATGGGCAAGGGGACTGTCACCAGGTGTTAGTGTAGTTGCTGAGATGAGCATTCAGACAAGGAGCGAGCGATCTGATCAGAGGCGGGGAGCCAGGAAAGCGAGTGGGCGGGCAGGGCACGCCAGAGGTCCCTGGGGAATGTCTGTGCAGCCCATTAGGCAAGTCCAGAGAAGCCCTTTCCTCCTCCTCCCTGTCACCTGTCCCTGTGGGAGCGGACAGGTTACCTAAGCCCAGAGACAGACTGCTGCAGTCCACTTTCACCTGCTCTGGAAACCTGCTTCCTCGGCTGCTATGTGGGTGGGGAATGAAGCCGTCCTTAAAGGTCCAAGAATTTCCGAGAACCTTTTCTTCCAGGACACCCCTATAATTCCCTACGCCACCAAATCACAGAGGGCCCCGAGAAATCATCTGTTCAACTTCCTATGTCACAGAGAAAGAAACTGATGTCCAGAAGGGAAAACAACTTGCCCCAAACCTCAGCGCAACTGGGAGCAGAGCTAAGCCTAAAACCCAAATTTCCTGATTTGTCACCTCCCCACTTTCCACCACAGCACCTCACACAGGGCACCCTCTGAGGTAGGAGGCAGGTGCAACACTCCAGCTTCACTCCCCAAACCTCAAGCCACCATGTCCTTGAGGGCTGGCTTCGCTTGCTGCCCAGGGGCCTGACCTGCTAAGCCTAACGGCCAGCTGGAGAACACCGCTGACTGTCCAGCTCTCAAACGGCAGAGAGCATGGGTCCTCAGACCAGATAGCAGCCTTACCTCTCCTTTTGTGTGATCTTCAGTTTTTTTTCCAACCGTCTGTCTATTTCCTAGAGGAAAAAAATGTATATAAAAAGTGGAAAAATCTCTCTCAAATAAAAACTTATGTCTGTATTTTCAGAGCTAAGGGCAGTAAACTCTCTGGCCAGGGACGTGACTGTGTCCTTCAAGGTAATGGATGCGGACCTGCCTTGACCAGACTCTGGGGTTTGGGGACCTCACTCCCTGCGGGTTCATCTCCCTCCATCCCCACGGCCTTGGTGACAGGTCCAGACCTCATCGTTCAGCTGGGTTCTTTGCATCGCCATCACCAGCCTCCTGACTGCCAATTGGTCCGGTCCTTCACAGAGCCACGGAAATCAACTTTCTGAACACACATCTGGCACTCACTTCCCCACTTAGAATGCTGCATCTACCTGCCAGATCAAGTCCAAGCTCCTAAGCACGCCTCACCTGCACCTTCCTTTATCTTGTTCCTGTTTTACACCACAGCGAAGCTGAGCTCTTACCAACCCCCAGAACCCAGAGTGCTGGTCCACCTGCCTGCAACGTCCGCCCCCCTTGCCAACGCCCATTAACCCTGCAAAACCCAGCTTGGCTGTTCACCTGTGCTTTGTGAAGCCTTCTCTGTTCCCATACAGTTCATCACCTGCTCCTCAGAGGTAAGCTCTCCCTGGCACATTCCTTCATGATCACATGTATCACATATTTATCATCTCTCTATTTTTACTGTCAAGGATTTGAACTCTCTGTAATTAGCACCTAGCGGAAGGTCTAGAACAAAACCTTCCGTCTAGAAGGCTGAAGTCTGTGAAACTGGATGGCAGTCAGCCCTCAGCACCAGAAACCTCCACACACTCATGCACGAGCATCACAATGGACAGGGGGCAGCTGTGCACAGAGCACAGCCCCCATGTCCAGGCTCCTTGGCTGTCCACTTGCTTTTTCTTCCAAAATGTTCTACTCAATTGTCTTCAGTGAGGGCAAGACCATCTAGCTACTGGAGGGGGAGAAACTGGATGCAAAATTATGTATTTCTCTGGAGAGAAGATCTGTAACATTGGTTCTCAACCAGGGGTCATTCGGCAATGTCTGGAGACACTTTTGGGTGTTACTACTGGAGGGAGGTGCTACCGGCATCTAGTGAGGAAAGGCCAGGGATGCTGCTAAAATCCTACGATGCACAAGTGTCCATAGTGCTAAGCTTGAGAAACCCTGACTTAAAAGATACATGCGATTTTCAAAGGCGTCTATTACTCGCAAAATGTTAATAAGAATGCATTAGTACAAAGTCTTTGAAATTTGCTGAGATCCACCTCAGGGCCCAGTGAGCAGCCCGTTTTCACAAATGCTCTGTATGTCCTAAAAATGGCCTGTATTCTACAGTGAAGGGTGCAGTTCAAGCCGGTTAACTATATTGTTCAGTTCTTCTAAATTCTTACTGATTTGTTTGATCTACTGACTATGGAAAGAATCAAGAATTATTCTTTCGGCCCGGTGGCTCAGGTGGTTGGAGCTCCGTGCTCCTAATGCCGAAGGCTGCTGGTTCGATTCCCACATGGGCCAGTGGGCTCTCAACAACAGGGCTGCCAGTCCAACTCCTTGAGTCCCACAAGGGATGGTGGGCTCCGCCCCCTGCAACTAAAATTGAACACGGCATCTTGAGCTGAGCTGCCGCTGAGCTCCCGGATGGCTCAGTTGGTTGGAGCTTGGGCTCTCAACCACAAGGTTGATGGTTTGATTCCTCAACTCCCTCAAGGGATGGTGGGCTGCGCCCCCTGCAACCAGCAATGGCAACTGGATCTGGAGCTGAGCTGTGCCCTCCACAACTAAGACGGAAAGGACAACAACTTGACTTGGAAAAAGCCCTGGTAATACACACACTGTTCCCCAATAAAGTCCTGTTCCCGTTCCCCAATAAAAAATCTAAGAATTATTCTTTCTAGTAAATTAAAGTTTATCATTATGAAGTGAACCTTCTCTGCCTTAAAATTTATTAATATTAATAAAGCCATGCCAGTTTTCTTCTGGTTAGTATTCCCCGGACATGTGCTCCTCTCTCTTGTACTTTGCATCTTTCCAATGTCCTTATGTTTGTCTCCTACAACCAACATGAAGCTGGGCTTAAATCCAGTCTGACACTGACATGTGTTCTGATTGGTGCTGAGTTGTTAAAAATGTTTCGTTTTTATTGGAAGACCCAAAATATATTTAGGCAAGCACAACAGGCTGTATTCTGCGGGCTGGGAAACCTCTAGAATGAAAACCTCTCATCAAGCTTGGAACACAAGTTGATGCCCAATGACCGAATGGAAAAGGGGCACCGAGAGTGAGAGAACGACCTAGACGTTTTCTGTGAACTGACAAGACAGACACTCAGAGAAAATCTCTGCCCACAGCACAGTCTGTGTCAGAACCGTAATTCTTCTAAGTTTTTTCCTTTTTTTTTTTCAATACTAATACCAGTGTCACTGCCTGAGTAAATATTATGTCTCACGTTAGTCTAATGACCGTTACCTTGTAATGGCTTTTCGAGGTTTCCCACAAATAACTTATGGTTTTAAGGTTCCACACGGTATCATTTTACTCCAATCTGAAAATGAGGCTGCTGATTCGAGTTCCTCCATCATAAATGCAAAGTTTTCCATCTGTGGGCTGTAGATGCCTTCAAACGGAGTCAAAGCCAAGTGCCTCCCCAGGCCAGGCCCGTGACCGAACCCCACAGGCAGGGAGCACCGTGGGGAAGCGACGGGGCTACACGGCACCAGTGAGCACACGAGCTGTTATTTTACAAGAAACCCTAATTCAAGATTTTTATGGAAAAGCTCTAAATTTCTAAACCTTATTACATGACCCCTTGTTTTCTTATCCTTGTCAGGGCCAAATAAGATATATAGGCAAATGGGCCTAATATATTAGCTGGGTTTTTTTTTTCCATTGTGGTAAAATACAGATTACGTTAGCTGAATTTGAGGGGTGTCATCCGGGCTTCCTCTCAGGAGAGCACATCGCTTCCTTCTTTCTCTAGGGCCTCAGGGAAGACAGAGGATCTGCCCAGGCCCAGCCAAGGGAGCCTGGGTGGAGAAAAGCCCTTCCAAAGGGCATGTGGACTGTGCCCGAGTCTATCCCCAAACTAGAACATGCCCGGCACACTTGGCATGTAAAACTACTAGCTTTAAAAACGATGCCTTATGTCAATATAATGTTGTACGGCTATCAATACACTTTCCCAAACACTCCTTTTCTGCTCATACCAACCCTGTCTGATAGACAAAGGAGCTTTTAGCCTTCTGTCAGATGCTGGTAATGTGGCTGAGGGAAATTAAGGAACTTACCCAAGGTCCCAAATTATGACAGTACGTCATAGAGGCAGCCCTAGAACTAAATAAAGCTTTTGGAGGCCCTACCCCAGGCTGCCACACCCTCACAACTGCTCACACCCCTGGAAACGCTGGTTGATCCCTGAGATGTTGACCCTCTCTCCTCCCCATCGTCCCTGAAGCCACACCGCTTCCCGGCGCTCCAATAACTAACACTCCCATCAAAGTCCATCACATCAGGCAGGACCGCTTATCAGCGCTGAGGGGGAATTCTGCCATCAGATTAGAGAATGGGATCTAACCCAGCGGCTCCGGTGGAAAGCTGATCCTGGCCACCTCCAGATGGCCACTGGACACCAGCGTGCTCAGAGCCGTCCAAGCAGGGGAGGGAGTGCTCTGTGAGCAGCTGGAGAGGGGACTGCATCGCGCTCTGGATTCTGTCCAGGTATCATGAGTCAGTCCATTCTCTCCTTGCATAAGGCCATGCAATCAATCTGCTCTCAGATTCGTGCTCTGAAGAGCTGGACCAAGTGGAAACTTTCCTACAGGGCGCACACAAGAATATACGTCTCCAGAGCTGCAACAGCCCAGTGGAATTAAACAGGCCTCAGAATGTCGTGTGAGGAAGCATCTAGATGTGGGCCCCAACAAGGAATCTTATCACCTAAGGGCACCATCTCTTTTTACAAGGATGCAGAGAGCCCTGGCCCAAGGTCAAGCCTCCTCCTGTGTTAGAAGCACAACCTTCACGGCTAGTGAAAGAAACTCATAAGCTCATCAGTCTTGGACTCTTCGTGAGGAAGGGTCACAGGGGACAAGGCAAGTGTTAGGGCATAAGCACATCAGAGGTGAGGTGCTAAGAACGTTTGACTTCCTATGGCTTCCCCTGGAAAGGCTCTCTGTTTTTTGCCAAGTAGCACTGAGCAGACTCCAGAAGATGACGCTCTGTGCTCTCATCAGTGGAGTGGCCTTCTATCGTTGGGTCAAAATCCTAAACAAAAGTTCTGTTGTTATCAAACACAGGTATCACTTGCCCTGTGGGGTTACACCTCTACACAAATGAGGTCCATGCTTCTTGGTCTGTGAAAGACCAAGTGAAACCAAAAGGAAAGAGTGGAGGCAGGACGTCAGGAAGAACCACAGTGGGGAGCACGATGGTTCTGGACAGAACTGGTCCCTAGTGAGAGGGAAAGGAGAGGCCATGGCCAAAAGGTGAATGAAATCCTACGTCAACATCGCAACGTCATTCACGGAGGAAGAGGCACAGATTCACGGAGGAAGAGGCACAGCTTCACGGAGGAAGAGGCACAGCTTCACGGAGGAAGAGGCACAGCTTCACCGGCTGCTGATGCCCTTAACCACGTGTGAGCCTTGGGCAGAAAGTTGGGGGATGGAAGCACACGAGGGGAAGAGCAAGGAAGGGGACACCGCAAAGAGCCTAATTTGTAACACAGCCACACTCTTCAGAAGGAACAAAGGAGACAGAGAGGATAGGAATGTATCTGCAAGGACAGCAGGTTACAAAGACAGGGCCATTCCTGTGACATTAAAAAATGGATGAGAAAGGGAAAAAGGTGAGAAGGGGGGAGGAGAGGAAGAAAAGCAAAGGAGAGAAAAAAGAACTAGGCCTTGGTACTGTCTTGATTGGAATGTTCAAGAAAGAAACAGAGTATCAGTTCACCCAGGGGTGATGAGGCCCTGGGGGACCGATGAAGCCCTGGAGGCAGAGTGAACAAGCCCAAATCTGCACCTGTTCCACTAGGGGGGTGGGGGTGGGAGTGGGTGCCTGCTTTCTGGTGCCTGCCCTGCCATCACCTGCTCCCCTAGGCCTCCCCGCTGAGCTGCCCTGCTCCATCACCGCGTCCTCTGGTCACCAATGCAACTGACACACTCCTAGTACTCCAAGTCGTCCTGCATACATGGAGGTCTAAGACCTCCCCCTGGTTCCCAGCTCTGAGCTAGGAAGTAATTTCCTTTTTATCAGCAACAGTTGCCACGTAACTTTTCTCAGATAATTTGCCCCTCTTGGTCAGTCTGCATTTCAGAAGATGACATTTTCTGATCTTCCTCTCAAATTCAAGGAATAAGGACTGGTCTGTGCTCTCTACATGTAAACACGGGGGGGGTGGGGGGGGGGGTTCTGAAGAAGAGACAGGAACCCCGAGCATACAAGGGTTTCTCTCAGAACCAGAGCGGACAGGTCCTGTGATCACAATGCCACCATGTTAGGTAAAAAGGCAAAGCGAAGATGCAGAAGGTGAGAATACCTTCCGACACACCCCGCCCTGAGCCCCACCATGGCAGGCAGTGCTCATACGGGACCAATCTCTCTAAGTCGCGGGCAGGACATCAGCGCCCATTCCCCTGACTACAGAGTCCCCTGTGCCAGGGTCTCCTGGGAGAGCAGTCTCCCCAGCAAGGCACCTATCTCTCCTATACCATGTCTCTGGATGGGATTCTGGCTCCTCCCAAGTGGACCCTAATTTCACTTAGGAATAAAGCAAAAGAACTCATTGAACCAGCAAAACCTGGTGTAAAACTATCAGAGAAAAGAAAAGAGTCTCTGTACCTTTAAAGTGTATCACTGGCTATGTTCAAGTGCAGCCTTGCAATCTACAGAAACTTTTCCAAACAACTTTCACATTGATTAGTTTATAATTCTGTGTTTCACCCCCGCCTTGTTTCTCTATGTCAGTGGTGTGGCAGAGCCCCGCCCCAGCAGAGCTGGCCACCTCCAGTGCCCCTGCTTCTTCCATACACACACACACACACACACACACACACACACACACACGCTAACTCCAGAGAGGGAAGCACCCAAAGTCCTATCACCCCCAGGTCTGATGCTACAATGACGCTTCAAGATCAGTCAGGTTCAAAAACATTAACTCAACTCCTGAGCAAATATGACTGGATTAAATCAGAAGAAGCAGAATTCAGAAGCTGAGAAACAAAAAGATCTATGGGGGCACATGTAGGTCATGAACTCATCCGTTGCCTTTTTAATACAGACTCAGGTTAGTCTGTTTGAAGGTTCCATTGGCTACCAAACATTCTTCCTTCCTCTGTTACTCCCACAGCAAGGACAAACATTCCACTTTAAGTGGGCCCCTGCAGGGCACAGGATATAGTCCTAAAATCCCCTCTAAGGAAGTCTATGCTTTGTTAATGTATCTCGAAGACCATTTTCCTCTTGCTTCGTTGTAACAAAAAAAGCTGGAGACAAACATTTATGGAAAACTTACTCTATATCAAGTAGGAGAATTGCTAGATGCTGGAGACCCAGAGGGGAGGAGGCAGACCTTGCTGATGAGCAGAGCCCAGAGGAGGGAGAAGACAGATAAACAAATCAGTCGTATGAAGAGTGTTTTGGAAAGAAATGGAGAGCGCACTCCTGCTACGACAAGTCAAGGAAAGCTGCAGGAACTTGAAGGACGAGAATTTCAAGGAGAAGAGAAGAAAGAGGCATAAAACAAGTTGGGGAGAAAAGAGAACGAAAACATGAATAGAGGGAAAGGAAAAGGAAGAACTCAAAATAAAATACTTCCTAACCTAAGAGATTCCAACCTAGAGCGGCATCGTACAGTGAGCCCATCTCTCTTAACTGAGGTCTGGAAAACCACCTGACATTACTTCAGCTGCCGTCAGCAACGGTCTTTATTGGTTGGTATCAACACTATTCACCAGACACTGAGATTCCAAATACTCTCTACGTGTCCAGAAAAACTTGGAGGGAAAGACACAGAGTAATCGCTTTATTTTCATTTTGCCAAGTAAAGCTATTAGGGGCCAGTCATCTACTGGCACGGTCACCATGATGTCACAAAATAAAGGACATGAAATTAAAAAGAATGCTACTCAAAAATCTGCTGCAGAAAATTAGTTAATTCCTACGGCCAGCAAGATACGAATTTCAAGAAATTAGGGGTACCAGAAAACTACGAAGGGCTTTGGGGTGGTATGCTGCAAAGACAAAACAGTTCTTACTTGTTTGTAAGGGAAAACCACTTCCTGCTTTCTTTCCCAAGTTCGCTACAGCTTTCAGGATCTCTCTGCGCCTGCCCAGGAAGAGGAAATGCTTTGGGCACACTCTCCAGCTATGCCACCCAGTACGGTGGGGACCGCCACGTGCCTGGAGAGCACTTGACACGTGGCCAGTCCAAACTGAGGTGTGCTGAAAGCGCCAAATGCACAGTTCCCAGACTTAGTACAAAAAAAGAGTGTAAAACAGTTAACATATTTTCAATACTGATTACAGGTTAACACAATACTATTTTGGACCTATTGGGTTCAATGAAAAATATTAAATTTCACCTGTTTTTTATCCTTTTTAAAAGTGGCTTCTAGAAATTTTAAAATTAGATATAGGGCTCACAGATACTTCCATTGGACAACACTGCTTTGGATCTAACCTTAGAATAAGATGTATAGAGGTATTAATACATCTGCTGTACATTTACTCTTTCAGCAATGAGCAACTGAGCACCTTAGGGACCCAGGGGACACACTGATTAGTGACGCGCAGAACCTGCTCCGATGAGTCCTATTTGTCATGATGGCATAACAGCAACTAGCAAACCAACAACAGCACCAGCCACAGCCCAGGCGGCAGTGCTGGGCGCAGGCCCTGCTGAGTAACCTTCACCATCTCACTGCAATGCAGCTCTCTGACCCCACCGTCCACTGGAACTGTTCCTGTCAAAGTCACCAATGGCCTCCACCGCTGCCCAATTCAGTCTCTTCATTTCCCTCAACCTCTCAGCCGCATCCAACAACGCTCCACGCTCCTCTCGTAAAGCACTGTCTTTACTTGGCCTTCCAGGCGCCCCTCTCCTGGGCTCCTTCCTCCTCCCTGGGAGCGCCTTCTCGGACTCCATATTCCATTTCTCCTCTAACAGGAGGGAGTCCTGTCCTCTCCTGACCCTTCCCAGTTGGAGAGTTTGTACGTCTCTTTTGTTGACTTATTAAGTGATCTCATCTAGATCTCACTGATATACAACTGCCAAATGGACATTCCCTACTGGATTTCAAAAGGTACCTCAACTTATACCTCAAACCAAACTCTGATTTCAGCCCCTCACCCATGCCTGCTTCTCCCACATTCCCTCTCCCCACCTCATCTCAGGGACTGCAGCCTTCTAGCAGCCCAGGCCAAAGCCGTTAGACCCCATCATCTCTGAGGCCCCCTTCACACCCCACGTCAGCAGATCTTATTGGTTCTGCTTTCAAAACAGATCCTGAATTTTCTTAGCACTTCTGCTGCTGTAACCACGCTGGTCCAAATGATCAAAAGCCTTCAAATGGACGGCTCCAACAGCACCTACTGTAATCAGTCTCTGTGCTTCCTCTCTTGTCCCTACAGTTCAGTTTACACAGCAGCCAGAGTCATCCTTTTAAAAACCAAGTTAGCCTCTGCTCACCACACTCGCGTGGCTTCCTATTTCAAGGTGACATCCATCACGGCCCATTGGTCTGTCTCGACTGCATCTGGCTCCCTGCTACCTCTGCCCTGCTCTCCTACCACTTCCCCCTTCACCCACTCCTTCACATCGGCCCCCATTGCTCCATAGATAAAGCAAGCACGCTCCAGCCTCAGGGCCTTTGCACTGGAGGTTCCCTCTGCCTGGAGTTCACTTCCACCAGTTTCTGCACAGCTTGCTCTCACTTCCCCCAGGTCTCTCTGCCTTCCATATTTGAGAGGTCTTCTCAGATCATTTTTTTAAAAATGGTACCCCTGCCAGTCACTTTCTACGCCCCCAATGTTTCATTTTTCTTCCTTGTGTGTATGAAACATCATTTACTGTTTACTGTCCATTTTCTCCCCTAGAAGGTAAGCTTTGTGGAGCCAGAATTTGAACTGAGTCTACCTGGGTCTGAAGGTAGGGACACTATCTATACTCAAAATAAGAGCGTTGGCTGCTTCAGGCATTTCTCAGCAGCAGTGGTGGCAGCCGGGTTCTCCACGCACCCACCACAGGTAAGAAGGCACTCGGTCCTCCCTTGACCTCCTCTCATCCTCACCACAGCCCACAGGATGTACAGAAGCCTGCTGCGCTCAGAGGTCAAGTGATTGCCTCAGGCCACTTCACTAGCAAGTGACAGAACTGAACGCTAAACCTCAGCAGGCGAAAGCAAACATTCAGGAGAGTGGCTGGTGGATGGCCACAGGAATTAATTAGGGAGGACAGAGGCTGACAGGTAACACCAACCTGCCCGCACCCCAGGCCGGCGTCCCCAAGGAAGGGCTCTAGCAGTAGCAGAGCACAACAGAGCTGAATTCTGAAGATCTTAAGTCTATGAAGAAGTACCCACAAGGAAATAATTCTTCAGCAGAGAACAGGCCCAGTTTAGATGTATCCCAGGTGGAGGGCCTCAGAAACTCTGTAACTGCCGTCTTGAGACACGTATTGGTCTGGCTTTGAGTGCCTCTTCAAAGGGTCTCCATGGGGGAGGGAGTCCATACAGAGCTTTACTTTAAAGGAGTATTGGTGGTGAGCCCTACTCTTGGAATAAAACAGGGGGTAGAGTCTAAGAGGGCTCCCCTTTCTTCATGTTTACTATTGCTTTTCCCTTTTGGTTTTCACACAACACTAAGTAATACAACTGTCAGAAGAAACAGTACATTAGTCCTCAGGGGAGCAAGAAAGAGGCCCCTCACTCCGCCAGTCTTAGGAACTTTGCACCCGAACTGGACAGAGGCCACGCGGACAGTGGCTGGCCAGCCAGGGAACAACGTCCTTTACACTCAGGGCAACAACACTCTCTGTCCAACACCCGCCTTGGAACGACGCTGCATTTACCGCTCAGCACCACATGAGACAGATGAGTCCAATTTTACAAATGAGGAAAATAAACCTGAGAGAAAGCCAGGCAGTGATTTGTCCGAAACTCAGACCTGGCACTTAAACCTGAGCCCAGTCTTCTGACTTCTATTGCCACAGCTGCTGAAAGTGGGTCACTGACTGGCAGAGGCGACTTTGATAATGAAGACAGCAAGGCTCCTCTCCCAAAGGAGATATTAGGCCTTCAGGCAAAGTCACTACACCTCCCCCCCCCCCCCCAAGTTCTATTCTAACACCAATGGCACGCTCAGCAGAGGCAGCAAACAAGGATTCCAGGGCCAAGCCAATAAAGAAATGGCTCCACTGGGCAGGCCGAACACAATAGGGAACAGTAACATGGGGGGGGGGGGGCTGTGGAGGAGAGGAGGGCAACCAAGACCCAGGTAAAGGGATTCAAATTCAGTCTTTAAAAAACAATGTGCAACCTCCCCCCTCCAAAAAAAAACCACTTTAGGCCAAATACCCAGGGGATGCCAGTCTGCAGGGACAGATACAGGGGTCCTAAGGTGGCAGAGTTGTGACGTCTTCTCAAGAGACCTAGAGCAAAACTGATGTATATTATCTCTTCCCATTGGCCAGATGTTAAAAAGTTATTTCCCATTCATGACTAGGATTTTAACCAGCACCTCAACTGCAGTCACTCTTCTTAGTATTACAACCAACAGCAGTGTTGTCCTTTTGGCTCTTAAGTCCTAGTTTTTCAGAGACACAAAATTTATCAGTTCAATCGTCCAGGCTACAGAAGCAGGGTGTGGATCTCAGGAGAAACAAATAATACTTCAAAGGAACTAACAACTAAGCATAGTGAAGCACTTAACTAGTTAATTATTTACTAAGAAGCAAAGGTAAACGAATTGTCCCAAAAGGTCCCTACAGTGAAGCCAACAGCCAGGGCTGGGATAGACCGTTGTGATTTCCTCTCCTGGACAATGGCAGTAATAGTTTCTACCCTCACTAGCTCACAGATCCCTTTGAATGTGACAATGAATGAAGGTAAACATGCATTCCACCTGGCCTATAGCGAGCCCTCAGGATGCTATCTAAAAAGGGGCCTATGGGATTTGGCAGCTTACGGGCAGTGTCCCTTCACCAGTGAAATGTGCAACTAGGTGGCAGAAACAACTGACAGCCACAGGATCACACGTGCTTTCATTTCACAAGGCAGGAAGGCCGGAGCATGAGCGATGGGGAGTTAGCTCTCAAGGTCTAGGAAAAGTGGTGACAGCCCTGACCTTTCCAGACTCAAGTCGTAACTGTACAATCTCATCTAAGGATCACGCCTCTGAAGAATGCAACTTTAACTGTACATATTTATTATTCCTCTTAGAAAGGAACGACTGTTATTTCCTGTGTTCATTTAATAAGGGAAAGAGTTCTGGGTGTGGGGAAGGGATGACAAACGGTGAGGGACATTTTGAAATGTCTTACCCTCAGGGATAGGATTCTTTGT